>NC_133168.1:37397758-38786758 GCF_040802235.1 Manis javanica
CAATAAAATTCTAGCAAGCTGAATCCAGCAACACATCAAAACCATCATACACCATGACCAAATGGGATTTATTGCAGGAATGTCAGGTTGGTTCAACATACAAAAACAAGGTAATATACACAATATTAATAGAATAAAAGATCAAACCCATATAATTATCCAAATAAATGCAGAAAAAAGAATTTTATAAAATCCAACATCCTTTCATATGGAACAAATCCAACAAACTATGAATAGGATGGAACTTCATCAGCCTGATAAAGGCTACCTAGGAAAAATCTACCAGTAACATCATACTTAAAGGTGAAAAACTGCACGTTTTCCTGCTAATATCAGGAACATGACAAGAATTTCCACCCTTGCCACTTATCTTCAACATTGTACTGGAGATTCTAGTCATGGCAATTTGGCAAGAAAAATAAGTAAAAGGCATCCAGATTGACAGGAAGAATTAATATTATTTCTATTTAAAGGCGATATGATCTAGTGTACAGAAAACACTAAGAACTCACAAACATCATTTATAATTGACAAACTGTTCATTAAAGTAGCAGGGTACAAGATTAATGTGCAAAATTAATTGTATTTCCCTACAGTAGTAGTGAGCAAACTTAAAATGAAATTAAGAAAATAATTCCATTTACAATATCATAAAATTAACAAAATACTTAGGAGTAATTAATTTAATAATTAATTTAGCAAAAAATGTAAAATTTTTCATTGAAACCATAAAATATCATTGAAAGAGATTAAAATAGACCTAAATAAATGAAAACATACCATGTTCATATTTTAGAAGACTAAAAATGAAGAAGATAATAATCTCCAAATTGATATACAGGTTCAATGCATTCGTGATCAAAATCTCTACCTTTTATTTCAGAAATCAACAAGTTTTTCCTAAAATTCAAACGGAAATGCAAGGAACCCAGGGTAGCCAAAACAATCTTGAAAAATAACAAGGTTGTAGAACTCACTTACTAATTTTAATACTTATTACAAAGCTATCATAATCGAGATAATATGATACTGACATAAAGGATATAGGTCAGTAGAATAGAACTGTGAATCCAGAATAAAATAAGTGCTCCCTTACTTTATTTGTTTTCTACAAGAACATCAAGACAATTCAATGGGGAAAGAATAGTCTTTTCAATAAATGAAGCTAGAACAGTTAGATAGCACATGAAAAAAAATGAATTTGGAATCCTGCCTCACACACCATAATAAAGCATTAACTCAAAATGAATCAGATTTATATCAAAAGCCAGGAAACAAAAGAAAAAAAGAGATAAATTGGACTACATCAAAATTAAAAACTCTGGGCACCCAAGAACACAATCAACAGAGTAAAAATGCAATCCACAGAATATGAAAAAGTATTTGCATTCACATATCTGGTAAGTGGTTAATAACCAGAATATATAAAGAACTACAATTCAACAAAGAAAATTAAACAAAAACATGAGCAAAGGACTTGCATAAACATGTCTCCCAAAAAATATATAGCCAGCAAGCAAATAAAATATGTCCTATATCACTGATCATTAATCAAAAACAAATCAAAACCACAATGAGATACCATCTCACATTCATTAGGATAGCTACTTTTAAAAAAAAGACAAAATAAGAAGTGTTGTCAAGGATGTAGAGAAATTTAAACCCTTGTGTACTGTCATTGAGAATGTAAAATGGTGTAGCTGCTTTATAAAAGAATATGATGGTTTCTCAAACAATTAAAAATAGAATTACCATATGAGCCAGCAAAAGAATTGAAACCAGGGACTTAAGTATATATTGTACACCCATGTTCAGAGCATCAGTATTCACAAGCCAAAAGATGTAAGCAGTTTAAGTGACCATCAACAGATGAATGGGTAAACACATTTGTGTATATATACAATGGGATATTATTCTATCTTAAAAAGGAAGACTATTTTGATGCATGCTACAACATGGATGAACTTTGAGGACATTAGGCTAAGTGAAATAAACCAGTCACAAAAAGGACAAATATTACATGATTCCATTTATATGAAGTACCTAGAGTAATCAAATCCATAAAGACAGAAAATAGAATGGTGATTACCAAGTACTGGGAAAGGTGCAAATGGGGAGTTATTGTTTAATGAGTATTGAGTTGATATTTTGCAAGATGAAAAGAATTCTGAAGACAGATCATGCTGATGGCTACAGAACAATGTTAATGCCATCATACTACATACTTAGAATTGGCTAAGTTAGTAAATTTTATGTTATGTGTATTTTACTGCAATTTAAAAATGGATCAGATTTAAACATAATAGGTAAAATTTTTAAACTCTTAGAAGAAAACAAAGGTGCAGATGATCATTACCTTAAATTAGGCAATGGTTTCCTAACATGACCAAAAACATAGGTAACAAAAGAAAAAAACAGATAAATTGAACTTGTTAAATTAGAAACTGTATGCTTCAAAGGACAACACCAAAAATGTTTGTATATAAACCTCATCATGGCAGAAAATATTTGTAGAAAATCATTTATCTGACAAGGGACTTGTATTCAGAATATATAAAGAACTTACAACTTAACAATTAAAAGACAGCCCAATTAAAAAGTATGCAAAGGATGTGTGTGAATAGTTCTCCAAGGAAGATATACAAATAGCAAATTTGCTCAAAAGATTGTCAATGTTATTAATCATAAGGCAAATGCAACTCAAAACCACAAGTACCATTTTACAAGCTAAGATGGCTAGACTCAGTAAGATGAATAGTAACAAATGTTGGTGAGGCTATGGAGAAACTGGAATTCTTATATACTGTTGGTGGGAACATAAAATGATGAAGTCACTGTGGAAAATATTTTGGAACTTCTTCAAAAAAGTTAACCAGAATTACCACAATGATCTAGCAGTTCCACTCTCAGGTATTTACTGGAGAGAAATTAAAATTATATCCACAAGAAAAGTTGTACATGAATGTGAAGTTATTTATAATAGCCAAAAAGTGGAAACAACCCAAATGTCTATCAACTAATGAATCGATAAACAAAATATGGCATATCAATACAATGATATTATTCAGCCAATAAAAGGAATAAAATACTAATAAACGTTACAACACTGGTGAACTGTGGAAGTATTATGCCAAGTGAAAAAAGCCAGACACAAAGGATAACATATTGTATGGTCCCATTCATATGAAATGTCCATAATAGACAAATTGATAGAAAGTAGATGTAATTGTTGCTAGTGCTAAGGGTGGGGAATGGGGACTGATTGCTAATGTACAATTTAAAAGGATGAATTTTATGGTATATGAATTATATTTTAATTTTTTTCTAAGTTTCTTTAAAAAAAAGTTGATCCACTGTCTTCTAGCTTGCATTATTTCTGAGGAAAAATCTGTTGTATTGTCTTTGTTTTCTGAATGCAGAGTGTTGTTTTCCCTGTGTGTCTCCTTTCATAGTTATTAAGCAATCTGATTGTGATATACTTTCTATAGATTTTTCTTACTCCTTGTGCTTATGTTTCATTGTGACTCTTGGATCTACGAGTTTATTGCTTTTACCATAAAATTTTAAAGTTTTCGTGTATTATTTGTTCACAACCTTTTCTCTTTACCCCCTCATTTAAGGCACTCTAATTACATGTATATAATAAGACTTTTGGACGTTGCTCCCAAACTCACAGAAACCACGAAGTTTTTCAGGCTTTTTTCTTTATTTGTTGTGCTATCTCTTGGAATTTACTAATCTTATGCAGTTTTCAACCTGCTATTAGTAGCATTCAGTCTATTTTTCATCTTAGGCATTATATTTTCATTTAAAAAATTCAATTTTTATCTTTAAAAAAACACTTTCCATTTCTCTTATGCTCATGCTTTTCTCTTCTTTTTTGAACATATGGACTATGTTAAGAGCATGACATTAGCTGGTTATTTAAACCATCTGTGTCTCAGTTTCCTCATCTGAAAACTGGGAATAATAATACCTACTTTGCATGTAAGTAAATGTTTTCTAATCCCAACTTTAGTGGCTGGTAGCATCATGTTTATGTACACAAATCAGCACACAATCAGTGTAATGATCCTCACCATTCTGGTGGAATACAGCAATGAGGGTAATTCTGCCTTAGAAATCTTTATTCACACATAAGATATTCATTCACATATCAATCCAGGCCCAAATTAAAGAGGACAAATCAGATGATTTATGAGATCTATTCCTTTTCCCAACTGAAATAAAAAGATAAAAATCTTGCCTAAATAAATACTAACCCAAATATGATGCATATTGAAATAAAACTGTAGTACCTGTCTGACCACTTGATTCTGTAATGTCCCTCCTATCAGTCAACATGGCATGACCATTTGGCTTTGATTTTTGGCACTAATGGTGATCTTTTTAAATACCCATAAATTCATTTGAGTGGGTATCTGTGGCACAGATCAAGTTTTGACTTGGAGAGCCAAGTTATGTTCTTTCCCTCCACTTTTCCTGGCTCCCTGTTCAATGTTCCTACTGCTCTTCCTATAAAGGACAGTGACTTGTTTGGCTTCCAACCCACATGGAGCAAGAGGCTTATTAAAGTCTAGGTGTAGGTTTGTTTCTAACAAAACCAGTGACCCCAAATGAAGCATTCATTTCATCAATCGTTTTGGTGACAGAAGACAAGTGGTCTCACATTTTTATTATATTAACAGGGGTGTAATATCTTGAATATAATACATGTTGTGATTTAATAGAATGCAAGTACAGGAATGAGAAAGGATGGGTCTTAACCACTCTGATGCTTAGGTTCTTTGTCTATAAAATAAGTAAACTTGTGCCCATGCCCAAATATTTATATGAAATTAAAATGAGGTAGCATATTTAAAGTGCTTAGATCGTAAAGAAAGGCAAATAAAAATAGTATGAAAGAGGAGAAAAGATTGGGATAGGGGCCCCAATTCAGGGGCTATAGTAATATACACATAAGAAATTACAAATATGTAATAATAGTAGTGGTGAGGGATTTCAAAAAAACACAGTGTTTCTGGGATCTATTTTAGTTGAAGGGTGGTAGCATGGTTGGGAGAAACTGGAACATAAACAGGAGGGCTGTTGGGAGAGCAGAAAAGAAGGGGACCAAGAAGGTTTCAGTTTTGGACATGTAGTTTCACGATGCCCAATAGACACCCAAGTTGAGTTCAGGGAAGAAGTACAGGCTGGAAATATAATCACAGGAGTTATCAGTATATGGACAATATTTAAAGCCATGCAGCTGAATGAGGACTTGTCACCAAGCAAGTATGTGGAAAAAGAAAAGAGCAGAGGATGCAGGGCTGAGCCTTAACTCAGAGTTGGGAGCAACAACATTCAGAGGTCAGACTGATGAGGATGTACCAGAGAAGTAGACAAAGACTAACTCCTTTTCTGAATCCATACATATTTTCAATGTGTTTAAATATAACTGTGCTATTGCAGAGTAAATGGGTATTGCCATAACATTCCTCCAGAAAAATCTAAACAAGAAATTACAGTGTTATAAACTAAAGGTATAAAGAATACATGTGTGCATGTGTTTTATAGGATCCAAACTTGTTTCTTTTTGTGAAAAGTTTAATTTATACTGATGTTCAAAGGTATATAGAATAAATCTCTAACATGTATTTTCATATCTCAGTTTCTGTAACCTTTTATTTATATCAAAAGGTCCATGAAAGCAAAAAGTTTACCTCAGAAATTGTCCTCCATGCATCTTAAAAGCACAAAGGTTTTAACTCGTGTTTTGAAAAGACAGGATCTCTTTCAACAATTTCCATTTTTCTAAGGGCAGTCATTCAAAAGAAATCGTATGGTATGCAAGGAAGACTTTATGTAAGACAGTATTCTGTGACAGGGTGTTCAGCTTTCTCTCATTTGATTCTCTTATTGGCAACTATTCATAACACAAATGCTTTTGTCCTTTTCTCCTTCTCCCTGCCACAATAGACCAAGTAATTAACCAAGTGAAGAGGCTGTCAATTAAACACTGATACTAATCTAGGCATAAAAGCTTCTTTAGGGAACATTGGTTTTGAGCATATTTTCAACATTATCAGCATTGATTTTATTCAATCCAATTCTCAGACAATCGAGTGCTCCAAATGTTTACATGCCATCCAGGCAACGCTTGCAACATGGATGACCTACACTGCAGAAACAGTGTTCACAAAGAATGTACGGAGAATAAGCTCTCTATTGTGCCTCCAAGGCCTACTTTTCCAAGAATAGATGTCCCATCATTAATTAATGTCCCACATCTTTAATGATAAGATTGTCAAGGACAATTAAGGAAATGATTCCAAGTGTCCTTGGCAACTGAAATGTCCCTCTGATTTTAGCTGACTTTCCCTAAGTGTGGCTTAGAGGTCATCTCTTTGAAGTGTGAAGACTTAAGCATGCTGCATTGGTGTCATTGTGAACAAATGTCATGCAAAAAGAAAACATCTTTTTAGCTTGATTTCTTCAGCACGAATAAGATGATATTTAGAAATTGTTAAATTTTTGAGCCATTTCTCCAGTAATTAAATAATATCTAACAGTAAATGGTCTTTGGGAATTACTAAAGTCTGTTTATTACTTATCTTGTAAGCCTGCCTGGTTACTTCATATACTGTGCACTATAAATAGTTTCCCTTAAATAAATCTATTTTCGGTCATCACTAGCTATCAATGATTTCCTCCTCTCTCTTACTTTCACTTCAGTTTGCCAATGCATCCATTTAAAGATGCAGCTTGCCCAAGCCTGTGAGCTCTTGGGGCTTCAAGAAAAGTCCCCTCTTCCAAACTATTGTCAAAAACCATGAAGAGTCTGTAATTTTACCCTTTTCTCAAGCTAATAACTTAGTCTGCCACATTCGCATGGATGCTCTCAGAAGAGATGCATCTTAGGCGAGTGTTCAAGAGCGTGACTTGTCATGGCAGAGCTGGCATCAAGGGCAGGTGGTTTGCCACACTTCTCCTTGCCTCGCATGGAGGTAACACAAGGGCACAGGTGGATGCTGCACATACAGTGGATTTCAGTAACAGCTGAAGAGCCCCTAGTTTGGAGAAACTTCATCTTTTATAATGGGCAGTAAGCAAACTCGTGTGACTTTTTGTTCTAGAGGAAGAAATTGTCTTGAGCATAATAGGAAACAAACTTGCCTTCTGCCCTAGAGGGAAACACCGTCTTCCAAGGGTGTGTTATACACACATCCTTGTAAAGGTAATGGTTATCAGCCCTTTTAATTGGAGGACATGCAGAAACACGAGAGGCCTGCGGAGAGTCTTCTCCCAGCACCCATTTCTAGAGGCCAGATATTAATTATGAGAGAATGTCTGGCAGAGAAGTAATGACCATTATCACTCTAAGATCACTTTCCTGACCCACTCTCAGACCCTCCTCCAAGCTTGCCATCTCCTCCCTGATAATAAGACCCACAACATTTTCAATGGTTTTTCTTGTATATATAAGCCAAGATATATGAGCCAAGTTTAATGCTCAGTCACATAAATCATGGTAATGTCTAGCAATAGCTTATTTGTTTCTTTTTTTTCCTAGTCCTAATTTTCCATTTATTTATACCTTCTTATACAATAACTTATTGCATATATTCTGTATTGTAAATTGACTTAAAATATTTTAGGAAAGAAGCTGTTCTCCATTTTTAAAATAAATATCAAGTAATAGAAAGATTGCTCAGGCAAAAACTTGTATAGCTACTTAAATATTTTCAAAAACAAGTAAATCACTAATGATCTCTCCAAAGACATTTCAAAACACTTCATGTTCATTCATTTCACAGTTATTATCCAAACTTCCCTAAAATATTGAGAAATATTAGAATAAAGAATGTCATGACAATAAAACAGGCCATGTAATTTTAAAATTCATATTACTTACTCATAATAATAGTCACATCTTGTTTAAAAATGTGAGAAATATAAAGAAGAAAAATTAAAATATCACAGTGTACTACCTTCTGGTACAAACAATGCTAGCTTTAAATGTAGTTCCATGTCAACCTTTATATATCTCTCTCTATATTATATGATCAAACTGTATGTGTATTTTTTTACTTAATTTATCATGAGAATATTCAAACTATGCCATTGATGTTATTTAAAAATGTAAATTTTAATGGCCTTATACGTATGTATGAATTGTGTGTGTGTGTGTGTATTTTTTTTAACCTGTGAAAAAGGATCACATTTTAGGTACTAACACCTTTCATCAATTAAAATCAAATAAATTCTACATCAAAATGAAATAATAGCACGTAATCTTAAATAACATTAGAACAAATAAAGAACAAAAAATATTACTGAAAAAACTGAATCCACCAGACAGCTATCTGCATGAGGCTTCTCAACTTGTGTTCTTGTAGAAGAAACCAGACCAGTTATAACAAAATATGCAAAAATACATTCGGAGACAGCTTTCTTGATTGAAGACTCCAGCTTTACAAATTGAAAAGGTAAAAATAGAAAAAACAGATGAAAACGTATACATTCTTTGGTTAAATTTTTGAATATTAAGTATAATGAGACTTCCAATAATCTAGTCATTAAAAACAAAAATCAACAGAACAGATTCTTCACAAAAAGAAACAGATAAGGCCAGCCCCAGTCGTATGAGCTTAAGTGTCTGATAATGTGTGTATTCGTACACACCTGTATTAGTCACATCCCACCCCACCACCAGCCTTGTCATGATATCCACTTTTTCTCCACTTGACCTTCACTTTCCACTTCTGCTTCGGATAAGCCTCACATAAGAACAGTATGCCACCCATCCCAGTATCATTCTTGCTCAATTCCATTCTCAGACTGGTTGTTGAGGAGCCTGCAAGCTATGTCCAGATGGAGAGGCAGCAGATGGAAGTGAACAGGCACCTTTCCAGTCCCAGAATCTGTAGGCCACAGCCAGATTTCATCAGGCCTCAAAGAATAGAACCCAATTTTCCTTCAAGCTATTAAAACCAAGGTCCAGACTTCTTAGGATTTTGTCTTTATCAAGAAAAGAGGCCATATCCTGACAGCAATCAGAGTTCAGAGCCCAATTTACCAGCTAGATTACCAGTTTATTAGAAAAGGCTATAACTAAGGAACAGCCAGATAGAGATGTACAGGGTAAGATACAACGGGAGGAGGAGAGGCTGCTGCACCTTCTCCCGCCTCCACAGTGTTCACCAGCCCAGAAGCTCCCCTACTGTTTTTCCTAATCCTGTGCTTTCCACGCTATATAAGGAAGTATAATTTCTGACTATCTTCTGGAAATGGGTTGAGTATCAGTCTTACTTTTCAGTGTTGATATGATTTTTTTCTCTTTCTCTGTATATTCATAAATTTTTTAAATTGAGAGACTGTTATCCAGATATATTCTAAACTCTAAACCAGAAAAATTAGTTTTAAAGTTTTTTTCTATTGTCATTAGTACATCAAATTCCAAAACAGTCGGGAAAAAACTACCCTTTCAAAGAAATTCAAAGTCTAATAAATAATAATAATTCACAGCAACAAGAGGTCTTTTCTGTAATTTTCATGTTTCTGACAAATGTGTGTTTGGACAGATTTTAAGCTATTGCTCTCCTGTGTATTTTCTTGTTGGAGACACAATGTGTAGCCGTGCATCTAAAGGTTTTGCAGGAAGCTAAAAAATGTTCCATTCTCTCCATTTGTTTACCAAACATGCTGCTTCACAGAAAACTAAACAATCCTAATGTTTCTATTTCAAAACGTGGCTACTTTACAAGAATGTGAATAGCTTAGAAAGACAATCCTTTTCTTTTAAATGTTCAGGACTAAATACCCCTTCTCTACATTAAGTGAACAAAATTCACTGTCAAAATTTCAATTTTATCTGAAGTTGACATCTTCCTTTTTAATGCACAACCTCAAGAACATTTCTTGTTATAAGAATTTCTAGTAAAATGACAAAAAAACCTGATAATGCAGAGAACTCAGGAATAAAGTTAGAATAGAAATGTCAAAACTTGAAATGTTTGCCATGAAAAAAAATCTTTTAATTCCTAATACCATACTCACTGTGAAAAATCCTAACTATAGAATTCCAGTGGCTTAAATAACAGTTTTACTATGAATCAAATGAAAATTACTAACAACCAAATGCATATTTAATATTTTAATAACTAGGTTGTGTTCTTTTGAAAAATAAATTTAATTATTAAGCTGTTAGCTGAATTCAGCTACATTGTTGGTAGCCTATGTACAAATTGACATAAGATCTTATAAGTGTAAAATACCAACAATGATTTTGAAAATGAAAATACCATTAGTGTTTTATAAAAATAGTGATAATGTATACCTGCTTCATCCATGATGTAAGGCCAAAAGAATCTTGGAAATTCTGGAGAAGAGAGAGTTTTGGAAAAACCTATTTATTTTTCAAGTTTTTAACAATATCACTCTAAATCTTCAGAAGGGACAAATAGCCAGAATCTAATCAGCATCTTCCACTAATTCAGTGATATTTGACTTTAATTCTGCAGCCAGTTAGACATTTAAGAAATGTGTTGTAATTTAGAATCCACTCATACCAACCAGTATTTATTGAGCTTGTGCCATCTACAGGAAAGTATTCTAATGGCTTATATGTATTAATTTCTCAATAACTCTGTGTGAGGCATGGGTATTTTTCCCATTTTACAGAGGAGAAAACTGAGGCATAGAGTGTTTATGTAATAAAAGAACATTGAATGAAAATATCCTCCTTTTAAATGATATTTAATTAGAAAAAATTGTAAATGATCAGTACCTATGAATGAAGAAAAAAAAGCTTATGATCTCATAGAGTAGATGTATTTATAATTAGATGGAGGTTGATAATGCAGCAATCACTTCTGCTGAGTGCAACCAGCAATGGCAGAGCAGGAGAATTCTATGGAAATCCTGTGAAGAGGTTTGCAGGAAAGCAGACAACAGTATTTTCTTTAACTCAAGAAAGTCAAAAGTTAGTGGTGGGAAACATCTAAAACCAAACAGAACACCTTTTTCATGTAGGATGACCCATTAGGGACAGAGGCAGCTCAGGAAGAGCCTGAGATCTTGTAACTTGCACAAGAGACCCTGTGCTGAAGAAATGTCCCAGTGCTTTCTTTCATCTTCTTTCCCTTATATGTACCCTACTCAAGTGATTAGAGAAACAAATTAATATGATAGTTATTGATGCACTTGACACAGCTATTAGTACATTGTCCACAGTCACTCTATTAAAAATTATGAATTGTTTTTACTTAGTATGTGCTTAGTGTCCTTTGAATGAATGAGCAAATTAACCAACTAATTTAATGAAAATAAACATGAAAAAAATCCTTATTTTCACCTTTTAAAGCTATCTAAGGATGAGAAAAATGAGAAGAAATCAACACCTTCTAAAAGTATTCCTTCAGCACTTGACTTTGTTCAGAATGTGAGCATGTCTATAATATTGTTTGTTTTAAATTGCTTCAATTGGTGTATTCTGTTTACTTTAAACTTCTTGGAATTCCAAATCTGTAAAATGCATTCCAACCAAACAGTAATATACCATTCACAGAGTAAAATCCCTCCAAGAAGAATGAGATTAGCTCATTTTAGTGAGAGATAAGTTCATCAGGGCACTTTGAAGATTGGTGGAATGTCTGGAGTTAGAGTTCTTTTCAAGTACATTGAGTTCAAAATTTAATTTAGATCAACTCAATGCACATTTATTGAACACCTCCTTTGCACTGTTCGTAGGTGGTGTAGGGACGCACACAGGTCAAAGTTGCTGCGTTAAGAAACTCACAGTCCTAAGGAGTAAATGTGTCCACTATTAAATATTACACAAAGAAGAATATAGTTTGTTTTCTGAACACAAAAGGGATATAAGCCAAACTGGGACCAGAGGACTGGGAAGAATTCATGCTTGGTAATACAGCAGTCATTTTGTGACTAGTGGGGAGATACTACTGACACACTGAGAATGGCAGAACAGAGAGAGAGGCAGAGCCTATAGGTCCTTGATGACATAATTGAGCTGCCAACCAATCTAGCAATTACCTACATCTAGACTTCTTTCCTTATTAGGAAGATAACAATTTAATTAAAATAACACCACTTTCAGTTCCTCACTCAGTT
This sequence comes from Manis javanica, assembly GCF_040802235.1. Lineage (NCBI taxonomy): Eukaryota > Metazoa > Chordata > Mammalia > Pholidota > Manidae > Manis > Manis javanica. Next base: position 37,409,870 of record NC_133168.1, read on the forward strand.
CTTGCAGCTAAAATCACCCTACTTTTTTTGCTAAGGCCCAGAAATCTGGCTGAGCCATTACTAGGGGTTGAACAAAACTTAGGGGTTGCAATGAGAATAGAAGGGTGAAGCCAAATGCACAGAGGTATTATAGAGAGGAATCTGCATTTGTAAACACGGAAGCCTGGAGAGAGGGAGGAGCTAAATATGTCTGAATTTTAAAATCTGATGATTGCATGCTTGACTGCTATTAACCTCAACAAGATAAGAGAGAAGGAATAGGTGCAAAGGCAGAAAGCACAGAGCATAATTTTGGCATTGAGTTAGAAAATGCAGAAAAATATCTAACATTAATTTTGCTAAATATTTTTTGAACCAAAATGCACCATAGTTTATGAGGAAATAAGCAAGGCGGTATCCCCAGTGGATTAAGTAAGCGTTGGTCACGTCACATTGAAGTGACATTTATCCAAAGTTGAGTTTAATACTGCAAAGAAATCACTGGCCTGTTTCTTACTGGTTGAGCAAAACAGACTGAATAAACATGTTCATCTCTGTTTCCTTCTGAAACCTGACTAACTGAGAGAAAAAGAATAAAAAGAATCTAAATCTGCAAGAGAATGCTGACATGGGATTCTGGAATCGGGGCATCCAGCACAGGAAAGAGGTAAAAGAAATTGCTAGGCTGGTGATGAAGGAAGCTCTTGTTGGCAGCAACAAATCTAAGGAGCAGCAGCCCTACTGCCTGGAGAAAAGTGATAAGCAGGAGGAATGTGTCTGAGGAAAAGGGTTTTCAGAAAGTGTAGATTTACCTGCGCTGTCATTTTCACATATGTAAAGCTCTCTTGGTCCTAATGCAACCCCCAATGAGGTTTGGAGTAGTCCCATGTATGCAGGAAGAAGAGAACTAGTATAGTCAGCACCAGCAATCTTTATGGGTGTCCAAAGCTGATAATCAATCGATAGTCATAAAAGTTTCAATAGAAATACAGAGGTAGATGGCAGGAGAAAAAAGGAGGAGGTGGAGGCAATTGGCCAGGGAGTTGGGATCAGCAGTAGGCAAAGAGGAACAAGGAACTGTCGTACAGCTGATCATAATAAGCCTTCCAGAGCAATCTGATCTTCTAAAATAATCAAATAAATAACTTTATGAAAATTAAAAATGGAAGGAAATGAAGGGTAAAGAATTCATTCAGGGAACTGGCTCAGATAAAAAGGAAACAATCATGCCTACTGAACTCTTTATTCAGCAAACTCTGTCCCTCCTCTCTGCTGCTGGCTGATCTAGTGACTGATCCTAAATGCTGATTTTCCATCCTTGGGCTAACTCTTCAAGGAGTAGACTAAACAGTGGAGAACATCTTGCAAGAAAACAGAAAGGATTTGCTTCCCCAAAACAGCTCAGTCATAGTCTCTTACGGTGTGAGGGACAAGAACACACTTTAAATCTCTATTCAAAATCATCATTTAAATTTTTGATTCAAGTAATCTGGTCAGTGTAAATTCTGGAGATCAAATCAGAGCTAGCTTGAGCTGGATGAGACTGTGCTAAGTTACTGCTAAATTCTTGGGAATTCATGAAAGCCAAGTTGTACACAATTAAAATGTTAAGTTACACATGAACAGAACCTATTTGACTAGTGTAAAAAATGAAATAACATGGAAAATTATCTTTTTGTGAAGAGATGTTAGGAGAAAGGCAGGATTTCAAATACAAATAGTGCCTACTGATACTATTTTGCCATGTAGAAATCTAAAATTATAGAAATGGAATACACCTTAAAAGTCAACCAGTCCAACACCCTGGACTTACAAATACAGAAGCAGAGGCCCAGTAAGACCAAGTGACTTGCTTAGGATAAAACACTATTTATGGAAAAACAGGGAATAGAACTGAAGCTACCTGACTACCAGTTTATTGTCAATCCACATGAAGTGCCAGCTTCAATTGCCCCTGCAGACACGCTGCTGCAGGCTGGAGAGTGGAGCTCCTGGCACAAAGGGCTCAAAAGTGACCATTTCAACCAGGCAGCTGGTTAAGTGCAGAACAAGCACCGAGTTAATGCACTGCACACAATGCAACTCAGACGTGTATCAGGAGGAAACTTCACAGGGTTTTCGAAAGACAGTAAAGTGCTTGGGAGCTTGTTTTAAAGGATCAGAACACTCCCACCTCTCTTCTGTTCCTTTCATGTGCACAGTAAAAAAGCAGAGGTATTCTATTTCCACTGCAGGTTTCTGAGTGTGAGACCAAAACAGCTACTGATGCGAAACTACTCTTTAGTGGCATAGCTCTCCAACAAGGCATCCTCAGCACAACCTGGGATGATGGCCATTTGAGCCTCCTTTTCAGCTTCAAGACAGCCTCTCCCCAAACATGAATTTCAAATGTTGCCTGTAGACACGCTCCAATGAAGGAAGTCAGCAGTTGCAGTCGTGTACATGCTCCACACTCCTTTTCTAGTGTACCTTCTTCAGTCATCACTCTAGACTCTGGCTTTCCTCCCTCTGATCACAAAGCATGGGGTAAAAAGCATTTCTTTTTGTTATGTATCACTGCTGACTTACTAACCCTTATCTACCAATTTCCCTATTATGCAATAAATTAAATAAATATGTTTGATACTTCCTTTAAATTCCGTGTGTTGCTGTAAGGGTTTTCCTTCACCTCTAAGGTAAATGAGCTTACCATAGTCCCTTAAAATGGTCATTTTGTCTGAAGAGTATGGACAAACTCCAGCAGGTAGTGTTTCACTCTTATCTCTCTGTCCGATCAGAGAGGAAGTCTTGCCAGTCCCTCCTTAGCTTAAAGCTGATTATTGGCCTCACAATTACACAAAAGGAGATGTGGTTCTTTCCACACCTGAAGGCATTTGAGGTGCAATTTGTGTGGTACTTACAAGCCTTGCTAAAAGGAATGGCTGCCTATTTTCCTAATCTGTCCGTTTTCATTTGCAGGCATTGAGAATGCACAGTAAATAAGCTAAGTGCAGATGCTTTCTTTCACATGTTTGTGTTGGGCAATAACGACTATAATGAAGGAGAAAAAGCTCTTGGCAAATCTGTACTTTATATGCTAGTACATGATTGAGGATATTCTTGGATAGACCTAAAATGGTCAGAACTTGCCTTTTTCATGGACATGGACTAAAACTAACCTATCTGGAAAAAAATTTCATCTGCTAATTTCAAATATCCCATCCTCATTTGAAAACTGGTAATGTATAGTGTACAAAATAAGGTGCTAATCTCAAAGGGGATGATAGACAACATATATACCATAAAGAGAAATTATCTGATGGGTTTCTATAGAATGTATGAAAGGCAAAGAGTTTTATATCTCTGTAAAAGCTAGTCATTGTTCTGCTTGAAATTTGAGATGAGTTAGAGTTGAGCCAACTCCTCTTCAGCACTATGATTTTATTATTTGGCAAATCTGTTTCAGGTACGTGCCTTAAATATATATAAATCTATGGGCTTCATCAGAATCTTAGCAGGTGAGACCTGGGAACCTATCTTGACATACTACTGCGTAGGTGATAGTGATGCCCCACTCCTGAACACTCCTAGCGTCCCTCAATAGTGTCTGCCATGCTCTTGATAGTTTGAGATGGTTAAGCACATGCAAGAAATGTATTCTATCTGTCCGATCATTGAACAGATATTTAAAGCGTTTAGATTCCAGATAAGCAAGAAGTTGAATATTTGTTATGAAAATAAACTAGCTTGATTCATATCTTTGTTACAGAAGCAGTTATAGAATGGATCAAAATTTTTCTAAGGAATTTTTCTTCAGGGATCTCCTCAAGTGTTTCAGCAAATATTCTATCTAAATTCCAAAACTGTGTACTAGAAAGCATAGTGCAGTTGACCTTGGTCTGGAATTCTTTGAAGGATGGAGTAACCAATCAATTAATTCCACTATAAAAACTTTGGTAAGACTTCTGTAAGTGGCTTAATTTTTGAATAGGAATATGATTTACAAATGAAGTTGCATGTTAAATAAAGTTGTTTGGAATTGTCTATAAAAATCCTAAATTGTGTCTGCTTAAAACAATGATTTGTGTTTTTGCATACTTGTATTCAAATCTTGTTTCAGGAAATAATTATTGATCATGTTCAGCTGCTTCTTCAAGTCTCTTGATAATCCTGTAACAATGACAGCTTATAGGATGGCTCTTATCTCAAGTGTTTATGACTAGTGGAATGGTATCCAATGCTTTGTCATTGATTTATTCATTAATTCAGCAGAAGCATATTGTAACTTAATATGTGCCAAGCTCTGAGAAAAGCTCTTGGAATTCAGTAGTGAATATGACAGATGTAATCTATATTTTCCTTAGGGTACCATGAAAATTGAATATATTTGGTTAGGATTTCCCAGTTTTAGAATCATGTTATTCCTCAAAGGTATATTTGTACTAATTTCTTACAAAGATATTGGGAAAAGGTTTTAAAGCAGTCTTAAAATAATAGGATCCATTAAGTTCAACCTCTGTATGACTTCTCTCTAAAGAGGTACTATCTCATGATAAATGAACAAATTCTGCAGAAAAATTTATAATTGTTATCAGCAATCTTACTAATTAGCTGAAACAGGCCACAACAATTATCAAGAGCAAAAGAGTTGTGTATAAAGTTCACCTATTTCTCATACAGGATGTGAGATTTAAGAATCCACACTTGCAGATTTTTAGAAACAAGATGTTTTAAATTTTTGATGGATTATTTAGATTATACTGAGTAGAATTAGCAAATCTAGTTAAGGAGCATTCTGACTCTACAAATCATTGGGTGACTATCATAAACTATGAAGTCAATAGAAACAATTTAGAAATATCAGAGAAAATTTGTTAATTTACTCGATGGATATTTATTGACCTTCTACTGAAAGCCATGCAACATACTAAGATGCTGGTGATATAAAGATGAAGACAGTCCTTCCCTTAAGGATTTGGCATATTAGTAATGTCCCCTAGTAGAGGAAGATTATATATATATGAATATATATATACATAAATGAATTGCTATAAAAAATATGTACTAGGTGTGGGAACAGTTCAAAGATGGTGTTGATTTGGGATTAGATTCTTGGAGAAGATACCAGTTACCTTTCTTAAAAACAAGTAGTACAATAGGGTTTAACAATTAGGATTACATTGCCATAGGAATTGTTTCAGCAGAGGGAGCCAAGAGAGTGAAATAAAAGAGATGTAAGGAATATGTTCAAGCAATGGGAAGTAGTAAATTTGTTTGAAAGATAAGATTCAAAGGGAATCATTAGGAACAATGGATTCAAAGAGGGTCCAAGATACAAGAGAGAAGAGGAGAAGAGACAAGTAAGCCAAATAGTCTGAGCCTCCTTAGCCATTGAGCCTCAATATCTATTCATTGAAATCCAAAGGAAGCAGAGTGAACATCTGAGAAGTAAAGCATAAAGCAACTGTCAGGAGGCTGACAACCTGAACAGATCTCCTGGCAATATCGCAGTGCTGGGGACATAAAAATTCAAGGAAAGAGAGCCTTGGTAAACATACAAAGCTTTCAGTTGTGAGCCCTAAAGTACTACTCCCAGCATATCTGAAATACAGACAAGACCTTATTAAGATTTGAAGCCAGTCTTGAATTGGCCCAATCCTTGACTTGATTAAGATAATATATACCCATATTAACTGCATGCTGAAAATTAAATAAATCTACTTTTTAGGAAAATATTACTATTTTGAAATTCTAGAATTTTTCATATATAATGTTGCAGTTTAATAAAAAATTACAAAGCAAACCAAGAAACAGGAACGAGAGAGGGACAGAAAAAAGACAATAGAAACAAATTACAAAGAATATTAGAACTTTTTAAATCTATGATTAATATGCCCAATAAAACAGATGGGAAGAAGAATAATTTCATCAAAGAACTGGTATCTACAATAAAACATCAGATAAACATTCTGAACTGAATGATACCAAAACTGAATTAAGAAAGTAAAAGATGGGCATGACAGCAGATTGGACATAGCTGAAGAATATTCACAATCTCAAAAATAAATAGGTAGAAATTATTCAGACTAAGTAATGGAAAGAAAACAGGATAGAAAATATGGAAAAGGTCACAGGAGACAGTGAAAACACACATTTGATTGTAGACCCAGAAGAGGAGACTGAGAATAGCACAGAAGTAATATCTGAAGAGATTATAGCCAAGAATTTTCTCAAACTGAAGAAAGACATTAAGTTCCAAATTCAAGAAAACATAAACCTCAAGTAGTGCAAAGTACAAAAGTACAAAGAAAATCCTATGTAGGCATTTTATTATAGAATCTCTGAAATTTCAAAGGATAAGAAACAATCTCATAAAAGTAGTTAGAGAAAAATACTTCCCCAAAAATGAAAACAATTAACTTTTTTTCTAAAGCAACAGATATCAGAAGAAAAGTAATTATGTCCTCAATTTTCTGAAAAACAAAAAAACTAGCCATTATAAGCAATCGTGTTTAAAAATGAAGATGAAATATATTTCAGAAAAACAAAAACTGAGAAAATTTATCACCAAAAAAGCATCCCTAAAAGAAGAGTAAAGAGAGTTGTGTAAGCAAAGGCAAATTATCCCTAATAGATTTAAAATACAGAAGAGGATGTCTGCAGGTAAACCAAATTTTATATTGGCAGCTAAAATTCTGACAGAAAATTCAGTCTTTGTAAAGAACCAGAGGACAAAGTTCAGAGCAACCACAGCTGTTGGAAAATGAGAAAGAAATGCCATAATGGAAATATCCAGAGAGGGTGCAACCCAAATTCTGTCTATAAACTCTGCCCAAGTCTCTAGCTGACTCCTGAACCATACATGCTTGGAATGGACTCCAGATAAGATTTTTAAAACTGCTCTGAGATTTAAGTTGTCATTCAAAAGACAGAATATGATGTTTGAGTCCAATCAGGTTAATTATTTGATAATGCACTCTTGAAGGTTAAAAAAAATGCATGATTCAGGATCTCCACAAGATAACATTCACATTGTCCTAGGTAAAATAAAATATATCTCAAAATATGAAGAACTAGGAAAATATACTTGGTCATATTAAGTGAATGGAGGTAGTCAACAGAAACTAACCGTGACACTAGAATTAGAATGCAAGTGTCTTAAAGAAATAACTGTAACTATAATTCAAGGACTAAAGGAAAATATGCTCATAATCAATGGAAACACAGGAAATATCACTAGAAAATCAGAAACTATTAACAGGAAAAAAGACCAAGTGAAAATTGTAAAACACAAAAATACAATACAAAAACAAAAAATAAAACTACTAAAGAAAAAGGAAACATTGTATGTGCTTAACATCAGAGTGAAGATGACAAGAAAAATAGTGAATCTTAAGATAAATCGATAGGAATTTCCCAATCTGAAGAATGAAGGGTAAAAGATTAGAAAAAATGAGTACTATTCCAAGGGAATCATGGAGCAATTTCAAAAGGTTTGATAAATTAATAATTGGAATTTCAAAAGAATATGAAAGACTGGGTTAAAAAAAATGAGCCCAAAACTTTCCAAATGTAGTGAAATAATAAATTCAGGAAGTTCAGTGAATCCTAAGCAGGATACATAGAAAAAAATACCCACAACTTGGTCAATTATAGTCAAAATACTGAATATCAAAGATAAAGACAAAATTCTGAAAGCAGCCAGAGAAAAATAGACTATTACAGATAGAGGAATAGGAATTTGAATTACCACTGCCTTCTTTTCAGAAACTAGAGAGGACAGAGGATAGTAGACTATCTTTAATGTTATGAAAGACAGAAATTGTCAAACCAGAATCTTATATGGAAAAAATATCCTTTGTGAATGAACATAAAATAGTGACATCTTCAGATATTAGAAAAATAAGATAATTCATTGCAAGACCTGTCATATAAGATATAGTAAAGGGATTGCTGATTTTTGGAGGAATCAAGATGGCAGCATGAGTAGGGCAGTGGAAATCTCCTCCCAAAACCATATATATTTTTGAAAATACAACAAATACAGCTATTCCTAAAAGAGAGACCAGAAGATACAGCACAACAGCCAGACTACATCTACAATCTGCAAGAAATCAGCACCTCATGAAGGGGGTAAGATACAAGCTGCACCCAGTGGGACCCGAGCACCCCCACCCCCACCCTAGCTCCCCAGCTGGAGGAAAGGAGTTGGAGTGGGAAGGGAGAGGGAGCCCAGGACTACTAAATACCCAGCCCTAGTCATCCACACCGGAAGCACAGACACATAGTGCATGGTGTGCTGGATATTAGGGAAACGAAACAGTAAATCTGCGAGCAGGTCCCCGCAGCTGACACCCCTGGGACAAAAGAAAAGTGAGTGCTTTTTGAAGTTCTTAAGGGGACAGGGGCCTCACAGCTGGATGAAAGCATCCCAGCACACTCAGTTCAGCAGCTGGGAATCTCGGGGAACTCATGGTGCCCTAATCCTCTGGGAGGCAGCACATCTCTGAGGCCCCTCATGGCAATAAACAGCCTCCCATCCACTCCCCCTCTGGTGTGGCCCCACCATAGCAAGGGAGCAGCCTGAGAGTGGCCACACCCACAGTAACAGCCCACAGCCTCCTCTGCAGATGCCTGGGCCAGACTCAGAGGCCCTGTTGGCACATACACACCAAGTACAAGCCGCTAGGGATCGCCATTCTCACATTCTCACAGGAGAGGAAGGCAAAGAGCAAGCAAGAAGGGAATTTGTTCTCCCAGCTGACACACATGCCAACTGCCTACGACTACATCTATTGCTCCGAAAAGGCAGAATAATTTGATCCAGACAAGAATATCTAAGACAATGCCCTAGAAGAAGCTGGGGGAGAGAGATTTAACCAATCTTCCTGAAAAAAATTCAAAATAAAGGTCATAACCATGCTGATGGAGCTGCAGAGAAATATGCAAGAGCTAATGGATAAAGTTGGGAGGGACAATACAGAAATAAAACAGTCTCTGGAAGAACTTAAGAGCAGACTGGATGAGGTGCAAGAGGCCATTAATGGAAAAGAAATCAGAAAACAGGAACACAGAGAAGCTGAGGCAGAAAGAGATAAAAGGATCTCCAGGAATGAATGAATATGAAGAGAACTGTGCTACCAATCCAAATGGAACAATATCCACAATATAGGGGTAACAGAAGAAGAAGAGAGAGAAAAAGGCATAGAAAGTATATTTGAAGAAATAATTGTGGAAAACTTCCCCAAACTAGGGGAGGAAATAGTCACTCAGACCACGGAAGCCCACAAAACTCCCAACAGAAGGGACCCAAGGAGGACAACACCAAGACACATAATAATTAAAATGGCAAAGATAAAGGACAAGGACAGAGTATTAAAGGCAGCCAGAGAGAGAAAAAAGGTCACCTACAAAAGAAAACCCATCAGGCTATCATCAGACTTCTCAATAGAAACCTTACAGGCCAGAAGAGAATGGCATGATATATTTAATGCAATGAAACAGAAGGGCCTTGAACCAAGGATACTGTATCCAGCACAATTATCATTTAAATATGAAGGAGGGATTAAACAATTCCCAGACAAGCAAAAGTTAAGGGAATTTGCCTCCCACAAACCACATCTACAGGGTATTTAAGAAGGACTGCACTAGATGGAATCACTCCTAATGCTAAATAGATGCCACCAGAGAAAATAAAATCACATCATAGAAAGCAGACCAACCAAATACTAATTAAAGGCAAAAAATAAAGTCAACTACTTAAAAAAGCATTCGAAGGAAACACAAAAGAGCACAGAAGAAAACACCTAACATATAAAGAATGGAGAAGGAGGAATAAGGGAGACAAGTAAAGAATCATCAGACTGTGTTTATAATGACTCAATAAGCGAGTTAAGTTAGACAGTTAGATAGTAAAGAAGCTAACCTCGAACCTTCGGTAACCACAAATCTAAAGCCTGCAATGGAAATAAGTACATGTCTTTCAATAGTCACTGTAAATGTAAATGTACTGAATGAACCAATCAAAAGACACAGAGTAATAGAATGGATAGAAAAACAAGACCCATCTATATGCTGCTTACAAGAGATGTACCTCAAACCCAAAGACATACACAGACTGAAAGTCAACACATGGAAAAAGATATTTCATGCAAACAACAGGGAGAAAAAAGCAGATGTTGCAGTACTTGTATCAGATAAAATAGACTTCAAAACAAAGAAAGTAACAAGAGATAAAGACGGACAGTACATAATGATAAAGGGGGCAGTCCAACAAGAGGATATAACCATTATAAATATATATGCACCCAATACAGGAGCACCAACATATGTGAAACAAATACTAACAGAATTAAAGGAGGAAATAGAATGCAATGCATTCATTTTAGAAATTTCAACACACCACTCATTCCAAAGGACAGATCCATCAGACAAAAATTAAGTAAGGACAGAGGCACTGAACAACACACTACAACAGATGGATCTAATAGACATGTACAGAACTCTACACCCAAAAGCAGCAGGATACATATTCTTTTCAAGTGTACGTGGAACATTTTCCAGAATAGACCACAAACTAGGCACAAAAAGAGCCTCAGTAAATTCAAAAAGATTGAAATTCTACCACTCAACTTCTCAGACCACAAAGCGATAAAACTAGAAATAAATTCTACAAAGAAAGCAAAAAGACTCACAAACACATGGAGGCTTAACAACATGCTCCTAAATAATCAATGGATCAATGACCAAATTAAAATAGAGATCAAGCAATATATGGAAACAACAACACAAACCCCAACTTCTGTGGGATGCAGCAAAAGCAGTTTTAAGAGGAAGTATATCGCAATCCAGGCACATTTAAAGAAGGAAGAACAATCACAAATGAATAGTCTAAAGTCACAATTATTGAAATTGGTAAAAGAAGACCAAATGAGGCCTAAAGTCAGCAGAAGGAGAGACATAGTAAAGATTAGAGAATAAATAAATAAAATTGAGAAGAATAAAACAATAGAAAAAAATCAATGAAACCAAGAGCTGGTTCTTTGAGAAAATAAACAAAATAGACAAGCCTCTAGCCAGACTTATTAAGAGAAAAAGAGAATCAACACACATAAACAGAATTAGAAATGACAAAGGAAAAAATCATGACAGTCCCCACAGAAATGCAAAGAATTATTAGAGAATACTATGAAAACCTATATGCTAACAAGCTGGAAAACCTAGAAGAAATGGACAACTTCCTAGAAAAATATAACCTTCCAAGACTGACCAAGGAAGAAACAGAAAATCTAAACAGACCAATAACTAGCAACGAAGTAGAAGTGGTAATCAAAAAACTACCCAAGAGAAAAACTCCCAGGCCAGATGTATTTATGGCAGAATTTTATGGAACATACAGAGAAGACATAATACCCAATCTCCTTAAAGTTTTCCAAAAAATAGAAGAGGAGGCAATACTGCCAAACTCATTCTATGAAGCCAGCATCACCCTAATACCAAAACCAGGCAAAGACCCCACCAAAAAAGAAAATTACAGATGAATATCCCTGATGAACATAGATGCAAAAATACTCAACAAAATATTGGCAAACCGAATTCAAAAATACATCAAGAGTATCATACACCATGACCAAGTGGGATTCAACTCAAGATGCAATGATGGTACAACATTTGAAAATCCATTAACATCATCCACCACATAAACAAAAAGAAGGACCAAAACCACACAATCATCTCGATGATGAAAATGCATTCAACAAAATTCAACATCCATTCATGATAAAAACTCTCAATAAAATGGTATAGAGAACAAGTACCTCAACATAATAAAGGCCGTATATGATAAACCCACAGCCAACATCATACTTAACAGCGAGAAGCTGAAAGCTTTTCCTCTAAGACTGGGAACAAGACAAGGATGCCCACTCTCCCCACTGTTATTCAACATAGTACTGGAGGTGCTAGCCATGGCAATTAGACAAAACAAATATACAAGGAATCCAGATTGGTAAAGACAAGTCAAACTGTCACTATTTACAGATGACATGATATTGTATATAAAACACCCTAAAGACTCCACTCCAAAACTACTAGAACTAATATCAGAATTCAGCGAATTGCAGGATACAAAATTAATACACAGAAATCTGTGGCTTTCCTATACACTAACAATGAACTAACAGAAAGAGAAATCAGGAAAACAATTCCATTCACAACTGCATCAAAAAGAATAAAATGACTAGGAATAAATCTAACCCAGGAAGTGAAAGACCTATATCCTGAAAACTACAAGACATTCTTAAGAGAAATTAAAGAGGACACTAACAAATGGAAACTCATCTCATTCTCTTGGCTAGGAAGAATAAATATTGTCAAAATGGCCATCCTGCCCAAAGCAATATACAGATTCAATGCAAACCCTATCAAATTACCAACAGCATTCTTCAATGAACTGGAACAAATAGTTCAAAAATTCATACGGAAACACCAAAGATCCCGAATAGCCAAAGCAATTCTAAGAAGGAAGAATAAAGTGGGGGGATCTCACTCCCCAACTTGAAGGTCTACTACAAAGCCACAGTAATCAAGACAATTTGGTAGTGGCACAAGAACAGACCCACAGACCGGTGGAACAGAATAGAGACTCCAGACATTAACCTAAACATATATGGTCAATTAATATATGATAAAGGAGTCATGGATATACAATGGGGAAATGACAGCCTCTTCAACTGCTGGTGTTAGCAAAACTGGACAGCTACATGTAAGTGAATGAAACTGGATCATTGTCTAACCCCATATACAAAAGTAAATTAGAAATGGATCAAAGACTTGAATGTAAGTCATGAAACCATAAAACTCTTAGGAAAAAACATAGGTAAAAATCTCTTGGACATAAACATGAGCAACTTCTTCATGAACATATTTCCCTGGGCAAGGGAAACAAATGCAAAAATGAACAAGTGGGACTATACCAAGCTGAAAAGCTTTTGTACAGCAAAGGACACCATCAATAGAACAAAAAGGCATTCTACAGTATGGCAGAATATATTCATACATGACAGCTCCAATAAAGGGTTGACATCCAAAATACATAAAGAGCTCATGCACCTCAACAAACAAAAAGCAAGTAATCCAATTAAAAATGGGCAGAGGAGCTGAACAGACAGTTCTCCAAAGAAGAAATCCAGATGGCCAACAGACACATGAAAAGATGCTGCACATTGATTTTCATCAGAGAAATGCAAATTAAAAGCACAATGAGATATCACCTCACACCAGTAAGGATCACCACCATCCAAAAGACAAACAATAACAAATGTTGGCGAAGTTGTGGAGAAAGGGGAACCCTCCTACACTGCTGGTGGGAATGTAAACTAGTTCAACCATTGTAGAAAGCAGTATGGAGGTTCCTCAAAAATGCTCAACATAGAAATACCATTTGACCCAGTAATTCCACTTCTAGGAGTTTACTCTAAGAATACAGCAGCCCAGTTTGAAAAAGACAGATGCACCCCTATGTTTATCACAGCACTATTTACAATAGCCAAGAAATGGAAGCAACCTAAATGTCCCTCAGTAGATGAATGGGTAAAGAAGAGGTGGTACATATACACAATGGAATATTATTCAGCCATAGGAAGAAGAAAAATCCTACCATTTGCAACAACATGGATGGAGCCAGAGGGTATTATGCTCAGGGAAATAAGCCAGGCAGAAAAAGACAAGTACCAAATGATTTCACTCATATGTGGAGTATAAGAACAAAGAAAAAACTGAAGGAACAAAACAGCAGCAGAATCACAGAACCCAAGAATAGACTAACAGTTACCAAAGGGAAAGGGACTGGGGAGGATGGGTGGGAAGGGAGGGATAAGGGTGGGGGGCGAAGAAAGGGGGCATTAAGATTAGCATGTATAAAAAATGTGGGAGGAGGCACAGGGAGGGCTATGCAACACAGAGAAGACAAGTAGTGATTCTACAGCATCTTACTACGCTGATGGACAGTGACTGTAATGGGGTTTGTGGGGGGAACTTGGTGAAGGGGAGAGCCTACTAAGCATGATGTTCCTCATGTAATTATAGATTAATGATACCAAGAAAAAATATATATACGTATATATGTATAGTAAAGGAAATTCTTTAGGTTGAAGAAACTACCAGATCATGTCTTCAGTAAGGAATGAAGAACACTGTAAGTAGTTTGTATCTGTGGATTCTTGTCTTGTGGATTTATACTATAGGTAGACATAATATATACTACAGCTATAGCATAAAAGACAGTGTAAGGATAAATTGACCTATATTGTTGCTATTTCTGCATTGTAAATGAAATAGTGCTATATTAACTTGGAAAAGTTATTAAAGTATATTACAATCCCTTGAGAAACCAATAAAATAATGGAAAGAGCTTAAAATTCAACACATAAATTGAGATGAAATTCTAAAAATTATTCAAATAACTCAATAGAAGAAAGGAAAGGAGGAATATGAACACAAAAGACAGAGGGGTAAACAGAAAACAAATAATAAAAATGTAGACATTAATCAAACAATTATAGTGAAACTGACTAAATACTCCAATTAAAAGGCAGAGATGATCAGAATAGACAAAAAAGATCACTATATGATATTTACATGACATAGTTTAAATATAGTAACACAGTTAACTTGGGAGTTAATATTAAAAATATAACCTACAAATAGAAGACATCTAACAGCTGGTGTGACTGTGTTAATATCAGATCAAATTGACTTCAAAACCAAGAGTATTACTCACAGTAAAAAGGGACATGTCATAAGGATTGAAGATTCAGCTCATTAAGAAGATATAGTAATAATAATGTGTATGTGCTCAATAACATATTCAAAATTCAAAGTATATTAAACAAAAATAATAGAATTAAAAGGAAAAAAAGGTAATTCTACAGTCATAGGTGGAGATTTTAATATGCTTTTATTGGCAAGTGATAAATTAACTAGACAAAGGTCATAGATAATCTGAACAACAGTATTAATGAACTTGACATGAGTAATATTTACAGACTGTTCTACCCAGTGACTTTCTGAAATGCTGGTAATAGTTGATTATCTGATGTAGATAGTGATTGCATGAATGTGTTCACTATGTTAATGTAAAATTCATCAAGTCATACAGTTGTCATTTGTGCACTTGTCTATATGTTAACTCACTGTGCTGGCAGTAGGGTATAGAATGAATTGATAAAAGTAATACATTGGAGGCAGGAATGTCATTAGGACAATTATTAGAGTAAGTCATGTGAGACACAGGAATCAGATCTATGCAGATACTGAGGGAGTTAGAACTGATATCAGATATGTAAGACACCAGCAAGTGGGGAGCCAAAGATGACCTCAAGATTTCAGTTCTTGGGAGCTGTCTGAGATTTACATGGACTCAGATTAAGAGAGGGCAGGAGTAAGAGCCTTTCAAGACCTTGCCAAACTCCAGCCTCATGGCCCCCAACACCCTCTGAAAAACCTGCATTTCCTGGAACTGACAACTGACAAGTTCTTTTCCACCTTTGACAGTCATCACTGATATTCTGTCTTTTCTTTAATATCCTTGTATCCTTTGCGAGTCAGTCATAAATTCCTTCTGTTGAAGACTTCATTGTCTTCTGAAGATAGAATTAGGCTGCTACCCAAACACTTATCCTGTTTTATTCTCTAGCTTGCTTTGTCCCACATCCTGAATCACCTTGAGGGTTGTATTTTGTCCCATTAATCTTCCATCCTAATATAGGACACATGGCTGCCTACATGAGAGGTGCCTAATTTTAATGAACTTGAATTGATTTACTATTTGCATTTGCTAGGGTGGATTGAGAGTTTGGCTAAATTAAATTCAATAAAATCTCCAAGACTATGCATATATGGAATACAGATGAATGTTGGGGGGAAAAGGAACGTAAGTCAGGACTCCCTGACCAAGCTCAGTTATAACTTAGTTAATGATTTAGGACTTTAACAATGTCCAAACTTTTCTGAATAATGTTGGGTTGTTAATTTGTTAATTTTATCAACAACGGTACAGTGAATTTTTAGGACATCAATTCAATTGAATATAACACAAACATAGAATATAGCACCTGAATGATGTAATTCCTTTAATTATTTCAGTATTTTTTATATAGTTATTTTTATATTATGCTATATTGAACATACAGGATATAGATCAATTTACAAAGCTCACTCACTAACTTGATCCACTCAGTTTGGTTCTTGCCAGGCTTTCATTGCAATTTGTAACACTCTGCCTAGTTTTCAGACACTGAACACAGAATTAAAGATTAAAGGATATCTCATGGTTGAATGGCTGATAATGTGTGCCAAATCCTTATTACTTTCTTCTTATTGTATTTATTAACACTTGCCCATATCTTTCTTAAGACAATACTTTATTTAGTTTATTTCTACCAGTCATGCAACAATTTAAATTGCTTTTTAAAGCAATATTAGGTCTAAAAAAAGTGAAAAGAAATTGTAAGTGCAAAGAGAATAATTTTATATCCTTAGCTACCTTTCTAAATCATAAAATCAAAAATACATATGAAGAACTATTTCATGGAAATGACCAAACTAGTGAATAATTTACCTTTTTAAATATAAGCTGAAAAACAGAAAACAGAAGGCCTTAAGAAAATTAATTTATAATTGTAACTCACTTTCTTCAGTGTCCATCTTTTTAATGGGAAGATTTATAGAAAAACTACCATCTCAATCATGAATCATATAAAATATTTAAAGTAATAAGGAAGTAGAACCTATAAACATAATCAAAGCCTTGATTTGTGTTTGTTCTGTCTTCTGTAAAATAGCAGTTTATTTTAAGAATCCTTTCTTGCAGTAATAAGTGCCATTTAAGTTTGAATGAACTGATATTTAAGTAAGTTATTGGTAATCTATTTTTCAGAACACTTCCCATCCTCTTGCAAGGATATGATTTTCTGATTGCAAAGACATGAAATTATAAAAACAGCAATTAATAATTCACACAAACATAGACCTCCACCATGAACAAAGTGTGAAAATATATTAGGAAAGCACTACAAGGACATCCCCAGCAGATAATGCTTTTGAATAGAAAAATAGAAGCTCCCTTCACAATGAATGGAGGGGATCTATTTGTAGTTTCACATACACATTTTGAAAGCCCCAATTGTGGTTTCAGTATCAAAATAATGAAGTGTCAGTGGCATTTCTCCTCACAGTAAAGAATTAATTAAATAACCTCTATAATGATCTGTCTTCTAATAGTGCTGTTTCTGACATGAGACCCTTTTACCTTGGTTCTGAATCACATGAATCCTTGTGAATGCCTTTGTTGTAAATACTCATCTTGCTTCCTCATGTGTGATAGGAATTTCTATGATCATAGATCACAATTATCTCCTTACTCCTTTCACAGAATTTGTATAGCCCCTTTCATAAGTGAAACTCAAAGTGTTTTGCAAACATACCTTTAACCCCAGCCAGTATGAATCTCTGCCCTCATTTAACAAGGATAGCAATACCACCTTTTAGACAAATTGTCAGGCAAAGGGAAGTCTTAATTCATACGCAGGGACGGTCTGCAAACACAGCAAGAGGGCTAAATTCTAGAAATCAAGTTTTCACTATTAAATATGCCTTGCTTTATGAAATAGATAAGATTTTTTAAAGATTCTTATGTGAAAAGACTCTAATAAATGAAGATTTTTTTCATGACAAATTAGATTTTAAAGTATTTTGAAGACCTATTCTGTAGCAATGAACCTTGCTGATTTTAGACTTGAGTTGTCAAAAGGGAGCATAAAATGTGTACTACATATTTTAGAGAAAAAATTCACTTTGTCAATACCAGGAAAAACCTAAGTTTGTTATTTGTCTTAAATATTGTACAAGAGTCTAAAATTCCATGGTCATAGAACCAGGCTTAAATTGAGAATGGATTTGTTGTTCTATTTCTTTAAAAAGTTCAGAGTCATTAGAAGCAGGTTGGCCTACATGCAGGACTTGAATTTCTTGTGACCTTCATACTGACATTTGGCAGCTTCAGGAAAGACCCCAGTGCATCTCCCTCAGTGGGCAGCCTCTTCCTGAGATACAGTGGGCCTCAACATGGCAGAGGTGGTCGCTGGCAGAAAATTACCCTTGATCTACAATTTATACGAGGGTTCATCTCTTTCTAAGAGTGCAACTTGAAAGACAATGCAAAATTAAATCACATGAATAGACACATGTGGAGACAGCCTTAGAATATGAGAGGTATTAATTTGGCAGGAAAAATGGTACAATTTCTGTGGAATCTACTAGGAAATTCTTTTCCCATCTGGCTAAGATTGCTTCCTGCAAGTTATAAATAAAACACAGAACAAAACAGCAGGAAATTTTTTTAAGTAATTAATGCATTGAACTAATAGTTAAGAATATTTCTTCTCTATGTAAACAATATGATGGATGAGATACAAGGAGAAATATATTTTCCAGTGTAATTCCTGGGGGGGAAATATTTTTCCAGCACAGGGCAAAATACCTTGAACTGAAATCAATGAGAGAAATAAAGTGGGAGAAATCCATTTATTGCTTACAAGCAGTCATCCACCTCTGTTGGCCCATGTCTCTGGAGACCCTGCTACAGAAAAAGGGGTCCCACTCAACCTCTCAGGTCCAGATATGCCCTTGCTCCCCTGTGTAATTACCTATTGACATGGAGATGGACTACCTTTCTTCACCCCTTGGGAACACCTACTGATACGGAGATACACTAATGCCAGGTGAGAGATTCTGGAAATATTGCAATTTTACTCACATCCTTAAAAATATGCAAATATCTAGACTATAAGGCAATCAATGCTAAGAGTAATAAGACAATTTCAGACAACAACTTCTCAATGGAGAAGCTTTTATAAATTACGTTATACTATCTTGGCTTGCTTTACATATTGCCTATAGTGTGTCACTGCAATGCATTGGCAATGATTTAAAATACAGCTAAAATTTGGAAAATAATAATGACAAACAACATGCCTTAAACAACAAGAGAAGAAAATATAAGAAATTTTCAATAACACCTTGCTAAAATGCAATGCAACATTATCCAGTAGGAGCTAAAGGTCAATGTTTTTTGCTCTCTGGTAAACACTGCTTTGGGAGGAAAATCAAGGAGCACCATCCATTACACTTGCTTTGAAAGATGCTTCCATTAGGGGAACTACAGCAGTATTTAAGTGGGTCCCTTCCCCTTGCACATTGCCTCTAGGTTTAATAGCCTTAAATCTTACCGAATATGAAAATAACAACTTTCAAAAACAAAGGCTGCCTTGAACTTGGTATTTTATCAGATATTTATTTCTGAACCCCCTTGGCTTCTACTGTTTGAAGAACAAAGAGGATGAAGATGCTGTTCTACTAACTAGGGTTTTTGCTTTTGTTTATGTTGTTTTCTGTTTAAAAATCCCAGGAAGTTGTAGTGTCCTCATAGTGAGCTTCTGTGTCTTAGCTAACTGTTCTGAAAGAGGCTGTCACTGAGTTTTGCATTTGCCTTCATATCCTCATGTTTACGTTTCAGGGAAAATGGAAGTTCCATGGCCAGAATCCTTACCTGATCCTAACCTACTCACTCATAAGTGCAATGATCTAATACTTTGCCTACTGTGCAAGGCTCATGCTTGTATACCTGTTGGCAATAAGCCATTATTGCCTGTGTTGCTACAAAAAGAGCTCCACCTGGTGCTGAGGGCAGAAGAGAGCAGAAGAGAGAAAGAGAACAGGAAGACAGGAAAGCAGGAGAGCAGAGGCTGGGAGAGGAGACAGAGCCTGCTGAGCCAGAGGCAGGAATGGGCATGGATGGGATTCTAGTGCTTGACCTACCACTGTGAAAACAAAGCATGATATAAGCCTCTTTTACCCCCAATGCTCTGTTGTCATATTTGGCCTCAGTGAATCCAGAGTGAACTTGTCCAGAGCTGAAATACCCTTCAGCCCAGAGCTATGTATGTTCTACTGTTCGTTTATTTCAGCCCCAAAACTAACCAGGAGAGCCTCTTCTGTGCTCACTGAGGCCGCTTTTGATGAGGTACAGAGAGGCTTCACACTACTCCTAAACTTGGGTCACCTTCGCTCTACTGGTTTTTTCTTGTTGGTATTTAAGTCTGCCCAATTCTTTCCCAAGTTAAAAAAACAAAACAAAACAAAAAGCAAAAACCTCTCTCTCAACCCTACATATATACCATTAGCAGCTCCCCCTAAAGAATGGTATAGTCTCTTCCTCAGCTTCTCACTTCTCACTTGCTCCTCCACCCACCTCACTCTCCTCTATATTTAAAAAGACAAGGTCAATGATGACTTTCTTACTGTCAAATGAAATGAGCCCACTCAGCCTAGGATGCATGAGAAGGACCTACAAGCGACTCAGGGATTCATAGTGCCAGTGAGATCCCTGAGTGTTGTCAGTTCAGGTGTGTCACCAGCTCAGGCCGGCCTGAGAAGCCTGCCCTGGATGGTGCTAAGTTTCCTCCCAGGGCAGAGTGTACCAAAGAGAAAAAAGAATAAACTAAGCTTACACTGGGCAATGTTACATTGCATTTTCGCAAGGCATTATTGAAAATTTTTGGAGTTTCCTTATTGTTTAGACATGTTTATCATTATTTCCCAATTTTAGCTGTATTTTAAAACATCATCAATGCATTGCCGTGATGCACTATAGGCAATATGTGGAGCAAGCCAAGATGATGTAATGTGATTTATAAAAGCTTCTCGATTGAGAAGTTGTCTGAATTACTCATATTACTCTTAGCATCAACTGCCTTATAGTTTACATATTTGCATATTTTTCTAGAAAATATATTTCTCTTTGTTTTTCACCCAATAGATAGCTTACACAGAGCAGAAATATTGTTAACTATTAGTTTAATGAATTAATTACCTGTTTTTTTAAAATTTCCTGCTGTTTGTTTTGTTCTGTGTTTTATTTATAACTTGCAGGAAGCAATCTTAGCCAGATGGGAAAAGAATTTCCTAGTAGATTCCACAGAAATTGTACCATTTTCCTGCCAAATTAATACCTCTCATATTCTAAGATTGTCTCCACATGTGTCTCTTCATATGATTTAATTTTGCATTGTCTTTCAAGTTGCACTCTTAGAAAGAGATGAACCCTAGTATAAATTGTAGATCAAGGGTAATTTTCTGCCAGCGACCACCTCTGCCATGTTGAGGCCCACTGTATCTCAGGAAGAGGCTGCCCACTGAGGGAGATGCACTGGTGTCTCTCCTGAAGCTGCCAAATGTCACTATGAAGGTCACAAGGAATTCAAGACCTGCATGTAGGTCAACCTGCTTCTAATGACTCTGGACTTCTTAAAGAAAGAACAACCAACCCATCCTCAATTGAAAGTGTAGGATGAAAACCATCAACTTTCCACATCCATGTTAAGAAATCTCTTTTCTCTCTGCATGGCTAAAGGAGCCAAAACAAGATTCTACCTTTGACCTGTAGGTCATCAAATTTGAAGAATACTGAGACTAGTTCTCTCACATGCTATCTTTCTGTACTTTAATTTAGAGAATAAACCAATCAGGAGTCAGGCAGGAAGTGAAGGACACATTCAAATTAAGGAGAGTTTATAATAAAGGTATTATTGACATTTGTGCTGGCAGGATGAAGTGAAATTTCATCCACAGAATTAGTAGGAAGTGGGTTCTATTATTATTTATAAGATGGAAGGTATGAGGACATGCAGAAGTTACCAGAATGAAGAGATAGAAAGAGCTATTTGGAGAAAGCCACTGGCTAGGAGCTGTAGTCATTGGTAAAAATGATGCAGCCAGCTCATGACAACCTCACAGAGGGAAGTAGAGAACAAACATCCAGACCTCATACCCTCCCTGACTCCTGCCTTCTCCTAACACCCCTTGTCAGACAAACCTATTAGTAAGTCATTGGTCAAGGGAGATTATTAATGCAGGTCAGAGTTCCAGAACACAAGACAGGATGGAGAGGTACTATTATGACAGGAAAGGCAAAAAGGGAGCCTTGAAGGTCCCATGCCCCATGAAAATTGCAATTCAAAAGCAATAGCCCAGCCCAGCCCTGGGGTACTTTCAGACTTTGAGAAAATCATCAAAGACCTAAAAGAATCCAGAGATCGTGAACTACATCCCTCTGTTGTTTGATAGTTTGCCAAGTGCAGAAGATAGATGGGTCTTTAGATATACTTTTATTTCACACTTAGATAGCAACTTATTAAGTGATTAATTTGAAGTTCTGCATGTAGCCTCCTTCCTGGAGCAAATCAATCCAGAATCTACCATCTAACATTTACCTGTTGATCTGGTAGATTTTCACTATTCAAATATTCAGAACACACCAAACACTATTTCACCTGGTCAAGGCATGTCAAATCTTCACTAAGTTGAATCAGGACATTATCAACTGTCCATATCTCTGATACAGTTTGGTCCACCAGTACCTTAACCATGTCAGCATCCTTCAAGATATAACATTGGTTACTGAAGGGATCCTGTTATGCTAATAGATTTGAAGAATAGCAAAGAGAAGTATCTAACATGCTTTGGTAATTCACCTGGGTGTTGGAGCAATGCTCAAAGTGTAGTCCAATTTGCTAACTGTCTGTTATGGTCTACAATGAGTTAAGAGTTCCAATATTTTTATAGCAATTTGACAATGCTACAGCTTTCAATCTGGAGATAGTAGACACATGTAGATGAGTTGAACAAGGTATAACAGTGCATAACAGAACAGAAATTAAAATTAAAACTTTTCGTTCATTACAGATTACTTGAAAGCATTGGGTTACAGAGTAGGAAAAAAACATCACAGGACTACTTCAGTGAAGCGCCATTTCAGTGAAGTTTCCAGGATTTAGGTTTGAGACATTTTGGAATATTATCCAATGTAAAACAAAGAGCACATTTCTCCACCTTACTGCTTCTACAGCTAGTAAAGAATCACAACAGGAGATGGTATTTATTGGATTTTGGAGACATCACATATTGATTTGGCCATCCTTCTCTGGTGCATTTAATTGGTGGTGAAAACTCACAGCTTTGTGAGGTCTCAGAACAAAAAGGTCTCTAACTTAGCTAGAGGCAGTGCATGCAGCCCTGTCACTTGGTCTTTCTGACCCAGTGGTTCTATTTTGCTTTAGTGGTGACAAACCAGGATGTTATGTGGGGTGGTGACAAGATCAAGTTTTAGAGCAAAGATACATCCCTTCCAAAAATAAACAAGCAAACAAAAAACCCAATCTTTTATTTGAGAAACACCTCTTGGACCATTATTGGAGCAAATATAAGCATGCATAATAAAATGGATGTTACTGAATCCATCATAAAGTCAGATGTGCCCAATAGAATTAGCAAATAAGAGGCCAGGCAGGTAGGGGGCCTACATAAAGAACAAATTGCCTTTTCTTCTTCCCACAACTTTGGCTTCATAGGGAAGTTCCTTATGTCTAGTAAGTAAAAGACGGCAAACCTATAGCTATTTTTATAAAAGCCTCTGTAAAATGCGTTCAGTTCAGTCATAACTGTTCTTGTGTGACTGAAGACTTCCTTGAGAAAAGAGGTGAAGGTTTTGAAAGGCAAAGGAGAATGGAAATTATCTTTGGGCCAAACTTCAAGAATAAATCTTTTTATCTACATTTCCAGACAGGAAAGGTCCTCAGAAGTAAGAATCTACATAAATCATATACCCAGAATAGTAGATTTGCAAAATGGTCATGGACCTAGAAGAAAGGTAACATGGAAGTTTAGGTAAAATGGGATCTTTGGGAACAGATCCAGGATGTGATTACATGTATGCCCTATGTAAATGCTCACTTGATATGATGTCGGATAGGGTGACTTGCTCTGCATATGTCAGTACCGTCCTAAGCCATTTGGTGATGGCTTAATAGGACCATATACAGAATTAGATTTATTCTTCCTGAAGATAATCTGGATATTGCTTCAGTGAGCACCCAGCTTTCAGCAGCACTGTGGTCCCCATTGTGATGACGGCGAACACTATGAATGGTCTGATAGGAGGTCGGGTACATTTTACTGGCTATAACTACTGCCGTTGTCCAGTTTTCTACCTTCACCTGACTATTCTTATGGGCAGCAATTTGTTTTCATTGGAACAAACACACAGTCAGGATTTGGATTTACTTTCCTTAGTCATCATTTTTTGTTAGGCCACTGTCAGTGCACTTTCAGAATGCCTCTGCATCACCATGCTATCCCACCCAGTATTGCTTTCATTTCATTATGAACCAAGTATAGAAAAAGGTCTGATGTCCATGGAATTCACTGTTCTTATTGTGTACTACATTAATTAAGAGCAGCTAAGCTAAGAAAATGGAATAATTATCTATTGATAAATGAAGCCTAAGGTATTTTACCTGTTGGAAGATAGTATCTTGTGAATTTGTAAAGCATAGTACAAGATACAGGATATTCTCTGAGGTAGCCTCAGGAAAAAGCATCCTATTTACCTGACTTACGCTACAGGAAAATATATGATTCTATTTTTCCCATAGTCAGAATACATCAATTAGGAATCAAAGATGAAATTAGAAGCAAAAACTCCCAAGATTAGACCAATTATGAAAACAACAAAACTTTTGTTGCCCCATCTTCATGTCTATAGCATTTGATAATTTAAAGAAATAAATGTTTTTACTAAGGTACCCAAAGTAATTCTACTGAACTAGAATTCTAGACTTCCAGAGAGCTTTTTCTGTATCCTCATTCCACTGGGCAAACAGGCATTAAAGGGGTTTCATAGTATAGACAAGAGTGATTGATCTTGATTACCCAGAAATAGGGTTGCTTTCCCTTGATGGCAGTAGAGAGATGAATGGAACCTACTAAGGGTGGATTGCAAGCCCTTGTAGAGAGAATCATAAAGGGCTCAGATGCTTTAGGTATGATGTCTGGTCACTCCAGCAAGTAAGGAACCCCAATTAGCTGAATATTAAGCTGAAGGGAATAATCTGAATCTGAACTATAATTGAAAAAGAAGAGTTTTGAGGCTATGTTCTTATTAGGCCTACAGCTTGCACATATAGCCTTCCTTGCTGTTTATTTATATTATTTTATTTATACAATTTAATGAATTTTTATTTTCTTTACTCCTTCTTTCCTTCATATTTATTTCTCCCCTCTTGTTTTTGGAGTGTGTTGAAGGTTGTTGACTTACATTCCATTCCATGAGTTGTAGAACATGAAGAGAGGACTAGACAGATCCAAGAAAAGTGGACACTAGTCCAAGATCCTGAACCTGGAGATGAATTCAGGGAAGCATGTGCCTTTGGGTTGTTTCACTTTGGGGAAGTAGGAGTGTATGGCATTATAGCAGGTGGAAGAGTTTATTTTATGGAAGTAAACATATGGGCAGGAGGTCATTTGTGAGATTTTTTTTTTACCTGCCATGCATCCAAATCAGTTTCTCATTTGGAGGAATCCCTTTCTATGAGTCTTGGGGAAAAGTGAAAGACAAAGAGATAGGTTTTCTGTTTGTTCTCTGATAGCCAAAGAGTGGGTTCAAGACCAAGACTTAGCTACTCACACATTATTACTTTTAAGTAGGACTTTGACTTTTCAGTGAATTTGTCTGACCATATGTCAGAACCGCAAGTTTGGTAGTGACAGCTATTTCCAGCTGTTGGGCTATATGTATAGCATATGCACAGACCAAATGGTTCTGCTGCCCAGCTGCTGGAAATCCCTGGTTCTTGCTCAATTTGCACCTACTCTTTCAGTTTTTTTACTTATGGAAGCCTTCCTGCAACGAATTTGTTTTTACTAAGGACAGGAAGAGTTGGTTCCTCCTGCAGATTACCAAGAAGCCAGCTCTTCCTTAAATACAAACACTGTAAGACATAAATTACTATATGACACATGTATTACTATCTCCTTTTTACAGATGAGGAAACTGAGGTACATAAATATGAAGTGGTTTCTTCATAATGTTAATAAGTGATGAACCCAGAATTCAAATTAAAACATTTGCCTTCAAAATCCATAACTTTCATTCTGCCCCATTCTATTCAATTCACCACACACCAACTCTCCTCAGAGCCTATAACCCTTTCTCCATGATTACACACACTGAGCACATTTGCTATCTTTGATTTACTGTTGTAGTGGTGGTTGGTGTGTAATAATGTCTAATCTCTCCTTTGTTTTTATCTGAGTCCAGGCATTTCTTTAAGATAAGAGGAAAACATTCTTTTTTTAGCTACAATGCCAAGCACATAACACAAGTATAGTATACATTTATTGACTTATTTATCTGTCTTGTCTTCTCTTTCTCAAACTAATTTTAATTACCCATATTAATCTATATTTGATACAAACTAGTTTGGGCCGTACTTCCAGTAACAGAAAATAATTCTGGTTGCTCTTTTATCATTCAGTCCTTAAAGAAAAATAATGTCTCTCTTTAACTTCATGACCACTTATCTGAGGTGGGTCTTCAGGCTCCTCAGGCACACTCACTTCCCTTGTCCTTTCCCTCTTGCCATCTCTGGATGCTTATTTCACACTGCCTGTTCTTTTTGTACATTTAGCTGATGACCTTGTTCCATTTCATAAGAAAAGGCAAGCTGTTACATGAGAACTTCCAAAGATCCCACCACAACATAGACTCACCTAACTGCATATGTGTCCATATATTTTGCCAGCTCTTAGTTTGGATGAAATGCCCATACTCCTTTCAAAGACAAACTCCTTCACTTCTTCAAAGTCTATGCTCCCTTAACTATTTAAGGAAATCACTCCAGGAATTGAACACTACCTCTTCTATAAATTTTGCCACTTGATAAGATTATGCTCAACAGTATACAGCTATGCTAAATATTATCCATTTTTAAAACATCTGCCTTCACCTCACACCTCCACACATCTCCGTTTCTCTGGTTCTTTTTATAGCAAAATGAACACAGGTATCTCTACTCTTTCTTTATCTCCTCTTTTCCTATTTTCTCTCAAATCCAGCACTGAACCTAAACAGGTCTTATCGAAGTTACTGATAACCTCCATCCCCTAGATCTGACGGTCAGTTCTCAGTCTTCTGATTGGAATCACGTGGTGCAGCTGCTCAGTCCCACCCTTTGGAAACACTTCCTCGCTTGGTTCCCAGGATGCTTTTTCATTTTAATTCTCCAGCATCCTCACAGGTTGTCCCTTCTCTGTGCTCTGATTCCTTCTCACCTCCCATGATTCCAAATGCGTGAGCACCCGTGGTGCAGTGCTCATGCCTCTTCTCTGTCTGCCCTCACTCTCTAAAGAAGATCATCCACTCTTTATTTATTTATTTATTTATTTATTTATTTATTTACTTATTTATTTGTAAACTCCATGAAGGTAATGACTTGATCTGGCTTCTTCCACCCCTTCACTAGCTGAATACCCATTGCCTAGATAATAATATTCTGATAACCAACTCCAATGTGTGTGTGGTTTCTGCCAACACCACCAAGCAAATTCAATTCTAATACTAGCTACTTGGACGCAGCATCAGATTCTACAATGATTATTCATGTTGAAAGTATGCATCCTTGATACAATGTGATGATAAAGGAATACCTTTGTGGTCTTTCTAATAAACCTATCTAATCAAATAAAAAAGATCACAAAAATTCCAATATGGGAGCATCTTACACAATATTTGGCCAGTACACCTCAAAACTGTCACAATCATCAAAACCAAGAAAAGATAGAAGTTGTCACAGGCAGTAAAGGAGACATGACTACTAAATGGAATGTTGTATCCCGGATGGGATCCTGGAACAGAAAAAGGACATTAAGTAAATACTAAGGAAATCTGAATATCAACACTGGTTCATTAATTGTAACAAATGTGCCATACTAATGAAAAATGTTAATAATTGGAGAAATCAGGTGTGAGCTGTAAGGGAGCTCTGCATTATTTTATCAATTTTTCTGTAAATCTGAGCTTTCTCTAAAAAAATTAATTCTATTTAAAAATACTCAAACAAAAAAACCAAAAAAATAAGTTGGAGCCAAGATGGTGGCATGAGTAGAGCAGTGGAAATCTCCTCCCAAAACCACATATATTTATGAAAATATAACACAGACAACTCTTCCTAGAATAGAGACCAGAGGACACAGGACAACATCCAGACCACATCCACACCTGCAAGAGCCCAGCGCCTCACGAAGGGGGTAAGATACAAGGCCCAGCCAGGTGGGACCCGAGTGCCCCTCCCCCCAGCTCCCGGTGGGAAGAGAGGAGTCGGAGAGGGCAGGGAGAGGGAGCCCAGGACTGCTAACACCCAGCCCCAACCATCCGGACCAGAGCGCAGACATAGTGCATGCGTGGGGTGCTGGATACTAGGGAAACAGGATGGCAAGACCTGTGAGTGGGTCCCTGAGGCCAGAGCACAGGGACAAAGAAAGGCGAGCGGCTTTTTTTTTTTTTTAATTATTTACTTAATTTTTTTTTTTTTTGGGGGGAGTGCTTTTTGGAAGTCTTAAAGGGACAGGGACCCCAAAACTGGATGGAAGCATCCCGGAACACAGTCCAGCAGCAGGGAATCTGGGGATCTCTGGGCACTCTAATCCACTGGGCAGCAAGGAGCACGGAGGCCCCTCATGGAGATAAATAGCCTCCCGGCTGCTCCCCCTCCAACAGGGCTCCACCATATCAGAGCAGCAGCCTGAGGCAAGCCACGCCCACAGCAACAGCGGAGATAAACTCCATAGCAGCCGGGCAGGAATCAGAAGCCCTGTCTGCATGCAGCTGCCGAGCAGAAGCCACTAGAGGTCGCTCTTCTCTCAGGAGAGGAAAGCCACAAACCAACAAGAAGAGAAGTTCTTCCAGCCATCACTCGTCCCAGCTCTGCAAACTATCTATCACCATGAAAAGGCAAAATTACAGGTAGACAAAGATCACAGAGACAACACCTGATAAGGAGACAGACCTAACCAGTCCTGCTGAAAAAGAATTCAAAATAAAAATCATGAACATGCTGACGGAGATCCAGAGAAATATACAAGAGCTAAGGAATGAAGTCCAAAGGGAGATGACAGATGCCCGGAAAGAGATTACAGAAGTGAAACAAACTCTGGAAGGATTTATGAGCAGAATGGATAAGATTCAAGAGGCCATTGGTGGAATAGAAACCAAAGAACAGGAACGCATAGAAGCTGACATAGAGAGAGATAAAAGGATCTCCAGGAATGAAACAATATTAAGAGAACTGTGTGACCAATCCAAAAGGAACGATATCCGTATTATAGGGGTACCAGAAGAAGAAGAGAGAGAAAAAGGGATAAAAAGTGTCTTTGAAGAAATAATTGCTGAAAACTTCCCCAAACTGGAGGAGGAAATAATCTAACAAACCACGGAAATACACAGAACTCCCAACAGAAAGGACCCAAGGAGGACAACACCAAGACACGTACTAATTAAAATGGCAAAGATCAAGGACAAGGAAAGAGTTTTAAAGGCAGCTAGAGAGAAAAAGGTCACCTATCAGGCTATCATCAGACTTCTCAACAGAAACCATACAGGCCAGAAGAGGATGGCATGATATATTTAATGCAATGAAACAGAAGGGCCTTGAAACAACAATACTGTATCCAGCACGATTATCATTTAAATATGATGGAAGGTTTAAACAATTCCCAGACAAGCAAAAGCTGAGGGAATTTGCTTCCCACAAACCACCCCTACAGGGTATTTTAGAGGGACTGTTCTAGATGGGAGCTCTCCTAAAACTAAACAGATGTAACCAGAGAAAATAAAATCACAGCAAAGAAAGAAGACCAACCAAATACTAACTAAAGGCAAAAAAATAAAATCAACTACCCACTAAAAGCAGTTAAAGGAAACACGAAAGAGCACAGAATAAAACAACCAACATTAAAGAATGGAGGAGGGGGAATAAGAAGGGAGAGAAGAAAAGAATCTCCAAACAGTGTATATAACAGCTCAATAAGTGAGCTAAGTTAGGCAGTCAGATACTAAAGAGGCTAAACTTGAACCTTTGGTAACCTCGAATCTAAAGCCTGCAATGGCAATAAGTACATATCTTTCAATAGTCACCCTAAATGTAAATGGACTGAATGCACTAATCAAAAGACACAGAGTAACAGAATGGATATAAAAGGAAGACACACCTATATGCTGCTTACAAGAAACTCACCTCAAACCCAAAGACATGCACAGACTAAAGGTCAAGGGATGGAAAAACATATTTCAGGCAAACAACAGAGAGAAGAAAGCAGGTGTTGCAGTACTAATATCAGACAAAATAAACTTCAAAACAAAGAAAGTAACAAGAGATAAAGAAGGACATTACATAATGATAAAGGGCTCAGTCCAACAAGAGGATATAACCATTCTAAATATATATGCATCCAACACAGGAGCACCAGCATATGTGAAACAAATACTAATAGAACTAAAGGGGGAAATAGACTGCAATGCATTCATTTTAGAAGACTTCAACATGCCACTCACCCCAAAGGATAGATTCACTGGGCAGAAAATAAGTAAGGACACGGAGGCACTGAACAACACACTAGAACAAATGGACCTAATAGACATCTACAGAACTCTACATCCAAAAGCAACAGGATATACATTCTTCTCAAGTGCACATGGAACATTCTCCAGCATAGACCACATGCTAGCTCACAAAAAGAGCCTCAGTAAATTCCAAAAGATTGAAATTCTATCAACCAACTTTTCAGACCACAAAGGTATAAAACTAGAAATAAATTCTACAAAGAAAACAAAAAGGCTCACAAACACATGGAGGCTTAACAACATGCTCCTAAATAATCAATGGATCAACGAACAAATTAAAATAGAGATCAAGAAATATATGGAAACCAATGACAACAACAACACGAAGCCCCAACTTCTGTGGGATGCAGCGAAAGCAGTCTTAAGAGGAAAGTATATAGTGATCCAGGCACACTTGAAGAAGGAAGAACAATCCCAAATAAGTAGTCTAACATCACAATTATCAAAACTGGAAAAAGAAGAACAAATGAGGCCTAAAGTCAGCAGAAGGAGGGACATAATAAAGATCAGAGAAGAAATAAACAAAATTGAGAGGAATAAAACAATAGCAAAAATCAATGAAAGCAAGAGCTGGTTCCTTGAGAAAATAAACAAAATAGATAAGCTTCTAGCAAAACTTATTAAGAGAAAAAGAGAATCAACACAAATCAACAGAATCAGAAATGAGAATGGAAAAATCACGACAGACTCCACAGAAATATAAAGAGTTATTAAAGACTACTATGAAAACCTATATGCCCACAAGCTGGAAAACCTAGAAGAAATGGACAACTTCCTAGAAAAATACAACCTTCCAAGACGGACCAAGGAAGAAACACAAAAGTTAAACAAACTAATTACAAGCAAACAAATTGAAACAGTAATCAATAAACTACCCAAGAACAAAACCCCCGTGCCAGACGGATTTACCTCGGAATTTTATCAGACACACAGAGAAGACATAATACCCATTCTCCTTAAAGTTTTCCAAAAAATAGAAGAGGAGGGAATACTCCCAAACTCATTCTGTGAAGGCAATAACACCCTAATACCAAAACCAGGCAAAGACCCCACAAAAAAAGAAAATTACAGTCCAATATCCATGATCAATATAGATGCAAAAATACTCAATAAAATATTAGCAAACCGAATTCAAAAATACGTCAAAAGGATCATACACCATGACCAAGTGGGATTCATCCAAGAGATGCAAGTATGGTACAACATTCGAAAATCCATCAACATCATTCA
The DNA here is from genome assembly GCF_040802235.1 of Manis javanica. Classification (NCBI taxonomy): domain Eukaryota; kingdom Metazoa; phylum Chordata; class Mammalia; order Pholidota; family Manidae; genus Manis; species Manis javanica. Next base: position 37,441,629 of record NC_133168.1, read on the forward strand.
CCACATCCACAAAAAGAAAGACAAAAACCACATGATCATCTCCATAGATGCTGAAAAAGCATTTGACAAAATTCAACATCCATTCATGATAAAAACTCTCAGCAAAATGGGTATAGAGGGCAAGTACCTCAACATAATAAAGGCCATATATGATAAACCCACAGCCAACATTATACTGAACAGCGAGAAGCTGAAAGCTTTTCCTCTGAGATTGGGAACAAGACAGGGATGCCCACTCTCCTCACTGTTATTCAACTTGGTACTGGAGGTCTTAGCCATGGCAATCAGAGAAAACAAAGAAATACAAGGAATGCAGATTGATAAAGAAGAAGTTAAACTGTCACTATTTGCAGATGACATGAGACTATACATAAAAAACCCTAAAGACTCCACTCCAAAACTACTAGAGCTGATATTGGAATACAGCAAAGTTGCAGGATACAAAATTAACACACAGAAATCTGTGGCTTTCCTATACACTAACAATGAACCAACAGAAAGAGAAATCAGGAAAACAACTCCATTCACAATTGCGTCGAAAAGAATAAAATACCTAGGAATAAACCTAACCAAAGAAGTGAAAGACCAGTACCCTGAAAACTACAAGACACTCTTAAGAGAAATTAAAGCGGACACTAACAAATGGAAACTCATCCCATGCTTGTGGCTAGGAAGAATTAATATCATCAAAATGGCCATCTTGCCCAAAGCAATATACAGATTTGATGCAATCCCTATCAAATTATCAGCTACATTCTTCAACGAACTGGAACAAATATTTCAAAAATTCATATGGAAACACAAAAGACCCAAATAGCCAAAGCAATCCTGAGAAAGAAGAATAAAGTAGGGGGGATCTCACTCCCCAACTTCAAGCTCTACTACAAAGCCATAGTAATCAAGACAATTTGGTACTGGCACAAGAACAGAGCCACGAACCAGTGGAACAGATTAGAGACTCCAGAAATTAACCCAAACTTATATGGTCAATTAATATTTGATAAAGGAGCCATGGACATACAATAGGGAAATGACAGTCCCTTCTACAGATGGTGCTGGCAAAACTGGACAGGTACATATAGGAGAATGAAACTCGACCATTGTCTAACCCCATACACAAAAGTAAATTAGAAATGGATCAAAGACCTGAATGTAAGTCACGAAACCATAAAACTCTTAGAAAAAAACATAGGCAAAAACCTCTTAGACATAAACATGAGTGACCTCTTCTTGAACATATCTCCCCGGGCAAGGAAAACAACAGCAAAAATGAACAAGTGGGACTATATTAAGCTGAAAAGCTTCTGTACAGCAAAATATACCATCAATAGAACAAAAAGGAGCCCTACAGTATGGGAGAATATGTTTGTAAATGACAGATCCGATAAAGGCGTGATGTCCAAAATATATAAAGAGCTCACCTACCTCAACAAACAAAAACAATTAATCCAATTAAAAAATGGGCAGAGGATGTGAACAGACAGTTCTCCAAAAAAGAAATACAGATGGCCAACAGAAACATGAAAAGATGCTCCACATCGCTAATTATCAGGGAAATGCAAATTAAAACTACAATGAGGTTTCACCTCACACCAGTAAGGATGGCTGCCATCCAAAAGACAAACAACAACAAATGTTGGTGAGGTTGTGGAGAAAGGGGAACCCTCCTACACTGCTGGTGGGAATGTAAATTAGTTCAACCATTGTGGAAAGCAGTATGGAGGTTCCTCAAAAAGCTCAAAATAGAAATTCCATTTGACCCAGGAATTCCACTCCTAGGAATTTACCCTAACAATGCAGCACTCCACTTTGAAAAAGACAGATGCACCCCTATGTTTATCGCAGCACTATTTACAATAGCCAAGAATTGGAAGCAACCTACGTGTCCATCCGTAGATGAATGGATAAAGAAGACGTGGTACATATACACAATGGAATATTATTCAGCCATAAGAAGAAAACAAATCCTACCATTTGCAACAACATGGATGGAGCTAGAGGGTATTATGCTCAGTGAAAAAAGCAAAGCGGAGAAAGAGAAATACCAAATGATCTCACTCATCTGTGGAGTATAAGAAGAAAGGAAAAACTGAAGGAACAGAACAGCAGCAGAATCACATAACCCAAGAATGGACTAACAGGTACCAAAGGGAAAGGGACTGGGGAGGTTGGATGGGTAGGGAAGGATAAGGGAGGGGAAGAAGAAAGGGGGTATTATGATTAGCATGCCTAATGGGGGTGGTAGAAAGGGGAGGGCTGTACAACACAGAGAAGACAAGTAGTGATTATACAACATTTTGCTATGCTGATGGACAGTGACTGTAAGGGGTTTTGTGGGGGGGACCTGGTATAGGGGAGAGCCTAGTAAACATAATGTTCTTCATGTAATTGTAGATTAATGATAACAAAAAAAATAAAGAAAAGGGGGATTACTCCCTGATAGGATAAAACTAACTGCAAATCACCGATTAATGCATGCTTTAAGTATCCTTAATTTTGATCATTTGAAGGGTGTCAGGTGATCAGCTATGGAAGTACATTTTTCTGATAATATTCCTTTCTTTTAAAAAAAAAAGCAGTTCCTGTGTGGTGATCTCCAATAAGTTCTTCTCAATGGTATAAAGGGCATATCAAAGTTTGGGCAAAGGGTTTGTTTGTGTTTATACAGAGGAGCAAAGCCTAATTTGTCTACACAGAAAACGAATTAAGATACAATATGAAGAAGGACTTCTAACATCAACATTCTCTGGAAGAGTCATTCCAGAAGATGATCATCAAAAAACTTCAACAAAGATCCTGGTGCTGTTGCAATTGCAGCTGCATTCATCCCACTGGTTCCTGGACTTGCCATTGGAATGAAGAAGGAGATATCTAAGCTGGCCTGTGCATACAGTAAAACAACAAATTTGTCTGGATCTATACTGTTGGAACTAAACCAAGAATTAGGAGAAGTGCAAGTTGCAGCACTCCAAAATCATGCAACTATAGACTATATACTGTTAAAAGAACATAAGGGATGTGAACAGTTCCCAGGAATGTGTTGTCTTAATTTGTCTGATTTTTCTCAAAATATTCAAATTCAGTTAGACAATATCCATCATATCATTGATAAGTTTTTACAAATGCCTAGGGTGCCTAACTGGTTTTCTTGGTTTCACTGGATATGGCTGGTAATTGTAGGTCTGCTTTTATTATGTAGCTGTATTCCTATTATGTTAATGTGTGCACGCAATTTAATTAGTAATTTAAAACCTATACACGCTTATGTTACACTACAAGAAGATATGTCAAAGAAATAATCAATCTTCCCATGTTTTCTTCCGTCTGCTACTTCTATAGCTTCTCTTCTTCCTTCATAATTACAACCCCTAAGTAGAATTCATGCCTCATATCGAAATTACCAAGTATCATAATTCTTCCAAGTGGTAAAGATACCTCAAGACAAATGCTGGGCATAGAAGCCACAGGGCATAAATCTGCAAAAAAGTAAAAACTAACCTTTTCAAACAATATTGCTTCTCTCTCACTTACCAACTTTACATTTCCCTGTATTGCCCCGGAAGATGACTGGTTAGCCAGAGACAGGTAAGATTCCTCAAGGGAGGAAGAACCTAAGATAGCACAGTCGCAGGGGGGCCATCAGGTGAGAAATTGGGGATCAACAGCAGTGAGGCTTAGAACCTCACCCCTCCTGTTTTGAGAGAAATCCTCTGCATCCGTGGATGTTTTGTTGCCCTTGTCTGGCTCGGATTAACACATAGTCTACAGGCACACACCTGATCATCTACATTTGCCCTCTTACAGCACTAAACTATGTTTTCTACCTTTATCTTGCATCTACCTACCACTTCAGCATTTTATTTTAAAATAATAATAATAATAATAATAATAATAAGGGAGAAATGTGGGATTCAGATATAAATCAAGTATAAAAATCAAACAAATAATCATAATGGATCTGATTGTTTATAGTTCATGATGCGTGATCAAAACTGAAAGTTTCTGTAATGACTGCCCTTGCACTGTTCACCATGTAAGAACTTATTCACTATGTAAGAACTTGTTCACCATGTAAGAACTTGTTCGTTATGCTTCAGAAGATTGGAGACTGTTGAGAAACAGGCTTGGGGTTGATTAATGACTGTGCATTGAGTCCCCTATACAGAATTTTATTGTTGTTATCAACCATATGATCAATAAATACGAGAGATGCCCTCTCAAAAAAAAATATTGGACCAGAAAAAAGAATGTTAAGACATATAATATGAAATGTATGCCATCAGACTGATATGGACTACCCTTCATTTTGCTGTCACACTCACTCTCATTTATTCAATTTGTCTCTAATATCTGAGTTTCATTATCAGTGATTTCTACATCCATGTGGGTAACCCCTGCAATGTACTGATTTCTCTCATCTTCTGCCCTTCAAGGATATTTTTCTTTCACTTTTGGTCACTATTGACAGGACAGTTTCTGAAAGGTTCCTTTCCAATATCCTTTTCTGTTCAAATACAGCCTTCCAGACTGCACTTCTCACTCACTTACTTTGGAACTACTCAAACAATTCTTTGTTCTCATCTAGACCTCCAATTCACTGAATCTACCATTCTTTCAATAGGCATTACCACTCTATGTCCCCAGTTCCCTCTTATCCGGCTTAGATTCTATCTCTACCATGACAACGCCCTTAATTACCTCTCCTGCTCTCCTTCCATCAGTCTAACTTGCCAAAAAGCTAAACACACATACTCCTATCTGTTTATTTCTTGCTTGCATCAGTGACTTAATATTGCTGGAAAAAGAAGATACAACTCTTCTCACTTGCTGTAAATCCAGGATCTCTGTCTCAAATATGCATCCGATGCTACCTATCAATGCAAATTGACTAGAATTTTTAAATTTCCTACTCTAGGAATGAACTGTTTTACACTTTATCCTCTCTCTTCAATTCTCCTACAATTATTCCCATATGCCTTTTGCCTCTGATGATCTTATGCTTCACTCTTTACCACTGCAATTTAAGTCTAGCAACACTGGCCTTCTTTGTTTCTTAAACACCAACACCATTTCAACCTTGAGGCCTTACATGAGTCATTCTCTCTACCTGGAAGGCTCTTGCCCTCAATCTCTACGTGGCTGGTTCCTGGACAGTCAAATCTCAGCTTTGATGGCACCTCCTTAGAGAGAATTTTAAAAGTAGTCAATCATTTTCTATCACATCACAGCATTTTAATTCTCTGCATAGCATGAATCACTATCTGATACTCCTTTGATTCATTATTAGTTTATTTATTTGTTATCTATCTCCTGCCTATAGAATGTAAGACCCATGAGAGCAAAGGCCTTGTCTGACTTGTTCACCAGTATGGGCCTAGCACAGAGCTGGCTCAAATTAGTCACCCTAAATAGTTTTGAATGAATGCAGTCACCATGTACACTTACACAAAATATGAAAAAGTAACATTGTTTTAACTCAGATTCTTCAAGTAGACTATGGTATGGAAATTAGTATGCAGGAAGTTTATTAGAGAGTGGTCTTAGGAGCAATACCTGTGAAAGGATAGAAGGAAGCAGGACTAGGCAGGGAAAAGTAGGCTGTGATGCAGTCACAATGGTCTCAGCACTGCAGGAAGCTCTGGAACCCCTTCAGGGTTGTCCTGGGTTGGGACTTAGGGACCAAACTTTTGTATTCTTTCCCACTCCTGTATCAATGAATTACTGGATGTAGGATCTAGGAAGGAGATGTGACCTGGGCCAAATGACTCATTTTGGCTAGGGGTAGTTTCCAGGGAGGGCTGGTGGGAGAGGGCTGAAGGCAGCTGCAGGGGATGGTGGGAACTCTATAGAGTGGGAACTTGCAGTGCATAGATCCATGTCTTCTCATAAATTCTAAGAACAGCTCCTCCAGTGCTCTGGAGGAGCTCTATCCCTAGAGGAAACTTCCTAGAGGAAAGGTAATGGGCCAGCTATAGCTCTTTCTGCTATAGTTGGTCTCAAGGCTACAAATGATACTTATTATTTTCTTCCTTTAATATCCATTCTAGATTCTGCTCGTCATCCTTAGTTCCCCTTGGTCTCAATGGCTTACTTGGAAAGATGAACCAGAACTTCTGGTTTTAGATAACGGAGTCCATGTTCCCCCATGTTGTACTTAGGCTGATATTGCAGCATTTGTCAATTTATTGTCACAATTAGCAACGCTGCCTCCTCCAGATGGTCAGGAGGGAGTATGCCCATCAGGATGGTGTCTTCTTAACTGTGAGTTCTTGGCGTGATGAACATGAAATGCCTCAGCATCAGTCACAGCTTCAAGTTCAATGGGATTTTTGCTGAGTCCTCTGTTGGACATCCTCTGATGTTTCTCTCCTTGTGCACCACGATCTTAAATCCACATAGCCCAGAATTGTGGAACAGGAAGCACAAATTACAAAAGGTAATCTATCAGGACTGACAATAGCCAGGGTCACTCCAACTTCCATCTCTTAATTTACAGATCCATGTATTCTACTCACTGAGATCACAGGACTACATGATGGCTCTTGGTTTATGCTGCCTAGAGTCTGTACCATTGTAAACTATGTCATGTGAAGGATGGAGCTCCATTTTTGCAAGGTATCACCTCTGAGCTGGTGCTTTAGCTATATTATCAACAGGTTCCTGCATTATTCTTTCAGACTGGATTATGTGATATATCATTATATCATAAGACCAGTGGATCCCATGAGCATGTGCCCACTGCCTCACCTCATCCCAAGAAGTGAGTTCCTCAGTCTGATAAGATATTAAGAGGGCTCCAGTGCTGGTAGGTCAAACACTGTCTTCAAAGAGTGATGATGGCTGAGGACCTGAGAGTAGGAAAGACAAACCTATCTAGAATAGCTAAATTCTAAAAATCAAGTAATTTTTCCACTATCAAATGTGCCTTGCTTTATGAAATAGATGAGACTCCTTAAAGATTCTTATAAATGGAAGACTAATAAATGAAGATTTTTCTTCAAATCAAATTAAATTTTAATGTGCTTTGAAGACTTATTCCAGAGCAATGAACCTTGTTGATTTCCAGGTGCAATCACCTTAACACCAAAGAGCTACATGGTCTTCTAGAGGTATAATGTCATATCAGTGGCTCAGTGTTGGTTTCTGTGATTGAACATTTAGCAGCAGCAGTAGTTAGATTAACCTTCATGAGTAGGAGACTTTGCTTTTGAGTCCATGCCTCTATCCCTGCCACTGTGGCTACTCTGTGCATGAGCCCATTGTGCCAGATTGGGATAGCTGATGACAGAGGCTGACTGATGTTAATAGAACAAGTCATTGTGTACAGTTGATTGTTTAGTGCTACTTCCAGATCGAATGCTGTCTGATATTCTATATTAGTTCAAAGATCTTCACATACTATGCCCACTCAGTAATACCTACACATATGTCTCTATCCCAGACTTCCTTGTCCTCAATCCCTTTTTAGGCCCATGAACAACTAGCCAAGCTGTTCACCATTGCCTATGTTTTAACTTTTATTTTCACTGCACAAAGTGGAAAGCTCTCCACTTGAAAGCCTTCTCCTCATTAATTCCTACCAACTACATCCTTGAATGAGGCTAAAATGCAGCCACTGTTCATTTTTTGGGTTGGCGCATTTCATGCAACTCTTCTCTTGAGCTTTTGTCCCACCCTGTCAGCCAGAGGCCATAGGTGTGAGTTGATGAACAGGTGCTGGTAGAACATTAATTAACCTTCTCCTACTCCTGAAGGTTAGTCTGGGTCACCTACTCATGATACTTTTGAGTGCTGTCATGTCTTGTTTCATACCTGGTCCCAGATACACCACTTTTTTATATTATGACAGATTACTATAGGGCCCAGTCAACTTTGTGACTTGGTGAGTCTGACATAATGTAGCTCATGATGGATAATCAGGTTTCTTGTCTCCAATGAGGGAGCTGTTTTGGAAAATGTATATAATTAACCGTTTTGGATGGCACAGCCTTTTTCTGGAATCCTAGGCATATACAGTGTAATTCTTCTATTGGGGTTTATAATAAACTTCATGCTGTGTCATTTCCCCTTACGAAGTCCTGGTCTTTCCTCTTACAGTGCCACGGTCTATGTTGTGTTGTATGTACCAAGTGGCAAGATGGTTTACGTTAGTCTTGACCTATTGCAGAGGCTGTTCCTGCACTTCCTTGAAGCTGGCAGCATTTCATGTCAGTGTATGGACCTGGGCAGTATTCCTAGGTGCAAAATACTGTTTTCAAAAATCAAAACAGGAAAAATACAGACATCATGCTTCTATCTTTGTGAAAGGTAATGGGAAATGTAAATATTTTCCTTTACTTTGAGAAACTGTTCCATCATTCCAAGATGACTGGATCCCTAATAACTTCACTGATGTTTCATACGCCTGAATTTTCATAGGACTTATCTCCCATTCTCTGGAGTACATATGTCTTTCTAAAAAATCCAAAGTATTTGCCATTTCTCATTCATTTGGTCTAATTGGCATGGTACCATCGATAGTGTATGTGATCCAGGTTTCTTTGGACTACATTATGACAGAGAGGGTGAATTAATTTAACCCTTGGGCAAGCTTGAAAGTATCTACTGTTGTACATTCTAAGTGAATGTGAAGTCTTTCTGATCCTAAAGTTTATAGGATGGATAGTAATTCTTTTGGCAAATCAACGGCCTCATTTCATGTTCTGAGGTCACATTAATTTGCTCTAGCAAAAATACTACATCTCGTACAACAGATGAATTGGAGCTACAAACTGGTTGTTGTGATCGTCATCCTCCAGGATCCATTGCTTTTCGTAGGGGCCATATAAATATGACGGCATCCACCACTCCTTTATCCCTTAGGTTTAAAGGTGTGTATTAATCTCTGCCATGACACCCAAGATGTGGTATTGTTTTGGAGTTACTATCTGGCTGAGGAAGGGCAGTTGCAGAGGCTCCCACTTAACCTTCTCTGTGACGATATCTTCAAAGCCCACAGGGCAAGGAAGCAATGCAGGTGCTGTGCCCACAGCCAACTATATCCATTCTAATTATATATTTGAAGACTGGGAAAATAACCACTATGAATGATGACCCACATATAACCCCTCTTATTTGGAGAACCATGAACACACTTCAACTACCTAAGTATCAATGTCAACTTGAACTCTTGAGTCCAACAGTCCCGAAATGCTTTCATATTCTTACTTATGTATGGTTTCTAAGTAAATGACCCTAAGTCCCTCTGGGACGGACTGGGACAATCAATATCATATATAATTGTTATGATGCTGTAGGGTCTTTCCATCTTGGGATCTGGCTTCTTCTACTCAGTGGGTTCTGGATCTGAAAACTGGCTCAGATTCAGAGCAACAGATTGTTAACCTTTAATTGGGACAGCTAACCTTGGCCTCCTAGTCACCCATCCTTGATTTCTTTCCACTGCATACATTGAACACCACCTGTTTTGGCTGCCCATCTATCTTTCTCATAGGGATACCATGGTCCATCTACCATCTCCACAGCTACTTGTGGTTCAGGTCCCTCGAGCTGGCACTCTTTGTTACTCATCATCCCTGCCTCAATTCTGACTGTAAAGAGCTGCTGCCTGGTTTCTACTCTATAGGGATCCCATCATTTCTATTGTCAGTGAGCCCAGCATTTCCTGGCATGGGCCCTGGGCTCCACAGCAGAGACCACTGAGCTCCCAGTTGTGCTGATTCTTTCCCACCTGTGCAGTCTTCACTGCCCTGGTAAACTGTGTTCCCTGTGCCATCCCACAGAATGTCCTCCCTGGTTTGGTTTTGTTGTGGCTATTCTGGACTTACACAGTGTATCCACTTTAGCAGACAACTTTTGTGAGCCATTTACCCTTTTTCCATCATCTGCCACAGCACTTCTGGCATTTCTGTTTTACTTATAAGGCTGGTGCTTTCTCCAAGCTTCTAAGAGCCAGTCTAGCAATGTTTTAACTGTACCTCTCAAGATGTTAAATCTTGCTTCCGAGAAAAATCCTTTTCTCATACCAATGCCCAGGTCATATGTAGGCCAGACATAGTATGTTTTAAAAGCCCCTCAGGTGATATTAGTGTGTAATCATGATTGAGAACCTGACAGAACAGGCCTGCACAGTGGTTCTTAGTCACCAATACTTACAACTCCAGTCACAGTGGGACTTGGGTAGTAGCCACTGCCTAATATGCTTTCCCTGCTTAGAATCTCTAAGGAGCAATGGCACCAATTCACTGCTGTGCTTAAGGACACACTTCCTTCAAATGGCTTTTCTTCCTTTAAAATAAAACTTGTAGTAGAATTGTTCTCATCCACTCCACTCTCTAGAGTAGCAATGCACTCTACTGTAGCCACTAAATTTACATACTTTCTGAATTTCATGTTGCCCCTCAAAGTCCCCATGAGAGATATATTCCATTTTCTAGAGTTAATGTACCAAAGTACCACAAACTGGGTGGCTTAGAATAATAGAAATTTTTTGTCTTGAATTTCTAACGGCTAAAAGTCCAAAATTAAGGTGTCAACAGAGGATACTTCCTCTAAAACCTGTAGGAAAATCCTTCTTTGGCTCTTCCTAACTTCTGCTGGTTTGCCATCAATCATTGACTTACAACTAAGTAATACCAGTGTCTATCTTCCTTGTCATCTGGTCCTGTGTATCTCTCTGTGTTGACATGGCTATTACTTTTTGTAAGGACACCAATCATATTGGTTTAGGGGTCCACCCTTCTCCAGTATGACCCTATTCTAATTACATCCACAGTGAACTTACTTCCAAATTCTGTCCATTCTGAGGTACTAGGGGTTAAGTGTGCAAGATATCTTTTCCAGTTGGTTGGGAGAGAAAGAAGGGCATGATTTCAACCCATAGCAAGGGGGAATTGGCGGGAAAGAGGATTTAACTAGATCTGACTCTGTATTATACCTCCCCACCTGCCTCCACTTCCACACATTTCAAAACAAAACATGTCTAAGTTTGTTTGGTTTGCATACTGGGTCTTTGTCCAAACTTTAATTTGAAGAAAGAGCCCCTAAAAATGAAAATTATTAGACTAGATAAACTCCCAAACTTATAAAACCCTTTGTTTAATAATCCATATCACTTAAGTTTGAATCCCAGCTTAACCAATTATTGCTTTATAATACCAGAATAGTTACCTAATTTTTCTAAATTTCACTTCCCTATTTGTAAAGTTGGACAACTAGTTACCTGTTTCAGAAGGTTGCTGTATTAGGTAAGATATCCAAATAAGATGCTTAGCACTATGTCCAGCACACACAAAAAAAGTCTCTGTTACTGTTAGCTTTTTTGAATATTTTATCCCTCAAATTTGAAATGTCTGGTCAATAGGAATAAACTACAGGGACTCTTAACAAGAATGTGTTAGGTGGCAGTAAAGAGTCAAGTAAATTCTATGTGGCTAACTTAAAAACCAAGACAAGAGTCCTTGACCCAAGAAAGAAATCCAGAAACCATAGTCTACAAACATTACCTCGCTCTGTTCCTGCAGCCAAAGATGCCATTAAAAAAAAAATGCTGAAAATCACTAGAAAGATTTTGGAAACAGTGCAAGTCTCTCTTGCTCCCATGTAAGGAAGGCCCCTTGCCTCTAAGGGAGGTACGGTAGATGAGGAGGCAGTGAAAGCTCAACTAGCGTGAGGCAGGTGCGGGGCGCTGAGCCCAAAGGGGAAAATGCAGTGCCTTCTCGGGGTCTGCAAAAGCCACCCCGCAACTCCAAGGCCGCCGGAGAGCCGCTCCTCTGCGCAGGGACTGTGAAGTCTTCTGCATATACAAATAAAAGTGTGGTCTTAAAGAGAAAGAAATTGTTTTGAAAGGGAAAGAAACTGTTTTAAAAGAGAGAGAAAGAAAGTAAAGCTGAAGAAGAGAAGCCTTTATTTCAGCTGTGAAATGAGGCCAGTGGACCTAAGTGATGTGCGCAGCTCACACGGCGGAGGCCAGGGCCAGGATGGAACTTACTCTCCCCGCCGAGTCACTTCCTTACATGCACAGGCCATGAACCACCCAGAGAACATGCCAAGAACCTCATATATTTTAGCGGTAGAAATAAAATGTATTTTTAAATAGAATTTAAAATCATGAATTTAATAATAAATAGTTGTTGAAAAAAATATTAAAAAGCATTAAGGTTCCAGATGTATTAGTGTACCATTAATGGGATGAATTATTCTTTTTCCTTTATTCTATCACTTTTGCCTGTGTTAGGTATAACAGTACAGACACGGCCTTGGCATTATAGTGACAGCTACTACCAGGTAAGGCAAGCCTACTGCTCCATGCAAGAGCAGCACATGGATTATCTGATTTCCCAGCACAGACCTGAGGTAGGTATTATTATTCCCACTGTTACTAATAATGAAATATAGAGAAAGACATAGCACATAACTTGAAAAAATAACTGACAGAAAACCGTGCTGAAACTTTTACGAATGAGAACTTTTTATTAATAAAAGTAAGATCAGGGATTAAGAAAATACATGTTAAGACATTTATTGAGAAGAGCAGAATTTTCTTTATATGTTTAGCCACTTCTAAACAGTTATTAATAACAGAATTTTATTTTGCAGAGATTGCTTTTCATGTATGTGATCTAGAGCATTTGTCACAGAAGGGGGAGGGATACATTGTAATTAAAATATAAATACTGTACATGAAACACTAGTGTGGAAGAATGGAATGATCCGATGGCAAGGTGCAGTTCCTTTTTTTGTACTGAAGCACAGGGATCTTAAGAATATGTTAACGACCCTGGCAACTTAATCCTTTCTCTGCTGCTTCTTTAAGTTTGTCTACTTGTTGGCTTGAATTAGGCCATAGTAACAAAAACAAAGGCTATCCTTGACAATTTCAAAGCAGGGCTGTTATGTGACAAGGCTGACCAGGTAATGCTGTGTTTTGTCTGCCAAGGTTTCCTCCTGACACCCACAACAATTGGATGCAACTGACTCGAAGGAGAAACTTGGTTGAATGGGACTGCATTCTTTTTCTAAATGCAGAAATTCATTTTTTATTACATGGGCAAATTTTTCAAAAATAGCTTAAATTTTATTTTCTATAAAACCTCAACCCACAGTTGGAAACAAGCAAAACCAGAGACCAGAATCAAAAGAAAAATAGGCTAAAGGTGATCAACACAGTGCAATTTATATTTTCTCTAGTTACCAGGCTTTACAAAGATAAACTCATGATCCCTTAAATTGTCCTGGTAATTAATTAACTTAAATTTAATATGCTCTAAAGTTAGATTATAAAAGAATAAAGCATGGAAAATCTACGTTTTAAAAGAAATTAAATATAAGTGATACCAAAGGAAATAGAGAAAACAATGAATTGTTTTAAAAAATTAATTTGGTGGATTTTTTTCTTAATTATAAACTGTTATGTGTTCATTGTAAAAATTTGAAATAGGACAAACAGAAGAAAATAAAAATTTTCCCCTAAGACCACAACTTACAGATAACCACTCTTGACATTGTGCCACTCACTGAGAAGAAAATGGGATAAAGAATTACAGGAAATTCTGAGAGAGAAAAACTAGAATCAACCTCATGTCAAGTGATAGTGAATGAACAATTGAGTCAATATGACATTTTTGTAGTGTGAAAACTTACACCACCATTTAAGTCATTTTTTCAACAAATTCTTAATGTTACTGGCAAATTTTCCTATAAAGACACAAAAATAAATGCAAAAAGCCTAATATAAAATTTTATATATAGTGTTATGGGTTGAAACATGTTTCTCCAAATTCATATATTGAAGTCCTAAATCTCAGTACCTCAGAATGTGACCTTATTTGGAAATAGTGTTGTAGCTATAATTAAGATGGGGTCATACTGGAGAAGGGTGGGCCCCTAACCCAATATGACTGGTATCCTTATGAAAAAGAATGAATTTGGGAAGAGGCAGGCTCACAGAGAGAATACCAGGCAAGATGAAGGCAGATTGAGATGATGCTTCTACAAACCAAGAAATGCCAAAAATTGCCAACGAACCACTTGAAGCAAGGGAAAACTAGGAGCAGATTCTCCCTTACAACCCTCAGAAGAAACTAACCTGCCAACACCAACACCTTGACTTCACACTGCTAGCTCCAGAACTCTGAGACAATACAGTTCTGTTGTTTAAGCTACTCAACTTGTGGTAATTTCTTTAGAAGACTAATTATATATATATATATATATATATATATATATATTCAGTTGACTAATATATACATGGTCAACTCAATCTTGCTGATAAATTGTGTGTGTGTGTGACTTTCTCAGTTGACCCTTCCTTGGTGAAGGGTCATTTCTTCCTTAGTTTCCCTATCTAAAATTACAACTCTCACCCCATATATTTTCTTGCTTTATTTGATCTACTTTCAATGGTCAATGTCTAAGCTGATTGCCTAAAGAGCTAATCTATCAAACCATTCACTCTGAGGGCCTAGAGTGAATGGGCAGTTAGCACAGTGAAGGACAGGGCAGTATGGAGCTAGCAGAGATGGGGACAGATGACTCGGGGATTAGGAAGGATCTGGTGAATATGTGCTCTGCCTACAGTTGCATTTCTTTCATGTCTGTGTGGTTTGGTTTAGTCCCTGTGATTGGCAGTGGGGGTCTTAGAACCACAGACCACTTCTGAAGTCCCGTCCCCGAAAGGATCCATTCTTCAAGGCTCAGCCTACATGGAACACCCTACTTGAAGGTTTCCCCAGCCACACCAGTCAGAAATAACTTTTTCACTAGGCTCCTTTTAGATCTTTGTACGTGTCATCTGTACTACACTGGCTGGTGCACACCTCTGTAAATTTTAAGTACCTTGAAGCTAAGAGCATGTTTAAATGCTTTGACTTTTCCTTGCTTCCTAGCCTGGCACTTTCTGTGCTTAATAAATCCGTGGGCTAGGAATTAATGCATGGCCATTTCCTAATTATAAGGAAATAAATAATGATGTCACAGGAATTGTTTGACTTTATAAAACAGAAATCCACAGAAAGAAGCTCATATAAAAAGGAGGTTTATTAAAGGATGCAAAGGGATCTCATGGAACAAAATCACAGCATTCAGTCTGGGTTTAGGGAAGAGTCAGTGATTTCACCAGCTCCAGGCTGCTCCTCTCTTCCTGTGACTCTGTGATTCTCTCCAGTCTATTTGTTATCTGTTCCATCATCCCTTTCAGACCCATTGGGGCTGTTTCTGCTCCCTCATTGCACCAGCTTATGTGCAACATTACCTTGCTGTGAGGCAAACTCTGGTTCCAAATCAATGTCATCTTACACATCAAGAATTCACATCTTTTTGCTAACTCCAGCTTCTCCAAGTCCTTAAAAGTTGCCAAATGAAAGAATATAATTGGCATTGGCTAGCCATGGAATATAATTGGCAATGGCTAGCCATGGTCAGATTAAAATGTCCAGAGGCCCTAAGAGAATATTATGTACAACATCTACAATAAAAATTATTCTAAAAAAATAAATAAGAGATTCAAAAAAAGATGGTGGTATGAAAAGTGAGGCAGAAATCTCCTCCCCAAAACAGATATGATATGAAAATACAGCAAATATAACTATTCCTAAAAGAGTGACCAGAAATAACATTTCACCAGCTGGTCTACATCTGGAAACAGAGAACATCTCACAGAAAAGGGTAAAGTAATAAAGGGACCTGAGCACTCCCCCCACCTCATCTCACCAACAGGAGGAAGAGAAACAGAGCAGGGAGGGAGTAAACACATGGGATTGCTAAACACTGAACCCTAGAAATATACTCTGGGAGCACAAACAAACCCACATTGCATGGTGCTCTGAAAATTAGAGGAGTTGAAAAGCAAAGTCAGAGACTGAGATTCCAGCTCCCACAACCAGCTGTTCTGGGAAAAAAGAAAGGCAGACTCTTTGAAAGATTTCCCAACAGTGAGAGGGCTGCTAAAGGAGCTAGGATTACACATAGCTTGCTGCTCCAGAGAAGGAACAGGTGGAAAAAATCACCTGTGCACACTCAGCACAGCAGGTTGGGAACTTTCAGGAGCTTTAGGTGCTCCATACCCCTAGCTAGCAGTGCATCCCTGAGGGCCCCTGCTGCATTAAGCAGCCTGTTGCTCTTTCCTCCCAGCTGTGACCTGCACACAAACCTGCAGCACCCATCATCGCTCCAGGCCAGCAGGAGGGCAGCCTCACCCATGGCACTTTAGGGGATTAATGCAAGGCTGCTCCCTGCATGCAACTCACTGGCCCAGACAGCAGAGGCAGGCACTGTGGTCAGGAAGTAGGAAAGGGCTTGTTCTTTAGGGTAGGCACCGTCACTGCTCACCTGCGACCACTGCCATTGCTCCAGGTACTGGGCAGCTCTGAAAAGCAGAGCTTCTGGGCACTAGAGGTCACTGCCTACACAAACCTAATATTTTTCACTATCCAATAGGATTATGAAAAGGCAGAAGAACCTTCTTCAATCCAAAATCCCTCAAACACCAGAATGAGAGTTTGGTGACACTGAAATCACCGAACTTTCTGAAAAGGGATTCAAAATATAAGTCATAAGCATGCTAATGGAACTACAGAAAAATATTCAAGAGCTAAGGGACAAATTCAGGAGGGATATAGACACCTTAAAAAATACAGTAGCTGAAATGAAATCATACAGTGGAGGGATCTAAAAGCTTATTAGATGAGGTAGAAGAGATGGTAGATGGAATAGAAATTAAAGAAGAGGAATACAAAGAAGCTGAGGAAGAGAGAGAAAAAAGTATCTCTAGGAATGAAAGAATATTAACAGAACTGTGTGACCAATCCAAATGGAACAATATTCACATTATAGGGGTACCAGAAGAAAAAGAGAGAGAAAAAGGGATAGAAAGTGTCTTTGAAGAAACAATTGCAGAAAACTTCCCCAATCTGGGGAAGGAAATAGTCTCTCAGGCCATGGAAGTGCACAGATCTCCCAACACAAAGGACCCAAGGAAGAAAACACCTAGACATATAATAATTAGAAAGGCAAAGATCAAGGGCAAGGACAGCATATTAAAAGCAGCCAGAGAGAGAGGAAGAGCCAAGATGGCAGCATAAGTAGAGCAGTGAAAATCTCCTCCCAAAACCACATACATTTTTGAAAATACAACAAAGACAACTCTTCCTAAAAGAGAGACCAGAAGACACAGGACAACAGCCAGACCACATCCACACCTGCGAGAACCCAGCACCTCATGAAGGGGGTAAGATACAAGCCCTGGCTCAACAGGACATGAGCACTCCACACCCCAGCTCCGGACAGGAGGAGAGGAATTGGAGCAGGGACGGAGAGGGAGCCCAGGACTGCTAAATAGCCAGCCGTAGCCATCCACACCAGAGCTCAGACACAGTGCATGAGTGGGGTCCTGGAAACTAGGGAAACAGGACAGTAAGACCTGTAAGTGGGTCACTGCAGCCGGTGCACCGGGACAAAGAAAAGCGAGTGCTTTTTAGAAGTCTTAGAGGGACAGGGACCCCAAAACCGGATGGAAACATCCTGGGACACTTAGTCCAGCAGCAGGGAATCTGGGAAACTCTGGGCACTGTAACCCCCTGGGCAGCAGGGAGCATGGAGGCCCCTCACAGAGATAAATAGCCTCCCGGCTGTTCCGCTTCCAATGTGGCTCCTCTATATCTGAGCAGCAGCCTGAGGAAGGTCACACCCACGGCAAAAGCGGAGATAAACTCCATTGCAGCCAGGCAAGAATCAGAAGCCCTTTATTTGCACAGCTACCCAGCACAAGCCACTAGAGATTGCTGTTCTCCCAGGAGAAGAAGGCCACAAACCAACAAGAAGGGAAGTTCTTCCAGCCATCACTTGTGCCAGCTCTGCAAACTATCTCTATCAACATGAAAAGGCAAAATTACAGGTAGACCAAGATAACAGAGGCAACACCTGAAGAGACAGACCTAACCAGTCTTCCTGAATAAGAATTCAAAATAAAAATCATAAACATGCTGATGGAGATGCAGAGAAATATACAAGAGTGAAGGGATGAAGTCTGGAGGGAGATTACAGATGTCCAGAGGGAGATTACAGACTCCAGGAAGGATATTACAGAAGTGAAACAAACACTGGAGGGATTTATAAGCAGAATGGATAAGATGCAAGAGGCCATTGATGAAATAGAAACCAGAGAACAGGAATGCATAGAAGCTGACACAGAGAGAGATAAAAGGATCTGCAGGAATGAAACAATATTAAGAGAACTGTGTGACCAATCGAAAAGGAATGATATCCATATTATAGGGGTACCAGAAGAAGAAGAGAGAGAAAAATGGATAGAAAGTGTCTTTGAAGAAATAATTGCTGAAAACTTCCCCAAACTGGGGGAGGAAATAATCTAACAAACCACGGAAATACACAGAACTCCCAACAGAAAGGACCTAAGGAGGACAACACCAAGACACATACTAATTAAAATGGCAAAGATCAAGGAAAAGGAAAGAGTTTATAGGCAACTAGAGAGAAAAAGGTGTAGCAGGCTATCATCAGACTTCTCAACAGAAACCTTACAGGCCAGAAGAGGATGGCATGATATATTTAATGCAATGAAAGAGAAGGGCCTTGAAACAAGAATATTGTATCCAGCACGATTATCATTTAAATATGAAGGAGGGATTAAACAATTCCCAGACAAGCAAAAGCTGAGGGAATTTACTTCCCACAAACCACCTCTACAGGGTATTTTAGAGGGACTGTTCTAGATGGGAGCACTCCTAAAACTAAACAGATGTCAGCAGAGAAAATAAAATAATAGCAAAGAAAGCAGACCAACCAAATACTAACTAAACGCAAAAAATAAAATCAACTACCCACTAAAAAGAGTTAAAGGTAACATGAAAGAGCACAGAATAAAACAACCAACATATAAAGAATGGAGGAGGGGGAATAAGAAGGGAGAGAAGAAAAGAATCTCCAAACAGTGTATATAACAGCTCAATAAGTGAGCTAAGTTAGGCAGTAAGATATTAAAGAGGCTAAACTTGAACCTTTGGTAACCATAAATCTAAAGCCTGCAATGGCAATAAGTACATATCATTCAATAGCCACCCTAAATGTAAATGGACTGAATGCACCAATCAAAAGACACAGAGTAGCAGAATGGATAAAAAAGCAAGACACATCTATATGCTGCTTACAAGAAACTCACCTCAAACCCAAAGACATGCACAGCCTAAAAGTCAAGAGATGGAAAAACATATTTCAGGCAAACAACAGAGAGCAGAAAGCAGGGGTTGCAGTACTAGTATCAGACAAAATAGACTTCAAAACAAAGAAAGTAAGTAGAGATAAAAAAGGACAGTACATAATATAAGGGGCTCAGTCCAACAAGAGGATATAACCATTCTAAATATATATGCACCCAATACAGGAGCATAGGCATATGTGAAACAAATATTAACAGAACTAGAGGAGGAAATAGAATGCAATGCATTCACTTCAGGAGACTTCAACATGCCACTCACCCCAAAGGATAGATCCACCGGGCAGAAAATAAGTAAGGACACACAGGCACTGAACAACACACTAGAACAGATGGACCTAATAGACATCTATAGAACTCTACATCCAAAAGCAACAGGATATACATTCTTCTCAAGTGCACATGGAACATTCTCCAGAATAGACCACATACTAGCTCACAAAAAGAGCCTCAGTAAATTCCAAAAGATTGAAATTCTACAAACCAACTTTTCAGACCAAAAAGGTATAAAAATAGAAATAAATTCTACAAAGAAAACAAAAAGGCTCACAAACACATGGAGGCTTAACAACATGCTCCTAAATAATCAATGGGTAAACAAACAGATTAAAATAGAGATCAAGGAATATATGGAAACAAATGACAACAATAACACAAATCCTCAACTTCTGTGGGACACAGCAAAAGCAGTCTTAAGAGGAACATATATAGCAATCCAGGCACACTTAAAGAAGGAAGAACAATCCCAAATGAGTAGTCTAACATCACAATTATCAAAACTGGAAAAAGAAGAACAAATGAGGCCTAAAGTCAGCAGAAGGAGGGACATAAGAAAGATCAGAGAAGAAATAAACAAAATTGAGAAGCATAAAACAATAGCAAAAGTCAATGAAACCAAGAGCTGGTTCTTTGAGAAAATAAACAAAATAGATAAGCCTCTAGCAAAACTTATTAAGAGAAAAAGAGAATCAACACAAATCAACAGAATCAGAAATGAGAATGGAAAAATCATGACAGACTCCACAGAAATATAAAGAGTTATTAAAGACTACCATGAAAACCTATACTGTAATAAGCTGGAAAACCTAGAAGAAATGGACAACTTCCTAGAAAAATACAACCTTCCAAGACGGACCAAGGAAGAAACACAAAAGTTAAACAAACCAATTACGAACAAAAAAATTGAAATGGTAATCAAAAAACTACCCAAGAACAAAACCCCCGGGCCAGATGGATTTACCTCGGTATTTTATCAGACATACAGAGAAGACATAATACCTTTTCTCCTTAAAGTTTTCCAAAAAAAATAGAAGAGGAGGGAATACTCCCAAACTCATTCTACGAAGCCAACATCGCCCTAATACCAAAACCAGGCAAAGACCCCACAAAAAAAGAAAATTACAGACCAATATCCCTGATGATAGTGCATGCAAAATTACTCAATAAAATACTAGCAAACTGAATTCAAAAATATATCAAAAGGATCATACACCATGACTAAGTGGGATTCATCA
Source organism: Manis javanica (assembly GCF_040802235.1). Classification (NCBI taxonomy): domain Eukaryota; kingdom Metazoa; phylum Chordata; class Mammalia; order Pholidota; family Manidae; genus Manis; species Manis javanica. The sequence continues at coordinate 37,462,371 of NC_133168.1, forward strand.
CAAGGATGCAAGGATGGTACAACATTCAAATATCCATCAACATCAGTCACCATATCAACAAAAAGAAAGACAAAAACCACATGATCATCTCCATAGATGCCGAAAAAGCATTCGACAAAATTCAACATCCATTCATGATAAAAACTCTCAGCAAAATGGGTATAGAGGGCAAGTACCTCAACATAATAAAGACCATATATGATAAACCCACAGCCAGCATCATAGTGAACAGCGAGAAACTGAAAGCTTTTCCTCTGAGATTGGGAACAAGACAGGGATGCCCACTCTCCTCACTGTTATTCAACGTGGTACTGGAGGTCCTAGCCATGCAATCAGACAAAACAAAGAAATACAAGGAATGCAGATTGGTAAAGAAGAAGTTAAACTATCACTATTTGCAGATGACATGATATTGTATGTAAAACACCCTAAAGACTCTACTCCAAAACTACTAGAACTGATATCAGAATACAGCAAAGTTGCAGGATACAAAATTAACACACAGAAATCTGTGGCTTTCCTATACACTAACAATGAACCAATAGAAAGAGAAATCAGGAAAACAACTCCATTCACAATTGCATCAAAAAAAATAAAATACCTAGGAATAAACCTAACCAAAGAGGTGAAAGATCTATACCCTGAAAACTACAAGTCACTCTTAAGAGAAATTAAAGTGGACACTAACAAATTTAAACTCATCCCATGCTCTTGGCTAGGAAGAATTAATATTGTCAAAATGGCCATCCTGCCTAAAGCAATATACAGATTCAATGCAATCCCTATCAAATTACCAACAGCATTCTTCAATGAACTGGAACAAATACTTCAAAAATTCATATGGAAACACCAAAGACTCCAAATAGCCAAAGCAATCCTGAGAAAGAAGAATAAAGTAGGGGAAATCTTACTCCCTAACTTCAAGCTCTACTACAAAGCCATAGTTATCAAGACAATTTGGTAGTGGCACAAGAACAGAGCCACAGACCAGTGGAACAGATTAGAGACTCCAGACATTAACGCAAACATATATGGTCAATTAATATTTGATAAAGGAGCCATGGACATACAATGGGGAAATGACAGTCTCTTCAACAGATGGTGCACGCAAAACTGGACAGCTACATGTAAAAGAATGAAACGGGACCACTGTCTAACTCCATACACAGAAGTAAATTTGAAATGGATCAAAGACCTGAATGTAAGTCATGAAACCATAAAACTCTTAGAAAAAAGCAAAGGCAAAAATCTCTTAGACATAAACATGAGTGATCTCTTCTTGAACATATCTCCCCGGGCAAGGAAAACAACAGCACAAATGAACAAGTGGGACTATATTAAGCTGAAAAGCTTCTGTACAGCAAAAGACACCATCAACAGAACAAAAAGGTACCCTACAATATGGGAGAATATATTTGTAAATGACAGATCCGATAAAGGCTTGACATCCAAAATATATAAAGATCTCACCCACCTCAACAAACAAAAAGCAAATAATCCAATTAAAAAATGGGCAGAGGAACTGAACAGACAGTTCTCCAAAAAAGAAATACAGATGGCCAACAGACACATGAGAAGATGCTCCACATCACTAAATATCAGAGAAATGCAAATTAAAACTACAGTGAGGTATCACCTCACACCAGTAAGGATGGCTACCATCCAAAAGACAAACAACAACAAATGTTGGTGAGGTTGTGGAGAAAGGGGAACCCTCCTACACTGCTGGTGGGAATGTAAATTAGTTCAACCATTGTGGAAAACAGTATGGAGGTTCCTCAAAATGCTCAAAATTGACTTACCATTTGACCCAGGAATTCCACTCCTAGGAATTTACCCTAAGAATGCAGCACTCCAGTTTGAAAAAGGCAGATCCACCCCTATGTTTATTGCTGCACTATTTACAATAGTGAATAATTGGAAGCAACCTAAGTGTCCATCCTTAGATGAATGGATAAAGAAGATCTGGTACACCTACACAATGGAATATTATTCAGCAATAAGAAGAAAAAAAATCCTACCATTCACAACAACATGGATGGAGCTAGAGGGTATTATGCTCAGTGAAATAAGCAAAGCGGAGAAAGAGAAGTACCAAATGATTTCACTCATCTGTGGAGTATAAGAAGAAAGGAAAAACTGAAGGAACAGAACAGCAGCAGAATCACATAACCCAAGAATGGACTAACAGGTACCAAAGGGAAAGGGACTGGGGAGGATGGGTGGGTAGGGATAAGGTGGGGGGGAGAAGAAAGGGTGTATTATGATTAGCATGCATTGTGGGGGGTGGGTGGGAGAAAAGGGAGGTCTGTGCAACACAGAGAAGACAAGTAGTGATTCTACAACATTTTGCTATGCTGATGGACAGTGACCATAATGGGGTTTGTGGGGGGGACTTGGTATAGGGGAGAGCCTAGTAAACATAATATTGTTCATGTAATTGTAGATTAATGATAACAAAAAAAAGAGAAAGAAATGGGGGATTACTTCCTGATAGGATAAAACTAACTGCAAATCAATGAGTAATGCATGCTTTACATATCCTTAATTTTGATCTTTTAAAGGGTGTCAGATGATGAGCTAAGGATGTACATTTTTCTGATAATATTCCTTTCTTTTTTTAAAAAAAAAAACAGTTCCTGTGTGGTGGTCTCCAACAGGTTCTTCACAATGGTATAAAGGTCCTATCAAACTGTGGGCAAAGGGTTTGTTTGTGTCTATACAGAGGATCAAAGCCTAATTTGTCTACACAGAAAATGAATTAAGATACGATATGAAGAACTTCCAATATCAACATCTTCTGGAAGAGTCATTCCAGAAGATGATCATCAAAAAACTTCAACAAAGATCCTGGCGCTGCTGCAGTTGTAGTGGCATTCATCCCACTGGTTCCTGGACTTGCCATTGGAATGAAGAAAGAGATATCTAAGCTGGCCTGTGCATACAGTAAAACAACAAATTTGACTGGATCTATACTGTTGGAACTAAACCAAGAATTAGGAGAAGTGCAAGTTGCAGTGCTCCAAAATCGTGCAACTATAGACTATGTACTGTTAAAAGAACATATGGGAGGTGAACAGTTCCCAGGAATGTGTTGTTTTAATTTGTCTGATTTTTCTCAAACTATTCAAATTCAGTTAGACAATATCCATTATATCATTGATAAGTTTTCACAAATGCCTAGGGTACCTATCTGGTTTTCTTGGTTTCACTGGATATGGCTGGTAATTGTATGGCTGCTTTTGTTATGTAGCTGTATTCCTATTATGTTAATGTGTGCGATTTAATTAGTAGTTTAAAACCTATACATGCTTAAGTTACTCTACAAGAAGATATGTCAAAGAAATAATCAATCTTCCCATGTTTTCTTCCGTCTGCTACTTCTATAGCTTTTCTTCTTCCTTCCTAATTACAACCCTTTAGTAGAATTCATGCCTCATATCGAAAATTACCGAGTATCATAATTCTTCCAAGTGGTAAAGATACCTCAAGACAAATGCTGGGCATAGAAGCCACAGGGCATAAATCTGCAAAGAAGTAAAAAGCTAACTTTTTCAAACAGTATTGCTTCTCTCTCACTTACCAACTTTACATTTCCCTGTATGGCCCCGGAAAGTGACTGGTTAGCTAGAGACAGGTAAGATTCCTCAAGGGTGGAACAACCTATGACAGGCACAGTCATAGGGGGGCCATCAGGAGAGAAATTGGGTATCAACAGAGGGGAGGCTTAGAACTTCACCCCACTCCCCTGTTTTGAGAGAAATCTTCTGCATCCATGGATGTTTTTTTGCCCTTGTCAGCTTGGATTACTACTTAGTCTATAGGCACAGACCTGATCATCTACATTTGCCCTCTTACAGCACTAAATTATGTTTTCTACCTTTATCTTGCATCTACCTACCACTTCAGCATTTTATTAAAAAATAATAATAATAAAATAAGGGAGAAATGTGGGATTCACATAAAAATCAAGTATTAAAATCAAATGAATAATCATATCTGACTTGATTGTTTATAGTTCATGATGCGTGATCAAAACCGAAAATTTCTGTGATATGACTGCCCTTGCACTGTTCACCAATGTAAGAACTTACTCACTATGTAAGAACTTGTTCACCATGTAAGAACTTGTTCGTTATGCTTCAGAAGATTGGAGACTGTTGAGAAACAGGCTTGGGGTTGATTAATGACTGTGCATTGAGTCCCCTATACAGAATTTTATTGTTGTTAACAACCATCTCAATAAATATGAGAGATGCCCTCTCAAAAAAGAAAAAAGAAAAAAAAAGCAGCCAGAGAGAGAGAAAAGATCACCTACAAAGGAAAACCCATCAGGATATCATCAGACTTCTCAACAGGAACCTTACAGGCCAGAAGGGAGTGGCATGATGTGTTCAATGCAATGAAACAGAAGAGCCTTGAACCAAGAATACTCTATCCAGCAAGGTTATCATTTAAATTTGAAGGAGGGATTAAACAATTTACAGATAAGCAAAAACTGAGAGAATTTACCTCCTACAAACCCCCTCTACAGTATATTTTATAGGAGCTGCTATAGACAGAAGTGTTCCTAAGGCTAAACAGCTGTTAGTGTATAGGAATGCAACAGATTTCTGTGTATTAATTTTGTATCCTGCAACTTTGCTGAATTCAGATATTAGTTGTAGTAGTTTTGGAGTGGGGTCTTCGGTGTCCCTGAGAAAGAAGAATAAAGCTGGGAGGATTACGCTCCCTGATTTCAACCTCTACTACAAAGCCACACTAATCAGGACAATTTGATTCTGGCCTAAGATCAGACCCATAGATCAATAAAATAGTATAGAGAGCCCAGATATAAACCCACACATATATGGCTAATTAGTACATGATAAAGGAGCCATGGACATACAATGGAGAAATGAAAGCCTCTTCAACAACTGGTGTTGGCAAAACTGGACAGCTACATGTAATAGAATGAAACTAGATTATTGTCTAATTCCATACAAAAAAGTAAACTTGAAATAGATCAAAGACCTGAATGTAAGTCATGAAACCATGAAACTCTTAGAAGAAACATATTCAAAATTCTCTTGAATATAAACATGAGCAACTTTTTCATGAACACATCTCCTCAGGGAAGGGAAACAAAAGCAAAAATGAACAAATGGGACTACATCAGACTAAAAAGCTTCTATATAGCAAAGAACACCATCAGTAGAACTAAAAGGCATCCTACAGTATAAGAGAATATATTCATAAATGACATATCTGGTAAGGGGTTGACATCAAAATATATAAAGATCTCATATGCCTCAACACCCAAAAAGTAAATAAAAATGGGCAGAGGATATGAACAGACACTTCTCCAAAGAAGAAATTCAGATGGCCAACAGACAGATGAAAAAATGCTCCCCATCACTAATTATCAAGAAAATGCAAATTAAAACCACCTTGAGATATCACCTCACACCAGTTAGGATGGCCAACATTCAAAAGAAAAGCAACAACAAATACTGACAAGGATGTGGAGAAAGGGGAAGCCTCCTACACTGCTGGTGGGAATGTAAATTAGTTCAACCATTGTGGAAAGCAATATGGAGGTTCATCAGAAAAATAAAAATAGAAATACCATTTGACCTGGGAATTCCACTCCTAGGAATTTACCCTAAGAATGCAGCAGTCCAGTTTTAAAAAGATATATTCACCTCTATGTATATCACAGCACTATTTATATTAGCCAAGACATGGAAGCAACCTAAGTGTCCATCAGTAGATGAATGGATAAAGAAGGTGTGTTACATACACAAAATGGAATATTATTCAGCCATAAGAAGAAAAAAATCCTACCGTTTGCAACAACATGGATGGAGCTAGAGGGTATTATGCTCAGTGAAATAAGCCAGGCAGAGAAAGACAAATATCAAATGATTTCACTCATCTGTGGAGTATAAGAACAAAGCAAAAACTGAAGGAACAAAACAGCAGCAGACTCACGAACCCAAAAATGGACTAGTGGTTACCAAAGGGAAAGGGGTTGGGGAGGGTGAGTGGGAAGGGAGGGATAAGGGAATTAAGGGGCATTATGATTAGCACATGTAATGTAGTGGAGGCATGGGGAAGGCAGTATAGCACAGAGAAGACAAGTAGTGACTCTACAGCATCTTACTATGCTGGTGGACAGTGACTGTAATGGGTTATGTGGTGGGGACTTGATAATAGGGGGGAGTCTAGTAACCACAATGTTGCTCATGTGAAACCTGAGCATAAGATTGTATATCAATGATACCTTAATTTAAAAAAATTAAATAAGAGTGAGAAAGTCCACACTATTCTGGGGTTTTCTTTTCCCTAGTAACAACTGTGATTTTTAAAAATTACTCTAATAATAAACATTTTCAAAAAAAATTTGGAGTTTCCTCCATTTTCTAGTGCCCCAATCATTACTTACTGGGAACTCTGACTTGGGGACCACACTATGAGTTGTCTCCACCTCTGCTCTGATGAGCCGTGGCCAGGAGAGAGGTGCCATGTAGTAAGGAGGGCTGCCTCTCCTAAGGCAGCAAGTCAAGGAAGCTCATCGGAAAAGCAATCAGACGAGGAAGGCAAGAAGAGCACACGCACCACAGGAAGGGGTGTGCACTGCAGAAAGACCTATACCCTGAGCTCAGCTTCCTTCCTCTGGGTACACAGCTCACAGATAAAATAATCACATTTATGCATTTGTCAGGCATCCCCCAAAATTCATAAGTAACTGCTTAGCATTATTTTATTTGTTTATGCTATGGAACAGGATGTACTCTTATCTACTGAAAAATGTCTCATCAGTTATAAACTAATTTTTTTGTGTGTTTATACAGTACTTTATAGCCTAATCCAAAGGGTATTGGTGAATTCTCCTTATGTAACATTCAGGTTGACCTCCATGAAAACTAGCCTTTAAATTCTCAGACCAGATTTCCATTGTTTACATTATCCTCCCAGTTTTTAAAGGTTACCTTTCTATACACTTCTAAATAAACAAAACAAATTTATTTTGTTACTATCTCTACGACAAATATAATATACCTGGGATATGAAATTCCTCAATGAATGTTTTTGGAGACATTGAATACAATTCTATAGAGTTGAAAAATCTTAATAGATGTGGTAGGCAGAATTATAAGTTTCCTGACCTCTGTTATTTAATTGAACCCTAACCTAGGTGCTCCTGTGAAGGGATTTTGCAGATGTAGTTGAAGTCCCCAATGGACTGATACTAAAATAGTGAAATTATCCTCATTGGATGTCACTTAATCAGTGGAAGCCCTATAAAGAAGGCTTAGGTATTCCCTGAGCTAGATTTCAAATGGTAACTGGGAATCCCAGAGCGGGGTTCCACCTTTGTGTGGTCTTTTTTTTGGACTACTGCTTATGGACGACATCTTGACCTGTATCTACAGCATTGCATCCCACCTGTGAGCTTTTCTTCCTATCTGCTGTTAGTCTAGTGGATTTCAGACTTACTTAGCCAGCTCCCACCTTATGTAAGCCAATTTCTTATAATAAGTAAATAAATATGTGTATATATGGAATGTATATGTATATATGTTCCTTGAGGCCAGAAAAATAAAAAAGCAGAGTTAGTTCATAAGGTCTCCAGGTCTCTGCTCTCTATTGCTGGAGGGAGCCATGCAGCACGGCAGGGAGTGACAGCAGACTCTAGGACCTGGGAGCAGCAAGCAAATGAGGACCTCAATACTACAACCACAAAGACCTAACTTCATTCAGTGACCTGCCTAAGTTTGGAAGTAGATTCTTCTCCAGAACCTCCAGAGGACAACTCAGGTACCTCATACCTTTAGCCTACCCTTGTGATACCTTGAGCTGAGGACCCAAACATGCCATACCAGACTTCTGACATATAGACATTTGAGCTAATAAATGGATTTTTTAAGATGCTACATTTATGGCAATTTATTACATATCATTACATAGCAATAGAAAACTCACACAGAAATACTATGAAGTTTGAGTATAATGATAATAGGAAAGCAGATTAACATGTAGTGAACTAGTGTGTTTTTGATTGCCATCCATTTCTCCTTTTTATGGTTACCCTAGAAGATCTGCCCCTCCCACTCTCTCATTGTAATTAGTATGGCCACACCCTTTGCCTTCTACAGTGAGCACATGACCCAAGTCTAGCTAAAAAGATTCCATGGAGCGTCCTTTGGAACTATTAGGAAAAAGAAGATTGTTAAAGAAGAAAGCGCACCAGAGAATGAATCTGTCACTGGAAAGTAGAGCTAAAAGAGGGAGAGTCCTAATCCTGACATCGCTTGCCCCAGTATCCACCTGTAACTGGAAATGGAGTCCCGGTACTATTCAGTTATGTGAGGTAAAACATTTCCTTTTTGCTTCAGTAAGTTTGAGACCCAAAAGAAGTAACCAAAGGTAATCCGCCAACAAAAGAAGCCTGGGAAAAGTATAGCTTATAACCTCATTAAAGCTTTAAAAAAAGAAAAATATCCCAAACCCTACATTTTCTTAGTGTCTACAAGAACAACATAAACTACAGTACAAAATGATAAATCTCAGCCTGAAATTAGAGATAAGCACTGTGACCTCCATTACAGGAAAGACTATTTAAATATCACTTTTTTAGGGAATCCTTAGAGATACCTGCCCCCATTCAGGTCCACCTGCTACATGCTCTCATGGCACTAACAGTTTCCCTTCCGAAGCACACTGCTGGAATAACCAACAAACATTTGCTTATATGATGGCCTTCCTCAGGCGGTCTGCAGCTCCGTGCGGAAAGGATGGTGTTTTATTCATCTCTCTATTCCTGGGGCCCAGTTGTTTCTGCTTGAATGAATGAGAGGAATCAAATAATGTGACTAAAGTTCATTAAGGAAAACTTTCTTTTTTCACCTATTTAAGAGAATCTGTGTGTATTGTATTTGTTTGAAGTATAAATTAGTTGTTTTTACTGTATCATCATTATGGTTATCATCATTCCTGAGATAATCTTACACAGATTATCTTCAGATTTTCTTCCATAAATTTAATTGAAAATAAAAGCTAACACAGGTAAACCATTTTACAAATTACAAGATACTTTCATATGCATTAGCTTCCTTAATCCTTACAGAAATAAAGAGACTGAGGATGTGAGGCTCAAAAAGGCTCAATGCCTTTGCAAAGGCCACATGTACTTGGGGAAGTGGAGTCAGGTGCAGACCCCAGTCTCTGGGCTGCAGATGTAGCGCAATGCTTCTGAAGATAATGAGCATGTGACTCCACATTACTTCTTTAGAGTTAATCATTTCGATATTATTTTAAGCTCTGTGTGTGTGTGTGAGTGCATGTGTATTGTCAGAAATGACAGAGAGCTGAGAAATAGAGAACACACTGGAATTCAGTTGTTTTCTAAAGGGTACTGTTATATTTTATATTTTAGCCAGATGGGTGAAGCAAATATGCACACAAGAGTGAGTGTGAGTGTGAATGTGAGTGTGTGTGTGTGTTTGTGTGTGTGTGTGTGTGTGTGTGTGTGTGTGTGTGTGTATGTGTCTTAAATGGAAGAAAAAGTCTACTTAGTTGTTGAGGTCAGAATTTTCCAGTCATATCTAGTCTTACCTCAATGAAAATCAGTTATTTTTATATTTTACTTTTGTAAAACCTGGTATATTTACCTTTTATATTATGAGAAAAGTAAATTATCCTTTAGGAAGGAATTACTTTTGGGTAATAAGCCATTGCTTCCTTGAAGTTGCATGGTTAAAAAAAATCTTTATGGGGTGGGACCTGTTTTCTTCCTTTTATAATTGTCATAATCCACCAGAAATAATATATAATTCCATGTAGCTCTACGGCTGTCCCACAGATGGATGGTATAACATGTCTCTGTTTCCTCCAATTCTAACTCCAAACCCCTACTTCTGTTTCCTGCACTCACTCACTTTCCTGTAACTGTTACTTGGTGATATATATGACTGCACACAGACAGAGAGCTAAGAGTGCATGCTACCAGCGATGCACTCCCTATGTCATAAACAGTAAATCCTTTATGTGAAAGCCTGTTCATTTTCACACCATTCACTAGCTCACTAACAGTTGTCCAGATTTTTAAATTCATCCTCTTACACTAATCCTACAACTGCTGGTCCCAGACAGGTGCAAGGATCAGATTGGCTCAGTTAAGTAAAACATCTGGCCTGAAAATGATAATAGGCTCTTTTTACTCCCTCAAGTCATCGGAAGAATGTGAAGTTTTCAAATGTTAAATCACACAATTAGGCTTTAATATTCATGTAAACATATACATCCACCTCTCTTTGTTTCTCCCTCTCCGTCCCTCTCTCTCTCACATACACACACACACACACACACATACACACACGCACACACACAAAATGAGCAATAATATTCCACTACTTCTTTTATAAAACAAGACCTCTAAAGAGCAAAAGCCAAGAAACTCTATGTGGACAGCCTTCTATCAGCTTTGTCTCTGGATTTCAACAGGTACTGCAGTGCTGTTCTCATAAAGGCCTAAAGATAACTTTTTACAGGAAGCACATCGCTAGTTTCCCTGACAGTTTCAAATTTCATGACTTAATGAGTTCAAAGCAAATTATAGATGATTCAGTATTAGAAAGATGATCCCTGAGGATGGGTTATTTGATGGAAGGCCTTTGACCTCACCAGTCCATTTAGAACCCAGTCATGGGCAGTGGATTTACGGTTTGTGATTCCTCTTGGCTCTGAATGTGTGGTGATTCTATGATCCGCTGCTGGGTGGTGGCAGACATGCTGTCCAGTTCTCAACAGGAGAATGTAAGTATAGCAAGGATTCCTGGCTTTCAGCAAAGTTGAGAATTTCTCCAGAAAATCTACTTTCATGTGGAATCCCCAAGTATCCATTCAGGGGCTGAAGACAATTTATTTATTCATGGCTGAAGCCACCCACTAAAATCTTTATCATCGTCATTGCCTAGTGAAGAGCAGTGTTTTTTGAGTCCAGGACAATGAAGTGCAATGCGTCTTGACCATTAGGGAAAGGCCAAATGGAGCACTGAAATGAAAACTCTGGCCTGGGTCAATGTGAGAGCAGTAAGAACTGGAAGAGCAAGTTTGCATAGGGCTGGCCTTCCTGCCACCAAGGACTCAAATGTAATCCTGAGGCCCAACACAAAAAAGAGAATGCAAGGACTCTTGCTCAAAAAGTCACACTTTGAAGACAGCAGAGCATAAAACCAAGATGGGGCCATTCGAAGAACCTAACACTGTGTGAGTGCTTAGGTCACATGCCTAGGAAGGTGGCCCTCTGTCACCTACAGCCCTGTGGCACATGCACTAGATTGTACAGAGCACGAGGTAATGACAGCTACTTGCTCATCCTTGGATCCCCAAGATCACCAGGCACGCCGCCTGCCCCACTTTCATTCTCTGTAAATGTGGGATGGATTCAGATCTTAGTTGTTAAGTAAATGGATAGCTATCTGGAGGGTTTGTGGCCTAGCAACCTCAGCATCACCTGAGAACTTGATGGAAATGTAAATCCACTGACCCGTCTCCAGACCTACAGAATCAGGGACTCTGAGAGTGGGACCCAGGAATCTGTGTTTTAACAGATTCTTGAAGTGATTCTGATCACACCGAAGTATGAGAACGAATAGATGACAGGGACCTTTAATAGGGCAGAGGAGAGACAACAGACCCAGAAACACTTAGGGGGCATAACTGGCCAAGTGTAATGACTAATTGTTTTCAAGGAAAGGATACTCTAGGATGCCAAGGTTTTGGCTGTAATGACAGTTTTGTGCAGTACCAATTATTGAGTTGAGAAGAGGAGGGTCAGTTCTCAAGAAATAGGAGGGATTTAGTTTGGAAATAAATGAAAACATGGAGGAAGATCCTCACTCTCCATTCAGACCACTTCCTGCCTTTAGCAATCTAGAATCATGTAATGATCACTGATCAAAATATATTAAAAGTATTCGTTTTTCTCTGAAATAATCAATTGGATATAATAAGGTTAATGCTTTCCCAACCTACCTATACACTGTCATTACTTTTGGGATACCTGATCCACTTACCACAAAGAGAAAATAAGAACCTACAGTGGCAAGTAGTGAGAAAGCCCATTGTGACTACTGGAGGGAAAAAAATGCAGGAAGAGAGAATGGATTGGGGTATGTGTGGAGAGGAGACAGCAACTCACTAGGCAGGGTAAACACAGCATACCATGTTTTATGTAACATCATAACATATGGCATTGTATCATTAATATGTATTAATGTATCACATAATATGAATAGCAATAGAAAATAAAAAATGAAGTAACAGACTAAAAATAAGTATTGGCAAAATGTGTACTGTATAAAGACTTCACATCCAGAAAACGTAAAGAACTTTCAAAACAAAATAGTAAGATAAACAATTCAATTCAAACAGTAAGCAAAAAAAACTTCACTAAGGAAGAAATAGAGATGACAAATAAGCACATGAAAAACTGTTCAGCAGTATTATTTGTTAGTAAAGATGTAATTAAGAAACAATTACACATAACAAAATAGTTAAAACTAGAAAGAATGATGTACAATGAGTGGAACTCTTATAAATTCCTAATGGGAATGCAAAATGGTACAAATGTTTTGGAAAATAGTTTGATACTGTCTTAAAAAGCTAATCATACAAACCAGAAATCCCTTTGGTGGGCATTACCAAAGAGAAATGAAAATATAGTATCTATATTATATTTTATGTGACTGTTCATAGCATCTTTATTTATAATTACACCAAATTGCAAACAAGCCAGTTGTCCCTGAATTAGTGAATGGATCAACAAATTGTAGTATATTCATAAATAAAATACGGCTTGACAATATGCATTAGTAAATCTACTGATATATATAAGGAAGATGACTTTCAAATGCATTTTGCACTATCAAAAGCCTGCTCTCATTAGCCAAAGGAACAGAAAAGGGCCAACCTAGCAAGAGATTTTAGACAATAAATATTCTACTCCAGTCAAACACCCTTGGTCCCATCTTTGCTCATGCTAGCAAAGATGGAGTAAAGAGCCTAGACTTTCACTCTTACTGGGGTATAATGAGGTGCTCTGACACCCTGCTGGGGTGGTATCAGTGAAGGCTAAGTAGGGAGCCAAGACTCTCACCCATACTGGGCAGTTTTGAGGCCCCTGCCTGGTGTCCATGGGGACCACATGGAAAGCCTTGACTTCCACCCTCACCAGGCAGTAATGAGGTATTCCTCCCTCTGCCTGCTGCGGTGTTGTCAAAGAAAACTTTGTGGATAGTCAGGACTTCACCATAACCCAGTGATGAGGCCACCCCAAACATGGGATCAGACAAGAATACATGCAGAGGCAGAACTCCCACTCCCACCTAATGAGGAGACCTCCCTTTGGAGGCTAAGTGGGAAACCAGGAAAGTGGTGAGCCCTGTTCACCTGGCAGAACAGTGTCAGAAAAAGCCAGTTAAACAAGAAATTCTGGAGTTTCATAACAATATAAAAATGTCCAGGTTTTAATAAAAAAAATCGTTTGTCATATGAAGAACCAGAAATATATCAAATGGAATAAAAAAGAAATCAATAGATGCCAACACCAATGTGACACAGACATTAGGAATATTAATGACTATACATGCTTCAGTTTATCAAGCATATTGAAATAGAATAAATTTACTTTACATAAATTATACCTCAAAAAATGGACTTAAAAAGGTAAACTCAAAATGAAATGCACATTTAAAATAATTTTGTTTAACAATTTTTAAAAAGTTTTGTTCTCCTAATGAAAGTAAGCTGACTGAATATATTTCATTACTTTTGAAAAACCTTGGTTTAGTACTTCATGATACAACAATTCAAAGGTCTTTCTTACATTCAATGCATTTCACTTGGCACTCCAGTTTTCGTCAGGAATGTAATTGTCAACTCTGCTACTTTTCACTTGTACTTGTGTTATCACTGCATCTTTATATTTGGCTTTCTTATTGAAGGACAGGGATCTTTTGAAGTCCTTATCCATTTCATTTAGTGACAATTCAATAATTAAGTCCCTACATCTCCTTAACTGAACTTTAGCAAAGTGACCTACAAGCAAATAATTTAATGAGGAAACCTCTATTGACAGTTAACAACCCCTCTATTAATGAAACTTTCACCTTTCCCTCTGGACACCTTGCATACTTAATGTAGCACACAGACTGAGCAAGGGTGTGTGTGTGTGTGTGTGTGTCATTTTGTATGTTAATACTAGTAAAGCATTTTTCTTTCTTATATTTTGGTTAAGTTTTAACATAAATATAATATGTTCTTTCTTCACCTCCAATAGATTGTCTTAACCCCATCCCAGGCACATGCACCTCCACATTGAAAAGCACTAAATTAAACCATAAAACAGATATGATCCAAACACTCTGTGACTTACTAGAACATCAGATCAGTTTGAACATGATGAGATTATATTTTGAAGGAAAGACCATCTATTTTTGCTTATGAAACTTTATTTCTCTGAACATTCTTCCACAGGGTTCTAAGGTGTCTGTGTGGACAGATTGTGAAATAAGTCCTTACAGCATCTCTTTCAGTATTTAGTTGTATCTCTTCAGACATGTCACTTCTCCAGTCAGAAGAATATAGCCTCACACTTAGATGTTTGTAATATCTTCCCAATGACATATGCATATGCTGTTCCACAAAATACATTGAAGCTACACAATATTCCTGGCCATGAAATAGCAGTAGGATCATAGAATCACCAAACATTTAGAACTGGAACAAATCTTGGGGGTCAGGAGTTTATAACAGTTTGTCATTGTCCATGTCCAGATTCTAAATGACAGTTTTGAGGTGAAAGGCCCTTGGGTAAGTAAAAGCTTTCAAATATCCCAATCCTCAGACATCATGAACTTTTAAATGCCAAATCATCCATAATCTACAGATAATAATTAATCAAATATTTTATACATTTGTTTCTGTTTTAGCATTTATTTGCATGAAATCAGAATATATGGATTTTTTCCCCTTTGGCAAGTCAGAGCTTGAGAAAAAGAAAAAACAGTGGGGGATTCCAACCTCTGAGTATTATGAAGCATTTTAACTGGAATGTTTCAGTCGTGGCACCCTGGGGAAAGCTGGTCTCCAGCTTGAGAGTGTGAAGTATTTTATGAACAGTGTAAAGAGAGCAGATGTATTGGCACGAAAGCTCTGCTTCTCCCAGCTGTGTTTTTTATTTTAAAAACAAGACAGATACCCCAAAAGTAACTGGCCTTTTCAATTTGAGATATAATATTGTTCACCTATTAATTAATATGTATTTTACATATTTTTCAACAAATGTTGAACAACATTTGAACAACACATGTGTGTACACATACCCACACATACATTCCTGACTAAACATATCTGAGATGGAGCCAAAGAATTTCCATTTCTAACAAGCTCTTAAAGGATGCAAATGCTTCTCACCTAAGGACCACACTTTGAGAATAACTGATCTGGGGCTCTTTGTCATCGTGAGCTCACCTGCTATCATGGACATTATTGCAGCCCCACCTGGCAACTAATCCCGCAAATCCAAAAATCCCTATTCATTAATTTCTCAAATTATGTATTTTGAAATGCATATCAAGAAGGTATGTCCTACTTCATTTAATACTGGTTACATATTATTCTTTAAAGACTATCTTCAACCTTAGAAGTAGGTTAGGCCTTAATTTGCTTCTTTTCATTGCACTAAGATGAAAATCATAGTTCATCAAAAGTCAATAAAAGGAAATAGAATTTATTTATTATAAAATACATTTATAAGCAACATATGAGTATTCCCTTACTGCTTCCAGTCCTCTTCTAAGTTGGAATTCTCCAATCGCTGATCAGTTCTAGACCTCCCACTAACATGGCTCTGCTGCTGATCGGAAAACCCACAGGCAGCCTGTGTAGGGCACATCCACACTTTGTAAAGGAGATTGACAATTGTCCCAAGGGGGAGAAGTAGTCTAATTTCCCTTTGTTTTTGCCCCATCAAGAAATACTACACATCATTATCTATCTTTCTTTGTCACATACTACCCTTCAAAGTATCTGACTTGTGTCTGTATGTCTCCTAAGGCCTCCAATTGCAGTTTTCTCACTCTAGATTAGGTTGCTAAATTTGTCACAATCTTCCCAAAATGCATTTCATTTTTCTGTAGGAGATCATTCCAGACTAAACCAGAAACAAGTCCTTTAATTTTCAGACAGATCTTTTCTGGAATAAATCTAAGAATTCTCAGAGATCATGCCTCAAAGAAGAAATGAAAATATTATTTGTGTCTACTGTTTGTCAGCTTCCTACCAGGAACCCAGAATCACCTGAATCATGTCCTTTGTTCTCTCCACTGCCGTTTGGTGGAGCAAAAGTGAGTAATGATGAGATTAAACTACTCCTCACTTCTTCTCAGAGTATCATTTAGAAAACACCCTAGTTCACACACTCCTTTCAACTGGTCTGCACTACTCACCTTCATCCTACAGCCAGGTCAGCGTCCCCCACTACCCAGCCCTTTCTCCTGGACAGACAATGAGATTCCTAGAGCCAGCTGGGGTTATACATTATTTGGGGGCTTGTGCACGCTTTATGGATCTCGGACGCTGCTGCTTGCTTCAGAAAGGCTGATTGTGATAATGAAATACCTGAGAGGAAATATTGTGGACATCTGTAAATATGGGGCTGGAGCCTGTATAGGAGACAGATCTAAAGTTCTGAGAAGTGTAAGCATAAAAGCATGAATTCAGAGACTGAGAAAATACTAAATTGCTGAGAGAAAGAACATAGTGTGGGGATAGGAGGAAAGAAAAGGACTTGCAACAGAAACAGGCTGGAGAGGTAGGAGCCTAACTAGGGAGGACCATTGCCCTCGCAGCCTAGAGAAGAGGACCTTGAAACGGCAGTGCGCCCTATCAGACAACTCAGATAGTCCATGCCAAACAAAATGACTTCCATTCCATTCCAAAGGTCATTAAATGTAGTTGTTGGGACATAATTAGGTCCTTATGTAAATTTCAGTGGTGATGTATTCATGGGCACTCACTGTAACATTCTCTTCTACATTGATAAGTTGAAGGAAAAATAAAAGTAATTTCCATTCCTTCCTTGAAAGAAAAAAAAATTACATTCAAAAGTTAGTTACCTAACTGAAGGAAACAAAACCAGAATTAACAGAACTGATCGAATCTTTGCTCTGATCTGCCTCCTCTAAAAAGCCCTCCCTGATAACCCCAGGGACACAAAAGTTTCTGTGGTGTGGGGACCCTCAGGCATATTGCACATGGCCCTGTAATCTGAGTGATTCAGAGCCAGAGCCTCAGGCTCATTTCTCTCTTTTGATCTAGCACAGTGCCTGGTGCAGAAAAGAAGCACATTAAATATTTATATAATAGATAAATGAATGAATGAAGTGATGTATAGATTGGCATGGGGGGAAAATGAAGATGTCAGTGCTTACTGGCAAATCCCAATAAGTTTTACAGAAATCCCCTTTAATCATAATAGATACACATTGCCAGGATGATTATACTTGCTCAAATTTGATAGACTCTTTTATAAAAGATTTTCATTCATATTCACACACAAAAAACCCCACACATCAGTAAGTGCTGAGACTAACCAGTCTATTTTCCCTTTAACTGGCAGCATTCACAGACACTTCATTGTGTGAAATAATGTTGTTTCCTCCTCCCTTTATCTTGCTTATGTCTGACCTTCCATTAAAAGTTGCTTAGAAACTGCTTAGAATAGTCAGGGGTGCTCCTCGCTGACAACTTCTTTTGTGACTTCTCGGCTATTCTATCAGTTGTTCCCTTTCCTTAAGTGTTTTTAGGCTTCTTTTTCATCTTCTTTCAACAGACAAGACTAAAGACCAACATTTTCTCTCCATTGAAAAGAAACATTTGCAGCTTTTGGAGCTTTGCTTCATACAAGCAGCCTTCCTACACCTGCCAGTTAAGAGAGGAATAGATTAGCAAAGCTTCCATGGGCTTTTGATTTTTATTAACTGCTTTGCACAGTGTGCTGAGCAAGTCATAAAGTTAAAAAAAATAACAAAAATGTAAAATCCATGATGCTCACTGAAATCAACTAGTCTTAGAAAACATAGAATAAGAAGCTATGGGGCTTCCTTCCACAAACAGCAAAGATTGACCCACACTCTTCTGTAAACACAAGCCAAGTTAGAATCTTAAAATAGAATTCTATGATACCCAAGGAAGGATTCTGGCTTTCCCTGAGATCACAGGCAGAAAAATCACTCCCCTCTGCTTTCCTTTTCGATAAAACTTCTATTGGTATAACTTAAGAAGTTGAACTGCATCAAGGACAACTCTGAAAAGGAAGACAATTCGATGCAATCTTTATTACATGTCTACTATGGATTAGGTAATATTCTAGAATCTAGACAGTGGTTGTAGTGGGAAAGAACAAATAAAATAAGAATTAATAATGGTGCAGCCCTTGCCTACAAGAATTCACAGTTGTGGTGGCAAAGGGACTTGAGATACATTGCAGAACTCTAAAACACTATCTGTGCTGAGCTGGTTCTATAAACCAAGTATTGTCGGAGTAATGGGGATAGCAAGACGAATTATACCTGGGAAAAGAAAGTGGAGGGGAATGGAGAAATCTTCATGTGGATGAGGAGCTCAAACTAAGTTTGCATCAAGGGGATACTATTAGGTGAAAGACCCTGTGGAGATTTAAGAGGTGGAAAAAAGATGAGCAAGCCCACTGTATTCCCTTGTGACTGGACCACAGCAGTGGCAGTGCACTGATCGTCAGCCTTGACCCAGCCAGCTGAGCTAACTTTTCCCTCACCTGCCGCCTTCCTCCATGGTATTGTGGAACCTGGGAAAATTATTCAGATGATGTATATTTTGCTGCTATTTTCTAACCCCTGAAAGAGACAGGTAATGTGACAGATATTTTTTCAGATCTATGAGATTCGTTTTATGAAAATCTATAAGGACATATTAAACAAGTACATGCTACACACTATCTCCATTCTGAGGACTCCTGGGAAGAAATTTCTTTCTGACCTTAGTGTTAGGAATGGTTGTCCTTTCCCTGAGCAACTGGCACTGACAAATTTTCTCACTGACTGCTAGTAAATTTAACATCAACACTGGGTCAAATAGTACCAAGTATATAAAATCTGTTAGGAACACTGCTGTGGTAGTTGCAATCTTGGCTACATTTTATGTACCTCTACTTGATTGTCCATTTCTTTCTCATTAATCTTAATTGTATTTAATTTTTTGTTTTATGTAACCTTTAAATCCTTTTTGGAGCAAGGTAGAATAGAAATTAATGAAAAGTAAAATAGATATAAAAATATGTACAGGCAGTGAGTCATATTTAGTGAAAATAACTATGTTCAGTTAAATCATAATTGCCCAGGAAAACTGAAGAGATAAAATTACTGGTTTAGGCCAGCTTTTGAGAAAGTGTAACAAAAGGGCACCTCACATTCTTGATACTACCTTGTTATTACCCTAATATAAGCAGAACTGGAAATTCAAGGTTAAAAGCCTTGACTTTTCATGGCTATAATTCCAAGTCTCTATTATATGATAGAATTTTAAATAAAGAGTTACTCATGAAAAATTATCTGAAAAGTCTAATCTTCAACAACCTTTTGAGAAGATGAGTGAGCTTTGAAAAGCCCTGGTATTTTTATTCTGGACACTTTACTCCATAGAAAGCTGCTGGAGAGCCATTATTCCAATATTTTCATCACAAATTAATATTCTGTGGTTTTGTAAAATCCAAGATAATACTTGGCATTTGTCTTTCTGAAATTGAAAAAAAAAGTTAGGTAAACTTAGATTAACATAGCACTCTCCAGAAAGAAATGAAGTTTTTCCGAAAATGCTCAAACTTTAAGTCCTTTTTGTCCACATTACAAAAAAAAAAGCATTTGCCTCTCACATCTTTCTTTCCTCTTTGATTCACCTATGCTCAAGATAGTCAAACATTAAGAAGTTGGAGCCTCCATAATTTCCAGAAAGCAACGTGGAAGAGTGTTTGTGTGCAGAGCTCCCGTATATATACCGATGACCGGTGCTTTCAGTTTTTTCACTTTCTTGCTGAAAAAGAGAAGGGAACAGCCATTCATTAAGCACCTACCACATGACAGGTGTTTTGCTGGGTGTTTTGTATACATTCTCTCTTAATCCTTGTAGTAACCCTATGAGGAAGGCAATTTTATCCCCATTTTACAACTGAGGAAACCCAAGCTCAGGGAGGATAAGCAACTTGCCCTAGGTCACCCAACCCCGCGGGGGATTATGACCTTGGGTCTGTCTGCCAAGCACTTAGCTCTTCCACAAACATGCCACCTCCCACCTTGCAAATGCCTTGCAAGAACTTTTCTCTTTTTACTCTGATATTTTAACTTTGTTTATAGATTCTCATTTCGAATTATGTAAATCTTCAATCAGTGTTGCTTTTTGGTCTTTCACATTCTTTTTGTTTATTTAAGGCATATCGTTATCAATGGGGAGATAGTGTTCTTTTCTAATGGAAATTTTTAGGTCATATTGTCACTATAAAAATGCATTTCAAAGGTCATTGTAATCTAATTTAAAGTTTTAAATTCTTAATAACAGCTAGCATCAAATTAAGAAAAAAACATACAGCAACAGTTGAATAAATGGAGAGATGTTATTTCCCTTTTTTCTCTTTTTCTGAATATCTATTGCTGCATAAGAAATTACTCCCAAACTTAACAGTGTTAAACAGTAACCATTTTATTATATCTCATAACTTTTGTGGATTAGGAATTTGAGTAGGGCTTGCTTAGCTGCCCCATTTTTCTGCTCCTTATGTGACATGTCACTGAGTGGTATGCAACAGGATGATTGGCTGACCTAGAGGCCCCCAGGCAGCTTCCTGCAGGACTGGATTCTGGTGAGATGATGGCTGGAGGGCTGGGATCTAAAGCACCGGCCCTAACCTCTCACACAAGGCAGTGCTGGTGTCCTCAGACTTTTTAGGAGTCAACAGGGTTTCCAGAGAGATTGTTGCAAGAGACAGGAAGTGGAAGCTTTTGATCTCTTAAATCCTAAGCCTAGAGATTGGTTTAGTATTATTGCCACACTGTTCTATTGTCCAACAGTTACTTGCCCATCACAGATTCAATGGGTAGGGAATGTTCGCCTCCCTTTTCTTGTCAAAGATTTTTGTGGCCAACCTTATCACAACCACTTTTGACATATTAAATATCTACTCAAAAAGCCTAATAATGTGGTACAGATGCAAAACGCATCCATTGATAGGCAGTCCTCCTTCATTGGAGGACTCGACTAAAGTGAAAGGCATTTGAATTGTCAAATAAGACAAAGAAAATATTAGATTTCTTTTTGAAAAATCATTAAGTTCTTCAGCATAGGTAAATCTAGAAAAACTCCAAATGAGAATAAAAATTAAAATATTCTCCAACTTCCAGATTCACTGCATTCTAAAGAAAGATTAAATGAAGCTTTTTTCAGTCTCATTAAAAACTAACTCTTGTGCTAGTTATTTGTTCCTAATCTAATCTACAAGGTGATTTACAAAACAAGTATTAGCCTGGAATGGTTCTTTATGTAGAATTGTCAGAAATTCTACTTACATAAGAAGCATATGGTTGATTTTTAAAATGCATTGCTGCTATGGCAGAAGTTGCTGGTATGGCAGAAGTTTGCACAAAGGTCCCTGTGCGGCTGCCCTCATAGTAATAGGCTTGTGGGGTATGTAAAAGTCTAAGCGAGGGGTTGGCATGCTGGCTGCCTCTTTTGTAAATAAAGTTTGTTAAAACATAACCATACTCATTCTTCTGTTGTTGTCTTTGACTGCTTTCAAGCTAAGTGGCAAAGTTGCATCTGGATCATAAAGTCTAAGATACTTGCTGTCGGATCCTTAACAGAAAAAGGTGTTTGGTTGCTTGGTGTTCCAGGTGGTGGCATCCCAGCCCCCTTGGTCCTTAAGCCTGGCTCTGCGCTGATGGCCTGCCAATGAGTGGAGTGGTGGCTTCTTAAGGCTGGCTTCTTGGGACAGTGAGGAGCCCTCCCTTAGCCAGCTGCACCCTGGTATGACAGCACCTAAATTGTACTGACCGACACAAACAATGCCCTGGGGGGTGGCAGAAAAACAAAATGCGAAGAACCTGGGTCCCTGAATGACCACACAGAACAGAGACAGCCACCAACTTGGGTCACCTTCCCTGAATTCTCACAGGAGAGGTGAATGAACTATCAACTGTAAACTACGAAAATAGCATTTAGTTTCTCTATTAAAGCGATTGAGTCTTATTCTAAGATAGCTTCGCAATCTGAACTGCCAATAAATCATATAAAAAGTAACAGTTAAAAACTGATCAAAACATTAGTCATCAAAGCCAGAAAATAGTTCCATTCAGCTCTTTATTTTCATATGACGAGTAGGTGAACTTGGGGGTCTTTTGTCTTCAGAAAATGGCCTATAGAATGAATAAAAACACAGAAAACCAAAATTGTAATTAAACATCACTCTGAACCCCACCACTTTGACAAGATGAAAGAGGGCTTCTCACTTAGTTGCACTTCATAAAGCGGCTCTGACAAATCATATTCACACCTTGTTTTAACATTGACCCTTGCAGCTACTTTGTAAATAAAGGCAAAACAGAAATCCAAGGGGAATCTACTTAGGCACTTGCAACTATGTGATCACATCAGCTTCAGTGTCTTCACATTCAACATTTGCATTCTTTCCACTTTTTCACGTAATATTAAGGAATCTTTCTCATCTACAGATAATTAGAATGATTTTGACACAGAAAATAAGTAACATTTTGATTGTGCAAATAACTTTGATAATTACTATTGCTCAGGGACTAAAATCAAAAGGTCATCTCCAAATGGTTGCTGAGATAGCAAACATCCCATGTTTCTCTGATGTTTTTACTAGCAATAATTTAATATATAAATTGCCCCCTGTTTGTAATTCCTGTTCTTTTGGGGACTGAAGAAACATCAGAGAGATAAATATATATATAGATCCTAAGAACTCCACCATCAAATCTAAATGGTCAGCCACTAATTAGAGATCCAAATGGAGCTCAGAAGCCTTGCTGGAAAAATCAGGAAGAGCCTGGATATCCTTATGGTCTGTAGACGTTATTCTTTATGCCTTCATTGTTAGACTTGTACACTTTTTCCTTGAATGCCAAATTTAGGCATCCTTCCTAATTAATGATCTTTTCAAGCCCCTTTCAGACGCCATTGGACTTTGATTAGCCCACAAAAGGAGGTTTTCTCTCATGGGCACATAGTTCTCTGTCTCCTAAGCAGTTAATTGAGTAGCCAAATAATGGTTTCCTTATAGGGAGGCTTACAGACTGCACAGAGGAGTTGATGCCTCTTTAGTCTCTGTGAACTGTAGTGACATTCAATAATGCTGGGTAAATTTAAGCCCAGAATTAGAGACCAAATTGATGTATTTGGACATACCTCAATCTGATGTTTCCTGAGCAGCTGGCTCAGTGAAAAGATACATATGCTGGCTCAAAACTCCGTTTTTTTTCTAGGTGATTTTTTCATTTCAGTCCTGTTGCTGTACCTCACCACTATATAGAAGAAACCAGAAATAGCTGCTTCTTTGAGAAATTAGATCATTTCTATTTTTACAGACCAAACTTTCTTATGCAAAGCACAGTGTCTATAAAAATTCCCAAGTTCTCAGAAAAAATTGGTGTATGTTCACATGTATGTGTGTTCATTTCTCCTCTTCCCAATTATAGCCAAAACCATAGTTTATTATTTGCCTATCTTTCAAAGTGAAAGGAGAATCAATGGTCCCTTCCTTTAATTTTAGTACACTACATTAGCTATTCTACTTAGTAACAAAGTAGAAGACCACTTATCCCATTAGACACAAATATTTGGATGATTACATGATATTAAGAGAGCATATAGTAATCTAAATATTTGTGTCCACTAGATCATAGGAATTAAAGAGGTCCAGTATCTCTTTGATGTATACTTCAGACAATATGAAGCATCCCTGGCTTAGCACCATGGCAAATCTCTCCTCTGCTCTTTATATATATGTATCTCTATATGTGTCTCTGCCTATTTATAACAACATCTGTATATTCTATCCCTGCTCCTCCTTAAAATCCACGACATAACAATAAAAGGGATTTAAAAGATTATTTCACAAATTGGAAAAGAGACAGCAACAGTTAAGAGGTGCCAACAACATACAAAAGAGGAAAATGAATGGATAAGTGGGCATTGCCTTAACATAACTGAGAAAGCCTAACTGAAGTGCCAGGAGTGAAACACAGATGGAATGCAAGTCCAAGAAAGGCTCCGAATCTGGGGCATCAAAGACTGGGGGAGACACTACAAGGAAGTGGGGGGGGCTGAAAACTGGAGCGTTTGGCAAACTATTTCTATCACTAGCATTTTGACTCACTCCCTTCCTTTGCCAACCAAACATCCAAGTACCTGTCCTTCTCCACTTCGGCAAGAGAAAGGATTTCATTTTATAGAGCTTTGAAATGGGGAGGATCTACCTTAGTGAAAAAGAAAACAATAACCAATCTTGAATAATACTAAGTAATACCCTAAGGGAAGCATGCTATTGAAAATATAAAGTTATAACAAAATTCCATTAAAAAAGTATAATTATAGAAGAAAATTAACATTTCTATCTTTAAGGAAACCATTTTTCAAATATTTTCAATTTATGCACTTCCCTCCAGAAGAAATGTTATCAATAAAAGACTTTCAGTTATGATTGTAACAGTTTTGTTTATAAAGATCAATATTTTCAATACATAAGCTATTATATCCACTGTAAATATTTAAGCTTATAATTAAAGTAATAAATACCTTACAGTTCATAATTTCCAAAAACTTTTAAGGGATACCTAAGCAAAAACATGTGAAGATTAGCCTTTGAGTGTTAATCTCCATAGATGGTAGAATTGCTGACTTAAAAGGAAGTTGCCTAAACTTTGTTTGCAGTTAGTCTGGTGGGGATGGGACATGAGTCATGCCAGGGCATTTTTTACACAGTTATTTTGCTCAGTTTTCAAGGAATCCAACAAAATCCCCTGAAACCACATTAACCTTAACTCTTTGTAAAATTTCTGCTGATGCACTGAAAACTCATCTTTAATCTTTAGGGCACTCACAAACAGATGTGTGTGCACAAACATTCACAAACTTCATCAAACAGAGAAATCTTTGAGTAATTTGTTATCCTAGAAGAAAGGAATGTGTTTTTCTCTACAAATTAAAGCACTCTCAAACAAAACCCAATTACACATTAAGCCATCTCCTACAGCTGGGAAGCAGGAAACAGCTCTTTCCTCCCCCCAGGCACCAGTGCCACTCCCCTGTAACCCCTCACATCACTCCAGGGGCTGAGCAGCTAAAGAGACTACAGCTTATGGGCACTAGAGGGTGTCACATACAAATATGAAATATCAAAGAAACATGGTTCAGACCAAAATCTTAATAACACCAGAAAAAGGCCAAAATGAAACTGAACTCACCAATCTTCCTGAAAGTGAATTCAAAATAAAAATCATAAACATGCTCATGGAGGTACAGAAAAATATTTAAAAACTTAGGGATGAATTTAAGACAGAGATTCAATAATTAAGAAATTTGATATCTGTAATGAAACATACAATGGAGGAATTTAAAAGCAGAGTAGATGTAGTAGAAGAGATGGTAAATGGAATAGAAATTAGAGAAGAGGAATACAATGAAGCTGAGACACAGAGAGAAAAAAGGATCTCTAAGAATGAAATAATATTGAGAGAACTGTGTGACCAATCCAAATGGAACAATATTTGCATTATAGAGGTACCAGAAAAAGCTTTAGGTTATGTTTATAAAAGCATACTAAGTGAGTTGAGTTAGACTGTTAGATAGTAAGGAAGTACCCCTGAAACTTTGGTAACCCCAAATCTAAAGCCTGAAATGGCAATAAGTACATACCTATCAATAATCACCCTAAATGTAAATGGTCTGAATGCACTAATCAAAAGACATAGAGTCACTGAATGGATAAAAAAACAAGACCCATCTATATGCTACCTACAAGAGACTTGCTTCAAACCCAAAGACATACACTGAAACCCAAAGACTGAAAGTAAAGGGATGGAAAAAAGATATTTCATGCAACTAATAGGGAGAAAAAAGCAGGAGTTGCAGTACTTGTATCAGACAAAACAGACTTCAAAACAAAGAAAGTAACAAGAGACAAAGAAGGACATTAGATAATGATATAGGGGTCAGCTCAACAAGAGGATATAACCATTATAAATATTTATGCACCCAACACAGGGTCACCTACATGTGTGAAACAAATACTAACAGAACTAAAGGGAGAAATAGAATGCAATGCATTCATTTTAGGGGACTTCAACACAGCAGACACTCCAAAAGACAGAAAATAAGTAAGGAGAGAGAGGCACTGAACAACTTATTAGAACAGATGGACTTAATGGACATCTATAGAACACTCCACTCAAAAGCAACAGGATACACATTCTTCTCAAGTGCATATGAAACATTTTCAAGAATAGATCATATACTAGGCCACAAAAAGAGTCTCAGTAAATTCAAAAAGATTGAAAATGTACCACCAACCAGCTTCTCAGACCACAAAGGTATGTAAATAGAAATGAATCACACAAAGAAGATGGAAAAGCCCACAAACACATGGAGAGTTAATAACATGCTCCTAAATAATCAATGGATCAATGACCAAATAAAAATAGATCAAGCAATATGTGGAGACAAATGACAACAACAGCTCAACACTTCAAAATATGTGGGACACAGTGAAGGCTGTGCTAAGAGGGAAGTACATTGCAATACAGGCTTACCTTAGGAAAGAAGAACAATCCCATATGAACAGTCTAAACTCACAATGAACGAAACTAGAAAAAGAAGAACAAATGAGGCCCAAAGTCGGTAGAAGGAGGGACATAATAAAGATTAGAGCAGAAATAAATAAAATTGAGAAGAATCAGTGAAAGCAGAGCTATTTCTTCAAGAAAATAAACAAAATGGATAAACCCCAAGCCAAACTTATCAAGAAAAAGAGAGTCTACACACATAAACAGAATCAGAAATGAGAAAGGAAAAATTGCTATGGATACCACAGAAATACAAAGAATTATTAGTGAATACTATGAAAAATTACATGCTAATAAACTGGGTAACCAAGAAGAAACAGACAACTTTCTAGAAAAATGCAACCTTCCAAGGCTGGCCCAGAAAGAAACAGAAAATATGAATTGACAAATTACCAGCAACAAAATTGAATTGGTAATCAAAAACCTACCTAAAAACAAAACTCCTGGACCAGATGGTTTCACTGCTGAATTTTATCAAACATTTAGTGAAGGCCTAACACTCAACCTCATTCAAGTTTTCCAAAAAGTAGAAGAGGAGGCAATACTCTCAAACTCATTCTATAAGGCCAGCATCACTATAATACCAAAACCAAGGCAAAGAAAGCACAAAAACAGAAAATTTCAGACCAATATCCCTGGTGAACATAGATGCAAAAATACTCAACAAAATATTAGCAAACCGAATTCAAAAATACATCAAGAAGATCATCTATCATGATCAAGATTTATTCCAGGGATGCAAGGGTGACAATATTCGAAGATCCATCACCATCATCCACCACATCAATAAAAAGAAGGAGAAAAACCACATGATCATCTCCATAGATGATGAAAAAGCATTCAACAAAATTCAACATCCATTCATGATAAAAACTCTCAACTAATGGCTATAGAGGGCAAGTACCTCAACATAATAAAGGCCATATATGACAAGCTCACAGCTAACATCAGACTTAACAGCAAGAAGCTGAAAGATTTTCCACTAAGATTGGGAACAAGACAAAGATGCCCACTCTCACCACTTTTATTCAACATAGTTTTGGAGGTCCTAACCACAGCAATCAGACAACACAAAGAAATAAAAGGCTCTCAGACTGGCAAGAAAAATGTTAAACTGTCCCTGTTTGCAGATGACATGATATTGTACTAAAAAACCCACTGCAAAAGAATCCACTCCAAAACTACTAGAACTAATATCTGAATTCAGCAAAGTAGCACAAAATTAATACACAGAAATCTGTTGCATTCCTATACACTAACAATGAAGTAGCAGAAAGAGAAATCAGGAAAACAATTCCATTCACAACTGCATCAAAACAATAAAATACCTAGGAATAAACCTAACCAAGGAAATGAAAGAACTTTGCTCTGAAAACTACAAGACACTCATGAGCAAAATTAAAGAAGATAACCATAAATGGAAGCACATCCCATGCTCATGGATAGGAAGAATTAATATTGTTAAAATGGCCATTCTGCCTAAAGCAACCTAAAGATTCAGTGCAATCCCTATCAAAACAGCAACAACATTCTTCAACAAACTAGAGCAAACAGTTCTAAAATTCGTATGGAACCACAAAACACCCCAAATAGCCAGAGCAGTCCTGAGAAGGAAGAATAAGGCAGGGGGGATTACACTCCCCGACTTCAAGCTCTACTACAAAGCCACAGCAATCAACACAATTTGGTACTGGCACAGGAACAGACCCATACACCAATGGAATGGACTAGAGAGCCCAGAAATAAACCCAACCACATATGGTCAATTGATATATGATAAAGGAGCCATGGACATACAAAGGGGAAATGACAGCCTCTTCAACAACTGGTGATGGCAAAACTGGACCACTATATGCAAGAGAATGAAACTGGATTATTGTCTAACCCTATTTGAGTAAACTCAAAATGGATCAAAGACCTGAATGTAAGTCATGAAACCGTAAAACTCTTAGAAGAAAACATAGGCAAAAATCTCTTAAATATAAACATGAGCAACTTTTTCCTGAACACATTTCCTCAGGCAAGGGAAACAAAAAAAAAATGAACAAATGGGACTACATCATGCTAAAATCTTCTGTACAGCAAAGGACACCATCAGCAGAGCAAAAAGGCATCCTACAGTATGGGAGAATATATTTGTAAATGACATATCCAACAAGGGTTAACATCCAAAATATATAAGGAACTCACACAACTCAACACCCAAAAAGCAAATAACCCTATTAAAAAATGGGCAGAGGATATGAACAGACACTTCTCCAAAGAAGAAATTCAGATGGCCAACAGGCACATGAAAAGATGCTCCATATTGCTAATTATCAGGGAAATGAAAATTAAAACCACAATGAGATATCACCTCACACCAGTTAAGATGGCCAACGTAGAAAAGACTAGGAACAACAAATGCTGGTGATGATGCAGAGAAACAAGAACTCTCCTACATTGGTGGGAATGTAATTAGTTTAACCATTGTGTAAAGCAGTATGTAGGTTCTTCAAAAAACTCAAAATAGAAATACCATTTGACCCAGGAATTCCACTCCTAGGAATTTACCCTAAAAATGCAGGATTCCCATTTCAAAAAGACATATGCACCCCTATGTTTATTGCAGCACTATTTACAATAGCCAAGAAATGGAAGCAACTGAGGTGTCCATCAGTAGATGAATGGATAAAGAAGATGTGGTACATATGCACAATGGAATATTTTTCAGCCATAAGAAAACAAATCTACCATTTGCAACGACATGGATTATGCTCAGTGAAATAAGCAGGTGGAGAAAGACAAGTATCAAATGACTTCACTCATCTGTGGAGTATAAGAACAAAGCAAAAACAGCAGCAGACTCACAGAATCCAAGAATGGACTAACAGTTACCAAAGGGAAAGGAACTGGGGAGGGTGGGAGGGAAGGGTTGGATAAGGGGAATAAGGGGCATTACTATTAGCACACATAACATGGCGGGGGGCACAAGGAAGGCAGTATAGCACAGAGAAGACAAGTAGTGACTCTACACTATCTTACTATGCTGATGGACAGTGACTGTAATGGGGTATGTGGTGGGGACTTGATAATGGGGGAAATTTAGTAAACACAATGTTGCTCATGTGATTGTATATTAATGATACCAAATAAATAAATAATTAAATAACCTCCCCCAAAAAACAAAAAACAAATTAAACCACCTCATTTGAGTAAAATGCATTGATATCTTCTGCATTTGTAGAAGATCCTATAGGTGCCCAGTCTATCTCCCACTAGCACACATGGTCCTGTGCATGCTCACAGTATCGTACTGCAACTGGCTGGCTGTGGGCTTTCTCCCAGCCAGAGCACAGGGCAGCTGGAAATGCCAGAAAAGATACTCCCAGTAGCAGCTGGCTGAGGCCAATGCTTAGAATTGGAGCATAAATCCCCCAACTTCCTTGTTCTTCAGGAGGGATAACTGAAAGTTCAGTCCAATCCCCCAAAATGCCTGGGAATATTGAGACCCAATTTCCCAGTTAGTGCTCAGTAATGTACCCTTTATTGTCTTCTTTCCCTTCTCCATCTCACTTCCCCCATCCCACAACCGGCATTGCCAGAGATCAACTCCCAGATAAGCTACTTGCACTTACATCATTGTCTAAGGGTTTGCTTTCATGAGAACCCACCCAAGATATCAGTACTCTATGAAGGAAAATCTCTCTTCCTTAGCTGATTTTTTAACTTGCACCTTACTCTGACCCTTGTACATTAAATTTTATGTATGAATCTAGTGAGGTTTAAAAGCTAGTTAAAAGTGGGGAACAAGTATACATCTACAAATCCATGTAAATGAGCATCTCATACTAATTCTGATCTTTTAAAAGGGAGGTGGGAAAGGTATGCCCATGTCTGAGAAGATTTTCCAGGACCCCTTCATCAGGATAGGCTGCTTTACTTCTCATTGCCATGAGCAAAGCCCTCATTGCCTAGAATCCACACCTGGAAGTCTTTGAGAATGGCCAGATAGCAGTGTGGGAAAGGTACCCTCTGCTGTAGGAGCATTGAAGATGTGAAATACAATCTGCATTCTCCATCAGATGAGTGTCTACCAGAGAGTATCATAAGGTCATGTGTGACTGATTTCTTATTTTGTTCCAGAAAACGTGCAGAGTCATCATGGAAAAAAGGACAATTTGAGAAGTTCTAAAAGGGTGAGTAGATTTTTTTTATCTCTAATGTTGAAGGAAAAGATAATATTCTAAGAGTTACAAATATTACAAAACCATTGAGGTAGCTAGATTGAATTGGAATATTAGACATCCATATTTTATGTAGCTAGCACCCAATCCTACATCCTGCCACACTTATTTTTTAATTTGAGGGTGTTATTCATCACCACTTTATGTTATCATAGTACAATAGTGAGCCAGGTGTTTACCATCCCAAACAAAAGGGAATCCTATGTCCTGTCTCTGTCAGATCCTATCTTCTACCAACACAAAACAGTGTAAGAGTAGAAATGAGACCCATGCTGGACCATCAGTAGATAATTATAGCCATTCAGGAATATTTTAGAGTAAAGCCATACACATTTTTTATCAACCAACCATTCTCCTATTGCAAAATAATTCTTAGCCGACTCCGGGCCTGTGATGGAGGCTGAATACCTGAACAGAGGACACAGGCAATCACGATGCCCAGCATAGTCACCGTGGACTAGGGGTTTTCTGACTCACTGTCACAGCAGCACTTCATCATCAATGCTTTTAACTGACTTATGCAATGGGGAAACTTTCTGTGAGCTTTGTCATACCTAGTGCCCAGCACAGTAACTGACACTTAAAAAGCACTCGATATATTCCTTTAATTGAGTTGAATGGTTAACTCTTATGAATAGTATTACTTATTAATAAAATTGAATACATACTGAGTGGATTATTAATATCTTTTATAAACAGATATATAGGTATTGTTGTCCCTTTTAACTTTTAGATTAAATCTTTTATTAACTAGACTTTCTAGATTAGTTTCTAAACTTTGAACAATCAATATCCATCCATTTTGAGCATTAATTATGTTGCAAGTAAAGAGCAAGACACCAAGGAACAAGACACCCAAACTAAATTTAATGATGATTTAGCCTTGCTCAGTAGTTAATGTTTCAAGTTTGTATCATGTGCTGCAGAGAAAAAGGCTGGAACCAAGGAAGAATGCTGAGTCCATTGACCTTAAGTAAAAGTTTCCAATTTCATACCAAGGATATAATGGTACTGACCTGAGTTAGAAATGCCTGAGATAGCTTTCTTGTCAATTCTCCCTTAACACAAGGTTACTAAGCAACATCTTCACATAAAACAAAGTATGTGGGGTCAGATTATGCCCAGAACTCCTGGCAAAGACTGTGGTGTGTAATAATGATGAACTGTGATTTTCACTGATCTTATACAATATGACAATTTTCTTTTCAAGACATTTCAAGGTAACACTACCTCTATATGTCTCATTTAGTTGATTCATTTCTGTAATACATCTATTCTACCAAAGAAACATTTCTCCATAGTCTCATATAACATGATTAGATAGTGAGAAACTGAAGGTGCTTACATAAGAGTCTATAGACAAAAAGAAGGTAGAGAAAAAAATGAATAGGTGTTGAGGATGACTTTGTGCCAAGTACAGTGAAAAGACTGCATATTAATTATTTCACATAATTCTCAGAGAAATTGTATGCATCAGGTATTATTATCCTGATTTTACAACTCAGGGAAAATGTGATTAAACAGGATTCACTAAGTTAGATTGAATTTATAATATATCTTTGGAGAAAAGCACTATCTTTTATTTACTACATTTCAATGTATAAAATGTTATTATTTTTATGCATTTATTAAGCATTGTGATGGATTAATTGACTTATTTTTACACTCATATATCTACAAGCTTTGGTAGTGCTTTCTCATACTAATTCTGATCATAGCCATTTATTTATGTTAGCCAGTGGGAAAGTAGCAAACATTACAGAAGCAGAGGTTTGAAAAATACCTTGCACATTTCCTTTCCCTCTTTGGCAGCTTGCCATGACCACAAATACAAGCCAGGACTTGCCTGATGCTACACGGAGGAGTGCCACAACAAGGCCATCACAGAGTAGTATGCCTCCAACAAACCAACTTATATGCCCATAAACAAGTCCAGTTAAGATCAGTAGAATTCGTCAGACAATATGTAGACTTAGAAGAAATAATGAATTGTCATTGCTTTAAGATTGTAAGTTCTGGGGTGTTTTGTTATTGAGCACTAGCTCACTAATACAAGCAACCACACTATGAGATATTTTCCAACTGGTGCATAAAAAAATTTACAAAGACACAGTATCTACTTTACATGACTCTTCACTGAAAGCATGGAACGTCATTTCCCAAGCAAATATTTAAAAAACAAGAAATGATATCAATACACCCACACATCCACACACACACATACTTGTATGTGTATATATATATATATGGATATTCAGTTATTTGTACATTTACACTACTTGAATCTTGAATGTACTTGGGGATTATTATTAATAGTCATTGTCTTTTCAAATATTTAATGCATTTCTGCTATGTTCTAGGACTCAAGGTAGGTACTAAGGAGAAACAAAACAAAGAACCTTCCTTCAACAAACTCAGTCAAATAGCGCAGTTAGCCATGTACACAGTTCAAAAAAGTATGATAAGCACTATTAGAAATATACTCAGGTAATACTGGAACCCAAATGTCAGTGGATCTCTTCTGCATGGAATCTTCACAAAGGAGATGAACTGAGATAGTCACTGAAGGAGGAGTAGAATTTTGAGAGAAAAATGGAAATGAATGGCAGACAGAAGGAAGAGTACACACTGAAGAAGACAATGGTAAGAGGATCTGGAAAGAAACAAGCATGCCATTGGGGTTAGGGGTGCGATCTGTTAGAAGCAGCAGTGATGAGTGAAACTAGAAAGAAACTTGAGGCCAAACCAGAAGAGACTGGAGTCTGAACTTTACCCCCTAAGTCATCTCTAGAAGACAACATTCTTGAATAACTTCTTTATTTTTAAGATTGCTTACTTCCTTGTACTCTATTCATTGTTCTGTTTAGCCTCAGACTTTTCAATAGCAGTATGAAATAAAACACATTGCAAGACCTAGTTACTCTGAGACCAACAAATTTAGGTTGTTAACCTTGGCTTGCGAATCTGGGCAAATATGCCTCTGCCATGTAGATTGAAACTCTACTTTTCATACCTCACTCACCAATTTATACTATATTCTTTCCTCACATAATGCTTGGTCTGACATGAGATACTCTCTCTAACTTCAGAGAAAAAAATAAAATCACAGCAAAGTTTAAGTAGTCCCATATTAAATGTTGATGTAGTTGATCTGGAATAAAGATGGACAAGAGAAAGAGTGTCAGCAAAAAGAAAGTTCTACAATTAATAAAACAATTATTTGAGTAAAGTATAGTAGTGTTTTAAGAAAAATAGCCCCAAAGATTCTATCCTGCAAGTTAAGATTTCTGCTGGCACTGTATAAATTTCTGTCAAGTTTTTTGCTCTCCTTGGGAACCTAGGAAAATTTCTCTAATGGTTTTGTAAAATACTCTTGATTCCTAAGATAGGCCCTGCTGGGAAAGACTCTGTGAATACAACCAGGGGAGCCTTGCCTTGAGTCAGGAGGAGGCTGGTGGTCCTGAATCCTGCCTCAGAAGTGAGAGGGCATCTGTGAATGTACCACTCCTGGTTTACTGCTCTGCTTCCTTCTGTTTCTTGCAAGGGCCTAGTAAAAGTTCTCAAAAACTCTATTGCATTAAGAAACTATAAACCATACTAACTGTCATCAGAGGACTTGTCAAGGATTATTCTTTAGGGATTGTGAGAATTCCAATGGCCCCTGGAATGAGGATCTAGAGAAGAAAAGATGGGAGGCCTATAGCAGCCAATCCAAATTCAAATGGGGAGCCAGGCAGGGGTGTAAATGAAGTTGAGCAAGGGAGGCCAGTGGCAAACTCCAGTATGCAAACCCACCAAAGGGGAACCTGCTCCCCAGTCCAGCAGATTATAGCTGCATTTTGTTTTGGAAAGAAATGTACATTTTTGTATTTTTATATAAAATATTACCATTTTTAATGTTGAAGATTAATTCTATTGTTAAATATAATGTGCCAGGTCAACATCTGTGAGGGTATGTATCCAATAGACTAGCTAATTTCTGCCTCTAGGCTCGAGGAACAGATGACGAATAGGATATAAGGAAGGGGAAAGGGAAGCCCTTATTATGTCCGAGATATCCAAGATAACAAAGACCCCTGAGGTCATGAACGCCAAGGCCGTGCCCCAGCATAAAGTGAGAAGGAAAGCAGTGAAGGATCTGGAGTCCCAAAAAGTCAGCTGGAGACTTGCAAAGCTGCAGAAAAGAAATGTCCAATAGAACTTTCTAAAATGATGAATGAAATTATTCATATTTGGGCCATCTAATACAGTAGGCCTGAACTACATGTGGTTATTGAGTACTTGAAATACAGCTGGTATATGGCTACGGAACTGGATTTTAAATTTCATTTTAAGTAATTTAAATGTAAATAGCCACATGTGGTCAGCAGCTACAATGTTGGACCCCACAGATGATCCAAATGAGGGGGTCTTCACACTTCAGCATGCATCAAAATCATGGGAGGTTTGTTAAAACCCAGATCACTGGATCCCCAACACCCATTCTCAGAGTTTCAGATTCAATGGGTTCCTGAATTTGCACTTTTAACAAGTTTCCAGGTCATACTTATGTTTTTGGTGTTCTGCACACTGAGAGACACTGAAAAGCTCCCTGCTTTCAGATTCCCAAGACAGAGAGTGGTCCTGGGGAGAGAAGCACCACAGCTATGTAATTACACACCACACACACACACACACACACACACACACACACACACACACACACACACACACACACAAGGTGGACTCCAGATTTTCTAAAACTGCCTCTGGTACACTAGGAGAAAAGGCAAGTGGAGCTCATCAAAGTTGTGAAAGATTGTACTCTGGCTTGGAGAAGATAAGGTTTGCTTCTAGATCAGAGCTTAGATCAGGGTGTGCCAGCCTGGGTGGCCCTGCATCTTGCTTTCCCTTCAGCAGGGGGCAAAAGAGAAAATCAAGAGCAAACTAGACACCTGGTAAAACCCATATGTCAAGAAGCTTGATTAGTTTTTTTTTCCTGCTAGGCGTATCATCAGCAAAGCACCTAATTTATCCTAGGAATGTACTATTAAATATTAGTGTAGGTTAACTGCAGCCTCCATCCCTGGAAAATACATACTTCAGGTCAGGGAAAAAAAGAGAGTTTCTTAATCCTCCTAACTTTTTCTCATTTAAAAAGACAGAAATATCAGCATCTTCAGTTGTAATACATCCAAGAAATTTCAAAGACATAACATTTGTGTCTTAATCTTAATATTAGAAATAAAGGTTTTCAAAATGGAGTAATTATACCTGACAGGATTCCATATATATGCAGAATTATGGATGCCTGCATATTTCTGGGTCAATATAAAAGTTTACTTCCTTGAAGGTTTCTCAGTGCTGGCAGGAGCAAAGTATTTTTTATCTCATTATTTGTTGTGAATTATTGGCATTCTTACGACCTGAAAATTAATTTTTGAACCATTTTTGATAACTGATTTTCAAGGGGACTGACTACTGTAAAATACTTCAAGTTAAATCTTAATCATACCATTATATTGCATCAGTAATTCAGATAGAAAATATATGCTGCTTGCCATGGGTGGAAAAGTCTGATTGCATGCATAGCCCTGACTTTTCATGTCTCCAGGTATCCCCACTCATCAGTAGTCTCCTTCCACACTGTTTCTGGGGTTTGCCATATGCTTGCTTCAGCCAGTGGGATGATAGCTAACTTGACACAAGCAGAGACTTTATAAAGCTTTTGCACATTTCCAGTTTTCTGCATACTCAAATGTTTTCACAATGATTATATGATCAGGGAAGTTTGCTACAGGATGTGACATGTGGAAGAGAGTCGAGTCCGCCAGGCTATCCCAGCCGAAGCCCTAGATATGTGAGCAAATGCAGCCAGGATTAGCAATGCTGCCTACCCGACCTGCTGCTGACCTAGAGTCCTGAGTGAGTTGAGCTGATTGCAGCATAACTGCCCATCAGACCTGTAGATTCATGAGAAATAATAAATGATTATATTAAGTTACTAATTTTGGGGGATGACTTGTTACACAGCTAGAGTTACTTAATACATCAGATTTCCTTATTAGGGTATCAGTTATGAAAAAGATCTAGGATAAATGATGTGGAAAGAAAGTTAGTCATTATATACATTTAAATTATTTGGCTGTTCTTATGTTTACTTCAAGCTTTTATTATGGAATCTATGGGGAAAAATCCATATTCTACTTAAATATCAGAAAGTCATCATTAGTCTTAGCAAACCCAGTAAGTTTTTAAAGAAAGTGAAGATGCTGAAAGGGAATTTATTCTTACCACATGAACACAGTCCTAGAGATAACCCTAAAAAGGGGAAAAAAACACCTCTATTTCAGATGCATCCTTTCATTCCCTCTGCTGACTGTCGCTTTCCATTTCACAATCTCTGCTCAGTTTCCAGTACAAATTGGACAAACTGTCCACCAGCTTCAGGCAGGAGGTCTAACAGTGTCTTAACAGAACCCCTGCTGATGTGCATCTCTGTTCTGTACTCAGCTGTCCCATCCTGCAGCTACAGTTCTAAAGTTACAGGACAGTTTCTAACTTTGTGCCTGTCCCAAGGCATCAGGACCAAGGCACATGATTTGTAATTTATGAGGACACCCACAGAGCTGTCACTTGTAAGGCAGGTGTTGAGAAAATGGCAAGCAGCTCTAGGAAAGAAAAGGACTCTGATCTCACCCCTGAATAATGGTGGCTAACCTAGTCATGGATAGAAAGCGTTGACATAAGCGAGCTTTAAAAATAAAGCAATGGCTCATCTGGCTGAAGGTATTCTGTCTCTATGCAGTTGAATATAACAGGATGTAAGTAGTCTATGAAAAAAATAGTTACATTTATTCTAAGGCTGCTTGTATGTTTTTGAACTGTGTTTTGCCATCTAAACCATCAATTTTGGCTTCCCCATGGATAAACAGGCAAATCAAAATTCAAACTAACCCCACAGGATGCAATGGATAATGATCTTCCAGTCTCCCTAAAAGAAATGATACAAAAGGAAAAACAAAGCGAATTAACTCAAGAGTTAAATGAAAAGGAATTGCAAAAATATGTATATTTACCCAGCTAACTAGTATTTTAAAATTGAATAAACTATAAACCAATATGTGAGCTGCTTAGTATTTTTGTGTCAACTGTTTGGTCTCATTATAGCTTATTTCACATTATGGTAATATTTCAGAGACTAATACAAAGTGATCCAATCTTAATTAGGTGATTTAGATGGTAGTGAAAGTCTGTTTATAAGTAAAAATAGAGTGAAAGCCTTAAGGCATTTTCAAACTGCCACAAGGCGCACTTTGCAACTCTGGATGGAAAGAATATCAGCTAGGAAGCAATCTGAGCCGTGAAACCAAATGATGTCATGATGAAAAGGCTTCAAGATTTAAAACATACTGCTTACTGATAGGCAGCTCAACTTTCCATCTCACGTCGGAGAGTCCCAGTGGAATGTCTCTATTACAGCTCAAGCCCAGCAGCTTCACACCATGGGAAAAGTACAGTGAACATACAGAGTCAAATATCAGGCCAATTACTGGTAGCTATTGACGCTTTCACACTGGCAAAACTAGAGAATTTTTTTTTCCTTCCTTCTGTGAGGTCAGATCAAGTTGTCAGGTTCCCATTACCACATTCTTAAAATCTTCCCTCTAGATATAACTTGCATGCTGGCATTGGCAGCCCATATTCTTATGGATTTCTATATGTTACTTGTTCATAAACAGTCGGCAAACCAATAGATGATATAAGCCATTGTGTCCTGCACCCTCCCGCCTCTACCATAAATGATCAGAGCTGAAAAGAACAGTTAAGGAGGCTCTGGACAACTCTGAGCCACTTTCTTGGCTCCTAGCCTGGAAAAACTCCTGACAGAAAGCTTGTCTGGTGCCCTTGGCAGAAACCCACAAGATGTAGTAAAATGCCAAAGAGGAGGCAGTATGACATCAAAAGGGAAACATGCTGTAAGGCAAATGGCTATACCTGGCCAAAGGCAACTTTGGAAAATTATTATTATTGGTTTGTTGGGTGATGGCAATGCAGGTGTAAAAATACACACACTGCACTCTCTTGTCAATTTTTGTTCAGTGGTTTCATACCAAACTTAGTTCCCACTTACTTGGCTCTCTCTAACAAAGTGGGAAATAGAGTCTTGGTGGAAATCAAGGAATATCTGTGGCTGTCCTTCTCATTCTTTGCAAGAATCCAAGCAACCATTACTCTGTATGTTAAAATGATCTTCCCATCATCAAGGTCCAGTCACTTCATGGCTGCCCCTTCAGCTACATCACAGGACATATTCTGATGAGAAGGCAAGAGTTCAGAAGTTCAAGGAGTAGACCACTAAAATAACTGGAGATCATCAAATATTTCATGTCTAGTCTCAGCTCTGCAACTGTGCCCACCAACTGGATCTCTGTTGTAAGGTTCTCTGAAATTAGATTCCCCCGTTGTTGCTCTCCTCTCCCACCCATCTACATCATCCCGCAGATGGGGCTGAATCTGGAAGGGTGACATGCTAAAAGGAGAGTGACAAGAAAGGGTTTGTCCAGAGCACTAAGCTGCTGGAAAATCTCTAAAGATCCCCTCACAAGCAAGAATTTTAGAAGGCTCTGAGTTTCACCAGCATGCATGTTTGTGAACAAACATCAGGAAGCTTCAGCTCATAGGCTTGAGAAAAGAGTAGACGGTTATAGAACTAGCCAGGAGCTTTTTGGGGACCATCTAAAATCTCTGGAGACCATGTGCAAGTTCTGCTTCAGGAAGCAATAAAAGAACGCATTAAAACTGAATTTTATAGCTCATTATATTCTTTACTTTTGCAGGTATAATGATAAGGAAATAGTTCTCATTTCCAGATTTCTTGAGGAAAGGAGCTAGAGACAACTTTAAGTTTTGGGTTTTATAAATCTAGGTATGAATGTAGTCTTGGCTACTTACCGGCTACATGAATTTGGGCAAATTTCTAATCTCTTTAAGCCTCACTTTCCTCATCTACAAATAGAGGGAAAAAAACACCTAACAATATGGTATTGTTACAAGGATGAGTATATGCGAATCACCTAGCACAATGGAAGTCTATTCTTACTGTATGGATTGACTTACTGGTGGCAGCAGGCTGCCCCTTAACATAGCTAAGTATATTAATTTCACAAATATTCATTTCCTATCTTCTAAACATCCCTTAAAATAAATCTCCCCAAATAAAAGAAAATAAATGTAACTTTAATGAAAGACCCCAAAAGAATTTCTGGTTTCATTCAAGATACTTGGAGAATACATGAATGGAATAATCAAATATAGATAAGATACATCTATAATATACATTGAAAAGGCAGTGTGTGTGTGAGTGCCAAAACCAAATATTATAGATTTAAATGCCAGGTATTTATTCACTAAAGCACTCTAAATATATGACAAACTTTAAGCTTCCTCAGAACAGCACATATTAAAGATTTTCCCAAGAGTCCTAACCATTTCTAATGTATCTTGTTTCAGACTTAAAGAATTCACTCACATTATACCAGAATGGTAGTACTTCCATCTGAACTTCTATAATTCAGATAGTATAATTGCCTCGAGTTTTGTCTCCAACATTTTAAAAAATAGCAGCTCTGATGTGTACATCACTACCTTGGTTTGGGGCCAGAAGCAACTGAGTCCCAAATCAATTAAATTCTCTGAGCCTCAATTGCTTTAGTTGTAAAATAATGATATTAATGACCTCAAGAATATTGTTGTAAGTAATATATGCTAATGTGCACTGCAAATTAAGACAAGACTACATAAATATAAACTATTTGTATCATATTGATTTCATTAGAATCAATGTTTCTCTTCCTATTTATTCATATTGAACAATTTCAACAACAAAAAAGAACAAACAAAAGCTTGCACTTTTCCAATAATTTATGTTGTATAAGAAACTTTTACCAGAGTACCATACAAGCCAATTTAACTGCCATGGATTTAACATTGTTTTATCTTATCTGAGCAAAATACCTTCAATAATAACAATTTTATGAACATTTAATGCCTAGAAATTAGATTAGCAGCCAGTGTGTTGAATAAATGAGTTATCATTTAAATAGATTTCTCAATGTTCTTGCTTTCTGGCTCCTTGGAAAGACCTTTTTCCAAAAATGAGCTTAGTCATTTTGGGTGGAAATCCTGATGGTTTTCCAGGATCCTTCAGTGTTCCTTTCACCATCTACCAAGCATTTGTTCTGTCAGCATTTGTTCAATGACATATCTAATCTTACCTTTGACTCATCCTTATATATTTGAATGTGGCCTCTATTTCTTTCATTTTTCTTTTCTCCATTTTTTGAAATCCCATTTCTTTTACTATTGAACTATCATTTATACAGAAAAGAATGATGTGTTGCTTTCAATTCCCCATGCAATTTATCTCTACTTCCTTTTTTGCACGTTGGTGATCTCCTCAGCATCAGTAAGTGCATCAGTTAGCTCTAGCAGCATAACAAACCATTCTAACACTCAGGATTTAAAACAACATCCTTATAGCTTATGTAT
This sequence comes from Manis javanica, assembly GCF_040802235.1. Lineage (NCBI taxonomy): Eukaryota > Metazoa > Chordata > Mammalia > Pholidota > Manidae > Manis > Manis javanica. Next base: position 37,504,060 of record NC_133168.1, read on the forward strand.
CTGTGGATTGGCCAGAGATTAGCTAATCTAGGCTTTCCTGATTGCAGATAATCTTGCTTATACATCTACAGGTCAGCTGGGATCAGCTGATCTAGGCTCAGCTTGCTCACGCACCTGAGGATTGAATGGTGTCTCTGCTTTAAACTGGGTTTGGCTGGAACAACTTGGCAAGGGCAACTTCAGCCCAAGTGTCTCTTATTCTTATGCGGGGATCAGCAGGCTAGCCCAGATATGATCTTCCAATGGCAGTGGGAGGTACAAGAGGACAAGCAGAATTATATAAAATCTCTTGAGGCTTAGGTTCAGAACTGGCACATTCCCTTCTGCCCCATTCTGTTGGCCTAAACAAGTCACATACCAAGCCCGAAGTCAAGAGGCAGAGACAGACTTTCCTCTCATAGTTAGAGGGCACTGAAAATTACACGCCAAAGGGTGTGAGACCTGGGAGGAGTAAAGAATTGGGGCCAGTAATACAATATAGCATTATATGATTCCAGCAAATGTCAAAACAGCAGCATTTAACCCTTCCAGAATATTTAAATAGTTAGCCTTTTGTTCCCTGTGGCCATTTTGTAACGCAAGGTGGGAGCAGAGCGAACAGCTGCAGGCAATTTGTAGGATTTCATAGCCAGGGGATCACCTCCCACTGTGACTGGCAAGACATTTATAACAGAGACTTTGGAGCCCAACACAGTCTTTTCCATGTAATATTATTTAGAAAAATACTTGATTTTCAAGATTGACTGAGTTGTGATTACTCTAGTTCATTTTCAACTTCAAGTGAGTCTACTTCGGGTGACAGTGAGAGACAGCATCCTCTGGATGGCAAGTCATTCAGTGACGAAGTTGGGATAAATGAGCTGACCTGAGTTCTGAGTGAGCCCTAATATTATATGTGATATATAGACAATCTTGGCACCATGGAACTCCCTTCTGCCAATCCTGAGGTCACACTTCCGATGTCTGCTCCCTCTAATTACAGATCTACTTGTCTCCTCAATGTGAATGTACTGTAAGCAAATACGGTACCCTGCAGTATCCAGACAACCAGCACCCTGATAAAAAATGAGTGCTTAGAAGAATTACACAGTGAGTTCTAGAGTATTGTGGGTACTTATGGGAGTATAGTCTTTAAAATTTGAGCATGAAGTTCATGTCTCCTGATATTTATGGCATACATAGGAAGCAATATATATATATATATATAACTGTCTGACAATTCAGCAATATGAACTGTATCTCCGCATCTAGGAGACCGTGAATGAAGAGTCCCTCTAAACAACTTCCCAAGATGTATAGATGTGATGTGACTGTCAGTCTCAAAGGCAAGTGTGCCTGTGATACTCCTTACAGCCACTTTATACATCTAAAAGAGCCTGTCAAATGTGGCGGTCTTTGGCATAGGCCATTCTCCAAATTCCTCATCCAGAAAGGGCAAGGTGACAGCCCATCCGCTAAAATGAATTCTAGCATCCAGCCTGGAGTCTTGCAAACCTATTCATCTTTTTCCCATTAGCCCTTACCTTCAAGCTGTAGTTCTCAAAGTTCTCACGGTGGGTGAGCAGCGTCAACATCGCTTGGGAACTAGACAGAAATATACATTCCAGAGTCCCACCCCAGACTTCCTTAGTTAGAAACTCAAAAATGAATTTCTCATGAAAGAGATAAGGGGGAAAGTAATTACCTTTTGAAAGAAATTCATGCTCCTAAAAGAACATTTTTTAGATGAATGTTTGGAAACATTTCCATCACTAAGTGATTGATTCTGTTGATGAAAATTATTTTGTCACATAGAAAAACCAGTTTAAAAGGGTTGTAGTTGAAGAGTTTCACTGGTATTTGAACCAATTTGTTAAAAATATAAAAGTACACTATCTTCCACTCACATACACTGCTAGGGATGGTAAGATGCAGGCAGAATGAAGGTAGCTACTGGGATGCATTTAAGATTTGTCTCTGAATCTCCATGTGGTGTCCACTTTGTGAAAATTCACTAAGCTGTCCATTTATGATCATAATTATATGTACTACACCAATCAAAGTTTATGATATAAAAGAGAAAGAGCTTCTTATCCCATCTCAGTCTTACAGGGACAGACTGAGGATGAGTTGAGAAACATGGTTGAGGAAGTGTAGAGAAGTCTCCTCCACAGATTACCATTATCAGTGTTTGAATGTTTTTCTTGGCATCAGAGCATCACTCTTCATCCCTAACACCACTGATGATGCCTATGCCTCCTACAGAGATTCTAGGGTGCTTACACTCTTATTCTGCCACCCCTGATCCTTCCTCCTTCCCCAGCATCCTCACTACTACCCCGGAATTCATGCACAAAGGCACATGGTGGGCCAGAGGGTCAGAGATCACTTGAGCAAAGCCATGAGGTAGGTTGGGGTTACATCTACCTTCTGAGGCTAACCTCTTTTGCTGAAACAAATGGCAGCTCCTTCAAGCTCTCTTCCCTTTGACCACTTCATCCCCCTTGCCAGCTCAGCCCTCAGTGAAGGTACTCCAGATGTGCTCACACAAGCTTAGCATGTTTCAGTCCTACAGGGCACACCGATCAGTTGGGGTCTGCTTCTACATAGACAGCTGTGGTTACTATCAAACCTTCATTTACACTGACAGCTTTGCTTCTACTCATTCATAAAAGACTCAAATTCTAGCTACCCCACTCAGCAGCTGTGTGACCTTAGGCAACTAATTAACTCCTCAGTGCCTCCATTTTGCCATAGTCAAAGAAGGTACCTACCTCATAGATAATGCACAAATACAGCTTAGCTCAGTGACTAGCACACAGTAAAAGGGCTCCATAGAAGTTAACCATTATTATTTGATATTTGAGAAGAGGTAAGCAGGGGTGATAAAGTGCCCTATTCTTCTCCTTTCAATATTAGTTCATACTAATTCTAAGAGAACAACAACAAAAAAAGTAGCACAAACTTTTTCTTCATGAAACTTTATCTTCATTTGACCTCAGAGGATGAAATAGAAAGATGAAGAGGAGAGAAAAGTCTAGAATGATTTAGCTGCGTGGAAGAAGAATAAATCGACTTACACTGAGGGGTGGGGAAGGTCACTGCAGAGAAGTGAGCTGATCGCCCTTCTCCCAGAACACTCCTCCCCCAAATCTTGCCAGAGCTGATTCCTTTCAGTTTGGTCTCCATCCACACATCACCCCTAACCTTGTGCAATGTTGTCCTGCTCCCATCACCCTCTCCGTCATATTACCTTATTTTGTTTTCTTAAAGATAGTGGCTACTATCAGAACCGTATGGGAGTTTAATGCCCAGTCCCTCTGCTATGTCAGCTTAGTGAAAACAGGGAATTTGACAATCTTACTCTTCTATCTGTAACATCTACAATGGAGACTAGCACATAAGTGCTCAATAAATATTTGTTTATATTTAGCACTTCGAAGACCCACACATGGTCTTCTAGTGCTTTCAAGTAATATTTCAGTGCAAAAGGACCTTTTTGTGACTTTACGTTCAGTTTAAAAGATTGTCTTCACCTTCCACCAGTCAGACCACATGCAACTGTGAGCACGCTCTAAGAAGCACATTAAGAAATTAGACAGTGTCCAGAAGACAACAGAGACAAGACTTGGAAACTAGGTCATCTGAGAAATGATTGAAGAAACAGAGCACAGTTTTCTTGCTGTTGAAGAAAGGATTACTTTGGAAAGAACATAAGAACTGTTTTCCAAACCTAAAGGTCTATAATTCAAAGGAAAATAAACTATTACATGTAACTTCTGAAGGCAATACTGAGAAGTTGGGAAGCAAAATTCTAAGTGGATGAAGAAATTGAAGAAAAATTGAATGGTTTTAAATTACAGCTGTTTCACACAGGAGTTCCATAACTCTTCAAAACTGCCCAGAGGACCTGCTAACAGGCCCACCTGGAATATGGAATAAAATTATCAAATTGTCTATTTTTCTTATATTTTTATCTTAAAAGAGTGACTGTTTAAACCACCATTATTTTCCATGCTTGGCCCTACAATGTAGAACCATGCTTGTTCTCTGCCGATGAACTCTGTCATGAATTGCTTATTTGACCTGCTCTTGGTACTCCTGGGTCTAACCCCACTGCTTGTTTTCCTGTTTTTATCACCATTATTTCCTTTCACATTTCACCATAATGTTGTCTTCCCAGTTAGAACCCTTTGTTTCTGTAGAAAACACTGATCATTTTTTCCATTTGTGTTGCCTTGGGCCACACAGGAAAGGCCCTTCCCAGGTTGTATAGGACTCAGGATTCTCTTTCTGTATCATCCCATGGACAATAGTCCTATCTAGTTCATTCTGGCTTCTCAAATGGGTAAATTTCAGGTCCTCAAATTTTTGAATGAATTAGTTCAATGATAAAATATTGTAAGTAGATCTTTTCTCTACCATTTTAAAACTATATATAATGTGTAATTATCATGGATGTCTTATTTGTCTCTTCCACAACATCTAAGTTTCATTAGGTCAGGAACAGTGCCTGTTTTCTCTGTCTCTGACACCAAAGGCATAGCCAGACCCAGCACATTCTAGGCACTAAAGAAATATTTCCTGAGTGATTAAAAATGAGTGCCTTAGAAGTATGATATATTATTTAAGTCTAGAGCATGCTTTTAGCCAATTGCACATCATTGAGTAGATCACTTACCTCTCTGAGCTTCAGTATTCTAGAAGCAGCACACCAGTCCTGCTTCCCATGTGGGGCGGTCATGATAGCTGAATAAGGAAATATCTGTAAAAATACAATACTCACAGATATTGCCATATAAACATGGTATCCAAGGGATATGTCTGTCTTGGGCATCTTGGTTTGCTTTATTACATTGTGAGCAGTGTAAAAATAATGGAGAGGAAAATCTGTGTATATTCTGAAGGGTATTACACAAAACTGCCTCTCTCCCTCTTTAATCCTGGATTTTTTTCTCTATAGTTGTTTATCACTATTTGACAGAGGTTGGTTGGTTGGTTTGGTTGGTTAGGTTGGTTGGTTGCTTGATTAGTTGGTTGGGTTGGTTTGGTTGGTTGGTTGGTTGGTTTACTGTCTGTCATTACCTAGGACGTTACTTCTTGAGAGGAGGCATTTTATTTGGTTCACAGCTATACCCCTGGTGCCTGCAGCAGTGCATGACTACATAGTATGTTCTCAGAGAACATTTGTTGAATAAATGGATAGAAATTTGAGAGGAACATGGGTACCAAAGAAGACTAGCAATCAAGTGCCTTTTCCCTGCTTGCTGCTGCATTTGTAGACTGGGGATTGTGATGCTTCTGAGGCACAAGTTGACTCCTCATTCCCAATTTGATTCCCATTCCAGTTGCTTAGAACCTATTAAATCCCAAGTCACGTAAGACATCCTCTTACTGGGAGCATGCCGTTTTTGCAGAGAACAGCAGAGCAGGTGTCTTCACTCTCCTATAACAGTTCTCTGTGATGCCTTTATAGCTCAGACTCCAGTGAGAGCACACAGCCCTCCTTCAGGCACTCACGACTCCTCAGGAGACAATTTCTCCCTCTTGCCAAGTTCCAGGCCCCCAGCTGGGTGGTCAGAAAACTACATTTGATCCATTAAAAGCAGTGGGTTTGGAATGTCTCCCATTACTGGAAGTAAAACACAAAATCAAATTGACTAAATCCTTCTGGAATTCCACAAGGCAGCAGTTTCCCTGATTCCCAGCTCTAGGACATTTGCTGTCTTTTATGACTGCAGAAAGTAAACTCTTTCACACCTCTTCCTGTTCCGTCACTCAGTCTTTCAATCCAGCTCCAAAGGATGCCAGGGAGTTTGAAAAGGGAGTGTCCTCCTCCCCTGTAATTTGAAATCAAGTCCTCCCTCCATCCTCACACCAACACATGGATCTGTTTTCTACAAATATTTTCCTTACCCCCAGTTTTAAACTCTAAAATAGCAACTGTTGCTCTCAAAAGAAGATTCTTTAAATGGCAAGTGTCTCATCTTGACCAGGAAAGGCAAAATTATACTAAAATTATAGTTGGCTCTCACCAGAAGTTTGGCTCAGACAGAAAGTCCTTCACTACTCTCTGCTTCTTTTTCCCCACCTTTTCTGTCTCTACCTTCCTTTCTCCCTCCCCAGGCAGAGATGAGGACTGAAATGTCCATACACATCAGCAGTGAATCAATGTGGATGAGTGGATGAATGCCAGCACTTCCAAAGCACTGCCCACTGGTAGAAGGAGGCAACACACGTGAGCTTAGTAATGGATTTGCCAATGAGTAAGTCATTCAGTTGCCACTTCGGTTGAGTTATTTGAATTAAACTAAAATCTGGATCTTTGTGCTTAAAATATTTTAAAAATATTATGAAGTGATATAACATGAAATGAAAAGTATTGTGCAAGCCAAAACATAAAAGTAGGGTTCTGAAACATGTATTTATGGAAAATGCAGCAAGTATTTGTCACTTGAGAGTACAAGGGAACTTTGTGTTTTCCTAGAAAGGCCACAAAAGACAGACAACACAAAAGAAAAACTGATGTTGGATCTCATCAAAAATTAAAAGTATTCCCTGTTCAAAAGATATCATTAAAAAATAGAAAGGCAAGCCATAGGATGATATAATATATTTTATATTATATATTATATTTATTTAATATTTTATATATTATTATAGTTATATATAGATATATAGAATATAGAATATATATAGTATATATATATAATCTTATCCAGAACTCCCAAAAGATTTGAATAGAGAAAAGAACATTCACAAAATACTAATAGGTATTAAGGAAATGCAAATAAAAACTACAATAAAATATCAGTAAATACATATTAGAAAGACTAACATTAAAAATACTGAGAATATTGCATTTCAGCAAAGGGGGAGGGCAACTGCAACTCTCATACCCTGCTGGTGGGAGTATAAACTGGTACCAGCCACTTTGAAAAACTGGCAGTTTCTAGAAAGTCAAATATATGTCACAGCCATCCCACTCTAAGATATTGATCCCAAAGAAATGAGAAAGTATGTCCATACAAAGATATGTAAATATTTATAGCAGCTTTATTCAAATCACTAAAAATTGGGTGTACTCATTTCCAAGGGCTACTGTAAAATTACTACCAACCTGGTGGTTTAAACAGAAATTTTACTCTCTCATAGTTCAGGAGGCCAAAAGTCTGAAATCAAGGGTCAGCAAGTAAGTTCCTTCCAGAGGCCTAGGGGAGAGTCTGTTCGTGACTCTTCTAAGTTCTGGGGTTGCTGGACAGTTCTTGGCATTCCCTGGGATTGTAGCTGTGTCACTCTAATCTCTGCCTGTGTTATTGCATGGCCATCTTCACTTTGCATCATCTTCATATAAGGACACCAGTGAACGGATTCAGGGTTCACCTTAATCCAGTATCACCTCATGTTGACTAATTATATCTGCAAAGACCCTACTTCCAAACAAGGTCACATTCTCAGGTACTAGAGATTAAAGATTTGAACGTACCCTTTTAGGGAATACAATTTAACCTGCTACACTGGAGGGAAAATGCCCAAAAACAGGTGAATGAATAACAAGGTGTGATATATTCATACAATGGAACTACTGTCTAACAATAAAAAAGAACAGACTACTGACACAAACAACATGGAGGAATCTCAAAATCATGATCCCATGTGAAAAAAAGCTGGACCTCAAAAATTATATATTTCTGTAAAATCCTAGAAAATACAAACTAATATATAGTGACAGAAATCAGATCAGTGGTTGCTTGGGGTTGGCGTCTGACAGAAAGATAGCAAAGAATCATGAAGAATATTTTGGAAGTGATGGAAATGTTCATCACCTTTATTGTGGTGATGGCTTCATGGGTGTATACAATGTCAAAACATATTAAATGTTCATTTTAATTTGTATCCTTCATTAGATATAGATTATCCCTCAATTTAAAGAAAAATGAAGGAGTTTAAGTTCTAGCTAGGGGTAATTTAATTGAGGGGAGGGGATGTAATTATAGATTTAACTAAACAGGAAATGGAGACAAAAACACTAGAATTCTTTGATATGCTTCTAATTCATAGTGTCAACCCTAAAAATGCTAAAGAGATGAGGATACCTAGAGAAGATTATGAAAAACTGCATTTTATCAGGATGGTATCTGTTGACTGCTAGCTCCAAAAGAGTTAAGAAATATCTTCAGACACTGAAAATGCAAAATATCGAGGCTTAAGTTGTGATTTTGGAAAATGAATAAATGTTAACTGGATATGACTTTTCAAATCACAGAAGTTCAGTGTATCAAAGTGCAATTTTCTTTATATTCTGCTACATAAATTTCATTGGCCAAACTTTTAATTCATTTAGGAGTCATAACTAGCTTTCAGTTCATGGTACATTCTCATCATAATGTATTATTTAGAGATAAAATCCATGGCTTCTTTTTTCAGTATTTGGCACTTGATCTTTCAGGTGAAGTTATTTAAATTTCTAATCTAGTCCTCACATCCCAGTCAAGAAATCCTACTGACTCAGATACCTTCACAATGTATCCAGAATCCAAATACTTCACACCACCTATTCTACTGCCACTGTACTCCAAGCACCTGTTACCTTTCACCTGGACTACTGCAATTGTCTGTGCCACAGACAGAATATTTGTGTTCCCCAAAAATTAATTTCTTAAAACCTAATCTCCAATGTGATGGCAATAAGATGTGAGGTCTTTGGGAGGTGATTCATGAGGGTATACCCTTCATGAATGGGATTAGTGTCCTCACAAAAATGACACCTCAGTGAAAGATAGTGGTTAAGTCCAGACCCCCAATACAGGACAGGTTTCATCAAACAAATGAACAACTGAATCCAGTTCAATATTTTATTTTATTTATTCTATCTACAACTTGTGTATCACTTCCTGCATGCTACCATTTACTCTATTTCTAACAGATTTCTTTTCTTTTTTTTTTTGGTATCATTAATCCACAATTACATGAGCAACATTATGGTTACTAGACTCCCCCCATCATCAAGTGCCCACCACATACCCCATTACAGTCACTGTCCATCAGCATAGTAAGATGCTATAGAATCACTACTTGACTTCTCTGTGTTGTACAGCCCACCCGGTGCCTGCCCCCTACATTATGTCTGCTAATCATAATGCCCCTTTATCCCCCTTGTTCCTCCCTTCCCGCCCATCCTCCCCAGTCCCTTTCTCTTTGGTAACTGTTAGTCCATTCTTGGGTTCTGCGAATCTCCTGCTGTTCTGCTTCTTCAGTTTTTTCTTTGTTCTTATACTCCACATACGAGTGAAATCATTTGATACTTGTCTTTCTCCACCTGGCTTATTTCACTGAGCATAATACCCTCTAGCTCCATCCATGTTGTTGCAAATAGTAGGATTTGTTTTCTTCTGATGGCTGAATAATATCCCATTGTGTATATGCGCTACCTCTTCTTTGTCCATTCATCTACTGATGGACACTTAGGTTGTTTCCATATCTTGGCTATTGTAAATAGTGCTGCGATAAACATAGAGGTGAATATGTCTTTTTCAAACTGGGCTGATGCATTCTTAGGGCATATTCCTAGGAGTGGAATTCCTGGGCCAAATGGTATTTCTATTTTGAGTTTTTTGAAGAACTCCATGCTGCTTTCCACAATGGTTGAACTAATTTACATTCCCACCAGCAGGGTAGGAGGGTTTCCCTTTCTACACATCCTCACCAACATTTGTTGTTGTTTGTCTATTGGATGGTGGCCATCCTAACTGGTGTGAGGTGTTATCTCATTGTGGTTTTAATTTGCATTTCTCTGATGATTAGCGATGTGGAACATCTTTACATGTGCCTGTTGGCCATTTGAATTTCTTCTTTGGAGAAGTGTCTGTTCAGATCCTGTGCCCATTTTTTAATTGGATTATTTGCTTTTTGTTTGTTGAGTTGAGTGAGCTCTTTATATATTTTGGATGTCAACCTTTTATATGTTATGACATTTATGAATATATTCTCCCATACTATAGGATGTCTTTTTGTTCTATCAATGGTGTCCTTTGCTTTACAGAAGCTTTTCAGCTTGATATAGTTCCACTTGTTCATTTTTGCTTTTGTTTCCCTTGCCAGGGAGATACGTTCATGAAGAAGTTGCTCATGTTTATGTCCAAGAGATTTTTGCCAATGTTTTTTTCTAAGACTTTTATGGTTTCATGACTTACATTCAGGTCTTTGATCCATTTCGAGTTTACTTTTGTGTATGGGGTTAGACAATGGTCCAGTTTCATTTTCTTACATGTAGCTGTCCAGTTTTGCCAACACCAGCTGTTGAAGAGGCTGTCATTTCTCCATTGTATGTCCATGGCTCCTTTACCATATATTAATTGACTGTATATGTTTGGATTAATATCTGGACTCTCTATTCTGTTCCACTGGTCTGTGGGTCTGTTCTTGTGCCAATACCAAATTGTCTTGATTACTGTGGCTTTATAATAGACCTTCAACTTGGGAAGCGAGTTCTCCCTCACTTTATTCTTCCTTCTCTGGATTGCTTTGGCTATTCAGGGTCTTTTGCAGTTCCATATGAATTTTAGAACTATTTGTTCTAGTTCATTGAAGAATGCTGTTGGTAACTTGATAGGGATTGCATCAAATCTGTATATTGCTTTAGGCAGGATGGCCATTTTGACAATATTAATTCTTCCTAGCCAAGAGCATGGGATGAGTTTCTACTGTAAGTGTCCTCTTTAATACCTCTTAAGAGTGTCTTGTATTTTTCAGGGTATAGATCTTTCACTTCCTTGGTTAGGTTTATTCCTGTTTTTTTTAATTCTTTTTTGTGCAATTGTGAATGGAATGCTTTTCCTGGTTTCTCTTTCTGCTAGTTCATCATTAGTGTATAGGAAAGCAACAGATTCTGTGTATTAATTTTGTATCCTGCAACTTTGCTGAATTCAGATATTAGTTCTAGTAGTTTTGGAGAGGAGTCTTTAAGGTTTTTTTATGTACAATATCATGTCATCTACAAATAGTGACAGTTTGACTTCTTCTTTACCAATCTGGATGCCTTGTATTTCTTTTTGTCTGCTTGCTGTGGCTACAACCTCTACTACTATGTAGAAAAACAGAGCAGAGAGTGGGCATCCCTGTCTTGTTTCCGATATTAGGTGAAAAGCTTTCAGCCTCTCGCTGTTAGGTATGATGCTGGTTGTGGGTTTGTCATATATGGCCTTTATTATGTTGAGGTACTTGATCTCTATATACATTTTGTTGAGAGTTTTTATCATGAATGGGTGTTGAATTTTGTTGAATGCTTTTTCAGCATCTATGAAGGTGATCATGTGGTTTTTGTCCTTCTTTTTGTTGATGTGATGGATGATGTTGATGGATTTTTGAACATTGTACCATCCTTGCATCCCTGAGATGAATACCACTTGATCATGGTGTATGACCCTCTTGATGTATTTTTGAATTCGGAATTCAGTTTGCTAATATTTTGTTGAGTATTTTTGCATCTACATTCATCAGGGATATTGGCCTGTAGTTTTCTTTTTTTGTGAGGTCTTTGCCTAGTTTTGGTATTACAGTGATGCTGGCTTCATAGAATGAGTTTGGAAGTATTCCCTTCTCTTCTATTTTTTGGAAAACTTTAAGGAGAATGGGTATTATGTCTTCTCTAAATGCCTGATAAAATTCAGCAGTGAATCCATCTGGTCCAGAAGTTTTGCTCTTGGGTAGTTTTTTTTTATTACTGCTTCAAATTTGTTGCTGGTAATTGATCAGTTTAGATTTTCTGTTTCTTCCTTGGTCAGTCTTGGAAGGTTGTATTTCTCTAGAAAGTTGTCCATTTCTTCTAGGTTATGCAACTTGTTAGCATATGGATTTTCATAGTATTTTCTAATAATTCTTTGTATTTCTGTGGTGTCCATTGTGATTTTTCCTTTCTCATTTCTGATTCTGTTTATGTGTGTAGATTCTCTTTTTCTCTTAATAAGTCTGGCTAGTGGTTTATCTATTTTGTTTATTTTTTCAAAGAACCAGCTCTTGGTTTCATTGATTTTTTTCTGCTGTTTTTTTCTTCTCAATTTTACTTATTTCTTCTCTGATATTTATTATGTCCCTCCTTTTGCTGACTTTGGGCCTCACTTGTTCTTCTTTTTCCAGTTTCAATAATTGTGACTTTAGACTATTCATTTGGGACTGTTCTTCCTTCTTTAAATAGGCCTAGATTGCTATACACTTTCCTCTTAGAACTGCCTTCACTGCGTCCCACAGAAGTTGGGGCTTTGTGCTGTTGTTTTCACTTGTCTCCATATATAGTTCAATCTCTGTTTTAATTTCATCATTAACCCATTGATTACTTAGGACTATGTTATTAAGCCTTCATGTGTTTGTGAGGCTTTTTGTTTTATTTGTACAATTTATTTCTAGTTTTATCCCTTTGTGGTCTGATAAGTTGGTTGGTACAATTTCAATCCTTTTGAATTTACTGATTCTCTTTCTGTGGCCTAGTATGTGGTCTATTCTGGAAAATGTTCCATGTGCACTTGAGAAGAATGTGTATCCTGCTACTTTGGGTGTAGAGTTCTGTAGATGTCTGCTAGGTCCATCTGTTCTAGTGTGTTGTTCAGTGCCTCTGTGTCCTTACTTATTTTCTGTCTGGTTGATCTGTCCTTTGGAGTGAGTGGTGTGTTGAAGTCTCCTAAAAGGAATGCATTGCATTCTGTTTCCTCCTTCAATTCTGTTAGTATTTGCTTCACATATGTTGGTGCTCCTGTGTTGGGTGCATGTATATTTATAATAGTTATATATTCTTGTTGGACTGCCCCTTTATCATTATGTAATGACCTTCTTTATCTCTTGTCACTTTCTTTGTTTTCAAGTCTATTTTGTCTGGATCAAGTACTGCAACACCTGCTTTTTTCTCCCTATTGTTTGCATGAAATATCTTTTTCCATCCCTTCCCTTTTAGTCTGTGTATATATTTGAGTTTTAGGTGAGTCTCTTGTAAGCAGCATATAGATCAGTCTTGCTTTTTTATCCATTTTATTTCTCTGTGTCTTTTGATTGGTGCATTCACTCCATTTACATTTAGGGCTATTATCGATCGATGTGTACTTATTGCCATTGCAGGCTTTGGATTCATGGTTACCAAAAGTTCAAAGGGTATCTGCTTCTTTACTATCTAACCTCTAACTTAACTCTAAGCTATTATAAACACAGTCTGATGACTCTTCATTTCTCTCCCTTCTTATTCTTCCTCCTCCATTCTTCATATGTTAGGTGCTTTATTCTGTACTCTTTTGTGCTTCTTTTTACTGATTTTGTGGACAGTTGATTTTATTTTTTGCCTTTAGTTAGTGTTTTTTGGTCTGCTTTCTTTGCTGTGATTTTATTTTCTCTGGTGACATCTGTTTAGCTTTAGGAGTGCTTCCATCTAGAGCAGTCCTTTTAAAATGCCCTATAGAGGTGGTTTGTGGGTGGAAAATTCCCTCAACTTTTGCTTGTCTGGGAATTGTTTAATCCCTCCTTCAACTTTAAATGATAATCATGGTGGACTCAGTATTCTTGGTTCAAGGCCCTTCTGTTTCATTGCATTAAATATATCATGCCATTCTCTTCTAGGCTGTAAGGTTTCTGTTGAGAATTTTGGTGATAACCTGATGGGTTTTCCTTTGTAGGTGATCTTTTACCTCTCTCTGGCTGCCTTTAATACTCTGTCCTTGTCTTCGATCTTTTACATTTTAATTATTATGTGTCTTGGTGTTGTCCTCTGTGGGTCCTTTGTGTTGGGAGATCTGTGGGCTTCCATGGTCTGAGAGACCAGCTTGGGGAAGTTTTCAGCAATTATTTCTTCAAATACACTTTCTGTCCCTTTTTCTCTCTTCTTCTTCTGGTACCCCTATAATGCAAATACAGTTCCATTTGAATTGTTCACACAGTTCTCTTAATATTCTTTCATTCCTAGAGATCCTTTTATCTCTCTCTGCCTCAGCTTCTCTGTTTTCCTGTTCTCTGATTTCTATTCCATTAGCAGTCTCTTGCACCTTGTCCAGTCTGCTCTTAAGACCTTCATTGATTGTTTAATTTCTGTTATCTCCCTCCGGACTTCATCTCTTAGCTCTTGCATATTTCTCTGCAGGTCTGTCAGCATAGTTATGACTTTTATTTTGAATTCTTTTTCAGGAAGATTGGTTATATCTATCTCACCAAGCCCTCTCTCTGGGGTTGTCTGAGTGATTTTTGACTGGACCAGATTCTTCTGCCTTTTCATGGTGATAGAAGTGGTTGTAGGCTGATGACACATGTGTCAGCTGGGACAACAAAGTCCCTTCCTACTTCATGGTCACCTTGCCCTTCTCCACTGCCTGTGCCATCTACCCACACACTGGGAGCAGTCTCTGGGATAATCTCCTGAGCTGCTGTGGGCGGGTGGCCCTCAGGATAGCCTAGCACACTGAGGGGGGTCACAGTCATGCCAGGCGTGTACTCCTGTGAGAACAGTGCCCCTTTGTACCTTCTGGACCTTGCTCTGGCTTCCTCTGTCTGTCCTGGTTAGCTGCACACTGGGAGGAGACTCTGTGTGGTTGCTGTGGACGGAGCTGTTCCCCAGCTGCTCTGCAGCTGTGGCAGGTCAGCTGGTCTGCTTGCAGCACCAGCTGGGGGGAATGAATGGCAGGCTGCTTATGGCTGTGAGGGGCTTTGGGGCTGCATTAACCACCAGGGGGTTAGGGAGCCTAAAGTTCCTCAAGATTCCCAGCCTGCTGGGCTCAGTGTGCTGGGATGATTTTGTCCAGCTGTTGAGCCCTTGTCACTTTAAGACTTTTAAAAAGTGTCCTCTTTTCTTTTGTCCCAGGGGAGCCAGCTTTGGGGACCCGCTCACAGTCTCTGTCTTGGATTTTACTTTTCCATTTCTCTAATATCCAGTACACCATGCAATGTGTGTCTGTGCTCCCAGTGCAGGTTACTTGGGCTGGTTATTTAGTAGTCCTGTGCTTCCACTCCCTTCTCACTCTGATTCTTTTTCTCCTGCCAGTCAGCTGGGGTGGGGAGAGTGATCAGGTCCTGCTGGGTCACAGCTTTGTATCTTACCCTTTTCGTGAGATGCTGAGTTCTCACAGATGTAGATGTAGCCTGGCTGCTGTACTGTATCTTCTGGTCTCTCTTTTAGGAATACTTGTATTTGTTGTATTTTCAAAAATATATATGGTTTGGGGAGGAGATTTCCACCGCCCTACTCTTGCATCCCTCTTCTATCAGATTTCTTAACATTGGATTTCCTTTGCATCATACTGCACTGGTGATTTAAATCACTTGGTCATAATTATCATTTCCTGGGACAGAAAAACATGTTTGACATGGTGCAAGGCCTGAGAGCATCTAGGTCCGATCATCTAGGTCCAATTCAGACACTGGACCGAAATGTCTCCCTGTGCCTCAGCTGCCTTTCCCTAGAGATCTGGGTGACTGGGAGTCAAGGACCCCTGGTTGACATTCAGCTGCTCCATCAGAAGCAAGGTCATGTATATACAATGCTAATTAGATTTGTTCATCCTTATTTGATGCCTGTAGTCACAAAATCTTTTCCAAATTCCAACTATATGCTTTATACAGAATTCTTTTATATTATTGAGAGTACAGCTCTCTAATGGTGGTGCCTATACTAGGTTGAAGTCAGTTTCCCCAATCTGCCAGGGCCTTCAAAAGCCCTTGATCTGACAGGATGCTCAATTTCAATTAAAACAAAACAAATATCAGTCTGACTAATACAGTAACACTGTATACAATGCATAAAGAAATAATGTATTTAAATGAAGGTTTACGTGTTAAAATAAAGTTTTACCCATTTTACTTTCATGAATAAAACCCTAAGTTTTCTGGAGGCACTGGAAGCTCAGATTTCACAATCCTGTCTTTCCCATTAGTTCCACTAACTAGGCGGGGGGGTTGTGTCACTTACTGAAATGAATGGAGTCCTTCCCACAATATCAACATTTTTAAGAGAAACACTGTGATTGTGTTTTATTAACTTTATAATGGCTTTTCCCATAGCTGGATTTTCATTAATCCAGAAACTATTTTACAAAGTACAGAAATGTTCACATTAATTTATTGGTCTTCACAGTGGTGGCATATTGTCATCTTCCTATTGTGAAGCAGACCAAATTAGCCAGCCTAACATCAATAATAATAGTAAACTGTGCTTCAAATATTTATCTTCTTGTTTAAAAATTCTGTTACAACCTAGAAGAAAGAAAACTTGCTTTAATTATAATTCTAGCATTAAAAACACTCAGAAATGTAAATTACAATCTTTCTGAAAAATACTTTGAATGTTTTTAGCATTTAGTTTAATAGCATTGGAAATTTTAAGGGGATATTTCTCTTGAGGTTCACCAGAGCAGAATGGGCAGCGCATGGGTCTCCTGACATCCAGAAAGCAACTGGCCTGGACAACTTATGGATTAACCAGCTAAGCTTGCAGTTGCTGCTCTCCCTTGTTGTTTTTTTTTTTTTTAAGGCCCAGGAAATACTGACATCATTGTGGAAGTATAGAATTTAATTTCACCAATAAATCAAACTGGGCTCAAGCTGTTAGTAATGCTGTCACATTTACAGAGTCAGGCAGAGAATAAATGACTCAATGAACTGATAACAAGATATAAAGCTTTTCACCTCCAAGTTCTTTGTACTAATCATACCAAGCCTAGCAGAGGAGACACCAAAGCTGCTCACATTGCTGGCCAAGACCCTGCATTCCCTGTGTAAGGGTCTTGCTCAGAATCAACCTGTTAAGAATCCACATGGGCAGAACCCTGAAGACAGAAAGGCCAAGTGTTGGGTTTTCATAAACAACCACAAGGGCCAAAGAGCTGAGTGGAGTCAATAGAGATGGCCAAAGAGCTACGGGTAGAGGTTTTGAAGGAAAAGGAGAGCTTTAAAATGCCCTGCAAATAGCATGGCAGAGAGGATGGCTCTCCCCACACTGAAAAGCCCTCCTTTGTTTCTTCTTTACTAAGAGTTGGTGATAAATGTCTCAACAGAGGTATTACCACATGTGATGGTTATTTTTATGTATCGGTGCAGCTAGGCCATGGTATATAGTTGTTTGGTCAAATGTTTTAGATATTGCTGTGAAGGTTTTCTTTAGATGGGATTGACATTTAAACCAGTAGATTCTGAGTAAAGAAGACTACCTCCATAATGTGGATGGGCCTCATCCAGGCAGTTGAAGGCCTTAATAGAAAAAGACTGACTTTCCAAAGAAGGGAGAATTCTTCTAACAGCCAACCTTTGAACCACACAATGTTCCCTTAGGTCTCCAGTCTGCTGGTCTACCCTGCAGATTTTGGACTTGGCAGCCTCCATAATCACATAAGTCAATTTCTAAAATAAATTTCTCTCTCTATCTCTCTATCTAGCTATCTATCTGTCTATCTAGCTATCATCTATCTATCTATGTGTCTATCTAATATCCTGTTGGTTCTGTTCCTCTGGAGAACTCTGACTAATAATACATCAGAGATGACATGTTAATTCTATGCCCTTTTTCTCTCTTGGACTATTCCTCCCTCCCTTGCTCTGACCTTACCTCATTTTGTTTGATAGAAAACACAAAACTATTAAAGATGTTTGAGATGAGAGAACCCCATGTCAAAAGGCATACTTCAGTAAGCTAACTCAGACAGAACTATGGAAACGGACATATAGAAAAATATAGACTAGAACACTTAGAAAAATAATGCTCATAGACCGTGCTGTTCAATGTGGCAGCCACCAACCACATGTGGCCACTTAAATTAAATTTTAAGTTAATTATAATCGCATAAAATTAAACAGTCAATTCCTTTGTTGTACTAGCCACGATTTCGAGTGTTTAGTAGTTATGCGGAGCCAATGTCTACCATACTGGAGAGTGTAGATCTTAAAACCTTTCTATCACTGTAGGAAGTTCTATTGGTGAGTGACGGTATAATAAAATCAGAAGGGCCTCCACTCTAGCTTCTGCAGTGGAAAGGGACAAACAAGAGAAAGTAATTTTCACTGAATGTTCACCTTGTGCTCAGTAATATCTTGTTTGCTTTACATTTCCTACCTCAGGTCATCAGACTCTACTCTGCAGTACCCAGTTTTACTCATGTCCATAGATGAGGAAACTGAGTTGCAGCAGTTACCTGCTCAAGAATAACTGGACAATGATGGAGATGAGATATAAATCCAGGCAATTTTAACTCTAAAATTCCTATGGCCATAGACAACTGTCCTCATTGCATCCAGAAAGAGAACTTTAAAAAAAATGTTACATCAAACTGCTGACTCTGACTGCAATTCTAAAGCAATTGCAACCCATTTGTAGGCTCTCTCTATAGTACCCACCTTTATGTCTCCCTAAACCTATGGCACAAAGAGCACTCCACAAATCTCCTGACATTTGGAATTCTGAAAGTTCCCTCTCTGACTACAATTTGCTATCTTTCCATTTCCTTTATTCCCCCACACCTGCTATATTGGCATCTCAGTCCATTAGGACTGCTATAACAAAATACTACAGACTTCGTGACTTTTAAACAACAGAAATTTATTTACCACAGTCCTAGAGGCTGGGAAGTCCAAGATAAGGCACTAGCATGGTTTTTTTCTGGTGAGGCCCTCTTACTGGTTCATACCTGGCATCTTCCTGCTGTGTCCTCACATAGCAGACAGGGCTAGGGATCTCTCTGGAAGCCCTTCAGTAAGGCACAAAGTCCACCCTCATGATGTAAGCACCTCCAAAAGGCCTCACCTCCCAGTAATATCATCTTTGGAAGTTTGAATTTCAAAGTATGAATTTGGGAAGACACAAATATTCCGACCATTGCAATTTTCTAGGTCAGTCTCAGCTGCATGACCAACAACACCCCCCACCCCAAATTTAGTGGTTTAGAGCAATGCAACTCTAAATAGCCAGTTCACGTGGCTTGGCTAAGTGTGCTGATTATGTGCTGCCATTCAGTGACAACAAGGCGCTTGCACCAGAATGTAAAAGAGAACACTCTTCCCATCATCATCGAGAAAGTCTTGCTAAGAAAAAAAATTCACTGAACTAACTAGTGCCTTTAGTTATATAATTGATTTAAATGCTGGTGCACACTCCTTAGGTTGTCTCAGACTGAAAACTACCTGGCTTTGGACCAGTCCTGGCCTATGAATCATAAAGAGCATTAGCTTTACGGATTTGTGACATATAAAGGCTTTATTATTCTTTCGAGGCCATGATCCTATGTCACTACCAATGGTCTCCACAGATCAGAATCCATTAGGCATGAATATCTCAAATTCCCTCTTTTATGCACTGTTTTGTCCTCTGCTTCAATCATTTCCAAACTCATGAAATATTTATCCACCTTTATAAAGTTTCTATTTCTTTCAAAATTAAGAAGTGTCCCTATTCCTTTCTGATGACAATCCTTGCTCTTGAGATTACACCCACTTCCTATTATATCCTCCAGCAATTTGA
Organism: Manis javanica; assembly: GCF_040802235.1. Taxonomy (NCBI): domain Eukaryota; kingdom Metazoa; phylum Chordata; class Mammalia; order Pholidota; family Manidae; genus Manis; species Manis javanica. The sequence goes on from NC_133168.1 coordinate 37,523,507, forward strand.
TTTACAGATTATCCCTTTTTTTGTGGAATATCATGTCTTTAACTTCCATGTTCAAGTTCCCTTGCATCCTAAAAAATTTTTACTTCAACCCCACCTGAGCCACAAGTTAACACTGGAACTATCTGCTTTCCCAACTATACTCCACAACTTCCTATTTAAACTCTATCCACCATCTTCTGAAAATGCTCTTAGCAACAATCATGACAATTAACATTTTTAAATGTCTATTATGGCCAGAATCACATTTGTTCAAAAACATTCATTTGTTTTTAATCACACCTTGTGAAGCAGATAGTATTATTAACCTATCACCTGTAAGAGAAAATTAAGGCTCAAAGACATTAAGTAACTTCAAGGTGGTGCAGATACTGAGTTTGGAAGGTGGCTCCCCATGACTTCTTTTTTCACATTCAGCTCTACTTGCTCTCTCATTGGTACTTCTTGGTGATCCCTGAGTTCATCCTCCACTCTTCTGCAGACTCCTTTGTGTCCACTGGGGGAGCCTGCTCCCTACGCTCTGTGTTGGTGCCTTTGGAGCAGATCCCCCAGCAGAACACCATCAGGGAGTCTGTTCTTAAATTGCCACACTATCAGTAAGGCACCTGAAGTAAGTTCTGAGAGAGGGAAGGCTGCCTGCCCCTGCAGTGGTACTCTGCTGTCCAGCCAGGCTCTGAGCCATACAATGGGTTCCCAAAAGAGAGTGAGGAAAGCAGAATGGGATTCACAGGCTAGTTTTCCACACCCTGCAGGGAATACAGAGTGGGAAACCAAGACCGTGAAAGAAGAAAAGCAAAGCCAGAAGTAGAGAAAGGCAACCCCAAATACCATCCTAAGAATTTGTTTTATAAAGAGAGCATGAGATCCTGAAGCCACACTTAGTAGGAAGCTGGCTTACTCCCCAGAAGAGGCTGTTGGGTACAGACAGTAGTTCCAGCACTTTGTGAAGAATGTTTTTCTCACACATAGCTGCAGCATACCAAGCTTCCAAGCTTTCCTTCAGGTAATCGTAGGAGATGGTCTAATTCTCATAAATGCTCTCAATTCTGCAAAATGCCTGCTTATCCCTCCCTGAGAACAGATTTACCTTTTAACCAGTGCCTCCTATGCCCAAGGAAGTAGTTTCAGTGAAATCCTCAGACATCTTTGCTGACCAGTGACAGGATATTGAGGGGACATCAAATCAAGCTGAGTAGACAGTTGTCTTTTTCCCTTCGAGATAAGGCCTGATTAAAGGGTCTGACCAAAGAATGCCCTGATCCCATGTTGAATTCATGAATTTCTGTGCACTTCCTTGATACCATTTGCATTTGCACATTCCTCCAGCATCCAAAGTCTAACCTTCCCATGCCCTGGGAGGAGGGAGTGGAGATGCCATCCTTGCAGCGATCTGGCTGCTCCCATGGAAGCCATTTCACTCCTGATCCAGAGCTTTGCGGCACCCATTTCCCCCACTTATGTGAAGAGGCTGTCAATAAGCTTCTCTCAGCAAGGCAGTGTTGGGTTACCAACAGCTGGTAGTGGTTCTCCACAGCCAGGTTCCAGGCTTATGGGCTATTACGGGTTAATTGCGTGGGGTTGCCTATGCATGGCTCTGTTATAACCTGGAGACACAATGCCTCCAACTAGAGGATAGCTCTCATGCTGGGAATTGCAGAACCTGGCAAGATGGCCCAGAGAGACATTTCAGGGCAGGCAGGCTTTCCAGTAACCAAAATAACCACCAGTAGGAAGCAGCCTACTAGCCCGCTTAGAAGGTCAAGCCACCCCTGCTCTGTCAGCACCAGCCCTTTGAATAATCTCAACACTTTCCATTTAGCCAAGCTCTTCTCCTCCCACCCCTGACCACTGTCCTTCCCAGCTTTAGAGCTGTCTTTGTAATGGAGAGGCAAACAGGGACTATTTCTCTTTTTATTTGGATTTGATGGAGAATGTAAAATAGGTCAGACACAAGTAAGTGGGACCAGGACCCTCCCTGATCCACAAAATATACAAGCTCAAGACTGGGGCAACCTTAGAGATGGGGCTTGAACCCACATTGCCAAGACTACTCCCACAACTCCCAGTTATCCCAGGGATACCTAATCTGTTCCTTGACACTGCTCCTTTCCCTCAAAATGAGAGATGTTAAGTATGACAACCATCTGTAAATGACTGCTCCCGCACTAGTAGTTTCTATTCCTCCTGAAGGGTTCCAAGGCACAGCGAGTTAAGCTAAAGATTCCCTGGATTCCCCACGACATAGCAGCCGTGCTTCAGAGAGGTGCTGCAACTTGTTATGAGAGATGCCACGCATGGTTCCTGGAGGGTATATTTTCATTTAGTCTGGATGTTTGGCACACATAGACCATAAACAGAAGCCGAAGGTAGAAATAGATGGCGTGACTGGTTTACTCAGAGTGTTGAAAATGTTTAATCAATTAATGGTGATAATAGAGTGTCTCATTGGGAGATAAAATGACAATTCCTCAAGCTACAGCACATTTGTGTCCATCCTAATAGTTCTCAGGCATTTAGGGTGACTGATGGACAGACATGAGAGCTATGCAAATTATGAGCATCTCCTTTTATGTTTACATTTGTGCATATTTCTGGTTATTTTTGCAGATAGACAGATTAGCAGCCCTGCTGATAATTTGATCTCTCTGACAGAAGTGAAAAATCATTCCCTCATCCCATAAACATGTTTCCCATCCCCCCAGTGTATGCATGTAATTAGCTGTCTGGGTGTTACCAAGAAAACAGCAGCCATACACATGACAAGCATGGAGATTTCTAGGGCAAAATCGATCTAAAAAGGGACAAAAAATAAGCAAAGGACAAGGAGCATCTGGTGAATGTAATTTCAAATATTTCATTCAAATAATTTAATACCGTAAGAGTTTGTGACATGACCATAAAAGAATGTTGTAGTATTTAGTCATTCATTCATCATCCAACTTCATTTACTAGCATAGAAGGTCCTTAAAGAGCTGGGATCTTGTCTGTTTTTATTCATTGCTGTGTTCCCAGCTGTCTACTATATGGGAACAGCTCAAAAAATATTTGTTTAATTAAATGAATGAGTCCATTCATCATTCAGCAAAACTTAATAAACATCATACATAGGCCCATTCATTCTTCTGCACTATTCTTTCCCTGATTATTGTGCAATTTTACTTGTATAGGATTTTCCTTTTTTGGTGTCGGGGGGTCTATGTATATCTTGGCTTCTTTCCTCATGAGTTTCCTCTTTGAAAAAAGCTTTTTATTAGAAAAGTAAAAAATAATAATTTAAGCCTCTCTTGAAACTACCAATGTACCATAAAATTAAAAATCAATCTTTCCAATAGTCATGCATTTTACAGGAGGCAAATTATTTTTTAATGACATTTATGTAGAAGAATCACTGTTCTTTTCCCCACTATAGTTACCATGAGTGTTTAGATTGCATTAAGCATATCAAGTACAGGTATAGATCTTCACAATTTAAAAAGTAGAATATTTTTAAAAATTCAGTCGTTATTTTAAGAACAATCAAATGTTAATCAACTACATGAACAATGCCAATAAACTAATTAACTAATACAAATGGTTATTTGATTTAATTCATCATTTAAAAATTATTTTAGGACAATAATGAAATACTATTAGAATAGCTAACATACAAAAAACCTGACAGTAGATGTGAAGAAACAGGAACTCGCAGTACTGCTGGAAAGACAGGTTGGTAGTTTTTGACAAAGCTAAACACAGTCTTATCATATAATGCAGCAATTGCACTCCTGGATATTTCCCCAACTGATTTGGAAACTTTTGTCCTCACAAAATCCTGCACACATACGTATACAGTAGCCTTATTCATAATCTGCAAAAACTGGAGGCAACCATGATGCCATGTGATGAGTGAAGGGATAAACAAACTATGTAATATGCATACAATGGGACATTATTCAGTGCTAAAAAAGAAATTAGCTATCAATCCACAAAAAGACATACACAAACCTTAAATGCATGTTGCTAAGTTGAAAAAGCATCTGTAAGGCTATATACTGTATGATTTCAACTATATGACATTGTCAAAAAGGAAGAAATGAAAACAATGATTGCCAGAAGTTTGGGAGTAGGGAGGAGTTGACTATGAGACTCACAGGTGACTTTCAGGGCAGTGAAACTATTCTCTATATTATACTATAATTATAGATACATGATAGTATGTATTTGTCAAAACCTAAAGAACTTTATAGCGCGAAGAGTGAACATTAATGCATGTATGTAGGTAAAATTGCAGTATTTCCAGAATCTCTCACCTGGCCTTAATGCAGCTCCATATCAGTAGGTGTTTCCAAGGGGTGGAGAGAAGTAGACCATCTCCATATCAATAGGTGATTATATGGAGGAGCAAGGACATATCTGGACTGGAGAGGTTGGGTGGGGTCCCTTTTTGCAGCTGGTTCATGAGAGACACCGGCAAGCAGAAGTAGACAAATGCTTGTAGGCAATAAAAGGGTTTCTCCCACTTTATTTCTCCCTTTGACTGATTTCAGTTGCAAAGGTAATTTGCCCCAGACTGAGAAAATATTTTGCCCCTGAAGTTACAATGTTATTTTCAAAAACTTTAGAAGGTTGAGGGGAATCACAGAATGAGATACAGAATGTAGCAGAATAATCTATTACAAATGTATGAAATAGTCTCACTGAAGTTGAGGGATTGAGGGGAGCTTCTGAAATGAGTGGAGCCTATAAAAACTAAAGGCAAAGGAACAGAACATGAGCAATATACGTTAGTTGATAAAGTGGTTTGCCATGAGGATACAAATGAACAGTTCTGATACAACTATGTATGCTTATTAGATTTAAAGAAATAAATGGATGGCCAAGGGTGAGAGCCAGACTTCTTACTCTTGGACAGTTTACAGATACTGTCCAATTTACAGATAAGCAATCATAGGAAACTAGAATGCTTCATTTTTTAGTGGATCAGAATTTGAGATATCAGTCTGAATGCATGTTTTATTTAATATAGATACAGTTGGTTAAATACAGAAATATTTATAAATGTATATATACATGGGTTTGTATTTCTGATAATATATCAATACAGGTTCATTAATTATAACAAGTGTACCATACTAGTGTAAGATGTTAATAATAGAAAAACTGGGTGTGAAGTATACAGAGACTTTATGTACTATCTTGCAGTTTTTCTGTGTATCTGAAATTGACCTAAAAAAATAAACTTTATTTAAAAAAATTATTCTGATGATGCAGGAATAAACATGTGAATATGTAAAATAGTGTGAAATAACATGAATAAGTAAGTGAAATAACTCAATGCCTTGGATTTGCTTAAGACATTTTCAATTAAAAAAAATGGGTGAATGTGATAAATAATTATATGTGTTAACTTGACTGAGCCACAGAGTGCCCAGACATTTGGTCAAACATTATTCTGGGATGTGTCTGAGGTATTTCTGGATGAGATAAACACTTTAATCAGCAGACTGAGCAAAGCAGACTGCACTCCTTAATGTGGTTGGACCTCATGCTATCAATTAAAGAACTGAATAGAACAGAAAGGTTGAGGTAGAGGGAACTCCTCCTGACTCACTACTTGAACTGAAACATCAGATTTTTCCTGCCTTCAGATTCAAACTAAAACATCAGCTCTTCTTGGGTCTTGGGCCTGACATGACACCATCAGCTCTCCTGGGTCTTATGCCTTTAGATTCAAACTGGAATTGCACCATCTTTTCTGGGTGTCCAGCTTGCAGAGTACAGATCTGGGGACTTCTGAACCAATCCCTTATAATAAACCTGTTATATAGATTTATATAATATAAATATTTATGTATATATATGTATATTATATAGATTTATATAATATAAATATTTATGTATATATATGTATGTACATATATCTTCATATATATATGAAGTAGATTTATTATATATATAACCCCTGTTAGTTCTGTTTCTCTGGAGAATCCTGACTAACACAGTGGGTATAATCAATAGAAGACTGGAAGAATGAAAATGTTGACTGGAAAACTTATATACTTTAAAAATTTTTGATGAGTACATTAAAAATAAAACAGAATATACTACCATAAGCCATGTACTATGCTTCTCTCTACTTATTTGCTTCCCTGGCACTTAAACAGTAACCCAGCCTTTCAGGACAAATCACCACCACCACTGTCACCTAAGCCTCTGGAATAGAATTCATCTCCATATTTCTTTATCATTAGTTCATAAAAACAACATTTTCTAGTGATCTTTATTATGAACCTAAGGAAATAAATAGAAAAAGGCACCAATACCAGCTTGCATAAAGCAGGGATTCACATTCTTAGGTAACTACAATCTGGCCACAGATGAGCTGGTATAACTGACAAAAGCTATAATCATCCTATTCTAGTTTTTCCCCAAAGAAACCCTATCTCCTTCAATTCTTGACATTTCTGTGTTTAACTTCTATGTCATCTGTTCATTCACTCACTGAGACAACATTTGAGTGTTCACTGTGTTCTAGGCATTGAGCATCAATGGAAACCAAAAGCAAGCAAGGTCCTTGACCACATGAGGCTTCCAAAAGGGAAAACAAATACTAATAAAATTATTATGCAAATAAATGTAAAATTCTGGTTGTCATTTGTGCTATGCAAGAAAACACATGGTTATAGAAGAGAAGAGATTTTACCTAATATGGAATTCAAAAAACAATGCCTAAAATTGAAAAAATTAAGCAGTAGCAGTAGAAACATATCATTTAGAGTCTTGAAAGTAAATATCGAAATAATTATCTAAAAGAAATGAAAGTAGTTGTGTCTGAGAAGGAGGTTAAGAGAGAGAGGAGTCAATTTTACTTTTATGAAATTAAAATTTCTTGACTATTTACCATCTAAGTTGTGTGTCCGGAAAATTTTGATAAGGAGCTTGTTTTTTCTTACGGGAAGGAAACAAAAATACAAGTGGACCAATAAAGCCAAAATTTGGGTATTTGAAAGGACAAATAAAATTGGCAAATCCCTGGTAAGCTTGATAAAGGGGGAAAACCAAAATAACTAGTATCAAAAATACTAGAAAAAATCAGATCTAGCCAAAGATAAAGATTAAAAAAATAAAAAACTACTACAAATTCATTCCCATAAATTTAAAAACTGAGATAAAATGGTTAAATTCTATATTAAACACTTTTCAAAATCAACTTCCAAAGAAACAGGGAGTCTGTAGAGTCTTTAAAAGAAAGCCCTATTAAAGAAATTGTATCACACTTAAAAGTTACTCTACAAAGACAACACTAAATTCTATAAAACTTTTAGGCAAGTTATAGGAAAATTGTATCAAGCTTTCAATGAACAGATCATTTCAACCTCATACAACTTCTTCCAGAAAACAGTAAAAGAGGAAATGCATCCTAACTCATTCAAAGTGGCTAGTATAGCTTGATACCAAAAAACAAAAATGAAAATCTGATATTGCTTGTATAGAATGCAGTACTAGAGATTCTGTGTGAAATATGTGAAGATAAGAAACAAAAAATATTTCTATTGAAAAGAAGAAATAGAAATACCATGGTATTCAGATTCACAACATAGAAAACTGAAAAATAACCCATAAATTACTAGAATTACTAAAGGAATTTAACAAAGGGAGCTAGTTAGAAGAAAGAATGAGCTATTCAATCGGTGAGGCTATCACAATTGATACGCAATGAAAAAGAATAAATTTGATCCCTTCCTCATTTCCTACACAAAAATCAATTCCCATAAGGAGAATGAGAAAGCAAGACATACATATGACCAATAAGATTCATATCTGAAAATATAAAAACTGTTTTTAAAATTCTAGAACATAAGTCCAAAAGAAAAATAGACAAAGGTCGCAAACTGGCATTTTACATAAAAAGAAACATAAATGCCCAATAAGCATGTAAGTTATTTTCAACCTCAGTAGAAATTGAAGAAATGTTTAAGACCTCAATAATGACATTTTAAATCTACTCAATTGGAAAAATTAAAATTAAGAAAAAGCAAGTGTTGACAAGGACATAAGGCAACAAAAACTTCTATTCTCTCCTGGTGCAACCTTTGAAATAAAATTGGGATTACCTTTTTAATGCCAATCTCTTTGTGTGCAATTTCTCCCAAGGGATTCAGACTATCCTAAAGAAACTCCTTTGAATTTGCACCATAAGACATAGTATGAAAATGTACACAGTCTTCATGAGAACAAAAATAAAAGAATATCCAAATACACATAAGCAGAAAAGATGAATAGTTTAAAATCATAGACAAAACCTGGAATGTTATATAGCAGTGAAAGTAAGTGAATTACAGCTCAATGCACAAATTCAATGAATTTTAGAAACAATGTTGATGGGCAACAATGTTGATTAATTATAAGTAATTTTGTAAAGCTCATAGCAAGAAAAGCTTTAAAATATGTATTTTAGGAAGGCATACATACATTATATGAACTATTATGCAATGTATGATAAACACAAAACTCAGGATGATGTTGACCTTTGGTTTAGGGAGAAGGGGCAGGGACAGGGCATTTAGAAAAGGCACGTTTGTATCTCCTGGAAATGCTGTAGTCCATGTGTTAGGAACTGGAATAAAAAGGTTAATTTCATTAATATGCCTGATTACTTATATGTATGTTGCATTCATTCATGTATATATATATAAAATATTACATAATAAATGTTTAAAAATATCATTACCACTGTTTCTCTTATCATGTTGAAATGCAATCCTAACAATTCTCAGGTAAATAAATATACAGGCTTTCTTCTGAAAGTTTATATCCCCATATTCTCTGGTGCATTGGTAAGAGAATCACAGATAACGTATACCACAACCACCTGCATTTGTGTGGCAGTGTGGAGTTGATGCTCTGTTGATGCTTTTATTCTCCTGTAGATAGTATTGTTAATAGAGTTTTGAAAAAAGTAACAACTGTCATTAAATCACTAACATTAACGAGTATTTCAAAGAGAATAAAATTCACTATTGAAAGAAAAGGAAATCTTTGGTTCTTTTTAGCTCCCTCATGTGGCCACCAGAGAAAAAGGCAAGCATTGTTTCTAATTAGACATCTATTACCTTCATGAAAATGTCTACACTGGGATTCCCATGTATCAGTATCCTGCTGTGTTTATTTTATAGGTTAGAGAATGATGTATTTACAGAACAAAGCTCAAAAGAAAGTTCTTTATTCTCCTTACAATTTATTATTGCAGTATCCAAGAATAAAAAAACAAAGCATGTTACACAAGACAGAAAACAAGAAGAAAGTAACTTTCAAATAAACCAGAAATACCAAGTATGTTCCACAAAACATAGGAACCCAAGATGTTCCTTGAGGAAAAAAAGTACTTGGTGGAAATAAGTTTGAAAAATTCAGCACATTATTCTCACTAGGATATAAACAGTAAACATTAGCTCAGTAAAGACTATGAAATGCCTATAATCAAAATCTGCTTAAGTGTGTTTCACTTAATATTACTGCTTAAAAAGAAAGTTCTTTGAAAGTACTATTTGATATAACTCATTTTACGACATGCTGAAAGAAATAATTAAATCTAGCAGATTTCTTTTAACTTATTCAATAAATTAATATTGACATGTATTGTGACATGCATTTAATACTCACTAATGAATTGTGGCTAAATAAATAAAAGAATGAACCAATCAATCACTAGTGCAGAAAATAACAAAAACTATTTATCTAGAATCCAAGTTACTTTCCAGACCTTTGTAATTGATTGTACATGGTTTTGCTAAGAAAAATATTTCAGTCTGAGTATCCAGTTCTCTAGCTATAAAATGACTGATCTCTGCTCTAGCAGTTATCAGTTAGACATATGAATAGTGTTATATTTCAGATCTTCTTCAAGTTAACCAGAATAAATGGTATTAAGGAAAACCTATGTTTGCAATGGTTGGGGGTTTATATTTGTGCCTGACCAGCATCATTTAAAACTGCCATCACATAAATCATAAAGAAATTATTATGTATCTATTGCTTAATTTTTGTAAGAAAATAATTACAGTGCCTATCAGTCTCATCACCTTCCTCCCAAAATATTCTGAGTGTCTTATAATTAAGAACCCTTGAGTGAGTTTACCTTTCACAGAGGCACTTGTTTAAATAACAGAGTAGATTTAGTTCCTGCCTTGATGAGTAAAACTTGAGTTAGTAAGAATTTTCTGTAGACCAACATCAAAGAATGATAAGAAATAACAGTATTAACACTCACTTACAAACCTTTTTTTCTGCTATAGACAGATGTTTGCTTTTTTATTATATATAAATAATATTTTATGAATATATATATTTATAATATATACTTATATATATATAATATATATTCTTCACTAAAGGATTTTGTTAAAGGATGAACATTCTCAATTATTGCACTGGTTCTTAAGAGCTATTCACACTCTAACCATTTTTTGGAAGTATAAACTTAAAGGTGCATTGAGCAGATTCAGGCAAAGAGAAGTCAATTATTGCAGTAGAACAGTGACATTGAATTTTTTCAATATTTTTAATGCTTTAAAATATATTTTTTATTTCTTTTAAAGTTATGAAGTAATATGGATCCATTGTTAAATAAAGTATGGGAACTTAACTCATACAGGTAGGGCAAAGCTCCAACAAGCAGTAATACCCAAAATAGCATGCAGTCCTCGCTTAAGGAAGATAAAAACAGATACTACATCTAGCCATACCTAAGAACTAGCTCATGAGCACATGAATAAGAATATCAAATAAAAGCTGAGTGTACAACTAGGAACTACCAAATGTCTGAAGAAAACAACAGGACTAATAATCTAGAGAAAAGATGTTAAAATAAATATACTTTTTTAAAAACTGAGTAAAAATAAATAAAATAAATATGATTGACAACCTCAGAGAGATTTGAAAGGATAGAGCATCCCTGAAAAAAAAACTACTAAAAAGTTTGGAAATTTAAAATCTGACGGTTATCTTTTAAAAGCACTCAGTACATGAGTTGGTTAGCAGAACAACCACAGACAAAAAGCAAATCACTAAACTGGCCCACCAAATCAGAAGTATAAAGATGGGAAAAAAGAGATACAAAGATAGATCCAGAAGTTCCATTATCTATACATGTATTAGTAGATGTTTCATAAAGAAAAGAAAGAATATATAAACTTAATCAAAGAAAATTTCCCAAAACTATGGAAAAGTATTAGCTTTCACTTTGAAAGTTTCCATCAAAAAGTCACAATAAAAGATTTAGAGCTTAATATATCACTTTCAAGTTTTAAAAAAACAAAAATAAAATAGAAAATTTTAAAACTTTCCAGAAACTGGGGGAGCACTACTTAAAAAGGGAAAATATTCCAATTAGTATAAGATTGCTAAATTAAGCAATAATAGATGCTAGAAGACAATACAACAATATTTCAAAGACCTGAGGGAAAATTATTTTTAATCTGCAATGCTATACCCGGCAAAACTATCATTAAGTGCAGGGTAAAAAATTATTTTAGATATGCAAGAATTAAGAATATTTATCAGCCACAAACCTTTTCCTGGAAAAAAATCCAAAGAAGAGAATCATGGAATTAAAGAAACTGTAGTGAACAAAGATATAAATCAATCATATAATCAAGTCTAGATAATGGTTGATATGTTTAATAAAGTAATTAACAAGCTGAATCTAAAAATCCCAATGGTTGCAAAATGCAAGATAGGAATGGTGATGCAGTAGACAAAACTATGCTTATATATTTATTTTGTTTACAGAGAAAAATCAGTGTAGATTAATATTAGACAAAAACTTATTGAATATATATTAAAATATTAGCAGTAATCATCAAAAGAACAAAATAAGACCTAAAATCAGAGATAATAAGATCTAAAGCACTAGAGAATGAAAGAACCAAAGATAAAACTCAACAATAAGAAAATGAACAACCTGATTCAAAAGTGTACTGAAGACCCAAACCGTTACCACATCAAAGAAGCAATACAGATGCCAGATAAGCACATGAAAAGGTGCTCCATGTAATATGTCATTAGGGAAATGCAAAACAAAACAATATGATATCACTACATTCCTATGGCCAAAATCTAGAACACTGACAATAACAAATGCTGACAAAAATGTGGAGCCGCAGTAACAATTATGATGGCTTGAATGCAATATAGTGCAGCCACTTTGGAAGACAGTTGACAGTCTCTTAAAAAACTAAACATACTCATACCATATGATCCAGCAATTACAGTTATTGGTATTTACTCAAAGGAGTTGAAAACTTATTTTCACACAAAAATCTGCACACTAATATTTATAGCAGCATAATTTATAATTAACAAAGCATGGAAAATGAGATGTCCATCAGTAGGTGAATGGACAAATGAACTCTGGTATATCCATACAAAGGAACATTGTTCAGTGCTTTAAAAAAGAGCTATTGAACAAAGAAAAACGTGGAGGGAAACTTTGATGCATATTACAAAGTGAAAGAAGCCAATATAAACAGTGTTTTTAACCATACCATACGGTTCCAAGACATTCTGAGAAGGGCGAAATTATGCAGACGGCAATTGTCAGAGGTTGCTGGGAAAAGAGAGATGAACAGATGGAGCACAGAGGACTTTCAAGCCACTGAAACTACTCTGTGTGATGCTATAATGGTCGATGTATGTCATTGTACATTTGTCAAAACCCTAATGTAAACTAGGGACTTTGGGTGATAATGATGTGTGTATGTGAGTTTGTCGATTGCAACAAATGTACAACTTTTGTGCTGGATTTTAACATTGGAGTAGACTGTGTATATGGGGGAGCAGGTTGTATATGGGAACTCTCTCCATCTTCTGCTTAGTTTTACTATGAACCATATACTTATTCTAAAAAGTATAGTTTTTAAAACTATAGAGCAGTATATGAAATAATAAAAAGCAATATTGATCAGCTATTGTTTGGAAGATTTCAATATATTTAACTAAAATAGATATGTACTTTTTAAAACTCACCCTCAAACTACTAAATTCTAATAAATGTTTAAATTTTTCATTTTTCATTAAAGAAAAAAAGCAAAGAGAACTATCAATTCAACAGAGAAAGAAAGAGCAAAGAACAAAAAATATTTAGTAGACATATAGATGAATGTAAGTAAACCTAAAAGACCCTGTACCTCCTCTTATTCTACTACCCTCTCTAGAAATAACAGCTGTTAACAGCTTGGTGTGTATATTTCCACCCATTTTTCATGCATTCATATAGATAAATTAGATGATGATATAGATACATACAGATATAAATAGATAATAGTTAATCCATTATTTTTCCTCTTTTTTCTAAACAACATAGTCAAATGTGCTTTTTAAGAAGGTGTTTGGACCTCTTCCCCCATTCTCTACCAAAACTAGAGGGAATATAATAAACCCATATGAAACTCATTATCACTCTTGTTATGGGCTGAATTGTAATCCTCCTAAATTCATGCTGAAGCCCTAACCCCCAGTACCGCAGAATGTGATTGCTTTTAGAAACAGGTTTTTCAAAGGCGTTAGGTTAAAATGAGATCATTTGGATGGGCACTAACCCATGGACTGGTGTCCTTAGAAGAAATCTGGACACACAAAGGAGACACCAGAGATGTGCACACACAAAAAGGAAAGGCCACATGAAGACATGGCGGTGAGGCGGCGGTCCACAAGCCAAAGAGAGAAGCATCAGGAAAAATCAAACCTGCCAACACCTGGATCTTGGAGTTCTAGGCTCCAAAACTGAGAAAATTGGTTTCTGTTGTTTAAACCACCCAGCCTCTGGTATTTGTTAGAGTTGCTAGCAACTCTAGCAAACTAATACACCCACCTCCAATAGTTACCAACATTTTGTCAATTGGGTTTCATCTATCCTACACCCATCTATTTTTTATTCTGGAGTGTTTTTAAAGCAAATCTTAGGTTATCATGCCATTTCACTTATAATTATTTCATTTTGTATCCCTAACTAATAAGAACTTCTTTTTGCATATTTATAAACTATATTACACCTAATGAAATTAACAGTAATCGCCTAATGTTTTCTAATATACAGACTATATTTAAAATTTCCCCAATTTTCTCAAAGCTTTTCTTTCACAGTTGGTGTGTTTTTGTAAAATTAAACTAAAGAAGGTCCTCATAATACATTTTGTTCTTTTCCACACCCTGTTCAACACTGGATATATGCTTAATACTTTCCGAACAATGGGCAAAAATCATCTTGTTTTTTATTGGAATTTCTCCAATCGTTAATGAAGTTAAACATATTTTCATATACTTATTTGCCCTTTATTATTCTTTTGTGAATTGCTTAACCATATTTTTTGCTCATTTTCATGTTTACTTCATCTTACACTTTTTGTAGAAGCCTCTTATATTCAGAGAATTTTCCTTTATTTTTGTTGCAATGTATTTTGTTCTAATCTGCTTTTTGTTTTTACAACTTTTTAATATTCATGTCTTTCAATGTTCTCCCCTATGACCACTGAGGTTTTCTGATATTATGTTAAACAGTCATCTCCAACTCTTTGTTCTCTTTGAGAATTGTTTTCCCAACAGCTAGAATCAAGCATATTAACTGTAAACTTCTTCCCCAGTTTAGAGTTTAGCCTAATTTCTAGCATGAGTCTTAATAGGACATTTTACAAATGATCTTAGGCATATAAAGTTCTACCTTACACAGCACACACAAAGAGGAAAAATAGAATTGAAATTCCTAGACCAAGTTTCTACATTTTTGCATCCCCCAAAATCACAGACATTTTTGCCCAGAAAAAATAGCTCTCCTACTATGAAGATCATTGGAGATGATAAAGTTTGCAAACAACTAAAAATTTTCCAAGCAGGTTACTGAATTCTCCCTAAAATGGAATGTTGGTAACATTTCAGGGGGATTATTTTAAATGTTTCCTTGAAATCTTACCTCATGAAACGTCAACCTCTCAAAACCAAGCCTGAGCAGTCTCTAGCATCAGTGCAAACAGGAGGAAAATAGCATGACAATTTTGATGCATATTTTGTAGAATACACTTTTTATGCATATTATTTCTAGTGAGAATAGAACAGCTGCAGGAGAGAGAGAAAACACTAGAAAGGAGAGAGAAGAGAATCTTGTGGATCTGTGAGGGAAAAAAAGGAAAATCATCTCAAAGTAAGGTGCAGGAGAGTTTGCATTTTTGTCCTTTCTCTGGCTTTCAGGAACAACATATCAGTATCTCTTCCTTGCTATTTATCAGACAACCATTTATTGCCTCCACCTCCATCTCTATTTATGCTCCGTTGTTTAGAAGGCCCAATATATGTGGATCAAGAGGTAATACCCACATGGCATGGGATTTCAAGACAAAATTTAACACAAGTAGATAGAACATTTTCCTCAAATAAGTCAATGTCTGTAGCTTTTCATCTATCTTCGGCTTGCCTATAAATTTTTCCATTTCTCTTTCTCCACAGACTCTATCATAAGCCTTGAATCCTTGAAGCTAGTCTCTTGAAGTGTGTCTTATACCTCATGTCCAAGTACGGTCACTATGATGGAGCTGTCACTGAGAGCCCTTGTGGAAAATTAATGGTTGACTACAGAGAGCAAAACTATAGGACAGATGGCTCTGTCACCACCGCCAGCCTGAAAGGCTGAAAGAAATGCAGTGTCTGGGCAAATACCAGTGTTTCGTACACTTGCTCCTTTGTTAATCCAGTCTCCCTGTGAGCAGCTGTCCTTCATTGTTTGGTTTTCTTGGGGGTGGGGGGAGAATGTTGCTTCATTTTCTACAGGCATATTCTATATTTTCAATTTGTTAATAACTCAAAGAACACATTTCAGAAATTCAGAGACCCCCAAACAAGAAAGGAGTCTTCTCTGTCATTTCTTTAAAGAACAGTGAAACTTCTATTTTGTATAGTCCAAAAATATAGCGTACTTCATCTGCTATGGATTCCTGGATTTAAGGTCTTTTAAGAAATTAGGCAAAACTCAGCTAGGCACACATATCCTAAGGTTACATCTAGCTAATATGGACACATTATTATGTTAATGCAATGAAGTGGGGGAGGTCAATATGGAAAAGTCAATCACATTAGACTGATTGGATGATTCATAAATAAAGCACTTTTCAGCAGTGTCTTGGAGTCAATTAAATATCCCTTATTTTCCCATTAACTTCCGGTCCAGGAAAAATAGATATAAAATGAAGTCATGAGATGCTCATAAAACCTTTTCTCTCTCCTGTCCTCTTGGCCTGACTTAAATCTCATTTCCCCTAAGGCGTCGGGGCACTTCTGGTGTTAACAGATAGCTTCAGAAAAGAAACAGAATGGTTTGGCTTCTCAAGTATCAAGGTCATGCTTGAATTGAGCAACACAAGAGTATCTACCTCAGGAGAGAAGCTCACCTGCATTCTAGTTCCTTTATAAAAGGCCAAACATGCATCCTTACCTGGACAATTCTTTGACACATAAATCCTTAGTGTTCTATCAGTGTCGATCACTCCTTCCCTTCTCATTGTCGATGTCTGAATTTTGATCAAAGAATTATGGTCACTCCTGTGACCCTGCACAACAACTGGCCCCCAATTTCACTACAAACATCACTCTGCCTCAATTTTTCCTCCACTGTCTTTTCTGGTGTTTTTCTGAACAGTCCTGTATCTTTAAGGAGTCAAGTCTAGAGTACGCAGCTCTGGTACTTCCGTGCACTCTTTAAAAGCTGAAGAAGAGCCTTTAGTTTTACATGTCCTCTCTACAAATGGCACAATTTAGAGCTGTCACACATTCCATGAAATACGGAGTTTTTCTCTTCCTAAAAAGTTTCTCATTCAATTTATTTAAAACAAAAAATAAAAATAAAAACACACAGTTCACCCATTTCTTCCACCCCACCCCCACCGACACCTCTATCTCTTGCAACCACCCATCTGCTATCAGTACCTATGAGCTTGGTTTTTTGTTTGTTTTTCTCTCTGACTTATTTCACATACGGTAACCCTCAAGGTCCATTCATGCTTCTGTAAAGGACAGGATTTTCTTCTTTTGAATGGCCGAGTAACATTCCATTGTGTGTGTATGTGTGTATCACATTATCTTCATCCTTTCATCTATTGATATACATTTAGATTCCGTATCTTGTAAAATTACTATTGCAAATAATTTTGCAATAAATGTTGGGGTGCATTATCTCTTCAAATTTGTTTTCTCAATTTTTTAAGATAAAATACCCAGAAGTGGAATTGTTGGATCCTATAGTAGCTTCATTCTAAATTTTTTGAGGAACTTTCATACTATTTCCCATAGCGGCTGCATCAAATTACATCCCCACCAACAGTGAACAAAGGTCCCCTTTTATCCATATCATTACCAACACTTGTTAGTTCTTATCTTTTTGATAATAGCTATTCCAACAGGTGTGAAGTGATATCTCATTGTGGTTTTGATTTGCATTTCCCTAGTAATTAATGATGTTGAACATCTTTTCATGCTCCTGTTAGCTACCTGTATGTCTTCTTTGGAAACATGTCTGTTCAGATCTTCTTCCCACTTTTTACTTGGATTGTTTTTTGCTCTTTGTTGTACTAGTTCTTTGTCGATTTTAAATATTAGCCCCTTATCAGATATATGATTTGCAATTATTTTCTCCCATTCAGTAGCTTACTTTTTCATTTTGTTGATGGTTTCTTTCGCTGTGCAGAACCTTCTATGTTTGGTGTAGTCCCACTTGTTTATTTTTGCTTTTGCTGCTTTTGTTTTTATTCCAGATTTTAAAAAATCATTGCCAAGTCCTATGTCAAGGAGCTTACCAACATTTTCTTTCAGGAGTTTTATGGTTTCATGTCTTATGTTCAAGTCTCTATTTTGCATTAATTTAGGGGTATGGTGTAAGATAGTGGTGCAGTTTCATTCTTTTGCCAATACTGTACTATTTTAATTTTTGAACTTTTCAGTCCCACACAGGAATTTAGAGAAAGTGCCCTCAGATCAACTTCTCCAGTTATCAAGGGTCTCATCTGGTTTGTTAGAAGTCTATGCTGAGAGGCTTCCTCCAGAACACAGCTCACACTGTGAAAACTGTAATCACCTTCTGGCTATGTGATTCTCTTTCATTGCCAAATCTGACTGGTTAAGTTCTTCTGCAAAAGTCATTTGTAAGGGGGTTGAGTAGTGCCCAATTTTTTGGTGCCTCTGTATATCTTCTACTAAACCTTATTAGACATTACAGTCTGTGCCATACAAAGTCTGAAAGTACTATAATAACAAGTCAAGTCATTTGGGATTTATGAGTGATTAGAGAGGAAATTGCTATCTACAAGGCTTCAGCCCAGCCTGGCAAGTGGGTCTGTCCTGACCCATGAGTTATCACCAACTCCTCTTTCATGCTCTTGAGCAATGACCATTGACAGACATGAGAAGCAGATATGAGAATCTAGCTATCTTTTGTTAAGCTAGATATTAAAGAGACTTGAAAATATCACATTGATCAAGGAGTTATTGTTTTAATGCACCAAGCATTAGCTCCACATCCACCCCTCTCTGCATTCCTTGATGGTCTTGAAATTCCTACAGCCCAGCTTTCTCCTGCCTAGATATGCACTGCTATCCTCACATGACATAGTGCAGGCAATGTATTCCATATTTTGTTATCCCTCCACATGATTACATTGTATTGCTTCACAAAGTAAACCATCATAATTCTGAATTGGTTGAAAACTGATACATTTCTGTATGTTTATTATGTGCAAGAATAAGTAAATAAACCAAAATGGCAACCAGAAAAAAGTAAAACCACAGTTCATTTTCTATTAGTAAACAAATATATTGGGTTTCTACTTTGGGCCCAACACTCTGGAAGAAATAGAGACACATAAAGGAAACAGTCTCCATATGTGGTTCAGGGAACCCTAGGGCTCCCAAACCATCTTAGGGAGAATCCATGAAGCTAAAATTATTTTCATAATATTGCT
The DNA here is from genome assembly GCF_040802235.1 of Manis javanica. Classification (NCBI taxonomy): domain Eukaryota; kingdom Metazoa; phylum Chordata; class Mammalia; order Pholidota; family Manidae; genus Manis; species Manis javanica. Next base: position 37,542,478 of record NC_133168.1, read on the forward strand.
AAGATACTATGTGCCTTTTTTGCTCTTTCTTGCTATTGTAGGAGTAGACAGTGAAGGTTTCCAGATGGTATAGGACATGTGATATTGCAACAGATTGAATGTAGAGGCAGATATGAGGATCTAGGTGTCCTCTGTTAAGCTGAATATTAAAGAAACTTGAACAAATATAGGACAATGCCATTTTCTCACAAAAATCATATTTTTGGAAAGTATAGCTGTATTTCATAAAATATGTTAATGTATAATAGATTTTTTATTTTAGTAAATTAATATTATTTAATTTATTTAATTTCTCAGTTTTAAGTTCTAATATGATAAGTATCAATAGATATAACTACATAAACAAAAACTCTTTGGAGTTTGTGATATAGTGATTTAGAATAAGAAATGTATGTTTTTGGTCTTTGTCCTCATTTCTGGCACAAGGCTTCTCAAACCCTTGGAATTGTAAGAAATGAGACTGATTAAAGATGTCTTTTGTTACATTAATGAGATAACTTTCGAACTTCACCTAAGGATGGGAGCTGGTTGCCAGGAGAAACAATGATGATTAGAAGGTTGGAACTTTTAGTCCCACTCCCTGACCTCCAGGGAGGGAAATTAAGTTCACTCACCAATGGCCAATGATTTAACCAATCATACCCACATAAAAACTCATAAAAATCGAAACCCTACAGGGTTGGTGAACACGTGGAGACTTGGCCAGAGTGGTGCACTAGGAGAGGGCACGGAAGTTTGACTTTCTTCCCCATAACTTGCCCAATGCATATCTTTCATCTGGCTGTTCCTGAGTTGCATCCTTTTATAATATATCAGTAATCTAGTAAGTAAAATGTTTTCCTGAGTTCTGTGAGCCACTCCAGCAAATTAAGTAGACCCAAAGAGAGGGTCGTTATAACTTCCAGTCTGTACCCAGTCAGTCAGAAGCAACCTGGACTTACAACCAGCAATTTGAAGATGGAGCGCAACCAGCATTTGAAGTTGGGGCCCTTAACCCATGGATTTCATACTAGCTCCAGGTAGTGTCAGAATTGAATTGAATTGTAAGACACCCAGCTACTGTCTGAGAATTGCTTAGTGATGTGGGGAAATTCCTAATCTACACAACAGAATTGGTGATCAGAATCATTAGGTTCCTAGTAGTATATAAGGGGTCCTGAAATAAAAAACTTAAGGACCACTGGTATATGGCAAAGTATTGTAACTTACAGCTGAACTGGGAAAATGAGCCAAAAATAGATGAAACAAAATAAATTCCATGTGACCACATTCTGGTCAAGGTGAAGAGTTTAATAGAAAAGGAGAATGAGGAGGAGACAGCAAATAATTGGGAGGAGAGATTCCATTGAAAATGATTTACTAACCAGTTTGTCCTGGGCACTGACTAATCTGAAGGGCTCCAGTTTATCAGCCTTGTTTAGAGGGGTTAATAGGGGATATTGTGTTTGAAAAGGGCCTTCAGGGAAAACCTGTTTTGAGACTGTGGTGAAGATGGGGAAGAAATTCCTGTAGTGGAGAAACAACATGAGGAACACCATCAGGGAAGTGTCACCACAGGGCACACAGGGTTAGTGAGGAAACGGCCTGAGCAGAGGGGGAGCTCATACACCAGGGAAAGCAGGAAACAGGACGTGCCAGCAGAGTTGCTATAAACAAAAGCAGAAGAGGCCATATTCCTAAAATCCACTTCCCTACACCGAAGGTGATATTCTGCTCATTCTGTCTGCTTGAATTTCCACCAATAAGAGGCTTATTTAGATGACCAACTTCAGCTTCATTGAGCATCAGCTTCCTGAGCTGTATAATAAAGTATTTAAAATTTTACTACAGAGAGTTGGGTTTAAATGAGATTAATGATACCAGAAGTACTTTGGAAAAACTCTAAAACCCTGGTTACATCATGAATAAAATTCTCCTTTGAAAATGCAGACATCCTAAGGAAGTGCTGTCCCTCACAGCTCTGGGAATTTAATTAATCAGACTCTTTTTCTCAAAGATTCCTAGTTGAGTTCTAGCCTAGTAAAGGAATGGGAACTCCAAGGACAGAGGATGACATGGTAGGAAACTAGAGGCAATTTAGCGTCACAGGACACTTCAGTGCAACACTGAGCAGCCAGGCCATTCAAGGACCCTGGTCATAAGGGTGTCGAAGATGCTGGACACCAACGGCAGCCACACAGGCTGGTGAAATCAAGGCTCTCTAGCCTGGCTTTGAAGTTTGCTAACTACATGATCTTGTACAAATTATTCAACATTCTCTAAATCTGTTTCCTCATCTATAAATAGAGATTTAAAAATAGTACCTATTTCTTCGGGAAGGCCTTGCTCTTGCCTCTGCCTGATCTGCCCCAGCTTCCTCTTGTCTTACAGGTCTCAACTCCAATACCATCTCCTCAGGTAACAGCCCTCCAACCCCACTGTCTATTCCAGTGTGCTATTGTATTTCATTCATAGCACTTAATTAATAAAATTATCTCATTTATATTTATTAGTTCATTATGTGTCTATCCCCACTAGAATGGAAACCCCATGAAAGCAAAGATAATTGCTATTGGAAAAATCTTGTCAAGCTCATTTCTGCCCACAGTATGTAGAACAAAGCTTGGCATATGCAGGTGATCATTAGAATGAATGAATATAGTTGTCCACTGTGACATCAAATATGCAAGATCATTAGAAAAAGTTTACACCTTACATGGATGCTTTCATTAGACTATTATAATTACTGTAAGATGTTTACAATACTTTATAGAAGTAATTATAAGGTTATCTGAAAGCTCATCTAGAATGGCTTCCATTTTGTTGACAGTGTAACTAGTGGGATTTAATAATTTGGATTTAGTAAAACAAGTATTCATTGATTGATTATGATCCACTAACTACAGTGAGCAAGATATCATGATCCCTGACTTCACAGAGCTTATAGGCTAGTGGGGAAGGCTATTTAAAAGTTAATTTAAAACCAAATATGCACCTATGTTGGGGGGGTGGGTGTTATGTGAATACAAGCTGTTATAGAGATAAGAATATCTTATCAAATATGAGGCAGGGAATGGGAGGCATTAGGACTCTCAAAGATAGTTACAGGAATATACCTGACAGATGAGTTGGAGCTAGTAAAGAAAAAAACAGAAGAATTATCTTTCTGTGGAAAATAACGAAAGTCTCTGAGAAGAGGCAGAGCACTTTTGACAGCCTAAAGAATGTACTTTATCCAGAGGTAGTGGGAAACCACACAAGGATTTCAAGTAGAGGAATGGCCTGATCAGAACTGGCAGCTGCTACTTAGAGGATGGGTTGAAGAGGATCAGAGTTAAAGATAATGAAACCAGTTGAGATGCTGTGACAGGAATCCCCATGGGAGCAGATTCTGCTCTAAACTAAGATATTGTGAGTGAGGATTGCAGAGTTGGACTGGTTAAAAAATCCTTAAGAGAAAGAATTTATAGATTTTAGTAGCCAGTTGGATGCCTGAAATGAGGAAGAAGGAAGGATTAATAGTGACTAGAGATTTCCGGTGTAACCCTGCTCTTACATGCCCCATGCTGTTTGGGAAGTTAAGCGGTTTTAGTCCATTATCAAAAAGAAATTCGCCTTACTGAATTAGCCACCTGATTGGAGTCCAGAGCAGGGTGCAAAACATTTATTTACTATTTGAATTCAAACAAAGTTGGTCTCGGACGCCCAGAAGCACTTTCCTTCATCTTGTAACCCCAAGAGTCCAGGCTGTGCCTTGCATCTGCTCCTTGTGGCTAAGGCCAGGGAGATTCCAAACTCTTTCTGTCAGAGGCAGCAATACCCAGCTTTGTCTCCACCCTGGGAGAACAGTATTGAGTCCCAGTATTTCTCAGAGCACAGCACTAATAATACAAGCACACCACTCCCTTCCTGATATCGATCTTTCCCAGAGTATGATGATTCTGTTACTCTGCTAGATTTCTTCCTCCCCATCAGATATGAGTCCTGCAAGTGACAAGACAAAAGCTCCATCTTGCCACAGGGACTTAGGAGACTCCCTAGATGGTAATAAATTCACAGAGCAAAGGTACTCTGGAAGAAGATCGGAGAGGGGAGGGTGACCATATGAGGTGCATGTGAGATATCCAAACAGAGACTTCCAGTAGAAAGTTGAATAAATGGGTGAACTAATGATAAATATAAGGACTCATGGGCATATGGAAGTCCATTTAAACACGGAAAAAGATGAACGTGTCTGAGAAGAGTATGTTGAGTTATAAGGGAAAATGCCCAGGACACAATCCTAAGTGATCTGACATTTAAGCGCAGGTCATAAAAGAGAACCCTGCAAAGGAAACAGATAAAAGAGGAAACTGACTAGCTTATAGGCTAGTGGGGAAGACCGCCATAAATTTAGTCTGAAAACAAGTATGCTATGTCAGTGGGGATGGGAGTGGTACAAGTTGCTGTAGAAACAGGGGCATCTAGTTTAACATGGGGCAGGGAGTGGATGCATTAGGAAAGAATCTCAAAGGCAGTGAGAGGAAGGAATATACCTAACAGATGAGTTGGAGTTAGTGAAGTAAAGACAGAAGCTATTGTCTTCGAGGCTAGAAAATGAAAATGTTGAAGTTTCTGAGAAGAGGAAAACTAAGAGAGTGATGAGTTATAAGAGCCGATGGAAAAGAACATTTCAAAAAGGAATGTGACTTTAGTTGAATGCTTCTGAGAGATCAAATAAAATTCAGATAGAAATGTATCCACTGGTTTTAGCAACAAGGTCCCTGAGCCTTGGCAAAAGCAGTTTAGTGAAATAAAAATTTTTTTCTTTTAGTCTGGGTATAAAATAAAACTGAAATTTTGATTAACAAAAGATAACCTAGCAAAACTTTTCTCAATTCCCTATTTCCTCATGCATGCAACCAGAAATACAAAGGGGCTCCTAAAATGTGGTATGTTTGAGCCCAACAGATTTAAATGTCTTCTTTCCTTTTTGTTTACCACTGAGTATGAATTTAATCCTCTAAATAGTAAGCTACTGAAATACTTTCTTGCAGGTAGAAGGTATCTGCAGCCTGAAAGCTCCAGGGTAACAGAAATGCTGGGCATCTCCAGGAAGCTGCCCATTCTAGAAACCTAGCCCTAGCGAGTGCTTGAGCTGCCTCACGAGGAATGGCCAGGATCACAGACTGAGAGGGAAGACCGCACTACCGGGAAGAATGGTATCTCTAATGCCAGCATGATTATATTTAGAGGGGATGAGAAGTGTTATTTGGTTGATTTTATTTGGTTCATTTTTTGTTTGCTTTGTGTTTGGGCCGTGGCTTTAAATATTGTGTGATGAAGAGTAGCAGCCTAATTGTCCGGCTGAGTCCCTGCCCAGGTGTTAAAGACCTCTGCATCCTCAGGCCTCCCCTGGACTTCTAATAGCTTCATCTCTCAAGTAAGTGTACAGCTATGTATCTTTATGCAAAGACAACTACTTTCCTATATGATTCCCAAACTTCCATCAAAAAAAATGAATTCACCCTCCCCTCCAGCCTTTCTTGCACTTGTAGTCTCTGTGTTTTCTTTGCATTACTCCCTCAATCTCTATCCACACATTCTTGAAAATCCCACCTCTATCACTACTGAAAACAGAGGTTTTTATTTCCCTCTACATTCTTCAATGTGCGAAGGTATGTGACAGTTAATCATGCACTATCTTATAAATATCTCTTCTGCTATTAACTCAAACTGTCATTGAATTTTTTTGTAGTTTCATTTGTTCTGCATTTATTTCTTGCCTCTAAATAAATTCTATGCTCCTTGATGGGAGAGAAATTCTCTGATTCATCTCTGAATCTCCGGCAATGCCACACTCGTAAAGTGGGTGGCCAAAAGATTCTGACTGAGATGTTTGACAAAGTATGTGTAAAAATATTTTTTTATATAATACATTATCGTTACTATCCTTTGCTTTAGTTTTGATTAAAATCTCTCTTCTAATCAAATACCTGTCAAGTGAAAGAAAATGATAAGCTATAATTCTCAGGTTTCGAACACATTCTTCCTGTGATGCGAAAGACTTCCCAACTTTGACATCTTTTAAATCATAAAATTATATTAATCCAAAAGATGTGGTCATATGTATTATCTCTGCTTTTCACCATTCATGTCAATAGTTTGTTATATTGCTGTTATTCCTTAAACTCTCCTCCAGCTATACCAGACCATTTACAAGAGAACTGGGCTGCCATGGCAGCACTAGAGAGTTGGAAGCCAGAATGCAGTCTAGTTAGTTAATCTATTTTTGTTCAGATTTTGCATAGTAGAAGCAGACTGATAAGATGCATGTGACTGACATTGACCCATGGATAGATCCAATTTTTTTTTAAATAGACATCTCTTCTTTGTTGAAGACAAGTGTGTCTTGTCACAATTTGGCTGCCTAATTTTAGTTCCAAGTAGGGTTTGCTTAGCCACCAAGTTCCAAATCCAGGCCAGAAATAGGCAGAAGAGTGATGGTCATATGTTTAACAAGATCCCAGGCAACAGGCCAATACACATTGGAGCTAGGGTGGAATTTCTTGCCCTGTTAAAATGCAGTGCTAAATCTTCCTCTCCCTCTTCTCTCTTCCTCTGCAAGTGGATTTCTCCTGTACAGTGAGCTGAGCTGTCACCTGAAACTAATGAGGAAGATGTGTCTCTCAGCAATCTGAGCTATGGTCAAAAGTGTGTGACCTATCAGCCTTGACATGCCAACTTGGATCACGATTTCTGGAATGGTTGAAAAAACTATTTTAATCTAGGTCATCATGGTATATTCCTTCATCAATAACTTCTAAAATTTCATAGGGTTCATCCTTACAATCCTTAGAAACCTCAGAATGTAATACATAGTGACACATGCTTTCCTGCAGGAAATAAACTCCTTTGTCTTCCTATTCCACTCACTCCCATTCATTCAGACTTTCTTTTGTATATGAAGTATGAACTCTCATACTCTTTCTTTCTTCTGATTATTAGCAGTAGTTGAAGCATATTTACCAAGAAAATTATTTATAAGCTTGCAAACTTAACTTGTACTTCATAGATATTGAAATTTGGCTCTGTGTTCATGTCTTCCTTACTTTCTGGGGCTTTCACAGAAACTTTGCTGTACCATAAGTCATCCATAGAACAAAAGTAAAAATAGCCTATTTATAAATTTGGTTTTTTTTCTAAGACTGATTCCGTAAAAGACTTAGGAAAGAAAATAGCGTCAAGGATCAGAAAGACAGACAAGTACTGTGACCTCATTCAGCATAAAATCCTTAGGTTATTTTCAGAATTTTTATAATTATTATTTACTATAATTGCTAAAATCAACTGTATCCCAGCCAAGCAGATATAAGACCTTCACACTGTATATATAACCAGACTTATGTTCCTCTTTGTATACAAAGGGCATGAACTATAAAAGTTTTTCTCTTGCACTGGTAGAAATGTATTTGGTGTGATCCTTCTCTCTTACCTGTTCCTTACTGTGACTTAGAAACCACAGGCAGGGACACCATATCTGACTACAGACCTAAGTCACCCCATTTATCCATACTCAGAAATGAAGTGTTATGATACAGGCTAATTAATTCAGTGAACCATCCAACTGCACCAATAACATCACTGATTATCTACTAAACTGGTAGAGAGAGAGGATACAGGCATATCTAATGATCCTAACTTTAACAATAAAGTTTCATGTATTACATTAAATATTTTGACGGTTGAGTCCTAAAACCTTAGTTGGAGGTCCTGGGAGGTAAAAAATACTCTACCATATTTGGTCAAAAAACATTCCTTCTTTATGTATGAAGGCCATCTTCTCAGAACGAAGATGGATCTTGAGGAGGAAACCCTCTTCAGTTGCTGGGATTCCCCGTGTTCTCTCCTGCCTCTGGGTCTCTGTACCTGGCATCCCTCCTGCTTTTGATGCTGCACTTTTCTACCCTGCTCCCTTTTTGTCTGGCTAACTTCTACTAATCCCCAAGATAGATTCTGTGTCACTTCTCCAGAAATAAAGCAGTGAAAGGGCAGGGATACCTGCTGATCAGTTGGAGGAACCCTGATCGATGCCTCAGCCAAATTATGGTCATCTCCTTCTTATTAGTTTTGTTGACTGATGTTCTCCTCATACTCTATTTAATCATCCATTAAACTCCAAAAATATGAAGAGCACGGTATAGGTACTAAGAACTAGTATCATTTAGAGAAGTAGAGTCTTTGCCCTCAAGGAGATCAGAGGAAAGCAAAAATGAGAAACATACAAACAGCTAATGATAGCACAAAATAATAAGGCTTTAACCAATGTATATGCAAAGTGTTACCAGAATATATTTTTATAGGTGGTGAGTATGAAAGGGTGAGTAGGATTTTTATAGGTAAGAAGGTCTAAGCAGGAGAAACAACATAACCAAAGGGATGGCAGGAAGCAAGGACATTGTGGGGTCAAATATTGGAAAGAAGTGTGTTAAATGTATAATAGGAGGTGAGTGATGGAGAGTGATGGGTAGAAATCAGCTATGTGTTGTGTAGAGCCCTGCACAAAATGAAAATGTGAGGCTGGTAGTTCAAAAACCAGGAGGGAAGGTGCAGTTAAATGTACTAAAATATAAAGCTTTTCCTTTAAAAGAGAAAGCAATGGAGTAATAGTGATATATGACTAACACATACTTGTTAATCACAAAGAAAATTATATTTTAGTGTCATAATTTTATGTAATAGAATTAATAATAATGCTTTATTAATTGGATGTTGGTTTCTGGCACATGTTTCTATTTATAAGGAAAAAATGTACATTTTTGTACTTTTAGAACTTAATTTTCAAACAATATAATTAAAAACAATGTCAGTTGCTCCTAGCTAATCCAAGATCAGAAATAATTTTTGACAATTTTTAATTTTCAGAATGATCATTCTGTTGATGCAAATTTACTAAAATTATTAAGTGTAATTTTTTTAGACTGTGACAACATTGGGATACATTCCTGATCAATCATTTCATAATATAAATTTTAGTACATCTAGAGTTGATGATTCTTGCAGAACAATTTTTTTAAAGATTTGAGTTTTCATACAAATCAATTTCATAAATCTAAAGTTAATTTTAAATGTAAATTTGTACAATGGCATTTTAATATTTCCTCTGACATTTCTTGAAACTTCTAGAGGCTATACAAGAAACTAAAAGTAGCTCCATGATTTGCATATAATTCAAAATACTTGTTCAGGCATTCTATTGCTGTCTTCAATTATAAGGAAAATTTTATTTTAAAATTATCTCATTAATGATTCATGTGAAGCATCATATGAAAATAATACTTTTCCATCAAATGTGATCATCTTTAAAATTCAATTTCTATTTCTAAGCCTATGGATATTTGCTTTGCAATGTTGCAGCATTTTTGAAACCAGAAACTCAAAACTGAAGAATTGTTAATAACTTGCTGATATGGTTTATTGCAATAACTATGTATATGTTTGACTTTGTAATAATTTATTGACAAAGTTTACTGCCTGATCTCCAGAGTTCCTGACCCTTCACTTAAGCTGAAGGGTTCATGATTGTGCAAATGCACAGGGATGGGCTCTGGGGCTGGATGGAAGCCCGCCTCCCACCACAGGGAGGCCTCGACCGGAGCAAAGTCCCTCCTCTGCCCCAAGACCATCACTGATGCAAATGGTGCCACTTTAGCCTGGACTGCCACCATCTCCACCACCAACCTGAGTCCAAGTTCTAATCCTGGATGCCGCCTGGGGACCCACCACTCTCCAGACCGCCCCAGGAACATGCGCAGCCAGTAGGCTAGGCCAACTGTGTGGCCCTTTGCTGTGGCAGAGCTGCGCGAAAGCGGACGCCGCTGCCCCATGATGGGCACTGCTCAGGCTTCTGCTCTAGTGCCACGTGTGGCGTATTTACAAAACACAAGTTCAAAGATAAAACCACTACGAATTTCAAGTCCATAGCAGAGCACTAAACCAAGGGTGGGGCCCCTTGTGAGAGCAGGGCCGTGTGTGACTGCAGGAGAAGTCTAGGTAGTCTGCCTTGGGGATGGAGAATGTAGAGGAGGAAAAAGAGTTTTTAAATAGCATGGGGACAAGCTATAAAGCTCTCTCAATGCCTTAAGAAGAGCACTAAAGATTTAGGCACTGAAGATTTTCAAGTAGGAAAGGGACATTAAATTTGTATTATACAAATATCACTCTGTTGTGAAATCAGATAACGAGACTAGCAGATCAACTACCAAAATTATAACTTGGGCAAGCAATTTTGAGAGAGAGGATTTAGGGGAAGTAACAGATCTAAGGAATAGCCATAGTGTTTTGAGTTCAAAATGTGTGCTAGGCGCTATACAAACATGATTTCTAATCCTCAAAGAACCCCCTCAGGTGCATCTTACCCCCACTTTGCACCTGAGGCAGCTGAAACCCTTGGGGAGTAGCTGCCCAACGTCACACAGTAAGTGGAGGGGAGCCAGCATGAAGCTCCAAGCTCACTCCCGCCTCACCAAGCAGCACTTCTGAGCTCAAGGAGGACACCCCGGAATGCCAGGTCTGTACAAAGCTCAGGAAGAGGAAAGTGTCAAAGATTCTGGTGCCATGTTTCCCTCCCCTTCCTACACCCTCCAGAGTCCTCCAGCTTGCCCATGTTTATTTTATGTGTATTTCAAAAGATCCTAGGATATAAAGAGGACCAAGCTCCAAAAGGGAGACACTACGGTAGATTCTTTTGAGGTCAGGTGTGCAGAGAGCCTGATACATAGCTGGCATTCCATGAACAGTCGTCCCCTTCCTTACTACTTCTCTACTCGCGGTCTCACGGGGCACACATTGGATCTGATTTGGTTTGGTTTGGTTTGGTTTAGTTTTTCCTTCTTTCTCCCCACCACGCTGGTGCCCCACCTGACATCCCATGCTCCAGTGATTGTAAATCTTTCCAGAAGGCCCCGGGAAATGTGTGGCTTTTCCAAGCTGTGAAGACACTGCCTTCATTTGGTTCAGGAATAGCCCATGGTGGGGCATGGCTGGGACAAATGAAAGAGAAGGGGATGTAAATGAGTGAGGTGATTAGCACCCAGACAGCATCCAATAAATGTCAACAGCTTGTCAACCGCCAGAAAGCATTTTTACAAGGCTCTTCTGTCACCTACCGCAGGGCACTTGAGAGCCCTTCCACGCACACAGGGAGACAAAGGCATGGCCTGAGTTTTGAAAATCACTAATGCATTCATCAGTTAGCAAAAATACATTGAATGTCTGTTATGACAAAGACACCATACTTGATATTTCCATCCATTTAAACAATTAAGATCTTAGAAATTGATAATTTGGAATATATTATATTTAGTCATATGCATAAAAACTGAGAATAAGACCTATGAAATTATTTCATCAGGTCTTGGGCCAGCTCTCCACAGCTAATGACATTCAGTTATCAGTTTGAGTAAGTCCAAAATTATTTCAGAACAGAAAGTCTCAAATGACCATTCTGTTTCCCAGTGCACCAATCCTTGAGGTATTATTGTTAAGAAATGAGCATTGACCAGTTTAGCCATTTTCCAAGATTAAAACAAAGTTCAGCTATACGTTCAAGTTCATAACACAGACATTTATTAGTTGGGGAGGGACACTCATATTTGCTGAGCAGTGAATTTCTAGCACACACTGAGAAGGCCCCTTACCTACATCTCCTCACTTTCACAATTTTTATAACCTCCATTTTACAGATGAGCAAATTGAGACCCAGAGAAGTGACATAATTGACCACACACATCACAGCACGAGTTCCAAGTGGAGGCAGAATTCGATTTTAGTTCTGATTAATTTCAAGTAACTTCCATGTGCCAGAGGTCAGAAACTGTGCATACACAGTTCACTTTGTCACTTGATTAAATAGAACAAAATGTGATCACATAAATGCAAATCCATCCAAATCCAAAAATGAGGTCTTACTACTACCAAAGACATGCTCAATGCCATCTATTTCATTTTTTATATAATAGCTTTATTGTGATATAACTCACATACTGTGCAATTCACCAATTTAAACTGGACAAACAATGGTTTTTAGTTATAGCCTCAGAGTTATGCATCCATCACTACAATCATTTTTAGAACATTTTCGTCACCCCATAAAGAAACCTCATAACCATTAGCAGCCATTCCCCATTTCTACCCAAACCCCCAAACTTGGCCATCTATTTCTTTTATGACTTCTTTTACTATGCTGCATATATATATAAACTGAATAAATGTTTGCTTCCTTGGCTTTGAGTAAAATTAAAGTCATAGACCATAACTATCATTTTCATAACGACTGTCAAGGTACATCAGCTTTAGCAGTAACTGGGAAGCTATTGCTTTCCCCACTGCTAATCCAGGCGAACTGAGAAATACTGTGAATTAGTGTGAGTTAAGCAGTTGGCTACAGTTGTGCCCTGTATACTCTGGTTAGCAACAACTGTCTGGTCTTCCAATGATGAAAGAGCCCTGGGAGCTGGGTACTGACCCAGTGGAATGTGTGGAGCGCTGGGTGTGCAGTGTGCTGGAAGGCAGGAGATTAAGGAGGGCTGGCAAATGTGGGCTGGAAGGAGAGCAGAGCGCTGAAAGACGTGTGTGTGTCCTGTGCAGGGAGGAGAGTCGAACCACTCAGGAGCTGAAGGATGAAGCAGAGCCAAAGGATACCTGGCTCATCTTTTGAAAGGCAGACTGGAGGTCATAGGAGATACCCACCCCCTAACCCACATCTCTAGGTACACACTCTCTATTCACCTCTCCTACCTCCTCATTTCTCACCAAACCTTGTGGAATCTCTGTAAGATCATTTTCTTGCAGACTGAATCCCACCTCTCATTGTGTCATATTTATTCCTGATCTATGACGGCGCTGAGGAGCATCAGAAGCCATCCTTCCCACTCCGCACCTCTCCCCCACCCCTCCCTTCCTCAGTGCTCAGGTGTTTCCCTCAGGTGCGTGCTCGTGCACACAAACACACAAACACACACACACAGCTGACAGCAGCAGCAGAGGCGACCCTGGGTTGCAGGGGGTGAGTCTCATTCCAGGGAAGCACTTATATTAGGTGAGGGCTGGCAAAAATGACACCCCCAATGATAGGAGCTCCATGAGGAAAATGGTAACCTTTACCTGTAAACCCATCATCTAAAATTTTACACCTAGAATTTTTCTTTTACAGAATTGAGAGTATATATAAATATATATATATATATATATCATAGATGTGCATTGTGTGCAGATATAACCATAGTTCTTGATATAGATAGTTGTAGGTCTGTCTTTTTCATTTAAGATTTTACAACCAGCATTATCTCATGTTAATGAATATTCTTAGGAAACAAGATTATTTTAACAGCTAATATGTCATCTTATAAATATAACAATATATTTATAATATATTTAATATAATATATAATATAATATATTTTTATTTTCATAAAAATAACAACTAATATTTACTGGTTTCTTACTACTTGACTCTGAGCTAAATGTTTTACACATGTATTTTCTCATTTAATCTTCAAAAGTCTGTGAGATAAGTTCTGTTATCTTCTCCATTTTACAAATGATGGGTGGCAAAGAGAAGTTAGGTAAACTCTTCAAACTCAAGCAAGAAGGAAATAGTGGAGTCAGGGTTCAAATGCTGAAAGCTTCACTTCAGTGCCTGAAATCAAAGTATGCTTTAACTTCCTAGACAATGAAATTACATGGAATCAAAGGCTGTGGAGATTATTTGCAATTGTTATCAAAGTAATTCTCATAAGTAGTAGATGAAAAATACACACTGCACAAAGTGGTATTAAATGAAAAATTGACTTTTACAACCCCCTCTCCACTATTCTCATCCTACTCTCTAGAAGTGGTAGTTAAACCTTTGCCCTTTCCTCCCTTTCTCCTCCCCTTCCTCATCTGCCTCCTCCTCCCCTTTCTCTTTGTTATTATTTTGATGATTACCACTATAATTTCCAACAAAGTAGAAGCTTCTAGACCAGAAGTTGATCAGTTACTTAATTGAAAAGGCAATTAACAAGAGGAATTACAATAAATGGTGTGCCAAACCACTTATGTGTCCCAAAGTTCTTTTCTTTTATTAGAAAAAAAGCTGATAATTTGAATGTCATGTGGTCTGTCATGTATCACCCACAACTGGAATGCCTGGTCTATGAATTCTAGTCTTTATTTCTTTAAAGGGGAGTGAGGAGTTAAAGCCACTTACAAAACAACTTTGTGCAGGATCAATACAAATTGCTTTTCTTTTTTTTCCAATCTTTTAAAATTGGATTCCCATAACTAATTCAACAGCAATACTTCAATTGACTTACCTTTAACAAAGCATTCAATTCAAACTATTCAACTGACTTTTCAGAGGAAAACACTTCTGATGTCACACATATTTTGTTTACCTAAAATTTAAGTAAGTTACATAGTGACAATATGTGCTTCATAACATGTATTTATATGATAATTGTATTAGTCTTCTAGGGTTGCCATAACAGATACCATGGACTGGTGGCTTCAACAACAGAAATTTCTCATACTTCAGAGGCTCGAAGTCCAAGATCAGGGTCCTGTCAGGGCTGGTTTCTGCTCAGACCTCTCTTCCTCTCTGTGGACAGCTATCTTCTCACTATATCCATCCAGCTGAGTACTCAGTAGAATGTTTTCAGTCTGAAGATTTGTGCCCTTCTCAAGTCTGGGAAATTTTTTAAATTACTTCCATTCTTTTTTTCCCCTCTATTCTCCTCGTGGTGAATGACATGGAGCTCAGTGCCACCTGATTGTGTGACTTATTTGTGCCCCCTAGCTCCGCTCATGCCCAGTCCCAAATGTGCCAGTTCCATTGTATAATGAGTTCGGCTAGGCACTCCTGACCTTATAATCTGGTGAACTGGACAAAATGTGGTTCATTATGCTCAGTAGTCAGAGGGCCATTTAAGTCTCTTCATCAGGTGCTCTGTCTCTTCCAAGGCTCTGTAGCATATCAGAAGTTGTTTTTGTAAGACATAGAATTCTCCACTGCAGATGTCATGGTCTTGTGCCAGAATGTTATGTGTCTACATTATGATTTTTCTATTGAAGTTTACCATAAACTACACATAGTACCTTTTCTTATCAGATACAACTAATACTATAGGGTAGGCCAGGTCATATGGCCCAAGAGGCATAGCTGCTTGCAATATAGTCTGGGCCTGCTAAAACCCTTTTCTGCTCTGGGCACCACTCAACTTTAGCAGCTTTTTGTGTGATCGGAGCAGTATTCATAATTACAGAACTTGCTATCTCCAGAACCTAAAAGGCATTGTCCTTCTTTCTTAATGGGAGGAGGTATAAGGTAATAAGTTGTTCTTTCTCCTAAAAAAATCAATAATGTGGCATGTCCCTGAATCCTCACAGGGTTTATCATAGCCCCCACTCTGGGACACAATTGTACTTGCTGATTCTTGCTAATCTGGCATGATTAACCTAATATCATCAATATAGTGAATCAGTGTAATGTGTTCTGGGTTTTCTAGATGGCCCAGGTCCCTTCAGACTGTATTATAACAGAAGGCAGAGAATTTACAGACCTTGGGACAAGACTATAAATGTATCTATTGACCTTCCTTATCTTTTCTGATAGAGATAGCCCTCATCAGATCAGAAACCACATATCATTTACCTGGGGCTATTTATTTGCTCTAGCAAAGACATCACATCTTACATAGCTGCTACAATCTGGGCCATTAATTGGTGAAGGTTCAGGTATTCTGTTATCTTCCAGGATCTGCCTGATTTTTGTAGAAATAAGATGGGTGAATTAAATGAGGATATGATGGAAACCAATACCCCTTGATTCTTCAGGTCCTTAAGGATGGCAATAATCTCTTTCATTCTCCCTCTTTTAGTATTAGTTCTAATTTATTCTCTTGACAAGATGATTCTATTTATCCTGTCTCATGATAGCTATTATCCCACAGGCCAAGGAATAATTTCACAATTGTATATACATTCCAACTGTACATAATGGGACAGGGCTTAGTATCTGACCTCCACTCTCACAGGGGATCCATGATGCTTCTGGTCCCCTGACATCAGTGTCACGTAAGAACCTCTGTTCAACGATTCTCAGAAAATGTGCATATCTCTCTTTCCCTGTTGGATGGTTCCAAGACTGAATGACCATAGGTTTCTTCAGAAAGCGCTGAGGAATCATTTGCTGAATGTTGCATTCTTTCCTCTTAGAGACCAGACTGCTCCTTCAATCTAATGGAGTCCAGGTCCAAAAACTAGTTCATGGCCAAAAACTGGACAAAGAATCACAATTTTTTATTGGGCTAGTTTCCCTCTGCTTCCTGATCGTCTGTCCTTGATTTACTCTTGTTGTATAGATTGAGCAATGCTCTTGGTGACTGTGCCAATATCTTGCCCCTAGGAACACTATGCTCTGTTAACCAACTTTATGTACAGAATTCAAATTCCTTAATACTCTTCTGTTTTCAGCTTGGAAGTAAACAGTGTTGCTACTAGTCATTATACATGTATAGGAGCCCAAAATATTTTTAAGGATTTTTATACTTACGCTAAATGCCTACATAAAAGTTTTGCCAAGTTATTCCCACCATTTCACCACACTCTTGAAAGCACAAAATATTACTGTTTTTAATTTTTTCTGCCAGTTTTATAAATAAAATATTAAATTATTACTTAATTTGCATCAAGTATTTTTCTATAGTTTTAGAACCTATAAGAAATTCAGAAAAAGACAAGCTCTGAAATCCATAGCATGTACTTTTACACTCTAGAGAGATCACTGCTAGAAAGAAAAGAATGTTTATTCCTATGACATTTTAAAAAATAAACTGCTTCTAACCCTATTTATAATCCATCGAAAGGTAAATTATTTCTGTTCTTTTTTTATCACTCAGGTTTAATCTGTAATAATTTATGTTTCATCTCTCAAATCCTTAAACTAAGGATATATTTAGGCAGCTCTATGAGCTAGGTCATTTTTCCCAAAATAAAACACTGACCCCAAACCATGCAATCAGATAATAAGGAAATACTATGCAATGACACATTGGAAACAGACATAATATTTCCCAATCTAAAAAACATTTGACCTATCAAAGGAGCAGTAGAGCAAAGCAGCCTGTCATTATTCATATGTTCCATCATGACATTGCTGGCTTTCTCCTGCAAACCTGAGTAATGATTTCTTCATTTGTCAGTCAGCAGTCAGCCTACCCTGCCCACAGGCCAGTCTTGCACACTTCCTATTGGCCAAGGAGGGAGTGATGGATGGCAGCAGCTGCTGCCTCTGTCAGCCCCAGGTTCTACCTTTAGCTTACAGAGATCATTGACTGAAATGCACAAGAGACCATTCAGCTGTTGATTAAAGAGCCCACATATAGAGCCAGCTTCGTGTGTACTTACACATGAACAGAATCTAGAAGGTCTGGTTCTTAAAAAATATATTGTCTAGCCCCATCCCCTTTGTACCTGCCCAGAACCTCCAAATACAGAGCACAAACTAGGGCCTAGTACTTAGACATATCAGGGATTTGTGTGCCGAGTGGCAATTAGTAAGCCAGCCCATATTTCTGGAGAGAAAATTAGGCAAATGGAAAGGGTTTGGCCAGGCATTCTGGAGCTGGGTTGGCACTAATCTATGGATAGTGTTTCACAAAGTAGTGTTGGCAACACTTGCCAGGTGTGTTTCAGGAACTTCACAGTCACTAATCTGGAAATACAGTAAGGTGGCAAGGAAGAATTGGCACAAGAACACCCCATTGGTGCTAGGACTTCTTATGTTCTAGGACCTGGAATAGAGAGATCAGTGAATTTTATTCAGCTACTTTTCTGGAGGTGCAGATTTTGGGGGGTATACTTAAACTCAAGTTTTGAGATGATGACTATCTGAATTCAAGTGTTCTGTGCATAGGGCCAAGGATCTATTGCCTTTAAAAAACTCCAGTATTCTGAATTTTAGACCTATATTGACTCTGTAGCCCTTCACTGAACAGCTGACTGGCCTCCAATGAGTAGCAATAATCCCTGGAGGCTGAGCAATGGAGCTGGGCTGACAGGAGCATCTGCTACTCGTCCATCATCTCTGCTGGCCAATAGAAACAGGGCACGGTCCATGAGGTCTGGCAAGGCCCTCGCTCTCCGTCTCCAGTGGTTGTGCCAGATGAAGAAGTCATTACTACTTAGGGCTGGAAAATAAAACAGGGATGTCTGGAGGGAATAAAAGAATGAGAGAGCAGGATACAGCCAGCCAGCTGGTCACCAGGGCACATTACAGACCCTGGGCACTTCTTTCAGATGCCTTGCATATTTCAGTGTGCAGCCACTTTCTTCATCCCTTCACTGGGGGAGTTCAAGGTTCCAACATTCTTGCATAATGCAGGCCTTGCAAGAATGATAGAAGCCCTAGAAGAGATTCAAAGTTTCCTCATTGTTTTGAGATTAATCCAGGAGGCTCAGTGAGGCACTGCGTGTGTCTAGGAGCCATGAATGTCATTTAGAGAAAGTGAGAAAGAAATGATTCAGTGATTCTTCAAATATTCTCAGCATGAGCCCAGTTCTGTCTGTGCTCAGGGTGTGTGTGTCTTTCACAGTTGCCCTCCATCACTATTTTCATAATTTTTCTAAAAAGCATTATGGTTACTAATAATGATAGTAGCACTAATAATATCTCCTTTCTGAACCATGCACAATATTTACAAAGATTTTTCACATTCATGACTTCATCTGAAAACCTAGGAAATAAGAAAACCCTGCGGTATCATGCCTGTTTTAGAGATAAAAACACAAAAGGCCCAAAAAGGTGTGAGCAGCCCCAGGTAGAGAGCTAATAAGAAGCCAAGATGGAACTTGACCACAGATGTTACACTTCCAAGTCCAGGACTCTTTCCACACTCATGGCTCACTTTACATCATCCCTGACCACAGCTCAAGTAACACCGGTCAGCTGTGATCCAGAAACAGGAGCAAGAAGAAATACACAGCACCTGGGAAGTTTGTCTGGGGTATGTTTCTCTCTTGATGTCATTTCCATGAAAGAAATCACATCCATGCTACCAGTGTGTATGTGAGCATGTAATAAAATTGTAATCTTTACACTCACCCCAGATCAATGACCACTGAACTGGAGTCACTGAATATTCTCAGTATTTTTATGCAAAACATCTCTCATTTGAGATTTGGTGCCATTTTCTCAAATCATGGGAGCTGAAAAAGAGAGAAAGTGGCAAAATAATTCAGTTGACTTATACTGAAATCTGAAAGGTGGAGCTCTGCATGCATATGTGTGCATGTGTGCATGTGTGTTCGAAAAAGCAATATGATTAACTTTACTAGACCATAGAAAATGATTCTTAACATTTAAGAGTAGAATTTATACACAAAAAAACATTTAGATAAGGCAGAGCATCACACACAGAGCAGGAAATCAGCTGTCTTCAAACTACTGCCAATTTCCAAAAAATGACATGCTCCAGTTTCCGTTCCTCGAGATCCATACTTTAAACTGTTCCTCTTTGTTTTTTCCCCTCTTTTCATAAAAATGGATTATATGAAAGTAAAATGTTTTTCCCCACCCCCTCAAAAAATTTGTAAGAAAAAAGGACTTTATTGCTAGTATAAACCAAATAAAATTAAACAGTTTGACCAACCAGTATCTCACTATTTTGAGGACAGTCTTTTTGCTATTTTGACTTCCACACCAGTTAGGAGACTTGGATTAGACACTGAAGCTTGGACAGATTTTCACAGGCCCTGAGAGTAACTCGTAGCAAACTTTAATTCTAATAAACCTGAGTGCATGACACCACACAATAATGATCCACAAAGCATAAGAGTTGAGAGGAAATAAGAGTTCTTGATCTTTTTTAGATAACTGTCAGAAATATTAGGAATATATAGGAAAAGACCATAAAAAATGTTAAAAATAGAAATTCCACTAAGATCCTAATTATTCTGTCTACTAGAAGAGCAATGGAAATTTCAATCTGTCTCTAACTTGACCCCAGGACAGACTTTCCTCCCATCCTCAAGTTCATTTTCCTCTCAAGTTGTAGGAACTGAACCAAAAAAGACAAAGGAGTAGAAAAAAAAAGTTGGAATGAATAAAACACCATAGCCCTGAAGTAGACAGTCACCTCCTGTGAACACAAATAAACTATAAAATGCATTAAAACAATTGCATCATTTACTCAATTATTAGGGAGCAAGCAGGAGGTTATAATTCTAATGTATTCCTTAAAATATAATCGAAGCTTACCTTCCTGTTTGATTTTTCAATAGGATTAAGTGAGAGCTTTAGAATAATGTATGATCAATAGCATCCAGATTGCCTGTTGCAAAAAAAAAAAAGAAAAAGAATTTCATCATTCAATTTGCCTTTGATACAAGTCAGTGGGGCTATAAATTTAAAAGTAATTCACATCAGCTCCTATAATACACAGAGCAATTCTTGAACTTTATCATGCACCAGAATTACATAAAGGACTTATAAAATAGCCTCTGATTCAGTAGGTCTGGGGTGGGGCCTGAGAATTTGCATTTACAATAAGTTTCCAGATGTTGCTGCTGCTGGTCTGGGTACCACTTTTTGAGAATCACTGCTATACAGAAATTAAGATAATAGGGAAAAAATAAAGGACCTCAGGCTTTGGACCAAATAAATTCATTAGTGAACTAAAGAAAAATGTTTCACAATAGAGAGTACAGTACGTTCATTCAACAAATATGCAAGTGCCCCCTAGAGGCCCGTAACTGTACTGAATACTGGAGTTACTGAGGTGAACCAAACAGGCAGGGTCCCTGTCCTCACGGGGCTTACATTCTGGTGGAGGAGATGCATGATAAGCAAGTAGTCACGAGTGCTGTAAAGAAAAAGGAAGGGGCACAAGGGGGTAGGAAATGGTGGAGGTCAGGTAGTGTTAGACCTACTGTGTGGGTATAACTGTGGGTCTTTGAGGGGTCCTTTGTGCAGAGGCTTGATTTAAGGGAGGAAGGAAGCTGTAAGGAGGAAGACTACAAGAGCATTGTAGGCAGACGAATAACAAAGTTCAGAGACAAAGCATTTTATTGCAGTTATATGTTTTACAACCAATCTTCAGGAACAGCTTATGGCAATGAAAGTATTTTTGACAGGAAATGCCTATTCTCACTTGAAAGAACGTAAAATGTTACCCACACTCACAAAAGAGCACACATGCAAGTTTTTGAACTGAAAAAGGAGCTAAACACTTAGCCACACAATAGGCTTAAGACAGAAATTTAGTGTCAACCTGGAATATCAGTATAATGTTATTAAGACAATAATATCACGTGAACATGATTTAGCTAAATATTAGAACTCTCAGTATGATATACAGAAAACTGTGGAAATCTTCTAAATTTAATGGAAAGGATTTCAAAATGTGATGCTAGATTGGCCAAACATTTAAGAAAGATGAAAAATAACAATAATAAGGCAACAGTCCACCGCCTAGTGTGGAGAATTGAAAGTGGGATTATTAATTTAATGAGTAATAAAATGAAAGTTACCATAGATAAAATTCAGAAAAGCATGTTACTCAGTTCAACTAAATTGTAGCAGAGATAAAGCCACATTGAAAAGTTAACATTGACCTTATGTATTGTTGAACTATTAGAGAAGAAAACAAGATATCACAATTAAGTAGTGTTTTCTTACACTTAACATAAAATGTAAAGGTTTTGACTTATGTAAAGAATGAAACAATAACTTTACATTTTAGACATTAATTTTAAATGTTTTAGAGGGGAAGTCAAAGATAATGCTGCTGAACTTAGTGAAGAAAACTAACAGCATTCTTTTAGCTGAAAACTGACAGCATTCTTTCTGCCAAGCATAATGCATGTTTTGAATTTGTTACTAACAGACATGGCCTCAACTTTATAGACAGATAATAATGACTTTTGGGGAACAATTTAACAATTATATACAATATATTCTGGATTCATTCAAAGACTATCTTGATGAAACCTATCAAATATGATTTTAAAGCCACTCTTGGACACCTGGCAGGAATTCTGACTAAATGTTGCTACAGCAATTAAATTCAGTTTAGCTGAGATATGTGATGCACAGAGAGCTTTCAGCCAAACCACAGAAGATCTTCAAAGAGTGAATCATGGACATTGGCAGGAAATGAAATTAATTCTGAACCTGTAGCAGCCACAATTACTGGTGTAACCTGTTGCTGCCTATTAATAATGTTAGCAAAATCTACCCCCAAAAACTCCAAACAGATATAACTTTAGCAGTTTCACTTAGTAAAAGATGTTTTAAACCTTTTAAAAGTTTAAAGACAATTTTTAAAAACCTGTGTATACAAATTATAAAGAAATTAAAACATAGGCAAAGAAGTTCACATGACTGTGAGGCTGATGGTTCACATACAAGTAGTTATGAAAAGAATTTTCATTTATAGTATCTCTGGCCATTATAGATCAAGTTATAGTCAGTCAACATACTGCTTTTTTTTGTCCTTTGGAATATACTGATATTAAATTTTTTTAAAGAAAAAAACTTAAATACTATACTTGATCTAGATATTGCTTTTAGAAATGGTGACTATCATGATATAAGTGATAGCAGTTATGTGAAGTTAAAATATCTTGTAATACTTTTTTATAATAAAGGTAATTTCTCATATACTAAACCATAACGTTTGAACCTCATTTGTAAAGCGTGTTTCATTTCCAAATCTAATTATTCTTTTAAGAACAGTGTTAGCAATTCTAGCTGTTACTGTCTCAGTAGAGCAATGCTTCTCCAAATTGAAATTAATAAAAGTTATCATAGGACTACAATGACTCAAGGAAAGTTGTTTAGGTTGATGTTATTCATAGAAAACAGATTATATTAAAATCCTCATGATAACATGTTTTTTTCATATCTTGCTATGTTGCTACTCATGCAAACATCACCAACCCATCAACACAATACCTTACACTAAACATGTGCAATAATACTTAAATCCAGTTGTCATTTATTTTTTGCCTAATTTAGGTCATATTAATATATGACTTCACATATTTTTATTTGTTGTCATAAAGTATATTTTCAAGGTAGGAGGATAGAGCCTACTCTACTTAACAGTTTGTTAGCTTGATTTTTGACCCTTATATATTTAGACAAATACAATATGAGCTTCCATGTCTACACTCACCCCAGCCCTCACAAATGTTGAGAACAGGAATAGTTTTACTTAAAACTGTAGTGGAAGCTAAGTTTGGATCCATCCATCCTTGCTGCTGCTCTAGACAAGGAATCCCATCAATAATCTCCCCAGAGTTTTTCTCCATTTTATCCTTCAAATACTGCTTTTCAAATCACCTAATTTAGCATTCCCCTTATACTTCCTTACCCACATTCCCACCCACACACCTACTCTTGCCAGGCTCTGGAGCCACCTGAGAGGAAAAGGGGGATCATACAGAACAATAACTCCTGGATGACAGGGCAGCGACTGCTTCCAGGGCGAAGACAAGCAGTAACTAGAGGGAGAAAAAGAAAGAGAGAGAGAGAAAAGAGAAAATTGGGATGATTTATTTCAAACAGTACCAAAAGAATCAGGGAGAATAATGAGAACGGTAATGAGGAAATGAGAGAAAAAGTCAATTTAACAGCAGTGATAGGCATTTCTTCCTCTGAGAAAAAGATAGATGAGAAAGAGATAGATTAGATAGATAGATAGATAGATAGATAAATATAGATGATAGATATAGATATAGATAGATAGATAGATAGATAGATAGATAGATAGATAGATAGATAGATGATAGATGAAAGATGATAGATATAGTTAGATAGATAGATAGATAGATAGATAGATAGATAGATAGATGATAGATAATAGGAAGAAAGTAAGTAAATGAATAATTCTGAGTGTGGAAGAGAGACTAACTCAATTTCTCAGGAATTTATAAAGGAGAATCATCTGCTTAAAATAACAGTGTGGGTTATTAACATAGTCCACAAATACATATTGAGAACCTACTGTGAGTTCTGCACTGTGCTAGGTCCTGGGGTAATAATGGTAAGTAAGAGAAGATACAGTCCCCCTCTCATGGGGCTTCAAAGCAAGAAGGAAGCATAGAAATTGATCAAATATTCATGCCACTGGATATATTATTTCAATCTAGTTCTGAGATAGTCATACTTCCATGGAGCAAGGATTAGTGATTTTGAGAATGTATGGAAAGGTCTGAAAAGGCGCTCTCCAGTGCAGCATAATACTGCAATTCTCCAATTTAATAGGCACACCAAAGGGAAGCACAAGGGAGAGAAGACACAGCTCCACATCTGAGGGTGGCTCCCATTTCAAGCCTAAAAGAAACCCTCCATGTGACTGGGCCATAACCTGTCAGTTTGTTCTTGTGTAAATTGTGGCTTACTTCTTGATCATTAAAAAAAATGGAAAGGATAAAGGAATTATTCAAAAACTGGAAACAATCTAAAAATTCTTCAAAAAGTATATGGGTATGCAAACTGTGATACATCAATTGTGCAACACCACCAAGCAGTAAAAAGAAACAAATATTAATTTCCATAACAACTTGGATGAATCTTAAGTGCATTTTGCTAAGTTAAAGACGTCACACCAAGAAAGCCTACATATTGCATGATTCCACTTACATGGCATTCTGGAAAAAGCAAAACTATAGGAACAGAAAAGATATCAGTGGTTGCCAGAGTATGGAAAGGAGACAGGTTAGGAGTTGACTATAAAGGAGCTTGAGAAGATTTTTATTTTAGTGGTAAAACTAACTGCTCTATATTTTTATTGTGGTGAGAGCTATGCTCTTAAAAGCATTTGTCAAAAGTCATATGACTATACACTGCAAAAAGTAAACTTTTCTGTATGTAAATTATACCTTAATTAAAAAACTGTTTTAATGTTTCCAAAGGAAAAGGAAAAAGAAAATATAAAGGAATGTTGCAATGCTACAACTGGGTTGGTGATTTTTCTCCAAATTATTGCATCTTCAGTTCTGGACACCCCACTTACCACCTATGAAATTTAGTTAGATCATAACTACAGGTTGAAAGTCTGGAGTAAGGGTAAGTAATTGATGTATCTTCAGACTCTCTTGACAAACCTCAACAGTTGGTCTGGAAATGCACATGGAAGTCAGGTCACTCTTGTACGGTTCACTTATTTATTTCATTCCATTTTAATTCTGAAGTGCACTTATGTCTCACATTTACCCCAGACTAGAAAGACATCTCATTTGAAGCCTTTCTTGTTGATGTAGAGATGGAATGTGTTAAGCAAAATGTTTTGAAAGTCCTTGTTATGAGACTAAAGAACATAAATGAGCAGTTACTACAAGCAGTAACCTAATCTTCTGGCAGTTGTAAAGGAGCTGAACTTTTACAATGAAGGTTTTATGGGAAATGTGTCAGGAATTGGTTGCCATGATAATCCACTGGAATGAATTGGTATGGAGACTCAATTTAACAGCCGTGGGCTTCACCATGCAATAGCTAAACAAAGAACACTTGTTCCAGAAGAAGGTAATTACACTGTGCTCCCTGACTTTCAGAGTAAAATGTGTCTGATTACCAATGCTAAAGTAGATTTCCTTCATTTTCCAGCAGCTGAGGGTCATAAGACTGGAGGTGCAGTAGTTATTTCCCCAAGTCACTTTCCCAAAGAACTTTCCAGTCCTCCCACCCTCCCCTGCAAAGAAATCCCCAAACTTTAATAAGCAGACTTTTTTTTCTCAATTACTGGATATTTTCCAAAACTATGGCCCAGTTAAGAGATGGTGAATTAGTATCTCCTTTTTCCTCATATTTTACTTTTATTAAACTCCATATACAAATGTAAGTTACCCCATAGCACACGTGTTAATTACTTCCCTCATAAAGAAGAATGCAGAGAACAGAAGCAAGGAAAAGATAAAGAACGCTAGATCTTTGGGAACATGAATATACTTTTTCTTCTGCTATAATTTCCAAAAACTCTAATCTTTTAAAGATGAAAAGATTTCAATTTCCTTTAAACAGGTACATACAATGTATTTCTAAATGACTTCAGGAATAGGTTTGGTTGCTCTGGTTGACCTCTGCAAGCGATATTTGCAAGAATAAAAAAGAAGGAACATCCTGGACTCCTTACATGAGGCTAGCATAGTCTTGGTAACAAAAGAAGCCAAACATACTACAGGACAGAAAAATAATAACACAATTTCACACATGAACCAACCAAGCCAAAGATTTATGAAAAAGATGAGACATCACAATCATGGTAGGTTAACATTAGGACGTCATTCACTAGCAACACTAAATTAGAAAATGTTATTTAAGAAAGAAACTATTAACAAGAACAAGAAATGTTAAGTCTTTAGTAACACATCTTTAAAAATGTAAATGAATACAGAGCTAGCCCATGTTCTTGTATACAAAGACTAAATGGAAGAAAGATGTCAGTTATGCCCAAATTGATCTAGATGACTTCATGGAACCTACCAAGCTAATTAAAAAATGTGTATAGTAATTCAATTTTCCAGAGGTAACCAGCATACTCTGAAAACAAGGTGTGGAAACACAACCTCCTCTATATAAAGACTTGTTATAAAGCTATACTAGTTAGTATGGTATTTGCAAAGGAGGAAATAATGAATTTAACAAAACAAACATATCAGAAATGACCTCATGCATATATAAAACAAGTTTATTTTTCGGATAGCACATTGGTGCAGAAATAGTAGGCTCTTCAATAAATATTGCTATGACAATAGATTGAAATAAACTTTTCATATTGAAAAGTATGAATTGAAATCTCTACCTTATACTCTCCTAAAAACTACTAAAAATCAATTTCTGATAAGTTAGAGAAGTGAATGTGGAAGGAAAGAATTCAAAATGTTTAGAAGGTAACATAGAAGAATATTGTTATGATCTCAGGGAAGAGAAGAATTTAATAAGCAAAACACACCAAAAAAAAGAAAGAAAGAAAAAATGTTAATTTTTCAACATTAAAATAAGAGCTTCTGTTCATCAGAAGAAACCAAAAAGGAGAAAATAATTACATCACATGTAACAAAGGATCAGTATCCTACATACATGTAAAACTCCTATGAATCTATGTGAAAAAATAAGCAACCAAGCAGAAAAAGGTATACAAAATACATACCAGACTTTTCATGAAAGAGAAAACATTAATGGCTAATTGTCACCAGTATTCAGGAAAATGAAATTGAATGCAAGATTCCAATGAACATGTAACATATTGGCCTATTTAAAAATCAGCAAGACTGTTGTTCAAGGAATTGTACATTAACGATATCAAAAAAAACTGTGAATGTCCATAATTTTCCAGATATCATCAAAAAAGAACATCTTGCAATTACACAAAGCAGGGAGCCTGAAGAGGCAGTACACTGATGCACAGGGAGTGCCCGCTGTAATCCTACGGGGAAGCTCTGACTGCCCAGATGCATAGGAGAGCCAGGCATAGAATCCTACTACTTACCCCAGTCTAGAACCCTGAATTACCTATCCAGTATATCACCCCATCTACCCAAGTAATCAGGATTGGAAGAGTAAAATTCTGTAACATTCCAAAATGAACCTCTGAGCTGGCTACATTATGGGCTTTTCCCCAATTCTGTCTACTTAGCACCCCTTTCATCCTTGTCACTAACCTGGTCTGCCTCCTATCCCTGTCACTGGAAGTGATGTTCCTAATACCCTTCTTCATTATTACCCCCTGTTATGGGTATTAAATTGTATCTCCTAATAAGATTTGTTAAGATCCTAACCTCAGTACCTCAGAATATGACCTTACTTGGAAATAGGGTCATCACACATGTAATTAATCAAGATGAGGAGGTCATACTGAAGTAGGTTTGGCCTTTAATCCAATATGACTAGCATCTTTATAAGAAGAGAAGACAGAGACAAACACAAGAGGGGGAAGATGGAGAGCTGATGACAGAAGCAGAGAGTAGAGTGGTTCATTTACAAAACAATGAACACCAATTACTAGCAAACACCAGAAGATACAAGAAGGCTACAAGAAGTTACAAGAGGCAAGGAAGGATTCTCCCCTACAGTTTTCAGAAGCAACATGGCCCTGTTAACACTTTGATTTCAGATTTCTAGCCTCTAGAACTAGGAGACAATAAATTTCTATTTTAAGCCAAAAAAAAAATCAGCAAGACCATGTGCTGGCAAGAATATTTAGAAATGGGACATTTCTCATCCATTATTAGTGGGAGTATAAATGAGTACAATCAATTAGAAAAATATTTTGGCATTGCTTAGTGAAGTTACACACGCATAAATCCTATAACTAGCAATTTTATTCCAAGGCCTATACTCTAGAGAAATTATTGTACACAACTGATATAAGTACAATATTGATTTTTCAGTATCAAAAAATTATAAACAACTCAAATGCCCCTTAACAATGGAATTAGTAAACTATAGTTTTATTAGTTTTATTCTCCAGAACAGGCTGTTGTATAGTAGTGCACATAGCAGAAAATAAATGGACTACAGCTTTACATATTACCATGGATGAACAGCAAACATAAGTTTGAGTGAAAGAAGTGGGTTACAGAAAAATACATGTAGTATATGAATTTACATGGAGTGCATAGGCAGAACTAAACAATATTTTTAGTTTTTTTTAAGACTGTCCATCACATTTGGTAAAACTAAGGGAAATAGCCAAGTAAATGCTTTATTTAAAACTTCAGATACTTTTCCCACTCCACTGAATCTCTGAATTCTATAGATCAATTATTCATTTCCACAATGGTCAGGACTTAGGTTATGAACTGTACACTTATTCCATGGGACTCGGGCCCATATTACTGTTTACAAAATATAAGAATATCTAGGTCAAAACAAACCTAGGAAAAATGGCCAGTAGCCTTTAACGTCATGTAGTAGGGGTAATTTATAAATGTAGAGTTTCTTATTGTCAGACTATAATGTGGCCATACTTGTTACATGTAGGAAGAAATAAATACAAAGAATATTGCTACAGTAAACCTGTTGAAATCTAGTTAGTACCTTCAAGTTATTTGTATAGCTCAGTGTTTACCAAGATATAAGATATTAACAGATGTTTAAATCCCAGGCCCTGTTAAGTAAATATTGGAACATTATACAACCACTATGATTTTAGTTGTGCATTTATATAGTAATACCCTAGACAAAACCTAAATCTAAGTAAATCCCTCTTGTTGACTCAGAGCAAGAAATTTTGCTAGCCAGCTTTTAAAGAAGAGATCATGAAATCAGTGAAATGCAAGTATAAGTACTGGCTCTCCTACTTTTTGGCCCTGTGACCTCAGAAGGATTATTGAACTCCTAAACATCAGCTCCCTAATATGTAAAATGAAGATAATGGGGCTATTAAAAACACTGGGTAAAATATATGTAAAGTGTTAAGTATTAAAAAATGTTATGTTATTAATGCAATTATTAAAATATAGTATCAGATTAATCTAAATTAATCTAGACCCCTGATAACGTAGACATTTTTGTTATTGTTATAAAAGTTTTCTTAAGTGAGCAATTGGCCTAAAAATTCCTCATGCAAGGAAAATAAAGGTATAAATCAACTTATCAATTAACTGGAAAATTAGACTACTTCTTTTGCTTCCTAAATAACCTATAGGCACAGTACAGCCTGAAGTGGTAGGGTGCAAGTTTTAAAAACTCCAAGGAACAGATATCTTTTATCCATCTCTCAGAAAGATGAATCTCAAACCTTATTCAATAGTTAACAGAAAAAAAAAAACCCATGTTAAGAAACCACCCAAAACTTGCCTCTAAAGATACATAAAAACTGCTGCTCATACTTTTTTGTTGTAAAATACTTCAAAGGACAACGAAGATAAAAACATAACAAGAAACACTCTTGTATCCACTTTACAGCCCTATCAAATTTTGCTGTACTTTACTCAGATTATTTTGTCATAGAAGTCTCCTATGTATTTCTCCTTACTCCTATTTCCTTCTTTTCCGAGAGATAGCCATTATCCTAAAATTGACATTTATATTTCTCTTGCAATTTTTTCATGTTATTACACTTATCTATGCAACCATAAAACTATATGGCACTGCTTCACAGATTTTCAAGCTTTTTATAAACAATATCACCCCATTTTGGCAACAACGTTTAATTTTTTTGACAGTATTGATTTTTAGATTTAACTGGTTTGGTACATGTAGTTATAAGTCATGGTTCCTATCTGCTGTTGAGTATTTCACTGCATGAATGTATCACAATTTATTTATTCCTTTCACTTGTTTAAGTATGTTTGGTTTTTGTTTTACTTTGTTTTGTTTGGATTTTTTTGTTTTATTTTGGTTTTGCTATTACAAAATAATGCTTCAGAGACCTTTTGTAAGTTTTCTTTGTACTCATGTGCATGAAATTCTCTGGAGTATATATCTAGAAATGAAAGTGCTGGATTAAAGGACATGTGAATCTTCAAGGCATAACTACATATTACCAAGGTCCTTTAAAAATTGACTATATCAGTGTATGTTCCAGTCAAAAGAGTTTGAAAATTTCCTTTGCTCCACATCTTTGCCAAGATTTGACATTATTTGGCTTTATAAAATTTTCTCAACACAGATCATTGTAAAAGGTATCTTATGGTTTGACTTCTATTATTCTCATTACCATTATTAGTAAGACTACCTTAAAGTTCTTAAGTATATAATCATATTATTTACAAATAAGGATATTTGGTCTCTTCTTTTCAAATGATCATGCCTATTTTTTCACGTTGTCTTATATTGGTTAGCACAAGGGTATAATGACTGGGAGTAATGATAGCAGCTATCCTAATCTTGTTCTCATTGTTAGTGGAAAAGCTTTGAAAATTCAGTCATTATGTATGATTTCTCTAGTATTATTTTTGATGATTACCTTTAGTCCAACTTAGAAAGTTTCCATCTATTCTGATTTTTATCATGAATGAGCATTAAATTTCAATGAATGTTTTTTTCTGCCTCCATTAAGATAATTATATGGAGTTTTCTGGGGGTTTTGTCTTTTATATGCTACTGTGGTATGTTCCAGTTAATAAATTGTTTTTTGCACTTGGATTTCTAGGATAAAATACTTCTTCCTGTTCATAATGTATCTCTTTATAAATGCTGCTGAAAACAAATTGATAGTATTCTATTTGGGATTTTTACATCAATGTTTCCAAGTGATATTGGTCAATAATTTATTTTTGTATTGTTTATTTGTCCAGTTTTGGTATCAAGACCTTTTCTATTCTTTCACTTTGTGAAACAGAGGATTAGGTAAAGCTTGTCTTTAGATTCTTTAGAACAATATTATGGGTGTCTTTTGAATGAAACAACACAATTTTTAAGTGTCTATTTCATACAAGATATTCTTAGTTGTCTACCCCATACCATCCTCCTTTTTTTCTCGCTAAAAGAGCCCTGATTTTGTTGGAGGTTGATAGATACATAGATATAAATATGTATTTTATATATATATATATATATACACACACACACACATATATATAAATATATATATACACACACATATATATATATAATATGGGGGTTAATATATATATACACGTAATTAGAAAAATCTGTATACTCACATATGTGCATATATATTCACACATACAAGAGAGGTGCCTTTTGAGAGATAACTTTACCTCACATGAGGACTTCTAAGAATTAATAATGAATTTTAGTATATAAGCATTTACTCCCTTGCCCTCCCTGCTAACTTTTTCCAGTTGCCTCCACCTGCCCATCCCTCCACCATATACACACATCTTAGTCCATAACCAGCTGTTATGTGTGTATTTCAGAGCGCCTGCTCCACTTTGAAAGCAAAGATGATGCCAATCCAAGAACAGAATCAGAAGGCTATCTAGCCCAGTTCTTGGTCATGAGGCTGTTTACATCCAACCTAGCCAGAATGAGAGTTTTAATAAAGATATAGCCAGGGCAGTAGGTTTAGAGGCATCTCTTCAGCCTCCTATGTGGGCATGAGAGTCCCTGGGCCAGGCTGAGTCCCATTCCTCTGAAGGAGCCAAGAGCCTGAGTGCCAGCTCCCAGGCCAGAGCCCAGCATTGGCCCTGCTCATAGCTTTGAGTTTCTACTGTTTTTTTTTATCTTCAAACATTTACCTTGTTTTGGGGTCCAATCATATTTTCTGGTTCTCTCTCCCTATCTTTTCCTTATTATTTCTATGAGTTTGAAGCAAAAGGGGTGAGTCTAGTTGTAAACTCACTGTCAGCTCTTCAGAAAGCAATATTTTCAAATATTCTTTTGGAAAAACAAAGTAACAATTCCTATGGAACCTAAAGCTCTCAACATAGTATGTCTTATTGTTCATTTTCTACCAGAAAGCTCCTGTTTAAGCATTCACTTGTCCTTGATGAGAGAACTTACAGTATAATTCTAGAAAAAATATTCCCCCTATTAAATAAGCTATATATTACAGCACACTGAAATATGCAGTAATTATATAATATAATACAAGTTAAAAAGTTCTAGTCTCAAAGTTTCAACTTTACCAAATAAAAGAATGGTCATCTTATATTCTCGGTCTCATGAAAGTTCAGAAAGGTTGAAATTTCACTTCGCTAGGAGCAGACAGTGGATGTATATTCATGCCCTGGGGCCAACAGAAAGTACATGTATTGGGCAGGACTATTTCCAATACTGCATACCAGAGCTCTCAACTTCCCTCACCGATCAACTCAGAAGACATGACTCCCTTTTGCATTACATTTCCGTGGAAATCTCGAGTATCTCTGTCTAACGAATTCTGCCCAAACTTTAAGAATAAGCCCCTGTTAAATAAAAATTTGGAAACACAAAATTATGTGTTTTCAAGTAAAGTTTATAATGTTCTATTCTTCAAGAAGGATCTTAGGTTGGAAAATGACATGTATTGGAAATGTTTATAAAATTTACACGTTATTTTCAATCAAGTGTGAGTTCTGATTTCAGTTCAGAGCTTTAAACATCCTTAGATAGCAATCATCTAGTCAAATTTCTTTATCGTAAAGATGAACAAACTGAGAGCTTAAGTAGTAACAACATTTCGTACCATGGGTCAAGGCCAGTGTCTTGATTCCCAGTCCATCACTCCTTCCATGCCACTCCTATTCTTAAGAAAATAACTAAGATAATGTTGTGAAGAAGCTGTATTGCTTTCACAGAGAAGGCAGGGCAATGTTCCAGGAAATGCAGTCAGTGGGTGAGTTCCCAAGGAATATAACCTTTAGGGCTACAGGCACACAGGGATTAAGTCTGCCTTCGTGGGCTTCAAAGGTGGCAATCAGTAGCATGCCCTTCCATCTCTCCCCTCCCCGAGCTTGTGGGTCTCTCCAGTTCTCCAGCTACTTGCCTCAGAACTATTTGAGAACATGTGCTTTGAAATGTCTTCTTTTAACACCTACAAATGGGATTTCCCTTTTGGTGTAATAACTAGCAGCTTTCAGATCTACCAACCAAGGTTAAAAAGGACCTTTGTTCCTCTTCAACTTATTGGTATGGTTGGTTGCCTTAATTTAGCACTTTACTTTAAATGCACACATACAGCCTCTCTTGTAAAAACAATAGTTGTTTGGTAATGGAGTTACTATGCTGCATTAATACATTCATTACTAAAAATAATAATGGGCAGTGCCTTGCAGTAGCCACTTCCTCATATACCAGGAGGAAAGCTGTATACATTTGATGAAGATTAGGGCTTCAAATATATTTTGCCACTGTACCCACAGAGAGAAAGAAAGCTAAGGGATAAAATATGTGTTTGTTCTGAATCATTTTTGAATTACTGTGTTCTTAAAATATTTACAAACACCAACAGGTATTACTAAGGTCATGGCCATATTCTGAGCACACACATTTGGAGAAAGAATTAGCTATGCTTAAAAGTATGGTCATTAATTAACTAATAAGGGAAGAAGTTTCCTTGGTGAAAATGCACTTTAAGAGCTGTATTTTTCAGTTTGATTTCTTACCTGGTCATACTTATCTGGTTTTCATTCTAAATTATCTGAACAACTGTCAAATTTCCACTTTGATTCACTATGTGGCAATACACTGTATGAGGCAAATAAAAGGATATACTTCTTTTTAAATTTTACATTTCAAATTTTAAACTTTTTAAAGTTTTTGGGTAATTTTATGATTGGATAATTTTACAAATTGATTGATTTGTGCTTTTCATAAAGAAAGATATAAAAAATAATGCCAGCTGGTGAAATTTAAATTTTTTCTCATCAACAACTGGTTTTTCCCTTTAAAACATCATGCACTGTGTTTATAGTATGAAGTTAAAAGTATAGTCTTCTTTGGGGTCTTCCAGGCTGTGTCCTGATGCACTATCAGACCTCATACTACATGCTGTACTTAAGGTATTAGTTAAACCTACTTTATTTACATCATCACGAAATTTGCTTAAAAATGAGTTACCATAACCAAAAGAAATTAAAGACACACAATGCCAGTCTAGTAGTCAATGCTAAAAATTCTCCCACACATGCCAAGAGAGACTTCCTATGAGTAACTTTCTAAAAAGTTGTTTCAAAACCGCCTGAAGCATGTGACAAGATATCACACTCAGATGGATATCTGATATTTTCACCTTCTATCTGTTATTGCTGTGGTCTCCTTTTAATCCCTTTAGCATCCTGCTGAAATGAAGTTTATAAACAGAAGTTTATGAATGGTTCAACACTGATACTGTCAAATATCCAAGTCAACAGTTTAAACCCTTCAGTCTACTTCCACCTTCTGAATCTGGAGATTCCTCTGTGTTCCCTGTATCTTACAAAGGGAGCTTCACAGATGTTAATTTCTAGGCTATCTTCAGACTGTGTTTTAAAGAAAAAAATTTTTTCACTATGATCAGAAATTAAAGGTAATAGAGTGACTTTTCCAGCCAAGTAATGATGAAAAAAACTTCTTCCCTTTACTAAATAATTGATGCATGCTCTCTCACTTAACTCTTTGTGTCCAATAGAGAAATGTAAACTTCCTTTTGAATTCCTCTTGTAAAAACATTAGCCAAAATATTTTACATACATCTATTCCAAATCTCTCTTTTTGCCATTTGTGTGGTACCATTTTTAAAGGTCTGAGTTATATGAATTGAATTTGTGTAATAATATCTTTGTTTTTAGTAAATGGTAATTTTATTTTGATACTAATTCTACCAAGAATCCTTTTTTCTTTTTTTTAATTGAAGTATAGTTGATACACAATCTTACATTGGTTTCAAGTATACAACACAGTGGTTCAACAGTTACCATATTATTAGATCCTCCCCCCAACTAGTGCAGTTACTATCTGTCAACTTAGAAAGATGTTACAGAACCATTGGCTATATTCTCCATGCTGTACCACCATCCCCATAACCAGTTTATATTATGATTGAGAATTTTTATGCCCTTTTATCTCCCTCCCCTCCCCACCTACCCATCCCAACCCCTTCCCCATGGCAACCACCAGTCACTTCTCAGTGTCTATGAGTCCACTGTTATTTTGTTCATTTTGTTTTGTTTTTTTAGATTCTAAAATAGGTAAAATTGTATGGTATTTGTCTTTCTCTGCCTGGCTCATTTCACTTAACATAATACCCTCTAGGTCCATCCCTGTTGTTGGCCCTATTAATGGCATAATTTCTTTTTATGGCTAAATAATATTCCTTTGTGTATATATAGCACTCCTCCTTTATACATTCATCTATTGATGGACACTTTGGTTGCTTCCATATCTTGGTTATTGTAAATAATGCAGCTAAAAACATAGGGATGCATACATCTTTTCAGATCAGAGATTTTGTTTTCTTTGGGTAAATTCCTGGCGGTGGAATTAATAGTTCATATGGTATTTCTATTTTTAGTTTTTTTGAGGGGTCTCCAAACTGTTTTCCACAGCAGCTGCACCAACTTACATTCCCACCAACAGAGTAGGAGCGTTCCCTTTTCTCTACATTCTCACCAACACTTGTTAACGTCTTGTCTTTTGGACAGTGGTCACCCTAACTGATATAAGGTGATATCTCATTGTAGTTTTGATGTGCATGTTCCTGATAATTAACTCTGTAGAGCATCTTTTCATGTGCCTGTTGGCCATGTGTATTTCTTTTTTGGAAAAATGTATGTTCAGGTCCTC
Source organism: Manis javanica (assembly GCF_040802235.1). Taxonomy (NCBI): domain Eukaryota; kingdom Metazoa; phylum Chordata; class Mammalia; order Pholidota; family Manidae; genus Manis; species Manis javanica. The sequence goes on from NC_133168.1 coordinate 37,578,635, forward strand.
TGACCATTTTTTAACTGGGTTATTTGTCTTTTGGTGAAGTATATGAATTCTTTATATACTTTGGATGTTAATCCCTTATCAGATAAGTCATTTACGAATATATTCCCCCATACTGTAGGCTGCCATTTTGTTCTGTGGATGATGTCCTTTGCTGTACAGAAGCTTTTTAGTTTGATGTAGTCCCACTTTCACTTTGAATTTGTTTCCCTTGCCTGGGGAGATGTGTCCAGAGAAAAATTGCTCATGCTTATGTTCAAGAGATATTTGCCCCTGTTTTCTTCTAAGAGTCTTGTAGTTTCATGTCTTACATTTAGGTCTTTAATCTATTTCAAGTTTGCTTTTGCGTATGGAGTTAGACAGTAATCCAGTTTAATTCTCCTGTATCTAGCTGTCTAATTTTCACAACATCAATTATTGATGAAACTGTCTTTTCCCCATTGTATATTCATGGCTTTTTATCATACATTAATTAACCATATATATGCATGGTTTTATTTCTGAAGCCTCTATTCTGTTCCATTGATCTATGGGTCTGTTCTTGTGCCAGTACCATACTATTTTGATTACTGTGGTTTTGTACTATAACTTGAAGTCAGGGAGTATAATCCCCCAGCTTTGTTCTTTCTTGGGATTGTTTTGGCTCCTTGGTGTCTTTTGTGGTTTCACATGAATTTTAGGATTATTTGCTCTAGTTTATTGAAAAATGTCATTGGTGTTTTGATAGGGATTCAATGCATTGAATATATAAATTGTAATAACATTTTTATGCTAAGCATTTCATAGATTCATTAAAAAGAAATCACCTTTGAAAGATGAAGGTGGTATTAAATATATTTCTCAGCCTAACTCAACATTAATGTCAACACAAATTCAAGAGAGAACTAAATTCAGAAAGTTGTGATTATTTTATTTGAAGTTGATTTGTATATAACATAAAAATAGTCTTTAAAATGCATCAGAGGAAAAGTTTAACATTCTTATAATAATTAAATGTATGTCAATAATCATAAAGCATCTCATCTGTTCACTAGGAGAGACCATGGAGAAGTTTTAAACCATTAAGATCCACTCTACCTTTGTAGGAAAATAAGTGAACTCTCTTTTTCTTAATATTTCACTAGGTCAAACTGGAATTCCTCTAGTTAGCTTTTTAATGAGGTTTCAGAGCACAGGAATTTCTCTTTTTTTAAATTTCTTTAAAATAAAATCACCATTCAGACTCCCCATTTGGTTACTAGAATATCAGTACTAAATAATACACTGTGCCTGAAAAACCTAGCTTTTGCCGACATGTTTTCAGTAAATACTATTAATAGTTTGAATCCACAAAATCTTATCAGCTATTCTCCAAATTCCAAACACATCTCTGCTCTGTAAAACAGGCAAGGGTGGGTTTAGAGGTAAAGAAAGAAAAAAAGGAGGAAGGGAGAAAGGAAGGGAGGGAAGGAGAGAGGGAGGGAGGAAGGAAGGAAGGAAAGAAGGGAGGGAGGGAGGAAAACTGTGAGATTATATGGTGTTCATCCCCTTTAGTTGGCAGGACAAGGCAACACAAAATGCCAGGAGTCAATAATCCAAACAAATCATGGGCCAAGGGAGGGCCTGGGCTGGCTGTAGGTCAGTACTTCGAATTAGTTCTATTCTTACACCACTCCTTTAAAGCTGCTTCTTTGCAGTTTTCAGAAGAAGATGACTTAGGTGGACAGAAAAATTTAGAAGGTAATGAAGTACGTTTAAAAAATGAGAGGCACTCCTGAAGAGAAAATAGAGTACTTCATTGTGATGCTGTCTGAAACATGTATTCATTCAAAGCTAATTTAATTTCACTTAACTTTGAGAATAAAGGTATCCTTTTATTTTTACAGTTATAGATATTGTTAAATTGCACACTAGAACCAGGGTACTAAAAGGCAACTTTGGTGCAATCAACTTTATTTTCATATGGCAGACTCCCTCCTGGCAGCTGACTTAGTTGTCATGAAGCTATCATAAACTGGAACTCATTTTTTAAAGTTTTATATTCCCTCTGTCCAATTAGGAAATCAAAAGGCAATTCGATTAGATGCACTGGGTAACAGCTGATCTGTCTGGAGGTGCTGATCCGTTTGTAGGCAGGACCCAATTCCCATAACATTGAACTGACCTTTTGCAGCCTCTTCTAAAATAACCGGGGGAGAGGGAACAAGAGGGAGGAGGCCAAAGACTTTTCGTTTTCTGTTGCAACCTGTACCCCATTCCCAAGGCTTTGAATCAAAACCTGATTTCTTTGACTTGATTATGTCCCAGCGATTTGAAGAGCAGGGAGAAAAAGAGATGTCTAAATTTAGTTGTGTTTTTACTTTCCACTTTAGCCTAGAAACAAGATGCAATCTCTTAGAAATACCACCTTCCATGTAAATGGCAGCTTTTCAGGTAAATAAAAAAGATTGAACTTGCTCCAGTCTTTAGGTGTATTTTAAAACTATGTCATATTTATTTTTCTTCCTTCACCGTGCGTTTGTGGGGAGAGGATTGTTTTCCCACCTAAATTCAAGGTTGGTGCTCACTGGCCCAATTCCCTCTGATCCTTTTAACTCCCATGCAGCCAGTAAGTACCCTTATTTAGCTGGAGCGATGTTTTTAAAAACTGTTTCAAGTAAAAGGAGATTGAGAAATGTGAACAGCAAGCAGCCTTAGCAACTGGCACCACATTTCTTCATTTTCATTCCCTTCATTTAAACATTTCTTCAAAGTGTGGGGAATCTCTGCTCCTAAAATCCTTTTCAAAAATACCTCACGTTTTGCTGGGCCTTGTTCTTATTTTCTTCTGAATGTGTGAGAAAATCAAAGTTCTTCTAGTCCCATGGCCAAAGTAAAATTAAAAAAGTCAACGTGAGTGGGTAGAGGGGATAAGAGGTGGCTGCTGGGAGGTGAGCGTGGACGGGAACCGAGCTTCCGAGGCTCGGCTAGACGCGCAATGCGTGCTCGCCTCGCACCGCTTTTCCGCGCAATATCCCCTGCAGCCCCCCACGCTGTCCGGCGCGCTCCGGCCACTGATGCTCACGAAGGAGATGCCCTACCCAAAAGAAGCCACCGTAGAATCGTTTACCCAGAGAAAGGGAAGAGTGTGATCTGCGGAGGCCGCGCCTGCCGCCGGCCATCTGCCGCGCGCGTGGCGGCTGCTTTGACACCCCGGCTCCTGCGGAGGCCTCAAACCGACCCCGGCCGACGCGGAGCGGCCCGCAGCAGCTAGGGTGCGCCACCGCGGCGAGTGAGACTGGGTCTGCGCGCTCACCTCCCGCACCCTGAGGGGTGCCCTGAGAAGGTTGCTGTTGCCCTTCTCTGAAATTCCTAGGGCGGAAGGGTTGGTCTAGGGTGGTGGGATCCAGGATGTGCTGCTTCACCTGTGTTCAGGTGAGCGTCAGAGACTCCAGAAGCCTGCGGGGCTCAACCACTAGGAAGCCCGGCCTCTAAAAGAGGCTCGCGTAAAAGTAGACTAAGGGGTGTATTTATTTATTTCAATTTTCTTTAAAATAGATTACAGCGTGGTTAAAGAAACTCTCCAACCCCTCAGGATGGCTCATCATTTATAAGCCAAATTGGAGACATGGAGCCATTACACCCAGTTATATTTCGGGCAAAACCAAAACGGCAACCCTGAAACAATTTGTATTAAAATATTCACATAATATAAAATATCATGTTTTGAAATATTAAAACATATCTTTAAGGGTGCGTGAGTTTGCAATTATACAGCCTGAGAATCGGTACCAGATTTTTGTTGGATTTGAACCGGGGGAATAACTTGGCTTGAATCAATAATCCACGCCCCCTCTGCCTTGGATCTGGGTTCTCAGTGCCCTCAACCTCCGCCCCTGCCGACCCACAAGTGTGGCCAACCACTGTTCCCAGCCATTCAGAGAGCCTTGTCTCCATTCATTTCTAAGCCTGTAAGAGGGAGGACTCCACTGTTGCACCCCCTTCTCCAAGGAGCTAGTTGGGGTTGGGGGGGTGACTGGAGAGGATGGAGAGTGTCGCGGGAAGCCTGGCGGCGCCGGGAAAGCTCTAGAGCTAGAAAAATAAAGGCAGTGCACGTTTCACAGCTGAAGTGTATCCTCTTTCACCTCTCTAAAAATCAAGCAAAATCGCGGCGGTGTATTACCAGCTGAAAAGTCAGTAAAAGCCTCTCTGGCTTCCCTGAAGTTCTTAGAATCACTCCTCTTGCAGCCAACGAGTCCTTTTCCCAAAACGTTGGCGCAACTTTAAAGGACGCGCGCGGCCAAGGAGCCCCGAGGAAGCCGGGGGCTGGGTAGGGCCTCCTGGACTCGTCGAAAACCACTGACGCCGGGAGGAGCCAGAAGCGGGGCTCGAACTACGCGAATGGAGCGGGTTCGGGTGGAGTACTTCAAAGTGAATGGGGCAGGATCGAAGTCTAGAAATGCAGAAGGAACTGCACTGCGGAATCCAGGTGCGGAAACTGGCGGCGGGAGGACAGGGTGGCAGGCGCAAAGTAGGTGCAGCCCAGACAGCGGTTACAAGCTACAGCCACTGCCATTTCCCCGCAGAGGGAGTTCCGCGCGCGGCCCGAGTCCTCCGACTCCGACAGCGTGTCCGCGACGTCCCGGATCTCAGGGAGGGATTTCTGGGGAATAGCACCGTCCTTTCCCGCACATCCCCCAGAGCCGAGAGCAGAGACTCTGCCCCATCTCGCCGTCCTTGGACGCAAACCCTCAACTCTCCAAAGTGAGGCCGGGGCTGTCCCACAAGACCTTTCCCCACCACGCCCCAAATTTCATTCTCCCTCCCAGAGCAAGACCCCCACTAACTCCCTACGCCATAGATCTCTTGTCTGTCTCTCTGTCTCTGTCTCGATCTCACTTTTAACCTGGGACTCCCTGTTTCTCTGGGTGCGAAGCCCCAGGGCTCACGCGGGGACTGTGCAGTTCGCCGCCCCTTTGGCCACTGTCTCGTGGGCGGTTTCCGATAGCTGGGGAAACCGACCGGCAGCCCCTCCGGCCCTCCGCCCGCGCGCCCCCGGTCCCCGCCCCTCGGCGCCCCCACCCCCTCCGCGGCCCCGGAATGGCGTCAGCACGCCCGCCGGGCGTGGGGTTTAAATGCCCACTAGCGGGAGCCCGGGCGCCCCGGTCCCTGAGCGCAGTCCGGGCTGGACCTGCGGGGGTTGGGGGGAGCGTGCGAGCGGGAGCCCGAGCCGCGGAGCGCGCTGCCCTGCTTCGTCGCCGATGACTCGGGAAGTCGCGACCCAGCGCCCCCCATGCAGGCCCCCTGCGCTCTGCAGACTCAGAGTTGATAATAATACACCTACCCGACTCCGCTGCGGGGAGCCATGAGCTGTCTGGATGTTATGTACCAAGTCTATGGTCCTCCCCAGCCTTACTTCGCAGCCGCCTACACCCCTTACCACCAGGTACGTGTCTCCCCCGCCCGGGTCCTCGGAGAGGACGGTCGCCACCGGTCCGAGCACCGCCTGTGCCCGAGGTCCGCGGCGCCTTCGCGCTCGGCGCGAGCGTCAGGCCCACGGGCGCCGCCGGGATGCGGGAACAGCGGCGCTGCCACTCGGTGGGTTGAGCTGACCCCTTTACCTTGTCCATTTACTCTCGGGACGGCAGCTAAAGCCCTGCCAATGCGTGCTCCGTCCTTTCCGGGAATTAACAGACGAGGGTCGCACGGGCTGGATTGTCTTCTTAGAGTCTGTCGGACTCCAGATTCTTCCGTGCGGGTGCAGGGAGATGAGAGCAAAGGTCACTCAGGGAAAATCAAACTCCCATCTGAGCGGTGACAAAACAAAAGCTAAGGCCTGTCTCTTCCCGTCTGAAATGGAAAGACACTCGTTCTCATCCATGCAAGCTTATCTCAGGAATACTTTTTTTTCCGTTTCAATTCTCAGACGATAAGACCAATTAATTCCAGAACCAGCGAATTCATTACAAAAGAACAGCGCGAAAAGCACAGGTTTTATAATCTTTTTGCAAAGTTCTGGGAAGTATTACTGGGGCACAACAGACGCTGCAGAGGCGAGCGTCAAAGATAATATTTCGCCTTTCTGGAACCTGCATGGAATAGGGCAGCCCTGACTTCAAAAAATCAATTTTTAAGAAAGGCCACTTAACGCTGGTTCTGCAAGCTCTTAAGTTTTGTTTCATTATTCCGATTTCTTTTTTCTCCGTGCTGTGTCTGGTAGGCCGGTTTTTCTTTCCATTTCCTCAACTGATGTAGTAGAGACTGAGGACAGTAGTCCAAGAAAAGAACAAGATCACACACCTAGTGGGTCTACAACTCTGGAGCAGGTTCCAAAGTGAGGACCTGGACTCCTTCTTTGGGGAGAATGAAATATATCGCAAGGCCAAGTCCATGCTTCTGCCAATTTTGCTTGTAAATTCGGAATGGCTATTGAAAAATTTCCTGATGAATTAATGGTGGAATGAATAAGGTTTATTTTTTGCTCTTTTTCCTCCTCCTCCCCTTTTTAAACTTTCCAACCAAGAGTTTGTTTAGTCTCTATGTTAATTTTAGGAATCACCAGTTTCTCCTTGTAAGCCGAATGGGAATGTGGTAGAAGTGGTGGTATTGCTAAATAGCTACAGTCTTTTGGTGTCATTGTCTGAGATAAGCTCCTTCTCAGGCTGGGACTACTGCAAAGAGGAGAGATAGGTTGTTTTGTTTTGTTTTTTTTTGTCTGCTCATTTCTACTGCCTAACCCTGGCTGATTTTTGCATTAAGATTTCTGTTCATTTTTGTATGCTCCACCAGGTTTCAAGGCCATCTTTGTCTGTATAATGCTTTAACACTGCATTCAGTCCATTGCTCAAGAAGCCAAGATCTTCTTCTGATACTCCTTTTTGTTACTTGTTTCCTCACTATGCATATAGATAGTGAGGGTAGAAATGTGTATAGCTCCCTAGTTTTTCCTTACTCAAAAGAAGATCCCTTTAAAAACTGAGACAATTTTTAAACGGACAGTTTATGTGCTACCAATTATCAACTTGTGCTCATTAAAATAATCCATGTCATGATGCTATTCCACATTTTTATCCCATATGATTCTTCCCTAAACAGAACTGTTTCATACGTTCTGCAGCAGTTCTTCCTTTACTTTCCTGGCTGTGCGGAGTGGATTTTCATATTTTCCTGTTCCATTCTGAAGATGCTTAATCTTGCATCTTGTGTTTGGGTTCACAGGCAGGGGACAGTCAGGCAATAACGGGAATTGGGTTCTCTTTCCCCATGGAGACTGATTTTTAAAATACATCTTCCCTGAACCTGGCTCTGCAGTGAAACTCAGCTCAAAACCTAGCTGCTTAGGCATCTTCTGGAACCTTCACCCTGACACCTTCAGAGAGCTGCTTCAGTTGTCGGCAGCAATTCTGGAGAGATACAGCCACTGAGACGGGCAGTCTGCCTCTCAGGAATCCCACCCTGGTTCAGCTGCAGGATGGAGGCCTGCTGACTGTGTGCCCTACGTTACTGAGCACTGGGCTCAGGTATAGGTGCCAGTTTTCCCCTGGAAACTTTAGGGATCCAGATGAGGGAATGCAGTCTGAATCCAATTTGTCATCTCTTTTGAAACTGACTTCTCTTTCTTTCTTTGAGCAGAAAATAGCCTATTACCCAAAAATGCAAGAAGCCCAGGAGTGTGACGCCAGCCCCAGTGACAGCAGTGGCAGCCGCAGCTCTTTTTCCAGCCAAACACCGGCCAGTATAAAAGAGGAAGAAGGCAGTCCAGAGAAAGAGCGCCCTCCAGAGGCTGAGTACATCAACTCCCGCTGCGTCCTGTTCACCTATTTCCAGGGGGACATCAGCTCTGTGGTGGACGAGCACTTCAGCAGGGCCCTGAGCCAGCCTAGCAGCTATTCCCCAAGCTGTACAAGCAGCAAGACACCGAGGAGCTCCGGGCCCTGGCGGGGTGAGTACAGGGCCTCGCTGGTAAGGGCAGCCAGCCTGGGGGCCAACTACAGGAGCTCCAGGAGATGCGGCTGAAAGAATAGCAGGTGTTAGAGAAGAGGTGAGAAGGGCCTCTTGGGGTGGGTAGGGAAATGAAGGAGGAAAGAGCACTTGCATGAGCCCTCTCCTTGAAACAGCAGAATAGAGCAGTGACCTAGGAAAACAATAGCCTTGACATTGAGAGACCTAGGTTTTCATGTCGGCTTTACCACTTCATAGCAATATGACCTTAGACAAGTCTCTTAACCTCTTTGAGGTCACTCTATTTACCAGTCTCTAAAATTAGAATAATACTTGCCCTCTTAACTATCCTTGGAGATGGCTGTAAGACAAACAGGAAAATGTATGTAAATATTCTGTAGAAATGTGAGGTTTCCCACACTCTCCCACACCAGCGGAGGAGAGGACCTTCACCTACAACAGCTTACAGGGTCCTTACCCACTTTCTGAAAATTTGCCCAAAGGAGAAAAATCCTAGACCCCCCCTCTGCAAACAAAACTGCTGTAGAATGTCTCCCAAAATCTACCAATGCCTTTTGCCAGGTTTCATTCACTTGGGAAATATTGAAGCAAAAAATGTATTTCAATAAGCAAGTAAAGTACCAAAGAAATAAAAACATAGGTACAACCAAAGTCTTTCTAAGGGCTTTCCCCAAACACAGCCCCTTTTTATTGTTCAACCTTGTCACAAAGCACTCCTTTACGTATTTTGGGACAAGGATTTCTTGGACAAGTCAACTAAATCTCCATTCCATTCTGAAACCTCAACTTCCCTTAATTTCCAAGACAACGGTGGGTATAACTGCTTGGTAAACTTTCTCACTAAACTTAGTTTGTGGTGTGTCCCAAGCTGTGAAATGAGGATAGCTATAAAAAGGAAATCATACTATATTGAGGGGTAATAGCACCCTTCACACTCCCTTTTTTTCCTCAGAGAGTCTGACAGTTTGTTCAAGCCTTTTGCCTAGACAAGAGGCAAAAACGTTAGTTTTGAATATATTAATATTCTTTGTATTCTCCAGTTGCCTAAATATTTCTAACAGTAAGACTGTTGACTACTTAGAATGCATTGTCAAGGCATTTTCAATTCTCTACTATGCAGTACAGATGCCTTCCCCAGAAGGGGATCCTCAATAAAGGTCCCTTGAGTTAAATGTCTTTCTTACCCCTTTTCCCCACTAAAGGCAAATTTGATCTAAATGCTGTTCTCTTAAAGTATTTCAGGCACTAGGGGGTCAACGATGATACTGACAATAATAGTAATTATTATTCCTGGCATCCACACTTTAATGCAGTTTATTAATTGAAAGTTAAAAGGCCTTTTCCTCACGTCCTTCTGTGCAACTAACACAGCTGCCCTTTCAATATGTCTAGTTTACTTGTTTGCTTTCGTTCTCGGGGAAAAAAAAAATATTCGAATGAAGGTTTCTAGAAAGGAGGCTAATAATAGCAAGATTTGGAAATATGTCGATGGACTTCCAGTCTATCGTAGGCCTTTGGTGGGGGGGTACATTTTCTGGAGCAAGGAGGCTGCAAAGCGAGAATGGGTAGTAAGATCGCTAGGAGGCCAAGGGTGGGACGTGGTATCTTTGAAGGCGAGGCTGCGGGCTGAAAGGGACGCCGTGTCTGCCCCAAGGAGGCAACCGAGGCAGCTCAGCCTCAAGTAGAAGAGAGCTCCCTGCTTCCCCAAACTGGGCAGATGCTTCTCTCTTCCTTTTCCGTATTGAAGAAGCGTCTGCAAAATCCGAGGAAGCGGCCCTCCCTCCCAAGGGGTTCCCCCATTTTGCGAGGCTTGGGCCTCTCATTCAGTCTGCAGCTTCCTCAGAGAGGTGCCGCCGCAGAGGCCAGGCTCCGAGCCGCGGTTTGCCAGCCCTTCGGCCGCCCGGCACGCCCAGCTCACCCTCTGTGCAGGCTCGGCGCTCGCGTCTCCCTGCGGTGACGCGCTCCTCTCTTCTTTCCTCCCCGCCGCCTCGCCGGCTGCAGACGGCTCCTTCCCAATGAGCCAGCGCAGCTTCCCCGCCTCTTTCTGGAACAGCGCGTACCAGGCGCCCGTGCCCGCGCCGCTGGGCAGCCCGCTGGCCGCCGCGCACTCGGAGCTGCCCTTTGCCGCCGCCGACCCTTACTCTCCGGCCGCGCTGCACAGTCACCTGCACCAGGGCGCGGCGGAGCCCTGGCACCACGCACACCCGCACCACGCGCACCCCCACCACCCCTACGCGCTGGGCGGCGCCCTCGGTGCCCAGGCCGCCGCCTACCCGCGGCCCGCCGCGGTGCACGAGGTCTACGCACCGCACTTCGACCCGCGCTATGGGCCTCTGCTGATGCCCGCCGCCTCCGCGCGCCCTGCCCGCCTCGCTCCCGCCCCGGCGCCCGCGCCCAGCAGCCCGCCCTGCGAGCTCTCCGGCAAGGGCGAGCCGACCGGCGCCGCTTGGGGCGCGCCCGGGGGACCTTTCGCGAGCCCCGCGGGAGACGTGGCCCAGGGCCTGGGCCTCAGCGTGGACTCAGGTAAGAGGGAGAGGGCGCTTGGCCTCCGCTGGCCCCTTCTGCCCTATGACCGACCCTGGACTGAGCCCCCGGCCCCTGTCAGTTCTCCTTGGAGCCCCCGGTAACCCTTCTCCCAAAGGTCTGTGTGCGGGGTTGTGTTTGAGCAGAAAGACGACCCACATCGGTGTTGGCAGAATGAGAAAGTAATACCTGCTCTAACATGGCTAGTAAATATTACAGAAGATCTTTTTAAAAATAAAATTTATTGGAAATGTTCTAGTTCTGCGCTGTTCAATTCTGTAGCCACTTAGCCACATGTAGCTTTTGAACACTTGAAATGTGGCTGGGCCAAAGAAGTGTGATGTAAGCGTGTAATGCACATCGGATTTCAAAACTTTCTACCAAAAAAGAATGTAAATTTCTCTCCCTAATATTTTTATATTGATTGCATATTGAAATATTTTCAGCTCACTGAATACTGAATATATTGAGTTAAATAAAATATATTACTAAGACTGCTTCTCACCTGTTTTTTCTTACTTTTCAAAGTGGCTGTTAGAGAATGTAAAATTATGCCTGTGGTTTTATTGGACAGCGCTGTTCTAGAGTACCTGCTAAGAGAGTAGTTTAAAATCCTCTATAGCCTGGGGAGCTGGGGCGGAGGGGGGGCGGTTACGTCACCTAGTGACAGTCTTAAAGAAAAATACGACTGATACCAGCTTAATTGCCTAATTAAATAGGTCTCCTCAAAACGTAAAAATTAACGAGAATAAGATGTTCATGATAATATCAAGCTTCTAGCTTACGGAGTTGAATTTGAAAGGTACAATTAAATATGCATTTACTCTTTTGCTTGCTTTATTTTGTGGGCAAATAAAAAAAATGGTTATAGTATAAATACGGTCGTTAGCCCGTAGTCTTGCCTGCTCCCGTTTCCCTCAGGCGGAGATGTGACATTTATGCTCTTTGCTTTTACTCTCATTCATGCCCTTTAGATGAATTCTGTGACTTACACAATGAAGAGTCATGTTTTTCTCTTTCCTTAAATCTTATGCCTTCCCTCTCCCTATCCCTTCTCTCTCCTCCTCTCTCTCCTTCTTTCTCTCTCCCTCTTTCTCTCTCTCCCTTTCTCCCCTCTCCCCCATCTCTCTCTCTCTCCCTCCCTCCTCCCCCACCCCTCTCTTATTTTCTTTCTGCTTTCAGGTTTGCAGCCTCGGGACAAAAGCAAGGATCTGTGCTGGTGTTAGACAGCCCACCTTCTTCCCTGTAGGTCTCTGCATAGCACCATTGGTGACACTCAGAGCCAAAAGCGAGTGGGTTTGTAACAGCTTCTGATCTTGGTTTGCAGCTCGCCGTTATTCCCTCTGTGGTGCATCCCTCCTGAGCTGATCTGCTGACCCAGGGTTTCCCCTTCCCTTTCCCTTCTGACCAGCCACGGAGGCTCAGCACCTGTGCCTCTCACTTCATGGATGAGGACGTTGGGGAAGGCAGAGACTTCAAACTTCTCCGTGAATTGGGAAAACCAAAACACACATCTACAGAAATTTTGTCTAAAAATAATTCCTTCTGCCATAAGAGCAGATCCAGACTCTGAATTATGTGTAATGACTTTTGAGGAGATCACTGGAAATATCTATGGTAAGCTCACTTAGGTGGTATGGTGTCATAAGTTTTCTTGGAAAGCGAAAGAAAATGAGACATTTTGGTGTGAATATTTTTTATGCTGATGTGAATTATTTCATTAAGTAGTGTGATCATAGCACTACAGATGTCAATATCCTCAGATTTAAAATGTATTTGTATTTGCATTGAAGACTGTGGTAGAGAAATAAAAAGAAACCACGTCCTGCTTCCTCATCTCGCGTAGCCTGCAGCTCCCATCCTGCCTACATAGCCCCTCCCTAGAGCACCCACGGCAGACACAAAGACACACTTTTTCCTTTGGACTGTGAACATGGAAGCCCCAGCCTGAATGTGAGTGGCAAGTGGCTTATCTGGAGCCGCCTGCCCAAGTCTTACTGAAATGCAGCTGTTGTAGGACAACTGTTCAAAGCTCCAGAAATACATCGACCAAGGTGGCACTTCCCAGTGTTTGGTACAACAATTGCAATTGCACTGGATATATTTTATATATGTGTGTGTGTTTATATATATATATATATATCATATTTTTTACAAGGAACATTTATGATGAAAGAAAAAACCCTTCTCTGCCTTCTCTCCCACTAATTCTGTTCCTCCCTCCCTCCCTCCTCCTCTGGTGAAAAAAAGCAACAAGAGACCCCAACTGTCTCCGTGAAGAGGGAGGAATCATCACAAAAAGCAGAAATGTCCATAGAGTCTCCAATACCTCGATTTTTTCTGTCTATGGTCATGATTTGGTCACTTGAGTGTTGGGACAGGGAGAGGGGTCTGTTCATGGGCAAAGCTGAAGGCGATGAGGAAAAAGAAATGAACATTAAAGGTGTCTGTTTACTACAAGGTTGCTGTGTTGTTTCATCAAAAAAATAATAAACATCGTAGTTTTTCACCAGTAGAATAATTTATAGTAGTAAGATCTTATGTCAGCAAGTAATATTGCTTTATATATATATATATATATATATATATATATATATATATATATAGTGCTTTTGTTTTTCCCAAGTGTTTGTAATGCTGTGAAACCTGTTAACCTTTTTCCCCTTTCTTGGAGGTGAGAAGTTAGGTATCCCTACTCTGTTTTACAGATGAGAAAATTGTGGCTCTTAGAAGCTCCAAGCTTACCTGTTTGCATTCACTGAATTAAAAGCAGAGATAGTACAGAATGCACTACTTGTACACCATCCAGTCAGGTACATAGTTATTATTCCCCAGAAGAGAATTAATGTTACTCCTTAAATTCTAGATTGTTAAGACAGGAGAGTTGTCAGTTACAAATGTTTTTGAAATACTGGTTATTTTATGTTTTAATAAGCTAGGCTAAGAAACCAAATGTACCAATAGGCAAAAAAAAAAAAAAAAAATGAAGAAGAAGAAAGAAGGGAGAGAGGGACAGAGGCAGGAAGGAATTCGTGGTTTTTATTTTCTTTTGACATCAGTTATTTGTGTTGTCACTAAAGTGCCTGAGAAGTATTTTGTGTTCAAATTGCCCTGGTAGATTGTTTAACCATAAAAATAGTAGTTCAAATGTTGACTTACATTATAACATGTGAAGCAAATAAAATTTATTTGTATTTGAATAAAGAGTTGAACACAGTGCAGGGACACTTCTCAGAGCATGGCTGAGCAGAGCTGCTCATCCCCTATCTTTGTGGTAGCTGTGAAGCAAATTATAGTCCTTACAAGAAACAATTACTATTTTTGCTCAGATGAAAGGTATATATGGTTATGCTGCACCAAATGTGATAACAACAATAATAACTAATGTTAATTGTTTATCAGGCACTGGTCTGAGGGCTTTATATGTAAATTAACTCATTTAAGCTTCACAAGAATTCTGTGTGGTAGTTGTTATTGTGATCCTCTTACTGATGAGAAAACTGAGGCTTACAAATGAGAAAAAATTTGCCCAGTCACAAGAAGTGGCAGAGATCGGCAGCCTTGGTACAGAGCACTGGTACCCACTGTAGTAACTGCCTGTCCACTGTTGATTTGTGTCCTCACCAACAGAATAAGGCAGTGAAGACTGGATTTACAGAATCCCAGATCTCAAGGAACATTATCCAAATAGGACATTATCCAAACTCCTTCCTCAAATGACACTACCACCTGTAGACCATTCAGGCAGGTGCAGATTTCCATTCTTCTCCAAGAAGGAATTATTATTGCTTCTTTAATTAATTCATTTCAATATCTAACAGACATCACTGCCCTGAAGCTCTTCACACCCAACCTGACCAAGTATAAGAGTTAGCCTGAAGTTGGAGCAATGAAGCAGTAACTAAAATTACCTTCGGACTTCTCTGTGGATTTTTTAAATCCATGGTATATGCAAGCATAAATAAGATGAATTAAATTCCAGCGCACTTTTTAGAATTGGTCAGAGTGCGCAGATGAAGAGAAAGCACACCTGGTGCACTCTCTGCTGGACATGCCTCTGAGTGGTCCCCACCCAGACAGCTCCTCACCTGTGCTCCACCAGTGCTGGCACTCACCAGACCTCTGACAGAATCCACACGGAGCATTTTTCCAGCCACGAGGGTCTGACTACTGAAAGCTTTCTCCTAAGCTTCATCTAACCTGAATATCAGGTTGCTGGCGAGGAGCCTCATTCAAGGGAACAGTCTGGGGCAGTCCTGAACAGCCCCTCTGGATGCTGAGCTGGGCTCCAGCAACCTGACAGAGGACGCAGGGAGCAGAGCAGTTCCCTCCATGTTACATGTTTCCAAAGTAGAAACGCAAGATGACCTAACTCTAATGATTTAATTCTGTGTACTAAAGGCATCAAAAGAACTTTGGTAAGTTATTAGCCCTTTTGACATTCGTTAGGCCCACTAAGTCATGCAAAACATGGATTTCCGTGCCTGCTTTGCCAGTATTTGTGAGATCATGCAAGTTAGAGAAGCCCCGGTAGTTGAAAAAAGGACATTAAGGAAATGAGGGATGACATGAGAAAAGGCAGACATGACATTTTTGCCTGTATTATTCTTGATTGGGGCCCTGAAAGGAAGATAAAAGTCTCCTGTAACCATCCCTGTTGGCTCTGGTGTCCTCATGTAGTTTTCCCGGCGTGCACCTCTCCCTGCTGAGATGAAAACGGTGATGAAAACGGGAGAGACAGCTCTCTGCCACCAAGTGATCCTTTTGCTGATTGTCCTATGGCTGAGAACTCAGTCACCCAACTACAGGGAACTCTATCTGTTCTGTTCCTTCAGTTTAAAAGGAGTTGCCATCCTCTCTCATTTCCCCTTTGAAGTTCTATTTCAATGCATGACAAATTCTAGCAATGATTTAAGATTGATTCGGGCCTAGATGGGAAGGAGGGCATAGATGGTGGGTGTTAGGACTTAGACTTCCTGACTGGAAGCTTCTCTTTGCCACTTTTTCCTGGTAAGTACTGCATTTTCTGTGCCCTTTTGCATGGTGGGGGGGAGGGGCGAGGGGGAACAACTCCTTAAGGTAATTTTAACTTCTAATTTGCTTAGAATTACACACCTTGCATTTATGTATAGGCACCCATACATCTTCTATCAAAACAAGTCCTTTTTTTAAGGACTTAATGATTGATTGCTTGGGAGTTAGAGGAGGTAAAGATAATAAATAAAACAGACTAACTGCTTTCCATATAAATGCCATTTTCATAAGTTGCATTTTTAAATGTAATTCCTAAAGTATCAAAGTATGGAAGAAAAATTGAAAGATACCTGAAAAGACTAAAAATAAATGAAACCAAAAAGCATAAGATTCCTTTATAAAATTGCTTTAATAGTCTGTTAATTTGCATGCAAATAATTCACATTTTGATTGTACTTGTCAAAGTCTTTGAACTATATATATATTCCATTCTTCTTTGCAAGATATTTAAGACTTACTATTCATTATATTTTATATATTCCTAAAACCTGGGGTAAAGGAATTAACATCCAAAAGGCAGTATCATTATTACAGTTGCTGTTTGTATATAACTAAAGTTTTGACATTCACACAAGCAACAAGGTAAAACAAAAATAAATTTCAAATGCCCTAAACATCAGCTCTCCCTCATCTCCCATGAATAAATGAAACCTAATAATACAAATCTGGTATCTGCACATATAATCTATCTACAAAAATCACACACACACACATGCACACACACACTCCACACACTCTCTCTCATACACACATGGATTCAAGCCTGAAGAGAAGTCAGAAACACCATGCCCTCAGACAGGCACAGACACAAATGATTATTGTCACTTGACAGACCAACTGTACCTCTCTTTCCTTGTATTTCACTCCAACCCCAGAGAGCTGGATCGGGAAAGAGACACTTGATAGCTACTGTTTCCGTTGGTTGAAATATTTGTGAAGTTAACGCATAATCTGAAAGCAGAAGCTAATAAATTATAGGGTGCTAATTGGAGCTGGAATGGAGCTGTCAATCATGTTATTCTAAACACTTGAGAGACCCTCATAACCTAAAAAGGCAAGGTGGCCTTCAGGAAGAGCTCCCAGTTGTTTGCAGCCTTGACCTCCCCTCCAGCAGAAACACCGAGTCCGGGGAGAGTGGCTTCTGGCAGAGTCAGCAGAGGTGAATCTGCTAATCCAAATTCATTTTAAGAGGGTAGACAAATTCTCTTTTAGGGGGATAGAGTAAAGTATTGTAGTGAAGAATCAGTGTTTAGAGAAACACACTGTTTAAAGAAAGATATATATTGAATTTACTAGAATAATTATTATTTTGGTAGAACATTACCCCTTATTTGGAATTTTTCACTTTAAAGAACAAGTTTAACTCAATAAGAGAAACATCTAAATTCTGCAATATAGTGTCATGTCTACCTCAAGTTACAGTATTTCTGTGAGTTTTCCAATGTACTCTCATGGAACTAAGCTCCTCTAAAATAAAAATAAGACATCCAAATCCCTTTGCATTACTGGAATTCATTTATTTCACTTTAAAAAGCATCAGCAGCATCTGCCCTATTCCTTGTATTCTGACAATCTCCTACTAAGCCTTGGTTCTTATCTCCCAGTGTTTCAAAATGACTAAAGTGATGTCACTCAAACTATCCTCCTCTGTCCTCATTATTTCCATTTCCTGTCAAAACTGTGCAAATTAATAAATATATAATTATCATTGTATATGAGAAATTTTAAAGTAAACTAAACTTTGGAAAACTAAAGAATTAAATTTTTAAATTCCTAATCAATATTTAGATGACTCTGTAGTTACCAATTAAAAATTTTTACCAACTTTTATTTATGGAGTACATTAGTCTCTGTGTTTTTGCAACTAGTAAATACTTATATATTTATTTTATAATTTGTAAGCTTCTTTAGAATACTTCAAATAAAATAGTTTTCACTAAGGAAAAGCAAATCAATTCTCTTAAAATTCTAAACACACAGTTGCTCAAACCAACAATTATAATTGTTTGGAATGTCATGAGCTTATTTCTTCTCGTGCTAATTGTCATTACTATGGCTTTGCCCTTATTTTTGGCAACCACATAATCAGCCTGGTCCTAATAATTATATTATCAAGAAATAGGATGAAAAAACAAAGCAAAAAAAATATTTTTGTTATTCCTGTTTGTTTTTACTAGGTACAACCCTATTTCTTTTTGTTTCTAGCACATTTTATTCAAGGTGTAATCCATCCCAGAAAACAATTAAATATTTTTCCTCTCATATGACTTTTTTTTTTCATGGTACCTCTTTTTTTTATGGGATTTGCTGATACCTCTGGAAGCACTGCTAAAAGTTCTGTGTTATTGTACTCCACCCTGCTTTCTGGAGTGTGAAATCCTGTTTCTACTTCAGACAGTTTCTCTTGCACACACAGAAACTGACAGAATGGCTTTGACAGACAGATTTTGGTAAGAAACATAGAAAACAGCTTATGACATCTGTTCTTCCTTGTTCAAAGGCTTCTTCTAAAAACACATTCTTTAGTCGTACTTTTTTTAAAGGAGTAAGAAGAGTCTTAGGAAACGTCAGATGTACCCCTGGGGGGAAACCACGGGGATGTTGTATTCAACTGGAATTGATGGGGAGAAAAATAATTCAGTTTTATTCATAATAGTTCCAATATCTAGTTAGTATATTAAAAGTGGTAATACCAACACCATCATCTTGCGTTGAAGTTCAGGATGTCTGCTTATTTGATGTGCGAAGAATGGTGTTATTATAAACAGGACTGAAAGTTTTAAAAATTCACCAGTGGGATACTGCTGTCTCCCTTTTTGCTTGAGATATAAAATATATTGAAACTAAAAATAAACAGTGCTTCACAGCCATACATGTACCAGGCATCAGATGAATGAGGTAGAAAGCACAGGCACCACTGAACCTCCTGTGTTGCGGAACAAGGAACATTGGATGTTGAAGTAAAATTATGCAGCTTAATAGTATCTCAGATCAGAAGACTACTGACTTCATTTTACTGCTGTTTTAGAGTGTTTATTTAATTACTGTCACTTCCTTTATTAGAAGAATTTCTAATTTGAACTCAATTATACACCCTTTATTTTCCTTTTCTTTATTATACACAGAAAAGTTCTGAAAGTAACATTACAGAAAACGCTTTGCATGTTGCCTTTCATTTCCTCATCTAGTTCTTGTTTTCTGTCCTATATGCCTATATCAATACTCAGAATCAAGTTAGAGCTATTTTGTCTTAGTTTTCAGGAGGACATCAAGCTCACCATGAGATGATTTCAGTGCAACAGTACACAATCTAGAAATTACTGGAGTACTTAAACACAGTCCTAGTTGACTGCCCCCTGGTTAGGGCAGTGAGCTATGTTTTTCTCATATCACACAGAAGCTTCCTTGTACATTCCTATTTTCCAGTGTTAACAGAAAACCTTCACCTAATCTACCCTCTTATCCAAATGTTAGTTCTGCCTCTTCCACAAAGCTGTGCCTCCACATCAGACACAATGAGTGGTTTCACCCTTATCAGATCTCTTACCACATAATGGCTATGCCACTTATTTGCATCTATTATATAATGCCTTGTGACACAGTTCAGGGTCTAAGAGGTTGCAGTAATCCTAAAGATCATCCTGTTCACTCTTATAATATTCTTTACCTCCCTAACTGGGTAATAAGTATAATGAGCAGGTACCACCAACTGTTACGAAAAAAAATGCAAATCGTTGCTCTAAACCTCTTATTTTGTTATGTGCAAACCAATTAAAAAATATAGGCTGATCTGAGGTTTGGAATACAAGTTCTAAAAAATGGTCTGGAGGCCTGCTTCAGTAAAAAAGGGAAGGAAGGAGGGAAGGAAGGAAAGAAAGAAGGAAGGAAAGGAGGGAGGGAGGGAGGGAGGAAGGATGGAAAAGAGAAAGAAAAGAAAAGGAAAGAAAGAATAAAGAAAAGAAAGAAAGAAAGAAAGAAAGAAAGAAAGAAAGAAAGAAAGAAAGAAAGAAAGAAAGAAAGAAAGGAAGAAAGAAAGAAAGAAAGAAAGAAAGAAGAAAGAAAGAAAGAAAGAAAGAAAGAAAGAAAGAAAGAAAGAAAGAAAGAAAGAAAAAAAGAAAGAAAGAAAGAAAGAAAGAAAGAAAGAAAAAAAAAAAAAGAAGAAAGAAAGAAAGAAAGAAAGAAAGAAAGAAAGAAAGAAAGAAAGAAAGAAAGAAAGAAAGAAAGAAAGAAAGAAAGAAAGAAAGAAAGAAAGAAAGAAAGAAAGAAAGAAAGAAAGAAAGAAAGAAAGAAAGAAAGAAAGAAAGAAAGAAAGAAAGAAAGAAAGAAGGAAAGAAAGAAAAAGAAAGAAAGAGAGGGAGGAAGGGAAGGAGGGAGGAAGAAACCCTCTTATCAAAAGGAGTGGAGAGAAATTCTGTCACTCAGTAGTTGCACATTAGCATCTAATATCTTCTTCCTGCGCTTGTACCCTAATCCTCAATCTCTGTCTTCTGCTCAAGACATCACTTCAAGTATCTTCTCTCTCTGCCTGCATTATCACATTTCCCTTTCTATTGGATCACTCCTGCTAATAATAAAACAGACGGCAATGTTACTATGCCTAAAAAGAACAACAAACACAAACAAATGAAAACCTCCCTGGACCCAATCTCCATTTCTCTGTTCCTAAATGGCAAAACCTTAAATGAGTCTTCTTGCTACTTCTCCCCTTACGCGTCCACTGCCTCTTGCACCCACTCTAACTCAGCTTTCACTACACACACACACACACACACACACACACACGCGCGCGCGCCCACTGGTCAAGGCCATCAGTTAGCTCTGTCTGCCAAGGCTGAAGATCATCAGTCTCAGTCATCCTTTCCCTTGTCTCCTCGATAGAGTGATACATCAGTGAAGATCATCTGAGGAGCAGATGCCAAGACACATATCATGCTCTTGAGGCCTTTTTAATATGTTCGAGCAAGGATACTACATCTGACCCAACAACAGCAACTGGTGCTGCTGTTTGGTTTAACTCGTGGTGTGCCACAGCCATTCTCCAGTTTCTGCAGGAGCTCTGGGGAATGAAATAGATGATAACAAACATGAACCCTGGAACCTTTAGATCTTCAATGGTGGCACCAATCATTGGCATCCTGTGGAATTCAGTTTTGTTTCTGACTCACTGTCTTGGCTGGGGCGGGGGCGGGGGGGAAGAAAGGAGGGTAGCAGTTTCAGAGATTTCCACTTAGCCTCCCACTCCATAATATATTTTAACTCACAGGCCCAGTGTCCAACCACCAAGTATATCAATCCCAATTACATGTGCAAAGAGTGTGAAATGAGCACCATGACCCTAACAGAGGGGCTACAATGAAGCTTCAGGTCTCTGCTGCCAGCGTCAACTCAGACCCTGGGTCACTGAGCACTCAGACATCTCTGCAATTCCACGACACTATCAAATGCTAGGTTTGCCCCTCACCCGTGTCTACTCTTACATTACAGTTTGCCTCTTGGAACTTAAGAAAGACACCTTCTAGCTCTCACACTTAGCCTTTATTTGTAACATGCCTTTCATTTTTCACTATCCTTCTGCAGAGAATCAGTACAATTTAGGAACAATCAGCCAACTCCACTGTTCTCATAGGCATTATTACCTCTGTACCTTTCAAATGCCTGAATCATCACACTGGCCAGGGGCAGTTTTCTGCTCTGCTGGGGCATTTTCCTTGTTCATCAACAATGAACTCCTTAGCATTTCGCTGCCACCTTGTGTCTGGGGACTATCTGTGCCCCACATGTCACTCATGATGAGGTTTTTTTAAGCCACTTGGGTGATAAGTGAGCCAGAACCCACACCCTCACTTGCTACCTTTTGTGTTGGGGCATCTCTGGTTCTGTTAGTTAAGGGCCTCGAATAAACTGATGCCAAGAGAAATAAATGTGCAAGTGACTTGCTGGGGGAAATGATGGGAATAATCAAGTAGGGGGAGAAAAAGGAGGTTGGGGAGGCCTTCAGATTATAATGCAGGCCTGACACCTGCTAAGGAGAGAGAGAAGGAGGATTGAATAGGAAGATCCTCAGATTATAGTGCAGTTCTGGGAAAGTCTCACTTACCCAGACTGATAGGGAGTAGCCAAGTCAAAATAGGTTGTTAATGGCCAATAATGTCCACATCAGGCGAGAATGGCCCATTTCTAGTACTCCTGTATGTTCAGTCTTCGGTGGGAACTGGTCCAAGGGAAGCAGGACCTGGCAGGAACGTCACAGATCTGAAGGTCCAACAGCAGGAGATACCAATCAGCCATGCTCCCCACAGCAGTTTCCCTGTGAAGCTGATCTAAAGAGCACACTTTCATGTCAACCACAGAGGGCCATATAATTTATGCTCTGAATAAGGTCACTTTTAAGTATGAAAGGGACACTCGTAATAATTAATTAAGGACAAAGGCATAAACTGGAACCATCCCAAGCAAACTGGGACATACTGTTATCTTACTTGTCAATAATATTTGGATACAGTTCATAATTCCATCCTTTTTCAAGCACTGTTCACTTGACTTCCCGGATTCTACTCCCTCTTGATTTTCATGCAACTTTTCTCCTCTCCTTCTCAGTCTTCATTGCTAGTCTCTCCTCAGCATTCTAATATCTAAACATGGGGTGTCTCTGGCCTCAATCATTGGACATTCTCTCTTATTTATACATACCCCTGGCTGAGCTGAACCAGTCTAATAGCTGGTGTCAGCCTTATTAAATACTGTCAGCTCTCCAGCCTGAACCCTTCTCCTTAATCTCCTCTCCAGCTGTATACTCAACCTCTCTACTTCAGTCTCGAACGATCATCTCAGAACTAGCATACCCCAAACTGAACCTCTGATTACCACCTTGTCTCTCAAAATTAATCCTCTCTCCTGCAGTCTTCCCCATCTGAGTAAGTGGTAACTTCCATTCTTCCTCCTGCTCAGGTTAAAAATCATAGTATTTCCTTCTCTTATACCCATATCTAATCCATCAACACCTTCAAAAGAAACATAATCAAACACTCTTATCACTCTCACTGCCAAGCCATCATCTTCTCTTGACTGGTTGATCATAATAACGTCTTAGGTGGTTTTCCTGCTTTTACTTCTCTGCCCCACCCTACTCTCAGTCTTCTTCATATGGCATCTGGAAGAACCCTTTTAAAACTTAAATCAAATTGCATCTCTTGTATGTTCAAACTCTCCAGGGTCTTCCTATCAAACTCAGGGGAAAAGCCAAAGTCCCTGCAAAGGCCAAGAAAGGCCTGCTCAATCCTACCCCCTCTACCAGTCCCCCTACTTCAGTTCATTCCTGACCCTGGTGCTGTTCCTATAAAAGGCAAGCATGCTTCCATCTCAGGGAGGGATTTTGACCTTGCTTTTTCCTCTGCTGAATATTCATATAACCCACTCATTTATTCCAGTTCTTGCTAAGAACTCCTTATCAGAGTGGCCTCACCTGGCTACCCTACATAAAATAACAGTTACTCTCATACTCTACCCTTCTGTCTATGCCTTTTCCCCTGGATCATCTTTCTGTTGGCATTCAGCATCCTCTGACATGTTATATATATAAAGTTTGTCATATATAGTGCTTATTTACAGTAGGAATGTTCTAGACTTTGGGACTATGCTCTAAGATGAATCAAATATATAATTATCTGTATAACAAAAAAAAAATGTTTGAAATTTTCAAAGATGAACGTGGAGAAGTAAGAGTGAAGTCCAATGCAGTTAAGGAAGTTCGGCTCAGAGTATCTATTACAGTTTTTTTTTAGAGTGACTTACTTTTTCTATGGAAAGCAAAAAGCCAAAACAAAAATTTCTCCATTTCATTTACAGCTGTTGATCCAAATTTGATTTAGGTTCCACATAAGATGCAATCACATGAGACTTGAAATTTGAACTGAGATAAATGAGCATATATTGTATCAGTCTGGAGTATAGCGCATGTGGCATGATTCTAGAGACAAACTCGATCTCTGAAGCTTGCTGATTTAAGAGAAATGGTTTCTGAATAATAAAAAAGGTGGCATGATGTGGGACCATGAAGCTAAAGTGGAAGCTTCCTGATTTTGCACATGAGATTTCCTGATTGGAGCACAGTGATGTTCTGGAACCAGTAACTGTAGCTAATTTGGCAGCTCAGAGTGAGGTAGTCCTATATTCATATACATAATGAAGGATGCCTCCTGACTTGATAAGCAGCTACTGATCATGGTAGGAGAAGAAGCTCCTTTGGTAGCCTGATTTTATAGTATAGACTTGAGAATAGATTCTGGGGTCTCTTATGGATTTTTATTCAACCATCTCAATAATCCTGTAAGCCATTTGATATAATGTAACAAATCCTTTTATTCAAATTATCTAGATTAGAACCTGTTCTCTGTGTCCAAATATTGACCAATGTAAAAAAATAATTTTTTAAGGATGTTTCTTAAAGAAAATCAAGTAATTGAGCTGAATAATAATTGACCCTGATAGTAGGTCTCCCATTGTGATCTCTTTCTCTCACTTTTTTTCTGCTTCCTTCTCCCTATTTCACATCTGTTGCTTTGCCACTCAGAGGAATGGTCAAAGTAGATTGTTTATTTAGCTATAATAGCTGTAAGTAAATGTTCTTTTGAAATACAGTGCTAATATTTTTAATTTGTGTAGTTTGAGTTTTCCTTAATATGGTGCAATGATGTTAATTCAAATCAAACTAATTTTCCACTTCATCCTGAAGTATACATTCCCTTACATTTTACTTTAAAAATCTTTTACTTAAAAGGTTCACTGCTAAAATTTCTTCCTTTTGTCCTCATTGTGTTCTCTTTTTGAAAAATTGCATTTGAAAAATAATTTTTATTCAATGTATTTAAACTAAAAAAAAGTTCACCTATTTCTCCCATCCCTCATCCCCTGCCTCTTAAAAGCACCAATTTGTATCTATGAGTTGGCTTTTTTTTAGATTTCATGTATAAGAGATATCATACAGTATTATTTGTTCCTCTCTGACTTATTTCACTCAGCAAAATAACCTCAAGGTCCATCTATGTTGTCACAAATGGCAAGATTTCATTCCTTTTTGTGACTGGATAGTATTCCATGTGTGTGTGTGTGTGTGTGTGTGTGTGTGTGTGTGTGTATTCATGTCTTTATCCATTCATCTATTGATGGACACTTAGGTTATTTCCATGTTTTGGCCATTATAAATAATGCTGTAATGAACATGGGAGTGCATATATTTTACAAATTAGTGTTTTCATTTTCTTCATATAAATACCCAGAAGTGGAATTGCTGGATCATATGGTAGTTCTACTTTTAATTTTTTGAAGAAACTTCGTACTGTTTTCATAGTGGTTATAGTAAATTACATTCCCACAAACAACACAAGGGTTCCCTTTTCTCCACATCCTCACCAAAACATTTGTTTGTTCTTGTCTTTTTGACAATAGCCATTCTAATAGGTATGAGATGATATTTCATTGTTATTTTGATTTTCATTTCCCCGATGGTCAATGAGCATCTTTACATGTACCTGTTCACCATCTGTGTCTTTTTTGGAAACGTGTCTATTCAGATCTCCTGCCCATTGTTAAATTGGTTTGTTTTTGTGCTATTTTATATGAGCTCTTTGTGTATTTTGGATGTTACCCCCTTATCAGATCTATGATTTGAAATTATTTTCTCCCATTTAGTAGATTGTCTTGTCATTTGTTGATGATCTCCTTTACGTTATAGAAGCTCTTCAGTTGTGCCATTTGTTTATTTTTGCTTTTGTTGCTCTTGCTTTTGGGGTCAGATTCAAAAATCATCACCAAGGGCTATGTCAAGGAGCTTACCACCTGTTTTCTTCTAGGGGTTTTATGGTTCAGGTCTTAGGTTCAAGTCTTTAATCTATTTTAATTTTTGTGCACGTATTAGATAATGGTCATTTCATTCTTTTGTATGTTAGCTGTGCAATTTTCCAAACACCCTTTATTGAAGCAACTGTCCTTTCCCTGTTGTATATACTTGGTTCCACTGTTGTAAATTAATTGACCATATATGCATGGGTTTATTTCTGGGCTTTCTGTTCTGTGTGTCTGTTTTTATACCAATGATCTATATGTCTGTTTTTATACCAGTATCATAGTTTTAATACAGTAGATTTGTAATATAATTTGAAACCAGAGGGAATGGATACCTCCAATTTGTTTTCTCAAAACTGTTTTGGCTATTAGGAGTCTTTTCTTGGTTTCACACAAATTTTAGGCTTGTTTTTTCTATTTCTGTGAAAAAGGCCATTGGAATTTTTATATGGATTGCATTGAATCTGTATATTGCTTTGGGTAATATAGACATTTTAACAATATTAATTCTTCCAGACCGTGAGTTTGCAGTATCTTTACATTATTTGTCTTCTTCAATTTCTTTCACTAATGCCTTGTAGTTTTCAACATACAGGTTTTTCACTTTCTTGGTTAAATTCTTTCCTAGGTACTTTATTCTTTCTGATGCAATTGTAAATGGGACTTTTTTCTTTATTTCTCTTTCTGATAGGTTATCAGTGTAAAGAAATGTAACATATTTTTGCATATAGATTTTATATCCTGAAACTTTATTAGTTTATTAGATTATTAGTTCTAATAGTTTTTTGATGGAGTCTTTAAAGCTTTCTATATATAATATTATGTCATCTTCACATTTTGAATTTTACTTCTTCCTTTCCTATTTGGATACCTTCTATATCTTTTTCTTGCCTAATTGCTCTGGTCAGGATTTCCAATACTATGTTGAATATAAATGGTGAGAGTAGATATCCTTGCTTCTGATCTTACAGGAAAAGCTTTTTTAATTTTTCACTGTTGAGGATGATGCTAGCTGGGGGCTTATCATATATGATCTTTATTATGTTGACTTATGTTACCTCTATACCTACTTTCTTGAGAGTTTTTATCATAAATGGATGTTGAATTTTATTGACCAGCTTTTATATTTCATTTACCAGTTATAACTTCTGTCTTTGGGAGATACTGTTTCTCCCAAGTCTAATATCCCAAGGTCATATTTTGCAGATAAAAAAAATAAATCAAAATATTTTTATCCTTAATAATTAATTTTGAGTGAAATTTTTATTTTAGTGAAAAATACATTTTAACAAGTGTGATGTTTAGCCATTGACAATTTTTTTCTTCTTGATTACAAAATTTAATTTTTCAGAATTAACTCATAGTTTTCCATACCAGTCATTTGTATTTTATCGATTACTCTTATCTATAATAATATTACCTATGAGATTTCAGTCACTGTCTGCTTCATTTTGCATTAAATATTTCTACCAATGTTATTATAAAAAAGACTAATTTGCACATATGTATAATAGCTAGATCATATTTTTATGGGCTGTTTGCCTCAGATATTCTATATATTTTTCTACTGTCCAAATGGTAATACAAATGTAAATACTAAAAATCCAATTCTTTAAACACTTATGATCCCTTTGTGTATTCCAAAATAAATGTCCATGACACAGGCAGAGCTAAAGTCCTGATTTCCAGCAAAAGAAACTTACTTTGGCTGATTTAAAAGAAAACATTTATTAAAAGGATATGGAGGTAGCTCACAGAATTCCTGCGAGAGTTTGAAAACGAGATTTGGAGTTGCTGGGAGCACTGGCTGGAAGCACTGGCTGCAAGTTGCCAGCAGAACCAGTCCAGTCTGCTACTCCAGCTGGTGCAGGCAGCAGGCTCCAGGATGCCAGGAGCCAGACCAACTGCAGCTGCCACCTTCAACAGAGAAGACTCACTGTGGTCTCTGTTTGTTTCCTTAGCTCTTGATTAGAAGCCTGTGGTGGGTGTGTCTGAGTGGTGGGGATCACATGCCTGTGTTCTTACTGCAAGAGATCTCGGGGAAGCAGATGGAACATAGCTCCTACCCAGAAGAGAAAGGTGGAGGAATTCCCCAATCAGGGAAGGGGCATCATGAGCTGAGCTACCAAAAAGAATGATAAATGCCCATTAGAAAGTTAGAAGATCAGAGAGAAAATATCCTGCCTCGTTCAACAAAATGACAGATATAACAGAATGGCTACAAGCCCTGGACAGGTACTCAGGGACTATTCACCACAGAACTGACACACTGACTGCCCTGTGTTCCTCACCATACATCCAATCATCTCTACAGTTCTCAGGCAACAGGCAAATTTAAAAATGAACGAAAGTACCCAATATGTAGATGGATACACGATCCTCTTCCACAGTTTTCAGCAATTGCTATAATCAAAGTGTCTTCTATATCTAGCAAATATCCTGAATACTGCAACTGAATAACACACAAAATGCCTTCATTAGTGTTGATGTTAGAGCAGTTGAGGATTTCAGATTTCAATGGGTAACTGGAAAAATGACTGGCTTTAAACCAAAGCGTTTCTCTTAAGAATTTTTAAAATAGTTCTCATTTATATATTTATTATTTCATGTAGTGGCTAAAAAATAAGACCTTGGATTAGCATTATATAATCATTTTTATTTAATTTTAAGGGTAATTTGATACTAAATACAATCTTAAGTATTTTGTGTATAAAATAGATATAGCAGATGAAAACAATCTTTATATTAGCTAATTTCCATGACAGCACACAAGTCACAAAGTGATTTTTATACAACTCAAAAGATTGTGGAATGTTAAACTTCAGAATTTAGAGATCTTCATGGTCTTATTTTCCATATGACTAAAGCCGCTGTCCCAAGCTTCCAAAATGCAAAATATTTTAAAGTAGTCATTAAATATTTTATTGTAGTAATAGCTTTCCAAATGATTCCTCCTGTCATAGGTGATGGTTTCTTCTGTATATGTATTTAGTCACTTCTTCTTTTATGTGTATATAAATTCGGGAATAATTTGTAATTCAGTAGGCCCCCTAAGCATACTTCTCATGCCCCTCCTTCAGGTCCCTGAACATAGCTATTTTGTCTGTATGTGACCAAATTGCTTCTGTTACAGCCCAGACTGAAGGATGGGCAATGGCCTTAGGGACCTCAAGAGAGAGGGGGAGCAGTTTCCCTTCCAGATTCATGAGGCTTGCTAAGCTTTCCAAAAGTGTAGCGGTTCACCTCAGAACCCTGCCGAAGGTCAGGCAGTTGTTATGGGGATTGTCACAACTGAAACCAAATGGCTCTCAGAAAGAAGAATTTAGGAATTCGGAAGCTGTGTTAATTCAGAGTCATAGACCCCCACACATCTATCATTCTACTAAGGTTTTCTTTCAGTGACTACTTAAAGGGAGTGTTTATCTCCACTCTGCATTTCCCAAACAGAGCTATTAATCAAACCCATCTCCATATCCACCGTGAGTGAGACAGGCATAGTTCAGGCCTGTAAGCTTGCCAGGAAGGCAGTGAGCCACTTGTTTTTCTTGGCAGATATCTTTGTCTGCATGTGGTTCCTTCTCTTCTTCCCTCAGACCACAAGAATCAGATTCCTTGGAGCCTAGTGGACCCTCAGAATTTTCTTCACCTTGGCTGCATTCTGGAATAAGTACCATATAGTTTAACCCTTCTTGGTTCTTGGTTTCCATTAGTGCAATTGACATAATGTCGTCTGAATTCAAACAAATTGTGCTGCCATGATCTGTGAAAAAAACATAAAAATTATTCTAGCGTCTACTTGATTTCCTTTATTTCTAATACACATTTGTCATAAAATTCTGAATAAGAATTACAGTAATATTAACATTATACATTGGTTCAGCAAACATTAACAAGGACCACCAACAAGGGAACACAAATAGGAACAAGATATGCTCCCTGTCCTTGACGCTATTGCAGTCCAGGAAGGGAGCAGAAATATCACTATAGAAGATGATATAGGCTGTATATAATAAAGGAATATATAAAGTGTGGTGAGGGAGCAGAGGTGATTAACTGCCGTAACAGGTGGAACAGATCATAGCTTTTGTGATAGGAATTAAGTGGCTCTACAGTGGCCCTTTCTGTCTATAATGCTTACCATTTCATCCTGCCATACCAGCCAAAATATCGACCTTTAAAGAGATATTCCTTTAGATTAAATTATTTAATAGTTTATTAAGATAATATTTAATGGGTGCCCACCCCATGCCAGGCTGTGTTCTAGGTATTAATGATACAATGAATGAAACAAAGTTGTTGCACTTGGGGTTTACATTCTAGTGGGAGGAGACAGTCAATAAACTAAGCTATGTCAGGTGGTGATTAGCACTGTGATGGAAAATCCAGCAGAAAAAGGGGCAAGAAAATAATGGTGATAGTAGAGGGAGTTGCTATTTTAGATGAGGTGTCAGCAAAGTACTCTCTAATAAGGTAAAATTCAAGCAGAGACCTGAATTAAGCAGAGGATTCACTGTGTGGATACCTTAGGAAGAACACTGAAGAGAGAGAAAACAGCAGAAACAAGGATCTCGAGTCAGCAGGGTGCTGAGTGTGGAATGAGGATCAATTAGGCAGCCAGTGTGGCTGGTCCCCTTCAACTCTCTCCCTGAGACAAGCAGCATTAACAATAATTAGCCAATCAATTAAAAGTAGCATGATTATCACCTCAAAAGGATGATAGGGAATGGATAGGCCTGGCTAGTTCTGATGGCAGAGTTAAGAGAGATGGAAAATGACTTGAAATATGATAATGAT
The DNA here is from genome assembly GCF_040802235.1 of Manis javanica. Classification (NCBI taxonomy): domain Eukaryota; kingdom Metazoa; phylum Chordata; class Mammalia; order Pholidota; family Manidae; genus Manis; species Manis javanica. The sequence continues at coordinate 37,608,743 of NC_133168.1, forward strand.
TACTATTATTGCCGTTATTGTTAACACTTAGAGTATGTACTAGGTACCAGGTACTGTTCTAAGCTCTATACATATTAACTCCTTCTTCTATTAGATAGATACTAGTTTTACCCCTCATTTAACAAGGGAGGAAATTGCACACAGGAGTTAACTAATTTGTCCAAGGTCACAGAGCTGGAATTTGAACCCAGACTGGCTGGAGTCTGTGCCCTCATATTCACCCTTCCCCAGGGGAGGGCAGAGCTGCCATGCAGTGTGAGGAGCCATGTGGAGGGCAGTGTGCCCTGCAGGAATCCTTGAGATGTGTGTGGGCCAGGAAGCAGCAGAAAAATGGGAAGCCAGAGGGTAACTGGCCTTCTTCACAATTATGCTCATATTATTTTGTCTTTCTCTATTTAACTGCTGACCTTCTTCCAGAGAAGTGTAAGAGTTCTTGGTGAAACCTAATCGCAGAGTTTCTGGAACATTTCTCAAAATTCTAGCTAGTCAAAAAGATAAATATACAATATAAACATAAAAATGCAAATATATATTGTGGGGGATGTTCGTTTTTTATCAATGCTCTCCAATCAAATATACAATATAAACATAAAAATGCAAATATATATTGTGGGGGATGTTCGTTTTTTATCAATGCTTTCCAATCTGTGGGTGTTACCACCTGGATGAAAAATTTATGATCAGAAATACTACTGTCAAAAAAAAAGAAATACTATTGTCATTTCACAAACTATCTTATTTTACAAATCAGAAAACTTTCCGTTGCTAAGTGGTGGTCCTTCTTTTTCTCATCATTCTTCCTGCAAGAGAACATTCAAACATATGTGTATAGCAAGGATGAAGCCTGCTGAGCAGCCAGCCTTCTGCACTTAGCCATAATGTATCCCCAGGTCCAGCTTACTTGGAATGAATTTATATAGAAATATGGAGAAAATGCAATAACTTCAAAGGACTAAGGGAAGCACCAATGTACATATTTTTTCCCAGTGGAATTTAATGGCTCTACCTATTTATCAAGTTGCAAACCTGAACTGCAATGTTTGTTTTATTATGAGGGCATATGAACTGTTGTCCCTGTTCTGTCTTATTGCACAGACCCTCCCATGCTGCTGAAGAACAAGAGGGTGAGCTATGGGCTCACAGGCTCGGGCATTACCTCGTGTTCCTCTTTAATGGTCAAACATCATTATAGCATGTTTCAAAACACATGAATAGCCAAATTGTGTCACAAAATACTCCCTCATAGAAATAACTTTATCAGATGCCAAGTTTTGTTAGTGCCCAAGTGCTGAACATCTATGGAAGGATCCTACTGCTGTGATTATCATCAATATGTACTAATAGGCATTGAGAATAATGTGTAAGAATAATTGGCTGTATAACAGCAATAGAAAATATCAAAAAATATTAGAAAGAAAAAAGATATTTAATTTAAAATATTCCAGTGATGCTAATCGTTGAGGATATTAGGATGTTCCTAAAGGGCTTAAAGAAATTAGGCTAAAGGAAAGTTAGAATTTCAAAACTTAAATCTGCACTACATAGAAGTTTAGTTATTCATGTTATCAGGAGCCTCAGTGCCATGTCTTTAGCCCATTAAATAGCATATATTGGGAAACTTTCTACCAAAAACTTGATTTTAATTTTTTTGCCTATTGTTGAACTATTTGCAAAATAAAACTTTTATATCAAGCAAATAAATTCTTTTACAAATTCTGGTACCATATGCCAAAGGAAAATCTTTTTTTTCCTAATTAATTCATTGGTTTATAGTACTCAGAGCAATATTTAGTAATATGACCCTGGCAAGCTTTCAGCAATTAGTACATCTTCTTATTGCTTAAGCAAACTAAGCATGAGAGATGTTGAGGAGGGGAGTGTTTTGTTTGTTTATTTTGTTTAAAAACTGAATAGAAGACCTGTAGGTCAGACCTCAAAGCAGAGGTCCTGAACAAAGACAGCATGCTCTCAGCAACCCTCTCTTTAAGAAAGAAATTTTAAAATAAAGACTTCCAAGCAAGACAGGGTATTTACAGACAAGACATATGCTGGCTGACTGGCTATGTTTAGAACAGCAGAGGAGCATTTAAATTTGTTTCCTGTAGAACTCTCTGGGACTGATGAGGTGATGTTTACACAAATGTTTGGATGAAGTCACTGGGATATTTTTACTAGATGCCCAGTTATGTTACTAATCTTCTCTCTCTATCCCCTGTCTACCCCTTTAGGTCAGTAGGACCACAGGATAGGCACAGTATTATTGCTCCTTGTAATCCTAATACCCTTTTTTTTTTTCAAAAATGTCCTTCCAGTGCCTTTATCTTCTTTTGTATCTCTGACAATAACAGTGAAGACAAATATCTTACTGCTTTACTAAATATGCCTACTAGTCTGCAAAGTAGCAAACTATTATTAAACACATTGTCTTTATTTAAGAAAGTAAGTTTAGGCTTCCCTTGAAGGGACTGTCTCAGGATTTCTGTCCTTTTCAAGCATGCTGTTTCTTCTCTCTGCACCTGTTGTTCAGTCACATCTTAATTATCACAAATTTTATTAATTTCCTTATTTCTTTCCATTCCTTATCTTCAGGATTTACATTCATTGTAAATAATAGAAAGATAATTTCTCTTCCACTGAAATTATGTATCTATCATGGCACAGAATTGCTTGTTTCTATCTAAATGATCAAAGTTTGATTGTACTTCCTGTTAAACTCTTTCTACATTTTTATTCTGCATATTTATGTCTGCTTCTCTATTTTTTTGAATATTATCTAGAATTTTCGTTCAGTCTGCCAATGACTTGGACTCTAAATAACCAGGAAAATTTGGTGTATCTTTTCTAGCAGGCCATAAGTAATCAGTTCTTTCACTGTATCTAGCTGCACAGCACAGCTCTGATGGCAAACTGGGGAGAAAATGTGCAGGCAGCTTCCTTAGCACAGCCATGTCTCTGTGAAGGCTGAGAGAAATGCTCTAGGATAGAGCCAGACTCCAGCCCCTCAGCAGTATGACCAAGTGCAAGTTGATAAACCTCAGTCTTCTCACCGGTCAAGTGGTAATATAATAATATCCATGTCATGGGGCTATCGTGAGAATTTAATGAGTTAAGCTACCTACTACAGTGAGTGACACATACAAACATACTAAAATAAAATTAGTTAATATTGCAATTAAAAGCCATTCAAAAAATAGTTTTGTTTTGTATATTTAGTGTGAGTTTTGTTGCTTCTCTCAGCCCTATAGGTGAATGAGGTAATGCAACATGGTAAAAAGATTTTATTAAGGGATCATGGGGATTTCTGGTAGAGGCTAAAGTAAAGCTAAGCTCTCAGGCCCTCTAACACCCATTATAGGAACCTCTGTGATTTTTGTAAAATGTCTGTACACATTAGAAGGAAAGGATTCCTTGAATAAAGAATTGGGTTTTAAAATACGAATCAACTGCAAAATCGTTGCCTCCCTCTGAAACTCTTAACCTCTGCAGCATGGGACCACTCCCTCATTCAGGGAGCCTCTGTCCATTGGATTTCCAGAACAATATTCTCTTATGACCTTCCTTTTCCCTTTCTGGCTTCTCTTCCTCAGACCCACCATCTTTATTCATCAGTCTCTCATGTATTGGCTGTTCTCCGGGTACATTCACTGTTCACTTCTCTCCTTATTCCATACATTCTAGCTGAATGGCCTCATCTACACCCGGGACTTCAACTACTTATATTTATAGGACAGACCTTTCGACTGAATGCTGTGCTCCTCCACTTTTCTCACAGGCAGCTCAAGCCAAACACGTCCAAAGCTGACACTCCTCCTACACCCCATCGTTGGGAGGCGCACTGCTTTTCACCTAGTTTCACATATCGCTGGGATTCACCGCTGTCCCTTCTCTCTTCTTCACCCAATTAGATGCTAGATTTACCTCCATAGTAAATCTGGGCTGCATTTCTTTCTTTCTATACCTATTATCATTCATCAATTCAACTTTCATTAATTTTCACTTCTTCCTTGATTAGTATCACCACTACAACCTCTAGTTTCATCCTTGCCATTTCCTACCATCACATGTAATAAACTACATGCAGTTCTGTGAACACCCCATTCTCTATTATTCCCTTCCTATATATGGCTCCTCCTTTCCTGAAATACTTTTTCTCTCACCTCCCTGCAGAACTCAGCTTAGAGGTAATCTTCCCAGTGACTTTTATTGCCTCTCCCTCTGCCATACGGTTGGATCTGGCATCCTGCCTCTGGACTCCCACAGAACATGGATTCCCGCACAGTGGCAACATAGAATGCCTCCTGGCTTCTGATAGAAGATGTAACATAAAACCATCTGCTCACCAAATCTTTAAAAATAAACTCACTGTAAGAAAAAATAATGGTATAGAGTGATCAGAGAATCTATACCCTACTCATTCTCTAGATTACCTAAGTTTTATCTCTGTATTCAGCCAGGACATATAAAAACATACATAAATAAACATGTCTGTGAATGGTTGTATATGCATATCAAGAATATAACAACATTGCTAACTATGGCTACGCTGAGGAGCAAGGATAGGAAGTGGGAGACTTTTATGTTTTACTCTGCTTATGTAATTTTGTATTTTTTAACAATAAACATTATTTATATAATAAAGATCTTTAAAATGAGGATACAGTTATAAAATAATATAATAAGAGCAGTTACTGAGATTTAACTAATGGAAAAGTTTGTAGGAAACCTGAAAAGGAATCAGGAGTCTTTTATAATTCAGGTATGATTTTTATGATTAATGTAAAATAACAAAAATTGTATTTTAAACCTTTAAAAAGATAATGATTGTGCCTAATTTTATTAGGTCTATGAAAATGATATTCACAAACAATCTTGAATCAGAGTCTTACCATTTAAGTGTTGCTTTCTAGAAATATGAGCAATGATTTAGTAAAAACAAAACAAAACAAAACAAACCTTCTTTCAATGCCAGGTAAGCAAAACTACATTTTGCTGGCCTTTTCAGATATCTACACATTCAATTCAATCCAATTATTGCCATTTATCTTTCTTAAGAACAGAAGATCTCATTTAACACATTGGTAAACAACCCTGGATTGTGTTCCTCTGAAGTTTCCATATGTTACGTTACTACCAGTAAGAACCAGGCCAAGCTGGAGCAGATTCAAATGGCTTGAACAAAACAGTTTTATTCAGTAGTGAACCAGGGACACCCACCCTTCCTACAGTACAGACACGGTCCTAAGACTAGGACAACCAATAAAGGCCATGCTCACTTTTAAACTTTACATATAAAATTAAAGAAACTGACTCTAGCTTCTCAAGTGGAAGAAATATGTTTACCTCTTTTTTTAAAAAAAACAGACCAATGAAACACATTAAATTCAAGTGATATACAATATGCCTTGCACAAAAATTGAAATACTTTTTAAATTTTATTGAAATTTCATTGAGAAATACATTAGTGTGTCAAAAATAAGGGCTCAATAATATCTAGAATGGCTTACAGTATGCTTTTCCTTATCGCGTGTGACCTTCATACAGGCAAGTGTTCCCTCCAAACAGATGAGGCTGCTGAAGTCCTTGTAACTCCTGAGGGCTCAGCCATTGGCCCTCAGAATCAGCTCAGTGCTGGAGAAGGCAGGTGGAGCCAGTGTGAGACTATTACCAAAGTTTATCTGAGGAGAGTTCTGATGCATACCTGACACAAGCTCAACCCTTTCCAATCTGTCAGCTATTAGGTTAGACAAGGCACATGACCAGAGTCTCCTCTCCATTCATGTCATGGATCCAAAGTTACCCAAAATATGTAGTTGGAAACACAGGAAACAGGAAGAGCAGATGTCATCTTTGGGCTTCTTATTTTTCCCTATTAGTCAAGTACATCACTCAAGGTGGAGGTCTCCCCATGGGCTGCAGTAGAGAGATCACTCCATAACAGACATCAGCATCTTATAACCAGTCACTACAAAGACTAAAAGGCCTAGTTTCTGAGAGACTCTGAGTCATGGCCTGTCTTGCATGTTTATTTTTAAGTAAGAATGTCTGAATCCACAAAGGACCCTGTGAACTTTTAGTGACAGGAAGAAGCTGCTGGAGAGAATCATGTTAAAATTCATTTTTCTGCAGCCAATTAGGCAAATATGTTATAAATCTGATTTTGAAAATGAATTAAATAACTACTGAAAGGGCAAGCTCCCAGATTCTATTTCAGCCAATTGGGACCCGGATCCTACCTCAGCCAATCAGGACCTGGATCCTATTTCACCCAATCAGAGCTTGGTCTCTCTCCTCTCCATTCAGCAAAGAGCTCACCCACCACCCTTAGACCCTGTCAATTGACCAGAGCCACGACCTATCACCCCACCAACTACCCCTAGATCCAGCCAATCAGCCAGAGCCACAACCATCACCCCACCAACTGCCCTAGAACCCCATAAAACCTTTGTGGTATTGAAACTAGCTCTCTTTCTCTGGCATCTTGCCACTGCATTGGTATAGATGAGAGATTGAGCTCGAGCTAGCTTGAATAAAGGCTCTTTGCTTTTGCATCGGTGTTGGCTCCTTGGTGGTCTTCTGGGATTCGCGACTTTGGGCACAACGCTACTGTGCTTTAATTCTAGTTTTCACTCTTCATTGAACTAAAGAACTTAGTCTGTCTATCACAATAGAATGGTTCCAGAAGATTATTCATATTTACCAAAACACTGAGGTGGTAGAATCAAACTAGACTTCAGCAAGGCATGACCCACTACAATAATCATAGCAGATTTATGCAGGAGTTAGAGGCAACAGATTAGATATATACATAGCATAGTCACATGGATGGCTCTTGAAAACACAATGCTTAATGAAAAAAGCAAGATTATACAACATAGCAGCATGTGTGCATACAAAACAATACACATTTTGCAGGAAAACATACAAATAAAATAAAAAGATACATATTAAAATGTGTGTGCAAATTAGTTAGTAGTTTAAAACCTATACATACTTAAGGTACTCTACAAGAAAGTATGTCAAAGAAATAATCAATCCTCCCATGTTTCCTTCCATATGCTACATCTATAGCTTTTCTTCTTTCTTCCTAATTACAACCCTTAAATAGAATTCGTGCCTCATATCGAATTTACCGAGTATCATAATTCCTCCAGGTGGTAAAGATACCTCGAGACAAGTGCTGGGCATAGAAGCCACAGGGCATAAATCTGCAAAGAAGTAAAAAGCTAACCTTTTCAAACAATATGGCTTCTCTCTCACTTACCAACTTTACATTTCCCTGTATGGCCCCGGAAGATGACTGGTTAGCCAGAGACGGGTAAGATTCCTCAAGGGAGGAACAACCTAAGACAGGCACAGTCGCAGGGGGGCCATCAGGTGAGAATTTGGGGATCAACAGAGGTGAGGCTCAGAACCTCACCCCCCCTGCTTTGAGAGAAATCTTCTGCATCCGTGGATGTTTTGCTGCCCTTGTCTAGCTTGGATTAATACTTAGTCCATAGGCACACACCTGATCATCTGATCATCTACATTTGCCCTCTTACAGCACTAAACTATGTTTTCTACCTTTATCTTGCATCTACCTACCACTTCAGCATTTTATTAAAAATAAAAATAATAATAATAATAAAAGGAGAAATGTGGGATCAACATATAAATCAAGTTCAAAAATCAAACGAATATTCATATTTGACCTGATTGTTTATAGGTCATAATGCGTGATCAAAACCGAAAGTTTCTGTGATGACTGCCCTTGTACTGTTCACCATGTAAGAATTTATTCACTATGTAAGAATTCGTTCTCCATGTAAGAACTTGTTCGTTATGCTTCAGAAGATTGGAGACTGATGAGAATTAGGCTTGAGATGGATTAATGATTGTACATTGAGCATTGACCCCCCTATACTGAATTTTATTATTGTTAACAACCATTTGATCAATAAATATGAGAGATGCCCTCTCAAAAAAAAAAGATACATATTAAAAACACTGGAAAGGTTGCCTGGAAAGGGCAGAAAGAAAATAGAACAAGAAAGAATGTGGAGATAAAGGGACTAAACAAACAAACGAAAGAAGAGCATTGCATAGATCAATGATGATAGTGTACTATAACTAAGAGTCTATAATTAACTCAGTTATGCATCTGAGGTTAAAGCTGGTGTGAGGGGTAGATGGGAAGGGAAGAGACCTCATGAAAATATAATCTAACATGTTAATTCACCTCTTTACCACCTTAGACTATAATTTCAGGGGCCATATCACTATTCTTTTTTTTTAATGTAGTGCACAAATCAAATTATTTTCAAAAAGGAGTACAATAAGCAATTATTATTGTCTTGTGTAAAATACTAAGATACATAAAATGTCTTCTGTGTACATCCCCTTTAAACTTTGTTTTGTTCACACTGCAGAGAAATCCAGAAAATTCTGAAGATGAATCAAACTTACCTTCAAAACCTTTATTTATGACTCCACTGGGGCTTGCTTCTTCTCTGCATTGAGAAATAGTATTTAAGGAAAAATTTTTGAATAACTGAAGCTGGTCTTGAATTTTGTGGAAAGTAGGTCTTTGGTCAGGTTCTTGAGCCCAACACTAAGTCATTAAATTCCATCTGGATATGTGGGTAAAGACATGAAAGTAATTGGTGATAGGATGTCTTTAGGCAACCATTACTGATTGATAGTCTGTGTAAGGTCATTTGAGAAGGAAAAGAATTTGAGTTATTGCCAGTTTTCCATAATTAATATAAATGAACCTGAACAAAATCTTTGGCTTCTTATTTAACAGTGGCCTGCAATATTGCTAACTTTATTAGATAACATCTTTCTTTGAGAAACACTGACATTTTTTAATAGCTCTTAATCTAGTTATTAACCCAGGTAAATAGATAAATAAACAGTTGGAAATGTTTGCTCAAGACATGAGGAAACTATCAGCTATTAAAATGATTGAAGATTAAAAAGACCTTACATTCATGTACTGATGTATAAACCAAAATCTAAAGCAACTCCAAGCCATACTGATATTTAGTAACAGAACCAGAGATAGAGATCAGACTCAATTCTAGTGCTTTAATTCTTCTCTACGCTGTCAGGATCATTAAGAGACTCAATTCCCAGACATTAATAGCTGGCTCTATAAACATTATGTTTTTTTAACAGCTGTCTAAGAACTGTCTGCATAGCACTCATGGTGTCCATTCATGTATTCAGCAAAAATCTGTTGGACACTTATATACCAACAGTTTTCAAGAGCTAGGGATGTGGTAATATGGCTCCTGACCTAGTAGGGATACATACAGCAAACTTAAGCAGGCAACAAAATTTTATCTCACTCCAACTCATGTAAGCAGGAAAAAAGTGTAGCTCTTTCATATTGTCTGTAACTAAATATGTATTTCTCAGAGCCCCCACCTAGCAGAAGAAAATCAACTTCATTTAGTACAATGCAGTTGAAAAGCTAGTCGAAATCCATCTTTTAGAGGTAATGCTCAGTCTTTTCTAGATAACTCAATCTCTTATTTTTAGGCTATCTACTCCTTCTGTCTTCTCCAAGACAGTGTCAGGATATATGTTGGGTGAAAGTCTTGTGTGGCTTATAAAGGCACAGTGAAGGATCCTCTGGACCCCACTGTACTCTCCATATTTTCACCAGCCTCAGAGCAGAATAATAAGGAATTTAATAAGGAGTGACTAGTCTTGTCCATCCTGCAAGCAGCAGCTGCTATGTGCAGTCTGTGATTCCTTCACCTCTCATTTGGCCCTTCTGCACTGAACTGATCCTCCTTTTTCTCTCCCTAGCTGTAGCCTTCTCTGACACTGCATCGTGTCTTATATCTACTGACAAGGCCCAGTGAATCCATTCTTGTTTCTGTGGCATGCCCACAGGGTGCTCCTTGGATGAATCTCTACCTTTCAACAAAATGTTCATACTACATGAGAAACAAAGGAGGCTTGGAAGTGCAAACTAGACCTTCTCTGTCTAGACATGCCATTTACCTTATTCATGATGCTAGATCTCCACGTCAGTGGAGTCGGGGGGTCCCCTGTGTATCAACCTCCTTGCCATCCTCCCAAACTGGGAGGATTGTGCACTCGCTCCATGCCCTTAGTGTTGCCCATACCTGATCTAACTGAGGCTACAGAGGAGGTTTCAGTACCTAGATGGCCAACATCTTCACCCTCCTCCCACAAGGTGTCTTCTTCCCATACTTCCCCAGGGCTTAGAAGTAGGGGGGATTTCTACTTGCCTGCTCTTTTAAATGAGATTATCCCTTTTTATTGGATTATCTTCATTAGATAATTAGATATGCTTATTTATTAGATGAGTATTATGTAGAATTGTAGGTTCTAGTCACTCAGACTTGGCATTTAGCATACTAACAAGGAGCTAAACGAGTGGAGATAACTCGCTCTCTCTTCCAAGCTTGGTTTTCAAATCTACTGACTTACTAAAAAGGTCAAGTATCTGTTTTCCTTTTTTGATTTTCAGGAGCTATAAAGCAGATTGGGGCAGGGAGACAGAAAGTGATAAAGAAACATAAATTGGGAAGAATTTAAAATAGTACTACTATATCAATGGATAAATATTCAACAATAAACTGTAAGTTCTAAGAAAGAGTACTAAAGAAAACATGTGAGATCTAGTAAAGATGGGACATTTTTGGTAAGTTGCTCATAGAGAGACCCTCTACAGAAGTGACATTTAAGCCAAAGAAATTTAAGTAGCAAAATAATATAGATCTACTCCTGGGAATAGAATGGAAATGGGAGTCAAGGAACATACTAGAAGAGGGAAAAAGCATGTGTAAATTCCTAAGTTTAGGGAGAGCTTGGCCTATTTTAGAGTCTGAAAGTCAGTGTGGCTGAAGAAAGTCTTTGATTGGGAGAGTATAAGAGATGAGGTCAGAAGAAGAAGGTGAGACATGCAGGTCTCTTAGACCAGGCTAGGAGTTGGATTTTATAGTACTACAATGGAAAGCTGCAGAGGCTTTTAAGCAGACATGATCTTTATATTTTAAAGGATTATTCTAATTTATGTATGTGGAGAATGGGTTATAGAGGGGTAAGTTGGAAGCAAGGAAGTTGTTTAAGAAGCCTAGGTGAGAGATTATGATGGTTTGGACTAAACTAATGACAATGGAGCTAGGTAAGAATACATTCAATCACTAGGTGTCAGTGACCCAGAAATCATTATAGGAATTGTATTTAAAATAGCTCCCCTGTATCTATTTAGGAACTACAATGGAATCTTCATTACATTACAGTGTGGCATGCAAATACCATTTCCATCTCTTTCATTTCTTGACAAGCACTTCAGGTTAGAATTCGTATTCAATGTCAGAGTATTATGGTTACTGAGTCTTATGCTATTTTGAAAAAAAATTGAGACAGAGGAGTAAAGGGTTCGAATGGTGAATGGAGGAATTTCAATCTAAACACTTAGCCAAGTGAGATATTTCAAGTATGAGAGAGTATTTTCTAGAGCTAGGTCAACCAGCCTAGGTAAATTTTGACAAAGGGGAAGGAAAACTTAACACTGGTCTATTTTCCAGTACTGATCTGATGAATTTCATATATATATATAAGGAATTTACATTCTGCATATAGAGTGCCAAACTTGACTTTACTTTTAAAAAGTGGAATCATAGCCAAGAACTTAATTTATAATATATTTCTTTATAATCTGTGGCATTTAGAAAGAGGGATGATACAAATATCTCAATGAAGGATGATTAGACTTTGAAACAAAATATTATAACTGATATTCGATAATGACATTTAAACCAATAGTTAAAAGTAAAATCTTGATAACTAACCTAAAGGTTGTCCTAAGAGGTGAGAGGAAAAGTATAATTCACAGTAAGAAGCATATCCTTTCTGAAAATAAAGTTGTGATTCAAAGACATTGCCAAAGGATAGAATCACTCGACTTAACGTATTTCGACTTAATTATGAAGTTTTATTATTTAAGAGTAAATAAGTAAATTTTTTAAAAAAGTAAAAAACAGAACCTGTTTCATGCTACAAAGAATTCAAGACACTTAATAGAGATAATTTAGAAGAGAAAGAAGGAAAAAGCAAGAAGAAAGAAGGGAAAGAAGGGAAGAGAGAGAAGCCGTCCTCAAAGATACCGCTTACTTAGCCAGGCTGCACCTCACCTGCTCACACAGCCCTCGAAAGTTCAGCCTCTTGTTTAATCTAGTAAGTTATTTAAACAGATATTTCTATTTTTTTCCATCCAAAGAGGGTTTAATTTATGTTGAATCCAAATAAAACCTTTCTTTCCTACTATCCAGGGCTGAATTGCCCTATGTTAAGAAAAGAGGAGCTCTATAAAGCAAAAGTTATTTAAAAGTAAAGATGACAACATGTACTCTTAAACATCCTTGTACTGGCAATGGAATAAAATGAAGAAACTGTTAAGAATTTAACAAACCTAAAAAATTCATTTCTTCTATCTTTCAGGTAAATTAGTAACAACAACTAAACCTTCAGCATCCAAGTCTTCCCTTACAAATATGCACTTGTCACAATTCAATATCATGCACTAGATAATTGCACTAAGTTATACTTACAAATATTCAATCATACTATAAACAAACTTCAGGTCCTTCCCCTTTGTCAAAATTTACCTAGGCTGGTTGACCTAGCTCTAGAAAATACTCTCTCATACTTGAAATATCTCACTTGGCTAAGTGTTTAGATTGAAATTCCTCCATTCACCATTCGAACCCTTTACTCCTCTGTCTCGATTTTTTTTCAAAATAGCGTAAGACTCAGTAACCATGTTCATTATTGGTCTCTATGCATATTAAAGTCCTTAGATTCATAAAGCAATTGAAATTCAGCAGATGAAAACTCCATAGCATCTTTCAGTATTAAGAGGATGGGTTTCTATACTATTTAAACAAAGCACATAAAATACAGAGCTTTAAGAACTCCCTTATTCATTATACCTATCATGAAAAGATTGAATTAACATCTAAGTGCACATATTTTTTAAGAGGTAAAAATAAGATGGTGAACCCCTATGTTCTCTCATTGGTGCCTCTTACATTTGAAAGACTCCCTAGTAATTCCAGTTGCCACGTGAGTGACCAATGTGTCAAAGAACCCCAAAGAGCTCTCACTTGAAGTACATAGCCCTTTGATCCTGTTTCCTCTTGAGAGTGGTGTGGTTGTTGTGCAACTGAAAGCTAAAGAGAATATTGAGGACTGGGCTATCTACTGTGCATCCCAGGCTGTGGGAAGAAAGGCAGGAATGCTCTGAACTCCTGCATTCCATTAATAGCTGAGAACAGCATACCATCTATGGGCTCACCTGCCCCAGAGTGCATCCAGGTGCTGAGTAATTGGTGAATAGAAGATGTAGCATGGGTTGGCGCAGACTTTCAACCCTCTAAGCTGGGCCTGTGATCCCAGAGAACTGCTTCAAATAAAAATCAGTTCCCTCTGTACTCTAAGGAGAGTAGTTAATCTTTATCATGACAACTTAAGGCCATGACCAGATTGAATGGCATGGCTGATAGCTCCATTTCGTAGCACAGCTTGTTTTTCTGATTGGCAATGGATGTTAACCCTTCCTGGGGCCCTGAAAGCATATGGCACTTGGAGGGCTGGGAACATTGTTTACTTTTTGTTACTGATGCTCAAATGAACTTCAAACCACCAGTGGGAAATGTTGGTTTCATGGAAACTGTATTTTTATAATATTAGGGCAACAATATATCTGACAAGTGAATTAGTCAAGATAAAATTATATAGAGTATTATCATTTTCCACTAGTAATCAGGAATATTTTTCTAAGATTTCTCTAGCACTCCTTCTTCCTTCTCCTTCCAGTTGCATTTTTGGATATCTTTGGATAGAGCAAAGTTCAACATACCTACATTTTTCTGCTCCATAATAGGGCAATTAATTATCCACCCCCATCCTCTCCAAACAAAATAAGGGAACACATCAACCATAATTATAATTCAGTGATTGATTCCTAAAGTGCCTATCAAAAAAAATTGAATAATTGTGATAAGGTACATTACCCCCTGGCGAGCAAATATACCAGATAAAATTCTAACAGCATAATAAAAATTCTGTGCAATTGAAATTCTGGAGAAAATTTCTGAGTGTTTGACAGATGTGTAAGAGAAGCAAAACAGTGATTAGTTTGCTAACTAATCTTTTTAATTAAAATGTATTTCTTGCTTAAATATGCTGGGATTTTTCCCTCAAACCCTAGGTCAAAGATCTTCAGATTTTTATATAAGTTATTACTCCTAATTTACAGAATTTATTTCCTTCTCTCCAAAAGGATCATGAATAATTTTAAGGCACTGCCATCAAACTTGTTCAGATATGTGTATATCTGATCTCCCTGTAAATATCCCAGAGGCTATAAAAGCTAAATCAGAAACAAGCAGTGATTCAAATCGTCTTCTCCTAGCTGGAAGATTTAAATAATACAAAAACATTCACCAGTAGAACATCCAAACAAGATGCCCAGTTCTTAATCATCTTTGGCTCCAGTCTGAATAACCCTCTAAAATAACACAACAGAGTGAAGGCAGCACAACCATGGTGTGTATCCGCATACTGCTAATTCCTTTTGCACTTGTCTGTACCACACAGTTAAGCACTTTGTTACGTGTTGGCTTGTTATCCAACTGCTCCATGTGTGTTTCTTTCAAAATACATTCTGAGATGTTGAAGAGCCATGGCTCTGGCTTAAACATCTCTGTATTCCAGACAATCCTTAGCATGGTATTATGCACAGGAGTTTATACTTGAGTATTCGTATTTTAGAAGCTTCTTGGGTAAAATACCTCTTGAAAGTTTCCAGACTTCATATTTCTGCTTAGGTTATTCACAAGAAGGTAGATTAGTCCTCAGCAAAATAACCTGGCTTGTTTTTCTTTTATAATTAGATCAAAGTAACCTACTCTTCTGAGGATTACAAATTTATCAGACTTCAGTAGTGACCAGGGTCAATTTGATATAGTTGCTAATATTTAGTCACTTTCTATTAAGTTCAAAAACAGATGACGACTTTTGTTTAGTTTTTAATAGTAGTATATCCCAGTATCAGCTATATTAACAAAAGCAATCCAGCATTTAAACAATATAGTCCTATTGAATAAAATCTTTTAATATACAAATTAAGATATTAACCAAATCAGATCTTCCCAAATAAAATGAGTATACACACACATACACCCAAAAAGCTTTTGTTTACTCAAATTCATCTAACCAAGTCTTCTAAATTTTGTTTCTGAAGTGAAATATTATGTATATAAAGAGAAACCATCGTGTATTTAGCAAATTAAGTGCTCCAATTAATTTATGTTTCATATAAGCCATATAAATATATAAATTCCAGTCTTTGTTTAAAAATATCCAATGAGGCATAAAATTGCATGTGCACATGTTTTTGTTTTTTGGGTGCTTATGTTAGCACAATTAACTCACAGATCATCAGGACAATTTCTCGGTGTCTCCAGTCTCCCTCCTGTTTGCACATAGTTTAAAACATCAAGGTTGGAATGAGCTGGGTAAGGCTGACGACCAAGAGTTAAAATCTCCCATAGTAGAATTCCGAAAGACCTAAGGATGTTAATTAAAGAGTACTTTAATTAGGCTCATTACAAATATCATGTTTATAGCAGTTTCTCCAACATAATTATTCCTGGGGCATTGGGATCTACTTTGTGATTGACATTGTTGGTCCCATAAAAGGTAAACGGGAGACTTAAAATAATACAAAATAGTTGACCTCAAGAAAAAGTAGAACAAGCAACGGCCTACTAGGACCACTTCAAAGGTGACAGGAAGGCTTAATGGAGGCGCGTGCGCGCGCACACACACACACGCACACACACAGAGCTTCTCCTCCTAGTCGAAACTGCACTGCAGACCTCCATTACCAAAGGCGTCAGAGTATCGATATGTAGACTCACCTAGGGTGACCAAGAAAGCATTTCACCTTTTTTTTTCTGTGTTTCAATACTAGTAAAAGTGGAAAAGGAAAGCATGAATAAAAACTGGCAACACTTATTACCCATTTTATCTCAATCGAAATTTTGCCTAAGGCCAGTCCAGCTTAAAAATTATCTAACAAATCTTTACATTTTGAGCAGCTCTAGTCAAATTTTGGAGTCAACAACAAAAATGAGGGGTCTTATTCAAATAATAAAAAAGAGATGTCCAAATTACTCCACTGTCCTGATCTTTTTGAGATCTATGAGCCATAAAGGTCTACTTATAAATTAATGACCAAACATCCCAAAATGGTAGGCATTTGGACACATACTTGAACATGAATTCATACGTACCAATTGCTGTTAGTCATAGCCTTTACACTTTTGGACAGTAATAAAATACTTGAAGCAAATATATCTATTTCTTATACACTACTAAGATAAGATCAAAACTGATTGGTGGGAGGGTGTGCACTGATGACACCCAGGAAAAGTCAGACCTTGGCCACCAGCTTTCACTTTACCTTGAGGCAAATCACTTAACCTCTCTGGTCTCCAGTTTCGTCATGTAAAAAACAAGATTAGGTGGCCTTTTAAGTTCCCTTGTGGCTCTCACATTGGTTTGTTCTGCCCACATTGCTCTGTATCCTGTTAAGCTCACCAAACATCAGATTGAGTAGTGAAGATCCCATCCATCAAACTTTCTGGAGCCATCCACCGAACAGGCAGCAGTCCTTCCCCTCTCTTTCTGTAGTAATCATTTTTATAGATGTCCCTTGCGAGTCCAAAGTCCCCAATCTTTACTCTCCGTGATGAACTGGTATAGTCTTTCACAGAGACAAGGCAATTCCGAGCTGCCAGATCCCTATGGCAGAAGCTATATTTAATAATAGTAATAATAAAGTTCCAGATATCAGATAAGTAACACTAGGAGGCCTGTAGAGAAGACCATTTTACAGAAATTATTGTTATTTTGAAGGAAGGAACATGTTTAATTATCCTGTATGTTTTGCCTAAACTACAGGCTATTATTATGCTGGTATCCACTAGAACTTTATCTAGAATATCACTGTACCTGTGAATGAAGTACATCTCCTCCAAGTAGACACAGCCTTTTGAAATATCTACACACATGTCTACAAGATCAACCAAGGTGAGTAAAGGACCATGAAACTGCAAGAAATGAAAGAAAAATTACAGCGTTTTTCCAGTTTTTACAAATTTGTATATATATAACATATATATATATATATGGTTACATATATATGCACATATATACACATATATATGAGGTTTTAAGGGAATTTTTAGTTATGGTTACAATAATTCAAACAAAGAGGAAAAGCACTATGCTTTCTACTGAAATATACATGAATAAGACTATTTAGTAAGCAGAGGAAATATGAAATCTTTATTGGAAAGGTCTCAGGGTATCAGATCACATAGACCAAGATCTGAAACCTAATTCTATTAATTACTCACTGTATGAGTAACTCCCAATGCTTAATTCACTGAGCAAATTTCTCATATGGAAAATGGGAATAATAACAATGACCATGTAGGATTTAAGAGAAGATATGTAATCTGACTGGTATGTAACTGGCACTTAATAAACAGTAGCTGCTCTCACAAGTGATAATAATGACAATTTAAATAGTGCTAGCTAGTTTAATTATTGGCCCAATGTCACACTATGCTGTCAGTCATGGCAAAGGGGCTTGTTTCTCATATAACCCCATATAGATTGTTAGCAATATTCTACTTCAAGGTCACAGATAACTCCTCTCTGAGAGAGCCAGCACATACATACAATTCAGCCTGTACTGGCTGCAATGTTTTCTACATAAGAAAAGTCAGTTGAAGCTTTTCTTAGTACCACATGGAAAAAATTCAATGTTCCTATCCTGAGGCCACATTCATATACTGTCTGTCCTTTGCCATTTCCCTGCAATTACCCTGGTTCAGGCCTTTATCTTCCCCATCTGATGTATCCCAAACTTCCCATGTCTCCAGCCTCCTGCACTTTAATTGGCTTGCCTCCTTGTGATCTGCTGCCTGTAGAGCCTCCTGTAGGTTCCCCAGGCTGCCCCAGAATCTCTTTATGCCCATTTATCTCCCACAATCTGTGCTTTTATCACACTGAGCCTCTTTGTAGTTCCTTATGCCCACTCTGCATTTCTCAACCTCTCATCTTTATTCCTGCAGTCATTCCTGGAATGCCTTCCTTTTTCTTGATTTCCATTCTCATACTTCACTGGGCATCTTAAATGATTCCCAACCTTGAAACCCCTCGGTTCCTCAGGGATGGGTGCTCTTAAGTGCTGCTCTCCTTGCCTCCCGAGACAGTGTCACGTCTTGTTCCCAAACTCAGAAGAATCTTCATGTTTTAGGACTCAGTGTTGCTGTGGTCCCACTCACACCTAAGTCTGGTAACAAGGCCCTGTCTTACTCTCCAGACTCAACCCCCTGCAGCCCTGTTGAGGTCCTCTCGATGCTCATGGTCTCACAGCCTGTGCCTGAGCCCTGCTGGATGCCCTGACTGGTTCACTGGTTCCTCTGTGAGTGGAGCCCTGCTTTGCTGTCACAAAACCTACCCAGTCAAAGACTCTCTTTACCTAGAATCCTGCTCCTGGACTTCGGTCTGGTGTCTAGCACCATGTTCCCTGCTTACAGGTTGTTCGAGAGCTGCCCACCTGCCTGCCTACCTGAATCTCTATCACTTGCTCCTGACAGCCTCTGTGACAGTCTGTTGGGACACCCCACATGGGTCCTCCTTGTCTCCAGGTGCTGCCCTAAGACACATGCTTTTATCTCTTGTCAAACTCTCCAGACTAGATCCCCCCCCTGGGTCTATCCCTGGTCAAAGCCTGTCATGACTCACGTGAGAGCTTCAGTCTCAGAAACTCTTCTATCCCCCACTTCGGTAGTGTCCAAACAGATGACCTCCTGCATGAAGCCTGCCCTGGTCTCCCCAGGTGGATATCATCTCTTTCTCTGTGCGTCAGCTGTGTATTCTCTATTCCACTCTAATGTCTTCCCACTTTCCACCTGAAGTGAGCTATTATACATTATCTCTTTACCATGTGGCATGGGCCTTGAAAACAAGAGCTCCTTCACTATTACATAATAAACATGCAGCAAAAGATTGATGAATTTAATTATAACTGGCTATGTCTATGTATTTGTACTTTTTTTGATAGGCTAGGTTTTTTGTTTTGTTGTTTTTGTTTTACTTTTTTCTATCTTAACACAGTCTTAAGACACCAAAGCTAAAAAGAGTCGGAGAAAGTTTCTGATGCTATATCCCATTTTATAGATGCAGAAAATGAGTTGCTGAAAATAAAGTATTAGACTAAGGTTTATGGGCCGAGTTGCCTTTGGAGTCAATTCTTATGCACGCAACCCAACACAACAGTCTGGAGCAGGACAGAAAAAGAATGCTTGTGGCTGTTCTGGAATGTTACTTCTGTGCTTGCCCCTTGGAGAGAAGGCCAGCCCCCAGTGAACCAGCGTGGTGGGGACTTAGAGGCTCTAGTGCTCTGCTAATCCTTGTATGGAGCACCTAACAGCACCCTGTCAGGGCGAAGCAGCACCGGCGCTGTCTCAGACAGCAGGCAGGTGAGGCAATGGGAGAACTCAGTGTGCCTGGGTCCATCAGTACAGCCAACAGGGCCCTGGCTGAGCAGGAACAGTTTGGAAAAAGCAGGCCCATGTTTTCTTTTAGCCCATCTTCAGCCTTTCTTCTCTTTCCCCCGCCAAATCAAAATTACAGATAGCCATTCTTGTTTAAGATGGGGGACCGAATGTATGCATGGCCAGTTCCACTCTCCCTCCAAACCTTACTAAAATGACAGTATAGGAGAACTTTTTATAATCTCGCAAGGACAAATAGATCAGGAGAATTGATATGGCACATGAAGCATTTTGGGAGAGGAAAAGCAGATGGAGGAGTGGTAATTTAGCAAAGCCAAGAGAAATGAAAGCTGCCTGCCTGCAGAGGGAGAAGCCAAGAGTTAAGCTGGGCTTCACCACAGAACCCCATAAGGCTCTGAAGGTGGGAGTGATGAGTGCCTCTGCAGGGAGGTGAGGGGCAGGACTGAAAGCAAGAGGAATGTCTAGAAGTTTATTTTAGGGGCAAACCAGATCCTAGATCCCCACCATCATAGCATGCACACACACATGCACAAACACACATGCACGCACACACACACACACACACACACACACACACACACACATACACACACACACACAAACTGAACCAGAACAATTCCAAGTTCAGAGACATAAGCCATGCTGAAAATGGAGAGGGGAATTACAGCGTCCATATACTCAGCCCTGAGACCTGCACCCCCTTCCCATTCTCAGCTCCCTGAACTGAGTCTCAGGCATTTATTGCCCAGACAGGAGACCAGCAGGCTCCTCTCTGATGCAGGGAAGGCCGGCAGATATTGTCATTCGAGAACCTCCAACAGGAAAGCAGCATCCAGCTGACAACCGGAAGGAAGCTGCCAGACATGCAGGTTCCCATCAGCACCTCAGGCCTCGCAACTAAACGGGAGGCCAGCCACAAACCACCAGGTATTTAGGAAAAGCTGCTCACATTACAAACAGATTCAAAAACAAAGGGGAGAAAGGAAAATCAAGACAGTTTGGGAAGAAAATTAACACTTTAAAAAATTATAATTAGTACCTTAGGAAACATAACAGAAGATTCTGCATGTAGGAGAAAAAAACAGAATACTATTTTAAGATGCAGCCAAAATATACGAATGAATCTGTAGAAAATTAGAATTTTAAATTATATTTAAAAAGTTGAGGAAATCTACCAAAATTGAGAGCAAAACTGCAGAGCTGGAATATAGGAGAAAACAGCTAATAGAACAAAATGGACAAAGCAGTCCATTACCCAACTAACAAGATTTTTGGAACAAGAAAATAGGGGAAACAACAGTTTTATTTATTACCAAACAAATAATATGAAAAAAAAATAAACCCAGAATTGAAGGGAATGATTTTCCAGGATGAGTGTCTAGATGGGCAAAGAATACCACAGATAAGAAGCTCCTAAAATTTTCCAGAGAGGGGGGCAAAAAGCAGGTCATTGGTCATTAAGTTCAGAATCAGATGGCATAAGACTTCTTAAAGTTTCTAAGCTTTCTAGATGCTAGAACAAAGACATAACAGATTTATTCTTGAGGAAAAGCTGTTTCAACCCAGAATCAGCCAAATCATTAACAAGTGTGAGAGAAGAATAAAGGACATTTTCTCAAAAAGAGAAGGGGGGAAAAGAGACTTCTGTCTTACATGAATGTTTTCTCTTTTCTAAAACAGAATAAAGTCATGGAATAGGGGAAACAAAGGTCCAGTGTGGAAATCACCAGGGTAAATGTGAAGGAAAGCCCCAGGGTGGCTGCTGTATTGACAGCCCAACCTTTACTGGCTCCAGAAGGAAAGTAACCAAGAAAAAAATTATTAGGTGCTAGATTATCTGACATATCTATAACCATATTGAGAAAACTGTTATAATTCCATCAGAGTTTAAGTATATATAGAAAACTAAACAAATGGGGGGGGAAAGGTATTTATTAAACTAGTCCAAGGAAAAAAACATTTGAGTGTCTCAGTAGCAAATAGTAGAGTAAACCTGCAATAGTGATTTACCTGAAAATTGTGATAACTGTCAGAGGTTGAGGAAACAAGGTTTTTCTTTGTGTAGAGCTGTGGGGTTCAGGCTGGTCATTAGTAAGTCTAACAGAGTTAAATCTGTGCCTTTCATGGTAGGCAGCCAATAGATTTCTCCGCAAGACTGAAAACTCAATGTGCAGCAGTACAAGCAGAATATTTAGGAGCGTGGAGGTAAATATCAGAAGGAACATGTACAGGCCTGGGATATGGGGACGAGATAGAGCATGGGACTTGTTTTTTCCTATAAACCTTGTGATATATTTCAATTTTTTAACCATATAATGTGTACTTTGATGGAAATAAAAACCAAATTTTTAAAATCTACAGACTTAAATTTTAGTTACTTGTTTTGTCTCATGTGTTTCTCATCTGAGTATACGGCAGGTTCTTGCAGGTGCTACCACCTGCTGACCCTCACTCCACCCTTATATGCAGTGTCCACACTGTGCCAGGCACTGCACTAGGCACTGGAGAAAGGACAGATTAGAGCTGCATTTTGTAGGCAAAACCAAAGAGCTGCTGGGACCTGTCATCACCATTGTAGGAGAAGAGAAAGCAAGGAACAGGATGGATGCCATGGAGGAAGATGTATGACATCAGAAGTTCTGTTTTGGCCCAAATAAATTTGAGATGCCTACTAAAATCGAAGCAAATATGTCAACTGAGTAAAGACATATAAATCTAGAACTCAGTAAAAAAGACACAACAGCTGAAAATATTAATTTGAGGTAGGCACGCATATAGATTAAGTACAGAAAAAAGTGTGTCTTTTCTAACTCCACATAATCTCTGTTCTCCCAAAAACATGATCTGCCAATGAGGGACCTTCTTTCCATTAAATATTAAAAACAGGCTCAAATAAGCAGAAAATACCAGAAATTAGCCCAGGCTTCTAATTATCCTGACCAATTCTTTCCATAAACGTCTTCTAAGTTTCTACCATCAGCCCAAATTGCATTTAAAGAAATGAATTTATTGTATTTTTTTAAATTAATATGAAATTATAGGGCACTTGCTGTACAAAACCAATCCTGTGGACCCCATTTCCTTCCGTGGTCATCCGGGCTTTACGTAAATAGGTAAGAAGGTCTCCTCCTTCCATCAATTCCAGGATAATGTATTGCGGTTCATTCAGCAGACAAACTCCAAGCTGCTTCAGAATGTTGGGATGATGAAACTTGCTAAAAGGAGGAAAGAGACATGTGGAGTGACATAGCAACAGAAGTCCTAGGGCCTTTATGGAACAAGGCAATTCTTTATCTTTTGTATCCCTCAAAACCCCTGATTTTTTCCTCCAATAAATGCAAGCCTCCTTTTCCAAGTACTGGTCTGTGCGCTTGCCTAACAGAGGTAATATGGCAACCCCTAGTGGTCAATGCGTATAGATAGAACAGGGTGAGTTATAGACAAATCGATTCAGAGTATTTTATATTTTAGAAAAGGAAGTAATTTTAACTAATATCCTTCCTCAAAAGGTTTTTGAAAACCTTTTGTTTTCAAAAGGTTTTGTTATGTTTCTGTTCACCGCAAGTGAACAGAAGTGAGAAACACTGTTCTCTCTCTTTCAGAGAAGCAATTCAGACACATGGGATTGGCTACAACTGTTTTCTCAAGATGTCAAGCTTCTGAGCCCCAATCTAATGATCAGAACCCACAGTTGGAGACCCCTAGACCACTGCCTCAGTTCAGCCCTTGAAGATGTCTTTGAGCAGTTTTCATGACTATCAATTGTCCTAAACTTGAAGAAGACAAGTTTATCAAGGCAAGGGATATTTTCATTGACATCATTATACTTAAGAGAATTTTCCCTTAGTGGGTCAAGACCCACTATCACACATTTAGAAGGACGTAAGTGTGTTTAAAGCTGGACAGCTTGAGAAGTCACCTGCAAAACACATTTCTTATCAAAGGTAAAAGGAAGACCTTTTGCCTGAAGACTGCCTGCATGCAGGAAGACTGGCTGCTGCAGAATACTTGTCACCAGAGATATACATCTGTTTAAACTTCAGCCATGTTTATTTGAGGCATGATCTGTTATATTAGAGCATTTCAAATGTTATAAATCCACCATAAATCAGATGTAAAAGCTAACCATACCATGGGAAAATTATTGAAAGCTGCCCTAATACCTCATCAGATGTGCTTCCTTCAGGAACTCAATCTTCTCTTGGTCTGTAGAGCCCTTCTTCAATGTCTGTGCAACATAAGAGCAAGCCAAGAATCAGTATAGCAGACATTTCTGTGAGCTCAATGGGTTCACAGAGACAACCTGCTTTTTATTTTGTAGGATCCTCCCTGAAAGCTGGAAATAGATAGTGGGTAATCTGTGCATGTGCTCTGTGAACCTATTCAAAAGTTAGCCCATGCTAGTGTTCAAGTAGGAAAATCTGAAAGATAAAAGATTTAGTATTATTTTTACAAAGTCCCCCAAATACAGAAATATTTAAGGGGCAAAATTTGCCATTTAGGTCAATTTCTTAATTTTCAAACTTTTCTACTCATTATCTGTTTCCTCTTGCTTCCTTGCTAACAATACCCTAATTTGTTTCTTAGACGCAAGATGCTCAGTCCAGACAGTTGTTCTGAGCTAATCGTGAAAATCATATTCTGCGGTTCTCCAACCTCCCTTGCAAATAGGAGTGTTTATCTGACTCATTTCTGGTCAATGAGAAGTAAGGGGAAAATTGATGAGAGGGAGAGAGGTTTGTGGAAAACCTTTATTTTCCAGAACACATTTGTCCAACACCATCCTTGCTCTTCACTTGGTCTGAATACAGATGTGACGCCTGACACTTCAGCCATCTTGTGACCACAAGGCTACACACATGTACAAAGTCAAAAGAACTTCAGAAGTGCTGGCTCTGACCTGAAGCAATACTGCACCAAAGCCAGCATCATGTTATATGAGACAAATAAACACTTGCTTAAACCAATTGAAGTTGGCGTAAGTTAAAGAACTTTAAAGTGATGTCATTTGGAAGTAGAGATAATTTCGCCAACTTTTCTGGTTGAATAGCCCAACCTCAAAGCAATAAATTTCTAATAAGGAATGATTAGGATACTGCTCAACTACATAAAAGATTCATTATCTCTCAATCAAAAGAAAGTTTCACAAAAACAGGAGAGTATATTCATTGCCTATACTAAATATACAATGATGAGTAACTGTGTAGCACAGGGATCAGCAAACTACAGCATGTGGCTCAGTTCTAGCCTGTCATCTATTTTTGTACAACTTAGGATCTGAAAATAGTTGTTACGTAATTCATTTTTTCCAGCTTTATTGAGATATAATTGGCATGTTACATTTTTTTGGGCATGTTACATTTTTAAGTGGTTGAAAAAAGTAAAAAACTGAGTAACATTTCATAACATAAAAATTATAGGAGAGGCGGAGTAGAACAGCGGAAATCCCCTCCCAAAACCATATATATTTTTGAAAATACAACCAAGACAACTCTTCTAAAAGAGAGACCAGAAGACACAGGACAACAGCCAGCCTACCTCCACACCCATGAGAACCCAGTGCCTCATGAAGGGGGTAAGATACAAGCCCGGGCCCGGCAGATCCAAGCGCCCCTCCCCTCAGCTCCCGGCGGGAGGAGAGGAGTCAGAGCAGGGAGGGAGAGGGAGCCCAGGACTGCTGAACACCCAGCCCCAGCCATCCGCATCAGAATGCAGACACAGTGCATGCGTTGGGTGCTGAAAACCAGGGAAACAGGACAGTAAGACCTGTGAGTGGGTCTCTGCAGCTGGCGCACCGGGGACAAAGAAAAGTGAGTGCTTTTTGAAAGTCTTAAAGGGACAGGGACCCCACAGCTGGATGGAAGTATCCAGGGACAAACAGCTGGGAATCCCGGGGAACTCAGGGCGCGCTAACGCCCTGGGCAGCAGTGCAGCATGGAGGCCCTTCATGGAGATAAACAGCCTCTCGGCCATCCCCCCTCCAATACAGCTCCGCCATATTGGATCAGCAGCCCAAGGCATGCAACGCCCACAGCAACTGCAGAGCTAAACTCCACAGCGGCCAGGCAAGAATCAGAGGCCCCGTCTGCGTGCAATTGCCCAGCACAAGCTGCTAGAAGTCGCTGTTCTCCCAGGAGAGGAAGGCCACAAACCAGCAAGAAGGAACGTTCTCCCAGCCATCACACGCACCAGCTCCGCACAACTATCTCTATAGCCATGAAAAGGAAGAAGAATTTGATACAGACCAAAATCACAGAGTCAATGCCAGAGAAGGAGACAGACCTAACCAATATTCCTGAAAAAGAATTCAAAATAAAGGTCATAACCATGCTGACGGAGCTGCAGAGAAATATGCAAGAGCTAAGAGATGACGTCTGGAGGGAGATTATAGAAATGAAACAATCTCTGGAAGGATTTCTAAGCAGAATGGATAAGATGCAAGAGGCCATTGATGGAATAGAAACCAGAGAACAGGAATGCATAGAAGCTGATGCAGAGAGAGATAAAAAGATCTCAAGGAATGAAACAATATTAAGAGAACTGTGTGAGCATTCCAAAAGGAACAAGGGGTACCAGAAGAAGACGAGAGAGAAAAAGGGATAGAAAGTGTCTTTGAAGAAATAATGGCTAAAAACTTCCCCAAACTGGAAGAAGGAAATAATAGATCAGACCACAGAAATACACAGAACTCCCAACAGAAGGGACCCAAGGAGGACAACACCAAGACATATAATAATTAAAATGGCAAAGATCAAGGACAAGGACAGAGTTTTAAAAGCAGCTAGAGAGAGGAAAAAGGTCACCTGCAAAGAAAAACCCATCAGGTTATCAACAGACTTCTCAACAGAAACCTTACAGGCCAGAAGAGAATGGCATGATATATTTAATGCAATGAAACAGAAGGGCCTTGAACCAAGAATACTGTATCCAGCACGATTATCATTTAAATATGATGGAGGGATTAAACAATTCCCAGACAAGCAAAAGTTGAGGGAGTTTGCCTCTCACAAACCACCTCTACAGGGTATGTTAGAGAGACTGCTCTAGATGGGAGCACTCCTAAGACTAAATAGATGTCACCAGAGAAAAAAAATCACAGCAAAGAAAGCAGACCAACCAAATACTATCTAAAGGCAAAAATAAAATCAACTACTCACAAAAGCAGTTAAAGGAAACACAAAAGAGCACAGAATAAAACAACCAACATATAAAGAAGGGAGGAGGAGGAATAAGAAGGGAGAGAAATAAAGAATCAACAGAGAGTGTTTATAACAGCTCAATAAGTGAGTTAAGTTAGACAGCAAGATATTAAAGAAGCTAACCTTGAACCTTTGGTAATGACGAATCTAAAGCCTGCAATAGCAATAAGTACATATCTTTCAATAGTCACCCTAAATGTAAATGGACTGAATGTACCAAATAACAGACACACAGTAATAGAATGGATAAAAAAGCAAGACCCATCTACATGCTGCTTACAAGAAACTCACCTTAAACCCAAAGACATGTATAGAATAAAAGTCAAGGGATGGAAAAAGATATTTCATGCAAACAACAGGGAGAAAAAAAAAGGTGTTGCAGTACTAGTATCAGACAAAATAGACTTCAAAACAAAGAAAGTAACAAGAGATGAAGAAGGACATTATATAATGATAAAGGGCTCAGTCCAACAAGAGGATATAACCATTATAAATATATATGCACCCAACACAGGAGCAACAGTGTATGTGAAACAAATACTAACAGAACTAAAGGAGGAAATAGAATGCAATGCATTCATTTAAGGAGACTTCAACATGCCACTCACTGCAATGGATAGAACCACCGGACAGAAAATAAGTAAGGACACGGAGGCACTGAAAAACACACTAGAACAGATGGACCTAATAGACATCTATAGAACTCTACATCCAAAAGCAACAGGATACACATTCTTCTCAAGTGCACATGGAACATCCTCCAGAATAGACCACATACCAGGCCACAAAAAGAGCCTCAGTAAATTAAAAAAGATTGAAATTCTACCAACCAATTTTTCAGACCACAAAGGTATAAAACTAGAAATAAATTGTACAAAGAAAGCAAAAAGGCTCACAAACACATGGAGGCTTAACAACATCCTCCTAAATAATCAATGGATCAATGAACAAATTAAAATAGAGATCAAGGAATATACGGAAATAAATGACAACAACAACACAAAGCCCTAACTTCTGCGGGATGCAGTGAAAGCAGTCTTAAAGGGAAAGTATATAGCAATCCAGGCATGCTTAAAGAAGGAAGAACAATCCCAAATGAATAGTCTAACATCACAAATATCGAAACTGGAAAAAGAAGAACAAATGAGGCCTAAAGTCAGCAGAAGGAGGGACATAATAAAGATCAGAGAAGAAATAAACAAAATTGAGAAGAATAAAACAATACAAAAAATCAATGAAACCAAGAGCTGGTTCTTTGAGAAAATAAGCAAAATAGATAAGCCTCTAGCCAGACTTACTAAGAAAAAAAGAGAATCAACGCACATCAACAGATTCAGAAATGAGAATGGAAAAATCACAACAGACTCCACAGAAATACAAAGAATTATTAAAGACTACCACGAAAACCTATGCTGTAACAAGCTGGAAAACCTAGAAGAAATGGACAACTTCCTAGAAAAATACAACCTTCCAAGACTGAACAAGGAAGAAACACAAAAGTTAAACAAACCAATTACGAGCAAAAGAAATTGAAGCAGTAATCAAAAAACTACCCAAGAACAAATCTCCTGGGCCAGATGTATTTCCCTCTGGTCACATGGAACATCCTCCAGAATAGACCACATACTAGGAATTTTATCAGACATACAGAGAAGACATAATACCCATTCTCCTTAAAGTTTTCCAAAAAATAGAAGAGGAGAGAATACTCCCAAACTCATTCTATGAAGGCAACATCACCTTAATACCAAAACCAGGCAAAGACCGCACCAAAAAAGAAAATTACAGACCAATATCCCTGATGAATGTAGATGCAAAAATACTCAACAAAATATTAGCAAACCAAATTCAAAAATACATCAAGAGGATCATACACCACGACCAAGTGGGATTCATCCCAGGGATGCAAGGATGGTACAGCATTCGGAAATCCATCAACATCATCCACCACATCAACAAAAAGAAGGACAAAACCCACATGATCATCTCCATAGATGCTGAAAAAGCATTCGACAAAATTCAACGTCCATTCATGATAAAAACTCTCATCAAAATGGGTATAGAGAGCAAGTACCTCAATATAATAAAGGCCATATATGATAAACCCACAGCTTACATCATACTGTACAGCGAGAAGCTGAAAGCTTTTCCTCTGAAATCGGGAACAAGACAGGGATGCCCACTCTCTCCACTGTTATTTAACATAGTACTGGAGGTCCTAGCCACAGCAATTAGACAAAACAAAGAAATACAAGGAATCCAGATTGGTAAAGATGAAGTTAAACGGTTACTATTTGCAGATGACATGATATTGTACATAAAAAAACCTAAAGACTCCACTCCAAAACTACTAGAACTGAAATTGGAATACAGCAAAGTTGCAGGATACAAAATTAACATACAGAAATCTGTGGCTTTCCTATACACTAACAATCAACCAAAAGAAAGAGAAATCAGGAAAACAATTCCATTCACAATTGCATCAAAAAGAATAAAATATCTAGGAATAAACCTAACCAAAGTAGTGAAAGATCTATACCCTGAAAACTATAAGACACTCTTAAGAGAAATTAAAGAGGACAATAACAAATGGAAACTCATCCCATGCTCTTGGCTAGGAGGAATTAATATCATCAAAATGGCCATCCTGTCCAAAGCAATATACAGATTCGATGCAATCCCTATCAAATTACCAACAACATTTTTCAATGAACTGGAACAAATAGTTCAAAAATTCATATGGAAACACCAAAGACCCCGAATAGCCAAAGCAATCCTGAGAAGGAAGAATAAAGTGGGGGAGATCTCACTCCCCAACTTCAAGCTCTACTACAAAGCCACAGTAATCAAGACAATTTGCTACTGGCACAAGAACAGAGCCACAGACCAATGGAACAGAATTGAGACTCCAAACATTAACCCAAACATATATGGTCAACTAATATATGATAAAGGAGCCATGGACATACAATGGAGAAATGACAGTCTCTTCAACAGATGGTGCTGGCAAAACTGAACAGCTACATGTAAGAGAATAAAACTGGATCACTGTCTAACACCATATACAAAAGCAAATTCAAAATGGACCAAAGACCTGAATGTAAGTCATGAAACCATAAAACTCTTAGAAAAAAACAATAGCAAAAATCTCTTGGACATATACATGAGCGACTTCTTCATGAGCATATCTCACTGGAAAACGTCCAAAACAAAAGCAAAAATGAACAAGTGGGACTATATCAAGCTGAAAACCTTTTGTACAGCAAAGGACACCATCAATAGAACAAAAAGGTACCCTACAGTATGGGAGAATATATTCATAAATGACAGATCTGATAAAGGCTTGACATCCAAAATATATAAAGAGCTCACACACTTCAACAAACAAAAAGCAAATAATCCAGTTAAAAAATGGCCAGAGGAGCTGAACAGTTCTCCAAAGAAGAAATTCAGATGGCCAAGAGACACATGAAAAGATGCTCCACATCGCTAGTTATCAGAGAAATGCAAATTAAAGCCACAATGAGATATCACCTCACACCAGTAAGGATCACCACCATCCAAAAGACAAACAACAACAAATGTTGGTGAGGTTATGGAGAAAGGGGAACCCTCCTTCACTGCTGGTGAGAATGTAAATTAGTTCAACCATTGTGGAAAGCAGTATGGAGGTTCCTCAAAATGCTCAAAATAGACATACCATTTGACCCAGGAATTCCACTTCTAGGAATTTACCCTATGAATGCAGCAGCCCAGTTTGAAAAAGACAGATGCACCACTATGTTTATCGCAGCACCATTTACAATAGCCAAGAAATGGAAGCAACCTAAGTGTCCATCAGTAGATGAATGGATAAAGAAGATGTGGTACATATACACAGTGGAATATTATTCAGCCATAAGAAGAAAACAAATCCTACCATTTGCAACAACATGGATGGAGTTAGAGGGTATTACGCTCAGTGAAATAAGCCAAGTGGAGAAAGACAAATACCAAATGATTTCACTCATATGTGGAGTATAAGAACAAAGAAAAACTGAGGGAACAATACAGGAGCAGAATCACAGAACCCAAGATTGGACTAACAATTACCAAAGGGGAAGGGACTGGGGAAAATGGGAGGGTAGAGAGGAATAAGGGCAGGGAAGAAGAAAGGGGGTATTATGATTAGTATGTATAATGTGGTGGGGCACAGGGAGGGCTGTGCAACACAGAGAAGACAAGTAGTGATTCTACAACATCTTACTACACTGATGGACAGTGACTGTAATGGGGTTTGTGGGGGGAACTTGGTGAAGGGGAGAGCCTAGTAAACATAATATTCTTCATGTAATTGTAGATTAATGATAACAAAATAAAAAAATAAAAAAATTATATGACACCCAAATTTCCGATTTCATAAAGTTTTACTGGAATACAACTACACTTCTCCATTTACATAATGACTGTAGATGCTTTCACACTGCAATGGCAGAGTTGTGTAGTTGCAACTAACACCATATAGCCCGCAAATCTAAAATATTCACTATCTGCCCTAGTACCTAATGCCTTGAGAATATACTTCACAACTGCAATTATCTTATAGTACATTTGAAGGAAAAAACTGTCTTCTAGGTCTTAGCTAATTAGTAATTTTAGAGGTTACCATTAATTACAGAATTTATGTAGGAAATGGAAGAAAAAATATAATTTCTATAGCCATGGATAGGCTTCTACCTTCTACCAGTTCTCTTTCTGATTAAGATTAGTCATCTTTTATTATAGTCATATCCTTGTGAATGCATGTAAATATACTGTCATAGCATGTCAAGGAGTTAAAATTTGAAATTACCTTCACTGCTACTTTGGTTTCCCCACTTCCAGCTCCTAAGATGTCCACTGCTGTCCCTTCATACACTTCTCCAAAGGCCCCACTTCCCAACAAAAGACGCAGAGTCAATTTTTCCCGAGGGAAGGCAGGAAGATTTTCCATCTCCTCTTGGGTTGGAAGAGTACTAAAAATAATGATATTTTTGGTTTCCCAAATACCTATGATTTACAAGTTGGTGTTGGCATTGCAGTTAGCATTTGGAACAGAGAGAGAGAGACTATGAAAAAGAGAAAGAGAAACCTCATGTCTTTTCAACACTTTAGTGCATTC
Source organism: Manis javanica (assembly GCF_040802235.1). Lineage (NCBI taxonomy): Eukaryota > Metazoa > Chordata > Mammalia > Pholidota > Manidae > Manis > Manis javanica. The sequence continues at coordinate 37,640,707 of NC_133168.1, forward strand.
TATGTGACACGGAATTTTTCATTCCTGTTCCTACCCTATTCCACCATCTAGAATATTCCTTACCTTTTCTAAAACCCAGAGAGAGCATGTCACTTTGCTTCTAGGCACCTTCATTTTGATAGAAATATGCCTGTGTGTACATTGCCTCAAGATTTTTTACTTTAGCTTATTTTGTTAATGTTATCAGCTTTCTTATTAATTTTTTCAGATTACAAATTTGTATAGAAACGTTCACAAATTAGTAATAAATACATCTGTTTGTGAGCTAAAAAGTTTTCACTTTATTTCACATACCTGATCTTTTATGTAAAACAACATTTACTATGACCACAAAAATCAGCTCCAACTCCATTGGGTTAACTTTTAGACAGCTAAGCTTCTCACTTGGATTATGAGAGAAAAAAATACATGGGCATCTGAAATGCTTTGAGTTTTTAAAAAGGAATCTTTGAGCATTTTTCAAGGAAAAGGTCTCTGAATAGCTAATTTAGATCACATCTGTGTCTATTTCAAATCCTTTGTTTTTATGCCTGAAATTATAAATTTCAAGACTTATGACTATATAATTCTGCAGAGACCATATTATAGTGTCTTTTGCAAAAAGACACTTAAATATTTTCTTTAATTATGACAACAGAAATTCAAAACTCATTGGTCTTCAAGAGCTTTTGTAAGCGATCGTCATAAGAATTTGAAAACAGAGTAAGCACATTCATGAGTCCCTTGGAAGGCTTCTCCTCCAGTTGCCTCCAGTTGAAACAATCATGTTACCATCTACTCTTTTCTCTAGTAAATTTATTTCCTGATTTCACTTATTTTTGAACAGTGAGATAAAACATTGGAATGCAACTGTTTTTTGCTTATTTCATTAGGATAGGATAACCACCTAATTTGTTATCCATCTCAGGTCACATTTGAGGGTGAAAGAATATGTTATTAATAATTATACCAGAACAATGCTGGGCAACACAGGGTCCACAGGAACCAACTTTACAGTGCCACCCTACACCTAGGTGCCCATAATGATGGCCTGGGTCACGTACTGTATCGCATAGCAGGCATTAGCCAGGCCTACTCCAGCTGCCAGACCTCGAAGCTCAGCCAATTCTTTATCTTCGTTTAGGAGAACTGTCAGCCCTTCTTTGGGAGTTTTTTGATTCTTTAATCCTCTGTGCCAGACTATAAAGAAAAAAGGACATAATTTATAAAATAAAGCATTGCTTTCTTTTTCCTTTAGGAAATATTAATAATACATTTTAAATGTCTATATATAACAACACCATTGATAGGATAATAGAATTTAATTGAAAAATAGGTCCCTAAGGGAAAAACTGACTTAATACAGGTAAAAGTTATATAAAAACACATAACTTTTTAATCCCACATCTTAAAGTTTAATACATTTTTATTGCTCTTATAAACAAGTTGAAGTATCTTTATATACAAACATATATCTCAAAATCACCCATAAGCCAGAGTTAAAATATATGAAAACCAGTTTGCATAGTATTCATTAGTGAAACAAATTCATTTCTGAGTCTGGGTATGTCCAGGTTGTACTCCATAGACCTGAGGAATGTTTTTAATATAATGGCATGCTTTTTTAAAAAATGCAAAGTATGAGAGTTTATATCCATTGCTGTTCATATACACAGACTCAAATACACAGTAAAAACATTGTAATGAAACCCACCAAATGTTAGCAGTGATCCACCCTGGCTGCAAATCACAGGTGATACATTGTCTTCTTCATACAATGAGCAAATATTATTTTTATTATCATAAAAAATAAGTGATATTTTGAAGATGAAAATACAATCACGTCTGTAAGATCTTCCATCTACACTAGAATATTGGCTTAGAAGTTAACAATAGAAGGATGCTCTGGGAATTGGTCATTAAAATTTGAACTTTAATCCATTGTATTTTCTGCATCCATTCTTTTAGAGTTGTATTCAAGTGAAATTCCACTGGAGGGACCACACAGAGGAAAATTTTAAGTACTTTTGCTAATGCAATATTTGAATCCTTATGTGATCTCACTAACCCTCTTCATTTTCAAAGGCCCAGCTTAAGGCCTCACATCTTCAGTGATGCCTCCTGAGATCTGCAACCTCTGCTGGTCTCTCATCTCTGAAGTTGTAAGACCACTTGTAGCTCTCAGCTTTTCTATGTCACTATCTTGTGCATTTCATTGCCTTTTGCTGTTGTTTAACACAGACCTCGCTATTTATCTTTTCACATAGATATGTCTTATCTCCTTCATTAAATGGCATGCTCCAAGTCAGCAGGTGTATTTTACACTTTCAGAGTTCCCTCTACTCCCAGCAGAAAGCTGACATTGCATGTTAGACATGACCACTCACTAAAGATTGTCATGCTTATTTTTAAACCCTTGTTTCAGTTTTACATTTTAAAGTATGACTGATGAGAGCCCTCAGCACCACACAAATTTTTAAACAATTGTTACTTTTCATTATTTTAGTAACTCAACCGTTTCTCATGCACTTGCACACTTCTACTTAGAAAAACCACATTCACCGCTACTAAAAGCAAAGAATGGAATTAGCTTAGCTATACTCAAAAATCCATGAGTTCCAAACAAAATAAAGACCTTTAAGTCCTGAGAAAGTCAAATATCCATAGGATGTCTTGAAAGCACTCACAATAGGTTGTCTGAAATTATCTCATGTTCATCCACTAGAATTATGGGTTTAAATAATGGTGATGCACATGTAGACAAGCAAAGGTCAGATGAAGGATTCTTCATGTATTACTCCTTCCCAGTAGGAAAGCAGACAAGCAGTCAAGCCTATATGCCAACTGCCAAATATAATGCGGTCATATGCATAATTCCGGAGGGGCTGGCTAAGTGGCACAAACATCAGCTGTGCAATACTTAGACGCCCTGGAACCACAAGTTAAAATCCTAGCAGGGTCAGCTGAAATTTTTAGCTTTCCAAATCAGCTGAAGAAGTTCCATGTATTATCTGGGTGGAATCTGTGAAAAGAAATCTTAATTTAAGTTTCCACATGCTCTCTCATAGCTTACCACTCCAATCAGTAAGGGAAAATAATAAAGATTTAGAACACTTAATAAAATATTGACACTCTTTATTCAAAGGGAGTTCGACTTTATGTTTATAACTTTTCCTTAAACTTTCCTTTCTAACTTTTCTTTATTTATGAAAAAAATAAGCCACAATTTTCTGAATATGTCCTTGAGTTCTTTTCTGGTATCATGCCCTTCTTGTGATGCTTCGGTGTGTCAAGGATTCATAACAATAGTAATGGTGGAGTGACCGTGTATCTTATAATCCAGACCAGGACATTTTGAGCACTAAAAGAAAATGCTATTAATAGTTGTGCTGAAGTGACAGGAATGAATCAGGATGTGTGGTCACTATGACAACCCTACAGGCCTAGTATTTGACCATCCCTGTAGAGGTTGACACTATTTTTCCATCATTAAATTAAATCTTTTTCTTTTTTTTAAAGACTTTTAGGACTAGCATATTAGTATAAAATGAAATAGTGGGAACTAGCTTTCTATCTACCTAACCTAATTCTTCTGCCTTTCTGGTCATTTGTAAATGAGCAAGGATTTGAAATAAGCAGATGAGACATCTGAAAGCAAGAGTGGATCCTAGAAGCCAGAAATGGATCTTCGACGAGAGGCCCTGCTCACTTTAAGCCACGCTGTCTGCCTGAGACCCAGTTTTCCTGGCCAAGGATTGTCACTGGTCTCCCATTAATCCGACACTTTTTTATACCCAGAATTATTTTCCTTTTATTTACTTCAAAGTACAAACCACAAAACACTTGTTATATAGCCAATCTGAAACAAGCATTGTTTTAAAGAAAGCTAAAAGTTGGTGCCCTTGTGAGGAGTTATATCAAATGTACACCATGGAGTGTAAGTACAGATATATTTTTCATAAATAGCTACCCCTAGATCAGAAAACAATTCAGTTAGTCGTTAGGAAAGTAAAGCCAAAGGTAACATGGTGAATTTTATGAATTTATTTCATACGGAAGGTTAACTAAACTAAGAGATCAATCAATATGATAGTTAATTAAGTAATCAAGTAAATAGTTTATTGCCTATATTCTTAAATCTATTATACTTACCAAAGGTCAATGGGATTGTAACAACCAGAAATATTCCAATTATAATAGTAAGCATAAAACTTGTTTCTGATATCCAAACGCCATCTAATAAAATGAGTGAGAAAAAAATTAATTCATAGAATAAAGCCAGATAGTCCCAGTGATATGCCAGATTGCCAAAACTAGCTCTACTGGATTTTTGCAACCCAGTTGTTAAATCATCCATGGTGAGAGCATTTATACCACGGGAAATCTAAATCTGGGTTTTTATCTTTTTCTACCCCAATGATCTGGTTTATCAATACACCATTAGAATATACCCACCCGGCCTTCTACTCTAAAATAGCTGAGTAAACATGCATAATGTTTTTAAGGAATTTGAGACAATGAAGTTTCAGTTTTCACATATGATAGAGTTGGGATAAGTATTTCTTCTATAACATCTTCACACACACTTAATTCCAAGGATATTAAACTGAGGAATATAAACATGAAGACATGGAAACTTCTCCTTCAGTAGTTTCAGAGAGAAAACAAACATGACCACAGTTGGGCAACCTATGGTCTTGTGGCCAAGTCTGGCCATGTCCTCATTTTGTGCTGCCCATGAGCTAAAAATGATTTTTACATTTTAAAAATATTATATAAAAAAGAAGAATATGCTACAGAAACCAGATATATCCTACAAAGCCTAAATTATTTCTATTGTTCTTTTATAAAACACTTTCTGAGTTCTTATCCAGATAACTAACTATAAGACAAATAAGAATTATGCAAGTTTTATACAGAATTACAGGCTTTATGTGTGAAACACAATAATTGATTTTGCCAAAGGAGTATCAGTTATGCATCAACTATGGGTTAATTTAAGTTAGCCCTTGAAAGATGACAAGAATTTCAAGTAACAGAAAAGTGAGGGAAAGGAAGTCTCAGTCAAGGGCTGCACAGTAGCTGGTGGAAGCCTGCTAGACTGAGGGCATCAAAGGCTAAAGACTGAATTTCATAAAAGTTTTTTCTCTCGCTGATATGGCTACAACATAGGGAAAAATATTGGGAATGATGAACCACAACTGGGGGACAAGTCATGGATGACCTTAAGTGCCACACAAAAGTTTGTTCTTGATTCTGCAGGAAGTGAATGGAGAGCCATCTCAGGCATTTCAGAGAGGCGTTAAGTGATCTGCTTGTGCTTCAACTAAATTAACTGTCAGCAGTGTGTCTAAGGCAAGAGCATAGGCAAGAAATGATAGCTTAAATTAGGAAAGCCAAAGAAGAAACAGGAAGATGGTCACTCATCAGACAAAAATCAAGATGGTAAATCAGCAGAACATGGTGCCTGAGTAGAGGGAAAAATCAAATATGGTACTGAGATTTCCAGCCTATGTGATTAGAAAGACATATCCTAAATTAAAATAGGATACACAGTGGAAGATATAGATGAAGGGGTAGTATTAGGCCTGTTGTGTAGAAGATTAGAGTACCAGGAAGAGGATAGTAAGGATGGATAAAGACCAGACCGTTGGCAGCCTTGGAAGCCTATCTAAGAGTATAGACTTGATATGGTAGGCATTAAAGAGTAGCTGGTTATTACTGAGAAGAAAAAAGACATGATGATACTAATATTTTAAGAAAAGCACATCAGATGAGTGAATAGTTCAATAGTTTGGGTGATAAGTTAAATAGACACCCAATTTGTTGCTAATATTAAGAATTCACTTATCTTTATCTCTGAATCTTTGAATAATAAGTTAGTATGTAGACAGATATGGTAACATACCTCCCACTAATGTAATATTCTCACTGACTCCACTGTATTCACCAAATCCCAGATTATTTGCAGCTACTACCCTGAACTGAAATGTTCCTCTCAGGTTTTTGGACTTCCATGTGCAAATACTACTGCAGGATCCATTAAATACCACGTTCCACATTAAATTCTGGTTCTGTGAATCATTTGAAATGCCTTTTCTGCAAAGAAAAAGGCAAAACTGTAAATATAGAACATAAATGAGGCAATATATGTGTAATTTCAAGATGTTCACATACCATTTTGATGACAGTCTGTACACTTTACCCTTGACCTCAATGCTCTCACATGGTTTGGCTACAGAACACAGCACAGTCTTACAAAGACACCAAGCAATGTATGGAGCCAACCTACTCAGCCATCAGTAGAACAGTGAATAGTCAATGGCCAAGAGAAAGCTGAAGAGCATTTTCCTATTATTAAAGTGAGTAAACTTTCTTTAGAATTCCAAATACATAAGACAATTACTATATAATTTTTAACCCAGAACTTTTTTATTTTCCTTAATTTTTAGTCTCTTAAGCCATCTGCAGTTTACATATACCATAGCTAGATAAAATAAACCACAGGACATAAAATTGATGAGGGAGGTGTAATAGTTCAGTTACCAAAGTTGTCATTTTGTCTGAGATTCCAAGGTTCATTGCTGTCATTTTTATTGGCCTACACTGTACCTCAAAGTCAATCCATATTATTCTTCATATGAAACATGAGAAAAACACAGAGCTGAGCTCAGAAGATGTTCCTGGAACAGCTTTTAACAGAATCATAGAGTGAATAAGGCCAGTTCAAAACCTTATACTAATGTCTTCTTTGACAGTGAACAACTTTTCAAGTCTGAAACTTTTCAGACTACAATAGATTTAGGACTTGGTGCCAACCCACACAAGCTTAGAGATTTGTAGTAGAAGCCAGTTCTACCCCGCTGAGTGCTCAGTTACCAGGAGCTAAGTGTCCTAGGGACCATCCTGCATAAAGCATGCAATGTTTTTATACGTTTCGTGAAGTCTCATGTTAGGCATTGGCAATTTCATTTTCCAACCCATGTAACTCTGACCCAAAAGATAGAGACCCCTAAAATTTTATAAAATGGCTCTTCACAGTTATTGGCCATTGAGGAAGAGAAGGAAAAATTCTGACATAGACTGAACACCTTTTGTTTATAACATACCATATGTCTAACATATTTATATTTGGTGCTTTTCATATGTTGTTTCATTCATTGAATCTTTACAGTCTAAAGCAGTAAATATCATCATTCCATTTTATAGATGGGAAAACTTCAGTTCAAAAAAGGAATAAAGCAAGGATTTAGACATGATCTGTAGACTGGGTTAAATAGTGTCTGTCCAAAATTCATGCCCACCCAGCCCCTGTGAATGTGACCTTGGTTGTTAGTAGTGAAAACCAAGTGACCTTGGTTTTCAGATGTAATATAGTCAAGATGAGGTCATATGGAATTAGGGTAGACTCAACTCCAATGACTGGTGCCTCCTAAGAAGAGAGAAATTTAGGCACAGACACACTTAATGCCATGTGATGACAAAGCCAGATATTGGAGTGTGACGCATCTGCAGGCCCAGGAATGCCAAGGACTGCCAGTAGTGATTGCTGAAAAGATGTAAGGAAGCAGAAGCTAGAAGGCACAAGAAAGGATTCTTCTTTCAACCTTCTGTCTTCTACAGTCTTTCTAGAAGGATTCTTCTAGGACCTTCGGAAGGATTATGGTCCTACTGAAACCTTAATTTCAGACTTCTTGTCTCCAAGAAGAGAATAAACATCTGTTGTTTTAAGCCACCCATTGCTGGTACTTTGTTACAACAGACCTAAAGATTAATGCAGTCTGTTCTGCTCCCAACTTCATAACTTTGCAGTACCACTGCACCACTGGCAAACATACAAGGAGTCCTAGAGAGTCCTGGCTGAAGAAGTTACTTTGAGATACTGAAGGTACCACAATTCATTATATTACCTCATGGTCCCTGTCCTTATAGCATAGACTGGGGTAAAGGAAATGTAAAGTATTTATGGAACTTTGCACTTAAGGTGTTACTGAAGACAACACATTAAAAGGGTCCTAGCAAGACTGTGGTGTAATTGAGCATGATTACAGTCACCGACCACCATGACAGTTCTGCAGATCAGAATGTATTTCACTCTGTACAAAAACCAGTAACAGAAATTTCAAGAATGTTTCATTTAGAAATGTGGCCAATGTACTTACCTAGCATGAGTAGGAAAATTTTCTAAGGTTATGGTAATGCCAGAGCAAGATGAAGCAAAAATAGATCTAAAGCTCAAGTTGTGAGGACTATAATTATAAAAGTGACTTTTGTCCTTGGAGCTTCTTAAAAGATGGCTTCATAGTCCCATGAGGAGAGTGTCTGTGGAATTTGGAATTCTCCTCTCAAGTTGGCATGAAACCAGCTCATCTGAGCCAGTCATGACTCACAGAGCTCCTCATACTGGCTGGATATGAGGTTGCATATGTTCATAGCTGCATAGTTTTCATGGAAGAAACGTTTTCAGTTCCTGGGAACACTGCAAACTATAATCTTCACAACGGATGGAGAATCCTGGGTGGCCTGTAACAAACACTGCAGACCATTTTGGACCTTGACCTGACTTTACATGATGAAAAATACTTAGCTCATTGTCAAGTCTCACTAGACAGTATTCATCTTGCTAAAAAATGTTATCATCAGAAATTTGTATGCATACCATCATCTAACATCAGCTCAGCTTCTTAAACAGAATAGATATTAAATAAATGTTAGTTGTATGCACCAATAATTGAATTATTTCCATAAAGTTTTGACAAGTAGCTGCAGATTTCTGAGGAGAGTGATGTGATAGTCCTTATAACTGAAGTACCAAGGCTGAGCAAAGAAGGTAATAATGCATGTAAGGTCCTTAAACTAAAGATTATTTTTATTATGCTTATTTATAAATACACATTCATGAATGTTGTTGATTTTTATCTAATAATAATTACAATTAACTGCTTAGCTCTTTGTAGCTTACAAAACACTTTTGCCACAGACATACCTGATCTCAAGGATATAGTACATAAGTCGGCTCCCATTGTCTTCAGCTTTTTCCCACTGTATTAAATTTTTGCTCCCTTCTAATAATTTTGGAATGCCTGGTTTACTTGGAACCCCAGCTTTGGAAACAAAAGAAAATACTGATTGACAAATAAAATACTCTGCATAATAGCTTTCTATCGAATATCTTTACTAATAGGAAAGTCAAATACATTAAATAAATATTCAGAAATATCATCATATGAGTTCATATTCTTAAATGAACATCTGAAGTTTTTCTTAGTGGAAGATTTGATGGATTAGATAACTTAGCTTGACACAAAATAAGTGATGCAAATAAGAAAACTATCCTAAGTTCTGGAGCATTTTCCCTTGATTCTTATACAATCAACTTGGAGTCGTCATATACTTTTTAGAACATTAGTTAATTTAACACACTTCTTAGATTTTTTATTTTTAGCATCTGGACTATAGTAGTCAATAAGTAAACACTTTTCATTGATCTCTCAGTAACACTGTTTTTATTTAGTTTCCACCATAAAATATCATAGCTAAACAGGAAATAAAAATATTGAAGGGTGAAATAATTTTGCCAAGTTCAGGATCCTGCAAAACCAGGTCAGTATTATCTCATTACTGCCTATACAGACTCCTGATTTTTTTCTATCTCTTCACTCAAGCTCTAGAAATAGTAATTTACTCCTTCAAGGAAAAGTTACACCTGTGGGATTGGTGAAATAAGTGATGAGAAAAGAATTAAAAAACATATAGGGTTTTCTGAGTGCTGAGTATGTAAGTACTCACCTTTTGTCTTAAAGCTTTCTGGAAGGGATGTACTATTTTCTCCTGTCCTATAAACCACTACTACTCAAACATTATAGGAAGTATAAGGCTGTAGATCTGTGATGTTACAGACATAAGTAGGACCTTGGCTGCATGATGCTTTAACATGGTAAAAGTCATTGTACTTCCACTAGAAAAAGAAGTCTCAATTAACATTTCTGTTTCTTTAAGAAAACCTTGTTTCTGAAATGTAGAAATTCACAAGCCTATGGGCAAGCAATTAAAAACTCAAATAAAATTTTCTATTAAAAAGAGGAATATCTTTATTAATGTTTGATCCCAAACGTCATTCCCACCACCAGCAGCCATTTATTTTTCATGATAAGCTGTAACTATCTTGAATGACACTTCTTAGGCTAAGTCCAAGGTGGAATATAGAGCACCTCTGGCTATATATCAGCGGGGAAGATTGAGAGCTTGATTTCTTGTTATCCCTGATCATAGATACCTACATTAAAACAGGATGATGAAGAATGCAAATTCACAGCTTAGGTAGAATGATGGATCTAAACAATTATATTCAATTCCACAGATTTGCTAACTTCAAAATAATACTTTGTATGTATTTTGATTCTTTGAAGAAATCCATGGTGATTTATAAATTAAAACATTTAGTTTTTCCTCCCAAAACTCTCTTCAGACATCTAACCAGCATTCCTTATTTTTATATGTGGAAAGCCTAGTTCCCTAAAAGAAGGAAATTTTTGCCCACCATCGCTCAGCCACTAAGCAAGGCTAGAAGTTAACCATTGGAAATCTTATTTTCATTCCACTTTAGCTACTGGGCTTCTAATTATAGCCATCTTAAACTTCTTTCCTTGTGACATTGCTGTGTATTTGCACCCTTAATAACTTATTTGAAATGGTGATTTTTTTCAAAATACAAATAGGAAAAGACAAAGGACGTGGCATTTTGTCAAGGTTTCTTAGTGTATTTTCCCCAGTAGAGTTTCCTAAGAAGGTCACTTTCCATAAATAAACTTTATATCTCCCTTTTCATTTAGCACTTACAAGGTTACTTCATTTCATTGGATGGACACTTTATATTAGCTTTCTATTCAATTAGGAATGATTCTCTATAGCACCTTTAGGAAGTAAACTACCTTGCTACAAAAAGAAAAGGGGAATGGAAGGAATGAAAAAAAACACCAGAAATGTTGATGTCAGGGCCATTGCCTGCTAAACTTATAAATGTATCAATCCCCCTGAGATAGAGCCCAGTATAACAGATTTACAGATCCATAATATTTACTCTTAATCTTGTGACAGAGAGAGAGGGAGGGAGAGGGAGAAATATGGACTCCTGATTCAAAAATTTTAGCCTTTTTGGTCCTGTCTCCTTAACAATCTCCTTATAGAAATTACCTTAGGTGAAGACTCTAGATGGTCCAACATTCCACACCACCCAGAAATTATCCAAGTTCCTTGGCATGTCAAGGAGATGTTTGACCAAGGTGACAGCTGGAAAACTGTAGAGTACTGGCCTGCCCACAGCAATGAATGTTCTGGGCAGACCACCAACTTGGAAATGTGCCACAGGCTACCCCAGAAAACCCCAAGGGAGTCAGGACTTCCGTTTGTCAGAGACCAGCAAGTGCAGGGATGAGGACTACCACAGAGGGGTTTGCACATTATTTGGGTGGGGATGGGGGGAAATGGTACAGAGTACGATATCTTAGAGACTGGAACTTCAGAAATGTTTGTTTCTGGTAAGGATTTCCCTAGACAGCTGAGAAAAATGGACTTCCATGAGAGTGTGCCAAAGCAAAATTACTTTTTTCTCCTCAGTCTTAAATTGAATATGTTCTCCATACTGTTGTGATAAAAAATTGATGGAATTTAAGACCTAGATCAAAATTTAGCCTTGTGCTCTAATTCCCTCATTTTCCATTTAAGGAAATTTTTATGGAAAAACAAACTGGAAGTTTATTCTTTTCTCCTTTCCTTTCTAAAAAAATACTAATTTAAAAGATATCCACCATCATCACTCAATCTTCAGAGTTTCTGTGTGAAGTTATAGGGCAATTTCTAGCTGTCCTACTATAATGAGGTGCTTCAAGTTTCTCAAAAGAAATAGAACTTTCTGACGAGACATTGTTTATCAGCCCTTGCTACTGTGTTCATCAGTTAGTACTATACATGGTCACACATGTAGAAATTACTGTATCTAACATTTTCAGCTTCATGATTTTCTAAGTGGTCTATCTGGAACCTGTGTGGAGCAACTATAAGAACAGAGGAAGTTTGGGAATAAAAAACATTGCATGAAAGTCATGAATACTGAACCAGGTGATCCCTGTCTGCTGTTCTTCTCCCAGAATTTGAATTTGAGGAGTGGGGTTACTTAATGACTCATATGCCTCCCATGGATAGCACCCAAGTAGGACAGATGTAGGGATGAGTCAGCACCTCAGGTCCTCCTCTGCCTGGCTGATATCTGACTCATCATGGCATCTGTCTAGGTCTCCAGCTTATCAGTAAAATGAGAGCCTAGTGGGTCATCACCTCAAAGGTCCTCTTCCATTTCACTTCTTTGATGTAGGAGATGAACTTTACGCTACTCCCCTTAACTTTAAAATGAACTGCTTTAAGCTTACTTGAATAAATGTCCAAAAAAGGTGACCCTCCAATTTTTCTAATATAACTGCATTTTTATAAGATGACTGTTTTTTATATAGGCAACAAATCATCATAAATATGCTCAATGGAAAAAGTCCAATTAAACTATGGCCTTTGGTTTTATCAACTAAACATTTGTTTTGAGTTTCTTATTTTTCACAGTTTTTATCTAAAAAAAGTACACAATTATAAAAAATTCTTATGTAATAAAGTTTTGAAACATCCTGGGAGCGATTTCATTTTTTAAAGAGAATATGAGGCCCATGACTATACAGTTTGGTTTTAAGTTACCACCGAACACACCATTCCTAACCAATGTTACAAATGTAGACACACAAATATGTAATAGTGAAAATGAAATGTAGCAATTATAAAAAGTTAATATCTTTCTAAGTGTATCAGTATAAAAATCACTGTAGACTTTCCCTAGCAGTGAATTAATTAGATCAACTGACAATTTTTTTTATTTCAGAGAATATTTTTATATTAGTCAAAGCATGAAAATTTTTAGATGAGAAACCATTTACAGTTACAAGCCTAGATTATATCATACTAGTTTAGAATAAACTACTTTAATGTTTTACTTCTCTCTTGTTGCTATCCAGCCCTTAAGTGGTGAAAAGAGCATCTCTAAAGAAGGTTGGGGGTTTTTGTTGGTTCATTTCTCTTTTTTTGTATATGGACTTGAAATCAGAGAGTTATGGTGATAACATCTAAAGTAAGTAAAATATTATTAAATTAGTAAAACACAACTTACACCCTTTCACATGGATCCTTTGAAAAGCAAATTAATCTCTCTGGGAATTCTTTCTATCAGCAATTAGTCTAGATAGCTTACCATCTCTATATGCCAAATCTGAATCAAGGATGTTGTCAAATATTTTGTTGACTTATACAAGAGAATGCCTAAGAGATATGAAAAAGACCTTCCATTTTATTTGATGGCTGCGGACAATGATTTGCATTAAAAGTGTATGGTGAGATCTACCTTCTGGAGCTCAAACCAAAATCTAATGAGCTTAGCGTTAGATGGAGCCTTCCAATCGAATTGCAAACTAGTGTTCTCTGGAACCAACACGTAAGGTTTCTCTGGGGTGTCAAACATTTCCACAGTGACAGGATGGCTCTCAGCACACCACATTTCCTTGGCATGGCAGGCCAAAACCTTTTTGTAAAAAAAAAAAATTGCTTAACTTTTTCAGAACCTTGCGCTTGAGAATGGCAATAAAAATGTCCTACACAATCACTGTACCTTTAACAAGTATAGTTTTCCACCAGACAGTCTAGTAACGAGGAGAGTGAGCCTTCCATTTGGATATTCATTTTGTGTTAGAGGAGTCCCGGGAATCAGGGCCAGTTGTGAGATTGCCAGCTGATAGCGCACTGACTCCTTAGGTCCGTTTGGCTTATGAGTCTCACTCCAGGATATAGAGAGACTATATCACGGTTGTGTTAATGAGCTGAACTGCCTCTGGTACTGAAATAAACAGCAACGCATGATAAGGGATGTTGCAACCATGCTAAAAAACAGAAAGAAGTAACAGTGTCTTGGTTGAGGAATAATTATGTCATGTGAGCAGAATGAATGACAGATGTTCTGAAGCCAGTTTCTTGTATAATGGTGAGGGAACAGGCTGCCCAAAGACTTTTGCTTATTTTTGCCTAATGACTAAATCCTCCTCTGACTCCTGCTCAAGGATACAGTCAATGATGAGGAATAACCTAATTTGCATGAGTTTTGTGAATCATCAAAGACATGTGAAAGAAATGGCATCACCCCAGAATGGCCACCTCTTAAAACACCTTTTCAGATTCTAGGTCCATTTTTTTTACAGCTATGGTGTTATATTACTTTAGATCTCAGAGGCCTCAGTAAAATACACATAGAGAAAAGGCTTGACTTTCCCATCTCACCACGTGTACAGAGACCTATAAATATCTGCGAAGAGGGTGACACTGTGTGGTGAGACCAAAGAAAGTGTTTCTTGGTCAAACAGTGTTGATTCTGATGTTTCATCTGCTACTTGCTTTTCATTCTGATGTAATATTATTCATCATCTTCTGGTGTTAGAACAAAAATCAGGTCACCAAACTATATTTCAACAAATACAGTTTTCTTAATAAGCCTAAAAAAGTTCACATAATAAAGATATCTTAGCATTCAGATTAAAAACAAATACAGACACACATGACATATATCGGGCAATTCCATTCTAGAAGCCCACACTAGGCCCATACTCACCTCCACTTTTAGTTTTTCCCCAGATCTCTTTTCCCAGAGGTAATTGTTCCAAAGGATCTGAATAGTAATTCTTTACAGCTATTTGTATCATATAGGTAGAAAATGGTTGTAAACCCTCAATAAGGGCTATACTCTCCTGAAATTCCTGTAATTAATTTTTTAAAAATCAACATTTGATTCTTATTTTTTGTATAAATGGGGATAAATTATTTAATCAAGCCAAGAGAACAATTAAAAGATTTCAAAAACTAAATTAATTTTAAAATTTTGGCACACGAGTGACCAATGTTCACTGTCCTAATCTGCCCAAGCCTGGGTTGTTTATATCTCCAAGAATAAATACCAAATGATTGGCAGCTCTCAGTCAGTTTTGTGACATGCTCATTTATATAGGAAGTTAAATCCCCCAAAGAGGACACTATTTCATTAGCATTGCTCTAGAAATTCATCAAGATGATCTTATAAGGATGGAACACACAGTGAATATGATAAAAGATTGAGCTATATTATCTAATCCTTCTTAGAAAAGAAGTTTCAGACAGAAAAAGACTTTCCTTAGACAAATGGCTTTCATCTCAGGTTGTACTATATAATCATCTGGGAAGTTTTAAGAAAATACTTATGCTGGGTCCCGCCCCAAGAGTCTGTGTTTGTCTGAGGTGAAGCATGGGCCCAGAGATTTTAGAAGGTCCAATGTGCAGTCAAGGTGGCGAATTACTGCCTTTAGCTCATATTAATCAATGTAAAGACAATAATATAGATTATCCCTGATAACAGAAGTGTCCAATGCCACAAGCCCAATCTTGGACAACCAAATGATCCAATCTGACTCTGAAAAGAATTCCTAGAAACGTGCAAAGAAAAGTTAAAATAAACAAAACAGAGGAGGCATATTTTCTGGCAAAGCTTTTAGTGCTTA
This sequence comes from Manis javanica, assembly GCF_040802235.1. NCBI lineage: Eukaryota > Metazoa > Chordata > Mammalia > Pholidota > Manidae > Manis > Manis javanica. Next base: position 37,656,294 of record NC_133168.1, read on the forward strand.
ACCTCTAGTAGATGATGATCAATTTCACCTTTTGACTTGGTTAAATAATAAGCACAAAGAAAAATATTGGGTATGTATGATTCCACCACAACAACAATTAAAACACCAATGCTAATGATGGAATTAATTATGCCAATTCATTTATTGATTCAAGAAATATCTAGTGAATGCCTATATAATGCTAAATACTATGCTAGGTGCTAGGAATATAGTGAATAAAAACATGTCCCTGCACATTTCATAACATATAGGAAATAACAGACAAAAATACAGTGTACATTTTTTATATCAGATATATGCTATGGAGGAGAGGTGTATGGCAATGGTCTTTCTGCCCAGTGTATTTCCTACTCTTCAATCTGTAATCTTTTGGATAGGCCACAAAAACAAATCTGTATCATTTTCTGGAAATAATTCGATAATCAGGGAGGGCAATGATCCCCATTCTTTCAGGACACTCAGAAACTGTTATTGTGGCAATCCACTGGTCAGAGTTAATACACTTCCATGAGCCTTATTCCCAGACAAAAAGACTAGATAAAAGTATGTTTTGATGAATCTACTATAAAAGTTAACATAACAGTACATTTCAGAACATAATATAGAAAAGACGTAATTGTGAGAATTTTATATCAAAAAAGGCATTTTGTGAAAAGACACAGACCACCAGCTCCAATCTTACCAGCATTCTATATTTCAACTCAGAGCTGTTTTTGCCTCCTTCAACATCTTTGTAATAAACCAGGTACGTTGGAGTAGAGCTGGTGATGCCGTACCCCGTGAGATTTGTCCTGGCAGGCGGTAATCTGATGGTGAGGCTGGTGTTAGTGGCGTTAAGTATAGTTGGCTCTGCAATATCTGAAGCTAGAGACAGAAATGCTTTCTCTAAAATAATAAGAAATTAAATATAAGAGAACAGAAGATTCATTTGACATAAAGGTAATATAATCTTTTATTTTTATTTAGCTGATAAGGTATATTATATTGAAGTGCCGAAAACACTATCCAGGACAGAAAGACAAACATTTTTCCCTACACTTTGAAAATGTTACATGCCTCATAAAAATGGAGTGAGTTAACTGGTAATTGCTTAAAATTTCCAGCAGATGGAGGTAAATTACCCTGAATAATGTACCTGACAGTAGCAAAATACCCTATTTTTACTTTGAAGAAAGTAATGAAGTATCATATTAATCATATTTTTCAATGAAAACTCATGCCTACTTCAAGACTTTTTATATCTAGGGATATGTGGGTTTGCATGTGTGTGTGTTTAATGTCAAACAGATATTGCATGTACTTTTAAATCTCTTAAATAACTCAAAATGGAAAATGAATTATTTTACCAAAATATGCACTTGGCTAATTTATAAATTTCATTTGTTTCATATATAACTTTAATATTTTATAACTAAGTGCTTTTAAGCAAAGAAACTTTTTTCATTCATTTCTGTTCCTCTTTAGAGAGTTATATTTAATTTAGAACAACATTGTCACTTTAATAGCAGAAAGAGCTGGGGGAAAAACTAAGAAATCGCTGTAGAGCTGAATGTAACCCATGAGTCTACATAATGCTGTTTGGTTGGTTTGTTTTTAGATTTCAAATTTCTTAAACTACGACTCTCAGTAGAAAATATGTAGTTCTGCCACACTGTGATATTTGTCCTGCTGTAATGTGATATATCATTCCTAAAAGTCATTGCATTATACAAAATTGCACAATAAAATCCACAGCATTTATGGTGAAATAGAGTTGGGCACACTTAAAAATATCATAAGTGACACATTAAACGAAAGATTAAAATGGTAGCACACATGTACATGTGTGTAAGGCACTTTACCTTGAAAAAGACCTGAAATAATATGCAATACTTTTTGACACCACTGGGGGCTCTAAAATATCATCAGAGGAGAAAAAAAGAGGGGAAATTACTGGACTGAAAAGAGAAAGAGAACAGACAAAAGAATGACAGGACAAGGGTTTTCTGTGTTTAAAGTGGGGCACCACACCCTGAGTCATGTATACAGAGAGATAAGTTGTGGTCCAGGGGGAGCACCAAATCCTGACAGTTTGCAGCAATGCTGAGTGCACAAAGGAAGGCTCAAAAGACCAGCCTGGAGAAGGGGACATTATGAGACTTTTCTGACCCTAAGCTGGGAGTACAAGCTGATTAAGAATGTGACTTTAGCAAGGATTAAAGATGGCAGTGTGAGAGGAGAGACAGAGGCTTCCTCCTAAAACTGGATACAATTAGAAAGTATAGTTGGCACAACTAATCCTGAGAGAGCAGCAGGAAAGAGGACGGCATCAGACTGCACACACCTGGAGAAAAGAGCAGACCTCACTGAACGGGGTAACATACCAGAGCTGTGGCTCTGTGGGACCCGAGCCCTTCCCCCACCCCAGCTCACCGGCGGGAGGAAGACAAATGGAGCAGGGAGGGAGTGGAAGGCCTGGGACTGCTGAATACCTAGCTCCGGAGATCTGCTCTGGGAGCACAAACCTACATTTCATGGTGCTTTCATGAGACTCGCATGACTACCGGGTTGGAAAGTCAATACAGGCAGAGTTCCTGGGGAGACTGGGATTCTGGCTGCTTGTAGAAAGCAGGGATCCATACCCAGCTGCTCTGGGACAAAAATTTATACCTGTGTAACCAGCCCACTGGCTCAGGCAGTGGAGACAGAAACAGCAGCCGGCAGCTCTTTCCTACCCCCAGGCACCAGTACCACTCCCCTACAACACCCAACATTGCTTCAGGGGCTGAGCAGCTACAGAATAGAGCTTTTGGACACTAGAGGGCGCCATATACAAACATGAAACACCAAAGGAACCCTGTCCAGAGTAAAATTATTAATACAACTCCCGAGAAAGATTTAAATGATATGGACCTCATGACTCTTCCTGAAAAGGAGTTCAAAATAAAACTCACCAACATTCTAACGGAGGTAAGGAAAGACATCCAAGAACTCAGGAATGAATTCAGGTTGGAGATCCAATTGTTGAAGAGCATGATGGAGGGTATTAAAAGCAGGTTGGATATGGTGGAGGAGACAATAAATGACATAGAAACTAGAGAAGAGGAATACAAAGAACCTGAAGCACAGAGACAAAAAAGGATTGCTAATAATGAAAGAATATTCAGAGAATTGTGTGACCAATCCAAGCAGAACAATATTTGCATTAGAGGGATACCAGAAGAAGAAGAGAGAGAGAGAAAGGGATAGAAAGTGTCTTTGAGAAGGTAGTTTCAGAAAACTTCCCCAATCTGGGGAAGGAGACAGTCTCTCAGGCCATGGAGATCCACAGATCTCCCAACACAAGGGACCCAAGGAAGACAAAACCAAGACACATAGTAATTAAAATGGGAAAGATCAAGGATAAGGACAGACTGTTAAAAGCAGCCAGAGACAGAAATAAGATCACATACAAAGGAAAGCCCATCAGGCAAACATCAGACTTCTCAGCAGAAACCTTACAGGCCAGAGGGAGTGGTGTGGTGTATTTAATGCCAAGAAGCAGAAGGGCCTGGAACCAAGATTACTTTATCTGGCAAGATTATCATTTAAATTTGAAGGAGGGATTAAACAAATTCCAGATAAGCAAAAGCTGAGAGAATTTACCTCCCACAAACCATCTCCACAGTCTATAGATGAAAGTGTTCCTAAGGTTGAATAGCTGTCACCAGAGGTAATAAAACCACAGTAAAGAAATTAGAACAGCTAATTACAAAGTAAATGCAAAATTAAATTGACTATCCCCAAAGTCAATCAAGGGATACACAAAAAGTACAGAATTTGTTACCTAATATATAAAGAATGAATGAGGAAGAAAAAGGAGGAGAAATAGAAAAGAACCTTTAGATTGTGTTTGTAACAGCATAGTAAGTGAGTTAAGTTAGACTCTTAGATAGTAAGGAAAGTAACCTGGAGCCTTTGGTAACCACGAATCTAAAGCCTGAAATGGCAATAAGTACATACCTATCAATAATCACCCTAAATGTAAATGGACTGAATGCACCAATCAAAAGACATAGAGTCACTGAATGGATAAAAAATCAAGACCCATCTATATGCTGCTTACAAGAGACTCACCTCAAACCTAAAGATATACACAGACTAAAAGTCAAGGGATGGAAAAACATATCGCATGCAAACAACAGGGAGAAAAAAGCAGGTGTTGCAGTACTAGTATCAGACAAAATAGACTTCAAAACAAAGAAAGTAACAAGAGATAAAGAAGGACATTACATAATGATAAACTGGTCAGTCCAACAAGAGGATATAACCATTATAAATATATATGCACTCAACACAGGAGCACCAGCATATGAGAAACAAATACTAACAGAACTAAAGGAGGAAATAGAATGCAATGCATTCATTTAAGGAGACTTCAACACACCACTCACTCCAAAGGACAGATCTACCCGACAGAAAATAAGTAAGGACACAGAGGCACTGAACAACACACTAGAACAGATGGACCTAATAGACATCTATAGAACTCAACACCCAAAAGCAAAAGGATACACATTCTTCTCAAGTGCACATGGAACATTCTCCAGAATAGACCACATACTAGGCACAAAAAGAGCCTCAGTATATTCAAAAAGATTGAAATTCTACAAACCAACTTTTCAGACACAAAGGTATAAAACTAGAAATAAATTCTACAAAGAAAGCAAAAAGGCTCACAAACACATGGAGGCTTAACAACACGCTCCTAAATAATCAATAGATCAATGAACAAATTAAAATAGAGATCCAACAATATATGGAAATAAATGACAACAACAACACAAAGCCCCAATTTCTGTGGAACGCAGCCAAAGCAGTCTTAAGAGGAAAGTATATAGCAATCCAGGCATACTTTAAGAAGGAAGAACAATCCCAAATGAATAGTCTAACATCACAATTATCAAAACTGGAAAAAGAAGAACAAATGAGGCCTAAAGTCAGCAGAAGGAGGGACATAATAAAGATCAGAGAAGAAATAAACAAAATTGAGAAGAATAAAACAATACAAAAAATCAATGAAACCAAGAGCTGGTTCTTTGAGAAAATAAACAAAATAGATAAGCCTCTAGCCAGACTTATTAAGAGAAAAAGAGAATCAACACACATTAACAGAATCAGAAATGAGAACAGAACAATCATGACAGAGTCCACAGAAATACAAAGAATTATTAAAGACTACCATGAAAACCTATATGCTAACAAGCTGGAAAACCTAGAAGAAATGGACAACTTTCTAGAAAAATATAACCTTCCAAGACTGACCAAGGAAGAAACACAAAAGTTAAACAAACCAATTACGAGCAAAGAAATTGAAGCAGTAATCAAAAAGCTACCCAAGAACAAAACCCCTGGGCCAGATGGATTTACCTCGGAATTTTATCAGACATACAGAGAACACATAATACCCATTCTCCTTAAAGTTTTCCAAAAAATAGAAGAGGAGGGAATACTCCCAAACTCATTCTATGAAGCCAACATCACCCTAATACCAAAACCAGGCAAAGACTCCACCAAAAAAGAAAACTACAGACCAATATCTGTAAAAACACTCAACAAAATATTAGCAAACCAAATTCAAAAATACATCAAAAGGATCATACACCATGACCAAGTGGGATTCATCCCAGGGATGCAAGGATGGTATAACATCTGAAAATCCATCAACATCATCCACCACATAAACAAAAAGGACAAAAACCACATGATCATCTCCATAGATGCTGAAAAAGCATTTGACAAAATTCAACATCCATTCATGATAAAAACTCTCAACAAAATGGGCATAGAGGGCAAGTACCTCAACATAATAAAGGCCATATACGATAAACCCACAGCCAACATCATACTGAACAGTGAGAGGCTGAAAGCTGTTCCTCTGAGATCGGGTACAAGACAGGGATGCCCACTCTCCCCACTGTTATTCAACATAGTACTGGAGGTCCTAGCCATGGCAATTAGACAAAACAAAGAAATACAAGGAATCCAAATTGGTAAAGAAGAAGTCAAACTGTCACTATTTGCAAATGACATGATATTGTACATAAAAACCCTAAAGACTCCACTCCAAAACTACTAGAACTGATATCGGAATACAGCAAATTTTCAGGATACAAAATTAACAGACAGAAATCTGTGGCTTTCCTATACACTAACAATTAACTAATAGAAAGAAAAATCAGGAAAACAATTCCATTCACAATAGCATCAAAAAGAATAAAATGCGTAGGAATAAACCTTACCAAGGAAGTGAAAGACCTATATACTCTGAAAACTATAAGACACTCTTAAGAGAAATTAAAGACACTAACGAATGGAAACTCATCCCATGCTTGTGGCTAGGAAGAATATCGTCAAAACGGCCATCCTGCCTAAAGCAATATGCAGATTTGATGCAATCCCTATCAAATTACCAACAACATTCTTCAACGAACTAGAACAAAAAGTTCAAAAATTCATATGGAAACAGCAAAGACCCCGAATAGCCAAAGCAATCATGAGAAGGAAGAATAAAGTGGGGGGTATCTCACTCCCCAACTTCAAGCTCTACTACAGAGTCAGAGTAATCAAGACAGTTTGGTACTGAAACAAGAACAGAGCCACAGACCAGTGGAACAGAATAGAGACCCCAGATATTAACCCAAACATATATGGTCAATTAATATTTGATAAAGGAGCCAAGGACATACAATGGGGAAAGGACAGTCTCTTCAACAGATGGTGCTGGCAAAACTGAACAGCTACATGTAAGAGAATGAAACTGGATCACTGTCTAACCCCATACAGAAGAGTAAATTCGAAATGGATCAAAGACCTGAATGTAAGTCATGAAACCATAAAACTCTTAGGAAAAAACATAGGCAAAAATCTCTTAGACATAAACATGACCAACTTTTTCATGAACATATCTCCCCAGGCAAGGGAAACAAAAGCAAAAATGAACAAATTGTACGATATCAAGCTGAAAAGTTTCTGTACAGCAAAGCACACCATCAATAGAACAAAAAGGTATCCTACAGTATGGGAGAATATATTCATAAATGACAGATCCGATAAAGGGTTGACATCCAAAATATATAAAGAGCTCACACACCTCAACAAACAAAAAGCAAATAATCCAAATAAAAAATAGGTAGAGGAGCTGAACAGACAGTTCTCCAAAGAAGACATTCAGGTGGCCAACAGACACATGAAAAGATGCTCCACATGGCTAGTCTTCAGAGAAATTCAAATTAAGACCACAATGAGATATCACCTCACACCAGTAAGGATCGCCACCATCCAAAAGACAAACAACAACAAATGTTGGTGAGGTTATGGAGAAAGGGGAACCCTCCTACACTGCTGGTGGGAATGCAAATTAGTTCAACCATTGTGGAAAGCAGTATGGAGGTTCCTCAAAAAGCTCAAAATAGAAATATCATTTGACCCAGGAATTCCACTTCTAGGAATTTACCCTAAGAATACAGCAGCCCAGTTTGAAAAAGACAGATGCACCCCTATGTTTATCGCAGCACTATTTACAATAGTCAAGAAATGGGAGCAACCTAAGTGTCCATCAATAGATGAATGGATAAAGAAGATGTGGTACATATACACAATGGAATATTATTCAGTCTTAAGAAGAAAACAAATCCTTCCATTTGCAACAACATGGATGGAGCCTAGAGGGTATTCTGCTCAGTGAAATAAGCCAAGCAGAGAAAGACAAGTACCAAATGATTTCACTCATTGTGGAGTATAAGAACAAAGACAAACTGAAGGAACAAAACAGCAGCAAAATCACAGAACCCAAGAATGGACTAACGGTTACCAAAGGGAAAGGGACTGGGCAGGAGGGGTGGGATGAGAGGGATAAGGGCAGGGAAAAAGAAAGGGGGCCTTACAATTAGTGTGTATAATGTTGGGGGGCATAGGGAGGGATGTGCAACACAGAGAAGACAAGTAGTAATTCTATAGCATCTTACTATGCTGATGGACAGTGACTGTAATGGGGTCTGTGGGGGGACTTGGTGAAGGGGGGAGTCTAGTAACCATAATGTTCTTCATGTAATTGTAGATTAATGATAATAAAATGAATTTTTTAAAAAAAGGAATTATAGTAAAAAAAAACACAAAATGAATGTGACTTTATTACCTGGAAAAGGCTGAAGAACTGAACTGTAAGCCAAGATATGCTTAGTCGCTAGCGCCTTCACCTGGGAGAAGGTGACCCCATTGTTTTTCTTTGCCTGATAAATCTGTGAGCTATCCTTTGCTGTGGGTTCCAATATAGAAATTCCCCATCCACAGTTAAGCTACCAACTGTTTTTCCTGCCAGTGAAAAATATAAAATACATAACATAAAGAAAAAGATTGCATTTCTTAGGCATCTACTCTAAACAATACATAAAATCCTTTTTCTGTAACATAGCTGCTAAATTTTGAGTCTTTCTATTATTTCAATAGGAAAAAGATAACCCTTTTTATGTCATTAGGATAAGGATTTTACAGATATTTTCTCATTTTAGCTCCACATTAAGCCAATAAGGTAAATACTTTTATTATTAGCCTCATTTTGGGGAAGTAGAAACTGACACTTGGAGGAGTTAAATAATTACCTCAAGGCCACACAGTTTAATAAAAAGTAGAGCCAGGATCTACAACTTGTCTGTGTGACTCCATGTTAAACAACACCTATCTGAAAGGAGGTATTAGAAGATAAGCCCAGGGCTCAGTGCCTTGCTCAATATTTTTATCAAATATTTGGAATGAATACATAGTAAACATATTTATCGAACATACAGATAACATGGTTTTTACTGTCACTAGTACATTCAGTCACTGACCTGAAATTCAAACCTATCAAAACAGAATCAGAAAATGGATTACAATTTAATAGGAACAAAATAACATCTTAAATTCAAGTTTAAAATCAACTCTATAAATAACAAATGAAAGAAATCTGGCTTAACAATAGTTGACATGAAAAAGGCTATGGGTTTTCAAATGGCAGGCAGCCTCAAGACCTGCTGCCACTTTTAGCTGCAGTAAAAGAAGAGACCAGAGGCCCCTGTACTGACCAGAACACATGAAGAGCACAGAGTCATCAGGGGGGTGACATTGAAGAGGATATTAAGCAGCTGGAGTAAAACCACAAGATGGTGACTGGGACAAAGAAAGATCTAGAAGCCACATCACCTGAAGAGTAGTTAGAGATACTTGAAGTTTTCCTCTACAGGAAATGCTTAGGATGGGCTCTGACAGCTGTCTCTACATGGCTGAATAGTTACCGTGCAGAAAGTGAGTGATTTATTCTTTTTAAATTTAGAGGCCAGAGCTCAGCTTAATGAATGGGGAAAATGGGGGGATATCTTCAGCTAAATAAAAAGGGAAAATTCTAATATTAAGACTTGTCCAAAAAATTACACAGACTTCCTTATAAAGTAGTATACTTATCATAGGTGTTCAAGCAAGGCTGGTTTTGTAGAAGGAATTTCTTCCAATACCATGTCAGCTAAATGCTCTCTAAAATCATTCTAATTTTCTAATTTTAGGGTTATGTTTTCAATTATGGATTCATGAAATACTCAGCGGTTCTATATCTATAAGATAATGGCCCATTAGATAATTCTTGTGTATCAGATGTTAAAGAAAAATTATTCTGACACTAGTTTAAATGATGAAGAAGACTTTAGTCAAGACTATTGCAATATTACCAACAGGAAAGAGAAATATGCTTAACTCCAAACACAACAAAGACAGCAGGGGATTCATAGCCAACAAGCAGTTAGTGGGGTCAGTGGACAGAAAATTGCTAAGCAGAGACATCAAAGGTAGAAAGATTCCCGCTAAACTGGCCTCATAGAAATTTTGCGAAAAGCAAACCAAGCACATCAGGGGTGGAGGATGAAGAATGTGATCAGATACAAGAGCAAGGGATTATCTCTAAACGAATTTGGCAGAATTCTCGCTAAAGCTGGACTCAGCAAGGATGGACAGGGAAGGCCAAGGCTGAGGCCTCACTGCCGAAAGGGCTCAGAGGAGCTTAACCAAAAGCTCAGTTATGGAGTCTTTGTTGCAGATTCAGCAGAAACAAAGGATTCCCCTAATAAGGGAAGTTCAAAATATCTCTAGGCTAAAGCCTATTGAAAGTACATTGGAATTGTTTCTAAAAGGCTCAAGGTGACATGTCAACAAAACCATATGTGCAGTTCTAACACACACACACAGACCCACTCACATCCACACACACATTCCCAATTTCAAAGCTTCACTATACAGACCAGTAATGACCAATGGCATTTATGATGAAGGAAATATTTTATATCTATGCTGCCTAATACAGTAACCACCACTAGCCACTTGTGGTTTTTGAGCATTTAGAAGGTGGCTAAAGTAACTGAAGAATTAAATTTTTAATTTTAATTAATTTAAACTTTGACTACCGCATGTGACTAGCAGTCATTCTATTGAACAGCAATTACTGTACTGTATCCCTTAAGAGCAGACTCTTAAGAATATATGAAGGTATTTACAGTACATTTGTTTTCTGTTGCATACTCCTACTTAGGAGATTTTTCAAATCACTTTTGATTTTCAACTATTTCCTCCCCAGGCATGTGACTTTCAACAGGTAGACCTATTAAGTATTGACCAACTCATACTGAATGTGGAGTCATTGGGATCATCAAAATGGACACAAAATAGGGTACTGGTGGTAGATCAAGGATATTGTAGTTAGGCCCACTTTCAAACTCCAGCTCCTCTACTAACTAACTGTGGCCCTTTGAACAAATTATTTGTCTTTCTTAGACTCAGTTTTCTCATCTGTAAAGTGAGGTTACTAGTATCAACTTTGCTGAGGTGTTTTGAGGATTAAATGGAACAATGCATTTAGTAGCATGCTTAGAATACACAGTTAAGCTCAATGAATTGTAGCTCTACTGTTATTTATAAAATAACAGCCCCCAACACACACCACACACATACAGATCTAGAAAGTTACATGAATGCCTATATGCTATTTGCCTGGAAACAGCCTGTTTGAATTCTGTAAGAACATTTGGCATGGTCCAAAGCAAATACCATGTGTTATTCTTCTGAATATATATGGGATGGAAGCCCTTTTTAATGAAACTGGAGGGGCTGCCATTACTAATCTATGTACACACTTGGATACTTTACCAAGCAGAGTAGGCATCCTGCTAACTTGCCAACATCGACATCCTTCCAGATCTGTGGCCCAGATCTCTTGCCCTTTGACAAAGAATATCAGCGGCTTCTTTAGGTCAGATGTATCAATAGTCATTGCTCCACTTAACTCAAATTCAGTCACATTGCAAAAACATTGGCTCCTTACACCTGGATGTCTGGTAGCTGTGGGCTGAAGAATGCGATGCAAGGTCTGGTTGATCATACTGTAGTAGAACATCTGACAGCCAAAATCTGAAACTTCTGTCCAATACAGGCGACTATAGGGGGGAAAAAATCCTCCAGCTTAATAAGTAAAACATATCATTGCAAATATTAGTTTCTAATGAAGATCAATCATTCCTAATGACTGCAGGGAACAAATGCAGCCTTTATAAAGAACATGGCCTGGGTGTCCAATAATCTTCTGAGACGGAAGAGGTAACAAGTCTAATTTGTAGTATTTCCAGTGGTTTCTCAATAAGTGTATTTACAACTAAACTCTTGAATTCTAAAAACCTTAGGCATGATATAAAAAAGCTTATTAATGGCTAGAAATATGAAATATATTTGCATACTTTTCATCAACACCCATCTTCATTTCCCTCCTCTCAAGTTTGTTTCTGCTTCTTACACCACTTAACAATCTAGTTTCAGAAGAGATTATAACCATGCTTATGGCTCAAACAAACTATATCTTTCCAGCCCAAGAAACTGCTACTCAGTTGTTGAATAAAGGCCTTAAAACTCATCTTATGAGAACATGAATTAAAGCCCAGAACAGCTTTTGCTGTGCAGAGCAGTCGGCCTGTCTGCTGCTCTTGCCCTGTCACTGCCTCAGGCTCCTAGTCCTTACCAAGGAAGGATATTATTAGATTCACTGGTATGAAATCTGTTTTGGTTTTCCTCTGGTAGTTAACCTAATTTGTAGTTGTGCAAATTTTTATGTAGAATTGTTTACCATATGTTACTATAGTGAGTCAATAACCCTAAGCATCTTACTTTCCCACCAATGACTTGTAACATTAAGCCAACAATGTTACATGAAGTATGTTTTTATTTCATCACAAAAGAAACAGATACTCACATTTCACATACCTTAAAAGAGGATATACAGAAAAAGAAATTATTGTTGAATTTTTATTGCAAATCTTCAGCTTTCTGGCATATTTCACCCTGTGTTCAAGATCTACATCAAATATTTCCATTCCACTTTGTGATTCTGTCAGCACAAAGTACAGGTGCCTTGAAATCCAGTCTATTGTAATAATTTTGATACCAAAAATCAGAGCATCTCGGAAAATCTTAACAGTATGTAGAAAATACAGACAAGGAGACAGTGGTTATTTTTTCGAACTTGAGGACTTCTCTGTAATTCACATATTACTTATCTACTGCACTTCTCCTTTGTAACCCAGAACTCTCATAGTCACGGACCATGCACCACAGGGACACCGGCCCTCTTCTCGTACTGTATCATTTTCCCTGGTTAATTCCAGCCATCAGGGCTTCAACTGTGATCCATAGGCCAGTGCGTCAGATCCACGTCTTTGGGCAACATCTGTCGTTGAGTTACTGATCCAAACATCAAACTGCCTACTGAACATCTCCATATGAATGATCCCAGAAAATGAAACTCATCACCCTTTTGTTCCCCTGCATTTTATATTTTTATGGATGTCCAACACTCACCTGAGGAGCAATCCTGACAAATGTGGTTCGTCCTTGACTTTGCCTTCCCACAACTACCCATAGTGAATTAGTCCTATTTCAAATATCTCTGCAATTGCCCTCCTACTCAACGCATTCCATCTCATTTCCTGTCTGGATTTCTGTGATAGCCTCCTGTCTCAGACTTAACCTTCTCTAAATCATTATTCAGACTGCTAACTGAGAGGTCTTTCACAACTTGATCATGTTAATGACCCACTAAATTTAATTAATGTCTTGATGTTGGCTTCAAAATTGACACCTGACTCTTTAGCTCAGTAAAGGAGGCCCACTATATTCAGCCTCATGCCTACCACTCCAGTTTTGACACCTGCCTTACTCCACCCTCACCCCCAACTTCCACTCCAAGCTCCTGCTATTTATAGCTCCCTGAACACTCTATGGCTCATTTCCCTGCCTTTTCACTTGCTACTGCTTCAGCTTCCCTCCACCTTCACCTGTCCATCTTCTTTACACTCAAGATATCTTTCCATTTTACCGCCACACCACCACCACAGCTCCAACCTGCATTAAGCATCCACTCTCTGGGATTCCACTGCATCCTGCCCTGAGCAGAGCACTTACGCTGTTTTCCGTCTGTCTATTCCACTAGCTAACATTCAGTGAATACCTACCACATGCCAGGCATTGTGCTAAGTGCCTTCCATGGATTGTTTCATGTAATCTTCACAAGAACCCCATGATGAGGTATTACATAACCATAGAGCTTAAATAACTGGTCAGTGGTCACAGATCTAATGAGTGGTGGTGCCAGAACTAAATTCTAGGTTGTCAGATTCCAAAACTCACCCTTTTAATCACTACACAATACCATCTTCCCGTGTTAGATTAATACTACAATGGGTTTGTTCAAGGACTCTGGAGTATTTTTTTACCTCTATCCTAGGAACAAACACACTGCTTTAAATCTGATAAGTGTTTGCTAAATTAGTTCAGAACAACATTTGCCTAAAATCTAATCTGTATTCATTTGTGACTAAATATTACACAACACAGGTCCTTTTCCACCATTTTAATTGTACTGGCTCAACCACTGGCCATTCATTTTAATTATAGGGTAGTGTGATAGGCAAATGCTCCACTGCCTTCCTCTCAGAAGAATCACATGGTGAAATACCTCAGAGCTGGACCTGTTGTGCATGTTCAGAAGGCAGAGTGAGTCTCCTTGCACATAATACCCCATTGCATCATCAGCTGTGTAGCCCATGGCATTGATGTCTCTTCCTGCTAAAAATGTCCATACAACCTGATTTTGATCCACATTTAACAAAACAATCTTGTTGCCCAGAAGAGTTATGAGGTATGGAAATGGGTTGATTTCTGACAACAAAAGACAAGTAGATAACATGCATGTGAAAAATACCTTCAGTTCAGCAAAATCCCTTGATGTAGTATCAGGCCATTTTGCAATCTATGAGTCTCCTTTGGATCCATCTGCTATGCCAGAGTCTCAGCTGAGACTGTGTAAGCTCTCTAAGCCTAAATTTGTGGAAGCATGTTCGGTGATAACAAAAATTGATCGCTCTGACTTAAACTTCAGCTCAGAGACAGAATTCATATCCCTAAGAATACCAAGGGTCAAAAATGTTTTCTAAAACACAAATTGTTTTAGATAATAAATACCTGATGTTTTGGACTTTACAATGTCAGAAAATGGTCCAGGTCCTTTGGATGTAAAGACTCGAACCTAAAGAAAGACACAAAGTGGCATTCACAGTGTCCTCGTCACAATATTAAGCTCTGAGGCTGAACACTTATTGAATGTTTCATTTCATAATTCTGATATACATTGTGAATAGCTCCAAATAGTTATTTACATATAAAAGTATATAGCTATAAGTCACTAAGAGGAAAAATACTGTCCCATATTCATGTTGGTAGGATTTTTTTGTCTAGAAAAGTACAAAGCAAATGGGTTAAATCTCTATTGCAAAAGATTTGAATTTCTAAAAAAGGTTTTTAGTTATTTCCAAGATTAAATTGCATAGAACATTTAACAGAATTATACAGATCATGCTAAACTTCCACTTATCATGAAATCAACAACTAGAAGCTTCAATTAACTAAATGTACTGTACTTTTAAAAGGGAGATTTATAAAAAGAAAATTATAGTTAAACCTTGTATTTGAAAATGAATTGCACATTTCAGACAACTTTTACACACATTCTTTCTTTTTGATCCTCACAACTACTGAGAGTAGAAACTGGATAAATATGGTAACTCATCCACAATGACACGTGTAGAAACTGGCATAAAAACCAAGTCCTCCGAGTCTGTATACTGTCTTTCCTCTGTGCCCCACCGTATTCTAAGAACAAAGTATTTTTTAAATAAATGTTTATCAGATGTCTTTCATTGTGCAGTAAGTCATTTCCATTCTCAAACACTGTATATATACAACCTATAAAGAAAAATTACATACATAATTATGGGCTCAGTAATAGATTCTCAAGTACTCTCTTAATCACCAAAACAGTATTTTTATTATGATTCAAGCATTAAATATACTTTACTATATTATATATATTACTATCTGTATATTGGGGTGGTATATCATGGTGCATATATATATCAAGCAGTCTTCACTTTGCATGGGACCATGTTAAATGAAACTCACACATATTCATGCATATCACTTTGCACTGTTCTGTGGTGACTGTATATATACAGACAGACATGCTTAACCAGAATATTTATTTAACCAGAACATACATAATTCTTAACAAACAGAAAGGTGTATTATCTTTGACTTTTAGGTACAACTTCTTTGATTAGTATATGTACACCTAATATATTATTAAAATAGTTATTAAATTATTATTTTACAAAAAGAAAAGATCCTTAGGAAAGTCAAATCTCTAAAACACTCTCCAAAACATTATCTTCCCCAAAAGGAAATAGGAAATAACTCTAAATATGTAGATTATCAACCAACCTGGTATTTAATGAGGATATGAAAATCATCAAACCATCTATCCTAGGTGGAAAGGTATTTCATATTAAATTTAAAATGTGAAAATGGGCAGGCACTTTATTCTTGATTCCTATTCTCTGACTTAGCTCTTAATTCTTGACTCCTCTGACTTTCTCCTCAGTCAGCAGCCAGGTGACAGCTGTGAGATGTCAGCTACCTAGACCCTCAGCTTCTGTTTCCATTGGTAACTCCACAGTGGGACATCCGGATGATTCACACACTTCCTAGCCATGCGACTTTGGTAATTCATTAATACAACCAGGGAGGGACATGGTTTTTTCTTCACAGACAGTATGATGATCAAAGGAGATAATGAATATAAAAATACTTACCATGGTCCACAGCCTATAGCGATCACATGAAAAAAGAATGGTTTGTTCTCTAAAAACACAAACATCGTCAAGATGCCCCATGTCCCTTAACGTAACTGCCCCCTCTCCTTTCTGCCCCTTTGCTGCCCACTTAAACTCTGTGATCACAGTAGACCTCAAATTATTGACAGAGTGGCAAAATTCTTAAGTGAGTTCTTCAATCAACCTTCTGTTTGCACTATGAAGACCCCCATATCCCTGTTTTCATTCATACCTGGAAAGCAACAGTGTACCCAGAACTCACGCCCTCAAGTTGAAAAGACATCAGTGAGGGAGTGACACTGACGGCAATCCAGTCATCAAATGTTTTGTTTGTGTCTCTTTGATTGTATATCTGATAGATAATTTCGAGTCGTGTTAACACACCATTTTCATGCTTAGGCTTATTCCATCTAAATTCCACCACAACTTCATTCTTGTGATATTTTCCACTTGGTAATATAAATATTCTGGGGTTCTCTGGTGCTGATGGAACTGGAAAGCAGAGACACAGATAGGCCAGAACAGAATATAAGGTTGATTTTTACCACTCATGATGGGGAAACTAGTGATAAATAATTCTTATTCCAGACAGTTTTAAGGTATTCTTATCTTGTTCTTAAAGATCTTCAGGAGAGAATGTTCCAGAGATTTCTTCAGAAACCTGTCCTGATATCTCAGTGAATCTCCCTTATTTCCCACATAAATCCCCCTTACTACCACTGAAACACATCTTTCTTGTTCTTTTAAATGCAGTATTTACTCTCATAACTGGAGGTGGAAATGGCAGTCACCAGAAGGCAGGCGCTAGCTGTGCCCAGCTGTCAGCTGTCACAGCGTGTGAAGTGCCGAGTACTAGGGATCCGGGACCTCTCACCCTGAACCCACCCAAGAGGCAGCAAGTACCCAAAGAGTAGGGTTTGGAGGTTGCCATTTTTTTTCCAGAGCCGAGCCAAGCAATTCAGTGTCTCTCAGTCCTTTAATTCATGTCTCTCTCTCTTAATCAAGAGAAACTCGCCTGCCTGATCTCTAAGGGACATGCCACCCAAGGCATCTGTCTTCCTTTTTAGGACTCCTCGGCAAGTCTTCTCAGTCTCCCACTCAAATCACATTGCTTCTTAATGCTCAGCACTCCCACCTGAGCTCCAGGCCTTCATACAGTGTAGTGTATGGGTTACCTCTCCTTGCTTCATCCCTCCGGACCCAGCTGAAGTTTCTGATCCCCAAAGGCCTTCGGTTGCTCTATCAGTGTGTGTGTATTACCCTCTCCTAAGAAGGCAGAGATGGCTTCATAGAGGGGAAGGTTTCACAGTCTATTCCATTCACTCTATGACATTGCTACTCAGTTCTCATGGTCTTATTTCCATTATCATTAGCAGTCAGTATATGTGTTTGTCTTTCTAGTGCTTTATGAGCTCCATCAGAGAAAGCAACTTGTCTTATTCCTTGTTGAATCCCCCAAGTCTAGTATAGGACTGGCACATGGTAAGTGCTTAATAAATATTTGTTAATTTGAATAATTTCCTGAAGGCAAGGGCCAAATCTTTTCATTCTTCCTTTGCCCCCAACACCCAGCAAGGTGCTAATGATGCGAGAGCCCAGTGCATGCCCTGCTGAGTGCAGTCAAACCCATTTCCACAGAAGAATCCACTGAAAGCTGACACCCCAAGAGCACCTGCTACCCGCACCTGAGCCTGCCCAGGCTCCGCTATGGTCCTGTTATGAAACTCATGGATCAATTTCATTACTGGTAAGATTCTTTCAATGATAAGCACAATGGTGACTGGATGTCCACTTTTATCGAGCTCTTACTCCCTGCCAAGTCCTATGCTAGGAAGTACATATAAATTAAATCAATATGATACCATCACTTACCAACATTTACAAAAATGACTGAATGAAGATTTGATGAAACTATGGTGAAAAGTACAGATTAAGCCCAAGCCCTGCCGCTTTCTAGCTATTTGACATTGAGCAACTACTCAGCTCCCTTTTTCTCATTTGCATAATTGAGGTAGTAGCAACTATCTTACCTCAGAGCTGTGTGAGGATCAAATGAAATGAAGAAATCATGTTTCTGACACATGATAACTTTATAATAAATGTTTAGTAAAAGAGTGATACCTATAAATCACTTTAAAGTGACATATGCGTGTAAAGAAATGCTAATATCTTTTAAAAATATATTTCAAAGGAAAACATTAAATTTAGACATCAGTTATTTACCTACAATTGATTCAGAGTTACTCTCTGTAAGAACGTCTCCTGATAATCCTGCCTTCCACAAAACTGCTTTAAAATGACCGTTTTCCTTAAGCATTTCTAAATTACCTCATATATATCATTACCATCAAGTTTCTGCCTCATATATATCAATACTATCAAGTGATGCAATCTTTTTTTTATGGCATCATTAATATACAATCACATGAGCAACATTGTGGTTACTAGATTCCCCCCATTCTCAAGTCCCCACCACATACCCCATTACAGTCTTTGTCTATCAGCATAGTAAGATGCTTTAGAGTCACTACTTGTCTTCTCTGTGCTATACTGCCTTCCCTGTGACAGCCCCTATATTATGAGTGCTAATCATAATGCCCCTTAATCCCCTTATCCCTCCCTTCCCACCCATCCTCCCCAGTCCCTTCCCTTTGGTAACTGTTAGTCCATTCTTGAGTTCTGTGAGTCTGCTGCTGTTTTGTTACTTCAGTTTTTGCTTTGTTCTTATACTCCACAGATGAGTGAAATCATTTGGTACTTGTCTTTCTCCATCTGGCGTATTTCACTGAGCATTATACCCTCTAGCTCCATCCATGTTGTTGCAAATGGTAGGATTTGTTTTCTTCTGATGGCTGAATAATATTCCATTGTGTATATGTACCACCTCTTCTTTATCCATTCATCTACTGATGGACACTTAGGTTGCTTCCATGTTTTGGCTATTGTAAATAGTGTGGCAATAAACATAGGGGTGCATATGTCTTTTTGAATTCAGTATCCAGCATTCTTAGAATAAATTCTAAGGAGTGAAATTCCTGGATCAAACAGTATTTCTATTTTGAGCTTTTTGAGGAACCTCCATACTGCTTTCCACAATGGTTGGACTAATTTACATTCCCACAGCAGTGTAGGAGGGTTCCCCTTTCTCAACAACCTTGCCAACAATTGTTGTTGTTTGTTTTCTGGATGGTGGTGATCCTTACAGGTGTGAGGTGATATCTCATTGTGGTTTTAATTTGCATTTCTCTGATGATTAGCGATGTGGAGCATCTTTTCATGTGTCTGTTGGCCATCTGAATTTCTTCTTTGGAGAACTGTCTGTTCAGCTCCTCTGCCCATTTTTTACTTGGATTATTTGCTTTTTGTTTGTTGAGATGCATGAGCTCTTTATATATTTTGGATGTCAACCCTTTATTAGATCTGTCATTTATGAATATATTCTCCCATACTGTAGGATGCCTTTTTGTTCTATTGGTGGCGTCCTTTGCAGTACAGAAGGTTTTCAGCTTGATATAGTCCCACTTGTTCATTTTTGCTTTTATTTCCCTTGCCCAGGGAGATATGTTCATGAAGAAGTTGCTCATGTTTATGTCCAAGAGATTTTTGCCTATGTTGTATTCTAAGAGTTTACGGTTTCATGACTTACATTCAG
Source organism: Manis javanica (assembly GCF_040802235.1). Classification (NCBI taxonomy): domain Eukaryota; kingdom Metazoa; phylum Chordata; class Mammalia; order Pholidota; family Manidae; genus Manis; species Manis javanica. Next base: position 37,676,196 of record NC_133168.1, read on the forward strand.
GTCTTTGATCCATTTCTAATTTACTTTCGTGTATGGGGTTAGACAGTAATCCAGTTTCATTCTCTTGCATGTAGCTGTCCAGTTTTGCCAACACCAGCTGTTGAAGAGGCTGTCATTTCCCCATTGCATGTCCATGGCTCCTTTATCGTATAATAATTGACCATATATGCTTGGGTTTATATCTGGGTTCTTTAGTCTTTTCCACTGGTCTGTGGGTCTGTTCTTATGCCAGTACCAAATTGTCTTGATTACTGTGGCTTTGTAGTAGAGCTTGAAGTTGGGTATCATAATCCCCCCCAGCTTTATTCTTCCTTCTCAGATTGCTTTGGCTATTCGGGGTCTTTTGTGGCTCCATATGAATTTTAGAACTATTTGTTCCAGTTTGTTGAAGAATGCTGTTGGTATTTTGATAGGGATTGCATTGAATCTGTAGATTGCTTTAGGCAGGATAGCCATTTTGACAATATTAATTATTCCTAGCCAAGAGCATGGGATGGGTTTCTATTTGTTAGTGTCCTCTTTAATTTCTCCTAAGAGTATCTTGTAGTTTTCAGGGTATAGGTCTTTCACTTCCTTGGTTAGGTTTTTTTCCTAGGTATTTTATTCCTTTTGATGCAGTTGTTTTCCTGATTTTTCTTTCTGCTAGTTCATCATTAGTGTATAGGAATGCAATAGATTTCTGTATATTAATTTTGTATCCTGCAACTTTGCTGAATTTAGATATTAGATCTAGTAGTTTTGGAGTGGATTCTTTAGGGTTTTTTATGTATAATATCATGTCATCTGCAAACAGTGACAGTTTGACTTCTTTCTTACCAACCTGGATTCCTTGTATTTCTTTGTGTTGTCTATTGCCATGGCCAGGACCTCCAGTACTATGTTGAATGAAAGCAGGGAGAGTGGGCATCCCTGTCTTGTTCCCGATTTTAGAAGAAAAGCTTTCAGCTCTTCACTGTTAAGTATGATGTTGGCTATGGGTTTGTCATATATGGCCTTTATTATGTTGAAGTACTTGCCCTCTATACCCATTTTGTTGAGAGTTTTTATCATGAATAGGTGTTGAATTTTGTCAAATGCTTTTTCAGCATATATAGAGATGGTCATGTATTTTTTATCCTTCTTTTTATTGATGTGGTGGATGATGTCAATGGATTTTTGAATGTTGTAACATCCTTGGATCCTTGGGATGAATCCCACTTGATCATGATGTGTGATCCTCTTGATGTATTTTTGAATTCTGTTTGCTAATATTTTGTTGAGTATTTTTACATCTATGTTCATCAGAGATATTGGTCTGTAGTTTTCTTTTTTTTTGGTGTCTTTGCCTGGTTTTTGTATTAGAGTTATGCTGGCTTCATAGAATGAATTTGGAAGTATTCACTCCTCTTTTATTTTTTGGAAAACTTTAAGGGGAATGGTTATTATGTCTTCTCTAAATGTCTGATAATTTTCAGTAGTGAAGCCATCTGGTCCAGGGGTTTTGTTCTTGTGTAATTTAAGTGATGTAATCTTTAAGAAATCCTTCAATATTCTTTTGGGAATAAATTGTTCAGATTTATTTTTCTACTGACTTTCTAACCTATAAAAGGTATTTTAGAGAGTATTGCATGTAAACACATCAAGCAAAACTGAAAGTTATTTTTAAAAATTATTAACTATCCATTCTAGATCATGGGAAGTGAGGTTCTGCCTCTTTTTAAAAAGAGATTTTAACCCCTGTACCTGTTTCAGGTGCTCGAAGTAATAGAGATGTTTTGGGTCCCTTTCCCCAGTATGTATAAGGAGTGACAGAGAGATTAAATAAGGCATAAGGCTCCAGCCCTTCCACAGTAAATACAGGTGAAGACTGTTGGTCACTAGTCAGGAACTAAAATATAAGCATAAAACATTATTTTCTTAGGGAGAGTATCACACCATTTTTTATTCCTAATCAACTAAAATCTCCAAACTTTGGTTCTCATGTAAAGTCAAAACTTGCAATTTTGAAAAAGCTAATGTTGGTTAGTTCCATGTTGTCCCATATAGACCAGTTTAAGTGTACCACTTGTTAACACTAACCACAAAGCAGTCAGAAACTGGCTGTAAACAGAGGTTCTCGGGAATCATCTTAAAAACCCAATGTTACGGGAACTAAAAAAGAGTTGGGCTTGACAAAGTGAGGAAAGTACAAATCAGCATGGACAGAGCTAATGTAGATGGTGCAGCATGTTTGAAAAGTGGAAGTTTGGAACCAATACCATACCTTAGAATGAGCACTGAATTCTACATTGTAGAAAATTACACCCCACTCCACTGCTGGGGAAGGATTCCACAGGATTTGAAAACTCGAGGCATTTCCTTCAATCCTAAATAAAGACTCTTGAATGGAATCTGGGATAACCTTAGGGGCAAAGGAAAAGTTCCCTATGGAATGAAAGAATAGACGGAGATGGATTATCAATTCACCCAAAGGAAACAAAGAAAAGTAATAGAAATTACAAATAATTAGTAACAAAACGAGTTTCCTTTCCTTTAATAAATCCTGAAGATCATCTTTTTGTTTCAGGCTTTAAATTTGTGTTGAGTAAACTGATTACAAGCAAACCAACAGAAACTGTTAAACCTTTTTTCCTCTTAAAAAAAATCCCAAGCTAAACACTCATTTAACAGAAAGTATGGAAGATATAGGATAAGCAAGAATAAAATGTTGTACCTGGCAGAGGCTTGAGGGATGTCTGAATAATTGTGAACTGGTTAAATCTGGCAGGTTCCAAAACAGAGACGCTGGTTCTCTGATCTATTTCCTGAGCTGTGATAATCCTAAAGCCATTGATCCAGAAGAGTCGACCACTATAGTACCTCAGTGCATTCTGGGAAATTTCAGAAATACTCCAGGCTGCAAATTCTGTGATGTTAGTATCCCCAACGCTGCTGAAATATGGCACCAATTAATGTGTGTGTCCTAAGTGAGACAAGGGTGGTACATTCAAGTACTAGAGAAAATGTATGTTTGTGTATGTGAAAACAAAGAGAAAATACTTTACAACAGTAATTGTCATTATTCTTAGTTTCATATTAAGTTCATTTTTTACATTTTTCTCAAGGTATACCTAAAGCAAACTTTCTAGGGCTTTTCCTATTCATATGATATTGCAATGGCAAGAGTGTTACACAAGTTTTAATAAATAAAAACACTGTTGATTTTTGGTAGTTCCCTACAGCAAAGGCACAACATGCTGATTGGTTTCTCCTCATAATCATGCCTTCCTCCAGTTCTTGGTGAGTCATCTTATTTACTTGTAATTCATTATTTTAGCCCAGTGAGTCCTTCACCTTATTATTATTTATTTTTATTTTTATATTTATTATTTATTATTATTCACAACTGTCTGTTGTTCCAATGATATGTATTAACTTCTATAGCTTAGACAAAATTTTCCTTTCACACCAGAGAATTCAAGTAAACAGACTACTGTTTAAATTACTTTCACAGGTTTTTCAGTGACAGGAATTTTACAATGATTTTGACCTTAAAAATCTGTTTGTTTCTAAAACTATTCCAGTTGCCTACTACTTAATAAAAATGATCTCAATGATTTCTAGCCTTTTGGAGTGGGGGTTTGACTTTTTTTTTTTCATTATTTTTCTTTTAGTGATTTCTCTAAATCTTTTTAAAGTGCTGATATTCCCTTCTTCATAAAATATAAAGTATGGCATTTCAAATCAAAATAAATAAAAGTTCTGTTTTCAAAATTTCATAATACCTCCTGAGAAAACTGAAGCTACCTCAGAGGATCATAGTCAGGAATTGTAAATCTTATAATGAAGCATATTCACTAGTATGATTCCCATAGTCCTTTTTCTAGTAAAATACTATTTACTCATACCTACTCAGTTATGAAGACAGCATCCAGTTTGCCTTTTATACTTTCCCTCACTTGTCTAATTTTACACTTTGTTGTTTCCACTTCTCATTAGAACTTTTCATTAACCTCATGAGATGTCAAACCAAATTCCAGAGGGAAGGAAGTCCACTGGATGAGACGCACTTGGCCTGAGAAGCCTGGCCCTTCTGGGCCACCCACAGGGCTGCTACAGCATACATCCCGTGAGTGTGCTCATGCTAGACTTGCTCACAGGGTGTGTGTTTGTTTCCCATTCCCAAAAAAGTTCACGTGACAGACTTCTATGCAGGGTGAGACTGAATATCCCTAAGTTGCCACTGGCTTGGAATGCCCCCTCATTTGTATCTGAAGACTACCATCTTGTGGAAATCTTGGGGGCTAACCCAAAAATTAGTGACCTCTGATATTGAGTACCACTTCACCCCAACCTCCTCACTTTCTGGAGGTCAGTACTTCAAACCTTCAGTCCCCAGCAACAGGGAAAGCTGGACTTAAATCAAAATTCAACAACAAAAAAATCATAAAATGATAAACCATTCAGGAAGCATGATATATATATAGAGGTCAGGGAGGTTACTGCCCTGAGGTTTCATTCATCTGTTCATTCATTCAACAAATGTTATGTTCCTGGTTCTGTGATAGCCACTAGGAATACAATGTTAATAAGGCAATACAATCACTGCCCTCGTAGGATATACACCTAGCAGAAAAGGCAGGTAATGAGCAAAAATCTATACTGTTGAATGGTTCTGTAAAAGGAAAGATAGAGTAGGTTCCTTAACAGGGAGACCTAATGAGGCCTAGCCAGAAAAAGCCTCTCTTAGAAAGCAACATTTAAGCTGAGCCATGCAGTCCAAACACAAATTAACCAAGGGAACTGAGTTTGGGAAACATATCAGGTGGAGAGAATAGCAAGAATGTAGGATCCTTTGAAGCAGCAGAACCAATCCTCACTTAACTAAACATGCCTGAACTTTAATAATAGGAGTACCTTACTCAACATCCAAGCCAGATATATTGTTATACTGGTAATAAAGTTTTTCCAGCAAACACCCAAAATTGCATTTGATTCTAAAAGTAATCTTGACCTGTGTTCATAAAGCAGGACTTCTTGGCCTTTATACAATTAGACTCTAGAAAATCTGATGAAAAAGTATGCATCCTCAGTTTCACAGCACTTACACACATCCTAAAGTGCTCCATATGAAGCATCAAAAAACATTACATACTTAAGTATTAATTTAATGAAAGATGTACAAGACTTGTAGGGAAAATCGAAGTTCCTATGGCCAGGATCCTCACATGACCCTAAATACTTGATGATGTAATTGGAATACTGCTAGGCTAATGCCCACACACCCGATGGCAATGAGCCACTATTGTTAGTGTTACTACAGAAAGAGCTCTGCCCAGTGCTCTGCCCAGAGGCAGAGATGAAAACAGATTGTGAAGGCCACAGAGGCAGATGTGATTCCAGCACTCAACCTGCCACCCTGAGACTAAAGCTGTCCCTGTTTGCAGATGACATGATATTGTACATAAAAAACCCTAAAGAATCAACTCCAAAACTACTAGATCTAATATCTGAATTCAGCAAAGTTTCAGGATACAAAATTAATATACAGAAATCTATTGCATTCCTATACACTAATGATGAACTAGCAGAAAGAAAAATCAGGAAAACAATTGCATCAAAAGGAATAAAATACCTAGGAATAAACCTAACCAAGGAAGTGAAAGACCTATACCCTGAAAACTACAAGACACTCTTGAAAGAAATTAAAGAGGACACTAACAAATAGAAACCCATCCCATGCTCTTGGGTAGGAAGAATTAATATTGTCAAAATGGCTATCCTGCCTAAAGCAATCTACAGATTCAATGCAATCCCTATCAAAATACCAACAGCATTCTTTAATGAACTAGAACAAATAGTTCTAAAATTCATATGGAACCATAAAAGACCCCGAATAGCCAAAGCAATCCTGAGAAGGAAGAATAAAGCTGGGGGGATTATGGTACTCAACCTCAAGCGCTACTACAAAGCCACGGTAATCAAGACAATTTGGTACTGGCACAAGAACAGACCCATAGACCAGTGGAACAGACTAGAGATCCCAGACATAAAACCAAGCATATATGGTCAATTATTATATGATAAAGGAGCCATGGACATACAATGGGGAAATGACAGCCTCTTCAACAACTGGTGTTGGCAAAACTGGACAGCTACATGCAAGAGAATGAAACTGGATTACTGTCTAACCCCATACATGAAAGTAAACTTGAAATGGATCAAAGACCTGAATGAAAGTCATGAAACCATAAAACTCTTAGAATACAACATAGGCAAAAATCTCCTGTATATAAACATGAGCAACTTTTTCCTGAATTCATCTCATTGAGCAAGGGAAACAAAAGCAAAAATGAACTCATGGGACTATATCAATCTAAAAAGTTTCTGCACAGCAAAGGACATCATCAACAGAACAAAAAGCCATCCTACAGTATGAGAAAATATATTTGTACATGACATATCTGACAAGGGGTTAACATCCAAAATATATAAAGAACTCACACACCTCAACAACTGAAAAGCAAATAATCTGATTAAAAATGGGCCAAGGATATGAAGAGACACTTCTCCAAAGAAGAAATTCAGATGGTCAACAGGCACATGACCTGTTGGTCCACATCATTAATTAGCAGGGAAATGCTAACAAAAACAACAATGAGATATCACCTCACACCAGTTAGAATGGCCAGTATCAAAAACACTAAGAACAACAAATGCTGGCGAGGATGTGGAGAAAGGGGAAAACCCTCCTACACTGCTACACTGCTGGTGGGGATGTAAGCTAGTTCAACCATTGTGGAAAGCAATGTGGAGGTTCCTCAAAAAACTAAAAATAGAAATCCCATTTGACCCAGGAATTCCACTCCTAGGAATTTATCCAAAATTATAATTTTTCAGATTCAAAAAGACATATCCACCCCTATGTTTATTACAGCACTATTTACAATAGCCAAGATAGAGAAGCAACCTAAGTGTCCATCAGCAAATGAATGGATAAAGAAGAGGTGGTACGTATACACAATGGAATACTATTCAGCCATAAGAAAGAAACAAATCCCACCATTTGCAATAACATGGATGGAGCTGGAGGGTATTATGCTCAGTGAAATAAGCCAGGCAGAAAAAGACAAGTACCAAATGATTTCCCTAATTTGTGGAGTATAACAGCAAAGCAAAACTGAAGGAACAAAACAGCAACAGACTCTCAGACTCCAAGAAGGGACTAGTGGTTACCAAAGGGAAGGAATGGGGGAGGGAAAAGGGGATTGTGGGGTATTATGAGTGGCACACATCATGTGAGGGGATCATCAGGAAGACAATGTAGCACAGAGAAGGCAAATAGGGACTCTGTGGAATCTCACTGCACTGATGGGCAGTGACTGCAGTGGAGTATGGGGGGACACGATAATATGGGTGAATGTAGTAACCACATTGTTTTTTCATGTGAAACCTTCATAAGAGTGTATATCAATAATACCTTTAAAAAATGCATTCAACAAAGCTGATATAATGGAATTCTGGAGATCTGAGCATTTACATTATGTACATTATACCTAATTTTAAAAAGTAAAAGTATAGAAAAAATATCTGACAATACCAATATGGAGGATGTGGAGATGCCAAAGAGATAACAAGGGGGTTAAGTTGGAGGACACAGATCAAGAAGATAAATCTTGTGGTTCTTTCCACTCTCCAGTTTTCACATGTGACATATAGGATGATTATTGCCTGAACTCCATAATGTATAGTCTGTTAAGCTGCAGAAAACCTTATCTGTTTCCTGGACTTGTGAAGAGCATTCTTCTGCTGTACTCTCTTGATACCCTATCCAGTCACCACATTCTATTGTAATTAGTTATTTACAAACTTGTCTTTCCCTACAAGTACAATGCCTGCAACACGATGGATAATTAGTAAATGTTTATAGAAAGAATGAATTCTCATGCTTATTATTTATAACTGAGGGGCAAGTTGTTCCCTGATTCTCAATTAATTGTCTTTATGGGATATTACTTACCTCTGACCCCGAAGAACAGCTGTGTACAGGTGAATACACTGACTGTCTTGGACCAACCAATACAGGAGCCCATTACTGAGGTCTAAAGTTAGAGCAATAACCTAAACAGAAATAAAATAAGAAAACAAATCAAATAAATGTGTGAAGGATACCTTTGTGAATATGTCACACTTAAGGTATAGATTTCTCTTTAATATCCTCTTTGGAATAACAAACTAGTGGATTTTTACCTTTCACTGAATATAAAAATGTGAAAAATGGCTATATAATTTTATGTAATACTTGCTTCCTAAAACCCCCCAAGGTAGGGGTTATCTGTTATGCACTTCTGTATACTTAGCTCAGGTGGTTCTTACAGTATGACCCTCAGATCGGCAGCAGCAGCATCAACTGGGAATTTGTTACAAATATAAATTCTCAACCACATTCCAGTTCCAGTGAGTCAGGAACTTTGCACCACGTGTCAAGCCTTGCCTAAAGCTGGCCATAACTTTGGACTCTTCAGCCACATAAGCCAATGGATTTCATTGTTGTCTAAATCAGTTGTTCTCAAACATTGCTGCACATTAGACTCACCTGTGGAGTTCTTTAAATATCTCAATTCCCTGGCCGCATCCTATTAAATTACATTCTCCCGGGATGAAACCCAGTCTCCAGTACATTTTCAAATTCCCCCAGATAATTCCAGTGTGCCACCAAGTTTGAAAACCAATGGTTTAAACCATTTTGAATTGTATTTGCTGTTAATTATAACCAAAAATATTCTGATACATTTAAAAATTAATACACACAGGGATAAAAACCCTGCATTATAATTGATATGTGTCATGCTTGGATAGAGTCTGTCTCACCTAAGGGTTTCAGCCCTGGGCAAGTTTATGGTGGATTCCGTGAGACTGAAAAATAACATTGGAGTGTTCTTGGGGTATATAAGGGTTTATACCCAGATTTATTCTCATGATAACAGATCAAGTGCTAGAATCCTGTCCACCTCCGGACCTCTCCACTGCCTGGAAGCCCCAGGGCACTGGGAAGAGCTCTTTATATAGAGTCAGTAATGTCACATTGCCAACACGTGTGTAAGCATGCACCTGTGAATGTTGCACATGTGCAGTGGGTAAGTATATCAGGGTCAGGTGAGAATCTTGTCCATAGGAACTTCCATTTTCCCTACAGAGTCATGTGTATATAAAGTCCTATATCCAGCTGACATCTGAAAAACACTTCTTACTACTCTTTCCTTGTCTTCTTTTTACAACCCATTATCTTAATTTTGTGCCCAGTTGTCTAGGAGAGGCCTAAGAAAAGACTGCTTCCCCTGTGAGAAAGAGTGCATGAAATAAAAGTTACATTCCAAAGGAGTTTTTTTTTTCTCACTTGGCTTTATAGTATTTTTCAAATAAGCTGAGATTGCCAGGAATCTGTCCGTAAGTAGTGGAATCTCTCCACTGAGATACATCAGTTAAGATTAAAGTAGATGACTACATCTTTAGCAAGACACAGCATTACATAAGGAAAAATGATAAGCCAGTGAAAAATGTAAAAAAAAAATACAATAAAGGTATCCAAGAACTAAAAATATTTGCTAGCAGGTGACTCAAGGTCTGCTACAAACAATTAACCCTGAGGCACTGGCTACCAGAACCTTCAGGTATCATATAAATCATAGCCTTTATCTTCAGAAAACTCAACCTATTCATTTCCCAAAAGGTAAAAAAAAAAAAACTATTCTCTGAATTTCCAACCTTTTGTAGTTAAATCCTGTCCTTGCTTCAGGCTAAATGAAATTTGTTGAGTATTTTTTCAGCTAAAGTGAAATCAGGTTAATCTTGTTTGGTTATTCATAGTGAGATGCACTAGAGTCTTCTAAATTACAGATTAACTTTATTTTATCTCTTTAAAAGGAGATTCTGAAATTCCCTTTGCTGGAATACAACCAACCATTCAAGCTGTAAGTAAAATTTAGGCATTGGGTCATTGCTGTCTAATAATGTTCACACACTGAAAAAAATCCAATGTATGATCTAAACTAAAACCTTGAAGTTTAATCCTGTGGTAAAATGTTCCATATACTATGAGCCCAACACATCAGATGTGGTAGAAGTATCTCTTTGCTTCAGATGAATATCTCACTTTATTCTCTCTTTTCATCACACAAATATCATACATCTTTCTAAATAACTGGCTATTTTATTATACCTGTTGATTGCAAAGTATCTTGTGGTTCCATGATAAATCTGTAACATATAAAAAGGAATGATAATGAGGTAGAGAGCTTACTCCATGCAATATGTTGTTTTCAACCACTACCATTAATGATACAAATGGCTAAGACATCAGAACCACGGAACCAGAACACAGGTTTGTCCAAGCAGCAACATTCACCAGCCTTGAGAGGATTTGGAGTGGAAATCTAAGGAATGGTATATTTCCCCAAACATTCTGAGAAATCTAATGACCCATTCATTTATGGAAAAGTCTCCAGAGCCACCCCAGAGCTTTCCTCAGTGGAATTTCTCAACCAGGCTGGGGCAATAAGCAGAAATTATTAACAAAGTCCCAGGGAGTGAATAGTAAGTTACTCTTGAGATAATATTATCTTTAATATGCTTTTACCAAAAAAAAAAGAAGTGTTTGCCCCTAACATTTATTATGTAGACATAAAAAATAAACTTTCCTTATATTTAGATTCAGTTGGCTCCAAAATAGAAGTAAGGGATCTCATCATTGTTTGACAGGAATGATTAATCTCTGGATAGAGTATGTAAATTTCTATTTCCTTTAAATGTCCATATTTGCACGTAAGATCTCTTTAAATATCTGTGGATAAAATGAAATTTCCTGTGGCCAGGATTCTCACCTGGCCCTGATTGGCTAGCTCACAACACATGTGTGGGCAATGCATTGCTATAGACTCTATATAAGTAGCTCTGACCAGTGCTCTGGATGACATGGTGGTACAGCCACAAGGCTGCAGGAAAGCAGAACAGCGCCAAGAACAGAGACCATGCAGGCAGAGAGGCCCAGAGGATGGCTGTGTGGCTAGAGAGGCCCAGAGGCAGAGACCAGCTTGCTGCATGCAGACGCACTCTGAGTGAACAAGATTTTAGTGATTGACCTGCCACCATGGAAATAAAGTTGGATATAATCCTTTCACCCCAAGAACATTCTACTCTCATTTCTTTGGTCACATGGAATCCATAGTGAACTTGCCTGAGGCTGAAACCCATTGGCAAGACAATTGGCATAGTTGGCAGGATTCATTGGTGACCAAGGAAAAAAACAAGCTGCCTTCATGGAAGGAGTGTTTCAGCAGGCTGCACCTAAGGACAGGGACAACATTCAAGTGTGCCCCTGTGGAAATGTGGTATTGTGAAGGGGTGGAGGACTGGAGTCCACCCCAACAGAAAGCTGACTGAAATGTTGTCACTATGAAGTGCCCGAGAGGAAGCAGCACAAGAAGGAGCAGTGGTCTTAGAATGAACAGCACAAGAAGAAGCAGTATGGGAGTGCAGGTTTCCAGGTGCCATGGGGCAGTCAAAGGAAGAGGCCTGAGAAGAAGTGGTGCAAGAAGCAGCAGCACACAGGCTTCCAAGTGCTGTAAGAAGGATGTAGTGGAGCCATCAGCACCAGAAATGGAGGAGCGGAGGTCTGAAGAATGGATGCGGATGGAGGTCCTGCCATTGCCAGAGGCATCGGCCTCTCCTTGGTTGAGACCCCACCCAGTTGAAAACTGGTGGAAATCCAGAAAGACTCAGCAACCACAGGTTCTTGCAAGAGAGGTGCAGCCCCCTCCTCAGGTTGTGGAGCACTCCATGCTCTTCTTCTATCCTCAGGCTCCAGCACAAAAGGAAATATGGTTTGCTTCTTGAAGGAAGAATTTAAAGGGCCCTGTAAAGGTCACGAGGACCCAGATGTGGGTTGGTTTGAAAAGGCAGGAGCAGAAAGAAAGAAAGTAGACTGGATCTGTGGAAATTGATATTGGAGCAGCAGTTCTGACTGGTGAGGATGAAGCAGAAGGCAGAGATAAAGCAACAGGATCAGGCTGTGTGCCTACAAGACTTTCTGCTGGAGAGGTTGGAGAAGGTGGTTATTGTTAAGGCCCACCCATGGTCCTGTTGGTTAACTCCTTCAAGTAGAACTGGTTTGAATACAGCCAGGATGACCACTTGGTGGCCATGGATCTCCTCAGGCTTTAGGGTAATTATAATTTGTTGTAATTTTTGTTATTTGTATATTGTCACAGCCTCTATTATGGAATTTGGTTACATTGCTCGAGCTTTCTCACACAAGGACCATTGCAGAGGATTGAGGGCACATAGATTGAGAGAAAAGAATCCTGGAGGGGTGGAGTGTGGATAAAACAAAAGTTCCTGTGGCCAGGATTCTCACCTGGCCCTGTTTGGCTAGCTCAATACACATGTGTGGGCAATACATTGTTATTAACTCTATATAAAGAGCTCTGCCCAGTGCTCTGGGTGACATGGTGGCACAGCTGCAAGGCTGCAGGAAAGCAGAGCAGAGGCTAGAGTGGTGGCAGCACCGAGGACAGAGGCCCAGAGGACGGCTGTGCAGGCAGAGAGGCCCAGAGGCAGAGACCAGCTTGCTGCATACAGACTCACTCTGAGTGAACAAGATTTTAGTGATTGACCTGCCACCATGGAAATAAAGTTGGGTATAACCCTTTCATCCCAAGAACATTCTACTGTCATTTCTTTGTCAATATCCTAGAAATTATAGCCCATATATATCTTACAGACTTGGGGATCAAGTGACTCAACAATTTGTTTGTTTATAAATGACCTGTTATATTTGCATTATGTGTAATTTATCTCTATTAACAGAAAAAAAAACTTTAAAAAAAGAAAAAATTTGAGGCAGAGCCAAGATGGCAGCATGAGTAGGACAGTGGGAATCTCCTCCCAAAAACATATATATTTTTGAAAATACAACAAATACAACTAATCCTAAAAGAGAGACCAGAAGATACAGGACAACACCCAGACTACATCCACACGTGTGAGAGCCCAGCGCCTGGTGAAAGGGGTAAGATACAAGCCCCAGCCCGGTGGGACCCGAGCGCCCCTCACCCCAGCTCCCGGTGGGAGGAGAGGAGTCAGAGCGGGGAGGGAGAGGGAGCCCAGGACTGCTGAACACCCAGCCCCAGCCATCTGCACCAGAGTGCAGACACAGTGCATGCATGGAGGGCTGGAAACTAAGGAAACAGGGCAACAAGACCTCTGAGCGGGTACTGAAGCTGATGCCCCTGTGACAAAGAAAAGCGAGTGCTTTTTGAAAGTCTTAAAGGGACAGGGATGCAACAGCTGGATGGAAACAACCCAGGTCACAGTCCAGAAGCTGGAAATTCCAGGGAAACCCGGGTGCACTAACCCCCTGGGCAACAGCTCTGAGACCCTTCACGGAGGTAAACAGCCAAACAGCCCCCCATCCATTACTCCTCTGGAGCCCTGCCAAAGCAGAGAAGCAGCCTGAGGCTGGCCACGCTCTCAGCAAGGGAGCTTCCTCCATACCTCCGGGCAAGACACAAAGACCCAGTCTACATGCAATTGCCCAACACAAGCCACTAGGGGTTGCAGTTGTCCCAGTAAAGAAAGGCCAGTAGCAAGAGGAAAGTTTGGCTCTCCCAGCTGACAGGCAATAGCACCTTTCAACATGAAAAGGCAAAAAAATTTGATCCAGACAAGACTAACCCAGTCAGCTTCAGCATCTGCTACATCTTCCCCTGAGAAGGAACAATAGATTTAACCAGTCTTCCTGAAAAAGAATTCAAAACAAAAGTCATAACTATCCGGACGGACTTGCAGAGAAATATGCAAGAACTAAGGAAGGAGAATACAGAAATAAAACAAGCTCTGGAAGGACTTCAAAACAGAATGGACGAGATGCAAGAGACCATTAATGGACTAGAAAACAGAGAAAAGGAATGCAGAGAAGCTGATGCAGAGAGAGATAAAAGGATCTCCAGGAATGAAAGAATGCTAAGAGAGCTGAGTGACCAATCGAAATGGAACAATATCTGCACTATAGGGGTACCAGAAGAAGAAGAGAGAGAAAAAGGGATACAAAGTGTCTTTGAAGAAATAATTGCTGAAAACTTCCCCAAACTAGGGGAGGAAATGGCCTCTCAGACCACAGAGGTACACAGAACTCCCATGACAAGGGATCCAAGGATGGCAACACCAAGACACATAATAATTAAAATGGCAAAGATCAAAGACAAGGACAAAGTATTAAAGGCAGCCAGAGAGAAAAAAAAAGGTCACCTACATAGGAAAACCCATCAGGCTATCATCAGACTTCTCAACAGAAACCCTACAGGAAAGAAGAGAATGGCATGATATACTTAATGCAATGAAACAGAAGGGCCTTGAACCAAAACTACTGTATCCAGCACGATTATCATTTAAATATGAAAGAGGGATTAAACAATTCCCTGACAAGCAAAAGTTGAGGGAATTTGCCTCCCACAAACCACCTCTACAGGGTATTTTAGAGGGACTGCTCTAGATGGGAGCACTCCTAAAAAGAGCAGAGAACAAAACACCCAACATATGAAGAAGGGAGGAGGAGGAATAAGAAGGGAGAGAAATAAAGAATCATCAGACCATGTTTATAACAGCTCAACAAGCAAGTTAAGTTAGACAGTAAGATAGTAAAGAAGCTAACCCTGAACGTTTGGTAACCACAAACTTAAAGCCTGCAATGGCAATAAGTACATACCTTTCAATAATCACCCTAAATGTAAATGGACTGAATGCACCAATCAAAAGACACAGAGTAATAGAATGGATAAAAAATCAAGATCCATCCATATGCTGCTTACAAGAGACTCACCTCAAACCCAAAGACATGCACAGACTTAAACTCAAGGGATGGAAAAAGATATTTCATGCAAACAACAGAGAGAAAAAAGTAGGTGTTGCAATACTAGTATCAGACAAAACAGATTTCAAAATAAAGAAAGTAATGAAAGATAAAGAAGGACATTACATAATGATAAAGGGCTCAGTCCAACAAGAGGATATAACCATTATAAATATATATGCACCCAACACAGGAGCAACAGCGTATGTGAAACAAATACTAACAGAACTAAAGGAGGAAATAGAATGCAATGCATTCATTCTGGGAGATTTCAACACACCACTCACTCCAAAGGACAGATCCACCAGACAGAAAATAAGTAAGGACACAGAGGCACTGAACAACACACTGGAACAGATGGACCTAATAGACCTCTATAGAACTCTATATCCAAAAGCAACAGGATACACATTCTTCTCAAGTGCACATGGAACATTCTCCAGAATAGACCACATACTAGGCCACAAAAAGAGCCTCAGTAAATTCCAAAAGATTGAAATCCTACCAGCCAACTTTTCAGACCACAAAGGCATAAAACTAGAAATAAACTCTACAAAGAAAGCAAAAAGGCTCACAAACACATGGAGGCTTAACAACATGCTCCTAAATAATCAATGGATCAATGACCAAATCAAAATGGAGATCCAGCAATATATGGAAACAAAAGACAACAACAACACAAAGCCCCAACTACTGTGGGATACAGCAAAAACAGTCTTAAGAGGAAAGTATATAGCAATCAAGGCCTATGTAAAGAAAGAAGAACAATCCCAAAAGAATGGTCTAATGTCACAATTATCGAAATTGGAAAAAGAAGAACAAATGAGTCCTAAGGTCAGCAGAAGGAGGGACATAAGAAAGATCAGAGAAGAAATAAATAAAATTGAGAAGAATAAAACAATAGCAAAAATCAATGAAACCAAGAGATGGTTCTTTGAGAAAATAAACAAAATAGATAAGCCTCTAGCCAGACTTTTTAAGAGGAAAAGAAAGTCAACACACATCAACAGAATCAGAAACGAGAAAGGAAAAATCACAACAGACCCACAGAAATACAAAGAATTATTAGAGAGTACTATGAAAACCTATATTCTAACAAGCTGGGAAACCTAGGAGAAATGAACAACTTCCTAGAAAAATACAACCTTCCAAGACTGACCCAGAACGAAACAGAAAATCTAAACAGACCAATTACCAGGAACAAAATTGAAGCAGTAATAAAAAAAACTACCAAAGAACAAAACCCCCAGACCAGATGGATTTACCTCGGAATTTTATCAGACATACAGAGAAAACATAATACCTATTCTCCTTAAAGTTTTCCAAAAAATAGAAAAGGAGGGACTACTCCCAAACTCATTCTATGAAGCCAACATCACCCTAATACCAAAACCAGGCAAAGACCCCACCAAAAAAGAAAACTACAGACCAATATCCCTGATGAACATAGATGCAAAATCACTCAACAAAATATTAGCAAACCGAATTCAAAAATACATCAAAAGGATCTTACACCATGACCAAGTGGGATTCATCCCAGAGATGCAAGGATGGTACAATATTCGAAAATCCATCAACATCATCCACCACATCAACAATAAGAAAGACAAAAACCACATGATCATCTCCATAGATCCTGAAAAAGCAATTGACAAAATTCAACATCCACTCATGATAAAAACTCTCAGCAAAATGTGAATAGAGGGCAAGTACCTCAACATAATAGAGGCCATATATCATAAACCCACAGCCAACATTATACTGAACAGCGAGAAGCTGAAAGCTTTTCCTCTGAGATCGGGAACTAGACAAGGATGCCCACTCTCCCCACTGTTATTTAACAGAGTACTGAAGGTCCTAGCCACGGCAATCAGACAAAACAAAGAAATACAAGGAATCCAGATTGGTAAAGAAGAAGTTAAACTGTCACTATTTGCAGATGACATAATATTGTACATAAAAAACCCTAAAGACTCCACCCCAAAACTACTAGAACTGATATCAGAATACAGCAAAGTTGCAGGATACAAAATTAACACACAGAAATCTGTAGCTTTCCTATACACTAACAATGAACCAATAGAAAGAGAAATCAGGAAAACAATTCCATTCACAATTGCATTAAAAAGAATAAAATACCTAGGAATAAACCTAACCAAAGAAGGGAAAGACCTATACTCTGAAAACTACAAGTCAGTGTTAAGAGAAATTAAAGGGGACACTAAAAAATGGAAACTCATCCCATGCTTGTGCCTAGGAAGAATTAATATCGTCAAAATGGCCATCTTGCCCAAAGCAATATACAGATTTGATACAATCCCTATCAAATTACCAGCAACATTCTTCAATGAACTGGAACAAATAATTCAAAAATTCATAGCCAAAGCAATCCTAATAAAGAAGAATAAAGTAGGGGGGATCTCACTCCCCAACTTCAAGCTCTACTACAAAGCCATAGTAATCAAGACAATTTGGTACTGGCACAAGAACAGAGCCCCAGACCAGTGGAACAGACCAGAGACTCCAGACATTAACCCAAACATATATGGTCAATTAATATTTGATAAAGGAGCCATGGACATACAATGGGGAAATGACAGTCTCTTCAACAGATGGTGCTGGCAAAACTGGACAGCTATGTGTAGGAGAATGAAACTGGACCATTGTCTAACCCCATATACAAAAGTAAATTCAAAAATGGACCAAAGACCTGAATATAAGTCATGAAACCATTAAACTCTTGGGAAAAAACATAGGCAAAAACCTCTTAGACATAAACATGAGTGACCTCTTCTTAAACATATCTCCCCAGGCAAGGAAAACAACAGCAAAAATGAACAAGTGGGACTATGTTAAGCTGAAAAGCTTCTCTACAGCAAAAGACACCATCAATATAACAAAAAGGAACCCTACAGTATGGGAGAATATATTTGTAAATGACAGATCCGATAAAGGCTTGACATCCAAAATATATAAAGAGCTCACACGCCTCAACAAACAAAAAACAAATAATCCAATTAAAAAATGGGCAGAGGAACTGAACAGTTTTCCAAAAAAGAAATACAGATGGCCAAGAGACACATGAAAAGATGCTCCACATCGCTAATTATCAGAGAAATGCAAATTAAAACTACAATGAGGTATCACCTCACACCAGTAAGGATGGCTACCATCCAAAAGACAAACAACAACAAATGTTGGCGAGGCTGTGGAGAAAGCGGAACTCTCCTACACTGCTGGTGGGAATGTAAATTAGTTCAACCATTGCGGAAAGCAGTATAGAGGTTCCTCAAATGCTCAAAACAGACTTACCATTTGACCCAGGAATTCCACTCCTAGAAATTTACCCTAAGAATGCAGCAATCAAATTTGAAAAAGACAGAAGCACCCCTTTGTTTATTGCAGCACTATTTACAATAGCCAAGAATTGGAAGCAACCTAAATGTCCATCGGTAGATGAATGGATAAAGAAGATGTGGTACATATACACAATGGAATATTACTCCACCATAAGAAGAGGGCAAATCCTACCATTTGCAGCAACATGGATGGAGCTGGAGGGTATTATGCTCAGTGAAATAAGCCAAGCAGAGAAAGACAAATACCAAATGATTTCACTCATCTGTGGAGTATAAGAACAAAGGGAAAACTGAAGGAAAAAAACAGCAGCGGAATCACAGAACCCAAGAATGGACTAACAGGTACCAAAGGGAAAGGGACTGGGGAGGATGGGTGGGTAGGGAGGGATAAGGGGGGAAGAAGAAGGGGGGTATTAAGATTAGCATGCATAATGGGGGGGTGGGAGAAAGGGGAGGGCTGTACAACACAGAGAAGACAAGTAGTAATTCTAAAACATATTGCTATGCTGATGGACAGTGACTGTAAAGGGGTTTATAGGGGGGACCTGGTATAGGGGAGAGCCTAGTAAACATAATATTCTTCATGTAAGTGTAGATTAATGATAACAAAAAAAAAAGGCAGTTCCTGTGTGGTGACCTCCAATGAGTTCTACACAATGATATAAAGGGCAAAACAAAGTGTGGGCAAAGGGTCGGTTTGTGTTTATACAGAAGATCAAAGCCTAATTGGGCTACCCAGAAAATGAACTAAGATACGATATGAAGAAGAACTTCCAACTTCAGCACTCTCTGGAAGAGTCATACCAGAAGATGATCATCAAAAAACCTCAACAAAGATCCAGGTGCTGCTACAGTTGTAGCTGCATTGATCCCACCAGTTCCTGGACTTGCCATGGGAACAAAGAAGGAGATATCTAAGCTGGCCTGTGCATACAGTAAAACAACAAATTTGACTGGATCCATACTGTCGGAACTCAACCAAGAATTAGGAGAAGTGCAAGTTGTAGCGCTCCAAAATCTTACAACTACAGACTATCTACTGTTAAAAGAACATATGGGATGTGAAGAGTTCCCAGGAATGGGTTGTTTTAACTTGTCTGATTTCTCTCAGACTACTCAAGTTCAGTTGGACAATATCCATCATATCATAGATAAATTTTCACAAATGCCTAGGATGCCTAAAAAGTTTTCTTGGTTTCACTTGAGATGGCTGGTAATTATAGGTCTGCTTTGGTTATGTTACTGTATTCATATTATGTTAATGTGTGTGCGCATTTAATTAGTAGTTTAAAACCTATACATGCTTAAGTTACTCTACAAGAAGATATGTCAAAGAAATAATCAATCTTTCCATGTTTTCTTCCGCCTGCTACTTCTATAGCTTTTCTTCTTCCTTCCTAATTACAACCCTTAAATAGAAATCGTGCCTCATATTGAATTTACTGAGTATCATAATTCTTCCAAGTGGTAAAGATACCTCAAGACAAATGCTGGGCATAGAAGCCACAGGGCATAAATCTGCAAAGAAGTAAAAAGCTAACCTTCTCAAACAATATTGCTTCTCTCTCAGTTACCAACTTTACATTTCCCTGTATGGCCCCGGAATATGACTGGTTAAGAGACGGGTAAGATTCCTCAAGGGAGGAACAACCTAAGATAGGCACAGTCGCAGGGGGGCCATCAGGTGAGAAATTGGGGATCAACAGAGGTGAGGCTTCGAACCTCACCCCCCCTGTTTTGAGAGAAATCTTCTGCATCCGTGGATGTTTTGTGGCCCTTGTCTAGCTTGGATTAGCACTTAGTCTACAGGCACACACCTGATCATCTACATTTGCTCTCTTACAACACTAAACTATGTTTTCTACCTTTATCTTGCATCTACCTACCACTTCAGCATTTTATTTAAAATAATAATAATAATAATAATAAGGGAGAAATGTGGAATCCACATATAAATCAAGTATAAAAATCAAACGAATATTCATATTTGACCTGATAGTTTATAGTTCATAATGCGTGATCAAAACTGAAAGTTTCTGTGATGACTGCTCTTGTACTGTTCACCATGTAAAAACTTATTCACTATGTAAGAATTTGTTCACCATGTAAGAACTTGTTCGTTATGCTTCAGAAGATTGGAGACTGACGAGAATTAGGCTTGGGGTGGATTAATGATTGTGCATTGAGCATTGATCCCCCTCTACAGAATTTTATTGTTGTTAACAACCATTTGATCAATAAATATGATAGATGCCCTCTCAAAAAAAAAAGAAAAAATTTAAAGAATACCCTAAGTAGAAAAATAGTATGAATGATTTATTCCTTCTTCATGCTTTTCCATAATTTCTAAGTTTCCTAGATGTATATATGATCAGAAAAAACAAAATTCAGAAATGAGATAGCAAGAGGTTAACTAAACAGGATCGAGAAAAATAGATATTGCTTCCAGAATTTGAGGAAGTAATACTTACATTAGTTTTAGAAAATTCCTATGTCAGGTGGATTTTTCAGGCTCATTTACAATAATAAGAGCTTAACTACTGAACAGTTCCCAGGTGCCTGAAACTATTCTAAGTACTTCCTATGTATTATCTCAGTTAATCTTAACAGCAACCCTAAGAAGTAGGACAAGTATTAATAGACCCATTTTCAGATAAAGAAACAGACATAGAGAAGTCAAGTAATTTGCCCAGGGGGGTCACATCATCTTTAGAGCATGCAGTACCCAAAATTGATTGCAAATAATAAAATAATTTTTATTGTCATTGTCCAACAGGAAGCTCTAAAATATCCAGTAGAATTCCCAAAGACAATAAAGAAAAGTAAGAAATTAAAATGCATTTAAGCATGGGTTCATTCAAGATAAAGAAAACTACAAAAATCTCCATACTTTATTTTGTTTTATTTAATCAGTTATGATAATCAAGTAAGACTTAGAGAAATTTTGGTTATATCAAGATCTTACTGCTAACAGGACTTCCTTTCAGATTCTACTTTACTCACAATAAGCAGAAACAGTATTGTCCTATGGATACAATAGCATGAGTTAGTATTATTAAATGATCAGATCTTATTTTTGATTTATCACCTTTTTCCCAGAAAACCAAGGCTGTGCCTGTAGTACAAGGGAACTTTCCCCATTTAGCGTGGTGCTTTCAACTGAGTATAATGTGGTCCAATAGAGATATCCTCCAACTGAATCCACCACCATGTCATTCACCAACAGCTTCACATGAGTCACAATGTCTGTGTGTCCTGTCAATACAGACTGCCTTTGTATCTACAAAACATGAGTGTACGGCTGGTTAATGATTTTTCAAGTGAGATCATTATTTCTGAATAATTTATTGCAATTAGTAATTTGCAACATTCATCATTCATTCCACCACAAATATTTCTTAGCATTAAGTGCTGGGTAGCATGCAAAGTCCTGGAAACATGACAGACAGTCATGGCACTGACACCAATTGAGCTTACTTCTTTTGCTGTCTCTAAAGGGAAGGGCAGTCAATTCATTTTGAATTAAAATACTTACACTTCCTAACCATACACCCAGAGAATTGAAACACTTCTAGATAAGAATGTGTTTGATTGAACCCCTGAAGATGTGTATATCCTGATAAATGATGACACCTCTCCTTGCTCCCCTCTATCAGTGTGTTGCCCAAATATTAATTACTGACATTATTGAGTAGCTATTATATGTCAGGCTCTTTTAATTTTTTATAATATTAGCTCTTGTAACCCTAACAGTATGAAGGATTTCTATAACCTACTTTTTCACAAGTAAATTGAGTTCAAGGAAGTTAAATAATATTTCCTGGAGTTAAATAGTTTCATAAGAGATAGAGCAAATACTTGAAACCAATTTTTATGTCTTTCACATCCTCCTTAAAAATTGTTTTTAAACTACCCTGATTTAGAGAGTGTTCTCTGATTAATACTCAACTCCATTCTACCTGCATATCATTGGCACTTATGATTTCAGACTATACAACATTGCTTTACCTGTAAACACATTGCTTTGCATGCATCTTCTATTATTTTGTATATGTATTTTATCTCATCAAAAGAGCAGGGACAAGGGGAGATGGTTGCACAACACTGAACATAATAAAAACCAGTGCATTTTACACAATAAAAGGATGCATTTTTTTGTATGTGAATAGCTGATGTTTTTCTAGGAATAGCAGATTTGTATCTACTATTTACTCTATATTCCCTACTATGCCTGTCCTCAAGGTTCTCAGCACATCGGTAAAGACAAATGATTACTGAGTGAATAAATGAATGGACAACAAGTGCTATCCTGATCAGAAAATGATTTCAGTACCATATTTCTTGATCTGTCAAACCAGTGTTCTCATCATTAACCATCCTTCTCTTAAAAGTGTACCACTCCACCAACGTGCAGGATGTTTTCATTTTGCATCCAGACCCACTCTGCACCCTCTCAACCCTGTACTCTGTGACCCCGGAAGCTGACATCTATAGACTGCATCCACTGGACTCCCTGTTCCCTGGCTTCCAGAGAGGTTCAACCAATGGAAGCATAGGCAGAAAACTGGAAGGCACAAGGAAAGAGGGAATGGAGTACTTATTCCCCCAGATCGCTCCTTGTCAGACCATACATTTGGCAGTGGCTGTGTGTCATGTCCACAACTCCTGTGGTTTCACCCTTCACAGGTCCTTCTTTCCCCCAACCCCCTTTACCCCTGGAAGTGGTATATCCTCCCACACTTGCAAGCCCAGGGCATGCTTCACCATCCATTGCTAGTTTTCCTTCGCCCTGTCCACACCTCTGAAAACAGTTCCTTTGTTTGGTTTCCTTTAATCACGACTTTGGAGTGTGCCACTGTCCTCCGGGACACTGACCCACAGGTGAACATTTTAATATATTTATTCTAAGGTATTATTGAAAATATATAACTAGTACACCAAATAGTGATATAAAATTTCCTTTGCACATAAATGCATTCTAATTAAAAAGTGAGTGGGTTAGGAGGCACAGATTAAATAAATAATAGCCTAGGTAGTACACAAGTATGGAAACATGGAAGTTACTAAGTGGGTGGACTCTGTGCTTGAACAACCAGAATGCTGAGCTTTAACTTACCACATATGTCTTTCCAGCCCAGTAGATAAAGTGACCCAGCCACTCAAAAGCTAAAGCCCCTGCTCCTGCAATGTTGGGTATGCGGTAATTCTCTGAGATATCCGTCCCATTCAGCAGCCACACATAAACATCACCTTTCATGTCGCTGTAGTAGAGGTTGTTGTTATACCAATCCATGTCTCAAAACAAAGTGAATTGGTAGCAGTTATTTTTCACAGATGACAGCATAAACATGGTGAGTAAACAAATCGCCTATATACCTCAATGTGATTTTAAAGCACATCCTACTATAGATATTCACTAGATTACTTCAACACTGTTATCTCAAAATCTTAACCTCAGAGACCAGTGAGAGGAACTAATATTCACTGAGTATCTGCTCTTTGCCAAACATTGTTCCAGGCACTTTCCATACCTCATTTAACTCCTAAAACAAAGTTATGAAGTAGGAATTATCCCCATTCTTGACATGGTGAACTCATGACTCAGTGAGATCATCTATTGTGCTCAAGGCCTCACAGATTCAAGCCAACTCCAAAGCACCCTTCATTCTATCACCACCTGCTAAGTCTGACTCCTGTGTTGGTTAGAAATGCTGTTGTGTCTTTAATAGCCAAGCAAATAGATTCAGTATTCTTAGTTAGAGAAATTACCTTCAGGCAAGATCATTGTTATACCATGCTAGAATGAGGGCTTTTCTTCATTCTAATGTCTGCCAGGAAAACTCACCCTTTCATTACTTAATAATCCTCTTTGTCAAGAAATTCTTTCTTACACTTTATTTAGAACTCCATGCAGCCATTCCTTGCTTTAGTCTTATGGCAAACTTAATAAATTGCTTAAGTATGGCTGTCTTAGTAGTGATTCTACAGCATCTTGCTATGCTGATGGACAGTGACTGAAATGGGGTTTGTGGGGGGGACTTGGTGAAGGGGGGAGTCTAGTAAACATAATGTTCCTCATGTAATTATAGATTAATGATACCAAAATTAAAAAAAATTTTTTTTAGAAAACCAGAAAAACAAAGTATGGCTGTCTTAGTGAAACAAGATAGGCTGCTACCATGAGACAACAGTGATAGGTTAAAACAAATGAGACATATATCAAAGGCTTCCTGAAATAGGCATAAATCAATAAATAACTTCACATTTTATAAAATAATAAATAGCATTCCTACTTGAGAGCTGACATTTTCTTAGTCATATCACTGGCAGTACAGTTCAGTTAATATATTTTCCTTTCATTACTAACCTACACCAAAACACTCAGCTCTTCTGATTTATTGAATAGCTTAGGAAGCCTTATGAGTAGAAACCTGTCATCCAAGTGAACAAGGGACTTGGTGTTTACCTGACACATTTCCTATATCAGAGGATAAGAATTCTTCTAGCCCAAAGCTATTTAATGGTTTACTCCAAAGCCCATCTTCTTTCACAGCCATGATAAATGGTGGTTCCAAAGCTGTTTGGTAAAAAGGGAATTAAAAGGAATATCACAGAAAGCATACTTTGTAATGCACTCATCTTATATCCTAAGATTTCCTTTATAAAGTAAAAGGATATCAACATTATGAAAAATACAGTTGACGTTTGAGCAACATGGGTTTGAACTGCATGGGTCCACTTACAGGTGGTTTTTTTTCAATAAATATTTCGGAAAACTTTTTGGAGATTTGCAACAGTTTGAAGAAATATTTTCTCTACTTTATTGTAAGAATACAGTATATAATACATGTCACAGACACATTATGTACTAATTGACTATTTATGTTATCAGTAAGACTTCAGTCAACTGCAGGCTATTAGTTTAAGTTTTGGGAAGCCAAAAGTTGTATGCAGCTTTTTGGCCTGCACAGGGGGTTTCATGTCCCTAACCCTGGCATTCTTCAAAGGTTTACTGTGTGACAATATGAGTAATTGTATCTGCTTATCTACATATTAAACATACATTCTGGTTTTTATGTAAATATGTGACATTGAATGTGAAGAGAAATAGTGGTGATGTCTCCTCTATAGCAATGTCATGGTCATGGCAGAATTTTTCCTCCGTTGGCTGCCAGTTGCCGTGGTCCCATTCAGAGCACCCAGAAGTAACTGTGATAACAACTGCACTGTAAATGGCACAGTTATCTTTCCATTTTCTTTCACCCAAGATGGAATTCAGCATTGTCCATAGCCCCTCAACTTCTCTCACCGTGGCCTTCAGAGTTTAAGGGGAGCTATTGCTTCATAGAGAAGAAAGCCAGGGAAAAGAAGAAAATACTGTTTCCTCAAAAATATCTTGAAAACTTTAAAGTAGTAGGCTAGAAACATAAGTTAAATATCATAAAGAGCTTTATTTGCTTTCCTAATGCACATGAAGCCCACACTCCAGGCAGCAATGCTCCCTTGTTCTAGTTTCTTCAACACATTGAAGGCAAGGAATTTTTAAGAACAAAGAGAGTAGGTCTCTTATGACAGAATTAGTCCCCAAATCAAGAACCCTTCCTCACCTGGGACTAGGGTGGTGCCCACTGAGGGCTCTGACCAGGGGCCTGGCCCCACGGGAGAACTTGCTCTCACAGAAACCTTGTATTTCATAGCAGTCCGCAGCTCAGGTACATTCAGCAAAGTCCCACTTATGTCAGGGAAAACTTGAGTGGTTTCAGGAAAGTCTTGGGTTGACACTTCCACCTCATAAGACCAGTTTTGCCAAGCAGAAGGGCCTAACCAGAAGAGTTAAACAATATTTCTGATCAGGATGACATCAGCAAGAGCAAACAAAGGGTTGTCACCTACCTACAGCCTCATCTTGAACGGAAGGGTGATTGAGCAGTTACACCTGTTACCCCACTAATCTCCAGTATTGACCATATGACTAAGACAGTGTCCATTCCATCATGCTACTCATTTGCTCCATTGAAGGACACATAACTGCCAACAAATTGGAGGACGCTATTCAGTCAAAGCTGTATGCTTGGCTGCATAGAATTGTCAGTGAGGTTTTTCAATAACATCACCAGGTGTAACCAAATGATGAATCTCTAGCACTATTTCTAGTGTTTATAAAGTACCTTCCTCCTAGAAACCCAAACAATACAAAAAAAAAAGGCCTATTAATTTTCAGCCATCTTTGACATATATACAGCAAACAGGCATAATTAACTTCTGTCTCAAAGTTAAAAATAGGCTATGTTTGCTAACCAGGGATTGGCAAGTTACAGCCCACAGGCCAAGTCTGGCCCACTGTCTCTTTTTGTAAATGAAGTTGTACTTGTACACAGCCACAGTTACTCATTCATATATTATCTATGGCTCTTTACACACTACAAGGGCAGAAGTGAATAGCTGTAACAGAGACCATATGACCCACAAAACTGAAAATATTTCTATCTGTTTCTTTTTAGAGAAAGTTTGCTAGCCTTTGTACTAGACAGTTTTAAGTGTTCTACTTACCCATCTTAATTTAATCTCTATGACAACCCCATAGAAAGATACACTTAACATTCCTATTTTCCAATAGTGGGAACTGATACACAGAATGGTTAACTAACTTGCCCAGTGTGGTTCTACTAATAAACTGCAAGACCAGCCTTTGAACCCATGCAGGCTGGCTCCAGAGCCCACCTGCTTAGCCATCACACACACTGTCTCTCCAGAGATGGAAGTTCAGGTTCACAGAGCTTTAGGGACTTGCTCACATTCATGCAAGATCTGAATGGATACAAAATCTCAACCTAAGCACTCTATCCTCCTAGCTATTACGTTCACTCAGACTAAAATGTCAGTGTCTGGCTCCTAGTAGACACTCAATAAATGTTTGAACCATTCTGTTGGCATATACCTGAGAAATACAGAGATCCTCCTAATGTAAAATTAGCAGGTGCAGAACAAATGTACAGACACTTTTTTGGGCCTAAGTATTACTTTTGGTTGATACCTAAATAATCATATATAGGTTCTCAAAACTGAGTTGCAATGTCACCAGGTCGAGCTTCCCTCTCCTTCCGGGGAGGTGGGTAACCACACTGGGGAGAGGCCACTCACTGGCTCCTATGGCGAGGGCAGGTGGCTTCCACTGAACGAGGGCCTGGTGGGAGCCAAACAGCACAGAGAGCTGCTGCAGGCAGCCTGGCAGGGGGTGTGGCTGCGTGTAGGAGCCAGAGATGACCATGTTATCAAACCCAAATTCTTCTATGTGGCTCAGGTCACATCCCACAATGAACTCATTAAATGAGGAAGAGTCCTGTTGGAAGATGGCCTTTCCATCTGTGACAAGGAAGTCATTGTTCTCACAAGCAAAGCTCTTCACATCAGCAAAGGGGACCTGAGCCAGGACACAATGGGAAGCAGAGCCATCCAGAAATGTTGACATGAAGACTCGGGTGGTATCATTGAAGTAAATGATTCGCTTGGACTGTGGCTTTACTACAAAGTCCTGTAATGTGCAGCTCTCCACAATACGGCTGGCTGCTGAGTCCCAACCAGACGTCACAGGGAGATCTACTCTGTAAATGCCGTCTCTCAGGAGGTAGAAGACATACCTGACAGAGGAACAAAAGAAGCCTCGTGTGATTCAGTGGAAGGGTGGATGGGTAACCTCGTAAGCCCATAGCTTTATCCTGCCGGGCAATCAGAACCATGTATCTCCCGAGTCACTAAGTACAGGCTTTCCCAAGGTGCAAAAGGGTAAAGGAATTTACTAGAGATATGCACTATTCTTCTAAGTTAGAAGTTGGAACATCAGAAAACTTTAACTTTACTTAAAATGCTTAGTCTTCTAATTATTATAGGTGCCTTTTTAAGGAATCATAGAATTTAAGAATATAAAGGGTCTTTAAAGATTTTTCTAATGAAGCCAACTCTTAAAGGAAAACATTTTATATAAAAACCACATGGCTGAACATGTTATTCATTATAAAACACTTTTCTCCAAATGCACAGATTCTTAAGTCTATTCCTGTCAATAAATTCCCCATGCATTGTGAATGATGAAATGGAAGAAAGCAAAAATATTTATGTCAATTTTTTCAAACCACACAGTTATTTTTTTGCAACAAAGAATATTTGCCACATCTACTTTGCAATTGCAGTGGTCTAAGCTTCCTTTTAATATTTACAATTGAGTGGGGCAACAGAGCTACCATTTTACAAATAATGAAGAAATACCCAATATGTGAGTAAAACAGCTGGGAAACCACCCACCAGTCAGGAGAAGGGAGCCACTGAAGAATTTTGATTTAGTGGGTGAAGTTCATTATCCTCAGAATGAGTCATTTTGTAAAATTGCCAGCAATGTTGCATTTCATAGGATCTTGGACTTTTACAAATGAGGAAAACAATATCCAGAGAGTCCAAAGGACTTGCCCTGTATTACAGGGTTTTTAAAATATATTCTATAATTCAGTAATACATTTGAACCTAAGATAAAATAATTTCTAGTAAATTAGGTACATGTATGAATAGAAAATCTTGATTTTAAATTTATAACAAAGTCTTTTTTTCAAGGTCAATTTATGAGAATAAAGATTGACATGGGCTATTTTTTCCATTCAAAACAAAAGCAACTTTATTCCTACAGGAAAGAAAATGTGTAATCTTACAAACACTGACCTTAGTTATTAGTTATTAACCTACAATTATCTGGTCATATTTAATTATAACCCCCAAACAGCTTCTTACATTTTATCCTTCACACATATGTGCATTTGGAGGTCACAAAATATTTTCTCAGAGAATATTCATTTCACCCTCAGAATAACCCAACTGGGCACTAGTGACTTGCCCATATGGATAGATAAAACAAAGGTCACAGACATGAATTTGCTTGCTTGAGGTCCTACTGCAATTCAGTGGCACAATTGAGCTAAAAATGTGTCCATTTTATTTGGGAAAAGTAGTTCTTTATAATGGAAAATTTTTACTTGTTATTAACCATCAAGTCCTATGTCCTCAGGTGACTATCAGCAATATTCTCGATAAACCAGCTTCTTGATAAGTGTGAGAACCAGACCAGAGAAACGAACTGGCATTGAATTGCTCAGCAAAAGAAACAGTGCAACAGAAAGAAGAAATGGAGGTAGGAACGGCTTCCTGGGGAGAGCGCTGAAGAGGCAATGAGACCATGAGTCCTGCCATAAAATTGTGACGAATCCAAGACTGGAACCCAAGTCTCTGAGTCCCAGAAAAGAGGTCTTTCCCACATATGTACATTGTACTAAGAAGGAGAGAGAGAAAACTACTAAAACTGGAGAAATTATGGATCAAGTATAAGAAAAATTTCCTTGTAGCTCTACAGAATAAAAACTTTGCCTGGATTTAATTAAATTCAAAATAAGATACATAGATTGGCTCATCTCACACCATAATGTTTCATTAGCAAGCAAGTTTCCCAGAGGTTCTTGCCAACAGACAAGAATTCATATTTACAAGGCTAATAACTTACCCATTGTATGAGTCAGCCACAACTATTCAGGGTGCAATAATTGAGGGAGTAGTAATTTCCTCAATGTTTGAGCAGTTCTCTAAATCACAGAGACATACCTAGAGAGTCAAAAACACATCAGGAGGATTCGTTTCTGTCTGTATTCAATTTGGCCAATGATGATTTCTTGAGTATCTGTTCTGTGCTTAGAATTGTGCTGAGTACATTTCAAAAACATAAAAAAGCCCTTAAAAGTCAGTTTTATGTCCTTTACCCTAAATTTATATCCTATCAGCATCAATGAAATTCAGCACCTAATTTCCTGGCTTGTGGAGGCATTCATCCTTTTTGAGTATTTAAGCTGTATCTACGCTAATGGTTTTCCAGCAATAGTGACTGAGAGAAGCCTGTCCTTTTCAAGGAAGGAAACTTGAAATATGTCAAGACTGTGTCTCCTCAAAGGTTTGGTAATACTGTATTTTCAGAAACCTACTAAAGTTACCCCTGGTTATTATGTAATTCAAAATGTTTGCAGCTGATTTTGATCATGATTGGCAGTTTTACCTCATAATAACACAGGTACCACCATTATTCTATGGATGATGAATTATCAGTAGTATAAACTCACGGATTTGAAAATTCACAAAGATGATTTAATGTGAGGTCATGACTAGTACTATGTAAAGTCTAGACTCCCATATAGAACAGATCTATGATTCTTTGCTAATCTAGTGTCTCAAACATAATAAATACTCAATGAGTATTTATTGAATTAAAGAAAGAATTATCTGTACTTATAAAATTACTTAATTATGCACATGAATAAGCAATATCTCGTTATTCACTTTAAATTCTCAGACTAACCAGTCCATCCATGATGAAATACATTCTCTGATAAAGCCAGTCTATGGAGATGGAAGAAATTAATCCTGAACCTCTGTAAAAAATTCTTAGACCAGACATATTAGACATGTTAGCAACCTCCTTGACCCCATATAAGAGTTCAGAAAAATAAATAACTTGCTGGTGGACATCAACTGATATTCCTAGAAAAGCCAAAAGATACATGTATAAACACATTTTAAAAACTTGAGAAACAGAATTTATTTGTTTAATTTTTAATAAAGAGGTTAAATAGATGTCAACCTGAATCTTTTTACTATGGCACATTTCTATTATACTTACCTGTAATATTATGGTGTATAGCATCTGACTGAAGGCACTGTGCTTCGTCTACTAAATGTTTTAAAGATCTCTTTCTTAGAGAAGTTTTTCTGGATAAAAAGAGCCATTTTTCCTCTTCTTGAACTAAAACAACATCATGACTTACAGATAGACCAACCACATGCACATTGAAACAAAAAAGATTAATAACACCCTTCAAAACAAGCTAGCACTTGAAAGAAGCAGGCCAGATTTTCTCTGAAGGCACTGGGGCATTTCAACTGTGGTATAATCACATGATTCAGTGAGTAGAGGTAGGAAGTACAGGGCCAAAAATGTAGGATTTATGTGAATATGCCCCTTAATGTCCCTAAATGCCCCAAAATAACATCATATGAAGCATCACCATTCTCAACAGCCCCACCCCGGAAGGAGCTCAGTTCCTTATCCTTAGTTGTGAGAACCTGACTGCTTGGTGGAGGTGGTACAGCCCAGGCCAGAGTGGGTTGTGACACACATACAGAGAGTCATTGGTTGTCTCCATTTTGTCTTCCACTGTCTTTTCCTTGGAGCAGGAGAAAAGCCCTGGAGGACTGAGATTTGAGGCCTGCTGAGCTCTGCCTGGTGCCCTGCTCAGCTGGAGGCTGACACACTGTGCAACTTTCAGGGCAATTAATGAATGTTACGCAATGATCACAGTAACAACCTAAGCCTGCTCTATATTTCACTCGCCCTTTGCACATGCTTCTTGAATGACAAAAATACCTCTCCTTTCCTGGAGTCTCCTAACAGCAGAAAACACCGAAGGCTGGTGAGAGATGACATTGAGTACATACTGGCACAGGCATGTGCAGACTGGGGCAGGAGGAGATTAAGTCACCAAATGGGTTTCTGGTGAAAATAGAACAGACTTCCTGAATGCTGAATCTCTGTGTGGATCTTTACTAGTTTCCCCAACATATTTCTGGTGTTCCTTGGAAAGCATGTTCATTTATTTTGCTCACATTAGCATTGTGCCATAATTATTCAGTCACTCAAGGCAATTATTAAATTGCCAAAGTCAAAAAAAAAGGCACTTGTAAAATAATAACAAAAAAGAATTTGGTAGATTGAATATTCAGAATGCTATAGTGCAAATTATTACATCCAGACATATTTAAAAACCTGAAGGAGACTGGAAGAAAAAGATATATGATATATATTAAATGGTGATACATAAAATAATACAGTGAGGGCAGAAAGGTTGTTCATATCCCCTACTATGTAAAGGTTA
Source organism: Manis javanica (assembly GCF_040802235.1). Lineage (NCBI taxonomy): Eukaryota > Metazoa > Chordata > Mammalia > Pholidota > Manidae > Manis > Manis javanica. The sequence continues at coordinate 37,708,373 of NC_133168.1, forward strand.
GTCATAATCACTAGCAATTTCAACTGAAACCAAGGGTTTGCTTGAGGCCATTTTTTTTTATCCCTAAATTTTGTCATTCTAATTTTTAAATTCCTAAATTCTAATGTGAAAACCTTTGGCTTAACAATTTACTTTCATTTGTTAAATATGGGGATTCACTTAAAACTGAAAGCTTACCAAGAACCCAAAAAACAGTGAGTGCCTGTTTGGGCAGAAGAGTTGGGGTCTTGAAACCACCTGATGACCTTATACCTTCAAGATCTGAACTCACCCTTGCTACACCCTCAGTTCCCATGTAACAGATGGAACCCCTCTGGGCCATACCTGCTGGGGATGAAGTGGTAATACTAGATTCTGCTTCCAGCCCCTCACCAGCTTCATTTACTGCTGCAATAGAAAACCTATTCCAAAAACAATTTGAAGAGATGTGTTTTACATGGCATACTGTGAACGTGAGATAAAAATAGAAGCAACCATGTTTCTTAAAGTAACATGTGGCAATGAATGTATTTGGTCACATAGTGCCCTGTCAAGCACTAAAATGACCATCAATCACATCCTTGTTTGCATTCCCCATAGAACAGTTCGGGGTCACAGAGGTCAAAAGCTGAACTCTGCTATCTACATGACCCCCATTCCCACCCTAATTTAAAGAGGACTTAGTAAATGCCAGAAAAGTTAACAATAATAAAATAATCCTCCTGATGGTTAATAAAAAATATCATTAACAGAATATCACCTCCCTACTTTCTTCTTGTTGGATTAAATGAAGAAATGGTATTTATGATGTCTTTATCAGCTCATATTTATAAATATCCTCTGAATATAATAGAAACACTTAAGAATGACTTTGCTTAGGATGATGCAATCTAATTAACATATAAACTTGAGGAAAACCACAATAACTTCATCCCAGCAACACAAAGACACTGGGATTTCTCAAAATACATTTAAACCATTTTTAAATCATATTTCTTAAGTAATTCTCATGCCTGCAGCCGTTGTGGGTACCTTTTCCTTGCACCACTTAATTCTTACCTGTAGGTGGTGTTCGGCAGAGTGGAGTAAAACTGGAAACTGGTTCTCTGTGTCCCTGAATCTAATTTTTGATTTTTGCTGATTAGCCTTAAGTTATAACCCAAAATAGGTCCACCTGGGAATTGGGGTGGATCCCAACTGACTTCCACTGTGTCGGGACTTGAGCTCTCGATATTTCTAATGAAAGGAGCAGTTTCAGGAACTGGAAGAGATAATGGTGACATAGTAAACAGAAAAATATACATGGAAAAAATGTAAATAGGATAGGAAAAACATCTTGTTTGTTGAAAACCTAGCATAAATGAAGCTTTTTTATTAATATTCTAAATAAGTGATAGAGAGAAGGTGGTAAGATTCTATGAGCTGCAAACTTTTGATTCCTAAATGATACCGGTTAGCTCCTTTTCTAAGGGACTCTTTTGAATGTTATTTTCCTCACTTCTAATTTATGAGATAAAATTAAATGTGGAAGCATTCCAATAGGGTAAGTATTCTAGAAAAAAAGTCATTAAAAATTTCCAGAGACATAAGTGAGTTGAAACGTGAGATAGAACCAGGTTAGGAAAGACAAGAGAATCTGTAACAAAATGGGAGTCAATAATTAACATGAGTTGAAAGAAGTAATTCCTGGGCCTTCTCACCGGCTGGAGTGCCATGGCCTGACCAGTGCCAGCTGAAGATCGGGTTCAGATAAGCCTGAATTAGACCAGTCTGCTTTGCTTTCATTGGCTAAAGCTGGGCAGACCCAGACTGTACCTTGCCTCCCCCCAGCTGCCAAGTTCCTGGGGATCCAGTGTCACTGTGCTTTAGTAGCACGTCTTCCCCTGTGAAGGATGACGGGAGCATGCAGTGATTAATTAAGATTTGAAGTGGCAAAAAAACAAAGGAAAACAAATGACCTAACAGCCTATCTTCCATCCAGGTCTGTTTTTCATATGTTCCAACCCCTGAAACCACACTCTCTTATTTCCTCTTTCCACAGACAGGCGTACTTTGATGTCATTTTGTTTCTGAATAGACTTCTCCCTCTGAACGCTTTTGACAAATGCTCTGCCTCATCCCTGACTCCTGAGAATTGGGAGAAATCAGTTCAGTAGTCACAGTGGATGAGTTTGAACAAGGCCTCTTAATCTATCCCTCAGCCTTTCTCAACTACAACTCTTCCCCACTTCAGACTAATCTTTGGCAAACACAAACAGCCTTGTGTCATTCCTCTGCTCCGTGCACTCAGTCACCTGGGTGAACAGAGAAGTAGGAATCATCTCCCACTAATTAGAATCAGGGTATCAAAAACCAAACTCATTATGGTCAATGTTCGGACATGACTGCTCCACTTCAAGCAAGTTGGATTCCATCTACATGGTGAGCTGTGATTATTGCCCACATCTCCCCCACAAAAGTCCTCCCTGAAAGGCTGCTCTGGTTAGGCAAGGTGCTCCTCACCTGATAACTACTCCACTTGAGTAAGAAATTATCTTCATAAAGGCCCCATTTAAAAGGCAATAATGCCATCTAAACTCATATATTTCCCATATCTAAAAGAGAAAAGGCCATGAGGTAATGGAACACAAAATGGATGTTTATAAGTTTTGATGTGGCTAGAAAAGTGAGAGAGAATTGGAGCATGAGGTGCTCTCCATGGAAAGGACACCCAGGGTAGACCTGGGACACCCACAGCATATGTGGGCTTGCATATCCAGGAGAAAGGTCCAGAAATAATTTTTTTAATCTAATATCTTCTTCATTATTTTTATTTCACTAACCATGGACCATGGTATCTCTCCAGCACTGGAAAATGTTCCAGCATCAGTAGAGTACAGGAGGCATTGCTTTGAAAACAGAAGGGTCTATGTATTCTTCTCTGATTGGAATATGTCAAACATGGCCCTGGGCCATGATCTGAGGTTCTAAGGATACTCAGGAAATAATCAGCAGAGGTGGCCACACATACACTAAAATCTGATAAGCAGTAAGAGGGAACTGAGCAGGACAGAGGGAAATGCCTCAACCAGCTTCACCAGCTCTCCAGCTGTGCTCAGGTCCAGGGCCCCATTCCATCCGAGGGTCTCTGCGCACAGCGAGTCCCCAGAACTGAGGGGTGGGGACAGCTAACATCTGGCCTGGAGTAAGTCCTAAGTCCATGCAACTAGCTCTGAGGTTGAGGGCACCAGACAAGCCTCCTCCACTGCCTGTCCCAGGCATTCTCCTCCCGAAAATGCTCTCAGCTTGAGTCCTTTTCCTGGTGTGTGAGTCACACCTTCAAAAGAAGAAATCAGAGTAAGCTCCAATCTAAGTACTTTTTTAAAAGTCTGATAAAATGGTAAAAGATTATAATAACCTCCTAGCTGGTCTCTCTATCTCTGTCCTATCCAGCCTCTGTCACTCCCTCAATAAGTCCTACACAGTTACCAAATTAACTTTTGAAGGAGGATGTGAAGCAGTTACTTCTCTGCTTTTTAGGCTCATTCTGACTACCTTACTTAATACTGCAGCCTGCCTCTCCTTCCCTCTGACTCCCCATTTCCAAGCCCCCTGCTCAAAATGTTCCTCTTGCCAAGCACACAGCACCTTCCCAAGAACAATATATGTTCCTTATTTATTATGTTTACTACTTAGAGTATTTCTCCCTGACCAAAATGTGAGTTCCATAGGAGCAGGGGTTTTTGTTTTGCTCACAGAGGCAAAGTCAGCCCCAAGAACAGTATTTGGCACAGATAGGTACTCAATTGTTGAATGGATCAACTAATAAAGAATTAGGTTCATTTTATTATTTAAAATAAAAACCAACTAAGCCAAAGTTTGGAACAATTTCCCTATTTCATAAGCAATACGTGCACACCATACCTCCATAGGGATGAGTCCTGTAACTGGGACCTGGGGAAGAATGCAGTTGCAGCTGAGCTGTGAAGATCCAGACCACTCGAAAATTATATTCCGTGAAAGGATGCAGGGGCTCTACCACATATGAGAGCTTGGACACGGCCTACAACCACAAGAGACCAAAAACCAGCATTTACAGAATCACCACCGTACAGTGTGCCTAAAGAGCACAGGGCAGTTCGAAGATCTTTTGGATGGAGGGTGATCCAGCACTGGCCACCTCAGGTGTAGCAGGGCCCTGGAGCTTAAGGCTGAGCGGTCCAGACACCAGTCTGCACAAATCACACAGAAAGGCTTTCCTTCAAAATTAAAAAATTATGAATTCAATAACTTGGCATTTACCTCAAGACTTAATTTTAATTTTCTATGGTGATATACTTGCTGTTTGGGGATTATTTTTCTCTGACCTTGCCCATGTTTTCCTAAAAGTGACAGTTTTGGGTGACCTTCCTGCCCTCCATCCTAGTTGGAATCATTTTAGGTGAGATGGGAAGATAGTGCTCAATGGTATGAGAGCTTGGTTATGGGATACTGCACTGAGGGAACAGTACATATGTCCAATAATACAGTGTCCTCAAAAATAAAGGTTTTAGCATCAATGTATTACAGAGTGGCAGAGATTAAAGTTCATCTGATCTGACCACTCATTTTATGTTTGAATTTTCTCTATTAGAATGTCTCTATGCCTATAATTGTATGTAGTGAATTGGCAGTCTGTGTTTAGATACCCAGGAAGGTTCTCTACCTCAGTGTATGTCCAGCTTCCAGGAAGCCGTGCATATTTCCACTGAATGATGTACTTTACTCCAGAGACGTTGGCAGCCTTCCATCGTAATGTCACACCATGGCTTCCAATGGAAGAAGCAAAGGGTGCAGTGGGGAGACCTGCATTTTCTGGAGAGAAAACAAGGTTTCACACACAGTGCACTCCTGTCTGTCAGAACAGGAGAGAGGGAGCCTGTTTCATCTAGTGTCCTCAGGTTTCTCGTTACATCGTGCCACAGTAATTCACCCAAATTTACATTCAGTTGGCTTATATTTTAAAATCAGTCATTCAGTCTGGCATCTTATTTTCCCCAAAAAATTCACTGTTATCTTTGAAGATAGTCTTCTTCTTTACAGGCAAGCAACACGGAGTGTTCTGGGACTGTCCAGTTGTCTGTCATGTTACCACTTCCTTGTAGGCAGGAGGGGTGGGTGCCCAGAGCATGTTTGGAGCACAGCAGAATCACCCTTTGTCCCAGGACATGTATCCCAAGACACTTTTGAAAATTTACACTATAATTTCGTTGTTATTGGTCATCTTGTCAATAAATTATTTTTATATGTGCAAGTAACTATCTTTACTCTGAAGGATTTTATAGTCAATTGTTTTATTTTACAAACTATTTCATAACTTCTAGAGATTAGTGACATTGCAACTGGCAACACATTTAATGGTGCTACTTCCTAGACACTGAACAAGGGGTAGACTTATGAATGATTGGTACCACATTGAAATTTTTCTATTTTCCAAAATTGTGACTAACTTAATGCTTCAGTTTTGTTGTTCCCCTTTTCTTATTGTGAATAAAATTTCTATCATAACCATTTTTAAGTGTACAGTTCAGAGGTACTAAGTACATTCACACTGCTGTGCAACCACCACCACCATCTGTCTCCAGAATTCTTCATCTTGAAAAACTGAACATCTACCCATTAAACATTAACTCCGCATACCTCCTCCCCCAAGTCTCTGGAAAACACCATTCTACTTTCTGTCTCTATGATTTTGAATACATGTACCTCCTGTGAGTGGGACCAAACAGTGTTTGGCTTTTTGTGACTGACTTATTTCACTTAGCAGAATGTCCTCAAGGTTCATCTATATTGCAGCATACTCAGAATTTCCCTCCTTTTTTTTTTTTTTGAGAGGGCATCTCCCATATTTATTGATCAAATGGTTGTTAACAACAAAAAAATTCTGTATAGAGGACTCAATGCTCAATGCACAATCATTAATCCACCCCAAGCCTAATTCTCGCCAGTCTCCAATCTTCTGAAGCATAATGAACAAGTTCTTACATGGTGAACAAATTCTTACATAGTGAATAAGTTCTTAAATGGTGAACAGTACAAGGGCAGTCATCACAGAAACTTTCGGTTTTGATCACACATTATGAACTATAAACAATCAGGTCGAATATGAATATTTGTTTGATTTTTATACTTGATTTATATGTGGATCCCACATTTCTCCCTTATTATTATTATTTTTTTTATTTTTAATAAAATGCTGAAGTGGTAGGTAGATGCAAGATAAAGGTAGAAAACATAGTTTAGTGTTGTAAGAGAGCAAATGTAGATGATCAGGTATGTGCCTGTAGACTATGTGTTAATCCAAGCTAGGCAAAGGCATTAAAACATCCACAGATGCAGAAGATTTCTCTCAAAACAGGGGGGGTGAGGTTCTAAGCCTCACCACTGTTGATCCCCAATTTCTCACCTGATGGCCCCCCTGTGACTGTGCCTGTCTTAGGTTGTTCCTCCCTTGAGTAATCTTACCCATCTCTGGCTAACCAGTCATCTTCTGGGGCCATACAATTTCCCTCCTTTTTAAAGCAGAATAACATTCCATCAAATTTTACTTATCCGTTCATCACCAATGAACACTTGGGCAGCGCTTCCATATTTTAACTACTGTGAATTCAATATGTGTGTATTACATGGGTGTATACATCTCTCTCAAGACCCTGCTGTCTTTGAGCGCAACCCAGAAGCAGCACTGCTGGATTATATGGTAATTCATCATTAATTTTTTGAGTAACCACTGTGCTGTTTACCACAGATGCTCTATTGTTTTACATTTCCACCACTAGTACCCAAGTTCCAATTCCTACATGTCCTTTTCAACACTTTCAATTTTCCTTTCCTTTTTTTTAGTGTAGCCATCCTCATGGACATGAGGTAGTATTTCACTGTAATTTGCATTTCCTTAATGATTTAATGATGCTGAATATCTTTTCATGCGCTTATTGGCCATTTGTATATCTTCTTTGGGGAAATGTCTATTCAAGTCTTTTGCCCATTTTGAATCACATTGTTTGGATTTTTTGTTGAGTTTTAGGACTTCTCTATATATTCTGGGTATTAATCCATAATCAGATACATGAATGCAAATATTTTTTCCAATTCTGTTGTTGCCTTTTTACTCTGTTGCTAGTGTCTATTGAAAAATAATTATTTTTAATTTTAAAGCAGTCCAATTTGTCTATTTTTACTTTTGTTGTCAGCGACTTTGGCATCACATCCAATTAAGTCATTGCCAAATCCAGTGCTGTAAGGCTTTTGCCCTATGTTTTCATCTAAATGTTTTATAGTTTTAGGTCATATATTTAGGTCACAGATCCATTTTGAGTTAATTTAGTATATGATGTTTTATAAGGGCCCAAGTTCATTCTTTTTCATCTGTATGATAGTTTTCCCAGCACCATTTCTTGAAATGATTGTCTTTTCTCCACTGAACTGTCTTGGCATCCTTGTCAAAAATCATTTGGCTGCATATATAAGGATTCATTTCTGAACTCCCTATTCTAGTGCATTGGTCCAGATGTCTGTCCTTATGCCAGTACTACACTGTTTACACTGTTTTTATTTCTATACCTTTGTAGTAAGTTTGAAATCAGAATCTGTGAGTCCTCCAGCTTTGTCCTTCTTTTCAAGAATTGGGGTCCTTTGAGACTCGGTATAAATTTTAGGGTGGGCCTTTCTATTCCTGCAAAACACATTTGGATTTTGACAGGGATTACATTAAATATATAGATTGCTTTGCATTAGTATTGACATCTTAACAATATTTAGGCTTTCAATCCATGAATATAGGATATCTTTCCATTTATTTATGTCTTCTTTAATTTGCTTCAGAAATGTTTTATAGTTTTCATTTTGTCTTTCACCTCCTTCGTTAATTCCCAAGTATTTTATTTTTTTTGATGCTATTCTAAATAGAATTGTTTTCTCTTAATTTCCTTTTCAGGTTGTTCATTGTTAGTGAATAGAAATGAAACTGAGTTTCTTATGTTGAATTTGTATCCTGCTACTTTGCTGAATTCGTTTATTAGTTCTAACAGGTTTTTGGTATCTTTCTACTTATAAGATCATATTATCTGTAAACAGAGATAATTATCCTCTCAAATTTGGATGCCTTTTCTACCTTTTTTCTAGTTGCTCTGACTAGGACTTCTAATGCTATATTGGACAGAAGTAAAAGCAGACATCTTTCTCTTGTTCCTGATCTTAAAAGGATAAGCTTTCTTATATAGAAAAAGGATCACTACTCTTTTTGAGAAAGTATAATTTTTTGAAAGGAGATTAAAATGGTTAAATATAAACTCCCATGACCTCACTATTTCTGGTTAAAAGTTGACACAATTACTGATCATTATAGATAACAATCTGGACCTATTGAAGTCTGTACTACTAGAATACTCCGTGACCCAGAAAAAAGAATGTCTTTGTAATCTGAGGGTCTAGCCTACAGAGAGGTTTAGCAAAATCTTTCTCTGCTAATTCTCCTATTTTCCAGTTTATTTTGGCTATTATAACTATGCAAGCAAAGCACAGTTCCACTTTTCCCTTCTTTTATAGTGTAAGATGTTCAGTAGTATGTAATGGAATATGCTGTGGGATACCTGTGTGAAAATAGAGGAAATCTCACTTAAGGTGGAGTCAGAGCCCTGAGGGGGGGTGCTGTGATTCCACGTGACACTTGCTGCAGCCCACCTACCCAAAAGGAAGAGTGAGGAATTATGTTGACCAGGGAGGACATTTTTCACATGGGAATTTCATCTCCTGTTTTAATAAAAAAAAAAAAAGGAAGGAAGCTCTCTCTCTGCCTCAGCAGCAATGCACTAACTAATCAGAAACCATCACAACCTTGAACTCTTCTTCTCCAATGACCTTTTGTCAAATCAACCCTCCCCAATTTCCTCCTTTCCTCTATAAAGGCAAGCTTCTCTCTTTTGTTCTCCCTACTTGCCTACCCAAATTGCAATTCCTCTGCTATTCATTGGATAAACTCTTATTGCTAGTAAAATAACTGGCTATTTTATTTTTAAGATTGACACCTTAAAGAGGAGTTCAGTGATGGATTTGTCAGCAGAGTAAGACAGAAGAATCAGGAGCACTGGGAAGGGTATAAGCTGAGAATTGGGCAGAAGAAGCCATTTATATAAGAACAAGTAAATGTGCATTTCATAGCTAAACATAGACATAAGTTTTGAAGCCATGGTGATGCATGTGGAAAAATGGAGGTAAAGTAGATTTGTTCTAGAATATCAAGACAATAATTAACTAAATAAGAAACAGAGGTTGGGCTGATATACATAGCAGAGTGGATAAGAAAAGGCTCTGGAATAAAATAGTTGTGTTAAAATTCAAGTGTCGTCAATACTGCAGAAACCACTGAAGAATTAACTCACTTGGACAAAGCCATTTAGACACACCCAATCTGCTCTGTAATCAGGCGAGGGAACTGGGGACATGTACAGCCAATCCCCTACGTAACTCAAAATCCAAAACTGAGAAGCATAGTTTCTATACATTCTGCTATTATCCCAGATCGTTGCAGGGAGCAATGCATGCTCTACTGAGTAACTCTACTGAATAATGAAGTGTGTATTAAATAAAATATTCCTATATTTTCAGTTCATTAAAACGGTGATATTTCCTGACACAAAGTCGGCTCAGGATTCACATTTGTCTCACTCATAAAGATATTTAGTCCCACTGAACTAGGACAAAAATCTCAAGTCCTAAACACCAGGCATAGGAAGTGTTTCCCCTCTTTTGCTCTGAAAGAAGAGTCCTGCCGAGTTTCTATCACAATGGCTTCCAACCTGAAATTAATTGAATTTGAACTTATTGATATATATAGTAACATACCGAGATGTAGAAGTCTAGATATCTTAAGAGGTGGTTCCTTGTCCTACCCAATCCCAGGCCCATGGAGTGGAGATCATTTTCAGAAACAGAGGCAACCTTGCTTACCCAGCACTTCCTCTTCATAGGCACCTTCAGCGCTGCGGCAGCCCACCTCGCAGGATTCCCGCTGCTGAGAAGCCAGCCCGCCGGCCAGCGCAGCCTTTGTTCTGCTGCTGCTGCTGAGCTTCAGCTAAATATCGAAATATGAATCCATGATATGTAAGTATTCTTGTATATCATTTATTTCAACAGTAATACTTGAAGTCTTCGTTTGCTAGTGGGATAGAAACGGGATAGCAAACAGTACCTCTCAAACTTTTTTGACCATGTCCCCAATTTCAAAACACATTTAACAAAACAACTCAGAAACATACAATTGGAGGAAAAAAGATTCTTGAAACAGTGCTTACTTTTTTTCCCTTTTGAAGTTATATTGAGATATAGTTCACATACCATAAAATTACCCACTTAAAGCACCAGTTCAGTGGTTTTTAGTATAGTCACAAAATTGAGTAATCACCACTACAATCTAATTTTGGAACATTTTTTTCCCCAAAAGGAAATCCTGTTCCTGTGATGCTATCTTCCATGTTCTATTCTATTCTATTTCATTTTGTTTATTGTCTCTTTTTTCCACTGAATTGATTTTATGAACCTCTAATAGTGACACACCACAGCTTGAAAAGAACACTAGCTCAAAATGCAATTATATGTTTGTCATCTTGGTCAAAGGTTTAGTTTAGTGAGCTAATAACCTAACACTTGAGCCAAAAATGATGCCTATTTATTTTTATATCCATGTTTTCTTTGAAAAAAAATTTTTAAAGACTATTAAATTTTACATTAACTGAACAGTTTAATGGATGTCTTAATACCAATGCTAAATTTTAAGGTCTACAAAAACCTAATGATGATTAACATTTTATTTCATTAACCAAAAACAGAGTAAATGTTTTGGTAACTGAGACACAAATTTCCTGCAACTCTTATCAGATTCATTAGCATAGTTACAGAGGGGAAACAAAAACTTGGGGAAAAGACACACATTGTAAAACTACAACACAATCATATCCGTCTCCCTGCTCTCATTTAATTTATAATTATAGTACCTAAGACAACATGCTATTGTTTCTCATGATAATGATGGAAACCATGACAATGCATTTGTCCTCAACATCCCAGGTAGAGAAGGGCTGTAATTTGCAAATACTAGCTGTCCTATGTTTGATCTGCATACTCAAAGGAAGTGCAGCTGATAAAACAGGATTTGCTAGTAAAGGATTAATTTAAATACCTTATTTTGGGCTCAGGATTATTAAACTTGAGGGTTTAGTATACTTTTCACATCCTCTTTGCAGTTTTCAGTAAAATACATTCAACACATTCACTGACTGCAAAGAATAAATGTACTAAGTGGCAGCAAAATTATAATGTAACATGGAATTTTTGTTTTCAAGAAATGAAACTAAAAAAGAAGAAAGGAGATGGAATAATGTTTATTTGGAAATATAGCTAGTCCTGACTATCAGAGAAATTCTCGGCTTCTCCTTCATTTTCTCAGGGGAAAATTCATTAATAAAATTCTGATCTACCTAGGAGTTTAAAATTTTTGTTTTGTTTTGTTTACTTTTGTGAAGCTTGAACTTTTTCCAGATGTATTGAGATATAATTGACATATATAAGCTTAAGGTGTACAACATGTTGATTTGGTACATTTATGTATTGCAAATGATTACCCCCATAGTGTTAGCTGACACTTCTATCCCATCACAAAATTAGCGTTTCTTTTTTTGGTGAGAACATTTAAGATCTACTCTCTTGGCAACATTCAAGTATATAAGGCAGTATGATTAGCTATAATGACCATGCTGTACATAGGATCCCCAGAACTTAGTAATATTATAACTGGAAGTTTCTACTCTAAAGAATTTAAATGCTACCTCAAGTGAAGCCAAAACAATGGATTAGGTTTTTATCTCTCTCTTTCTCTCTTCAATCTACAGTTGGATTTTAAATGAAGTTATCCAGTGTTTCTCAACCTTGAGTTGCTTAGAGAGAATCTGAAGGTGGTTGGATTCAAGGGAGTCAAAGAATCTAAGCACAAAGCCCCTGGATGGGGCATGCCCAGGCTACTGAGCTGCCATTCCCATCTAGGAAGCCAAGCATACTTCCCAGGGACTAAATCAGCCTCATATCTCAATTCCCACCCATATTCCCATTTTCCCACAGTAGTAAGACCATCTTCACCATCATCCCTTTGGCTCCACTCCTGTGTTTCCCACCCTGGCACACATGCTATCAGTGCCTTTGCTATTCCTGTAACACAAGAAGAACATCACCCCCCAGGCTACCTCTAGTGCAGCCTTTCCATGTGAACTGTGACTTCACTTCCTAAAAAAATCATTCATTCATTCAAAGAATATTTCAGGACCTTTTATGTGCCAAGTACTATGTTAGGCTGTAGGGATCTGACAGCAAACAAGACAGGTTAAGTTACCTGCCTTCATAGAATGTACATTATCTTCGAAAGGGACAAACAATAACTGAGTAAAAAACATTTTAAACTAAAACACATTGAAAGGTACTATAAATAAAATAAGTCAAAAGCACAGTGACTGATTAGGCAAAAGTCTTACTTTAGTTAGGGTGATCAGGAAGAACCATGCAAAGGTGACCCTCGAAGCAAGACCTGAGTGATTAGAAGAAGCTGGACTTGTAAAGATCTGGGCAAGGACAAAAGCCTTGAAATGCACCCCCAATATTCAAAGAAGAGGGAAAGGCCAGTGTGGTGGGCACAGAGAACAGGAAGAGGGGTGCAGGATGAAGCAGGGGAGCCAGCAAACGTTGATAGATGGCAATTTTTCTCAAATGGCAATGAGAAGCCATAAAAACGTTTCTAAGAACAATATATCTAATTTGTGTTTTAACTTATCAAGAATAAGCTGTCTCACTTGTCGTCACCATTTTCCAAGTTATATTTTGCTAAGCTATCACTTCCAAGATCATTTCCAAGGAACATGCACAAAAATTCCCAGCTTCCCAGGATGAAGCATTAATGGTTGAGGAGTTTGATTTCCTAAACGTGTAGGTAGCTGAGTTAAAGTACACATCTATGTGTGTATCTACCTCTACTTCTATTTCTATATAGCATGTATTACTGTTCAGTTCTACTTTATTTAAAGTGTGACATTTTAAAGTAGAAAATAGCAAAGTACAAATAGAAAAGAACAGAATAATTATATAAGTTACAACACTGAGAGATGAGATTTATATTATATAAACACAGACAACTCGGCAACATGATAATTAACAGGGAACTACCACACTAGAAGCCTAATCCTGGGCTGCTTCAATGCTTGAGAGACTAACTATCTGTGGTTTTCTTGACACAATCCTTCTAAGGACTTTTTTTGAGGGGGTAATTTTGCTTTAATCACATAAAAAAGTTCTCGGGCATTTTTTTTATCTCAGTCAGGAAAAACTTTATCTATTTACAACTGGAGTGACTTTTCCCCTCTGATTTCTCTCTTCTTAACCAAACCCCTCCTTTATCCACTCCCAAGGAAAAATCACTCTGGCACAGAATAAGCACAAACTATTAAGAAAATATTCCAGTTTCATATTTTTCTGTTTTTATTTTTAGTTTCTACAAAAGGGAATTTTTCTATTTTATTAATTTTTATTAATGAATGATAATTTGTCCTCCTTCTCCAGAACAGATAGCTCTGTGTTCTGGTTTCAAACACATTTAAATAGAACACTACATAGATTTTAAACTGAGAAATGATGCATTTTCTTCACAAATACCTATTGTCAAATAACCTACAATGAATTCTAAAGGATATGGAGTCCAGGACAGTTGAAGATTGAGTAGGAAAAAACAAAAACCTAAGGAGAAGAGAAAACCAAGTACAGGGAGGGAAGCAGGGAGTGAGCCCTGAGAAAGCTTAGGCAGCCTCAGCCAGCACTAGGTCCCTTGTATGAGAACAGGGACTTTAAAAAGCTGTGTTTCAAAATGCTGTCAAAGGAAGTTTGTAGAATAAGGAAGAAAACTGCAACTACAGTGTTCTTTTCTAATGCACTCTATTTAATGATAGAGCTCTGTGATTTATGGGGAAGGAAATGAAATCAGCAGAGAGAAGGATATCCCTATGTGTTCCTCTACTTTTCTCCTCCACTACCCTCTCCCACCCAGGCCCCAGGAATTAGAACTTTTCAAACCAGATTAGAGTAATATATATGTGTGTATGTGAATGTGTGTGTGTATACACAAACACATACTTATACATTTATATGTACATGATAGATGTGCACAGAGGTATATAAACCAGCAAACATCTGTCAAAAACAGAGTCAAACAGTCATTTTTATACCCAGAGTAATAGCACTTCTAGGAGAAATGTTTCTCTGCACTGAGAACGACTCAGGTTTCTTCATTCGTATTAATAGCTCCTTAAAGACAAGGGATAAAGATGTGGGATTTGATGACATCTTTTTTGTAAGTGATTGCCAACTCACCTCACAAACAGTGGCATAGGTATCATTCTGCAGAGGAAAAGAGGAAAGTGACACTACTTAAAATTCTTTAAGTTGGAGATAATTTTATTGACATTTAGCTTTATATATTTCTTTCAAATTAATTTCTTGCCCCACCATTGACCAAAAAAAAAAACAATTAAAAAGCAATCAAAAGCAAGAGAGCCTGCAGCTGGGCCTTCTGTCCAGGCAGGCTAAAGCATTGAACAGCTGTAGAAATTGTTTACATCACTGGAAAATGTTGGAGCATGATGCCTACTGCAAAATCCCAGTCACCTAAGAAGTAATCTGTGATGGATCAGCTCAGAGAATGAAGTGGTTTTGGCAGACGCCCAATAGAGACAGAATCTGAAATGAAAACCACCAATAGCTCTAACTAGCAAAGGCCAGCAGGCTCCTCTGCCCAGGCTGGCCTACTGCCTGCACTGCCGCTGGCAGCAAACGGTACTTTCCACTCATCACTCAGCAAGTGCTGTGTAAGCACCTCTGGGGGTTCACTGTTCTGTACAGCAGACACAGCATGAACAAGATGGAGAGGGTTCCACCCCGATGGGCTTACAGGCCCGTGCAAAAGATACCAAATACATAACTCGACAAATGATTATTTAAATTGCAACTGTAGAAACTGCACCTGCTCCACTTTTTGGTAACATCCATTCTGTGAGGCACATGGTCACCATGTGAGAGGGAGCATAAAGAACTCTGAGGACAGACTGTACGAGACTATACACTCCCTCATAAACATCTGTGAGGACAGACTATACCTGAAAAGCTATGAGGACTATATGCAAGGAGAGGTTAATGTTCTTATTTAAATCTCAGTGGTATAATAATGACTATTAACAGAAAATGGTATTAGGATTACCCCAAAATTACCATGATCCTTATCAATTTAACCTCTAACCAGAACAACCTGAACAAGGAACCCACTTTTAAAAGACAAGATTCTTATTCATGTGATCAGAGTAATTGCAGTGTATCAGGTACTGTCCTTAGCAGGGAGATTCAATTATTATCCTAATTTATTGATGAGGAAAGTAAAGTTCCAAGGGTTTAAGTACCTTAACTAAGTTACATACCAAGTAGCAAAGCTGGGATAAATAAAAAATGAAAAATAAAGTATTTGAGGTGCACTTCCTACATATAGTGTAATAAACCCAACTGTGTGTGACCTCTGGATTAGATGCTGTAATGTTCCTTGTAGGGAAACTTTGAACATGATCTAGGCCTTGCTATCCAAAGCATGGACCAGGGACCATGAGCCCATTGCCTGGGAGCTTGTTACATGTATAGAATCTCAGGTCCTGCCAAAGACCTACTGAATCAGAATCTGCATTTTAAAAAGAACCCCAGATAATGGCACATGAAACTGTGAGAAGACCAGCACTAGGAAATTTTACAAATACCTAACATTTCTCTAAAAGGCCTTTATAGTTTGGAGTAATTTGCATTACTATCCCTGAGTCTCCTGTTTGCAGTACCTTCCCTTGGTCTCCAATTGCATGAGTAATGTTGATCTCAATTTTTTTGCCCATGACTATGTATGGCTATCTACTTTTCCTTTAGAGTCGAGAAAATTAATTGAAGGCCAATGGAAATTCAAATGGGAACCCTCTTAGACAACTTTTCTCTTGAGAGAAACATTAATTTTAAAATTGTATTTAGAATTTTAATTAATTAATTAAAAATAATTAAAATATTACTAAAAATTTTTTAATTTAAAATTTTCAATTAATTAATTAAAAATAATTAATACTTACACACTTTGAAGCACAGTTTTCCTGATCTACAGGATCCCAAAAATGACATCCTTGGATGCACTGCAAGACATAATAAGAGACAGAGTTGACTGAAGAAACATGACTTTTCTTGTCACCTGGAAGTACAACATAGTCACAAAAAACATTTCAGAAATAGGTATCTATCAAGGAATCTGTGACCTCAAAAGAACCGGGGCCTGGGGGATTCTAAGTAGAGCTGTCATATCTACAGAGAGCAGGGCCTGGTGTGGTTGCTGTGGGGTACCAGGGCTGCTCAGCCGGGGGTGGGCAGGCGTCGAATCCAGAGTGCCCAACTTGCACAATGCCCACTTGTTGCAGGGAAGGCCCAAGACAGCATGGCATGGAGCACATTGTATGTCCTTGGCATGTCCTCATGTGATAAGCAAAACTCAGAGCTGGGGACTCAACCAGAAGACAGCATATCAAAACCTTAATAGGGATACAGTTTGGGCAGTCTGCTGCCCACTAGCTGGCTTCCACCCCACAGCTGCCCTAAAAACCTTCTCCCAAAGTGGCCATGGCCGCCTGCTGGCCATTCTCCTTACCATTCATCATTTATGTGCCCCTGAGAGTGTGCTGGCTGCTCCTCCCGCAGGCCGCAGTGACACTTGCACCCCCTCTCCCTCTCGGTTCCTTCTTCTTTGCCATCACTTTTCTCCTCTGCCCACCCCTTAGGTGTTTGTGTGCTGCACTCAGATTTTTCTCTTCTCACTCTTCAAGCTCTCCAGCAATGAGCTCATGCCCTACCTCAGCTACAACCGTCCTTGGGGCCAATAACCCCCAAAGATGTAACTTCAACTCCTTCCTGAGCTCCAGACCCAGATACCCAATTGTTCCTCAGACACCTCCATTGAAGGCCCTGTGAGCACCTCAAATTAAGCATGTGAAACATTAACTTCCTCATTTCTACCCTAGAATTTGTTCTTTTGCTTGTGTATATCATTAATTTGCTACAGTCCTCTGAGCTGCCAAGTCAGGAACCATGGTGTCTTCTCTTTCCAGCATCCCAGGGCCACATGGACAATCTACCACCAAGTCCTATTGACTTGGGTCTCCGTTATCTGAGATCCAGCTGGGTTCTTCACTCACTGCCCCTGTTTTTCTTCAGTGCCCACCTCCGCTTGCCAACAACCTCATGAGGGACCCCTCTTACTGCCACATTTGGGGTGATATTTTTAAAGCAAAGCCTAAGTATACCCTTCTCTTACCTCAAACTGTGAGTAATTGAAATCAAATTACCAACATGACAGAGTGAGCTCTCCATGGTCGTGTGCCACCTAACTCACCAACCTTGTCATCCACTTTCCCATCTTCCACACACATGCCCTGTCTTTCAAGCAAGCTGAAATACTTACTTTCCTGAACATGCTGGGCTGCCTCAAACCTTTGTGTCTTAGCTCCCTCTGATGGTGCACCCTGTCCCCTCCAGACCTTCCAGAAAATTCTTCATCTTGCTAGTTTTCGTTCAAAGGCCTGCAGGCAAGTGAGGTGCTTTTCCTCTTGTGTATTTTGTTTGTTCCTCACACATATTGCTATTTGGGCTTTCACGGTGCTGTCTGGCTATGGCTCTATGCATGTGTCCTGTCTTTCTACAATATTGAGTGCCCTTTAAAGCAGAGACCCTATTTTATTCACTCTTAAATCCCTATTACCTAATACAGCACGTAGTTCATACTTATACTCTGAGTCACTAAACACTTGTTGAATAAATGGATACAAATGCAGAAAAGTAATAAAGCCATAAATGTAATTGTTGGGAGAAACACTGGAGACTAACCCAACCCTCTCAGATAACACATAGTGAAACTAAGTCTCAGAAATATCAGTTTACCCAAAGCCACACAGCTGTGTAGAATCAAAACCATGGACTTGGATTAGTTCTGTGTTCTTTCCACTCCAACACAGTGTAACCAACTTCATTTTTGAATAGTCTATAATTAGACTCTCCACTATTTTTGATTGAATTTCCTCAATCAAGAACAAATAAAATGAGATTTTACTTAAGAATTATTATTTTTGTAATAAAACCTGACCATTGTCCCTTTTTTATCAATGCAGACACTGTAAAGTTACAGACAATGGAAGCAGTTACTCACCGGTTCACTCAGATTGTATGGTGTTCCACTGTCACGCTGCCTGCCCTGGAGTGAAGAAGGAGGTAATAAATACCAGTTATCAATACTGTGTTCTGTGTACCTACCACACCTTTTTTTTTTTAAGATTCCTGGAACAGTGTTGCCTCCTCAGTGTTTTCTAACTGCAAAGTAAGTAGCCAAATGTTTTAAAATCATTAAATCAGTCCTGAAATCATACCAGATACCCATGCAAATTATAAGATATAATGCCTAAGAATTCTGCAGAAATGATAAAGGTGGGAGTGGGAGTGTGGCCATAAGGACTGTTGAAGGACAATGGAAAGATTCTCACATGGCCTTAAATAATCCTTTGTCATGAGTTAATTAATCAAGTTCAAGGACTCCTGGATTAGAGATTAAGTACAGATTTTTCTTATTTTAAAGCAGTCTTATTAAGAGCAAAGGAAAAAAACACAAACTCATAATTTTACATATAGTAAAACATCAGATTACTCTTCTTGTCACATTTTCACAATTTTAAGAACTTTTTCGTGCTGGGGTAAAATAAAAGAAATGGGAACTTGAAAGTAAAAATCTGTAAATCTCTTATCCACTCCCTGGTCATGATTTGAGTGAAGTCCTTCGTAAACAGAAGAGCGTACAAAAGATATAATAGATTTGTACCTGAATAACATTATGTGGATATGTTCTGATTGTCAACCTGCATCACTTATTTAGAAGTATGAGCAGAGGAAAATTAAGTGACTATTTCTAGTTACTCTACTTGGTATTGTTCAGAACCTCCCCTTAAAAGTTGCTGGATCTGAACCACTGAATTGGAGAGGTGATTAATACAGCAAGGTGATTAAACATCTGTATTGGCTGACCCAGCATTATAAGCAAGATAGGTTCCAGGAGATGCTAGAAAATACAGAGGGTAGAGGAAGTTATTTAAGTATCTGTGTGGCCTTCTGAACAGGCCTTCTGAATGCTTTTCAGAGGGAAGAGAAAAGTTCATTGAGCATGCTCTCTTCCTTCCATGCTTACACGGAAGCACCATCCATGCTGCTCTTCACACTGTCCCCAGCACCTAGAACAGTGCCTGAGCAATAAAGATGTTCAATAAATTATACTAAAGGAATAAATCCAGACTTCAAGATGGCCAACTACTTAAAACTGCTCCGGAAGTCCTGTCCCTTGAAGGCATCATCAGGTGGCCTAGCTTTATGGGGGTTTATTTGAGACACAGGAACCAAAGAATAAATATTGCCTTTTTGTTTTTCTTCTCTTATTTGATGTGTAAATACAGATTCCTCTAATCTCCATTCCCCAGCTACCTATATTTGCAGAGAGAGGATAGGGGTGCTTAATGTGCTTTTGTTTTTAGATAAATACTTGGAGAATAGGAACTGTATCTTTAGGTTAATTGTGCAACCACGTATTAATAGTACTTGTTTCCATTATTTTGTTCAAAATGAAGTTTTTTATTCTCCTTTATATGATTGAACCACAATCATATACAATCAAGTGTAAGAGAGTAAGTTTCCAATTGGATTTTTTCCTCTCTCTTCAAAAATCTTTGTTAGCTTATTAAGGCAAAAAGGTGGACATTGGGTAGTTTCTGTGTTCCATTTTGAACAAAAGGAAAACAGAGATATTTCCTGATAACCATAAAGTCACATCATAACAATTCTGAGCTTTTCTGTTGGCAACTCATAAGATTAAATTTAACAGGCTGAGTGGAGTGCCATCAGGTGGTCTTGGGCAAGGCAGCCTCACGAGTCACATGTATAGGGTTCCGATGAAACATATTCTGTCAGCACCCCTCGCTAGTCTCCACTCGTTCTCCACCCTCCTCGTCATCACCTTAGCTAAATGCAGTGCGCGGCTCCTGTGTTCTAGGCACTCTTCAAGGTGTTTTAAAGTAAATCTCATTCAGTATCTCAACAACCTGTTAGGTAGGTACTGTTGTTAAGTCCATGGTACAGCTGAGACACAGGGAGATTTAGTAAATTACCCAAGTTTAGGATTTGAAGGGGGTTGGGAGCTGCCTCCAGGGCCTGCGCTCTTATCCGAATCATGGATGACACCTGTAATCTGCACCAAATTGACCTTCCTAACTTTGGAGTTATGATCCTCATCAGTTGACTTCAGCTCCACCTGCTCCGTTTATCTGCTTAAAACACACAGTCCCAGTCCCAGATCTTAAATCCTCTTAACACAACACCTACTTCTAGGCACAAGCTTTTCTCTCCCGCCCACCTCAGCCAGAACTAATTTCATTCTTTACTTCTGACCCTAATAAAGGAAACAGAACAAAATGATCTGCATTTTAATCCCATATATGACACTTGCTCCCGATGTAAATTTTAAGTTACCTGTGCTGCCTAAACCTAGTATTCTCATCTGAAACAAAAGTAAGATAATATTTAGTTCATTAAGTTCCATGAGGAGTCAATTAAACAATGTATTTTTTATTATAATAGTATAGTGCCAGGCACCTAGAAGTCAATTATTAGTATGGGCAAATTTGTTATAAATAGCCTTTTGAAGACATATCTTTGATTAATTATGCAATAATTTCTTCAGATAAATTTCTTGATGTGCAAGGTAAAGGTATATTTTCCCTTTGGTATTTATTAACCCATTATTTTCTAGAAATTATTCAATTCACAACCTAACCAAAGTTACATGAAAGTGCTGGCTTACCCAAACTTTGCCAATTATAAATGTATTTTACCTTTGCCAACCTGACAGAATTTGATAATTCATTTTTACTGTGCAATTCCATAGTTGCAGTGAGGTTGATCATCTATCACATTTTTTAGCCATTTATATTTCTTCCTATTCAAAGAAGGCATTCATGCTCTGAACTTATTTTAAATACACATAGACAAACACCCATATGCATAAGGGTTAATAAAATTTTATTTGTCATATGTGATAGTTGGCTTTTTTTATTGACTTCTGTTTATCACCATATAGTTTGACTTTATGAGCAACCATAATTTCTTTTAGGGATTCTGGAATGTTTTATTATACTTTTTAAAGCATTCCCACTCCAAGATTATAGAAACTTTCACTAATTCACTAATTTGTTTTTACCAATTTATTTTATACTCTAATTTATTTATATAATAATATAATATTTAATATTATGTTAGTCACTAATTTATTTTAATATTTCTATGGGGTGAAGTCTTGTTTTGTCTTGCTTTTTTTATTTGTCTGTTTGTATTTAAATAGGACTTTTTAAAAATATTTCCAGGAATTTATTTTAATCTGGCAGTGATACAGGGAGTTGTAGTTACTTAATTCTTTTTTTGTCTTTAACTTTTTTTAAGAGGCTTTTTTGTATTTAGGGAAGTTTTAGATTTACAACAGAATTGAAGTTAAGTTACCTTCTCTCTACCCCAACACACGCATAGCCTCCCTCATTACCAGCATCACTCAACAGAATATTACATTTTTTACTAATGATGAGCCTATTGACACATCATAATCACCCAAATTCCACAGTTTATACTACAGTTGACTCTTGGTGGTGTATACTCTACAGGTTTGAACAATATACAATGACATGTATTCTATGGGTTTGGAAAACGTAGAGTGACATGTATCCACCATTATAATATCAGAGTATTTCCACTGCTCTAACAATCCTTTGTGTTCTGCCTATCCCTCTCCCCAAACCTCAAACCTGGGAACCACTAATCTTTTTACTGTTCCCATAATTTTGCCTTTTCCAGAATGTCATATAGTTGGAACCATACAATAAAAGCCTTTTAAGATAGCCTTCTTTCATTTAGTTATATGTAAGTTTCTTCCATGTCTTTTCATGGCTTGATAGCTACTTTTTTTAGCTCTGAATAATATTCCATTGTCTGGATATACCAGTTTATTTATCCATTCACCTACGGAAGGAGGGAGCTGTTTTCATTCTAAATCGAGAGCCCACCTTTGGTTCGAATTGTCATCTCTACCATATTTCATATTCAACACTCAACATCCATTTCATTTCTGGACTGTGCTCTGTCTCACTGATCTGTCTATTGCTACAGAAATATAAACTGCTAATTTCTGGATATTTTCTAGACTTCTTACATTGTGATTTTTGTTCCATTATCTTGTTAGAAAGCTATATTGCAAGAAAGCCATTGATGTTTGTATATTTTTCTTAAACAGAACCTTCTGAACTCTACTTTTTCTAGCAGTCTTTTGTTGAATTGAATTAATACGTCCAGCAGAACACTTCTCAACACTAGGTTCTCAATTGTTGGAATTAGGTACTCAAAAAGTAAAAAAGGTTTTATTGCCAAAGATGACCAGAAAATTGTGACTAACCAAAGCCATTAGTATGCTACCTTGTCCTATGGATCTGCAAAAGAGTATAGCAAAAAGCATTTCCATAAATTATTTGACCATGTATTTCTTTTGTTTCTTTTTCATAAAGAACTGTTCTGAAGAACATTCTTTTTTTTTTCTCTGAAGCACATGACATATATATAATTCAAAAAGATTCAGTCAGATAATATTCTCAACTATGGCACGCAGATCCCTCAATCAGCGGGAAACCTGCGCAGAGCCACGCCGTGTGTCTACTGGGGGGCGGTTCTGACACTGCAACACTCTTTCTTCTGTGTTTCTTTTTAAAATGCAAAAAAAGCCTCATTATCAAGAACCACCCGGTAAAATCAAAGGCGAGCTCCACAGCAAATGTCCAGAATAAAAAGTCAAACAGTATGATAAATCTGAGCACTCTGCCCATCCTTTCCCCGGACCACGGCCGTGCCCATCGCCCAGTCACCTAGCTCCTGTCCCTCTAGGCCCTGTGTGGGAGGCCCCGAGAGAGAGCGTGTCTTATAGTCACCAGAGAAATTGGCACACCATGTCTCTAGCAGTTTCCACCACACCGGCTGGGACTCTCAGTAGGTAGTGTACAGAAGGTAGCTCAATAGAAAAACTAACTGTTTACTCCTACTGCCAAACCCTGACACCAAGGAGCCCACACACAAAAAAAGATAGAGGTAAACTTAACTAAAAAATAAAATAAAATAAAATGGAGCCTACAATAACGGAAACACCAACATCAGCCTTGATATTAGGGAAATTAACAATTTATGGTGGCATATTCACATGATGGATTATTCTAAATATATTAAAGATCTTGTTTCCATAAAAACTACAGGGTATAGGAGAAAACGATGTAATGTTAAATGAAAAAGCAGGGTGCACAACTGTGTATAAAATTACATATATATTTGAGGAAAAAACACAATTAGAGATTAGAGTGGAATTATAGGGTTTTCCCCCTTATTCTCTATTTCTTCTCTATCTTGTAAATAAATTATAAATAACTTATAATGGGTATGTACTCTTGTTATAATCATATAAAGGTTTTTAATTTTTTAATGACTAAAACATTTAATAGCCTCATTCTTCCACTTTTAAGTTTGGATTACAACTGTAAAGACCTAAATATATTATTCTACATTAATGGCAATGAAATCTTCAGCAACAATTTATACAAAATATCAAACTTCTTTAAAAAGTGCTATTATCCTTTGATACTACTAACCAATTAAACTGCAGTTTAAATTAAACCAAAAGACTGTAACACAAAAAAAAATCTTTTTTTAATCTACGACAGGCTTCTATCTGCAATATTTTACCATAATAATGAATATTGTACTGCGTATTTTCATTATTTTTAGAAGTCTAACTACAAGTAGTGTCACATGTGAGCCATCGTGTTATTCCTTTGCCTTTACACAAGGAGAGTGTCTTTCTTTGGCTAAATATTTTTTGGTTTTAAAGTTGATTTAGTGACTGTTTTAAGCATAACTAAGTCACAATAACTGGAAAGATGTGCAACATTATCTATAAGAGGAATGATGACACGCAGAAATGAGGAGGAAAACATAAATTACCATATCAAAAGAACTCATTCCAGAAAAAATTACAAATGCACAAGCAGAAATAGAGGAATTTATGTACAGTCCTTGCTTTTAAAACAAGCTGTTGCTTTATGCGGCACCTGTAACTGCTTCCTTGGTCATCTGCCTCCCCATACAATCATCCATCCACAGTATAAATATTACTGCTGTCTGCAGCTAGAAGGCTTTGCCCTAGGGCCAAACCTATTTTATGCTTCAAAACAAATACAAATTATTTTGTAGTAAATGAGCTTAAATTGATATTTCTTGCAGCCGGCAAAATTGGTTGCATTTAAGTCTCCTTTGCCAAAATATCCCATACTCCCACCCCCACCACAAAAAGATGAACAAATAATTTAAAGAAATAAAAGAGCCCTACCCTACCTGTAGTCACAAATTATAGATGTAATTATAAATGTTCCTATTTCAGAAAAAAGACTTTATTGCCTTGCTACCACTTCTCATGAGAAAAATTCATATAAAGAGAAAATAATTCAATCTTCTACATGTTCTAGTTCCTACTAAGATAAATATTAGACCAGTAAAACTTACCAGGTTAGTTACACATGACTTAAGACAGATGTTTAAAACTGTACACTGTACCACAGAAATCCATAAGCAGCCAAGAGTTGCAAAATTGACAAGTTTCAGAATAACCCAGTAAATGTTCTTCATCACTTCACCAATGGCAGTTTTTTAGATGATCGTTCTTCTAATTTGCTCCATTTCTCTTATGAATTCTTTGGGTTTCAGTTGAAAAGGTGGCTGGTAGATTTTCTGTTTTTGTTTTGTCATGTTAGAACAACTTTGCCTTTTAAAATAATATTTAGACCTTTTAGTTTAGACCTTTGAATCCTAGGTAGACTATAACATTCAGAATAACAGATATTTCATAATTTAGCTTCCTTTTACTCCCATAAAGAAGTCACCCACTGGCTAAAGGTTATATAGTAGAAGAGCGTTTCACATGGAAAGTAAACAAAGTAGGAAATGCAAATTGGGTTTCAGCAAAAAGCATGTGACACGTGCACAGTTTGAAACTGGATCGCTTCGGTGGATCATCCACCACTTCACTTCCCTGCGGTTGGTTCAGCTAGGCAGGAAATTGGGTTTTGACCATCTATGCCCTAGCAAACCGAAGCATATATAATAAAGAATTAATCAGAGAAATAGAAGTGCCAAAATCAAACGATGCAGCAGAGAGGAAAAGCAGAACCCTTTGAAATCAAATACATATTTTAAAATTAAAAAGCAAACAAAGCTGAAAGTAATAGACAAATACTCTTGAGGGTAAGTTAAAGACAAGGAAGTTAATTAGAGTGCTTTCAGAACTTGACTACACATTAACTAAAATGCTCCCTTATCAGGTCTATTGAGACAGGGAGCTGAAACTAGCCACCCCAGAGACCTAAGATATGTACAAGTGCAGCTGTCTTGAAAAGGAAATAATGTACAAATGTCAATTAGCCTAGCCTTAAGATAAAGTGAAGCAGAGCCTGAAACAGTTTGAAATCTGCAAAGTACAGATAAAGTCATTCTAGGCAGCTACATTTTATAATGCTGAGGATTAACTCTTACAGGCCAGGTATTCTTGTATTGGTGTTCTTCCTTAGGAACACATGCATGAGATTTTGTTTGGAGCTGAATATCTTGTACTAAATGTTGTCAGAAATGGCTTACAACATAAAGATGAGTGGTACTGACTCTAGAATTGACCCCAAAAACTTGTTTCCTTAATAGAAATTCCCCACTCTCCACCTGCTCTTCATTCATTTTCTGCATTTTAAAGAATGTAGATTATGATTCATTGAGCTGCACATTAAGATGTGTGCAGTTTATTGTATGTACCTTAATAAAATAAAGAAAAAAAATAATGTGGATTTAAAAAATGTACAACTATTCAATTTCTTGGTCAGAAGAATATGGCCATCTTTCTATAAAATACACTTTTAAATCAAAGAATAAACTACCTTGTCTAAAGGATTTTCTCATCCCAACAAAATTTTTTTCACTGGGCTACCAGTACCTTTTGTCTTATTAGCATAAACAATATTGTAACTTTTTGTTCACTAACAAAATGGACTACTAAATACTTCTTTGAAAAACCTAAGTATATTCTTTTTTCTCACTTGATCTAACTTTATCAGTGGGATGTAAAAAAGAAGTATCCTTCCAATTTCAAGGTTTTGTGCTTATTCTGGTTTTTAGAATTTAACCAGCACATAGGTTTACACTCATGAAAAAATAGAGTGTGTTCAAAGATACTTGTTGCAGAATTACTTCTATGAACAACAGATTGAAAACAACCAAAAAACCCAATAACTTAATACTGGATCAATAATTTCACTATCTTCTTCACATGATTTTTTTCCAAATGAGTTTTTTTGGACTTCACAGCCTGCTGGTCTCCAGGCACCTAGACTACATTCATGGTGGAGTAGAACTGTTTTGAAAGTTCCATAGTTAAGCTGTATTATCTTTCATGATTCAGCTTAGAAATCATACAGTCACTTTTGTGGCATCTTATTGGTTATCAGAATCACAAAACTGCCCATATTCAAGGAGATGGGAGTTAGACCACACCTCTTGATAGGGGAATGGCAAGGTTATGGAAGAACACATAGGATAGGAGAGATTCTGGCTCCACTTTCAGAAAAAAACAATCTGCTACCATTTGGGCAATCACTGCATGGTTCTGAAATGCAAACATTTCAGCTACCACAGTTCAGTTTATACCAGCCCCCAAACAATACAGCTCAAGCCCCAGTTACCACAGTTATTAACTGTGAGTGATGGCATGAAATGCAGACTTCTCTGCTATCTTTGCATTTCACAAATCAGATATAAATAACAGATGCACATCAAGATTAGGGGACAGTCATGTCACTTCTTTCAAAAATCGTCAGGGATTGGTTGCTCATTGCACATCTGATATTCCATAGTTAGGCTGCCTCCTCATCACCCAGGAATAAATCCACGTGACATTTTACAAATGACATGTGGAAAAGTGAATAATTGAAAGAGGTGATTGGTCAACAAAGATAAAAATATAGGAAAGAAACAAAAGAAATAAAACTTAAATGTAAATTGGAAGATTTGACACAAAGCAAAGGCAACAAAAAATAAGGAACTAAGGTTACATCAAACTAAAAGGCTTCTGTCCATCAAAAGTCAACCTACTGAATAGGAGAAAATATTTGCAAATCACGTATCTGATAAGGGGCTACTATCTATAATATAAAAAACTTATAAAACTCAATAGCAAAAAAATAAAATAAAAAGCCACAAACAACAACAACAAAAAAATGGGTAGAGGAACTGAATTGACATTTTTCCAAAGAAGACATACAGATGGCTGGCAGGTACATGAATGTGTGTTCAACATCACTAATCATCAGGGAAATGCAAATCAAAACCACAGTGAGATATTGTCGCACACTTATTAGAGTTGCTGAATCAAAAAGACAAGAAATAGCAAGTGTTGGCAAAGGTGGAGAAAAGGAAATACTCATGCACTGTTGGTGGGAATGTAATTGGTACAATGGAAAACAACATGGAGGTTTCTCAAAAAACTGAAAATAGAAATACCATACCATCCAGCAATTCCACTTCTGGGTATTTATCCAAAGGAAACAAAAACATTAACTTAAAAGATATTGCAGAATTATTTACAATCGCCAAGACATGGAAGCAACCTAAGTGTCCATCAACAGAAGACTAGATAAAGAAAATATCACACACACACACATATGTGCCAGTGGAATATTATTCAGCCATAAAAAAGAAGCAAATCCTGCCATTTGTGACAACGTGGGTGGAATATGAGGGCATTATGCTGAGTGAAATAAGTCAGAGAAAGATAAATACTGTATGATCTCACTGATATGTGAAATCTGAAAAACAAAAAACAAACTCATAGATACAGAGAACAGACTGTGGTTGCCAGACCAGTGGGTAGAGAGAGGCCAAAATGGGTAAAAATGGGTAAAGGCAATCTAAACATACAAAGTCCCAGTTATAAGATAAATAAATCCTGAAGATGTAATGTACAGCATGGTGACTGTAGTTAGCAATACTGCATTTAAGTCACTAAGACAGTAGATCTTAAATTTCCTCACGGTGAGAAAAAAAATTTGTTGATTATTTGTGACAGGTCATGTTAACTAAACTTGTTGTGGTAATCATTCCACAATATATACATATATCAAATCCCTTTGTTGTTCACCTAAAACTAATACAATGTTATATGTAAATTATATATCAATAGGACAAAAATTTAATAGGGTTATAGAAGGAACGGGTGATGATTGCTGATACACTTACTGTTCTACAGGCTCTTGATAATGCAGCAAGAGGAGCTTAGTGAAGGTACATATATTGACATAAATGAGGAAAATGGTTGTAATGAAAAGGAAGAAGATATCCCAGAGGAAGGGACATTGGCAAAAAATTTCATATTAAAGGACCTCTTGACATTATTTCATGACATTGAAAATGCAAAAGATAAAATGTTGGCCCGTGATCCAGACTTAGAAAGGAATATGCAATCTGCCGAGGCATAGAAAAGAGGCTCTCTCTGAATTAAGTTGTAGGATGGGAAGAAGATTGTAAGGAAAAATTGTATATTTTCCCACTCATTATTAAGATCACTTTGCACAGTTTCAGCTTGCAAAGTCATTTTTATGATCCTGCACTACTTTGCAAAACAAAGATTGCCTTTGTACTAAGCCACCATGAGTGGGGAGGCCATAGTTCACAGGCAACTGTGGTTGCCTCCTCAAGGGAGAAAGAGAAAGATTTATTGTTCTCTGACTACCCATTTGTAATGTCTGAATTTTGTACCCTGTGCACATATTACAGAAACAAAAATAAATTTAAAAATACTAATTTTAAAAACTTTCTGCCCTAGGATTTGAAAGTGTAGGATTTACAAGCCTCCAAATTCATCTCAAGATTACAATAGGATACTCTATATGAGAAGAGTTCAGGCCAAATGGGTTCCTCCCAAGTGTCTTTGAACAAAATTTTAGGCACACACAATAAAATTTCTACACCAACATGTAAAATGGAAACTCCTGTAAAATCCCTTATAATAAATTAATTTTCTTGTGGGATCAGTTCTGCAATTCAGAGATCACATTCTGAAACAAAATCTGGTTCATAGGTTGAACCAGTGAGGTGGATTGTGAAGGGACAAATTATAAAAATGTTCCCATGTTCTAATCCTGCTTCAATAGAAAGAGCTTTACAATTGGTTAGCAACAGAGTAGGTCTGATATGATCAAACATATCTGAGTCCTGAAATTCATTTACTGAAAATGTAAAATGTACTGCCTCAAGCTTAGTTGCACTCTAAGAGCATCATATAGCTCCAGGGAAATGAGATTTACAGCCATCAAAAGGAGTTCCAAATGAGGACCTTTTATACTTTTATGCTAGAGAGGAGCCACATCAACATTCAAGGCCTAAGAATTTGCCATGCAAGCAAATTCTTGCTCCAGCACATACATCTGTCATCATCTCTTACTGTTTATCAGGCCACCTAGATGCCTGGTCAGGGTCTACCGTAGCACGTAAGCTGAATTTTGAAACTGGCCAAAGATTGGCACACTGTTCATCACCAGAGCAATAATTATTTCTCTAGTGGGATTTTGGTGGTGTCAGTCAATGGGGAATTGTCCGCTACAGATACAAAGAAGGAAAATATAAAGTAATTAGCTTTTGAGTTTCAAAAGCCAACGTGCCAACCTAGAGGAATAGAAGCTACAAACCCAAAGTTCACCTTTTGATTTTAGCCATTTGTTTCTGCTACACTGTTATCATATTAAACTTGTATTTTAGCCTGGGACCTTGGCAGTTGAAATATAAAAGTGGGTTATTTAACATTCTTGTTCTACCCATTCCTTCCCTGAGGCTTGAAGACAGAAGCGGGATTAATCTCTGCATGCCATTTGCTTGATATAATGAAAGATAAAATTACAACGTAAAGGAATAATTTGGAGTCTTGTTTGGCTCTTCTCAAATATTCATTTACTTCTCAGTGCTCAGGGGATGTTGCTGTTACTGTTCAGAACCTTTTTCCCGGGTGCTTCCACGTCTGGAGCTTTTTCAGAGGCCTAAAGTTCTAGAAGGGTGATTTTAAGTGGTTGCTCTTTCTTTGTGTGAGTTAGAATGACTGTCAACTCATTAAACATCAACCCTGTGAGGTTTTTAATGGCTTGAGGGGATCAATGCTGTAATACTGTATTATAATAATGAAATAGGTAGAAAGAAGTATATAAAACTGGGTATGTCTTCTGAGACTGATCTCAG
The DNA here is from genome assembly GCF_040802235.1 of Manis javanica. Classification (NCBI taxonomy): domain Eukaryota; kingdom Metazoa; phylum Chordata; class Mammalia; order Pholidota; family Manidae; genus Manis; species Manis javanica. Next base: position 37,738,892 of record NC_133168.1, read on the forward strand.
TGAAGAAAAATAAAACAGAAAAATGGATAGAAATATACCAAAGTATTTTTCTCTGGGTGGTGGTTTTTTTTTTTTACCATCTGTTTCTTGATGCTTTTCTCTATTGCTCATATTGTCTATATGACACATACACTACAATAAGAGTATACTACTTCCACTACAGTCTTTAGAAGTTCTTCTTATGCAGTTTACAGCACTTTCCTGTCTGTTTCCCTGAACCCCTGCAGCATGACCCCCCAACTTGTCTCACGTGAACCCCCCAACATCCGATTCACCTGTGCCCCAGGTTGGGCTCATAGTCCTACCATTGGCCAACATTAAGGCACCCTCATTCCACAAATGAAGACTGCAGTAAGTCAACTGCTGGATTTCTCACTTTAACTTTGTGACTCACTTACATTTATTGAGTTTCTGCCCAGTCAGGGTTCCATACACTTCTGCTAGACTTCTGTAGGTTTGTATCTTCACAGACAACCTGCTTCCTGAGACCTGGTTCCCGTCAACTGTCTGCAGGCTCTACCTTCTCCAGTCATATCCAGAAGCCTCCCAGGCTGACACTTGTGCTCACATGCCGGCACCCCTGGGGGTTGTCCTGATCCTCCTGTCTACAGATTTAGGATGACCTACTGCCACTTCTCCCAGGACCCCGTGACTTCTTAGCTCCTGTTAAGACCGTTGTTTTTCACCTGTGTGTTCTCCCAAGTATCTGCATTTTTTGAGCCTTTAACCCTAATTGTAGACTAAAAGACATTGCGTCTTTGTGGAAGCTTTTCCCAGAGATTGAGACCAGATACGGGATGACGATTCAAACATGTTACCTAAAGCTAGCGTTGACGTGAAACCTGCTTTAGTAATAAAGTTAAAAGGTTTTCAAAAGCAAAGTCAAGCTCCTGAACCTTTTTCTCTTCTCCCAGCCTCCAGATAAAGAAGCCAGAGTCTACAACAGGGTTTTCACTGCTCTCCCTCGAGAGTGCCCCAGCCTCTGTTCTTAATGCAGTGTCTCCAACCCGCAAGGTATAGAAGCCCAGGAATCCTGCAGGAACGTGGCGCCCCACCGACGACCTTGCCGATCCCCTTGCACCGACCCCACCCCCTAGGGACAGAATTGTTGTGTTTCAAACTCTTGCGGCAGGCAGGAAATATACAGACAGAAAGAAAAAAAAAAGGACAGCTAGTGGGCAGAGGGCAGGGAAAGGTGGCCTTGCTGAGGCAGGGAACCCTGATGGGAGGTGGGAGCAGGTAAGGAAGGCAGAGACCCCGATCCACGAGAACCAAGCCCCAGGACTCACATCTTTTAATGAAGTCACACACTTAAAGAAATGTGTGATGGTACTTGCAATTATTAAGCTGTGAGTGACATGGGGAAAACTCCTACATTGGCCTTTCACAGATACTGAGAAACCAATGAAAAAGGAGGAAAATACCTAATAATATCATTTAAGATTGTTGACCATTTATGACTAATTAGTCTGAGCACAAAACTAATTAACTGTGAATACCAAAACTGTCCTTCCAAGAATGCATCAGTTTCACCTAGGAAATCTGAAAGATTCCAATTCTTCTATTTCTTCCCTTCAAAAATCATTGCAGTGGTAAAGAGAGGCTCTGGGGGCATCAAAAAATGGCTCTTGAGCCTTAACATAGAGAGTTTATTAGGTGGTAGACACAGTACTAGGTTTCACTGTAGTTTTTTTCTCTTATCACTCGCAGCAAGCCTCAGATGCCAAAGCCCTCAGCTTTTCTGTGTCCTGGAAATAGTACAGTAGTTAGAACATGGACTCCCATTTTAGCCTATGGCCATCCTGTCTCCACTTACAAGCTAAGTGAAATTCGGAGTTATTTCAGTTCTGTCTGCCTCAATTTCCTCATCTGTAAATAGAGATAATAGAAATTTAATCTCAAAGTTTAGTACCTGCCACATGGTAGATCTTAATCAATTCACAAGTTTAAAAATTTTGTCATTTTAGATATTCAGCTTGTTCCAGTTGGAGGTAAAATTACTCATTATGATTTGTTCAATGAATGTGCAACAGCGATTGATGCCTATTTGCCAAAGATCAAGCAAGACATTATGAAAACAACAGTGAACCAAACAGTTAAAAATCCCTGTCGCCAGCTGGGTAGGACGCCAAAGAACGACCAAACAGGCCAACCTGCACAGGTAAGATGTGTACTATGTTCCAGTATGGTAATAATTTCCAAAGAGAAAAAAGGACAGGTTTGTGGGAATAGAGTGCTAAATTGGCAGATTGCTAAATATTATAATTTTGTTTGTTATTAAATGATACATAAAATTGTGATTTTAATGGGAACAGTGAAATAACCTTTGCTGTAACAAGGTTATCTGTGCATAAATTAAAAATATTTGCACAAAAATTGTTTATTTTATACTTAATTAAAAGTCTTCTCAATCTTTCTCATATACTTTCAATGACAGCACTTTGACCACTTACAAGATCACGGCTGAGAGTAAAGCGATTTTTTTCAGAAGTTCTTAATGCTATTGTGATAATGGACGTGCTGTTGAAACTCAGAGAGGGTGAAGAATTAGGAAACCATGAATTTAGATTCACAAGGATCTGCATTTCTTTTAAATCACCCAATGTGCGTTCTCAAATATTGTAGCATATACATGTATATCAAAGATTTCAATTACATCCTTCACAACAAAGAAATTTTACAATACAAAATGGTTGCAAAACCTCTCTAAATAGGGGTTTATAATAATGTAATTTTATATTTAAAATAATATTTATTTAAGTATTACTAAAATATTTATATTATTAAATAGTCCCAATATTTAAATTATATATATTATTTAAATATAATTAAAATACATATTATAAAACATATTAAATAATATAACTCAATACTATTAAAATATATTTAACAATATAATTTAACACAACATTTACTTTTCTATTTCAAAGACTGAGTTTGGAGAAACAAGTTAGTTCAAACCATGGGCATCAGAATATAAACAGCAGACACCCTAGACAGTGGAGCTCAGCTCAAAGTCCTGTTATCATCAAGGAAGTGAAAGACCATTTTCTACCTGTGGGTATATATACATATATAATTCAGAATGGTGCTCCTGGTGGTTTTCTTCTATTACGAGTTTTGGATTGACACACAATCTATAGCTATCATGAAACAGACATAAGGCATGTCCTCTTAACCCAAAGTTAGTAAGCAGTGTGCACTATACACTGAGAAATGGTTTATGTGTATTATCTCATTCCATTCTCTTAAGACTTAATAAAATAACTATTAGCAAATCCATTTAACAGCTGAGACAATTGAGAGCTGAGACCATTAAAAAAGATTCTTGGGAATGCACAGATAGGATGTAGCAGAATTGGGACTGAAATCCACATTCATCTAACCCTAAAGTCCATAAACCTAACCCGACCATTAAAATTGACATTAAATTGCATTTAGCCAGGTAATGTTTTCAGCAGGCCATCGGTAGTCTTTTCATCTTTTTGGACTAGAATATCTAATTACAATGGTCCTGCTCCTTTGAAGAAGGAAATATATTTTATTTAGCCCTACCAATGTATAGTTTAGAGGAGCCAACATTCCCCAACCCTCCAAAAAATAATCACAGGAGAGAAACAATCCCTGAACGACAGGAGATTGCATTCCAATTGTTGCTATAAACTGATCATTTCTCAGTTTTGGGATTCGAATATATCTAAACTTTTTAGCCCAAAAACTTTGGGCTGGATGGCAATATTTTAAGTATATTATTATCAGTTGTAACAGTAATATTCATTAAATAAATATTTACACTGTACTAGGTTTTTCTCAGAATATAGGAAATATATTACCTATTTTTCAAAGCAGTTACCAAGACAGAGATCTGAGGTTGAATAGAGCTTTGGGCGGTATACTATGCTTAGGTAGAGTGGGAACTAAAATTGTCCTCATGAAATTGAACTTGAGTATTTTTATTTACCTAAAGGCATGCCATAGGTCAATCAGTTTAACTAATCAGATATTCTTCCCTGATCTCTAGAATTGTGAACAGTTGACCCAATTAAATCCCTAGCTAGACTTCACTGGTCTCTTCTGATCACAAAGACCACCATCTTCACAAAACTCACTATGTTTTTGAATCTTCTCCTTGAGAGACAGCAAAGGAGAATTAATGAGTTAAGTATGGATGATGGCATCTCTGAACTTGGGCTTTGAGCTTTGAGCTGCTCATGAGATCAAATTTTCTTTTTATCTCCAACTCTGGCTTAAAAAATTATGCAAACTTAGCCTTTAACTCCATAACATGCTTTAATATAAAAATCAACAAAAAATTAAATTAACACTGGGTTGCCTACTTGCAGACTTCTTTAAGTGAGATCATGTTTGTGTGAAGACATTTTCCATTTGTTATTCTGATTCTTAGTTAAGAGCTTCTAAATTGAGTCACTAAAATAAAAATAAGAATAGAAAACGATAACAGATAATGATGAAGCCCAACACCTTGCAAGTGATACAAAAATATTTGTGGGTGATAAATATGGTCATCAAATAGGAAAAATTTTAATGTCAAAAACTCAAAATAAGAACACACAGGAAGGATGGGTCATAATTAAGCCTCAGGAACCTGGGGCTATTGTTTAGTAGTAAGGTTTAGTCTCAGATATTAGGTTTAGTCTCAGATATTGCACTTACCCATCCACAGTGCAACTGCCTGCAGATGGCTCTGTGTCCCAGTATTACATGTAATGTGACTACACAAAGCTGGTCAGCTATTACAGTCACTATTGTGCTTTTTCAGTTGCTTTTGTATCTGCCTTGAATTCTCACTGAAATAGTCACTCTACAACCCTGGCTCAGTTGTTTTGAGAGAACTTCTCTACAGCTGATCCACCCCAAACCATTTATTTCAAGTTTTACAAGAGAACTAGATACCTTCCTTACACCCTTTCATTCTGAATCTCTACCTCCATCTGCTCCTCTGTACGCTGAATAGTCAAGGGTTTCCCAGAGGAACAACAGAGGATGTAAATGAATCTCAAGCAGCCCAACTGTGAGGGCTGTGGTGAGACAGCTACCTCCCTGTTCACCAGGACAAGCACTGCTCTCCTCAGCTGTGGCCTCTGTCCAGAGAGACAGGTGCATAATTTTTGCACCCCCAAGACTTGGGTTGCTGATACCAATTCAGACTTTGGACACTGTGTTCTGTTTGGACCTTATTGTAGCACTTGGAAATGTCTTGGAAAGACAGTCTACTGAAATTCTACACCAAGACACAGTGTAAAAATCAGTTGCTCCCCTGCTTAGAACACTTCGGTGCCTTGGCATTTCCCTTAGGACTGTCAAATTAATTAAACAAGGAGGCAACCACCTAATCAAATAATTTCCTTGTTTTGCCTCTGCACCTCCTCTGTGGATGTCTTGCCTCTAACTGCTGTTGGCAGAGTGCTCCTAACTACCTTGGTTTGGCACTGCCTGGTTAGAATCTGTATTTGCTCGATGAAATGTTAAAAATTCTAATAGGCCTCAATTTACCCTTTAACACAGTTTAATAGCTGAAATCGCTAAAATTGATGTAGTTTACAAGGCTCTCCTCAGCCTATGTGCTCAGCTTCTCTCCCTCTGTTCTCCCAGTTGTCCTCCAACCAGCCAGAAGTCCTCCCTGTTCCTGCTCGCTCGAGGGCCCTACCTTACCACTCTCCACCACCTGGAAGGCCCACCCCTCTCTGTCTGCTGCACCCTACTGCCCCTCACGTCACTTTCCAGGGTTGTCCTTACAAACACCGGAGACTGGGTTTGGTTTCTTCATTATACAGTCCCGTGACTCCTTGCATGCTCGTTCTGTTCACAGTTGTATTTATTTGTTCACACTTCTAATTATTTGTTAATCACTCACTAGTTATTTGTAAGAGGCTGTATTCCACACTAAATTATAGATTCCTTGAGAATAGACTTTCTCACTGCTGATTATTTGAACAACTAGCCAATAGTTCAACCATGTACTGATATTTGAACATCTTGACTTTTAAAAATGTCAGTTTCACATCATTCAACCTAACACCTGTTCAATTAATACTTAATAAATATATTAAAAAACATTAACTGTGGTTTTAGGCTTTGTGTGTGTGTTATCAGCTATTAGTGTTAACTTATTAAAAGAATCTCACATTTGCTACTATTTTAAATTTCATTGCATTTCAGAGAGCTTTCTCAAAGGTAAAAACAGTAACAAACTCTAAAAATGAGTCCTATTTGAAATATGAGGATTCAATAGTATGGGTAACTCTTGAACCACTGTTGTACACTTGAAACCAATATAAGATTGTATATCAACAATACTGCAATAAAAAAATTTATTTAAAGAAAAAAAATACAACTTCAGTACTTTTCCTCTGCTGCTTTTATCTCAGGTCAGTTTTCTATTCACAAGAGTTTTCTTCATCCTTCTGTTGAATTTAACTCGGTCACCTTGGAGCTGCCTTCTGACCTGCGAAAGACAAACCAGGACCAGATCTGGGTCTTGCACTGCTGCCCCCACAGGATGGACAGTGTAGTCAGGAGCCCTCCCTTGATACTCCCTTCCTGAAATCACTTTAACTCTTTAAAACCATACTGGTTCCATCACCCAGGAGCTCCTTTTCAGAAGTGCCTTGCCCAAACTTCCTAACATTTACAACTCCATAGAACTTCTCTGATTCAAACACCACAAGAAATTAGTGGTAAGGTGATGCTAAGTTTGAGGCATCTGGGTAAGGCCATTCTGAGGCATTTAAAAAAAACATTCAGGTCCCTGGTGTGATTTTGTCCTGCACAGCTGTTCTCTGCAGCAGGAGCCGATATCTCCATACACCTTCTCTCCCACCTAAGTGCGTGCCACCACCCCCTCGAAGATTCGATGGACCTGGACAGGAGCCCCCTGAGGCCCCAGAACTATCTTTTAGGTTGTGAACTAAAGGTTGACAAAAATTATAGCTTTAAGGTGGATAATGATGAAAATGTGCACCAGTTATCACTAAGAATGGTCAGTTTAGGGTCTGGTGCAAAGGATGAATTGCACGTTGTTGAAACAGACACAATGAATTATGAAGGTAGTCCAATTAAAGTAACACTGGTAACTTTGAAAACATCTGTACAGCCAAAGGTTTCTCTTGGGGGCTTTGAAATAACAACACCTTGGTCTTACGGCTGAAGTGTGGTTCAGAGCCTATGCATACTAGTGGGCAGCATTTAGTACTGTGGAAGAAGACGCAGAGTCTGAAGATGAAGAGGAGGAGGATGTGAAGCTCCTAAGCATGTCTGGAAAGCGTTCTGCCCCTGGAAGTGGTAGCAAGATTCCACAGAAAGAAGTAAAACTTGTTGCAATGAAGATGATGATGATAGTGATGATAACTGTGATGAAGAGGAAACTGAAGAAAAAGCCCCAGTGAAGAAATCTCCAGCCAAAAATGCACAAAAATCAAACCAGAATGGAAAAGACTCAAAGCCATCAACACAAAGATGTAAAAAAAAAAAAAAAACTTTTAATACACCAAAAGGCCTAGTTCTGTGCATGGCATTAAGACAAAAATGCAAGCAAGTATAGAGAAAAAGGTGGTTCTCTTCCCAAAGTGGAAGCCAAGTTCATCAATGATGTGAAGAATTGCTTCCGGATGACGGACCAGGCGGCTAATCAAGATCTCAGGCATTGGAGGAAGTCTGTTTATGAAAATAGTGGACAGCATTTAGTAGCTGTGGAGGTTTAAGTAGTTTGTTAAAACTTTCTGTCTTATTTAGTTTCTGTAACAGTTGATACTTGGCTGTCCTTTTTATAATGCAGAGTGAGAACTTACCCTACCATGTCTGATAAATGTTGTCCATGCTTAATTACCAAGAATGTGTTGTCCAAAATACCTGTTTAGTTTTTAAAGATGGAACTCCACCCTTTACTTGGTTTTAAGTATGTATGGAATGTTATGATAGGACATAGTAGTATTGGTAGTCAGACAAATGAAAATGGTGGGGACACAAAAATATACATGTGAAATAAAGTAAATATTTTAATAATAAAAAAAACATTCAGTTTGACTCTTCTCATAGATTTACCAACTCAGAAACTTTGGATAATGGGAATTTTGAGGGAAGAAAACATTCGGAAGCATAGGCAAAGGCAGTAACAGGGGACGTGACAAACATTGCACAGACTTCTGTCCCCTGCCCCACTGGCTCATTGTTATAAACCACATGGCTTGTTCACCTCCAGTAGGCACTGAACAGGCACGTCCTGTGACCAGCCCCGAGACGGTGGTGCCCAGAGGCCTTGGCTGCCTGCCTGCTGAGGCCTGAGTCTAGTGAAGCACAGTAAAGAAGGGGAAGTGATTTGATGATCCTGAGAAAAACAGGAGCAAGCTCATAGGAGGCAACTGAAACAGCTTGATACCAAAAGTTCAAACTTTTGATAATTGCCCAAGCTTTGGAGTACTAGAGAACCTATTGATTGCATTTTTTAAATACAAGGCAAAAGATAATGGTATGAATCATAAAGCAAAATGATGCCTACTGGCTGGCCAGAAGAAAACAAAGATGAAGAAAGGGCAGTGCAAGATAAAGGAGCAGGCCCTTCAGGAGGGAGATTCTTGAAAACATCACACCCTGTCCGTTGGGCAGCCTCAGGAGCAGTTGTAAGATCCAGGGCACCCTACAGCACTTTCTCTCCCAGAGAGCTCAGGGCAAAAAGCTCTCCCAACAACAATCTGCTGATTTGAATTTCTGATGAATGGCAGCTCTTAGGAGTTCGTCCACATACTCAGACCACAGCCCCCCTCCAAAGGACAGAAGGGCTATGTGGTCTGAGAGAGCAGGCTTCCCCTCCCACCCCGCCCCTGGACCCAGCGCTTCATCAGTACTCCAGGTGACACAACAACCAAAGAAGTAGGATGTTCATAAATGACAGACACTATATTCCTGCCTCAGGAGGCCAGCCAGATAACTCAAGAACCCCACTTCTTTATTCCTTGCAACAACTCAAACCCAGGTGAAGAAATGAGGCTTGAGCAGTTAGGTGACTGATCCAAGAGTCAGACCCAGATGGTTCTGACACTAAGTCTCCAAATCTCTCTGCAGGCAAAGGTTGAACCTGAAATTGATGGTTTCCTTACTCTTAAATCATTTATTAGTTATTGATTCCATAGTTTATAGACCTGAAAGGAATTTTTCAATGGAAACTTTTACACATAATTCATTTTTCTTATTTTTTGCTGACAGTCTGTGGAAATGAAAACATGACACTGAGAATCTATTACTTTTCTATTAAACAGCTTTACCGAAATATAATTCACGTATCATATAATCCATCCATTTAAAGCATGCTACTCAATGGCTTTCAGTATATTTACAGAGTTGTGCAATTATCACCACTGTCTAATCTGAGAACATTTTCATCAACTAAAAAAAATCCCTCTCCCCATTAGCATTCCTCCATTCACTCTTCCTCCAGCCCCTATCAACCACTAATCTACTTCCTGTCTCTACAGGTTTACCTATTCTGGCCTTTTTATATAAATGGAATCATACATGTGGTCTTTTGTATCTGGTTTCTTTCACTTAGCATGTCTTCAAGGTTTACCCTGTTGTAGCATGTACCAGTACTTCATTCCTTTTTATTGCCAAATAATATTCCATTGTATGAATATACTACATTTTATTTATCCATTAAATAATTGAGATACTTAGATTGCTTCTACTTTTGGGCTATAATGAATATGCTGCTCATGACATTGGCTCCATTTACTTTCAATTCATCAGATTCTCCTTTTCCCCTTAAGAAGTTACTATGAGCTCCTGTAAGTCTGTAACAAATTAGTAGAAATGAAAAAGGCTAAAATCCCTAGGCCAGACAGCAGTGTGTCAGAATGAGAGCAATCAGCTCCTCCTGGCTTGCCCAGAAGTTCTCCAGTTTGAACACTTAAAGGCCTGTATCCTGGAAAACTTTTAGTTCCAGGCAAACCAGGACAGTTGGTCATCTAGACTGGGACTTTACAGAAAGCAATTCTAGAAAAACTCCTCCTGGGATGTTCTGTGGTTTCTAATGAAGGTATAGTTACATTTTTTAAAGTGGCTTATGCAGTAACTTCACTTTACATAGTTTCATTTTTGTAAGAAACTAGTATTGTTTTAATTTGTACATGATGAACAATGCCTTAAATTTCGTGTACACTAATTTAAAAGTTATCATATAGTGTGTGTGTGTGTGTGTGTGTGTATGTGTGTGTGTGTGTGTGTGTGTGTGTGTGTGTAATTTTCCCTGGATTTTTTTTTTGATATGTGGTATTTTTTAAAACTTTAATTTTTGGAGCACTTTTAGTTTCACAACAAAATTAAGAGAAAGTTACAGAACACTTCCCTATACATACTCCCTGCCCCCACACATACATACCACACCCCTTATTAAAATCTGCCACCAGAGTGGTATATTTGTTACAATTGATGGCCCTCTATATTCCTTATTATTGAGTACAAGTCAATAATTAAGACCTCCCTAAAAGCTGAAAAGCCTCACGTCCACAGGGTGGCAGTGTGACGCCCCATAAACCCAAATAGAAGGAAGTACAAGCTATATTAATAAAATCTAATCTTTTATTTGAACTATGTAGTTTTATGGGAAAATGGATAAGGCTAATCAACTACTTGTGATACCAATGGTTTTGTTTTATATTATTAAACAGCTGCCTGTGGTTAACTATTGATGTCTCCAAACCACAGTTTTAAGACAAGAAATACAAATTTAATCAAACAGTTCAAAGGCTATTGATTCAAGCCCTCTTGAAAGCTGGGGTGATTTTCTTTTTTTTTTTTTTTTGGCATCTGTGTTCTGCCTTTTTCTCACCAAAAAACACAGAATAGGCCACATTTTCAGAAACTATAAATGCCCAAGACATTTCATGGAATATACCTTCACCCCTTTTCCTCCACTTAAGAAAGCATATCAAAATTTAGGTGAGTGACAGGATATTACAAGGGTAATCTCAAATCTTCTCTGTTTTTAAGTTAATCATTCACTAGCTTTGATACTTGATTTTTAGAAATGCTTTACACCCTATCTGGTCACATGAGTGTGTTAAAATTCTGAAACTGAAAACATAATTCTTGTAATTCTGAAAACATAACTCTCATTGAATGTTGAACACCCTTCTAGAACATTCTTAACAGGTATTTATCTGGGAAATGTGCACAAAAACAATTTCATTTGTTTTGGCTTCATTAAACATAAATAAGCCCAGTGTTTGCAGGTCTGATATTCATAAATTATATATACTTTCCTTATTCACATTAAAAAAGGAATCTAGAAGAAAATGTATACTTTCTCCTGTAAACAGCAACAGACTTGGAATTTGGAAATGTTTTATTGTTTGTTCACCTCATTAAAGGTAAGGGTAAAAGGAAGTATGGCTACTTTCTTTTGTATGAAGAAAAAGACACTTTCTTTTTCATGACAACACTGAAATTGCTGAGAAAAAAGCCTCACTGGTATAGTTTCTAACTGGAATACCAGGCCAGCCTCTGTAAATTAAAATAAGGCACTATAGACTCAAGACCTGAGCAAAGATAAATCAGCAAAGGAAGGGTGGGGAGGGGAAGGACAGACTAGCTATGAATCTAGTGATACAGATTCACAGTCTTCCTTTTTTATCTCTTCCATGGAATAAAGAACAATCTGATCCCTATGGGTTTTTCATGCTGGAATCTGTTTTCTTTTAAGAGTCTTCTGTCCTAACCTTAGCTGTTTGTCTTTTGTTTGCCATGTTGACTCAGACATTTATAATGGCATTGCTGAAATTCTAGCACATAAACAGTGAATATCTAATCTAAGAGAGCATAAAATAGCATATCTTATTCTGTTCTGTCTATGAACTTTGGTTTTGAGATTCTAAATGGCCACTTCTACAGCTCTTCAAAACACAACCACTGAATAACTATAATTAAATTGAATGGAGTCATTTTTGTTTTTTCTTAATATTGTTTTTAATATTGACAATTTCCATCTAGGACTACAATTCATTTGTTGCAGAGAATCTTTGAGGCATAAATATACATCTAAGACTGTGGAAGCTGCTTGCCTCAAAAAATTAATGCATTGTCTGGGTTAATTATACATTCTCTAACTAGTATTGCATGATACATGTGAAATGACTGGTTACAGATTAGTTAATACAATTACTCTCTCTTCTACAAGAGGCCAGGAACTTCCCACTTACAGTTCCTCAATAGATCCTGAAGTCAACATAATAACTTCCTGTTCGATAGAATCCTGGGGTTGCCTGTTGAGACCCCTGAGAGGGGGGTTGTTATCAGGGAGACCTGAAATGTCAAACTAGAACTGCCTGAAGGTAGCAGTCATACTAGCTACCACTTACTGAATGTTTACTGACAAGTCTTGCCGTCTAACCTCATAACACTGCAAAGTGGATGTTGTGCACAGGTGTAGATGGGGAAACCAAGGCTGGGAGAGTCAGTAACCTCCCAGTGTTGAGCATGGTTTGCATCCAGTCCTAATTCTCCTGCAGCACGCTGCTGTCCTGGAGCTCCTCATGCAAGAGTCTACAGGGACTTATCTGGGAAACCCCTGTATCTCTACCCAGGGAGCAGTGTGGCAGAGTGGTAAGTCCTACCCCACAAGTTAGGGAGGTGGAGAACTCCAGCCAGCTCTCCATCAAAATATAATCAATGAGGCTTGTTTGTTTTAAAGTATTTATTTATTTACCATTCTACTGTGATAAAAAAAAAGCACATAGCATTAAAGCTGTCATCTTCACCATTTTTAAGGGAACAGTGAAATAGCATTAAGTATATCTACATTATGCATATCTCTAAAATTTTTTCATCTTGCAAAACTAAAACTCCATACCCAATAAACAACAATGCCCTTTTGCCCCTTCCTCTAATCCCTGGCAATAACCTTTCTATTTTCTATTTCTAAGAATTTGACTAAAGTGACACCTCATTTAAGTGGAATCATGCACTATTTACATTATTGGACTGTAGCATAATGCCCTCAAGATCATCTGTGTTGTAACATATGACAGGAATTCCTTCTTTTTAAAGTCTGAATAATATTCCAGTGTGTGAGTGTGTGTGTGTGTGTGTGTGTGTGTGTGTGTGTGTGTGTGTGTGTATGTATATATATATCACATTTGTTTTAAGATGTAATTGACATATAACACGGTGTAAGTTTAGGGTGTATGAGGCATTGATTTGATACATTTATATACCACAATATATATAATTTCTACTGTAGTGTTAGCTAACACCTCAGTCATGTCACATGTTCTTTCTCTATTTATTTGTTGATGGACATTTAGGTTGCTTCACCTCTGGCTGTTGTGAATAAAGCTGCAGTGAACATGGTGTTCAAATATGTCTCCAAGATCCTGTTTTCAGTTCTGCTGGCTGTGTACCCAGAAGTGAGATTGCTGGATCATATGGTAATTCTGTTTTTTTGTTTTTCGAAGGACATCCATACTGCTTTCTATAGCAGCTGCACCATTCTGCATTCCTATCAAGAGCCCAAGGGTTTCAATACCTCTACATTCTTACCAAAACGTGTTATTCTCCATTTTTGTTTTTGGATTTTTGGCTTTTGTTTAGTATCCACATTATTTTTTATTATAGATATCCCTGACTCTTATCCTTCCCTAGTCTTGCCCCATTTAAGGGCTCCTTCTGCTTTATTCATTTCTATATTGTTTGAGTTCTTTATAAATCTAATGCCTGTTTAATTTCTAAGGCAGTGAAGATTCTTTTTAAGATATGTTACAAAAAGTTTGCCAAAATGAACATTATAAAGGTGTTTGATGGTTTTTAATCTAATGTAAGTTACTTGAGTACTGAGAGAAATGATGAAACTGAACTAGGATTTTGTGGGCGGTGTGGCACTGAGACCAGGCAGTTCACATGGTGGCCCAACTATCTCCCTCACCATCACTGGTCTTACCTATAGCCAATCAAATAAGGTTAGCATTTTTAGGAAACTGACAATCAACTAAGGCATGCATTAGAATGCCAGGTGCAAATTAGAGTGGTTTCCTTTGTTATGCAGACAGGTATATTCATTAATTGAAAGAAGATAAAAATAAATATTATAGAATCAAAAATGAAATCATACAATGTTAGATGTAACCCAGGGGAATGATAAAAGAGTTCTCATAGAATGAGGGCCCTCCTGGAAAGAGCATGGGTGCTCAATCCTACTTCTGGTCTCCTGTGCTCGGGTGTGCCTGAGCCCCACCCGGCCATCCCAGCCCCAAACTGATCCTAACACCAGGGTGATTCAGAAAGGATGAGCTCCATTTCTGTTGTACACATTATTTAAAAATAAGAAAAAATAAAAGTTCAATAATTTATTTTTTAGAATTAAAAAATGAGCCATGTCAAATCAACTTATGCCAAATTTTCATCTGCCCCTGCCATTAACTAGCTGGGTGACTGACTCAGTCATTTAACCTCTCTGATACCATTTCCGTTTCCAAAAATGGGAAGATTGGAATGGATAGTTGTGCATTCTCTTCCAAAGCTAACATTCTAGGATTTTAAGTATACTTTAAACATTTTCATGGGCTTTCAAGAGGACTGAAAGGAGCTACCCCAGAAAGATCACCAGCCCAAGATGATCCCTGGGAAGGCCTTTGGCTCTGCTGCCACTCTGCACCATGTCATACCCCCCTCTCCTGTTTGCCCACATTCCAGCAGCCCCTCTCAGCCCATCCTTTTCCACTCCCAGCTCTCCCCACTTTCCACATTTGAATTAACTATAAAGATTTATCTTTGACTTGCAAAAATGGACTGATTATCTTGAAGCAGAATGCCATTAAAACTAACAGTGTTTGCAAAAACTAAGCAAAAGGCTTTATACTTCTGAAAATGCATTTTTTCTTCATTGAGGTATCTCAAAAGTAACTAAGCTTTTCTCGCTCTGACAAAGGCAGCTGTTTCATTCATCAGTGTGGAAACTATTGTCCCTATACTCGCAGAAATTTTTTCCTACAAAGCAAAGAAGTAGAAAAGTAATTGTTCCAAAAATTATTAAAAGTAAAAACATAAATAGTGCAAAAGCAAATTTTAACTAGGTGTATAAGAACTTTGGGGAAAGCTAGACTGAGCCAGAAAACACTGTGGGAACCATGAAAAACAGGCCTAACCAGCTCTTCTTTCCAAAAGAATAGCGTCTCAAATGAGTCAGGTCTGACACTGTGAGATGATTCCTCAAAGTTCCTATCATAACTTCACATACATGAAACCAAATTTTATCAGTTTATAAGTTTTTTCTGTATAATGGTCAATATAGTCATAATGGTAATTATACTTAAATAGCAACATTCCTGTGGCAAAATCAAGGCTCAATGGGGAAGTTCCAGAGAAATACACATGAAAGTGTATCAGTGGTTATCTGGGGAAAAATATTAACATTAAGAAGACTTTAATTCTGTCCTGTACTTCTGAAATGTTTTCCCTTTTTACAACAATTAAATATTGTATTCTAAGCAGAAAATAATTAAAAATTAAAAATTTATAAATGGTTTCTGGAGTTTATGTGATAAATAATTCCCAGCAGATTTCTACTTTATGTTATAAAGATGTCAATGCATGTTCATACTGATTCCTTCTAATTCAGTGCCCATGAAGACACGGATCTGAGCGAACATGACCACTTCAGAGATCAAAGTACAGACCCTGGAAGGTGTACATTTCTTACCATATTAGAAACATCATTGCCAGCAAACTTTTCACACAGGTTTCTCAAACTGGAACAGAAGAAATTCAAGGTTCAAAGTCATTATTATCATTCAAAACTGGAAAGAAATTTTTCAAACCCAGCTATATATGTAATAGAAATTTATTACAGAGTACTATTTAATTATATGTTTCTGATCAAAGTCTACAATTATACAATACAGAATACACATACTGCAAATTCACAACATTCTGTAAAGCAATAAAAGACTCAAAGTAATGGCTTCAATTGAAGACACTTCTTTGTTTAAAGCACTTACATGCTTAACTGGTTTTAGAAAAAACTTGGAACCCATAATAAACATGGGTTGGTTACTTAGATAACTGCAGAGAGGAATATAGTGGACATTTTTCAAGCACACAAATACTAGACTTTGTAAATATACTGATTATTTTTAAGTAGTAATATCAAATCATAGCTTATCTATCAAACATACCTGGGGAGCTACATGTGGCACATTAGCGATTTTTCAAATAGCTCTTTCAAATATCTTTAATTTTAATGGTGATCTACTAAAATTGTATCATATATTTTCTCACCTAATTGAACAGAATATATTGAGCAGAAATTACCTTCGTTTCAAAGTTCAAGAACCTGAGTTATAGTGCTGAACAAAGCGCTCCATGACTACTATAGTTTTTGTGTGCTCTGTGGCTCCCTTGCTGCCTTCTCTGCTGTTTGTGCTTCCCAGTATAACTACTGCCCCCTTTTCATGTTTCCTTCTGATATACTACAGCCTAGGAACATTGTAATAATTGAAAGTAGCCATCAAAAGTCTGATAAGCAAGCTTGTTTAATCCATAAACTTAATTTTACACACAAACCTGATAATGACTTTACTCCTCTCTGGTAGTAAGAACATTACAATTGCCTTGACTTCTCATCTCAGTCTGCTATTTGCCAAGTCCAGGCTGTACCTTGATCCAGGTGGGTAAGATAGTAAAAAAGTTGGTTGTCAAATAATAAAAACAACACAGTTCCTGTTATGTGCATGCCTATGAGAGCTGCAGTCTCTGAATGTCCCCAATAAAAAGTGCATCTTACCCCTTGAAGTTATAAACAATTTAAGCTAATAAAGTAAAACTGAAAGTTATTACCAATAGACCTTGGTGGGAAGACCAGTTGGGTCTACTGACTGAATTGCAGAATTAGGAAGTTTTGCCCACCCAATCCTGGAGAGCCTTGGACCTATGCAGGCATGTATCATGAAGGCTCCCTCCCCAGGGAAAAGCAAAAAGCAAGTCTGTACATGTTTTGATAGATTTTCAGCAGTATTTCATTTTTTTGTGCAATTGTAAGTGGTATCATATTTTTTATTTGACTTTCATATTGCTGCTAGTTTATACAAATACCACTGATTTTTGTACATTTTTATTGGATCCTGTAAACTTGCTAAGCTCACTTATGTCTTCTAGGCAATTTTTGGAAGATTTCTTGGGATTTTTTGCACAATTACATCCTCTGCAAACAAGGGTAGTTTATTTCTCCTTTTGTGATCTGTATGTCCTTTATTTCCTTTTTTTTTTTGGCCTTTTTGAACTGACTAATTCTTCTGGCACTGTAATGAATAAGAGCAGTGAGAGTAGACACCCTTAGCTTATTGAAAATCTTAGTGAGAAAGCATCAGGCTTCACATGAAGTAGGACTTAAGCTGCAGGTTTTTGGTAGACATTCTTTATGAAGCTGAGGAATTTCCTTTTGAAAGTTTTTAAATTATGAATTCAACTTCCTTAATAGTTACAGGGCAGCTCAAATTATTGGTTTGTATTGAGTGAATTGTGGAAGTTCGTGCTTTTCAAATAAGTGGTCGATCATTTCAGCTGTAAAATGTATGTGTGCAGAGCTGTTTGTAGTGTGTTTCCCTGGAATCCCTTTCATATCTGCAGTCTGGTATACCCTGTTTTCCTTCCAAATATTGGCAGTTTGTGAGTATTGGCAATTTGTGTCTTCTCTCTATTTTGTCAGTTTTGCTAAAGGTTTGTCAATTTTGTTCATCTTTTCAAAGATCCAGCTCTCTATTTAAATGAGTCTCTCTATTCCTTTTCTGTTTTTAATTTCATTGATATCTGTCCCCATCTTCATTATTTCCTTTTTTCTTCCTGCTTTGGGTTTACTTTGTACTTCTTTCCCTAAGTTCTTGAGGTGTTTCTGTTATTGATTTCTACTTTGATTCCACTGTGGTCAGAGTACACACTCTATATGATTTCAATTATTTAAAATTTGTTGAGTTTGTTTTAGAAATGAGGCTATGATATAGCTGGTATAAGTTTTATAAACACTTGTAAAAAATGTATGTTGTGCTATTGCTGAGTGGAGTGTTATCTGAAAATTATGTAGATGCTGTTCATTGATGTTGTTGTTCACTCCTGTGTGATTGCTGATTTATAGTTGTTCTCTCAATTGTTGAAAGGACTGTTGGAGTCTCCAATGATAATTAGGAATTTGTCTATTTCTTCTTTTATTTCTATTAGTTTTTGCTTAAAACATTTTACATATGTTGTTGGTACTCACACAGTTAGAATTGCTATGTCTTTTTATTGTTATATAATGTCCCTCTCTATCTCTTGGGTTTTCTTAGCTCCCAAGTCACTTTTTAAAGTATATCATGTAGTGTTATAATTTTGCTTCAACAACTAAACATATTTAGAACACTCAAGATGAGAAGGAATTATTTTACATAGTACTGGAAGTCCTAATCATGGCAATCAGACAATATAAAGAGATAAAAGGCATCCATATTGGTAAGGAAGAAGTGAAACTGTCATTATTTGCAGACGACATGATACTATATAGAGAGAACCCTAAACCCTCCACCAAA
Organism: Manis javanica; assembly: GCF_040802235.1. Classification (NCBI taxonomy): domain Eukaryota; kingdom Metazoa; phylum Chordata; class Mammalia; order Pholidota; family Manidae; genus Manis; species Manis javanica. The sequence goes on from NC_133168.1 coordinate 37,757,452, forward strand.
AAATTTAGAATAACTAGATTCAGCAAAGTTGCAGGATACAAAATTAATACACAGAAATCTGTTGCATACATATATACGAACAATGAACTAGCAGAAAGAGAAATCAGGAAATTTTCATTTATAATTGCATTAAAAAGAATAAAATACCTAGGAATAAACTATAAGACACTCATGAGAGAAATTAAAGAAGACACAAATAAATGGAACTCTATCCCATCCATGCTCATGGATAGGAGGAATTAATATTGTCAAAATGGCCATTCTGCCTAAAGCAATCTGGAGATTCATTGCAATCCCTACCAAAATACCAACAACCTTTTTTAAAGAACTAGAGCAAATAATCCAAAAATTCATATGGAACCAAAAAAGACCCTGAATAGCTAAAGCTACCCTGAAAAAGGAGAAGAAAGCTGGGGATATTACACTCCCAGAGTTCAAGTTATACTACAAAGCTACACTAATCAAAACAGTATGGTACTGGCACAAGAATATACCCATAGATCAATGGAACAGAATAGAGTCCAGATATAAACCCACACACATATGGTCAATTAATACATGATAAAAAAGCCATGAATATACAATGGGGAAAAGACAGCCTCTTCAATAACTGGTACTGGGAAAACCGGACAGCTATATGCAAGAGAATGAAATTGGATTACTGTCTAACTACATAAACAAAAGTAAACTTGAAATGGATCAAAGACCTAAATGTAAAATATGAAAATGTAAAACCCTTAGAAGAAAACTTAGGCAAAAATCTCTTGAGCATAAGTATGAGCAATTTTTTCCTGAACACATCTCCTTGAGCAAGAAAAACAAAATAAAAAATGAACAAATGGGACTACATCAAACTAAAAAGCTTCTGTACAGCAAAGGACACTATCAGCAGAACAAAAAGGCAACCTACAGTATGGGATAATATATTCATAAACAAGTTATCCAATAAGGGGTTAACATCCAAACTATATAAAGAACCCATACACCTCAACACTAAAAAAAACAAATAATGTAATTAGAAAATGCATGGAGGACCTGAATGGACATTTCTCCAAAGAAGAGATACAGATGGCTAACAGGCATATGAAAAGATATTCTGCATCACTAATCATATGGGAAATACAAATCAAAATCACAGTGAGATATCACCTCATATCTAGAAATGCCACTATCCAAAAGACAAGAAATAACAAGTGTTGGTGAGGATGTGGAGAAAAGGGAACCCTCCTGCACTGTTGGTGGAAATGTCAATTGGTGCGGCCACTGTGCAAAGCAGTATGGAGATTCCTCAAATAACTAAAAATAAAAATACCATACAACCCTGTAATTTCACTTCTTGGAATTTTCCCAAAGAAATCAAAATCCTTGATTCAAAAAGATATATGTACCCCTATGTTTATCACTACATTATTTATAATAGCCAAGATATGGAAACAACCAAAGCTTCCATCAATAGATGAATGGCTAAAGAATAGATGGTTTGTATACACAATGGAATATTACTCAGCCATTAAAAAAGAAAGGAATCCTGCCATTTTCCACAACATGTATGAACCCAGAAGGTATTATGCTAAGTGAAATAAGCCTGGTGGAGAAAGATAAATACCATATGATTTCACTTATTTGTGGAATCTAAAAACACAACAAAACAAAATGAACAAAATAACAGGAGACTTACAGACACTGAGAAGTGACTGGTGGTTACCATAGGGGAGGGGCTGGAATGGATGGGTGGGGATCGTGAGGGGCATAAAGGGAAAGAAAAATTCTCAATCATAATATAAGTTGGTCATAGGGATGGTAGTACAGCATGGAGAATATAGCCAATGATTGTATAACATCTTCCTATATTGACAGATAGTAACTACACTAGTTGATGAGAATTTAAAATATAACTGTTGAACCACTGTGTTGTATACTTGAAATAAGATTGTATATCAGCTATACTTCAATTTTAAAAAAGAGATGACAAGGAAAGTCTATTGTCTTTACCCCTATTGTTGGTTACTGTGCTCTTTCTTCCCATCTGATGTTCCAAGGTTTCTTTTATCATTTCCTTCTGTTTGGAGAACTTCTTTAGCCATTCTTTTATGTGCACCTGCTGGAGACAATCTCATATTTTTCCTTCTGAGAATTTATTGATTTACTTTCATTCTTAAAAGACATTTTCTCTGGCTAGGTGATTCTGTTTGACTTCTTTCAGTACCTCTAAATATTGTCCAATTCCCTTCTAGTCACCATGATTTCTGATGAGAAATGTACTGTTGTTCTAGTTGTTTTCCATCCCCTCAGGCAAGGTGTCATTTTCTCTGGCTGTTCCTAAGTTATTTCTCTTTGTCTTTAGATTTTTGGTTTAATTGTGATGCATCTTTCCATAAATTTCAATGAGTTTATATTATTTGGGAGTCATTTGCCTTCTGGAATCTGTAGGTTGGTCTCCTGCCAAATTTGGGGATTTTTTAAGGTATTATTTCTTCAAGTTCTTTTGCAATCCTGGCCTCTGTCTCCTCTCCTCTGGGACTCTCGTAACAATATTACTAGATCTTTTGTTAGTCCTTGAGGTTCTGTTAATGCTTTTCTTTTTTTCCTATCTATTATTTATTTCTTTGTTATTCAGAGAAGGCAATTTCTATTTTCCAGTTTCTGATTCTTCCCTTTTTCCCCTTCTTTCTGCTGTCTAGCCCATTCACCAAATTTTTAATTTCTGTTATTGTATTTTCAGTTTCACAATTCCCATTTGTTTCTTCTTTATGTCTTTTATTGTTGTTTCAAGGATGTTCATAGTTGCTCCTTGAAGCATTTTTATCATGGCTGCTTTAAAATCTTCAGTAATTCTAAAATCTCTATCTTGGCATCTTGATATTGACATCTACTTATTGTTTTTTCATTCAGTTTGAGAACTTCATGGTTCTTGGTATGGTGAGTAATTTTTTTTCTGAAACCTGGATGTTTTCATATTATGTTATGAGACTCTGGATCTGATTTAAATCTTGTTTTGGCTGGATTTCTCTGATAAGTCTCCAGCAGGGGAAGAGCAGTGAGCTGCCTCATTACTTCCAAGAAGAAATAAAAGTCCAGGTTCCCTACTCAGCCACCAGTGACACCCAAGGTGTGTGTCAGGGGTGGGGGTTCCTCGTTAGTCCTGTGTGGAAAATAGGAGTTCTGATTCCCCACATGGTCTCTATGGACACTACAGGGGCAAGAGGTGACCTCATTAGTGGCCAAGAGGCACTGGCCCTACTTGGTCTTCTGACACCACCCTAGAGAGATTGTTGGATGCATCATTATAGCCTCATGAGCATGGTAGTTTAGGATCCCTACTCCTGATGTGGGTGTGCATGAGGTCACAGTTTAATCTGTGGTGTTTGGCTGGAATAAAGAAGTAATTGTCTGAAGATTTCTGTCTTGATGTATTGCACCATTTCTGGTCCTCTGGCTAGAGAAAGCAGACTTTTGTTGGTTTTTTGTTTGTTTGTATTGTTTTGTTTTGGTCTGTGCTCATTGGTATTTCCTGGATACAGACTTCTTCAACTCCAAGTCTATAATATACATAAGACAAAAAGGACACCCAAGAAATTCATCACTGTGTTGTTCTTTGGGTCCCAATATCTGTGGACAGTGTGCTTTCTCTTCCTCTTCCAGAGTTATCTTATGTTTGTATTTTAACAAGAAAAACTATATCCAACCCATCTTCCCAGGAGTACTTACTTCTTTTCAGGTAACACATTTTGATAAAGACAGGGCAGTCATTGTACATGTCTAGTGCAGATTTTCTGCAGAGTGATTTAAGAGGCTTATGGAATTTCTGTAATATTCAGACATGCAGAAGAACAAGGGAGAAATAAGCCTTACTGCCCTGAAAGCTAGGCAGGTAGCAAAGAGACAGTTTTCTCTGAGGTAGTAACCTGGTCAATCTTGCACACTAGCAGAAGTAAGTCACTGGCTTAACACACCACAGAAGTACCTGTGTGAGATACAACAAAACCTTCTGTTCTCAGCTTGTCATTTCCACTATTGTACTTTCATTCTTGAGAATTGAAGCTGTCTTTTGCACCTCAGTCAGATAAGCATGCAGGCATGGTGGGAACCTGACCATCTCTCATAAGTATACTTGTCCTCAAACCAGGCTGTTTTTTCACATGGTTCTAAGAACCACCCCATTCCCACCCCACCCACAAACCCCCAGTCCTACTTCTGACCTAGTCCTGACCTTTTGCTTGATCACAACAATTCCCAATGTTGTTCCCTTTTTATTTTGAATGGTACTCTGTTATGTCTCCAGTTGGATATCAGGTGGACTTGCCTCCTTCAAACAAAAAGCAGGATAAGCTTGGCCTTCCAGAGAGGGTTTGGCAACTCCAGACACCCTAAACTAGTGCCCTGAATCTCAGTTACAATACTTAAGAATATGGGTATAAAGATGTGATGGGTAACCAGGTCCCAAATATGATGAATGGTGTGTAATTTCAAGTCACATTGTTAGTAAGGAAGAGAGTTGAGCATGTTCCAGTGGTCAGGGGATGCTTTAGGAATAAAGCACTGGGTTCTCCTTCAAGTAGGGACAGAAAACATTGGGAAAGCTGAATTGATGTTGTTTTTAATAGTCTCTCTGCTGTAAACTGAGTGTTTTTGTCTACAGAATTCATTATCTTGATCCCTATTGCCCAAAGTGATGGTATTTGGAGATAGGACTTTTGAAGGTAATTAGGTCATGAGGGTGGAGCCCTATTAAATGGGATTAGTGCCCTTATAAGAGACATGAGACAGATGATCTGTTTCTGTCCACCAATGAGGCTATAGCAAGAAGCCAATCCATCTCAAACAGGGTGTTCTCACGAGGAACTGAATATGTTAACATTTGATCCTGGACTTCCCAACCTCCAGAATGGTGAGAAATAAATTTCTATGGTTTAAACCACCCCATCTATTGTACTTCTTATAGCAGCCCAAACTGACTAAGACATCCTGTTAAAAAAATAAATCTCAAAATGTTATCAGATAACATCCCAGAGACATCTCTGGGCTATAAGAAGAGATGCATGGAGGACCCTTTAAAGTGCAAAGAGGGACAGAGTAGAAAGGGAGTAGAGGAGAAATTGTTCAGCTCATACTCTAACTGAGGTCTGCCAAACATCTATCTTTAAAGATCTCACCTGGTAAGTTTGAGAAGGCAGCAAGGCGTGGCTAAAAGTAGGGAGGGAGCAAGGGCAGGAGAGAGGAGAGAGCCTGGTTTCTGACTGCCCAGTGTCCCATAGAGTTCCGATAACAAAGTATCAAATTTTCTGTATTCCACATAGCCCTGCCTCTCAATCTCCTAATTCTACGTTCTCTATTCAAATAAAAATTCCATTACCTAGAGATTTGTGACTAGGATCAAACTCAAAAGGCTATTTACTTAAAAACATCTGTGCTAAGACAGATCACTCAACTTCTTGTTTCAAGACTTTTTATCTCTTAGGGTTTTTATCTCTCTCTATGATCATCTCCATATGGTCTGGGGTCATGATTATTTTTAAGTTATAGGACACAAACATTAAGATTTTTAGAGAAAATGGAAAATATCCTCTTAGAAAAGGCAAAGCCTCTCTCTAACAAGCTGAAATTCAATCCTTCCCATATTTAACTAATGAGGGCCTTTTCTTAAGATAAAGCTTGTGAAAGCAGGAGATAAAAGGCTTTAGAATAGAAAAGTGGATAATAGTTTTTCCAGTCCTATTTTGTACTCATTATTAGGACTTTTTACTTTAAACTTCATTGAGTTTCTGCACCAAGACGTTTATCAGAATAATTGGTAAGATTGTATGGAATTTATAAACCACTGCAAGGAGACAGGGATGAAGGTAACTTATGAAAAGTCAGACACACCGCTTCACAGAGAGGGCTTCCTGCTATAATGTTTATTCTTTTGATTAAAAGTAATACATCTCCTGTAAATGGACTAGCTACAATAGTCTTTGTTTTCTTCAAACTATAAAATCAAATCACGTGTATGGATATAGGGAGAGGGAAAGAAGATAAAAATCAGGACCTAATCTCTTAGCAGAAGTTGAAAAAAATAGCCCAGGCTTTTGAATGGATAGCCTCCCTTTGTCCTGTGATTCATGAGTTACCTCACTGTAGGTGCTACAAGGTGTCCATATGTGTTTTCGTAGATATTCTCCTCTCACTGTCCACATCAGATACCTGTTCTTTGAACATCAATCCTCAGGTCTGAACATCTGAGAGTCACTGGGGAGGCCAGAGGATTAGAACCACTTCACCTAGAACATATTTGTTTGTTGATGTTTTTAAGCTTCTAATAATGCTTTGCAGAGATCCCAAGGGATCACCTCCACTTCCCCAGTGGCTCACACTCGCACCAGGACAGCACCCTGGATTTCCAAGCAGGAAGTATCTCTGGCCATCCAGTCCAGCCTCCTCCTTGTAGAGATGAGTAAACTGTTGCCCAAAGAGCTGAGGTGACTTGAACCAGGTCACAGAGTTTGTGGAGCTGGGACTCAACTCAGTTCTCCTTGACTCTTTGTCCAGAGCCTTCCCCCTCCCATATATCACAAGAGCCTAAAAGCTGGGGGCAGGCATGGGGCTGTGCCAGGGGCTGCTCAGTTCTCTACTGGTTCCTCTCGGCTTCCCTAGTTCTGACCAAACTGGTTTTAATCTCAGTGGTCATAACCTGAAGGTTGAAAGGTCATTTCCACCTCAGTATGGGGAGACCCTGCAGTCTTGCACTAAGGGCTCCTTCCCCTTCTGTGGTGCCCTCCATTTCCTGCTGTCCTCTCCCTGTTTACCCCTTCTTCCCAAGCTCTCTTACTGAGCTCTTCCTCCAGACAAATGGCCCAGCTCTCTGGGCTGAAGGTGGGAACTCTGAGGACAGCAAAGCCTGCCATTCTCCTCCAGCAATCCACATAGTTTGTCCCCTCTATTGCAATCTCACAATCAGTTACAGCAGGGAACCAAGCCACTAGTCAGTGATGACTTCTTTTTTTTTTTTAATTTTTTATTAAGGTATGATTGAAATACACTCTTATGAAGGTTTCACATGAAAAACAATGTGGTTACTACATTTACCCATATTATCAAGTCCCCACTCATACTCCAATGCAGTCACTGTCCATCAGTGCAGCAATATGCCAGATACCCGCTATGTCCCTTCTCTGTGATACACTGTTCTCCCCGTGATCCCCCACACCATGTGTACTAAACATAATACCCCTCAGTCCCCTTCTCCCTCCCTCCCCACCCGTCCTCTCACATCCCTCCCCTTTGGTAACCACTAATCCCTTCTTGGAGTCTGTGCATCTGCTGCTATTTTGTTCCTACAGTTTTGCTTTGTTGTTATACTCCACAAATGAGGGAAATCATTTGGCATTTGTCTTTCTCCGCCTGGCTTATTTCACTGAGCATAATGTCCTCCAGCTCCATCCATATTGTTACAAATGGTAGGATTTCTTTCTTTCTTATGGCTGAATAGTATTCCATTGTGTATATGTACCACCTCTTCTTTATCCATTCACTACTGATGGACACTTAGGTTGCTTCCATATCTTGGCTATTGTAAAAAGTGCTCCGATAAACATAGGGGTGCATATGTCTTTTTGAATCTGAGAAGTTGTATTCTCACTTCTTCCAAGTAGTATTCCAAGTAGTGGGATTCCGGGGTCAAATGGTATTTCTATTTTTAGTTTTTTGAGGAACCTCCATATTGCTTTCCACAATGGTTGAACTAGCTTATATTCCCACCAGCAGTGTAGGAGGGTTCCCCTTTCTCTGCACCCTCACCAGATTTGTTGTTCTTAATCTTTTCGATGCTGGCCATCCTTACTGGTGTGAGGTGATATATCACTGTAGTTTTAATTTGCATTTCCTTGATGATTAGTGATGTGGAGCATCTTTTCATGTATTTGTTGGCCCTCTGAATTTCTTCTTTGGATAATTGTCCCTTCATATCCTCTGCCCATTTGTTAATCAGGTTATTTGCTTTTTGGGTGTTGAGGTGTGTAAGTTCTTTATATATTTTGGATGTTAACCCCTTGTCGGATATGTCATTTACAAATATATGCTCCCATACTGTAGGATGCCTTTTTGTTAGGTTGATGATGTCCTTTGCTGTACAAGAACTTTTTAGTTTGATGTAGTCCCATGAGTTCATTTTTGCTTTTGTTTCCCTGGATCAATGAGATGGGTTCAGGAAGAAGTTCCTCATGCTTATATTCAGGAGATGTTTGCCTATGTTGTCTTCTAAGAGTTTTATGGTTTCATGACTTACATTCAAGTCTTTAATCCATTTCGAGTTTACTTTTGTGTATGGGGTTAAACAATAATCCAGTTTCATTCTCTTGCATGTAGCTGTCCAGTTTTGCCAACACCAGCTGTTGAAGAGGCTGTCATATCCCCATTGTATGTCCATGGCTTCTTTATCATATATTAATTGACCATATATGGTTGGGTTTATATCAGGGCTCTCTAGTCTATTCCATTGGTCTATGGGTCTGTTCTTGTGCCAGTACCAAATTGTCTTTATTACTGTGGCTTTGTAGTAGAGCTTGAAATTGGGGAGCATAATTCCCCCTGCTTTATTCTTCCTTCTCAGGATTGCTTTGGCTATTTGGGGTCTTTTCTGGTTCCATATGAATTTTAGGACAATTTTCTCTAGTTCATTGAAGAATGCTGTTGGTATTTCGATAGGAATTGCATTGAATCTATAGATTGCTTTAGGCAGAATGGCCATTTTGACAATATTAATTCTTCCTATCCATGAACACGGGATGTGTTTCCATTTATTGGTATCTTCTTTAATTTCTCTCATGAGTGTCTTGTAGTTTTCAGAGTATAGATCTTTCACTTCCTTGGTTAGGTTTATTACTAGGTATTTTATTCTTTTTGATGCAATTGTGAATGGAATTGTTTTCCTGATTTCTATCTCTGCTAGTTCATTGTTAGTGTATAGGAATGCCACATATTTCTGTGTATTAATTTTGTGTCATGCAACTTTCCTGAATTCAGATATTAGATCTAGTAGTTTTGGAGTGGATTCTTTATGGTTTTTTGTATACAATATCATGTCATCTGCAAACAAGGACAGTTTTACTTCTTCCTTGCCTATCTGGATGCCTTTTATTTCTTTGCGTTGTCTGATTGCCTTGGCTAGGACCTCCAGTACTATGTTAAGTAACAGTGGGGAGAGTGGTCATCCTTGTTTTGTTTCCGATCTTAAAGGAAAAGCTTTCAGCTTCTCACTTTTAAGTATAATATTGGCTGTGGGTTTGTCATATATGGCCTTTATTATGTTGAGGTACTTGCCCTCTATACCCATTTTGTTGAGAGTTTTTACCATGAATGGATGTTGAATTTTGTCATAAACTTTTTCAGCATCTATGGAAATGATTATGTAGTTTTTGTCCTTCTTTTTTGTTGATGCGGTGAATGATGTTGATGGATTTTCCAATGTTGTATGATCCTTGCATCCCTGGCATAAATCCTACTTGATCATGATGCATGATCTTTTTGATGTATTTTTGCATTTGGTTTGCTAATATTTTGTTGAGTATTTTTGCATCTATGTTCATCAGGGATATTGGTCTGTAATTTTCTTTTTTTGTGGTGTCTTTGCCTGGTTTGGGTATTAGAGTGATGTTAGCCTCAGAGAATGAGTTTGGAAGTATTCCCTCCTCTTCTATTTTTTGGAAAACTTTAAGGACAATGGGTATTAGGTTTCCGTTAAATGTTTGATAAAATTCAGCAGTGAAGCCATCTGGTCCAGTTGTTTTTTTCTTAGATAGGTTTTTGATTACCAGTTCAGTTTTGTTGCTGGTAATTGGTCTGTTCAGATTTTGTGTTTTTTCCTTGATCAGCCTTGGAAGGTTGTATTTTTCTAGAAAGTTGTCCATTTCTTCTAGGTTATCCAGTTTGTTAGCATATTATTTTTCATAGTATACTCTAATAATTCTTTGTATTTCTGTGGTGTCCATAGTGATTTTTCCTTTCTCATTTCTGATTCTGTTTATGTGAGTAGACTCAATTTTTTCTTGCTAAGCCTGGCTAGGGGTTTATCAATTTTGTTTATTTTCTCGAAGAACCAGCTCTTGCTTTCATTGATTCTTTCTATTCTTTATTCTTCTCAATTTTATTTATTTCTGCTCTAATCTTTATTATGTCCCTCATTCTACTGACTTTCAGCCTCATTTGTTCTTCTTTTTCTAGTTTCATTAACTGTGAGTTTAGACTGCTTATATGGGATTGTTCTTTATTGACATAGGCCTGTATTGCAATGTACTTTCCTCTTAGCACAGCCTTGGCTGCGTCCCACAGATTTTGCGATGTTGAATTATTGTTGTCATTTGTCTCCATATATTGCTTGATCTCTGTTTTTATTTGGTCATTGATCCATTGGTTATTTAGAAGCATGTTGTGAGGCCATGTGTTTGTGGGATTTTTCATTTTCTTTGTGCAATTTATTTCTAGTTTCATACCTTTTTGGTCTGAGAAACTGGTTGGTACAATTTTAATCTTTTCAAATTTACCAAGGCTCTTTTTGTGGCCTAATATATGATCTATTCTTGAAAATGTGCCATGTGCACTTGAGAAGAATGTGTATTCTGCTGCTTTTGGGTGTAGAGTTCTGTAAATGTCTGTTAGGTCCATCTGTTCTACTGTGTTGTTCAGTGCCACTGTGTCCTTACTTATTTCTGTCTGGTTGACTCTTCAGAGTGAGTGGAGTGTTGAAGTCTCCTAGAATGAATGCATTACATTCTATTTCCCCTTTTAATTGTTAGTATTTGTTTCACATATGTAGGTGCTCCTTTGTTGGGTGCATAGATATTTATAATTGGTTATATCTTCTTGTTGGATTGACCCCTTAATCATTATGTAATGTCTACTCTGTCTGTTGTGACTTTCTTTGTTTTGAAGTCTATTTTGTCTGATACAAGTATTGCAACTCCTGCTTTTTTCTCCCTATTAGTTGCATGTAATATCTTTTCCATCCCTTCACTTTTAGTGTGTGTATGTCTTTGGGTTTAAAGTGAGTCTCTTGTAGGCAGCATATAAATGGGTCTTGTTTTTCAGTCCATTCAGTGACTCTGTCTTTTGATTGGTGCATTCAGTCAATTTACATTTAGGGTGATTATCGATAGGTATGTACTTATTGCCATTGCAGGCTTTAGATTTGTGGTTACCAAAGGTTCAAGGTTAACTTCCTTACTATCTAAGAGTCTAACTTAACTCACTTAATATGCTGTTACAAACACAGTCTAGAGGTTCTTTTCTTTTTCTCCTCCTTTTTCTTCCTCCTCCATTCTTTATATATTAGGTATCATATTCTGTATTCTTTGTCTATCCCTTGATTGACTTTGGGGATAGTTAATTTAATTTTGCATTTGCTTAGTATTTAACTGTTCTACTTTCTTTCCTGTGGTTTTATTACCTCTGGTGGCAGCTATTAAACCTTAGGAACACTTCCATCTGTAGCAGTCCCTCCAAAATAGACTGTAGAGATGGTTTGTGGGAGGTAAATTCTATCAGCCTTTGCTTATCTGGAAATTGTTTAATCCCTCCTTCAAATTTAAATGATAATCTTGCCAGCTAAAGTAATCATGGTTCCAGGCCCTTCTGCTTCATTGCATTAAATACATCATGCCACTCCCTTCTGGCCTGTAAGGTTTCTGCTGAGAAGTCTGATGTTAGCCTGATGGGCTTTCCTCTGTATGTGATCTTATTTCTCTCTCTGGTTGCTTTTAATAGTTTTTCCTTATCCTTGATCTTTGCCAGTTTTATTAGTATATGTCTTTGTGTTGTCTTCCTTGGGTCCCTTGTGTTGGGAGATCTGTGGATCTCCATGGCCTGAGAGAATATCTCCTTCCCCAGATTGGGGAAGTTTTCAGCAATAACCTCCTCAAAGATACTTTATATCCTTTCTCTCTCTTCTTCTTTTTCTGGTATCCCTATAATGAGAATATTGTTCCATTTGGATTGGTCACACAGTTCTCTCAATATTCTTTCATTCTTAGATATCCTTTTTCTCTCTGTGCTTCAGCTTCTTTGTATTCCTCTTCTCTAGTTTCTATTTCATTTATCAACTCCTCCACCGTATCCAAACTGCTTTTAATATGCTCCACTGTGCTCTTCAACGATTGGATCTCTGACCAGAATCCTTTCCTGCATTCTTGGATATCTTTCCGTACCTCCATTAGCATGTTGATGATTTTTATTTTGAACTCCCTTTCAGGAAGAGTCATAAGGTCCATATCATTTAAATCTTTCTCTGGACTTATATTAATTTTACTCTGGACCAGATTCCTTTGGTGTTTCATATTTCTATATGGCGCCCTCTAGTGTCCAAAAGCTCTATTCTCTGGAGCTGCTCAGCCCCTGAAGCAATGTTGGGGTTTGCAGGGGAGTGGGATTGGTGCCTTGGTGGGAGGAAAGAACTGTTTCCTGCTTCCCGGCTGCTATGCCTGTCTCCACTGCCTGAACCAGTGGGCCGAGCACACAGGCATAAGTTTTTGTCCCAGAGCAGCCAGATATGGATCTCTGCTTTCCACAAGTGGCTCGAATCTCAGTTTCTCCAGGAATTCTGCCTCTATTAGCTTTCCAACCCCATAATCATGTGAGTATCATGAAAACACCATGAAATGTAGGTTTGTGCTCCCAGAGCAGATCTCCCGAGCTAGGTATTCAGCAGTCCCAGGACTTCCACTTCCTTGCTGCTCCATTTCTCTTCCTCCTGCTGGTGTGCTGGGGTGGGGGAAGGGCTTGGGTCCTGCCCACCCACAGCTTTGGTAGGTTACCCTGTTCCCTGAGGTCTGCTCTTTTCTCCAGGTGTATGCAGTCTGGCGCAGTCCTCTTTCCTGTTGCTCTATCAGGATTAGTTGCACCAACTATATTTTCTAATTGTATATGGTTTTAGGAGGAAGCCTCTCTCTTCTCTCACACCGCCATCTTTAATCCTGGTGATGAGTTCTTTTAAGCCTGGGGGATGAAGCCACCCTACCATACCTCTTCTTCTTCTATTGAATATGTTTAGAAAAAAACAAAATTGAAATAAAAACTAGGAAGTTACCCATCTTCCCCCCTAACACACACAGCATAGAAAACAAAAATGAAATTTTGAATGCACTTGGGAAATAGGTTCAATCAGTAAGTTTCTTTGTCTGTAATGTGCTCTGTAAATCTACCAGTGGGAATAATCATGTTTCTTGGGGACACAATTAGGAAACAGGTGTCTTAAAATTGTCTTAAGAACCAATTCAGATGAAGTATATGAGTGTTCTTCAAAAAGTATTTATTTGAACAAATGAAGGCAATTGAAACTAACCTCTTGCAAGTTATACCATAAATCAATAAAGAATTGGAAACAAAATGAGGGGATATGGGAGAAAGGCTAGGCCAGGGAAAGTCTGATTACACATTACATCTAAAGAAATGGAAATTAGAGAACGGCCAAGTTAGGCAGCAAGTGGTGATTGGGCTCAAAGCTCTGCCACTGGGAGGGCACTTGATTTGCTTATTCCAGCTGTTTGGAGCTGGTGGCAGAAATACCCACGTGTAGGTGACAAAGCCTCTCTACGTGACCAAACTAAAGTCAGGCTCCTCTGAGACCCCTTTTCAATAAGGCCTCATCCCTGGGCCCTCTCTTCAGCCTACTTAGTTTAGTTTTAGCAAGAATCCTGCTAAGTCAGTTTAGAGAGAATTCTGTACCCTTGATACCTGATCATCCTTGATAACTGATCAAGTTCCTCATCTACCACCTTTGATGTACAAGTCCTTGACCTGTCTTCAGCAGAAATCCTGCTAAGTGGGTTTAGCAAGACTCCCCCTATCCTTGATGTCTGCCCCTAGCCATTTGCCATCCACTCACTCATCCCTCTGTTCACTGGCTGGAAATACCTGGCTCTTTGATGTATTCAGAAATAAGCCTGGTCGCTCTCCCCTATTGCCCTAACCTTGACGCCTATTGCAATGGTCCCAAATAAAGTCTCTCTTATCATTTTAATAAGTGGCAGAATAATTTTTTTTACTTTAAGAGGGGTGAGGGATGGGGAGGACCCAGCACTCTCATGTTGTTGCCTTCAAACATAAGAACCCATCAAACAATCAGCTTTGCTTTTCTTTCATGTTCACCTACCGACCTCTGATGGATTCTGGCTCCCAAAGTTGTTTTCAGGCTGAAAGACTATCCCTCACCATTTCATAATTCTCACTGTGAATTAATAAATTTTGTATTGATTCTGGTGTATATATTACTATGATTAAGTTAAATCGTGAAGCAGTATCCCCAAGGTCAAACACATTGACAAAATTAAGTTTTGGGGATGGCAAAAGAGAGGACCTGAACATGCAATCCAGCCACAGTGAGCAACAGCGCTTAAGAATCCCTGCTGGAGCTTAGATTGCATATCCACCTCAGGAACATGGGCAACCAGAGTTTTTTGACAAGTGAATATGGAGTTAGAGAGGAGGAAATAATGTGGGTCATCCCAATTATTCTGACTGTTGCATTCAGAATTTAATCCTTCTCTCTCACTGCCTATATCCTAAGATTCAGTTATATCTTGTTTTCCTACCGTTCATCTCTCAGCTCTACCCATGGTGTTCTCCTGACCTGGGAATCTTATCAAAATGCAGATTTTGGTTCAGAGGTCCTAGTACAGGTGGGGTCAAGAGTCTGCATTTCTAGAAAGCTCCGGGGTGTGTGCTGGTTCCTAGGGAACCACCCCTCCCCCTTTGAGCACTAGAGGCAAGGCGCCACCATCACTAAAAGTATTGTCACAAGCTCCTAATTGGCCTCCTGCCTCTCTTTCCAATCCATTCTCCACCCAGGCTGCAGGGCCCTAGAGCCCTCAGATCCTGCTCCTGCGTCCCACTCCCCCTGCAGTCTCCCAGTCCTCTCAGGCCCACTTCTCCAGCTCTGATGAATTAGGCTGTTTCTACAAGCACCCTGTAATCTCTATTTCTGAGTTTTTTCCTACATTCTCCTCATCTGACAATCAGTACTTCCTTCTAATTCCCATCTTCACCCCCTCCCACACTTTCCCAGACTTTTGAAATCCAGCTATATATCCTTCCTCTGTGATTCTATAGCACACTGAAGATCTGCTGTCATTGTGCTTATCAACCTATACAACTACTTCTCTCAAAATTCTACTATAGGATCATGAATGAGGGAGAGAGGTACCTGCATTTTCATTGTATCTCCATCACATTGTTTCACATATAGAAAATGTTGAAAAAAAAATTTATATATATATGTATTATTGAACTGGAAAAAGGAGAGCATTCAGGAATTAGAAACCTGTAGGGGTTCAAGTTTATATCTCATTTGGTCTTCTACATAAAGTCACAATCAGGGTTACTAAATGTTAAGGATAAAATTGATTAGATTGTCAAATTGAACCACAACCTTAAACTTTCTAACTACTTTAGAATAATACTAGGCTTGCAGTTATATTTAAATTTTAGATTACCTAAGCAATACGGAATACATATTTTATTATAAAACAAGGCAGCCCTGACCAGCTGTTCTCTTTTTTTACAGAAGTGCTACAAAATACAAATATAAATTGCAATAAGATATGCAAAATAAGGAAAGCCTGGATTATAAAAAGGCCAAAATGGAATCTTACCAAGAACAAAACAGGTACACATGCTTGACATCAGTCTATGTGGTTCAAGTACAGCAATTCAATGAACCTCAAATATTTTTAATATTTATATATTAAAAAATTTAATTGAAAATCTTGTCACATTTTTCTTTCACTATGCTTTTCTTAACTAGAGATTTGAAAGAATGGGAAAGGAAGTGCTAGGATCCAACTGGCCTTACGGTTTTTTCATTATTATCAGATCCTAAATCTCTCCCTTGATCTGGCTGAGGGTTCTGGTGTAGAAAAGATTACTCCATTCCCATCAAGGTATTATCTGAAATGGAAAAGGTCACCCCTAGGAGCTCACCTGCCTCACCCTGTAAATTCCTCACTGGTAAACAATGCTCCCATTGTCTTCCTTCATTCATGGCTCAGCACCATGCCTGTTAAGGGCCAGCAGCAGCTGCCCAAACTCAGAAAGAATGAAGAGAAAAGAAGAAACAGGGTAAACTGGAAATAGAAAGTGATTCAACGTACCAAAGTGTCTTTTTATATTCTGTGTGTCAGAATACTCAATATATTCATGGGTGTGCATTTATTTTAATACAAATATGATAAACCTATTATCTACTGAGTACCTCTTACATGTTAGAACGTTATACACATTATTTGTGAGAGCCAGTAAAGTTAGGTATTGTTATTCCCCAGCCAAACCGAGGCCCAGAGAGAATAAGTCCCAGCTTTTCTAAGGTCCTAATTCTTTCCTCTGAATCCTGCTGCCTTCGAGAAAGTAAAGCCCCCAAAACAATCTCACTGGAAATTAAAGTGTTTCCCTTTAGTTAAAAAAACAAAGACAGCAGGAAAAAGGAACGCATGTATGAACCGAGTATATGGAGGGATCCAGAGAGCAAATGACCCGCCAAAGTCGACTGCTGTTTCCTCCCCCCACTCCAATAGTTCCCTCCCCGCAGGTGCACCTGTGGCTGTGGTCACCCAGGAAGGTTATAAGCGCCGGGCCGGAGTGCGAACGTGATGGCGGCGACAGGAGGAAGTGCGAGAGAATTTACCGCAAGCGGACTGGAGACGTCAGGGGGTTTTTAAAATACGCATTTTTATCTGTCCTTGTTCATTTCTACTGCCACTTCACCATTCAACTAACTACTTGGTAATAGCCTCGTAATTCTCTGCTCTTCCAACTGGCCTTCCCCAAGCCCTCCTCCCTCTCCGGGAAAATTAAGATTTTGTGTCTTAAATCTTCCAGGATTAAGCGACACATCCTTTACATGGCCTTCCAGGCCCTCCACGTTCTGGTCCCTGCCCTGTGCTCCGGCTTCCTCGTCTGGCCATGCACCCACCTGTTCACCGGGCCCCCGCCACCCTTGGCCCTTGCCTCTAAGCTCCTTCGCACACTCTGTTCGCCTGTCCCTCGCGTTCCTCTTTACCAAGTCCCTCTCACTCGCAGTCTCGGCTTCGATGCGACTTTTTAAGTGAGGCCTGTCCTGACTGATCACCTCCCCTGCAGCCTCCTCACCCACCATCTGATTAATCTACCCGAATGTGCTCCACCAACATTCTCCACTCCACCGAGCGCAATTTGCATTAAATGCTTGCCTGATTAGTTTTAACGTCTGCGAGTGCCACACGGGTTTAGCACTGTGCCTGCTAGGCGCACTGCTGAACTTAAGAACTTGTGAATGAATGAACGGACGGATGGAGGGGTTTCAGCTGAATCTTAGTTGTCACCATCATCATCCTACCATCACAAGTCCTCCAGTCCTATCATCACAACATACAGTCCCCCACTTGTACGCCCATCGGTGAGGCTGGCAAAGCCCTGGCGCAGAGCAATCTTTCTGGTGCGCCCACCGCGCGCCTCAGGGACTCTGGGGAGGGCCCCGGCACTGCATGGATCGCAGCAGGTCACACGGCCAGGTGTCTCCTAGGCGCCAGGTTCACGCGCATTGGGGGCGGAGGGAAAAGGAGAGAGTGAAGCGACTGCTCCGATTACTTAGCGGGGACCGCGGACGCGCCTTTGCGCTTCGACGTCCGCCGCCGCCCGGGGCGCGACTTCCTCCTGTGGGGGCCGGCGCGCGGGGAGGGGCGGGGCGGAAGACGCCCCGGCCGGGGGGGCCGGGCCGCCCCAATGGGATTCGGTGGCGGGCGGAGGCTGCGACCTGCCCCGGCGCCGCTCTCGGCCGCGGAGGAGGCGGCCCGGCCCGGGCAGCGGCGGCGTCTGCGCGCCCGCCGAGGGGAGGCCGAGCCTGCCAAGCTGGCGCTCGGCGGGGCTATGGTGATCGGCGCCCGCGGCGGAGGCGCGCTGGCGGGGGCTGCCTGGCGGGGCCTCCTGACCCTGCTGCTCTTGGTGTCCGCCGCGCCCCGGCTGCGAGCGGAGGAGCTGGGTGAGTGGAGCGCGCCCACGAGCGGCGGGGCGGGGAGGGACGGAGCGTGGAGGAAGCCGGATCGCCGCCTGCACCTCGCGCAGCCCTGCTCTCTCCCGTCGCCGGCTGCTCGGGTTTAAACTAAGTTACTGCGGTGCGGTTCGCCCCTTGCTCACCACCATACCCCTTCCTAACTCCCAAACAGGGGAAGCAGCTTGGCGCCTCCGCTCTGCCTCACTTGCAGCCCCGCTCACGTTAGTCTCCACGCTTCCTGACCCCGCCGGCCCCGTCCGAAGCGGCCAGGCCCAGGGGTCGCGAGTTGACGACCCCGGCCGCCGTGGGAGAGACGAGTGCGGGGACATTCCAGCCCCGTTTTGGCGGAGCTGCCCGGTAGCTGGGCGGCCAGGCCCTCCCCGTCGCCTCTCCCCGCGGCGCGGCTGGAATCCGGCGTGTGCGTCTGCGGCTTGCCCGGAATGGTTGGGAAATGCTGCCCCGAGCTTGGCCGCGGAAGCGGGCGGGCAGAGGCGGCAGCTCCTCATTCAGACGAGTGTTGCCTGCTCCCCAACTTCGAATCACGTGCCTTGGCCTCCTCTTGGGTGTTTGAGTGTCGACTGCAGGCCAGGCTGGTCTTTCTCTGGATCTGGTCCTTGGCTTCAGGTTGGACCTAACGAACTCACAAACGAGTTTTCCAGTGCATAGTCCAAAGTTAACCTCCTTAGCAGCCCAGGAAAATCCTTGTTAATTAAGCTCCTTATTGATAGCAAGGGGGTACTTTCTGCTGAGATTTTTCAGTTCTTGTTTCTGTCCTACCTTACTTCTGCCCCTATACAACTGACTTTATTTTAATGGCAATGAGTGTATCCAGAATATTTTGACAATTCCCCCACCCTCACCCCATGTTTTCTAATAAGACAAGAATCCAAACTAAACCAAATACTGGCATTTTTTTTTCACTGAACTGTGGATCCATTACCAGTCTGAAACACTGATGATACTCAGGATGCAGACCCGTGGTAGTGGTTTCTAAGTTTGCTTACATACCAATTTGTTAAAATTAATTAATTAATAGCAAGCTAAAGTTTAGACAAAATTTGTCTTGGCACTGTAGCATAATGCTAGGTATATCGTAAAAATTTAAGTTAATATGTACGCCTTTATTAAATATGTAGAATTTTGATCATGGGTGTGTTAAGCCTTTAAAAATGTTTCCCAAGTCACTGTTTGAAAATGCACCTTTATGACATCTATGAATTGGTCCTGCAATGAGTCCCTTTGGTAACCCGGCCAAAGCTGTCACCCGTCTTTCCAAATGAAGTGTCAGTTGTTATATGGTCATGCAGGCTGTTTGCTGGGTGTTTTGTAGAGCAGTTCTCTGGGAACAAGTGTGATTGTTTAATTCTTACTGAGTTTCAAATCTGGCCTTTATTGCAGTTGACTGAATATTTGTAAGCCTAGTCAATGAAATTATTAAGATGTTTTCCTCAGTCAGGTGACCCCAAGAAGCTGTAGTATTTCCTTTGTAGGGCTGCTGCTTGCCTATCTGGTGCTTTTTTCTAAATTAATTTTTTTGAAAAAGTATCTACCCTTCCTAGTGTTGATCGCTTGCCCGGCCTGAGTCAGTAAGGCTTGATGCACAGAATTTGGGCTGATTTCTGCCCCTTCTTATACCTTGCTACTCTGGACCCACTTAACTAAAGTTGGATATTTACACAGGTCATTTCATGTGATTTTTAACTTTACATTATATCACATGTAAGTGTTGATTCAATTTGTATAAATCCATAGACTTGAACTTAGGTCTTATTTCCTTGATTATAAATTTTGTAGAATAAAATGCCCTTAATACATGTGATGAATTTATGCTAACTAAAATTTTCTGATTCTCTCCTCACCAAAATATTTGAAAATGGATATTAAATATTTCCTCCTTGTGTTTAAGTATTAGTGAAGAATAAAAATAAGCAGTTAATCTCAGACAAAACTTTTAAATAAGCAGTTAATCTCTGAGGAAACTTTTAAACATGAAATTGGATGCTCAAAAATTACCTTAAAACTCAACTAACTCTAATTTGTTACTATTGAAAGGGCAGTTCTTAAGTCATCACTCCTTTATATTTGGTTAGACATGGGACAGCTGGTACCTGATGTTTGGGGTGAGTGGCTTTTAAAAGCTAACATAAGTTCATTCTAGTACCTTTTGCATTGGTGTGTGCACCCCCCTCAGACTTCATCTGGGAGGTCTGGGATTCTGTTAGCCCTGTATCTGTAAGTTCCTGAGGGGAGCAACTAGATGGTTTTTGTCTTCCTAGCACCTGACAAGGTGCTTAGTAAATGTTTCTTGGGTTGAACTGAACAATCTCTTTATATTTAGGAAATATTTTCAAATTATTTCTTAATTAGTGGAAAATAAGTAATAAAGAGTCTGCTGAAATGCTTTATGAAGGTACCTCTAGTGCTTCCACTAATTAATTTTGTTTAGCAAGCTGAGCTTCCTTGGCATGCTTAGTTCTCTATGTAAGGATGCCTTTGAAATTAAGCTGAAAAGCTGTAGCAGAAGGGAGCATGCCAGCAGAACAATACACACCGTATCTTTTGGCTCTAGCAGATGTCATTTGTAGTACTCAGAAATATTGTTACACCAAATATTTTAGAAAAGAAAGAAGTTACATTAAAGATTTCATTAAATAGATGAGGATGTTATGAAAGCAGGATTTGACCTCTGAATAGTAATCCAAACTGTATTTATTAATTTTTCATTTCATAAGTTGAACCCTTTAACCCTTTCGTATTGAAACAGACTTGAAAATCATATTTTTTTTAAAAAGCCATAACTTGGAAATAATCAAGACATCTGACATTTATAAAGGATCATGTTTTTATTTTTAAGATGTATGGGGAAGTTAAATTAATTGCAGCATTTAGCAAATGTTTCAGTCATGTTAAGGAAGAAACAAAACTTGTTCAGGGAACTATTTCCTATAGAATTTTGAACTTCCTGATATATATGTCCTAAAGCATTAAGTCAGGTCAGCTCGAGTATTAAGCAACCAGTTGTTTTACATTTTTAAGAGGATAATGCACATAACCTATCTAGAATTACATATAGTACATAGTAAGAGCTCACAATAAATGCCTGCTATCTTATTCTTCATTACTGTTCATTACTTTTAATTTTACAAATATGGGGACCCCTTTGTCCTGACTTTCAGACTTCATTCTCTGCTAGACTCCCATGTACTCTGGTCATACTGGCTTTTTTGCTATTTCTCAAAGGTATCAGTCACTCTTCTACCTCAGAGCCTTTGCACATGCTGTTCCCTCTACCTGGAAGATCCTTGCCAAAAATATCCATGTGACTCCTTCCTCCTTTAGCCTTTGTTCAGATGTTGCCTCCTCTGGGAGAAGTTCCTTGACCACCTGTAAATCTCCTGCCATCCTATATTCCCCTTACCTGCTTTCAGTTTACCATCTTCCAACAGAATACATAGTTTTCATTTGTCTGTCTTCCCCCTACAAGAATATAAGGTCCATGAAGAGCTTTGTGCTTTGAACAGGGGCCAGCACATGATGGGTGCTCAGG
Organism: Manis javanica; assembly: GCF_040802235.1. Lineage (NCBI taxonomy): Eukaryota > Metazoa > Chordata > Mammalia > Pholidota > Manidae > Manis > Manis javanica. Next base: position 37,778,988 of record NC_133168.1, read on the forward strand.
AGGGAGGGCGTTCAGTAGGGGATACTGCTCAGTGAGGTTGGGTGAAAAGGCAGTGAAAACAGTTCCTGCCTGTTAAAGACTCAGAGCTGCCTCTAGTTGAGAATCAAAACCTGAACAAGACAAAGTAATAAAATTGTATGTCTAGTCCAACTGTTGTTGGTAAATAAAGTCTGAAAATATGGATTTAAAATAGAGGAACTCCTTCTGGTATATTCAAAGACTGGCACTGAGGATGAAAGGGAAAATATTGCCAGACTTTGAGACTGTTTTTTTCTCCTTAGACTGTAGAACAATTTTGTAACTGAAAGTCATGTTCATGTTGTCTTCCAAGATGTTCACTCTCTGCTTTGTGTATATGTATCTATATATAAAGTTGTTTGCCTTTAGGGTGGGGGAGACTTAAAACATTAACTTTAAATGTACTGAGTATCAGAAAGGTAAGGTGTCTTTCTTGGTCCTCATTAAGTTTAATTTATTGATTTAACTTTAAAGGGATGAACTCTGTCAGTGATGAGACTATTTGGAGTTTATTTTTACTGAGAACCACATTTGTTTTTATATTCAACTATTTTCCAACTCAGATTGTGGCCACTGTCATAGCCTTTTTATTCAATGTCCAGCTTATTTACATATTACTGGAGGGGAAAAAGAACAGTCCTTCTTTTCTTTAGTCACAAAATTAAAATCCTTAGAAATTAGTGCCCTGTGGCTCCATTTCATGATTATGTTTAGTGGATATGCCTAAAGGTTGTACATAAATGATTTTTATGGAGCACTCTATTGAAAAAAGAAAACAAAATTCTATTACACTATTATTTCTGACAAAGAACAAGGCCAATAGAAACTTAAAGTTATGAAGTACAGTTAAATGTAAATTGCCGGTGCATAACATTTGCTACAGAGGAAAAGGTAAGCATCTCATCTCTGTGGGTATCACATAAGTTTTAAATGGCTGAGTGGATTTAATTCAGCCTTTTTATTGTTTTTCATGAAAGCCAAGTTCAGCTCAGATTGACATGTGGTTGAGTTCAGCCCGAAGGAGGAAACTGCTGAGACTTAATAGCCCATGGGACCTCTGAAACGTGAGATCTGTTTATTGAATTGCTCCCACTCCAAGGAGTTTAGAATGGAGGCTTCTTATTTTGAGAATTACATGAACCAAGGTTTGCCTTTTTGTTTTTTGCTTCTAGAAAGCCCCTGCTTTGCCAGAATAAAATAGAAGATAGCCTGGCTCTGCAGATGGGCCTTGTACCTGCTGTCAGTACTAGCTCAAAAGGGTCTAAAAATCTTTGTGATACTCTTGCATTTTGGGTAGGAAATTTTTTTTTTCCATCTTCTTTCTTCTTTTCCCTTTTTTATCTTTATTGCCACAGTTGCTGTGCTGTATTATTAACAGACACAATGTTTTTCCCCTAAGATATTCAAAATATGTTTAAGACTTTATGGCATTTCTTCCCTAAATATTTTATTTGCTTCTATAAACATTTTCTTAACATAACCACGTGCCTTGGGCACATCTAATAATACCTAAATATTAATGGTAATATTAATATCATCTAATACTCAAGTCATATTCAAATTTCCCCAGTTAATCTAAACATGTCTTTTACTATTGCTTTGTATAAACAAGGATCCAAACTAGGTCCAAAAGTTAGTTAGTTATTATGTCTCTTAAATCACTTTTAATCTATAACTGACTCCTACCCATACACTTTTGTTTTTCTACAAGGAAATCAGGTCCAGTTGTTCTGTGCCAAAGCTCACATCCTAAATTGGACTGGCTGCTTCTGAGTGATGTGTCTTTTAATTGGTGCACTATCTCCCCCTGTATTTTTTTTATAATCCCGAAGTTAGACCTAAAGACTTGAGATTCAGTCTGTGTTTTTAGTAAAAGTACCTCAAAGGTGTCCAGCACTATATACTTGTATCACAAGATGTACATATTATTTTTATTATTGCCCCACTTTTAAATGGTGCTAAAAATGATCAGTGACGTGACAGTTTCATCCTTCCATTATAAAGCCACCTTTTTCTCTTATGACCTACAAGTAATCTGTGGGATACTTGTCTCTTAGTAAAACTACTGTTCCCCATCAACATTTCCCTCAGTGGTTTAAGCATCCATTGATCCCTTTACTCGTTGAGTCAAATTTTGTTATGTAAATAAAGTTTTAAAACCCTGTTGTCATATGTATTTTTTGTTTTATCAGGTGTTTTTGCATCTAATTTAATCCCCTCAAATCTGAGAGCTGTGGAAGGAACTGAGATTGAGAGAGATCGAATCTGTTACACCAAGCATATTCCCTTTGTGTGTCCCACCTGGGATGAACATGCATATCCTACAGTTCTACATATTTTAGGGCGGTCTGCTCTCCTTTATCTTCAAGGGAAGCTCATGTCTAAGGGAGATGAAGCCAAAAAACGTCATGGAGGAACACAGTTTCATGGGGTTATCTGCACAACAAAGTCATAAATTAATAGTCTTTGGTTTCTCCTACTGGTGATCACATTTGCCACTGAAATAAGAAGACTATTCAAGTCACATTTCATAGCTAACCATATGCTTTTATTGCATTGTGATAACTCAGAGTACAGGCTGAAGAATGTACAGAGGCCATACAATTTCCAGGAATGTACAATGTGATATGAGTTTGATAAGGCTTATTTTTTTCCTCTCCCAAATCTTTTGTTTCATACCTCAGTAGATGTGTGATAAGACATATTCAGTGGTAATTTCTTAAGAACATAGAGCTGATGAGTGATGGAATTTGGATGAAGTCAGCTAATTCAAAGCAATAATTCTTAATACTTTAATATGTGTAGCATTTTAAAATAAAAATTTAGCAGTTAAAATATATTGAATTCTTACTCTATATCTCTATGCTCAATACTTTACTAGCATTATCTCATTTAATGCTCATGATTTCCCTGTGAGTCAGGCACTATCGTTGCCTATGTATTAAAGATGATGAATTGAAGCTTAGGGAGGTAAAAAGACTCACCCAAGACCACACAGCCATTACTGGGCAGGAATCCACTATCATAATCACTGTGCTTTGTCACCTCCCAAGTACATGGAAATAATTTGCGAGATTACAAAAAGTATAGGGGTACACCCCCCACCCCCTCCCAACCTTTCATTGATCTTTTACTTTTCATTAGGAATCACAGGACTGGAGAGTGACCAAGAATTTACTAGTCTTCACTGGTTTTACTTGTAGCACATTAAACAATAGCATTAAACTAGTTTTTAAAATTTTTCCCCATTGGGAGTAAATGATATGTTAACATTAAAATTATTGATGTCTTTGCACACTGCTGGAAACAGTCTCACATTATGTAGGGAGTCTTGGGTAGAACCTCTTGAGATGATTCATTTTCATTCATTCAAGTTTGATTTAAATTATTCTTTTAACTGATAGAAAATGTTATGTTGAAGATTTACAAGGAAAGACTTTTTTGACAGTAAGTCCCTGTGTTTCCTTTTATTTTACTTTTGAATGTGTTTCATAGAGGCAAAAGTGTCATCTTCATTACATCATCAGTTGTATTATTAGCTGTCTACTTTATACATAATGAGAATAAGGCTTAAAGAGGTTCTAAACAGCTTTGCAGAACTTGGTCATGTGTTTCTAGTCTATAGTTACAACTTCTTTCAGCAAAGTATTAACCATTTTCCTTCCAAGAAAACTAAAGATTTTTTATTTTTTTTAATTTTTTTATTGAAGGGTAGTTGACACACAGTATTACATTAGTTTCAGATGTACAACACAGTGATTTAACATTTATATACATGATAATTAAAGATTTTTTAATAATAGAAGTTTAATCATCATAACTTCTGTTTTACTCTTTTTATTTTCACAGAACCACTTAGGCCCTCCTGCCCTTGTCTTTCTATTCCTTTCCAGGCAACAAAATAAAGACAAAGAAAAATAAAAATAAGTACAGTTGGAGAAGAGCAAAGTTTGTAAGACAGTATGGCTGATAGTCAAATTAGTAATACCTTGGGAAGTCTGCTCACTTTGCCATCAGACAAAGAACTGTAATAATTGCAAGCTCCCTTTTGTGGTTGAAAAGATTGTAGTCATTAAGGACTCACTTGATTTTAGACATGGGAAGAAATTTTCTTACACCCACACATGGATGATTGTGTATGTGTTGAGGCCTGTTGTAACTTGAATATTCGAAGAGCAAGGGTACAACTGTAATGAAATCATCTTTCTAGAAATTGTTTCTCTCTTATGATATTTTAGAGCACTATTACCCAAGTTGCAGGTTGTGACCCATTAGTAGGCAATAAAATCAGTTCAGTTGACGTAACCAGCATGCTTTTAATGTAAAAGTGTAATGGAATAAAATAAGGAATATCACAGTGCATTACAAACAGTAAAAAGAATTATAACAGACTTTTGCCTATTTCTGCATGTATATGCTGTGTGCTTCGGTTGTGATAAAAAATCTGTATTCTAACTATGGGTCATAATGACCAAAGTTTGAAGGCTGCAAGCTTATTCTAGGGACTAGTTAATAATTAATCTTAAAGGTATTTTTGCAGTACTTTTTTACTTCTTGCAAACAATTTTTCAACAAGTATAGTTCAGTTAAAAGTTTTCTTTTTAAGCCTCAATCATGCTTTGTACTGTTGTGGAACTTAGTCCATAACAGGTGTATCTTAATTTCGCCTTTCTGTTAGTGCAGCATGACTGCTTATCGAAGGGAAATAGTCTTTTAAGGAAGTTATTGTTTTCCTTTCTTAGTGGGTGGAATTAGAGTATACTAAATGAACGGTCGACTCGTGTAGACAAGCATTTAGGATTTGTTTTAAGCTTACTTAGAAAATACCTTGTATATCGCTGCTTCCAGAACTGAAAGATGGAGACATATGCATTGATTTCAGGCTTTTGGAGAACAAATACTGATCCCTTCTCTCTGTTTTTGGACCCATCACTTTACTATGAGTAACTGCTTGTTAACATACTTCTTTCTCCCCTTGACTCTGAGAGCTCCTGCAAGTGAGAACTGTATTATACTGAGTTCCTAGCTGTTGAGTGTGTTACTGACTCTTGGGGCATATTGGTTATAGAGACTTCTTCCAGTGCATGCTTTAAGGTTAATGCTGATTAGCATTAGGTGAAAGTAATATTTGTAATTATATTTTTCTGATACATATGTATAATACATACAATGTATTCATGTAGAAAATTTAGAAAAATTTGTAAATAAAATGAAGATCACTTGTAGTAATCTCACACCATAGAAATAAACACTGTAAACATTTTTGCTTCATATCTACATGTGTACTCTATTTTCTGTTTTAAATTTAAATAGACTTTAAATTAAATTAAAAATGACTTTAACCTTTCCTTAATATCATTACTTGGAGATATCATCATTTGTTCTTTTATAATTTAGATTGTTTCCAAATGTTGTGAATAAAATACTTAAGTTTTATAAGGAGATCACATGGGGAGTTACAAAATACTAATAACTACTTGCAGCTTTTTCCAAAATCCACACATCCTCCCCCCAGTTTTAGTTTTGTAAGTTATTTTGAGGAGGGGTTTTAGGCCCAGTGGTTTAGGCCCATCATGGAGTGACCACCTTCAGATACTCCACAAGGGAAAAGAGCTTTCAGTCTGAGGAGGAAATGATACACAGTTTAGTCATCATGTGCTTTGGCAATTAAATTACAGTTCAAAGGAAGAAAAAGATAAACATTGTGTGGCAGCCACATTGGAAGAGCAGACTAATTCCTTGTGACGGAGCTTCATCCTTCCCCCTTCCTTCCACAGTCCCCCCTTTTGATGTTAGGTAGGTGGCAGTTTAATCTAGCTGTCACCATGTACTTCTGGGTCACTGTGGCCCACTACCCACCAGGGCTCCCAACACCACATGGTGCGTAATCGTAAAACCAAGGTTGTATTTCTTCCCTTAAATATTGACCTTTATTTCTTTTCATTTCAATTAAAAACAAAACAAAACAAAACCTGTGAACTCCCATCCATTTGCCACAACTGTCAACGTTTTCCTATCTTTTTTCATACATCCCACTCCTTCCCTTTAGCTGGAGTATTTTAAGGCAAATCCCAGACGTCATGTCATCCTGTCATTTCATCCCTACATACGTCAGTAAGCATCCCTGAAAAAATATATTTTCTTTTATAACCTCAATATCATCACACCTAATAAATGAATAATAGTGAATTAGTGAATAGTACTTTCCTGATACTAATACCCCAGTTATCGTGTTTTAAGTGGTTTTGTAAGGTTTGTTTTTCAAATCAAGTTTCAAACAAGATTCACTTGGTTGTTGTGACTCTTAAGTGTCCTTTAATCTTTTTTTTTTTTTTTGCTTTAAGCTAATGTTTAATTTTTTTTTCGTATCATTAATCTACAATTACATGAAGAACATTATGTTTACTAGGCTTCCCCCTTCACCAAGTACCCCCCACATACCCCTTCACAGTCACTGTCCATCTGTGTAGTAAGATGCTGTAAAATCACTACTTGTCTTCTCTGGGTTGCACAGCCCTCCCGTGCCCCCCACGCACTATACGTGCTAATCGTAATGCCCCTTTTCTTTTTCCCCACCCTTATCCCTCCCTTCCCACCCATCCTCCCCAGTCCCTTTCCCTTTGGTAACTATTAGTCCCTTCTTGAGTTCTGTGATTCTGCTGCTGTTTTGTTCCTTCAGTTTTCCTTTGTTCTTATACTCCACATATGAGTGAAATCATTTGGTACTTGTCTTTCTCCACCTGGCTTATTTCACTGAGCATAATACCCTCTAGCTCCATCCATGTTGTTGCGAATGGTAGGATCTGTTTTTTTCTTATGGCTGAGTAATATTCCATTGTGTATATGTATCACATCTTCTTTATCCATTCATCTACTGATGGACATTTAGGTTGCTTTCATATCTTGGCTATTGTAAATAGTACAGCAATAAACATAGGGGTGCATCTGTCTTTTTCAAACTGGAGTGCTGCATTCTTAGGGTAAATTCCTAGGAGTGGAAATCCTGGGTCAAATGGTATTTCTATTTTGAGCATTTTGAGAAACCTCCATACCGCTTTCCACAATGGTTGAACTAATTTAAATTGCCACCAGCAGTGTAGGAGGGTTCCTCTTTCTCCACAACCTCACCAACATTTGTTGTTGTTTGTCTTTTCGATGCTGGCCATCCTTACTGGTGTGAGGTGATATCTCATTGTGGTTTTAATTTGCATTTCTCTGATGACAAGCGATGTGGAGCATCTCTTCATGTGTCTATTGGCCATCTGAATTTCTTTGAAGAACTGTCTATTCAGCTCCTCTGCCCATTTTTTAATTGGGTTATTTGCTTTTTGTTTGTTGAGGTGTGTGAGCTCTTTATATATTTTGGATGTCAACCCTTTATCGGATCTGTTATTTCTGAATATATTCTCCTATACTGTAGGGTACCTTTTAGTTCTATTGATGGTGTCCTTTGCTGTACATAAGCTTTTCAGCTTGATATAGTCCCACTTGTTCATTTTTGCTTTTGTTTCCCTTGCCCGGGGAGATATGTTCATGAAAAAGTCACTCATGGTTATGTCCAAGAGATTTTTGCCTATGTTTTTTTCTAAGAGTTTTATGGTTTCATGACTTACATTCAGGTCTTTGATCCATTTCGAATTTACTTTTGTGTATGGGGTTAGACAGTGATTCAGTTTCATTCTCTAGCATGTAGCTGTCCAGTTTTGCCAGCACCATCTCTTGAAGAGACTGTCATTTCCTCATTGTATGCCCATGGCTCCTTTATCGTATATTAATTGGCCATGTATGTTTGGATTAATGTTTGGAGTCTCTGTTCTGTTCCACTGGTCTGTGGCTCTGTTCTTGTGCCATTACCAAATTGTCTTGATTACTGTGGCTTTGTAGTAGAGCTTGAAGCTGGGGAGCGAGATCCACCACACTTTACTCTTCTTTCTCAGGATTGCTTTGGCTATTTGGGGTCTTTGGTGGTTCCATATGAATTTTTGAACTATTTGTTCCAGTTCGTTGAAGAATGCTGTTGGTAATTTGATAGGGATTTCATCGAATCTGTATATTGCTTTGGGCAGGATGGCTATTTTAACAATATTAATTCTTCCTAGCCAGCAGCATGGGATGAGTTTCCATTTGTTAGTGTCCTCTTCAATTTCTCTTAAGAGTGTCTTGTAGTTTTCAGGGTATAGGTCTTTCACTTCCTTTGTAAGGTTTATTCCTAGGTATTTTATTCTTTCTGATGCTATTGTGAATGGAATTGTTCTCCCAATTTCTCTTTCTATTAGTTCATTGTTAGTGTATAGGAAAGCCACAGATTTCTGTGTGTTAATTTTGTATCCTGCAACTTTGCTGAATTCTGATATTAGTTCTGGTAGTTTTGGAGTGGAGTCTTTAGGGTTTTTTATGTACAACATCATGTCATCTGCAAATAGTGACAGTTTGATTTCTTTACCAATCTGTATTCCTTGTATTTCTTTGTTGTCTAATTGCCATGGCTAGGACCTCCAGTACTATGTTGAATAACAGTGGGGAGAGTGGGCATCCCTGTCTTGTTCCCATCTCAGAGGAAAAGCTTTCAGCCTCTCCCTGTTCAGTATGATGTTAGTTGTGGGTTTATCATATATAGCCTTTATTATGTTGAGGTACTTGCCCTCTATGTCCATTTTGTTGAGAGTTTTTATCATGAATGGGTGTTGAATTTTGTCGAATGCTTTTTCAGCATCTTTGGAGATGACCATGTGGTTTTTGTTCTTCTTTTTGTTGATGTGGATCATGTTGATGGATTTTCGAATGTTGTATCATCCTTGCATCCCTGGGATGAATCCCACGTGGTAATGGTGTATGATCCTTTTGATGTATTTTTGAATTCGGTTTACTAATATTTTGTTGAATATTTTTGCATCTACGTTCATCAGGAATATTGGTCTGTAGTTTTCTTTTTTGGTGGGGTCTTTGCCTGGTTTTAGTATTAGGGTGTTCTTGGCTTCATAGTATTTGGCAGTATTCCCTCCTCTTCTATTTTTTGGAAAACTTTAAGGAGAATGGGTATTATGTCTTCTCTGTACGTCTGATAAAATTCCGAGGTAAATCCATCTGGCCCGCGGGTTTTGTTCTTGGGTAGTTTGTTGATTACCGCTTCAATTTCATTGCTGGTAATTGGTCTGTTTAGATTTCTGTTTCTTTCTGGGTCAGTCTTGGTAGGTTGTATTTTTCTAGGAGGTTGTCCATTTCTTCTAGGTTTTTCAGTTTGTTAGCATATAGGTTTTCATAGTATTCTCTAATAATTCTTTGTATTTTTGTGTGGTCCATTGTGATTTTTCCTTTCTCATTTCTGATTCTGTTGATGTGTGTTGACTCTTTTTCTCTTAATAAGTCTGGCTTATCTATTTTGTTTATTTTCTCAAAGAACCAGCTCTTGGTTTCATTGATTTTTTCTATTGCTTTTTTCTTCTCAATTTTATTTATTTCTTCTCTGATCTTTATTATGTCCCTCCTTCTGCTGACCTTAGGCCTCATTTGTTCTTCTTTTTCCAGTTTCGATAATTGTGACATTAGACTATTCATTTGGGATTGCTCTTCCTTCTTTAAATATGCCTGGATTGCTGTATGCTTTCCTCTGAAGACTGCTTTTGCTGTGTCCCACAGAAGTTGGGGCTTTGTGTTGTTGTCATTTGTTTCCATATATTGCTGGATCTCCGTTTTAATTTAGTTGTTGATCCATTGATTATTTAGGGGCATGTTGTTCAGCCTCCATGTGTTTGTGAGCCTTTTTGCTTTCTTTATACAATTTATTTCTAGTTTTATACCTTTGTGGTCTGAAAAGTTGGTTGGTAGGATTTCAGTCTTTTGGAATTTACTGAGGCTCTTTTTGTGGCCTCGTGTGTGGTCTATTCTGGAGAATGTTCTATGTGCACTTGAGAAGAATGTGTATCCTGTTGCTTTTGGATGTAGAGTTCTATAGATGTCTATTAGGTCCATCTGTTCTAGTGTGTTGTTCAGTGCCTCTGTGTCCTTACTTATTTTCTGTCTCGTGGATCTGTCCTTTGGAGTGAGTGGTGCATTAAAGTCTCACAAAATGAATGCATTGAATTCTATTTCCTCCTTTAATTCTGTTAGTATTTGTTTCACATATATTGGTGCTCCTATATTGGGTGCATATATGTTTATAATTGTTATATCCTCTTGTTGGACTGAGCCCTTTATCATTATGTAATGTCCTTCTTTATCTCTTGTTACTTTCTTTGTTTTGAAGTCTGTTTTGTCTGATACTAGTATTGCAACACCTGCTTTTTTCTCCCTGTTGTTTGCATGAAATATCTTTTTCCATCCCTTGACTTTTAATCTGTGTATGTCTTTGGGTTTGAGGTGCATCTCTTGTAAGCAGCATATAGTTGGGTCTTGCTTTTTTATCCATTCTATTACTCTGTGTCTTTTGATTGGTGCATTCAGTCTATTTACATTTAGGGTGATTATTGAAAGATATGTACTTATTGCATTTTCAGGCTTTAGATTCGTGGTTATCAAAGGTTCAAGGTTAGCTTGTTTACTACCTTACTGTCTAACTTATGCTTATTGAGCTATTATAAACACAGTCTGATGATTCTTTATTTCTCTCCCTTCTTATTCCTCCTCCTCCATTCTTCATATGTTGGGTGTTTTGTTCTGTGCTCTTTTTAGGAGTGCTCCCATCTAGAGCAGTCCCTCTAAAATACCCTGTAGAGGTGGTTTGTGGGAGGTAAATTCCCTCAACTTTTGCTTGTCTGGGAATTGTTTAATCCCTCCTTCATATTTAAATGATAATTGTGCTGGATACAGTATCCTTGGTTCAAGGCCTTCTGTTTCATTGCATTAAATATATCATGCCATTCTCTTCTGGCCTGTAAGGTTTCTGTTGAGAAGTCTGATGATAGCCTTATGGGCTTTTCATTGTAGGTGACCTTTTTTCTCTCTCTGACTGATTTTAATACTCTGTCCTTGTCCTTGATGTTTGCTATTTTAATTATTATGTGTCTTGGTGTTGTCCTCTTTGAGTCCCTTCTTTTGGGAGTTCTGTGTGCTTCTGTAGTCTGAGCAACTATTGCCTCCCCCATTTTGGGGAAGTTCTCAGCAATTGTTTCTTCAAAGACACTTTCTATTCCTTTTTCTCTCTCTTCTTCTTCTGGTACCCCTATAATGCAGATATTGTTCCTTTTGGATTGGTTACACAGTTCTCTTAATATTGTTTCATTCCTGGAGATCCTTTTATCTCTCTCTGCGTCAGCTTCTATGTGCTCCTGTTCTCTGGTTTCTATTTCATCAATGGCCTCTTGCATCTTATCCATTCTGCTTATAAATCCTTCCAGAGATTATTTCATTTCTGTAATCTCCCTCCAGACATCATCCCTTAGCTCTTATATATTTCTCTGCAACTCTGTCAGCATGTTTATGATTTTTATTTTGAATTCTTTTTCAGGGTGACTGGTTGGGTCTGTCTCTGAAGATCCTCTCTCAGGGGTTGTCTGCACTATTTTGGACCGGACTAAATTTTTTTGCCTTTTCATGGTGATGGTGGCTGTAGGCAGGTTGCGGGTGTGTCAGCTGGGAAAAGAAAGTTCTTTCCTGCTTGCTGGATGCCTTGCCCTTCTCCGTTGCCTGTGTCAGTTACTGGCACTCCTGGAGCAGCCACCAGGTTAATCCCCTAAGCGGCTGTGGGCGGGTTCTCCGTCAGAGCAGCGCGGAGCCCTGCGGGGAGTGGCAGACATGCTAGGTGCACTCCTCCATGATAGCGGCACCCCTGCTGGGCAGCTGTGTGCCAGCAGCGGCCTTTGGGTCTGGCCCAGTGGCTGTGCGACGGGCTGGGATTCCGGTAGGCTGCTGGGAGTGTGGCTGCTCCCTCTGGCACCGCTGCAGGTGCGCGTGGGCCTCTCCCATGCCCCTCTGGCACTGCCGCTGCTGGCACGCGTGGGCCGCTCCTGGGCTGCTCAGACACCGCTGCTGTGGGCTCGCGCAGACCTCTCCCAGGCTCCTCTGATGCTACTGCAGCCGGCGTCCGCCTGCCACTCCCGGGCTACTCGGTCACCACCGTGGCGGGCTCACATGAGCTGCTCCTGGTCCCTTCTGGTGCCGCTGCCCCCGGCGCACCCTACCACTCTCCCACTACTGCGCCGGTGTGTCAGTTGGCGGTCCGCCTGCCACTCCCGGGCTACTCGGTCACCACCGTGGCGGGCTCACATGAGCTGCTCCTGGTCCCCTCTGGTGCCGCTGCCCCCGGCGCACCCTGCCACTCTCCCACTACTGCGCCGGTGTGTCAGTTGGCGCATTTCTTCTGCGCCAGTTGGGGGAATCACTGGCAGGCTGCTTAGTGCCATGAGGGGCTTCAGAGCTGCGCTGCCACCCAGGGGGTTAGGGCACCTAAAGTTCCCCGGGATTCCCAGCTGCTAGCTAAGTGTGCCAGGATGACTTCATCCAGCTGTGGGGTCCCTGTCTCTTTAAGACTTGCAAAAAGCACTCGCTTTTCTTTTGTCTCAGGGCCACCAGTTGCGGGGATCTGCCTACAGGTTTTGCTTTTCCGTTTCTCTAATATCCAGCACCCTGTGCACCTTGTGTCTGTGCTCTGGGTGAGGATTCCTAGAGCTGGTTGTTTAGCAGTCCTGGGCTTTCACTCCCTCCCCGTTCCGACTCCTTTCTTCCCACCGGGTTCTGGGGTGGAGGGGCATTAGGGTCCCGCCTGGCCGCGGCTTGTATCTTACCCCCTTCGTGTGATGTTGACTTCTCGCAGATGTAGATGTATCCTGGCTGTTGTACTGCATCCACTCGTGTCTCTTTTAGGAATAGTTGTATTTATTGTATTTTCATAAATATATATATGTTTTTGCGAGGAGATTTCCACTGAACTACTCATGCCGCCATCTTCCCATGATCCCCCTAGTGTCCTTTAATCTTAAATAAATGTTTTTTTAAATACCTCTTTATACAATTCATTGTTGAAGAAACTGGGTTAGCTATGCCTAGATTGTATCAGCTGGTGGCTTCCTTGTGGTGTCAGTAAATGTGTGCCTTAGGCCTCTGCATTTCTTGTAGACTGGAAGTTAGACCTAAAGGCTTGATGAGATTCTGAGTCAATTATTGATTCACAAGTTTTGCTCTTTTGGCAAGAATGCTTCATATGTGTTGTTGCTCAGAGCACAAGAAGAGACACATAGTGTAGCTGATTGCCTTTCTTATAATCATACTGAGATCCCTCATGAGATCCCTCAGGGAGTTTAGATAGCAACATACCTGATCCTTCCACTTTGAAGTTCTTCCTTAGCCTCTATCCAATTGTTTTCCACCTATTTATGACCATTTCCAAAGTCAGTTACATCTTATTAGGGAGCTATTCATTTTAATAGAGGGGTCTGATAGGGCAGCAGTTCAAGTGGCTTTCAAGATTAAACACAAATACACATGTGTTACAAAATCAAAGAAGGAGGTAAGACAAAAATGTTTTTAAAATCCTACAAGCCATTGCTATCATCTGGGAATTATAATGTGAGATCCACCATCAGCTGATTAGCCCTTAAGGAAAGTCAGTATACATGTTGTTTTCTCATCTATAAACAGGGGCAAGTATTACGAACCCACATCAGGCACACACCCCATGCTCCTTAGACAGATGTGAAGAACTTGGCTAACAGATTTGGTAAGAAAAATTTTAGAATAAAAATGGCCTCCCTTATTTGTTGCCATTCCATGTAGATCTTTTTGATCCAAATTTGTATAAATACTTTAATTAAAAATAATTTAAGTAGAAGAAACAGAATAGTAAAACCAAAATCATACAGCAAAGTATCAAATAGGAAATAAAACCCCTTCATTTCACTCTATGCCAGCCGAACTTAGCCAGACTGATAATTTTTTTTCAAATTTTTAATTAAATTTGTTATTCTGAGATAATCATGAATCATATGCAGTTGTAAGAATAATGCAGAGAGATGTTATGTACCCTTTCCCCAGTTTCCCCCAAGGATAACATCTTGCAAACCTGTAGTATAATATCACAATCAGGATGTTGATATTGATACACAAGATATGGAAATTGAACTGGTAGATTTTCAAATACCTTTTGTCTTCTTCCTTGTTAGTGATTTCTCAATTAGAGTTAGGCTGTGAAAGTCAAGCTACCTGAGTATTAGGATGAAGTCATGGGAAAAGTGCTTCTCTATTGTTTTTCATTTGCATGCATCTGCCTTATTCAATACAGAATACTGTAGGCATTTTCTCTCCCTACCAGTTCTCCATTTCCCATGTTGGCATATTTCAAGTCCTTTTTTTCCAGCTTTATTGAGATACAATTGACACATGACTTTTGTGTAAGTTTATGTCCACAACATGTTAATTTGATCCACTTATATACTGCGAAATGATTACCATAGTATGGGTTAGCTCACACTTCCATCACCACACATATTTACCATGTCTTGTGGTGAGAACATTTTTAAGAACTACTCTTAGTAACTTTCAGGTATATTATACGGTCTTAACTATATCTAGGTCTTTGAAGTCATCAAGGACCTAGTCAAACAGAAGTCATCAACTGTTTGAAGAACAGTTGGGTGAAAATAGCTGATGTAGCTAATTCCTATGGAATAAATTTATTATATTAGAACTTGCGATGGAAAATTCCATAATCTACTTCCATAGACAAGAGTGCAATTGTAATTTCTGATGGCAGTTTGCTTTTCAATAAATTAAGACTAAGCAGTACCTTTCAGGTTTTTTGGTAGAACAAAGACTCAGAGAGTTTCATTCCAATAGTTAATGGAAAAGAGAAATTTTTCCAAGGAGCCACAAATACCCCATGGCAAAGTAATGATGGGCATGTTGGAGACTTAAACCGCTCACATTCTGCCACGATGGCTGGTGAAATGAGTTTGCTCTTGGGTTTCAAGTAGAATTGATTGGAAGGAAGTATGATTGCAGGGTGAATAAAAGTGACCCTGGGATTTTCCTTTGTCATATGACATGTCACTTAAAATTTAGGATATAATCACCTCACACCAGTTAGGATGGCTAACATAGAAAAGAAATAGGAACAACAAATACTGACCAAGATGCAGAGAAAGGGGAACCCTCCTACACTGCTGGTGGGAACGTAAACTAGTTCAACCATTGTGGAAAGCAGTATGAAGGTTCCTCAAAAACTCAAAATAGAAATACCATTTGACCCAGGAATTCCACTCCTAGGAATTTACCCTAAGAATGCAGCACTCCAGTTTGAAAAAGACATATGCACCCCTATGTTCATTGCAGCACTATTTACAATAGCCAAGAAATGGAAGCAATCTAAGTGTCCATCAGTAGATGAATGGATAAAGATGTGGTACACAGACAATGGAATTCAACCATATGAAGAAAATAAATCCTACCATTTGCAACAACATGGATGGAGCTAGAGGATATTATGCTCAGTGAAATAAGCCAGGTGGAGAAAGACAAGTACCAAATGATTGCACTCATCTGTGAAGTGTAAGAACAAAGAAAAAACTGAAGGAAAAAACAGCAGCAGACTCACAGAACCCAAGAATGAACTAACAGTTACCAAAAGGAAAGGGACTGGGAAGGATGGGTGGGAAGGAAGGGATAAGGGGGAAAAAGGGGCATTATGATTAGCACACATAATGTAGGGGGGGTGCCTGGGGAAGGCAGTACAACACAGAGAAGACAAGTAGTGACTCTGTGGCAATCTTACTACACTGATGGACAGTGACTGTAATGGGGTATGTGGTGGGGACTTGATAATGGGGGAATCTAGTAACCACAATGTTGCTCATGTATATTAATGATACCAAAAAAAAATCATCAAGGTGTACACTGAAAAAAAAATTTACAATATAATAATCATGTGTAGGTTGACTTACATATAATTTCTCATTTTATATTTAGTTGTGTTTTCTGTAAGAAGTTTTCACTTTCTCTTATTAAAGCAGAATTTCATAGTACTAACAAAAGAGTTATGCAAATGTTTGAGCAGGTAATATCTTAGTAGCTTAGAGAGGGTTAGTTATGTGTATATTTATACGCATAATTATGTGTACACTAGTTACCCTATCAGTGCTCAAGATCAATGCCTCCAAAAATGGGGCAAGTCATAGAAATGAGTGACCCAGGCTTGTTGGGGCACTTGGGCCTTTGTCTCCTTTAAAGGGGCAGCCACTGTATCACTAGTCCTGTGAGAATGCCTGCTGGTATGATTGCCATGTCTTTCAGTTTTCAAGAGAAAATGTAAATTGGATTTTTTTATTAAAGCTTTTAAAAGCAGACAAATACTTCAAATTTTAAATGTAAAGCCATGCACTATGTGCTTCTGTACCATATGCTACATTCTAGTATAATTTTCATTTAATTCTCAACCATTTTGTATTGAATGCCAGAAAACCCAAGAATACAGCTGCCACCTTAGACTTTACAACCATCCTTACAGCCTTTGCACCCGCACCTGCTCTCTCTCTCTGGACTTCTCTTTCTGCCTGTATCACCTCAGTGCTCCAGTCATTTCTACTCAAACTTCCAGTGTTTTTTTTTTTTCCCTCCTCTTGTGTTTCCCACTATTCTTCGCCCAAATCCAAGTCTGTTGCTTTTTTTCTAGTGAATTTCCCCATCTTTTTTTCCCACTACCCCATTCCTAGCCCTGGGACTGGACTTCTAACCAAGATCCTCCCTGCATTCCAGTTTTTGTAGCATTACCCAACCAGCACTGATCATCTTTTTCAAATACCTCTTTCATTATCTCCTTTGTCAAAAGTTCCTATGGTCCCTATTACCTGCCATTTAAATTCCACAACTTTTTTTGCCTAGATCTCCAGGTTTCAAGGTAGTGTTATCTTAGTTGTCTGTCGACCCTTCCCCTGGTTTTCTCCAATCACTGCTTCTTAACATCAACTCTTCTCCCCCAGGCCAGCCTCCTGGTGGGGGCTGCTGGCAGTCTTGTGAGACTGGATGAGGGGTGGATCCTTTCCCTAGACCTTTCTGCTCAGATAGAATAGATTCTGGAGTTCTGTGCCCTCCTCCCTTTTTTAAAACCAGGCCTCCTTTATCATTTGGACCGCAAGCCTTAAGGCGAGAAGAATGTGGAATAAAGGAAGACACCAGGTCTTTCTCTAGCTCAGGAAGAGGCTGGAGGAGGAGGGCTGCCTTGGGCTTCAGATTATGGGTGCAGTATGTCCGAGTTGGGGCTTCTCTGTGGGAGATTTTGGGATGGAGAAGCCTTGTTTTACTACCTTAGACATTACCTTCTCCAACCGATTTCTGCTTTCACTCCCTTTAGCTGAGGACACAAAATCTTGCTTTGTGTTTGTGGAAGCCATACTAACCACCATATAAATTTCTGTCATTTTGCAATTTGAATGCAGTGTATTCTCATTTGCCTTGCAGCCCACCCACTGTGCACGTGAGTAGATATTTGAGTGATTAACCTGGTCTCTTTAATCTACTGGAACAATGCATTCGTCGATTGAAGAGCTTCTCTACTCAGAAAAGTATTAAGGACGTTTCTTCTTTTACCCACGTAGTGATAATTCACTGAAATAGATTCTCTCTTGCCTCCCTTGACACTTTGTTTAAGCTCCTGGTAGGGCACAGAGCACCTACTGTTACAAGTAACTACTGTTACATAGTTATTTGAACGTGTAACCCTGCCATTTATCTATGAAGCAGTCATCCCTGCTTTTTTTGTGTCTCCAGCAGTACCTAGTCTGGTGTGCAGTCCAGTGCGGTAGAACCTTGACATTCTCTAATGATGCACCTGCAGTCTATCAGAAACCTTCAAGTCTGTGACTGGTATTAACTGAGATATGAATGTTGAGTGATTGTTAGTCTCCAGCTAAATGACAGGCTTTAAAGTCCTCTTGACTTAAGTATCAGATTCTACCAGCAGCACTTTGCATATATTATCTCACTTGTATTCAGAACAATAACCCTCTGAAGCAACTAATATTATCTTCATGGCAAATTATTGTTAACATTGACTTGTTAATAAGAAAAAAACACAAATGATGAATCTGTGAATGCCAGGGGCCTGTTGTGCCAATCTGGATCGGTAGTTAGACAGATGATTAGAAATGATAATATGATGAAATGCTGTGTTTTCTAATATATGAAACATTTTGATCAACAATGTGCAGATTAAACTGGAAAGTAAGATGAATAACCTGAAACAATAATGTTTATAATTTAATCGTTTTAATTTTTTTTAGCTTTCCTTCTTTCCGAAGAAGGAATGAAATACATGATTTGCAAATTATACCAGACTCTCAACTCTCAGTAAGAATTAATTTCACTTACTTCTTTCATCCTTTTTTTCTTTAACAGGAGATGGCTGTGGGCAAATAGTGACCTATCAGGACAGTGGTACAATGACATCCAAGAATTATCCAGGGACTTACCCTAATCACACTGTTTGTGAAAAGACTATCAAAGTACCAAAGGGGAAGAGATTGATTCTGAGGTTAGGAGATTTGGATATTGAATCCCAGACCTGTGCTTCTGACTACCTTCTCTTCACCAGCAATGCTGATCAGTATGGTAAGAAAAAAAATCTAGGTTTCTTTAAGCATGAAAAAAATTGAGATTTGGAGGAAAGCCAAGTTGTGTGTTGATTAGTGTTAATAACCTGCAAAGATTAGAAGAGAGCTTGCTTTTTGTAAACTCTGGTTCAGTGGTAGAGAGTGCCTGCTGAAGGGCAGCAGGGGAGATGGAATGTTCTGGAATACTCCCTGAAATTTTAGTATATGATGGTGCTAATGATGGCATGTGTGGCTGAAACAGCTGCATAGTTTTAGTGTATCCAGCTCAAATTTTTTATTAATCAGTTAACTGCTAAAACCCAGACCAAGTAATTTTAAGACTCAGCACCATCAGAATTTTGGATATTGAGTTAATGTTTTGAAAAAGAATAATATTTTCTGGCATTAATGTTCATAAGCTCTGCCAAGAGTAGGCATACTTGAAATGTGATTGCATTAACCACTGTGAATATGGTGAAGTTGTAGTTTTAATCATTTTTGATTGTCCATCCCCTGGCCAATTTTGTTTTAAATGTTTGGTTCATATACCTTGGGTGCCTTTATAACCCACACTGATGGTATCAAAATGCACTATAAACAAGTGGGACCAACACCAGCTTTCAAAGTAATCAGGCAAAACATGCACTTGATCTCATTGATGTTAAAGATAGGAATACTCTTCTGTCTGTCAGATACTATAATTATGACCGAGAGTTCAGATTCAAGCATCAGTTAGAAGAATGTACTTAACTGTTTGTGGCTGAGTTAAGACACTGACTTGTTCTTTTCAAATATCCTTGAGTCAGCCAGGAAGCAGCAAAGTTGATAAAGTATAAAGTGTATTAACTTTACTTTGGAAAATGTGTTTTTTTAATAACAAATTAAGTATTTAGAGATATGTTAAACACAAATTTTACTTTAAAACTTATATAAAAATTTTTTATCTAGAATATACTCTGGCTTTCAAGATCATATGTGCTATATCCTGGCAAAAAAACAGAATCCTTAAGTATACTCTGCTTAGTAGAGATTGTTTTCACTGTAACTAAGGAAATTCTGGGTTTTGGTTTAAGAAAACTGAGAAACTGAGACTCCCTTCCAAAGAAACACTAATGTCCCTTTATGGACTCAGCTCCTATCCAGAATCATGAAGCATCTCCTTCAATCCGAGATAGTTCCTCAGTTTTTCTTTGTCTCTTGCACAGTTTTGAAGAGCACTGACCAGTTATTTTGTAGAATGGCTATAGATTTGGGTTAGTTTGATGTTCCTTATGATTAGATTCAGATTCTACATTCTCGGCAAATATAAAATTTTAAAAAGTAATCTTTAAAAGGATTGTTTGCAACAGTTTCCACCATTAGAAGTTGTGCGGTCATATCCAGCCCCCGAGGCTCCCTACCCTCTTACCCCCACCATCTGCCTGAGGAATAAGAACTAAACTGCATGGAGCTTCCTCTGTGTCCCTTTTCACTGGTTTTGTCAAGTGGACTCTTTTTGCTTTCAAAACTACATCCATGTAGGTTATGTCAAGTGTCTTCCCCAAACAGTTCTTTGTTGTTCAAAGAAGCCAGTGTAATAGGAGACTTTGAAAGGACTCAAACATAAAGTGACACCTTCTTTTCAGGAATAGTTCATCTTGTATTGGGGCACATGAGATCGTACAGACTTGACTAAGTTAGCCAAAGCTATTCTAGGGTTGAAAAAATTCACATTTAAACCTGGCATTTTAAGATTCAAAGGAAGAATCTATTTATTTAAAACTGTTGTGTAGTACAGTTCAGATTGCTGCTTTGGTACTGATTCATAATCTCCTTTTATATTCATCATATAAAACATTAAGAGGCTAGTTATACAACACATTAAACTATAGGGAAAAGGAGATGCTGGCTTAGGCATTGTGTCATACCAATATGCCTACATTTAAAATGTGAAATATCTAACATTTGTGACCCTGACAGGGGAGGGCTATGAAATCAAACTGAGTATCATTATTTGCAACGTTAAAACTCTTTAGTGACCTTGTAACATTCACTCTCCCTCTGGTTAGTTTCCATTTCCAGTTTTGTTGACCAGAAAAGATTTGAAATCACTGAGTTTTGTTTCTGCCAACTGTTCAAGGGGCCCCCAGAGGAACTGTCATTTCTGTTTTCCTGATATTTCAAAATTGACTGGGTCCCAATTTTGTCCTGAAAATTGACCCTCCCACAGTGGGTTTAGGGTCGTTCCCAGACTGCCTGAAGGACCTGCTGGCGGAATCTTGGTGGGAACCAGATACTGGCTCCTCAGGATCTCAAAGGACCTTATTCTGATGGAGTCTCCTAGACTTCCCCACCCAGGTCACTGTGGATCAGTAAAACCAGGCTTCCTTCAGCCTGGATAGAGATGAGCTCTTTTGTTTCTGCCTAGATTTTTCACTTGTGCTTGAGAGTACAGACTCTGGAATTGGATACCTGGCTACAAGTTCTTGCCTTATTGCTTATTTTTATTGCTTGACCTTGAGCAAATACTTAATCTTTCTGTATCTCCATTTCCCCATCTTTAAAACATGTACAACAGTAGAATCTACCACTTAAGGGTGATTGAAGCATATATTTATATATAATGGCTTAAAAGGTCTGTGCTTTAGTGTAGCACAGAGAAGACAAGTAGTGACTCTATAGCATCTTACTACATTGATGGACAGTAACTGCAGTGGGGTGGCGGGAACTTGATAATATGGGTGAATGTACTAACCACAGTTTTGCTCATGTGAAACCTTCATAAGAATGTGTAGAAATGATACTTTAAATAAATAAATGAATAAAAGATCCATGCCTGGCACATAATAAGTACTCAGTCAATGTTAGCCATCATCATCACTCCCCTCCCCCTCCTCCTCCTCCTTGGTGGTCTTACACACAGTTTATTCTTTGTCTAGAGCAGAGAACACATTGGTCCCTCTCAATACCCTGAGCACCCTCCTTCCTGCCGGCAGCCCCATGCCCTCCTGCGCACATTCCTGGTGACCTAAGTTTGCCTGAATCAGTCCAAGCGCGGGGCAGGAGTTTCCTGAGCCAGAAATAGCTCCATGTGCAGATCTCCTCCATTCAGCCTTGTGAGATGAGCAGAGAACATGTATTTTTTAAGCCCCTAGTTTGTTAAGTTTGGCTTTTTCATTTTTGCCACTGTCGTCAGTCCATGCCTTTGTGTGGTCTTCTAGAAAGAGCCTCCCCAGCTTTCCCTCACTCCTGTCGCTCTAGGCCATGCCATCCAAGGTTTCCATCCCTCTAGGCCATGCCATCCAAGGTTATCTTTTAAATATTATTATTATATCCTTTTTTCAAAAACTGTTAACTGTGCTCCACCATCTACAGAACTTGTTAGCATGGCATTCAAGGCTTGCTCACTCTCTTCCCATCCACATTTCCAGCCTCATCTCAGAGTCTCCCCAGCTCTATGCCTTTTCCCTAACACATCACACAGTTTCCTGCCACAGTACATTTGTTGATGTTCTTCCTTGCGTGTGCCCCTCTCCCTTTCCTTACCCTGTTTTTTCTACCCCTTCCAATGTGTACACGCACATACACACACACACACACAGAGTAAAGGCAGACCAAATCTGATGCTACTTACCCTAGAACCTTTTGTGGTGTCTAGCAGCTCCACTCACTCCTTTTTGGGGGCTCATTTGATTTTCTAACCCTTCAAAAAAGCACCAATCTCAGTTCAAGATCATTATTTTAGCTTCTGTACCAGACATAGGGATTCCTGAGCAAGGAATTACATTTTATTCATCTTTTTAATATCCCCTATTGCTTAGCACAGTCTTACAAATACAGGTGGTCATTCAACATTTAATGAATCTGATTGCATGTAGCTTGATTTTGGCAAACATTTTAAAATCTGGATTTTTACAAAAGATAAATTAGTGTATTTTTACTCACTCTGTAGGAAGAATCACAGTAAGATTCCTCTGCCTGTAAATATGCTGTCTGCATTTAAAAAACGGCTTGATTTACATAGAATTTTAGGGCTCTGTGTATTATATATAGAAAGACCATGAAACACACTGTAACAGGTGGCTGCCATTGAGCATGCAATTCAGTGTGTGCACTGGGTTAGTACTTTATAGTTACTAACTCGTAATCCTCTAGTGGCCCTGTGAGAGAGAGCATGTGATCAACATCCACACATAAGTAAACTGAGGCTCCAAGAGGTCAAGTAAGTTGCTTATGATCCCTTAACTAGATTAAGGATTCCAGTCTGGGTATTTGACTCCAGAGACCCAGCTCTAAGCACTGTGCCATCCCGTTCAGTGTGACAAAAGCCATCTGATCCCATGGCTTGTGCCTAAGACCTAAGCCAGAGCTCTTGTGTGTCATTTGCTGGGAGGAATGGACACTTCTCTAGGTCTCCCTATAAGGATGTATCCTGAAAATAAAATGGAGCTCTGAAAAATCACTCACAGAGTATTAGCATAAATCTAAGGTTTAAAAAAATGCTTCTTACTCAGAATGCATTAGGAGGCACCACGGTCAGTGATAGAAACCAGTTCACTACAAGAACCTAATTGTAGTCAGCTAAATTGGTTCCGTTCTGCTGAATGATTTGTGCTGTAGAAAAACCAGAAAGTTTGAGAATTGTTCTTACATTTCCTGGACTCCCAGCACCACTCCCAACATTTTTAAATCATTGTCAGTGACTTAGAAGTACAACCATTTGAAATCACCTGTTAATATTCATATTACACTAAAGAACAAGAGAAATAGGCAAAGTAGGAAATAATGTTTCTTTGATATTATCTATTTGCCATATTTCTTTGATATTCTTAAAAGCTATTAAAGAAATACCAAGATTTCTGTGATAATTTTTTAGAATGATACGTACCTGGCATACTGCAATAAAATCTAATCATAATGCCTTGTCTATTGTTTTTTTTTTAATCCCAAATAGGGAAAAACACAAGATTGGTAGCCTCTATTCAATAAATGTTTTATCTCTCACCACCATATTATGGAGAATGCAAAATTCTTTGACTTTTAGAGATATGACAAAAATCCTTGAAAAAATGTCCAGCTTGTGGAGAGTTGTTTTGTACCCAAACACCCTAGAAGTACATTCCCCTGTATGACTGGGGCTACTTTGATGGAAATTCTTGAGGACTGCCTTTTGTTTTTGTTTTTGTTTTGTTTTGCCTTTTATACCAAGGTATAATTCAGAAAGAACTTAAATTCACAGATAAGGTTATATCAGCCAAAATGGTCCATGCTAGAGAGCTCATTAACATAATCATAAGCCTCCAGGAAGAAAAGCTATTGGTTTCCTCCTCCTCCTCGTACCCCCTAAATGCTTTCCTGGAGACACTGATTTAGTTTCAGTAATAGCTATCTTTTGTTGGAAGAGAAATAATGGTCTAGGTGGGTTGTGAGCTACAGTGTTACGGCACGTCTTGACCCCGGTCCCATAGCCCCAGGAAAGCTTCACCTTTGTCTAGGAATCTGCCTGCTTCATTTCTCATCTGTCACTGATTTTTGTCTGAGAACCAGCGACCACAACTCTTCAGGGATACCACTTAACATTCTTACGTGACTCTGGTTTTAATGGCACAGTCCAGGAATATCCCTTTTTTTATGCTAATGTCCCTCTTTTCAAAGAAAATGGCCCTGAAAATTCTGTAATTTTGTGCATTGACCTAATTGCAATTAGCAAGCAAGGATGACCCCTGCCATTTGACTGCGCTAAGAAAACAAATGGGAAAAGGACACAAGTCTTACGCATTTGCACTTCAGCATTTCTGCAGATTATTTTTAACAACATGCTTCTGAACACAAATCGGGGCCATGCTTGGTATTGCTTTCTGGGAAGCTGATAGTGTGCACTGTCTGGCTTTGCCGTGGTGCTCCTTGGGAGGGCCACTGAGGCTCAGTGGCATGTTCTTATTTGTCATGAGAAATTGAATGTGTGCTTCAGAAAATGCTCATAAGGTTAATGAAGGTTTTTAGGTTATTTTGTTGTTCAGTTTGATTCATGACAAATCTCTGAGGAGTTAGGTTTTTATGTGGTCTCTGTCTTGTTCACCATGGAGACTGCAGTTATGGGGTGCGGGGGGAGTCCTCTTTTTTTCTAACAATATGCATACATGTCCCTTTCAAAGATGAAACAATAACTTAGTTTCTTCAGTTTTGAGATGAAAAGCATATACCCACTTAAAATGACTTGGACCAGTTATTATTGCCTCATAACTTAGAGTCGGGCAGACAGTCCATGGAGAATGGCACAGTAGTATAAATTGCTGCCTGGATTGTCAGATTGCCAGAGAATCAAGAGGATTCTGGGTTTGGCCCAGGGCAGAGAGTTCATTCTTCATTGTGGGACAGTTTTCTTTTATTCATACTTACAAAGATGAAGGGTCCCTCTCAGCTGCTTATGGAACAGTAGCCCCAAACGGGCTGTGTTGTGAGGAGTTGGCCTACTGTGCTCAAGGAAGGCAGCTCCCGCAGTTCTGCCCTTTATCCTTTTCCCGAAGGAATCAGTCCATTGTCTGCAAGGTCTTGGTCTCATGTCTGGTGCCAAATGCCATAGTGTTATTCCACTGGGGATCATTCATAGCTCTTCCACAGTCCAGAGCTACCAATTATATTCCACAAAAGGTAGAGATATTTATCTTTCCTGATTTTTCTTCCTACTTGATGAACTGCCTTTCTGCTGTGCTCTAGTCCGATGGGAATGTCGGACTGCAAAGTAAAATGGGATGAACCTACTTTGCAGACAAGAATAAAGATGAGGGAAAGTGGGAATTAGCAAGTCCAAATCAGACACACACCCTGCCAGGTGTGAAGCAGACATCCAAGCAGTGGCCAAATTAGAGTTTTACTATATTTATGTGTATTTTTGGTCTAGGAAATCGTTTGTCTTATCCAACAACTTAGTGTGATGGCACACGCTTATCTGTTTGTTTAAAATAAGTATAATTTTACAACCTTTCCTTTCAACTTTTCCATAAAAATCTTTTTTAAAAGAATCCTGTTATTCAGCCATGAAAAAGGATATCCTGCCATTTGCATATCAGGATGGACCCTGAGCACATTAGACTGAGTCAGATAAGTCAGACAGAGAAAGACTAGTACTGTATGGTATCACTTACATGTAGAATCTAAAAGAGCCACCCTTGTAAAAACAAAGAGGAAAATGGTGGTTGCCAGGGGATGGGCAATGGGAGGATAGAACAGATGCTATTTGAGGGTATAAACTTGAACTCATAGTAAGCCCTAGAGAGAGAATGCACAATACAGTGAATATAGGCAGTAATAAGGTATTATAATAAACTTGCTAAGAGACTTAAACTTAATTATTCAAATTACTAAAAAGAAATTATGATTGTGTAATATGATAGAGGTGCTAATTATCCCCGTAATGGTAATCATATTAAAATATATAAATATATCAAATTAACATGTACACCTTAAATTTATACAGTTGAATATATTTGAACTAAAAAAATATTCCAAAGAACTTCTCACTGCTCATCAATTGAGACTTACTTACCTCACTGTTTTTATTAGAACTCACTGAAATACTACATAGAAATTTAAGAAGAAATTAGTATATCAGCCATTTTGGAGAAGTATATGTATGTTATTATTTTCTCTTGGGAAAAAATAATAGTAGTTGGAAAAATGTTCTGATTTATCAATAACAGCAAGTTACTAGTTTTTTATTCTTAGATTTGCAAAGCAAGTATCTTCTTTGTGCAAAGAGCAAAGGAATTTCAAATACATATAAAACAAACTGAGAATAAGCTCTGACTCGCCTTAATTTTGCAAAAAATGCTTGTCATTCTACTTTAGTATACAAAAATTCATTTAGTATAAATTGCCTATCTACTATACTAGGAAGACCTACGGAAGTTCATAAAAATCTACATATCTGTTAGATATCTATTGCACTAATATTTGCCTTCCTTTCTTGCTTTTCCATACTTCTCCTCCTGACTTCTGCATACTTTAAAATGACAGGATTAAATATTTTAGTATCTTTATAATCAGATTTGGTTTTCAAAACTGTTGCATGTAAAAGAACATTTAACTTCATTTCAATTCAAACAACATTTGGAAGACCACCACATACCAGGTGTTGTACAAGCTGCTAGAGACAAAGTGATGGGTAGAAAAGTTCCTAATCCCATGGAACACACTTAAAAAGGAAAACAGACGTTATTTATTTCCTTGTTTTATGTGTTTATTTATCTAACAAGTGCTAACATAGCACTCATTATATGCTAGATACAATTCTAAGTAATTTGCAAGTATTAACTCATGTAAGTAGTTATATACCACAAGTGTTTCTAAAGAGGGAAGTGATTTTTTTTTTTTTTTTTTTTTGCTACAGTTAAATTGTAGGGAACAACAGAGATTGGGGCATGAAGGTAAACACACAGCATTGCTCTTTAATTCTACCACATCTTCAGAATGTGAGACCTGGACAAAACATTGATCCCTAATGTCAGGAGAGGACTGCTTAGTTTTCATCCCCTCATCCTTCATCTTTAACCAGATGTTGTCATTGTTGCTGTGGATTCTCCCCATACTGTTTTATTTGGGGATAAGTTAATGAAGCATATCTTTCTTCAAAATTTGCTTGCTAATCCCTATTTTCCTAGAAATTACTGTGTCTTGCAAGATGACAATTTGTAAGCTAAAGTTTAACTAGTTTTAGGAAGGTTTTTTTTCTTAGCTCCAAATCTGATTTTATCCTTTGAAAGTTCATTGAACTTCCTATTACTTTTCAAGCAACTTATTCTAGAAACAGTATGTTATACTCTTAATTGTATAACTTATACTATGGTATTTCAAAAGCCTTTAGAAATTGTTCTGCTTTCTTGTAAATTTCATTTTATAAATCATAACAAATTATATTGGTTAGCCAGCAGTTATGTAGGAGAGAGATAAATGCATAAATTGCATGAGAACAAAATCTTTACCACCCATTGGACAGTCTTTTAATTCTAGAACCTTCTCGAAAAGAGGGAATTTATGAGTTTCTTTGAACAAATTTAGGAGACCCCCTAGAATATCATTTTTGTGATAATATTTTTTTTCCCACCTGTTTTTGCCTATTCCGGCTGCTATATCAAAATACCACAGACTGGATAGCGTATAAACAAAAGACATTTGTTTCTCACAATTGAGAGGCTGGAAGTCCAAGATCGTGATCCTGGCAGATTCAGTGTAGTAGCTGGAAAGAACCCATTTGCTGGTTCAGACTTCTCTGCTGTGTCTTCACATGGTTGGAGGGGCCTGCAAGCTCTCTGGGGCCTTCTTCTTGAGAGCTTGTTTGGAGGTTCTAGCAGGGGAGCGCAGCTACTCGTATACCCTTGACCGAAGAACGGTCCTCCTCTATCGGGGAAGGTCGTCCTCTTCGACCGAGCGCGCAGCTTCGGGAGGGACACACATGGGTCCTTCTTCTTAAAGGCACTATACCCAGTCATAAGGGCTTGACCCTTTGAAGCCTCCCAAAGTCCCTGCCTCCTAATACCATCCCACTGAGCATTAGGATTTCAACATAGGAATTTTGGGGTGGGGGACACAAACATTTACACCATACTTTAAGCAAATTTAGGAGGACCCTAGAATATCCTTATGCAATACTACTTTCTTTACTAACTAATGTATTTGACCTTTGTTTGCTAGTCTTTTTAACCTATCTCTTGGGTTGCACGCAATTAATTAGTTGCAACCTTATCCAAGTGAGCCACTTTGCCTCTTTGGCATGTCAGTATAATTACAATCTGTCACTTACTACCAGTCTCAGTATTAAGCAAAATTTCAGTTGGGTAAAGATTACAACCTTACATGTGTGTCATCTGGTAAATTTGGCCTTTAAGGAAAAAAAAAGTGCCATATATCAATTCTTTGTTCTGGTCTAAATTTTGAAGTGTGCCAAAAGTATGCTTTCTTTTAGGACCATATTGTGGAAGTATGCTGGTTCCCAAAGAACTCTTGCTGAACACAAGTGAAGTAACTGTTCGTTTTGAGAGTGGATCCCACATATCTGGGAGGGGTTTTTTGCTGACCTATGCCAGCACCGACTATCCAGGTATAACAGAAGAATCAACATGAGTCTGTAAACCTTTATCTGTCTAAGAATTCCTATTGCTACTGGACTGCCACTGTCCCTGGAGAGAATTGACCTCAGATAGAGAATTAAGATGTGAAGAAAGATAGGAATGCAATGTCTTTGTAAGTAGTTAGATCTGTACTGAATACTTTGATAGAACATGTTAGATTCATCAGCTGACCTGTGTGGAAGAGGGTTGATCTCTTTTTCCTAGAAACTTTGGATGGAGCATCTTCAGGGCTACCCTGACCCTTCTAGTGTCTGGCTATTCTCTGGAGCCCTTCACCAACCCTGTTCTTAACTCAAGCCTTTTAACCAACGGCACTGCCTACCCCCCACATACATGTACCCCTACTAGTGCATCAGCATGGGACGTGTGTGAGTATGAGCAGGATGGAGTAACCGTCACAGAGTGCCCTAACCGTGGAGCTGACTCCAGCAGGAGAGAAGGGAAGCATAAACACCGATGAGAGAGGGAAGTGTGGCCTCCTGTCTAGGCCTCTGGTTCTCCAGAGTAATTACCATGCAGTCCACTGCATGCCTGCCCAGGGTCTCAGACATGCCCAGAGTTTCTGCCCTCAGTCCCCTCTGGAAGAAGTACTCGGGGGAATGAGTGTGCACCATTCGTTTCTCTCTCAGCCAGTCAGATCTGACCTATTCCAGCAGTCCCAAGCATGGCCAGTGTTCACCATTCATTGCTCTCTAAGAATTACTGAAAAGATTAAGGAAAGAATTATTTCACCAAGTGTGGAATATTTTGGAAACTATACCAGGCTGATCTAAATACAAGAAAATTGACAGTATCTCAGTGTCTCCATTGCTGAGTATTTGTTCAGTTTTATACTCCAAAGAACACTCTCTGTTTAAGTCCTTGGTCTTGATTGAACAAGGTAGAGGCTGTTTGTGTTCTTGGTAAACACCTGCTTCTGTGTCACTTGGGTGCCACTAGCTAAATTGTTAAATTAAAATGTTCCTGAACCTTCTCTATGAACCACACTGGGCTTTTTAATTGTTTTCCTCCTGCCAGTTGAGGTTTTATACATAATCTTTGTAGGCATGTAGTGGATAGTAACTAATTAGTGTTGATTTTTCTGTTGGAAACAGATTCTGCTATTGTTTACTGGACAATTGCTGAAAAATCATCATTGGTGGTAGAAAAGAGAAATTGAAAGGAACTGATGAAATCCTGGGAATAGTGTTCTCAGTTTCAGTTTATTTTTAAACAGGAAAATTCAGATAATGAGATAAAAAGTAAATGCTTTTCTTAAAATGGCCTTTTTTATTTAAAAAGAAACCTTTGAACATTAGTGTCTAACTTCCATTCAGTATGCTAATTACAATTATCTTTATTTATGACAGATTTAATAACATGTTTGGAGCGAGCTAACCATTATTTGAAGACAGAATACAGGTAAATATAGGTGTCCTGGCTGTGCTGCAGTCGTACATTGCTCAACATTTGGTTTTCCTTAACATTAAACCAGATAAAGTTACTTATTTGTGTTTGTTTTTTTTTAATATCATCTATGTTATAATCAATGAGGAATATTTGAAATGGTTTCTTATACAGTAGAGGCCAACCAATTTTTTCTGTTGAGGGCCAGATAATAAATATTTTAGGTTTCCAGGCCATGCCATCTCTTTTGCATCTATTCATATAAGTCTTTGCTGTTGCTCTAATACAAAAGCATTCATAGACAATATGTAAACAAATGAGCGTGGCTGTATTCCAATAAACTTCATTTACAAAGCAAGCAGCAGGCTGGATTTGGCCCACGAACCACGGTCTGCTGACCCCTGAGTCCTGTAGCACCAATGAGCCCTAGTGGAACCCAGAAGTACATTTTTTCCTGGCCAGCATCTAGGAATGACTTTTGTAATCCATTTACTTTTGGAAAGGGTTCATGTTTTCTTTTCCACAAGAAAGAAACCTGCTGAGAATAGGAGATAAAATTTTCATCACAGCTTTACTTTAATTATGTAATCTCTTTGATACACATTTCCTTATCTATAAAGTCAAAGAGCCTAACGCAGGATGTCTCAACCTTGGCACTGTTGATATTTTGGGTTGGGTGACTTTCGGGTTGTTGTGACGAGCTCTCCTGTGTGTTGATGGATGCTCACCAGTACCCCTGCCCTCTGCCCTCTATGCCAGTTGTGATAACCAAAAATGTCTCTGGACACTACTGAATGTCTCTCAGTGGGAACAGTTCACCCTCAGTTGAAAAGCTATCTGGAGATCATTGTCAACTGCAACACTACTAACAACTGTAACTCCTTAGAGAGCTTTCTTAGTGCCAGGTACAGCTCTCTGGACTTAGCTGATAAGTGACTCATGTGAATATTCCAACATGCCTGCAAAGTAGGTCCTATTACACCCTGAAACAGGCACAAAGCAATTAAGAAACACCCAGAGCTACACACTTGATAAGTATATCCAGAGAGTCAGGCTCAGAAGTCCACCGTCCTAGCCATCTCAGATGTTTCAATGAATGGGATTATTTTATATGCAGAATCAATGCTAGTATTAACTAATATTAAGTCTGGTAAAAAAAAAAGAAAATGGCCAATAATTAAATGCTGCTCCATAAAGTTGCCTTTTATCCAGTGTAGTTATAAGCTAACATTCTCAGAAAGCTTTGTAGCTTTCCAGCTTCTCTATACATTTCCAGTGGTGACAGGGCCTATAGGCATTAATGGTCATTTCTTGTCCTCCTAAAGAATATACTCAGCCTATAGGAGGATATGGTGCCAGATCATCTAAGCCATTGCCTGGCTGTTTTTGTAGTGTTTCATTAAAGATGAGGTGATAAATAGTATAGGTCCACAATCCCTCATGTATAATTGTGAAATGTAGAAAGCATTAAAAGTCAAAAGGTTTTTTGTAATTCATTTGGTGGAAATACCTGGTTAATGTGACCTGAAATACATTTGACAGCAAAATTGGACTACGTTGACAAGTCTATTTAGTCTTTATGTATTTGATTTATATGACTCTTCATGTATTTGATAACAGAGATACTGTTTTTTATCAATATGTGCAGACCTCAGTGGGGTCTTACGTCATATACATCATTGGCAGTGTTTTACTTTTCTAGAATCCAGAAAATTCTGAATTCTGGAATACATCTGGTTCTAGGGGTTAAGATAAGGAATGTAAACCTGTAGTAGGATTCTCCATTACTGTTATTTCTTAATTCACTGATCATTGTGCAACGCTGCACTACATAAGGTCAGTGGGAAATAATTGTGAAACATGTATTTGGGTAGTTTTGATAATTAGATGTCATTTCACATCTGATTTGCTATGTCAGCAGGAGGAAGCTGAGAGGAAATTAAATAAAAACAACTGCTATTTTGGAATCTGGGCTGGTACATTCTTTTTAAACAAACTAAGTAAACGTTATAATGTGGAATATATAAAACAAGGGTATACAGAATTCAGTTCAACTTCAGAATTGTCAATGTTATAATAGTTGGACTTTATGCATGTTTTTCATAGATTGTCTCTCTCTCTCTCTCTCTATATATATATATGTATATATATATATTTATATATATATACTGTCTATATATATATTTATATTTATTTATATATATTTATATATATAATATATATTATTATATATATATATATATATGTATATATATATATATATATATATAGCTGTTTTTCATAGCCTGTTGATATGTTGATACTTGAAGGAACCACAGATGGGGGAACTGAATATGTAATATTCAGGGTCACACAGCCAGCTAGGTAGTACCACTTCCTTGGTCAACACGCTTAAGTCCCTCCAACCATACCATTTGCCATGACATGCATCTAGAAACTTCCTTGAAAAATGTTAAGTAAATGGAATCTCAATTTTAAAATATAATTTTTTTAGTCAAACTCATAGAAACCAGAAAGTAGAAAAGTAGTTGCCAGGGTCTGTGGATAACAGAAGTATGTAGAGGTTGGTAAAATGTACAAACTTTCAGCTTTAAAATGAATAAGGCCCAAGGATCTAACATGTAACATGGTGACTATAACTGATAACACTGTAACATATAATTGAATTTTCTGAGAGAGTAGAACTTAAATGTTCTCACCATATTTTTAAAATACATATTTATGTTATAAAAATATGTGAGGTTATGGATATGTTAACTAGAAGGGTAGTATATATAAAATCATCATGATGTACACTTTAAATATCTTACAATTTTACTTGTCATTTATACTGCAATCAAGCTGAAAAAATATATACATGCCTCTTCTTCTGATTGCAAAATGTAATTCAGACCTAATGTAGACCATCACTGTCCAGTACCTATAGCTATTAAGGGCTTAAAGCGCAAATAGTCCAAATTGAAATGTGCTCGAAGTATAAAATATACTGCAGATTTTGAAGACTTGGTACAAAAGTAAAAGGACTGGAAATATATCATTGATATTTTTTTTTGTTCATTATATGTAAAAATGATAAAATTTGAACATACTGGGTACAATAACATATATTATTAGTATTAGCTTGCCTGTTTCTTTTTACTTTTTTAATGTGGCTACTAGGATATTTAAATTTATATATGTGGCTTCCATTATGTTCTTGTTGGATAGTACTAGCAGAGTGAAGCAAGATGTTATTGAGTTAAGACAGAAAGTAAAACTTCATCAAAATCCTCCTCTCAGAAAGAATCAAGAGATTTTCTTCCTTTCCCTCTTTTTATTCATAGAAAACAAGTTATTTATATATTTTAATAATATGTTTTTATAAAAATGAGGTCATAGTGTTTAGAAACTTTCCTTTTTGTCTAAAAAATATTTCTTCGACATCTTTAAATCAGTTAAGATGCATTAGGGAAGCTCACTGTTTAATAAAGTTTATAATGAATCCTTACATAAAACAAATAATTACTGTGTAAAACTTGCCCTCAGATTAACATTTTAGATCTGTGTTCACAAATGAGGTTTCTGATCTATTAAAGCAAGGTATTTCCTCCTACATCTTTTAATACCTTTTAATTTAAATACAATTTAATAAAATATAAATTATTTTCTTTTTCCAGTAAATTCTGTCCAGCTGGTTGTAGAGACATAGCAGGAGACATTTCTGGGAATGTGGTGGATGGATATAGAGATGTAAGTAATTGAGGGTCATTTTCTAAGAAAAGTTAAGTGCTGTTCCTCTGTCTAAATTTATTACAAAGCTGTAATATATGTAATGATTCTATCTTTACATGCATGATTCTATCTTTTCTGAGAATAAATGAAATAATAAATAGGAGAACCAAGATTATCCATGCATTTGTTCCTGTTTTTAGCATTTCCAGTTATGTATTCTATAAATGAAATGGTAAACAAAACCTTTTTAACACCCAAGAGTGTAATTCCATCTATTTTTTATAAGAGGTCGTCCTTTTTGTTACAATTTGTTTCCTTATTTTGTTGCTCCAGTTGTTCATGTAATACAGCCAAGGACATGAACATTTACATCACCGAACAGTGACGCTGTCTGGAACCAGTGAAGCTATCCATCCTGCTCTTATATATTATCACCCTACTGCCTTGCACCCCAGTATGCCTAATGAGACTCTGGGTTATACATTTTCCCCAGAGACACATGAATTCACAAGAAGTATTTTTCTAAAGTGTATGTATCCTGTCTCCAGATAAACAATCCTTCATTTCTTACTGTTTACAGATTTCTATCCTGAAAATCCAATGCCTGGTTTCTTAAAATTTGCATTGCTTTTTAAAATAGTTGGGTTTATAGTTTATGGAAATTGGCTTGAGTTATTAAAAATGTGAAAATCTGTTTAGTGATTTTTAACTTTTCTAAGATTTTAACTTTTGACATGTGCTTTCACGCATGGAGAAAGCATACGTCTTTTAGGAGATTGATAATTCATCTCCACTGGGGAGGAAAAAAACTTGGTTTTACTTTGCTTTTAGCGCATCTTGATGCTGGAAGAGCAGATTTTGTTATTTTGCTGTTTCCACTTTCATATATTGTCATTCTGTACAAGATTGACACAGGATATTCATTTTTCCTATAAATTATTTGAATCCTAAAGTGGTTTACACTATCTCAGTCTGAAGATATACTTGGTACAGCCTATTTCTAAAAGACTTCCCAAAATTCAGAGAAATAAAAAGTTGAAGTAAAGTCCCCCACCCATCAATAAAAAATTTTTATTTATCATTTTCCTGTCCCGAGCAAGGAACTTAAGAATCATGTACAATAAGAAAAATAGCATTATTTTGTATTTACTTTGGTTTTCTTGTCTCCCCTTGACCACTGTCTTTCTTAGTATAACAGGTAAATGGTTTCCTGTGTGGTAGATCTGAGTACATAATCTGCAAGTGCTAGCAAAAAGATTCCTATAACTGGTTTTATACCATTTGCTATTAGAATGATTTTTTTCTGGAGAGAAAAATTTGTATTTTGAAAACAAATCTCTTCACAGAAGTCTGAGTAGTGCCTTTTTTGTATATGTTGATATTGTGGGTGTATCAGATATCTATTGCTACATAACAATAATACCACAAACTTAGAAACTTAGAAACTTAAAACAACATATGTATCATCTCTCACATTCTGTGGTCAGGAGTTTGGGCATGGCTAAGGGGAGTTCTTTGCGTAGGGTCTCACAAGCGTACAGCCAAGGTGCCAGCTGGGACTGCAGTTTCATCTGAGGTTTGAGTGGGGAAGGATTTGCATCTAAGCACAGATGGTATTGGCAGCATTTAACTGAATGCTTATGGATTGTTAGATGGAGGACCTTCAACTCCTTGCTATGTGGACCCTCCCAATATGACTACTTGTTTCTTCAAAGCCAGCTAGGGAGAATTTGCCTACAAGGGAGTACTATAACAAGACAGATTATAGTCTTACGTAATGTTATGATGGAAGTGGTGGCCCATCACTTTTGCCATATTCTGTTAGTTAGAAGAAAGCCACAGCTTCCCCCAATACCCAGAGGGGTCATTCGGTGGGGGAATACTAGGAGGCAGGGATCGTGGGGGTCATCTTAGAGTCTGTCCTCCATGATGCCTTCATCATAGAAGATGTGTTCCATAGCAGCACGTCTTTCCTGGAAGTATCTTTGCAAAACCAAAACACATTCTCTAGGTCAGGATGACAGAATCTGTAAAACAAGTTGCAGGGAAGCCGTTGAAGAAAAAGGCACTCTGTCTCGGGCAGACACTTATTCTTTGGGGGGCCGCTACTCCTGTAAACTACATACTTAGCTACCTAGTGGGCCAGTTCCCAAGTAAGTCCGCATAATGATGGTGACTGATGTCATTTTGAGATAGTTATACAGTATTTTTTATCTCACTGAATAAATACTTCTACCTTTTATTGAAATGAGTTATAGTTTAGCAATATCATAGGTCAAAGAGGAATCCTGACCACAGTTATAATGAAATGGAAAACTCCCACTGTGTTTCAGATGTGTTCTTGAGTAAGCTAGGAATGATGACATTGCTGTTTTTCAGACCTCTTTATTGTGCAAAGCTGCCATCCATGCGGGAATAATTGCAGATGAAGTAGGTGGTCAGATCAGTGTGCTTCAGCACAAAGGGATAAGTCGATATGAAGGAATCCTGGCCAATGGTGTGCTTTCAAGGGAGTAAGTACTTTGCCTTTTGTTCTGAGTGGAAAGTAATCCTAAAGGCGTAATTAATCAACTCACAATTTTGAAAGGACAGCAGGTATGTGATACCAAGGGTTTGTCAACTGGGAGAAAAAAGTATGAGTGCTTAGAGTAGCATTTATGGTGTCTGTGTGGAAGATAAATGCAGCAATAGAAAAGCTCACTGTGCTGACAAGTAAGTTAAAAGGGTACACATCTGAACTCCAAGGGCAGAGGAGTATTTTTACACTCAGTTCTTTACTAGGAGAGAATAAAGGCTTATTCCTTTTTGTTCTTTTCCATTTTCAGTAAATTGTTGCTTATCTCCAATATTACCAAAGATAATGAAGGAGACGGGGGACTAAAATAAGCCCATACAAAACTACTAAGATCAACAGAAGGTCCCTAGAGACAATCTCTTAATGATGAATAATAGTTGCACATGAAACAAAGATGGCTTTTGTTAACGTTAATTTGTCTGGTGTTATCCTTTGCTCTTTTAGTTTCCTAAGAAAAAAGTATGTCAATTGCTCTAAACGTTTCAACCTCAGCTTTTAATCCTTTCAAGTTTCCTCAGCTTCTGCAGAAGAAAACTAGAGCTCTTAGAACTAAATACAGGTGGGCCTGTGGTCCAGATGTTCACCCTACCAGCAGGCAACTTGTGATAGTCCAGAGGGGGGCTCCTCTCGGGTGGATGCCTCATGGGGAGAAGTGAGCCTTGAGCCACTGATTTCTCTCTCTCTTCCTCCCTAGCTGCCCTGGAAATGTCTTCCTACTACTGTGACCCTATGTTATTTTGGATAGGGTGCCATGTGGTCTTGGTCCCAAGGATAAGCACAAGGCAGAGGCTGGAGGCATTTCAGGATCCAACAGTAGGGAAAAGGACCTGTGTCTTCTGCTGCTCACTTCTCTGTGTGTGGATCCCCGCTCCCCCCCCCCACCACCACACACACATTTCGGCCTTTCTTCATGTAGAAAAACACTATCATATATTGCTGCTCCATTCTTGTACTGGGTTGTGGACCATCTCTGGTTAAAAGAAAAAAAGAATCACATTATGAGGATAGATACGTTCCCAAGTTAGTTAGCATAAATATAGTGACTCTGATGTCATTTTGAGAAAGTTATACAATAAATTTTTCTTCCTATTATACTTTTATTTAAATACATTATAGTTTAGCTTAGCAATATTGTGAATCAAATAGGAATTCTGACCCCAAGCTACAACATTGTTTTTATTTTTATTTCTTAAGGTTTTTTTAAGTGTAGTTGATACATTGGTTTCAGTTGTACAACATAGTGATTTGGCAATTACATACATTATGAAATGCTTACCACAATAGCTGTAGTTAACATCTGTCACCATGTAAAGATACTCGATATTATTTATATTCCCTATGCTATTTTAAGTTTAAGGAAAACATATTTTAAGCTCCAGAGAATCAACTAAAGAGCTCACAGGTAAACTGTGAGTTTACTAAAACCCATTTCCAGATTGGAGTGTTGGCCTAAGTCACAGGAGTGGGGATTTGAAAGTTGTAACAGAAGTTGGGGGAGAAGTTGATTAGGTCGCCATCAGGAAGGAAGCAAGCCTTGGGTTTCATAGAAAGCAAGGATGAGGCTTAGGGTCCCAGGGGGTCAAGTCAAGGCCTGGGCAGGGGCACTGGAGAGGAGTTGCGACAGCCACCGGCACTCGTGCATATTCAGCAAGTGGGTGGCTGAGGAGAAAAAGTAGAGCTCCCACAGGCAATTCTGAGTTGACAGTGAGGGTGGGAGTAACTGGAGAGGGTGTTACAGGCCAACTCATTCACAAGATGCTGTACGTAATCTATAAAAGGCTGTCATCCAATGGGACTATATCAAGCTGAAAAGCTTCTGTACAGCAAAGGACATCATCAATAGAACAAAAAGGTATCCTACAGTATGGGAGAATATATTCGTAAATGACAGATCCGATAAAGGGTTGACATCCAAAATATATAAAGAGCTCACACACCTCAACAAACAAAGAGCAAATAACCCAATTAAAAAATGGGCAGAGGAGCTGAATAGACAGTTCTCTAAAGAAGAAATTCAGATGGCCAACAGGCACATGAAAAGATGCTCCACATCGCTTGTCATCAGAGAAATGCAAACTAAAACCACAATGAGATATCATCTCACACCAGTAAGGATGGCTACCATCCAAAAGACAAACCAACAAATGTTGGCGAGGCTGTGGAGAAAGGGGAACCCTCCTACACTGCTGGTGGGAATGTAAATTAGTTCAACCATTGTGGAAAGCAGTATGGAGGTTCCTCAAAATGCTCAAAATAGAAATACCATTTGACCCAGGAATTCCACTTCTAGGAATTTACCCCAAGAATGCAGCACTCCCGTTTGAAAAAGACAGATGCACCCCTATGTTTATCGCAGCACTGTTTACAATAGCCAAGATATGGAAGCAACCTAAATGTCCATCAGTAGATGAATGGATAAAGAAGATGTGGTACATATACACAATGGAATATTACTCAGCCATAAGAAAAAAACAAATCCTACTATTTGCAACAACATGGATGGAGCTAGAGGGTATTATGCTCAGTGAAATAAGCCAGGTGGAGAAAGACAAGTACCAAATGATTTCACTCATATGTGGAGTATAAGAACAAAAGAAAACTGAAGGAACAAAACAGCAGCAGAAGCACAGAACCCAAGAATCAACTAATAGTTACCAAAGGGAAAGGGACTGGGGAGGACGGGTGGGAAGGGAGGGATAAGGGTGGGAAAAAAAGAAAGGGGGCATTACGATTAGCATGTATAGTGTGGGGGGGCACGGGGAGGGCTGTGCAACCCAGAGAAGACAAGTAGTGATTTTACAGCATCTTACTATGTTGATAGACAGTGACTGTGAACGGGGACATAGGGGGGACTTGGTAAAGGGGGGAGCCTAGTAAACATAATGTCCTTCATGTAACTAGATTAATGATACCAAAATAAAATTTAAAAAAAATAAAAAATAAAATGAAATAAAATAGAAAAACAAAACAAAACAAAAAGGTAGTCATCCATAAAGCATGTATCTGTGTCCTCTGTCTGTCATGTACTTTCTGACCTTCCCATGTACTTTCCCCTGTGGATAAGGAGTTTTAGCTATGCGAAGCCCCGAAGTGTTCTTTTCCTATTATCTGAATATTAAAAGACAAATTAGTCTTAAAATTCGTGCCAAAGTTTAAGATCTAAATAGCTTGGCAACAAGATGCCTTTAGAAACCAAAATACTCAAATAAATAAAATGTTTATGTGTGCATGCACATATGTACTATTTATAAATAAAATTTTATATATGTACACACATCTATTTTATATATATACATAAATTTTTTTTCACTTATGTATTTGCTTCAAACTCTTTGTACCTTAAAATTTATATCCTGATTTATGGTCAAAGTGATTGTTTATGCACAGTAAGCTTTAAATGTTAGCTGCACCTTGACTCTTGAAGATCTCTTTTGTTTTATGTTTTTTATGGTTTGTTGTGTTGATACTAGGGCACTATTTCAGGAAGGTATCAGGTTGTGGGCTACATTTGTTTCGTTCTGCCATCTTGAAATAGGGACAAAGAACTGGCCTTTGGCTTTAAATCTGTTTTTTGGAAACTCTTGCCTATGTTTGTATACATTTTGAATGCTTTTGTAGAAAAATAGGATAGTAAAATTTTTAACTTTTAAAATCCTACTTGGGTTTTATTTTTATTTTGAAGAAAAATTATTAAGACTATTGAATAAAAGTAGACCTATTGAAAAATTATTGAAAAAAAGAACTATATTCTCAGTTATTTCTGTTACATCACTGAGCTTAATACATATGAAGTTGCTTTATATAATTAGAAATGAAACTAATATGCAAAAATAAGAGTACAGAAATCTGATGTTTTGAATTAGGAAATTAAATAAACTAGGAAAAGTTTTGGTCATTCCATATAGTTATTTGGACAAATTGTCCGATTTTTGTTTTAGCAGAGTAGAAAGTCCAGAATTATATCAAGGTCTCTTCTTCCTTCTAGCTCGGTGGTTTTGCACTGACCGGCAGACAGGAGTAAAATGTATGCATATGGTCTCTCCTACTCATTTTGATTCCCAAATCCGTAGGGAATAGATGTTTTTATCTGTGCAGTTTTGCTGTCAGGGAGGACTGTACACGCGGTCACTGAACTTCTGTTCCCATATGATTGTCTGGCGTCCAGGAAAAAACACAGAAGGAAGCATTGCCGCTGAGGAAGAAGGAGTCCCTAAAGTAAATATCTAGGTCCTTCTGGGATCCATCCCTGGCCGGGTCACTTCCTGGACTTGAGGAGACCAGAATGGAATCAGGAAAGAGAGCTGACCTCACACCGGGGACAATGGCTCAAACCCACAGCGGGGAAAGCTTCTCTTTCTGTTTATGTCAGACTCCTCTTGATGGCTTCTTCAGTCCTCTGGGAAGGCTGGCAATTCCTCACTCACCTACCAGTGGGGAAGCCTCAGAACTCCTGAACTCCCTAGGGTGGTTTCATTTTTGAAAGAGGAGCTCATTTACCTATGGAATTCTCTAAGTGGTTGTATTTAGTTAGTTTAATGAGTGAAATGGGAAAACATTCCAGCTGATAATGGAGGAAAGCCAGGCAGCGAGCTGTTAGAAGCAGAGCCTTCCCTGGCAGCGTCTTTTCAGAGCTAACTCCAAACTTATCCTTCTTTCCGTTACTTTTGTTTTTCAACAACAAAAAAATATTTTGATGTTTCATGGCAATGGGAATGAGTTTAGGTGCTCAGGGTTGCAGCAGTATTATTTGGATTAAATTTCAAGGGTAATAGTGCAGAAACGATAGAGGAAATGGAAAAATCAGTCAGTCAAAGAGAGGCTGTAAATAAATCTTAATAAAAATGTAAATGTAGGTTGCAACAGTGTGCCACCTTTAAGATTAGGAGAGCTGGACCCTCACCCCATCTTTGCCACTAACTGTGAACTTCGGCATGTCTCACAACCCAAGTGCATCTGCATTTTCTCATGTGAGAAATGACCTGTGCCTGCATTATCTTCAGCACAGAGATTACAGTAGAACCTTTATGTGGCATGCCAGGGCTTATAGTGTCTGCCTGACAGTAACGAAGAATATGGAGAGAATCCATTCTAGAGTTTGACCACCTGTTACTTAAGGGAGGAAAGAAAAAAAAACTTTGATAGGAAGGTGCTTATACCCTAGTCCAGACTATTTTTGGGTGCTCGGAAGATTCACAGTTCAGTACTCTGTCCATTATTGTCATACATAATTCAGAATTAAACATGTAAAATAACACGCAGTACTCTCAGATTGTAAAATAATTGAACACAACAGTGACATCTGCCTTTTTTGTGTTTACCTCTAATATAGTAAGTTCTGTGCCCATAAGATTAATCTTGAAAATTTGAAATTTTCTATTCATTCTACACATTTTTACACCATTGAGTTGGTGAGGGCTTCACAAAAAGGCAGATACGGTGTTGGGCCTTAGGAATCTCTTCTCCACTGGGGAGAGCAATGCTGACTTAGTAAGTTTGCCGGTGGGAGTCATGCTGCTGTAAACTGATGGGTCCCGAGGCCTGGGGATCAGTGCCAGAGAAGCGGGGGACTGTCTCCCAGCAGTGAGGGCCCAGTCAGGTCGGGTCAGTGACATGCTGTGAGCTGTCCCCAGCAGTGCCTCGTTATCCAGAGGCAGGAGCTGGTGG
This sequence comes from Manis javanica, assembly GCF_040802235.1. Taxonomy (NCBI): domain Eukaryota; kingdom Metazoa; phylum Chordata; class Mammalia; order Pholidota; family Manidae; genus Manis; species Manis javanica. Next base: position 37,820,960 of record NC_133168.1, read on the forward strand.
CTACAGTACTAGGAGTGTGACCAGAGAGAGACTGGGCTGACGCTGTCCCCGGGGCAACACTGCTGGGGCGGAACCCCTCATGGAGCGCAGAGAAGGCAGCTAGCTGGCAGACGACATACTCATTCTTCCAAAAGTGACCAACCTTCCTTATTTCTCTCAAAGGTTCTTGATTATTGACGCCAAATGAGACACTTTAAGGTAACTTCCTGAAGCAGAGGGAGTATCAGGGCAGCCATCCTTTCTGCCTCCATCACCGCGTGTTCATTAATTGGGATCGGACATTGTTCCTGAGACTGCAATTTTGCACATTCCTTCCCATACAATGTGTGGGGTGATGGAAACAGCTCAGGATTTTGGTTCCAGAGCAGTGTCGCAGAGTCCTGCCCACTTGTCACCTGTATAACTTTAGGAACGCTGCTTCCCTTCAGTGGGCCAATTCAAAGCACCGGTGATGAAGATAGTAACCGTGGCCTTGCAGGTGCCGTGAGGACCCTGCGAGGTGTGGGAGGGCCCTGGAGCCCGTGCTATAGCACTGTATCCGTCACTAAGATCCAGTTAAACAACTCACCCCACGTTTGTGTTTATAATTTCAGTGGTTCCCTGTCGGACAAGCGATTTCTGTTTACCTCCGATGGTAAGGATCATACTTTCTTTAAGAATTTGATATTTTTAAATCTTCAGTGATAGTTCATTCTTCCCTCAGATGACATAAAGGACTTTTATTTTTATTTTTACCTCAGGTCACATAGCACCAAGTAGACTTTCACTTAAAAAAATACACAAGACAAGAAGCCCAATTAGCTTTAAGCAGAAAATATTTTTCTTTATGGCCTAAGCTCTCTCAGATATTTGCCAAAAAGCATGAAAAATTGCAATGACATTTATTTTAAGTAATTTCCTGTATGTTATATTTTAATAGACAAAGCTTTAAAGTTATTGAACATGAATATACAAAATAAAGACTTCTTAGCCCCCACCATCATGGAATATGTTTCTTGTAAATATTCGCCCTCAGCATAAAGTACAAATATGTTTTCTTTGCCCAGAAGCAGAGTGTGGCCTTTATAAGATCACCTGGACATACCTCCTCTTCAAGGGTACAGAGTTCCCCTGTGATCTAGTGAGAAAAAACCCAGTGTTTTAAAACTTTAAGACACTTTGCACCTTGCTGAAATCCAGATGAATTTAGAAGGTTAGAATGGAAAATCTACACTGGGGACAAAGAGATACCACTTATAGGAGATGTGACTTTGATGAGGTCCATTAAAAAGAAAAGCAGCAACAGTTTCAAAACACCACAGTACAAATGAGTCAAATGCAAGTCTGGGTCATTAAAAACTAGTAATGAAACAGCTGACTCAGTAGCAGAAGTAAATCAACTGAATAATTCCAGGTGAGATGGGGTTTGTTTTTTTAGGGTGTTTTTTTTGTTTTTTTTTTTTAGTTTGTTTTCATTGTGTATTTATATCTGAAATATTGTCCTGCCCTTTTTTCCTAGGTTGCAGCAGATCCTTGAGCTTGGAACCTGACAGGCAGATCAGAGCTTCTTCTTCTTGGCAGTGGGTCAATGAGATTGGAGAACAAGTTCAGTGGTCTCCCAGCCATGCCCAGCTTCAGGACCAAGGGCCATCATGGGCTTCGGGGGACAGCAGCGACAACGACAAACAGCAAGAGTGGCTAGAGATAGACTTGAGAGAGAAAAAGAAAATAACAGGTACCGACACGAGAGCAGTTTCACTGATACATAATGATTAGCAGTTGAAATTATGTTTTTGGTTTACATAGCTGCCTCTCTCTCTACCTCAAAGTACTCGTAAGTCTTTTTTTTTTTTTTTTTTTTAATTAATGGACTTTATTTCTTGGACAGTTTTAGGTTTGTGGAAACATTGAGCAGTCGGTAGAGAGTTCCCATAAACTCCTGATCCCCAGTTTTAACAAGTAGTAACATTTTGCAATTATATGGTATATTTGTTACAGTTGATGAGCCAATAATGATACATTATTAACCCAAGTCCATAGTTTACATTAAGGTTTGTTTTTGTGTTGCTTATTTTGTGAATTTTTAGACTGTATTTTTTTTTTTTTTTTGAGAGGGCATCTCTCATATTTATTGATCAAATGGTTGTTAACAACAATAAAATTCAGTATAGGGGGGTCAACGCTCAATGTACAATCATTAATCCATCTCAAGCCTAATTCTCGTCAGTCTCCAATCTTCTGAAGCATAACGAACAAGTTCTTACATGGTGAACGAATTCTTACATAGTGAATAAATTCTTACATGGTGAACAGTACAAGGGCATTCATCACAGAAACTTTCGGTTTTGATCATGCAATATGACCTATAAACAATCAGGTCAAATATGAATATTCGTTTGATTTTTGTACTTGATTTATATGTTGATCCCACATTTCTCCTATTATTATTATTATTTTTATTTTTAATAAAATGCTGAAGTGGTAGGTAGATGCAAGATAAAGGTAGAAAACATAGTTTAGTGCTGTAAGAAGGCAAATGTAGATGATCAGATGATCAGGTGTGTGCCTATGGACTAAGTATTAATCCAGGCTAGACAAGGGCAGCAAGACATCCACGGATGCAGAAGATTTCTCTCAAAGCAGGGGGGGTGAGGTTCTGAGCCTCACCTCTGTTGATCCCCAAATTCTCACCTGATGGCCTCCCTGCGACTGTGCCTGTCTTAGGTTGTTCCTCCCTTGAGGAATCTTACCCGTCTCTGGCTAACCAGTCATCTTCCGGGGCCATACAGGGAAATGTAAAGTTGGTAAGTGAGAGAGAAGCCATATTGTTTGCAAAGGTTAGCTTTTTACTTCTTTGCAGATTTATGCCCTGTGGCTTCTATGCCCAGCACTTGTCTCGAGGTATCTTTACCACCTGGAGGAATTATGATACTCGGTAAATTCGATTGAGGCACGAATTCTATTTAAGGGTTGTAATTAGGAAGGAAGAAGAAAAGCTATAGATGTAGCATATGAAGGAAACATGGGAGGATTGATTATTTCTTTGACATATCTTCTTGTATAGTACCTTAAGTATGTATGGGTTTTAAACTACTAACTACTTTGCACACACATATTAACATAATAGGAATACGGTGACATAAACAAAGCAAATCTATAATTACCATCCATCTCCAGTGAAGCCAAGAAAACCATTTAGGCACGCTAGGTATTTGTGAAAATTTATCTATGATATGATGGATATTGTCCAACTGTACTTGAACCATCAGACAAATTAAAGCAGCCCATTTCTGGGATCTGTTCACATCCCATATGTTCTTTTAACCATAGATAGTCTATAGTCATGAGATTTTGGAGTGCTACAACTTGCACCCCTCCCAACTCCTGGTTGAGTTCCAACAGTACAGATCCGGTCAAATTCGTTGTCTCACTGTATGCACATGCCAGCCTAGACATCTCCCTCCTCATTCCTATGGCAAGCCCAGGAGACGGTGGGCTGGATGCAGCCACAACCGCAGCATCGTCCGGATCCCTGTGGAGGCTTTTTGATGATCATCCCCCGGCACAAGTCCTCCAGAGAGTGCTGATGCCGGAAGCTCCTCCTCATATCGTATCTTAGTTCATTTTCTGGGTATCCAAGCTAGGCCTTGATCTTCTGCATAGAAACAAACAGACCCTTTGCCCACACTTTGACATGCCCTCTATACCACTGTGCAGAACTCATTGGAGGTCAGAACACAGTAACTGCTTTTTTTTTCTTTTTTTTTTTTTAATTAAGAGAAAGGAATATTATCAGAAAAGAGTACCTCCATAGCTGATCATCTGACACCCTTTAAGTGATCAACATTAAGGATATTTAAAGCATGCGTTGATCTTTGATTTACCAATAGTTTTATCCTGTTAAGGAGTAATCCCCCTTTTCTTTCTTTCTTTCTTTTTTTTTTCTTTTTTAATTTTTAATCTACACTTACATGAAGAATACTATGTTTACTATGCTCTCCCCTATATCAGGTCCCCCCTAACAACCACATTACGGTTACTGTCCATCAGCTTAGCAAAATGTTGTAGAGTCACTACTTGTCCTCTCTGTGTTGTGCATCCCACCCTCCCCTTTCTCCCTCCCCCCATGCATTCTAATCTTAATACCCCCCTTCTTCTTCCCCCCCCTTATCCCTCCCTGCCCACCCATCCTCCCCAGTTCCTTTCCCTTTGGTACCTGTTAGTCCATTTTTGGGTTCTGTAATTCTGCTGCTGTTTTGTTCCTTCAGTTTTTCCTTTGTTCCTATACTCCTCAGATGAGTGAAATCATTTGGTATTTCTCTTTCTCCGCTTGGCTTATTTCACTGAGCATAATACTCTCCAGCTCCATCCATGTTGCTGCAAATGGTTGGATTTTTCCACTTCTTATGGCTGAGTAGTATTCCATTGTGTATATGTACCACATCTTCTTTATCCATTCATCTACCGATGGACATTTAGGTTGCTTCCAATTCTTGGCTATTGTAAATAGTGCTGCGATAAACATAGGAGTGCATCTGTCTTTCTCAAACTGGGATGCTGCGTTCTTAGGGTAAATTCCTAGGAGTGGAATTCCTGGGTCAAATGGTAGGTCTGTTTTGAGCATTTTGATGCACCTCCATACTGCTTTCCACAATGGTTGAACTAATTTACATTCCCACCAGCAGTGTAGGAGGGTTCCCCTTTCTCCACAGCCTCGCCAACATTTGTTGTTGTTTGTCTTTTGGATGGCAGCTATCCTTACTGGTGTGAGGTGATACCTCATTGTAGTTTTAATTTGCATTTCTCTGATAATTAGCGATGTGGAGCATCTTTTCATGTGTCTCTTGGCCATCTGTATTTCTTTTTTGGAGAACTGTCTGTTCAGTTCCTCTGCCCATTTTTTAATTGGGTTATTTGTTTTTTGTTTGTTGAGGCGTGTGAGCTCTTTATATATTCTGGACGTCAAGCCTTTATCGGATCTGTCATTTTCAAATATATTCTCCCATACTGTAGGGTTCCTTTTTGTTCTATTGATGGTGTCTTTCGCTGTACAGAAGCTTTTCAGCTTAATGTAGTCCCACTTGCTCATTTTTGCTGTTGTTTTCCTTGCCCGGGGAGATATGTTCAAGAAGAGGTCACTCATGTTTATGTCTAAGAGGTTTTTGCCTATGTTTTTTTCCAAGAGTTTAATGGTTTCATGACTTACATTCAGCTCTTTGATCCATTTTGAGTTTACCTTTGTATATGGGGTTAGACAATGGTCCAGTTTCATTCTCCTACATGTAGCTGTCCAGTTTTGCCAGCACCATCTGTTGAAGAGACTGTCATTTTGCCTTTGTATGTCCATGGCTCCTTTATCAAATATTAATTGACCATATATGTTTGGGTTAATTTCTGGGGTCTCTAATCTGTTCCACTGGTCTGTGGCTCTGTTCTTGTGCCAGTACCAAATTGTCTTGATTACTATGGCTTTGTAGTAGAGCTTGAAGTTGGGGAGTGAGATCCCCCCTACTTTATTCTTCTTTTTCAGGATTGCTTTGGCTATTCGGGGTCTTTGGTGTTTCCATATAAATTTTTGAATTATTTGTTCCAATTCATTGAAGAATGTTGCTGGTAATTTGAGAGGGATTGCATCAAATCTGTATATTGCTTTGGGCAGGATGGCCATTTTGACGATATTAATTCTTCCTAGCCATGAGCATGGGATGAGTTTCCATTTAATAGTGTCCCCTTTAATTTCTCTTAAGAGTGACTTGTAGTTTTCAGAGTATAAGTCTTTCACTTCTTTGGTTAGGTTTATTCCTAGGTATTTTATTCTTTTTGATGCAATGGTGAATGGAATTGTTTTCCTGATTTCTCTTTCTATTGGTTCATTGTTAGTGTATAGGAAAGCTACAGATTTCTGTGTGTTAATTTTGTATCCTGCAACTTTGCTGTATTCCGATATCAGTTCTAGTAGTTTTGGAGTGGAGTCTTTAGGGTTTTTTATGTACAGTATCATATCATCTGCAAATAGTGACAGTTTAACTTCTTCTTTACCAATCTGGATTCCTTGTATTTCTTTGTTTTGTCTGATTGCCGTGGCTAGGACCTCCAGTACTATGTTAAATAACAGTGGGGAGAGTGGGCATCCCTGTCTGGTTCCCGATCTCAGAGGAAATGCTTTCAGCTTCTCGCTGTTCAGTATAATGCTGGCTGTGGGTTTATCATATATGGCCTTTATTATGTTGAGGTACTTGCCTTCTATTCCCATTTTGCTGAGAGTTTTTATCATGAATGGATGTTGAATTTTGTCAAATGCTTTTTCAGCATCTATGGAGATGATCATGTGGTTTTTGTCTTTCTTTTTGTTGATGTGGTGGATGATGTTGATGGATTTTCGAATGTTGTACCATCCTTGCATCCCTGGGATGAACCCCACTTGGTCATGGTGTATGATCCTTTTGATATACTGTTGAATTCTGTTTGCTAATATTTTATTGAGTATTTTTGCATCTACATTCATCAGGGATATTGGTCTGTAATTTTCTTTTTTGGTGAGGTCTTTGCCTGGTTTTGGTATTAGGGTGATGTTGGCCTCATAGAATGAGTTTGGGAGTATTCCCTCTTCTTCTATTTTGTGGAACACTTTAAGGAGAATGGGTATTATGTCTTCTCTGTGTGTCTGATAAAATTCCGAGGTAAATCCGTCCGGCCCCGGGGTTTTGTTCTTGGGTAGTTTTTTGATTACTGTTTCAATTTCTTTGCTTGTAATTGGTTTGTTTAACTTTTGTGTTTCTTCCTTGGTCAGTCTTGGGAGGTTGTATTTTTCTAGGAAGTTGTCCATTTCTTCTAGGTTTTCCAGCTTGTTGGCATATAGGTTTTCATAGTAGTCTTTAATAATTCTTTGTATTTCTGTGGAGTCTGTCGTGATTTTTCCATTCTCATTTCTGATTATGTTGATTTGTGTTGACTCTCTTTTTCTCTTAATAAGTTGGGCTAGAGGCTTATCTATTTTGTTTATTTTCTCAAAGAACCAGCTCTTGGTTTCGTTGATTTTTGCTATTGTTTTATTCTTCTCAATTTTGTTTATTTCTTCTCTGATCTTTATTATGTCCCTCCTTCTGCTGACTTTAGGCCTCATTTGTTCTTCTTTTTCCAGTTTTAATAATTGTGATGTTAGACTATTCATTTGGGATTGTTCTTCCTTCTTCAAGTGTGCCTGGATTGCTATATACTTTCCTCTTAAGACTGCTTTCGCTGCATCCCACAGAAGTTGGGGCTTAGTGTTGTTGTTGTCATTTGTTTCTATATATTCCTTGATCTCTATTTTGATTTGTTCATTGATCCATTGATTATTTAATAGCATGTTGTTAAGCCTCCATGTGTTTGTGAGCCTTTTTGTTTTCTTTGTAGAATTTATTTCTACTTTCATACCTTTGTGGTCTGAAAAATTGGTTGGTAGAATTTCAATATTTTGGAATTTACTGAGGCTCTTTTTGTGAGCTAGTATGTGGTCTATTCTGGAGAATGTTCCATGTGCACTTGAGAAGAATGTATATCCTGTTGCTTTTGGATGTAGAGTTCTATAGATGTCTATTAGGTCCATCTGTTCTAGTGTGTTGTTCAGTGCCTGTGTGTCTTTACTTATTTTCTGCCCGGTGGATCTATCCTTTGGGGTGAGTGGTGTGTTGAAGTCTCCTACAATGAATGCATTGCAGTCTATTTCCCTCTTTAGTTCTGTTAGTATTTGCTTCACATATGCTGGTGCTCCTGTATTGGGTGCATATATATTTAGAATGGTTATATCCTCTTGTAGGACTGAGCCCTTTATCATTATGTAGTGGCCTTCTTTATCTCTTGTTACTTTCTTTGTTTTGAAGTCTATTTTGTCTGATATTAGTACTGCAACCCCTGCTTTCTTCTCACTGTTGTTTGCCTGAAATATGTTTTTCCATCCCTTGACTTTTAGTCTATGCTTATCTTTGGGTTTAAGGTGAGTTTCTTGTAAGCAGCATATAGATGTGTCTTGCTTTTTTATCCATTCTATTACTCTATGTCTTTTAATTGGTGCATTAAGTCCATTTACAATTAGGGTGACTATTGAGAGATATGTACTTATTGCCATTTCAGTCTTTAGATTCGTGGTTACCAAAGGTTCAAGGTTAGCTTCTTTAGTATCTTACTGCCTAACTTAGCTCGCTTATTGAGCTGTTATATACACTGTCTGGAGATTCTTTTCTTCTCTCCCTTCTTATTCCTCCTCCTCCATTCTTCATATGTTGTGTGTTTTGTTCTGTGCTCTTTTTAGGGGTGCTCCCATCTAGAGTAGTCCCTGTAGGATGCCCTGTAGAGGTGGTTTGTGGGAAGCAAATTCCCTCAGCTTTTGCTTGTCTGGGAATTGTTTAATCCCACCATCATATTTAAATGATAGTAGTGCTGGATACAGTATCCTTGGTTCAAGGCCCTTCTGTTTCATTGTATTAAGTATATCATGCCATTCTCTTCTGGCCTGTAGGGTTTCTGTCGAGAAGTCTGATGTTAGCCTGATGGGTTTTCCTTTATAGGTGACCTTTTTCTCTCTAGCTGCCTTTAAAACTCTTTCCTTGTCCTTGCTCCTTGCCATTTTAATTACTATGTGTCTTGGTGTTGTCCTCCTTGGATCCTTTCTGTTGGGGGTTCTGTGTACTTCCATGGTCTGTTCGATTATTTCCTCCCCCAGTTTGGGGAGGTTTTCAGCAATTATTTCTTCAAAGACACTTTCTATCCCTTTTCCTCTTTCTTCCTCTTCTGGTATCCCTATAATACGAATATTATTCCTTTTGTATTGGTCACATATTTCTCTTAGTGTTGTTTCATTCCTGGAGGTCCTTTTATCTCTCTCTATGTCAGCTTCTATACGTTCCTGTTCTCTGGCTTCTATTCCTTCAATGGCCTCTTGCATCTTATCCATTCTGCTTATAAATCCTTCCAGGGATTGTTTCACTTCTGTGATCTCTTTCCTGACATCTGTGATCTCCTTCCGGACTTCATCCCACTGCTCTTGCATTTTTCTCTGCATCTCATCCCATTGCTCTTGCATTTTTCTCTGCATCTCTGTCAGCATGTTCATGATTTTTATTTTGAATTCTTTTTCAGGAGGACTAGTTAGGTCTGTCTCCTTCTCAGGTGTTGTCTCTGTGATCTTTGTCTGCCTGTAGTTTTGCCTTTTCATGGTGATAGAGATAGTTTGCAGAGCTGGTACAAGTGACCGCTGAAAGAGCTTCCCTTCTTGTTGGTTTGTAGCCTTTTCCTGGGAGAATAGCGACCTCTAGTTGCTTGTTCTGGGCAGCTGTGCGCAGACAGGGCTTCTGCTTCCTGCCCAGTTGCTTTGGGGTTTATCTCCACTGTTGCTGTAGGCTTGGTCTGGCTGGGGCTGTTCCTCCAAAATGGTGGAGCCCCGTTTGGAGGGGGAGCGGCCAGGAGGCTATTTATCTCCGTAAGGGGTCTCTGTGCCCCCTGCTGCCCAGGGGGTTAGGGTGCCCAGAGATCCCCAGATTCCCTGCCTCTGGTCTAAGTGACCTGTCCTGCCCCTTTAAGACTTCCAAAAAGCACTCTCCAAACCAAAACAACAACAGCAACAATGAGAGAGGGAACAGAAAGAAAGAAAGAAAAAAAAAAGGAAAAAACAAGCAATTTTTTTTTTCTTTTTTTCTGTCCTCAGGTGCCGGTCTCAGGCACCCGCTCACTGGTCCTGCTGCCCTGTCTCCCTAGCACCAGGGTCCCTGTCCTTTCAAGGCTTCCAAAAAGCACCCACCCACTGGTCCCGCAGGGAAGGAACAGTCGATATTCTTTGTCCTCAGGCACTGGTCCCAGGCACCCGCTCACCAGTCCCGCCGCCCTGCCTCCCTAGCACCAGGGTCCCTGTCCCTTTTAGGCTTCCAAAAAGCACTCGCAGAAAAGAGAAAAAAAAAAAAGAGAGGAAAAACGCGCCATTTCCTCTGTCCTCAAGTGCTGGTCTCAGGCACCCGCCCACCGGTCCCGCAGGGAAAAACGTGGGATATTCTTTGTCCTCAGGCGCCGGTCCCAGGCACCCGCTCACCAGTCCCACCACCCTGCCTCCCTAGCACTGGGGTCCCTGTCCCTTTAAGGCTTCCAAAAAGCGCTCGCCAAAAAGAGAAAAAGAAAAGGGGAAAAATGCGCGATTTCCTCCGTCCTCAGGCACCGGTCTCAGGCACCTGCCCGCCGGTCCCGCAGGGAGAAACGCGGGATATTCTTTGTCCTCAGCCGCCGGTCCCAGGCACCTGCTCACCGGTCCCGCCACCCTGCCTCCCTAGCAACGGGGGCCCGTCCCTTTAAGGCTTCCAAAAAGCGCTCGCCAAAAAAAAAAAAGAAACCGCTCCGGATTCTTTCCACCCGCCGGGAGCTGGGGGGAGGGCCGCTCGGGTCCCGCCGGGCCAGGGCTTGTATCTTACCCCCTTCGCAAGGCGCTGGGTTCTTGCAGGTGTGGATGTGGTCTGGATGTTGTCCTGTGTCCTGTGGTCTCTATTTTAGGAAGATTTTTCTTTGTTATATTTTCATAGCTCTATGTGTTTTTGGGAGGAGATTTCCACTGCTCTACTCACGCCGCCATCCTGGCTCCGCCCCTCGTAAGTCTTTTTGTAAAGTGACAAATCTTCACACTATCTCTGAGAAGAACCTGTGTGCAGGTTGTAAATATGGATGTATGAATTAGGTCAGTGGCGATACCTTTTTATGGCATATTGTCAGTGTGAATATACTCATCATCTGTGGTCAGGTTTCCAAATGCACATTAGAAAAATAGGCCTTTGGTTTAAGATTTCAAAAATGAGGACAAAAAATAGAATAGGACCTGAAATCATGATGCATGTTTTATAAGACCTATTTCTAAAACTAACCTATAAATAATATTTTCTTACAAGGAATTAGGACCACAGGATCCACACAGCCAAATTTCAACTTTTATGTTAAGAGTTTCATGATAAACTTCAAAAACAATTCCAAGTGGAGGACCTATAAAGGAATTGTGAATAATGAAGAAAAGGTAAGAGACACTCTGGAGGAAAGAACTGAGTAGAAGAGCATGCCTCCAAATGTTTTCCTCAGTATGCTTCCTGAAAATAGATTTGCAGCAGCCCCTTAGTTAGATAACTTGGCCTTTGTTTGCAAAGCCTTGTATCTTCAGTATCAAGGGTGTCTACAGAAATGCAACAGAAACAGAATCCTGGCTTTGGTTCTATATGTCTGGGTTGAGTGGGTTAATAAAGACCTAAAAACAAATAATGGAATCTGCAGGTAAAAGTTAGTTGTCTCTACAGGTGTTTCAGGGCAACTCTAATTTCCGGGATCCAGTGAGGAACAATTTCATCCCTCCCATTGTGGCCAGATATGTGCGGGTTGTGCCCCAGACATGGCACCAGAGGATAGCCTTGAAAGTGGAGCTCATTGGCTGCCCAATTACACAAGGTAGGACTCAGGGCAAGTCAGTGAGTTCTTTAGACCTGGTCATCTCCTTTCACAAATTGTTGTTACTAATGTGGTTTTCCTAACATTTCTCTCATTGGGGTGGCGCAAAACAAGTCCAAATACCGTTGGTTCAACTAAAAGAGAGGATGAGACAATCACAGAATCCATCCCCTCTGAAGAAATGCCCACCGGTAGAGCAGTTACTGTTTTGTGGATTTCCTGAGGAGTATAAGTGGTATTCCATCTGATATTATGGTAGCTTCAACAAAATTTTTTTCTCTGTCATGTAAATGTCTACAAGCAGATGGTCCACAACAATTCACTGCAATATTGTAAGTATGAAAGATAGTGTTTGCCCTTCAAACAATAGGTAAATATTTTACAGAAAAATAATAGCACATCCATGCAGTGGAATACTCTGCAGCAATGAAAAAGAAAGTGTTAGTAATATAGGGAGTTTTCTGAGATGCAGTGACAATATAAATAAGCAAGGTACAGAATAGTCTATATAGTATGTTACTATATATATATATATGTTCTATATAGTACTTTGCTATGTGTGTATATATGTGTATATATATATTCATTCCAATAACTCTAGAAGAATGTCAAGAAACATAATTTGGCTTCCTGTAGGGGAGAAGCAGAGTTAGGAAGGAGACATTCCATTCCATACCTTTATATGCTTTTCGAATTTTGAACATGTAAGTGTATAATGTATTCAAGTAATGAATGTTAAAGTTACATTCTTTTTTTGGAATATAATTTATGTATTCTATAAAATTTGGAAAGATTAGAGAAACATAAATAAAAATTAAGATCATCCATCAATAACCATAAATAAGCATCCATAAATAATCACCATATTCCATTTTACTCAATCAAGTATATTTATAACTTTGAGACAAAATGGTAGCATACCATAAATTCTATTCTGTAGCATATATTTGTCACTTAACATTGTATTATATGCATTTTCCAATGTTATTAAATAGCTGAAAAACACAATTATGAATATCTTTATAGTATTCTTTCATATGGATATACCATCATCTACTTAACCATTCCCTTACTGTTGGATGTTAAATTGTTTAGATTTCTCCAAATTTCCACTCTTATAAATATACTGCTGTTACTCATGTACATTTTGTTCCCTTCAAAGTCCCTTATGCGGGCTCTCCTGAACCACACATTTCCACTCCTGATCATCCCTTTAGTTTCTCCCCAGGGATCACAGATAAAGAAGGATGAAGAACAAGTGTTTCTCTTTTAGCTTGCATAGTTTCTGCATACTAGGGGCCTGCTTTAGTGGCTTTTGAAGTGACCTCCTATCTTAAAGCAGAAAGAGATACAGGAAGACGTGGTCTGGTGTTTCATGCATCAGAGCAGAAATGCTGTTTAAGGTCATCAGGCTGCATTTCCTTTCAGGCCACGGCTCCAAAGCAAAGCTCTGGTCAACAGGAAGCCCAGGGTTCTCCGGGCCCCATTACTGTACAGGTCCAAACCTGCCCGCTGTCAGGGGTGGGGGGAACTGGTTGCTTTAGCTTCACACTGTGTTTACATTATTTATCTCTCTGAATAGCTCCTGGCTGGGTGGACCAGCTTTAAACTTTCCCCCTCAATTCTGATACAGTCTAATAGGGTCCAAGCAGTAAGTTCAGATAAATGTTAATCCCTAAGGAGCATTGGAAACTGCCTTTTGGGGGAAAAAAGGTAAATTTTATTTCCTTGAACTAGCCACAATTTTGAATCCTCTTATTGCTTTCCGGTATCAGTAAATGCCTAGCATGTATTCATTTTCCCCATATATTAAACTGTTGAAGACCTTTCAAATCAATGTTCAGTTTTAGATCATGAAGTTTTGTTGCAGTTCATTTCTATTGTAATGTGGTGGTTTCCCCTCCTCTTAGGAATAAACGTCACAACTGTTATTATTCCCGTTGTGCTTCTTACCCTGCTTGTTGCTGGAATGGGAATCTTTGCAGCCCTTAGAAGGTATGTGACTTCACATTTTTTAATTCTTCTCTAGTTGTATAAAAAAACCACAAAATCAAAATGGTTGCTTTTCAGATATTAATGTATAGAAAAGTAGTATTACTTCTTCCGAGATAAAACATTAACTTATATTTTAAAAACAAGTTGCATAGAGGTAGAAAGTGTCAAGTATTATTTTATAAGCAATACTTATCACTTAAGAAACCTTTTCAGTAGGATTTTTTGTCTTGATAGGAGGAGAAAGAAAGGATGTCCTTATGGATCAGCTAAGGCTCAAAAAACAGGTTGGTTAAAACTCTAAGATTATATTCTGTCTTTGAGGAAGGGATAGGATCTGCTGATTGAAAGCACAGTTAGGTCAGTGACCAAACATATAAGTTAAAAAAATAAGGTGTGTAGTCTTTAAGTTAGCAAATCTACAAGGAAGACTTGCTAGGAGTATACAAGGAAGGAGTATAGTGTATCCTATCTCTATTTTAGAGACTTTAAGGCCAGTTTACTTTTGTTTTTGTGCAACATCATCCCATCTCTTATCAACATTCTTTTTCTTTTGGCTGCTGGAGTTTAGGCCACTCACTACACTGCCTGTCATCCAGAAATTAGAATGGCCCCATCTGAACTGAACATTGTCCAGCACTCTCTGTATGTTCAGACTTCCTGTGTTTTCCACCCTGGGGGGACAAGGTCTAGGAAGAGCTCGTGTTCAGGTTTCAGAAAATCCTTAGGATACAAGATGCCCAAACAATGAGTCAGCTGTGGTCCACAGAGACAGCTGTGGAGCAGGACCCCTTGGAATCTCAAGGACAACTTGGGACTCCACCTCCACAAGGTCTAAACAAACAGCTGTGTTGACTCCCCTAGGTCACGAATGCTATGTCAGGGCAGATTATGAAAAACCATGCCCAGCTGGCCTAACACAAGGGTAATCTGGGACCTAATGGGCACAAACACATTTTAAAGGCACAGTGGAAAGCATGTTGGGATAGTATTTGTGGTTGTAATGACCTCAGCATGCTGCTTCGACCACACACCCTGAGGGCTGTGGCCAAGTATTCATCACTGTCGGCCAGCAGAAAGCAGCCTGGCCTCAGACTCATCAAGGAATGTGTTGTGGATATGTGCATTACACTTTTGAGATATTAAGTTCCTTTCATGTTATCTTTATTCCAGACTGTTGGAAGCAGATCAAGTATCCCTTTGCCAGACACCAGTCAGCTGAGTTTACCATCAGCTATGACAATGGAAAAGAGATGACACAAAACTTAGATCTCATCACGAGTGATATGGCAGGTAAGCATCAAGCCTTTGCTGTTAGACAGGAGGTGCTGCTTATGGGAGAAGGGAGATGCAGAGAAATCAGACTAAAATCCTTTTGTTTAGATGGGATCCAATAACTCAGTAATGTGTGACATTTTCTTTCCACACTCTGCACAGAGTTATAGACTGACGTTGAGCTCTCTCTCAAAAGCCCCATGAGCAGAGGCCTGTATACTAGCAGGGGCTATAAGGAAACCCATAGCAGGGGCCTGAAGTACCACTAAAATTTGGAAGCCCTTAATGTTTTTGTTACTAAAGGTTCACTGAAGGCATAGGAAGGAGGGACTAGAAAAATGAATTAAGCACAGCTCCTCCCCTTGAGGAAGAGGAGATAGGGATTTGAAGAAACCTATCCAGCGTTAGGATGGCCTCAGTGTCCCTGAAAAGCCATCGAGAGTTGAGATTCTCAAACAATCTGGAGAAGAATCCATTTTTTGCTTTTTTTTAATATATTTGTAATCCATCAAGGACTAATACTTGTGTAAAATACAATATAAATTGGTAGTAATAATGAAATTTTTAGAAGGCATACAAAATGCAAAGCTCTAATTTTATTAAACTCAGTAGACATAAAAACACTCTCAAATTGCTTAAGGTTTCTATACACTTGCTCTCAGTTTTCTTAATCATTTCAGACCTATGTAGGCATCTGACAGTTATACTTGGAGTAGCGCTGCTTTAGCTTCTTGCTACTTAAAGTGCATTCTGAGGACACACAGCAGAGAGCTTGCTAGAAGGGTGGGATCTCAGGCCATCCCCAGGCCTATTGAACCAGAAGTTCCCAGGTGAGCATGTACATATGTACTAAGTCACAAAGGTACCAGTGGAAAGGTTGCTTGAGCTGCTTCAGGGGCATAGAGAGCATCTCTCCAACCCCAAATCCATCTTCTGTTCTTTCCCCCTGACAATTCTAGTGCTACCCTGGGGATGAAGCAAGCAGAGGGGAGAACCCCTTAGCTGTTCCCTTCTTCCTCTCCGTTTCCTTCAGCTTCTGGTGCAGCCTATCCTTTTTCCTCACAGTGCGGTCCTGCTCGGGCACCATAAACCTGCAAGGCCCCGGGTCCTGCTCCTGCCCCCACTGTCCCCAGTCCCTCCCATAGGCAGTCTTGCCCACTCCCTCCAGAGTTCCCGGCAGACCCCTTCCTGGCATGTTTGTCTGCTCAGCTGCTCATGCCCAGACTTTCCTCCCAATAAGGCAGTAATTCTCTGCCTACTGGACATCTCCACCCACAAGTGTCACCAGTCCTGCAGTGTGCCCAAAACTGTCCCTAACTCTCCCCACATATGCTCCATGCATTCCTCTTCTAAGTGGCTTCCCAACTCCATGCTTAACATCTGGGAAGTGATGGCTCTTGGCTCCCTCTTTCCTCATGCTACTAATCACTGGTAATAAATTCCTGATTCCTGTCCTCAAACTGTGGCGTGTCTCCAAAGCTGCTGCCAGACCCCCAATTTGTGACTTATATTTCATTTCTGTGTTTTTTACTTCTAGGTTTATCTTTCCTTCTTCAGTCTGCCCCCAAATTACCTCTAGCTGTGCCCATTTGGTAGGAATCCTCAGGTTTCTGCACAACTAAACCAAGCTTCCTAGCAAGGCACCCGGTGCTGCCACGTGATCAAGCATGTAGCTAACAGCACACCTTGAGATAGTGTACGACTTCTGGCTCCACCCGCTGGTGGCTGTGTGATCTTAAAAAGTTTCTCTCTGCTTCACTCTTCCATTTGTAAAATAAGTAATAATACCAATCTCATATCACTTTTTTTTTCTGAGGATTTAGTTACTTGATTATCTTAGTATCTTAGAATAGTGCCTGGCATGGAATAAGTATTCAGTAAATGTGTTCTCACTATAATCACCATTATCGTTATTCCCCAACCTGTCTTGGTCTTTATAGTCTATTCAACTACTCCAGGTCCCTCATACTCAGGTCACATCAAGCTCCGACTCTAAATAGCTGTTCAATAGGATGCTTAACCTATTACTTTTCTCTTTCCTCCACCTCCAAAATTTGGCATTTCAAGCGCCACGCAGTATTTTCTCTCATACCCCTAGGCCTGGCTAAAGCGCCTCTCTGCCTTCTCTGTGTTCCTGTGCCCCTCGCAGGCCTCCAGTAGCAGGAGTATGGTTGTGTCAGTCCCTATTGTGGCATCTATGCCTTGCACATCTCTTGGGCCTGGTACACATTAGGCGTTCAGCAGAGTTTGTTCAGCAGACGCCCCCCTCGACAAACAGCTGTCTGGTCCGTGTGTCAGTGCGGTCCACAAACATGTCTTCTGCTCTTATGTCAGATTACCAGCAGCCTCTGATGATCGGCACCGGGGCCGTCACAAGGAAGGGCTCCACCTTCCGCCCCATGGACACCGAGGCGGACGAGGCCGGCGCGAGCGAGGCCGGCGCGCACTACCACAGCCCTCCCGGCGCCGGCCGCCACGAGTACGCGCAGCCGCTGCCCCACGGCGAGCCCGAGTACGCCACGCCCATCGTGGAGCGGCCCCCGGCCCGCGCGCACGCCTTCCCCGCGCGCAGCGGCTACCGAGTGCCCGGGCCCCGGCCGCCGCGGGAGCACTGCCTGCCCGCCGGCGGCCTCTCAACGGCCGGCGCCCCGAGCGCGGGCTACCAGATGCCGCAGAGCCCCGCGCCCGCCGCCGCGGGCTACGACCAACCCAAGGTCGGCGGTAGCTCGCCCGCAGGCCGCGCAGATCCCGACTATCAGAAGCCTCTGGGGAATCCCGCGACGAGTGACCCTTACTCAGCCCCCAGGGACTGCCCCCGACCCCTCAACCCGACGGCCATGACGGCGCTTCTGTGAACACCGCCCCGCCCCCTCGAGCGGAGCCTCTGCTGGGCAGCGCCTGCGGCGCGGGAGGCAGGGGGACGGGCTCGCGCGCGTGCCTGTGCGCCCGCGTGTGCGCGCGCCTTAGGCCCCTGAGGGAGCGTCCTGGAGACCACCTCCCATTCTGTTTACAGAGTTGTGCAGCTGGTTTTGTTTTGACCCACAGGGCAAGCGTCTGTTTTTTTGGGCTAGGAAAATGAGAATTTTCAGATGGCATTTTCATGTCTCTTAACTGTGATATTTGAGCTGCTTTGGTGAAAAAATGTGCAATCTGTACAGAGTTGTATTTAACAAGAATTAAAGTAACAAGTTTGCTGTTATCAGATTTTTGTTCTGCACAGAGGTTAAGTGGGAGAATGCAGCTGTGGCGAAAACGTCTATGTATGTTCATTTTTTAAATATATTTTATCTGATAACTGTATTAGCAGCAGGTCTATTTAAATTTAATCTTGTTACTGTGGCTCATTTCCTTTCCTTTGATAAGTACAACTAAAAGCATCGTTAACATACTTCTCCTGGAAATTACTTGAACCATGAAAAGCGCACCAGGGTGGTTGTTAGAAATTACCATTGCAGATTAAAAAACAAAACACAACCGCCTCAGCAGCTGCTGAGTCTGTTCCTTAGACTCCACTTAAGGTGGAGACCGCGGTGGCTGGGCAGGCCTGCGGGGCCTCTCTCTGCCTCCGCCTGAGGGCCCTGGCTCTCTGAGGACTATAGGGCTTACTAACCCTTTGTTTGGTCCTCACCTGTGGCCTGGAGATACTGTACGGCTTTCACCTGCAAATCCGCTTTTCAAACTGTCTGCAAAGTCAAATGCTGAGACTTAACCATAACCAAAACTGAGCTCCCAGCAAACTGAAAGAAGGTGGCACAGCAATTAGTCTGAATTACTGTGTCAGATGCTTTAGTACCTCAGATTAAAAATATTGCCGAGGTCAGACACCCACGTAAAAAATAATTTGTGACTTTTCTTCAGAAATAGCACATTGTACCTTGAAACAGAAGAAAGTTATTTAAAGTATGTGCTTACTTACCAAAGTGACAGAGGCCAAATCTTCATAGAGCTTTTCTACAAAAATGGTTGGGAATTGAACTGATTTTTGAAGAAAGTTTCCCCTCAACTATGTGTCTATAATTCCAGATAATCCCATACCTCAGCTGTACCTCATGTTCAGTGGTTTTTGTCTGAGTTTGCTTTGTGAGTTCACTGTGGGGGATTTAACCTCTTTTGCCAAAGAGGAAAGTATGTGTTTCTTTAATAGAAAATGTGGACCAAAAAATCCTTTCCCTAAAAAATGTATTATAATCCTATTTGTATGACTATGACTTTCTGTGAAACGTGTCAGTGTTAAAATAGTAGGGAGGGGTGGTGGAAGTTAAGGGCAGACTAGCTGCTGGTTATTGTAGAGGCTAAACCGTTTACTTTGTGGAGTTTACGTGGTTTGATACACATAGTAATTGTAATAAACTATGCCAAGTCAAAGTGCCTGCCTCTCATCAGCATCCTGCTTGCTGGGCTACTGAAGGCACTTGAGGCTCAGCCTCCATAAAAGGACAAGTGGTACTGCAGAAAGAGCATGAGCTTGTAGTCAGGCCTGGTTCCAGACCCTGACCAGCCAACAATAGCTGAGGGATCCTGGGCCGGTTATTTTGGAAATATATGAAGTCCAACCGAATAAGAACAGGCAAAGGCTATTCCTAGATTGCTGGGGTAGGGGTCAGCCACCGTCACTTGCATTTTGGCAGTGGTAGATTCAAAGGCAGCATAGGAGTAAGAAAGCTTTATAGGACAACAAAGCTTTATAGTACCTCCATCAGATATGCCCAGATTGGAGGCTGTTGGCATGAGGAGCTGTAGGATGGATTATGGGGTGCCCTATGTGGTTAGGGGTGCTTACAAGTTGTGGCTGACAAGACTGCACTAACCACAGAGGCTGCTGAAATTTTGCTCTGCGTTTTATTATTATTTAAACTTTCATTAATATTTATAATCAGCCTAGCAAACATCCAGAAAGGATGTAAGAGATTGTTCTGTTTTAATTATACTTGCTTTGGATTCTTAGCAGAAAGCGAAAAACATTTCTAGGTACAACTGTAGACACCATGAATAGCTTTTCATAAATATGTCTGTTCAACAGTCTAAGGGTAGCCACTAGGTTCACCTCACTATTCTCAAAATTCTTCTCTTGCATTCATTCATTCACCCTGTAGTTATTAAGGTTCCCAGAGCAATGTTCACCCTGTACCAACCTGAGATGAGAGCATGCCTAGGAAGCTGGGAGTTGCCAGGACCTGGGAGCAGTTGAGACTGCTTATGGGATGCTAGGATTGAATACATTCCTGCTGTGGTCCTTGCCCTAAACAAGCCGGCGCTCTGTTCACACCCACACCACTGTGCTCACTGCCTGTTACAGATCTCTGTTCTCCCACTGAGGGTCTCATTCCCAGCCTCTCCTGGTTCTGGAATTTATTCCTCTAGAGACTTTAAAAGATTTTCACTCTGCCTTTGGTATTCTGCAATTTTACTACTAAGTATTTGGCTGTGAAGTCATTTGTATTTACGTTAGTTGGGACTTGTGCTTCTTGAATCTTGGTATTCACTTTTATTGACTATAAAAAATTCTCCACCATTTTTTCCACTAGTGGCAAAACCATTAATTGCCCCTGTGGTTTTCTTTATTCACTCCTGGAATTCCTGTTGGATGTTCATTGGACCTTCTCATTCTATCCCTCCATGTCTTTTAATCCCTCTTATCTTCCATCTCTTTATCTTTCTGCGCTGAGTTTTGGGTAAATTCCTAAAAGACAATATTGCCTAGCATTTGAGTGCAGACTTCAGATTGCCCAGATGGGAAACTGCAACTTCTCCACGCCTGTTTCCATGCTTGTTTTGTGGAGAAAACAATACCATCCACCCAGCTGTGGGTGGAAGATTCAATATAGCTTTTAGAGCACTGTGGGGCCCACATGAAGCACTGTGTAAGATTACATATCATACTCCATTTACTAATTCCCTTCTACTATCTAATCTGCCTTTTAATTTAGCCACTGAAGTTTTAATTTCCTTTTATTTAACTTCCAGGTCTGTTCTTTTTCAAATCTACCCTTTTTTAAACTGTCTTCATATTTTCTTGGTTTGATACATTTTAATCATTTGAAACATACTAATTTTATATTGTCTTTCTGAATATGAAGAGAATTCTGATTGTTCTGTTATCTTCATCTCATTTAGTGTAGGAACCAAAGTCTACAATGGTTTATCATGATCTGTGCTGTCCAGTAGGACCTTTTCAATGATGGAAAATATTCTTTGAGCTGCTCCACATGGTGAACACTAATACAGGTGGCTTTTGAACACTTAGAATGTGGCTGGACTGAAGATTAGGTTTTTTATTTTATTGAATTTTATTTTATTTAAATGTAAATACCCACATATGGCTGTTGGCTATTGTATTGGACAAATCTGTGATATGCACCCCCAACCCCTCATCATGCTGTCACCACTCTGACCTTATCTCATACTTCCCCCCACTTTGTTCACCCCACTCCAGCCACTGGGCCACCTGGCTGTCACCTGAATATGCCATGGACACACCCATCTTGAGACCTTTGCATTTTCTCTTCTCTCATTCTGGAAAGCCCTTCCTCAGATATCTGTATGACTTCTCCTTCCTGAAAGTTGCACTCACACATAACCTCCATGAGGCCCTCCTTATACTTCCTGTCTTAAAACTGCAGATTTTGGGAAAAAAGATAGCAGAGTAGGAAGGTAAGGCAGAAACCTCCTCCCACACACACACACCAAGCAAGCAACTACAGCAAATACAACTAACGCTGAAAATGACCTGAAGACTTCAGAACAGACCACCTATACCTGGTGAAGAAAAGACAACACAGAGAAGGGTAAAGTGGCAGAGCCACAATCAATTGGGACCCAAGCCCTTCCCCATACCAGCCCAAAGGCAGGAGGAAGAGGAATGGAGCAGGGAAGGGATATGTGTTCAGGAACTCTGCACACCCGGCCCTGGAGCACTGCTCTGGGAACATGAGTCCACATTGCATTGGGCTTTGGTGAGCAGTGGGTCTGGACACCAAGGAGAGTTGGAGCACTCTGGGAGGTGGAGACTGCAGCTGCTTGTGGAGGAAAGACATGCTCCATTGGTGCCACTGAGACCCAACATAGGTAGCAGCCTGAAAGATTTCCCAGCAGAGGGAAGAGTGCCAGAGAGGCATGGATTGGAAGGAGCTGTCTCTGCAGGAGAAAGGGCAGGTGGATGACACTTCCCCAGCCTTCCCTTTGCCCAACTGGCCAGGCTTTCATGGGAGCCTCAAATGGTGCATTTCCCTTGCTGATGGCTCAGCCCCCCAGGGCACTTCCCTGCACACTGCCCTTATGCCTGGCCTTCTTTGACCAACAGCATCACACTTTACTGCCTGCTGTCTGCTGAGAAATAAAACAGAGGTGGCAGTTTGGAACTCATGAAAGCACGACTGTCCTACCTACCCTGTTAACCTAACACTCCCTTGCAACAGCTGCAAGGCAGACAGAGGGAAGCCCTGACCAAACAATCCCAGCAGAAGCACCACTGCTCTGATCACAAAGGGCTGGCTGAGGCAAACTGTCATCCACTGCAGAATGAGACCACTGTGGGCAGACAGAAAGGCAGCCCCACCCATAACCCACCAACAGCAAATAGGGCTCCACCTCAAAGGAGAATCAGGCCCTGGAAAGAGTCTTGAGCTTCTGGGCACAACAGGGTCACTTCTTCATAAAGCCATTATTCTCTGGACCAGGAAGCATAGCAGATATACCTAATACAAACCAAGAAACACAGAAAACCCTGCCAAAATGAAGAGGCAGAGGAATATGTTCCAAACAAAACTACAGGATAAGACACCAGAAAGAGGGCTAAATGAAACAAAGATCACCAATCTTCTTACGAAGATTTCAAAGTAACAGTCATAAGTATACTCACTGATCTGTAGAAAGTATTGATGATCTCAGGGAGAACTTCAACAAAGAAAGAAAACCTGAAAAAGGGCCACTAAGAGCTGAAGAATACAGTAACTGAAATGAAATATACAATGGAATGAACAATAGGCTGCTGCAAGTACAGGAGACAATCAGTGATATGGAAATCAGAGAACAGGAAAACTATGAAGCTGAGGAACAGAGAAAAAAATCTCTAGGAATGAGAGGACGCTAAGAGAGCTGTGCAACAACTCCAAATTAAAAAATATCCACTAATAGGGGTACTAGAAGGAGAAGAGAGATAAAGGTATAGAAAGTCTCTTTGAGGAAATAATTGCCAAAAACTTCCCAAATCTGGGGAAGGAAAGAGACACCAGATCCTGGAAGTACAGAGAGGCCCTAACAAAAGGAACACCGGGAAGACAACACCAAGACATATGATAATTAAAATGACAAAGATTAAAGATAAGGAGAGGGTATGGAAAACAGCCAGAGGAAAAATTATTACTTATAAGGGAAACCCATAAGGCATTAGTGGATTTCTCGGCAGAAAATTTACAGGCCAGAAAGGAGTGGCATAAAATATTAAATATATTGAAACAGGAGAACCTTCAACCAAGAATCCTTTACCCAGTAAGGTTATAATTCAAATTTGAAGGAAAGATTAAAATTTCCCAGATAAACAAAGGCTGAAAGAATCTACAACCACCAAACCAGCATTACAGGATGTGTTAAAGGAACTTCTGTAGATGGAAATGTTCTTAAGCCTAGTTTTCATCAGTGAAAATAAACCCACAGTAAAGGTATTAGACCAACTATTTACCAAGCTAGTATGAAATTAAAACAAACAAAGGTTGCAAAACAAACTATACACAAAGTTAAGTCAAGGAATACACCAAAAATGCAGATTATGATATCCTATACATAAAGTGTGGAGGAAAAAAGGACGAAAAAATAAATACTTTTTAGTTTGTGTTTGAAATAGAGCAATCAACTTAATATAGACTGTTAATATAGTAAGGAATCTATCCATGAAGCTATGGTAATCACAAGCCTAAAGACTATAATAGATACAAAAAAATTTTATAAAAAGAAATCTAATCACAGCACTAAAGAAAACCATCAAATAACAGGAAAAGAGTATAATAGAAGAAGAAAGAAACAGAGAGGAACTAAAAAAAACCAACCGGATAACAATTAATAAAATGGTAATAAGTACACACCTACCAAAAATTATGTTACCTGTAAATGGACCAAATGCACCAATCAAAAGATATACAGTGGCAGACTGGATAGAGAAACAAGGCCCATCTCTATGCTGCCTACAAGAGATTCTTTTCAGACCCAAAGACATACACAGACTAAAAGTGAAGGGATAGAAGAAGATATTTCATGCAAATAATAGGGAGAAAAAAGCAGGAGTAACAGTACTTGTATCAGACCAAATAGACCTCTAAACAAAGAAAGCAACAATGGACGTTACATAATCAAAAGGGGATCAGTTCAACAAGAGGATATAACCATTATAAATATCTATGCACCCAACATAGGAGCACCTAAATGTGTAAAACAAATACTAACAAAACTAAATGGGGAAATAGGCTGCAACTCACTCATATTAGGGGACTTTAACACAGCCCTTATATCAATGGACAGATCACTCAGAAAGAAAATAAATAAGGAAACAGAGGCACTGAATAATACATTAGATCAGATGGACTCAATAGATTTCTAGAGAACATTCCACCCAAAACCAGCAGGATACACATTTTTCTCAAGGTCATATGGAATGTTATCCAGAATAGATCACATACTAGACCACAAAAATCACCTTAATAAATTCAAAGATTGAAATTTTATCAAGCAATTTCTCAGACCACAACAATATGAAACTAGAAGTAATTTACACAAAGAAAAAAAAGCCTAGAAACTCATGAAAGCAGAACAACATGCTTCTGAATAATCAATGGATCAATGAACAGATCAAAACAGAAATCAAGCAATAGATGGAGATAAAAACAAAATACAACATTCCAAAATTTGTGGGACACTGCAAAAGCAGTTCTAACAGGGAAGTACTTAGCAATACAAGCCCTCCTCCAGAAACAAGAACAATCCCACATCAACAGCCTAAACTCACAATTTAAGAAACTGTAAAAAGAAGAACAAATTAAACCCTAAGTTTTTATCTCCATCTATTGCTTGATTTCTGTTTTGATCTGTTCATTGATCCATTGATTATTCAGAAGCATGTTGTTCTGCTTTCATGAGTTTGTAGGCTTTTTTTTCTTTGTGTAAATTACTTCTAGTTTCATATTGCTGTGGTCTGAGAAATTGCTTGATAAAATTTCAATCTTTGAATTTATTAAGGTGATTTTTGTGGTCTAGTGAGTAGAAAGAGGGATATAATAAAGATGACAGCAGAAATAAGGAAAATAGAGAAAAACAAAACAATAGGAAAAAAATGAAACCAAGAGCTGGTTCTTTGAGAAGATAAACAAAATAAACAAACCTGTAGCAGGACTTATCATAAAAGAAAGAGTACACAAACAAAATCAAAAACAAAAAATGAATACTCACAACAGATAGCATAGAAATACAAAGAATTATTAGAGAATTCTATGAAAAATTTTATGCCAACAAATTGGACAATCTAGAAGTGGACAAATTTCTAGAAGAATACAACCTTCCAAGACTGACACAGGAAGAAGCAGATAATCTGAACAGACCTATCAGCAGCCATGAAGTTGAACTAGTAATCAAAAAAATCCCAGGGCTTCACAGCTGAATTCTTCCAAACATTTAAAGAAGAGCTAAAAACCATTCTTCTTAAGGTATTCTAAAAATGAGAAGAGAAGGGAATACTTCCAAACTCATTCTATGAGGCCAAGTTCACTCTAATAACAAAACCAGACAAAACATTTCAAAAAAGGAAAATTGTAAACCAATAGCCCTGATGAACATAGATGGAAAAACCTTCAACAATATATTGGCAAAGTGAATTAAAAAATACATCAAAAAGATCATCTGTCACAACCAAGTAGGATTTATCCCAGGGATGCAAGGATGGTACAATATTCATTAATCAACATGATACACCACACTAACAAAAGAAGAATAAAAACCAAATGATCACCTCAATAGGTGCTGAAAAAGCATTTGACAAAATTCAATATCCATTCATGATAAAAACTCTTATCAAAATGGGTATAGGGAGAATGTACCTAAACATAATAAAGGCCATATATGACAAACCCAAAGATGACATCATACTTAATAGCAAAAAGCTGAAAGCTTTTCCTCTAAGATCAGGAACAAGACAAGGATGCCCTCTCTCACCACTTTTATTCTATATTGTACTGGAGGTCCTAGATATGTTAATCAGATAAGATAAAGAGACAAAAGTCATCTAAATTGTTAAAGAAGTTAAACTGTCAATGTTTGCAGATGACATACTATATATAGAAAACCTAAAGACTCCACCAAAAATTATTAGAATAACTGGATTCAACAAAGTTGCAGGAAACAAAATTAATACACAGAAATATGTTGCATTCCTGTATATTAACAACAACTAGCAGAATAAGAAATCAGGAAAACAATTCTATTTCCAATTGCATCAAAAAGATTAAAATACTTAGGAATAAACCTAACCAAGAAGGTGAAAGACCTGTACTCTGAAAACTAATATACAAATAAATGGAAATCTATCCCATATTCATGGATAGGAAGAACTAATATTGTCAAAATGACCATCCTGCCCAAAGCAATCTACAGGTTCAATGCAATCTCTATTATCAAAATACCAACAACATTTTTCAATGAACTAGAGAAAATAATTGTAAAATTCATATGGAATCACAAAAGACCCTGAATAGCAAAAACAATCCTAAGAAGAACAAAGCTGGGGATATCACATTCCCTGGCTCTGAACTATACTACAAATTTATAGTAATCAAAACAGCATGGTACTGGTACAAGAGCAGTCTCATATATCAATATAACAGAATAGAGAGCCCAGATATAGTCCCACACATGTATGATCAATTAACATACAATAAAGGAGCCATGCATATATATAGTGGAAAAGACAGTCTTTTCAATAACTGATGTTGGAAAAACTGGACAGCTACATGCAAAAGAATGAAACTGATGACTGTCAGTCCACACACAAAAGTAAACTCAAAGACCTAAATGTAAGACCTAAAACTTAAAACTCTTAGAAGAAAGCATAAGCAAAAAATCTCGAACATAAGCACAAGCAATTTTTTCCTGGACACATTTGTTTCCCTGGGCAAGGGAAACAAAATAAAAAATTAACAAGTGGGACTACATCAAACTAAAAAGTTTCTGTGCAGCAAAGGATACCATCAGCAGAACAAAAAGGCAACCTAAGGTATGGGAGAATATATTCAAAAACAATTTATCCAATAAGGGGTTAACATCCAAAATATATAAAGAACTCATGACTGAACAACTCCCAAAAAATGCAATTAAAAAATGGGTGGACAACCTGAACATTTTTCTAAAAAAGAAATAGAAATGGCCAACAGGCACATGAAAGGTTGCTCCATACTGCTAATCATCAGGGAAATGCAAATCAAAACCACAGTGAGTTATCACCTCTTACTGGTTAGAATGGCCACTATCCAACAAGCAAGGAGTAACAAGTGTTGGCAAGGATATGGAGAAAAGGGAACCCTCTTACACTATTGGTGGAAATGTCAATTGGTGCAGCCACATTGTGGAAAGCAGTATAGAGGTTCCTCAAAAAACTAAAAAAGAGATACCATAAGACTTAGTAATTCCACTTCTAGGGATTTATCTGAAGAAAATAAAATCCCTGATTCAAGAAGATATGTGCACCCCTAATGTTTATCACCCCATTGTTTACAATAGCCATCTTACAGAAGCAACCTAAGTATCTATCAATAGATAAATGGCTAAAGAAGAGGTGGTACATATACATAATGGAATATTATTCAGCCACTAAAAAAAGAAAAAAATCTTGTCTTTTGCAACAACATGGATGGACCTAGAGGATATTATGCTAAGTGAAGTAAGCTAGGTAGAGAAAGACAAATACCATATAATTTCACTTATTTGCAGAATATAAAAACAAAACAAAACGAGCAAAATAGCTGTAGACTCATAGACACTGAGAAGTGACTGGTGATTACCATGGGGGAGGAGCAGGATAAAGGGACACAAAAATTCTCATTCATAATACAAGTTGGTCATGGGGATGGTAGTATAGCATGGAGAATACAGCTATGATTCTGCAACATCTTCCTATGTTGACAGATACATAACTGCACTGTTGGGGGTAAGGATTTAAGAATACAGGTAACTGTTCAAGTGTTGTGCACTGAAACCAATATGATTGTATATTAATTATACTTCAATTAAAAAAATATTGAACCTCCAGAAAAAACCACAAAAAGACTTCCCCACTTTCTATTTCCTTTCCTCCTTTTCTGTTAATGTGTATCACTAATACAGCACACATTTTTATTTTCTTGCTTATTACCTGTTTTTCCCACTAGACTGTATCTCATGAGGGGAAAGATTTTTGTCCGTTTCCTGCATATCTCCCGCCCCAACAATGTTCAGTACTTACGTGCTCAATGAATGAGTACTCAGAAATTCTTGAGGCTTTTCCTGTTTGTTTCTACTGACTCTTGTTCATGAAAGCTTGTCTTTGCATGGCTTGAAATTTATTGAGGGCCCTCCCTTACCAAGGCTTTTTCCTCCTTTGAAATCTGTTTAGTTTTTAAAATTTCACTTTGGGTAAATTATAATCTCTTAGAAAGTTTTTCAGATTTATTCATATAGAATTGAACAAAATATTCTTTTATAACCTTTTTAATTTCCTCTGCTTTTATGACTATCTCCCGTATTTATTTTATACATACATTTTGTACTTTGCTTTTACTGTCTTTCTCATTAGTTTAGCCAGCAGTTTAATTTATTGTCCTTTTTTTTTCTTTTTTTTTGTTTTATTTTTCTGCTTTCAGAAGCTGACAACCCATTTGTTACAGGCAGGGGTAAAATTCTCTTAACAATGGTGAGGATGATGGTAGGGGCATCACCTAGTGAGAGTGACATCTTCTCAGAGAGCACAAATATCCTGTTACAGCTTTGCTTCCTGAAGAATATGGGGACTTTGCGCACACAGGGAGGGCGCCACTGAGGGTGTGGGGGATGCTCTAGTCTCAAGGGTCTAGGAAATTACTGTGTAACTTCAGGAGCTCTTGCATTCTAACAGCCACTCGATTACAGAAAACTATTTATAGTGAAATTCAAATCCAGCTCAACTATCATAAAAAAGTAAAAAAACAAAACAAAACTGAATCAATCTTAGGCTCCATAAACCTTTCACAATTTAAGAAAAGTAATAATTAGAGTAAGATTGAAAAGCTGACAATTTAATCTGTGCTTCCCCTTGCCCTTTTTGAATGTGGCCTATTAAAGTAGAATCAAGAGAGGGATTTACATCCTGGCTATGGTGATTGCTAGTTATACTGGACAAGTAACATAACTCTTCGTTCATCCTCATTCATTCTTTTCATTCATCATAAAACCTTCCAGCTTCATTGGGCGCCAAGTAGAGTATCACATTTGGAATCTGCTGCCCCCTGCTGGCAATTTACCAGATTGCAAATTGTATCTTTCTAAAGCTGAGCCCTAGTTTGTGTCTATTTTACATTTTGTGTTTCTAATTTTCCTTTCTTCCTCTTTATAAGCCAGAGGTCTTTCTCTTACAACCAAATATCCTTTTAACTTGAACTTTAAGACTATCTTGTTACTTTTGCTGTTCAAATATTCCTTCTTTCCTGTTTTGTTGCATTCACTATTGAGGAGTTTTAGAATTTTGTTTATTTTTGCTTTATATACCTTGAGATAATTTGTGCATATACAAGATAGAATTATTTTTAACTTTGTAGTAAGTTGATTCTTTAATAATGTAAGTAGTTTTATTCCTGATGCTCTTTTTCTTGGTCTATTTTCCCTGGTAATTAATTCTCTCAACTTGCCTTTGGAGAATATGTATGTCCAGTGTCTCTTCTTTATTCTGTCACTTTCCAACTTCCTGTATCCTTATGTTTCAAGTGTGTTTTTGTAAACAATTTGTTGCTGGATTACTTGTTTCTAATTTGAACTTTTCCTTTGCCTGGAGAGTTTCCTGATCAAAAACTCTCAAATCCCAGTAGCACTAACTTGGCTCCTGCTGATAGGTGCTAGCTATTCTTACATTTTGGGAACCTCATCTCTTCTCTCCCTTACCAGGCCCAGCACATCCACAGCCAGGCTTTGCTAGAATTTCAACCTAGTTATAGGCCTAGCAGCCAACAGAATAGATGGGGGCAGTTATTACATGAGGGCGTGGGGATCGGGTAGCAGCCTCTGCAGTGTTTTTTAACATAGCAGAGGGGACTGTTAGGCAAAGGAGGATTTCTGCAAGACCAGAGGATGCAGTAGGGACCACAGTGTCAGTATCCTGAGGGGCATCCATCCAGATGTCTCCATATTTCATATTTCAAGGCTCTAGGTTTTCTCCACCCACAGCCTTGACTTTCACAAAATAGAATTTGGCTGAACGTTCAAGTATCTTGAAGCTCTTTAGTGCAATTACAAACACTGAGATTGTCAGCCTGAAGCTCAGCTGTTTGAACTGTTCCATTGCAGGAAAAAAGGCCTTGTAAGCTCCCCAGGTCTTCTAACTCTCACATTTAGGCGTTACCAGCTTGACTGACAGCACTTGGTCTCTAATTATCCTTCTATAGTTAGTTCTATAGTTCATCAGTACAACCAGCCTACCCTGTTTCTGCAGACATTTTTTCTCCCTGTATTGATCAAATACCTGCATCATTGAACTTGCAGAGAATTCCTCTCCAAGGGGACGTTTGCCCATTACCACACGTGTCTAAGGTTCCCAAGACCCTCTCAAGCTGAGTGATTTGCTAGGAGGACCCAGAGGACTCAGCACAGAGCTGTCCTCACGACTATGATTTATGACAGAGAAAGAACACCAAGCAAAACCAGCAAAGGGAAAAGGCAACATGAACAAGTACAGAGGAAGCCAGGCACAATCTCCAAGAATCTTCTCCCAATGGAGTCACACACGATGAACTTAATTCCTCCAGCAAAGGTATGTAACATGTATATTGTACACCGGGAAGCTTGCCTAAGCCTGGGCATAGGAATCCAGGGTTTTATCGGGCTGTCACATAGGCATTGTCCATCTGGCATGTACCAAAATTGCAGATTCCCAGAAGGAAAGGTGTTTGTACAAACATTGCAGGCACAGTAGACCACCTTAGCAGTTAGGGAATGAGGGCAACACTCCCAAAATCAAATTGCTGGACACTAGCTAAAGGTGATTCTTGCAAGCAGGCCTTTCTAAGGATAATGATTCAGGCCCGCTGTTAACCCTTTTCTCCACACCATCTGTGAAATGTTTAGTAACTGAAAGATGACTTTGTGCCAAGGACTGTAAGTGCCCCATCTAGCAACCAGATGTCATCCTCTTCACCTCTGGGTGGGAGATGGGCCAGTTCCTAACCTCCAAATTAACCCTTCTCCTCAGACCTCACTCCTAGTCCACTGTGTTAGCCTGGGTCCTCCACGCAGCCACCACCAAGACAATGAAGGATCACCTGTAACAGACTTGTTAGGGACAACGCTGGTGAGGAAAAACGATGGAGCTGGGGTTGGTGGGACACTGGGAGGCAACCAGACACTGATGCAGGTATGACCTCAGGGGAGTGGAGGAAAGAAGGTTGGATCAAAGCAACTTAGACTATAATGTAATCCCAAGGAGTCTGGAAGACCATCAAGCAGTCCTCAAGCCACAGAGCCACATCCCTGTCATCATCAGTCACCGGCTGGCGACAGCGTGTGAGAGGTGAGGCCTCTGCCATCACGTGGGGATGGACTGCGGAGCGCAGCAGCAGGGTGGCCTGAGCAGTGGTACTGCCTCCTGCTGGAGATATGAAAGATGCTTTCTCGTGGCTGCCAACCACAAGTACAGCTCTCAAAATACACCTGAAAAAGATTATCAAACAAATATTTAACACCAACAGAATGTGGTAATTGGCAAAACCTTTTAGTTAAAAAGAGTTAGTTATAAATCCACCTAGAATAGATCACTGATTAACAATGAAAATGCAAATTATCTCTTACATTTCATAAATTCAACAGTATTTGTGGTTGTAATACTAGGAAAAAGACAAATTTCTTGGTACATTGAGAGCTTAACATATACACAGCATGTTGTATTAGGACTAAACTAAAGTTAGTTACCACAGAAAGTATAAATGCTCTATAACTCGTTATTTTACAAAATTAATACTTGAAATACCATTTGTAAGTTTATCTTCCTGATAGACCTCAAACACTCTCAGCAAAGAAAAGGCATTTCTACACATTTTACCTAGTTCTTTGGTTGACTATAAATGACCATATGTGAAATTTGTGAAGCAAAGAAACTGAACAGTGTTTACAGATGTTCCTAAAAATTACTTTATGTATGATTTAGGAACTTCTAAATTATATAGGCCTAGATGATAAAATGGAAGAATATCCTCTTACAAAGAATCTAATAGCATTGGTTTTCTCATTTTTATCAATGTTATCCTCACAGATAACATTGGCTATCGTATTTGTAACACAAAATTAACCCAAGACTAGTTTTGCCATCTGCTAAATTTCAACAGAAAATTGGTCCCACGGTTGCTCTGGCAGTTCATTCCAACCAAGGTATTTAACAGACTCAGAATAAACAGTTCCTAAAATCAGTTAATTACTGCCAAAAAAAAAGTTCTATTAGAGTAACCAGTTTCGGCCTTTGCATGAACTTTATGACTTGTTGGTACAAGTAACAGAAGCTACTAGAAATAAGTAATAAACCAAATATTTAACGCAACAGAAATGCAAAGTGTTTATTTTTTTTAAAATGAGATACCATTTTAATGTAGAAGAAGCCATCTTTATTTACAAGCTAATAAAAAAATATTAAACTCAACTTAACTAGATATAATACATTTATCATAAATCCTATAGATTTGAGGCTGACCCTAAGTGGAAGACTGGATAGGTGGAATAGATTACATAATAAGGATGCCAAAGAATGTGCAACTTACACATGAATCAATACATTTTGTTTCTGAACATGAAAACAAAAGTCCACTGTGAGGAGAATAAACCCAGCACCAAGGACAAGCTGTGCTAACTTTGGACAACTGTTAGTTATAATTACAAGACTCAAAATTTTCATCTCTCTTGAGTCTATTTAGGAAGTCTCATAACCCAAATGTTTGCTCATCATATTCACAAGAGATACCCTGGAAGAGAATTTCAGAGGTTAAAATACATACTACCCTCACACTCAGGACTGAAATTTTTTTCTTAACTATTCTGTTTGTGTGTGCATTTGTGTTTTTCTTTTCTTGTCGAATTGTAATGGCTTTGTAACAGTTCTCTCCTTATCTGTTTGGTTTTGTGCTAGAAACTTGAGTGTTATGAGTTTCTTTCCTGTAAGTGTGAAAACATAAAAACTGCTTCTCATTCAGTCCTTTGGAAAAATTCTGTATTTAGTTCATTCCCCAAAAACCATATATTGTAAAGTGAACTTTTAACTGGCTATTTTCTAAACACCTGACAGGAAATCCACAGTAGCTTCTGAGCAATAGTTGTCTCATGCAGGCTTGTAAACCAAGGTGGAGCCGGAATGAAAAGGGAACTGACCTGTGCAATTTCAAACTACCCAGAAAATTTTTCACTCTGCTTATCTGCCCTTGCAAGTTTATATCATAACCATCTCATACAATCTTTCACATTACACAGCATCCTCATAGAAATGCCAACTCGAGGCTTTACAAAAACTCTTCACAGTCTTATTGGATAGTTCTAGAAAAATCAAGTTTTTAGATAATATTTCCTAAGGATTCAGTCATAGCAAATAAAGGATATTCTCTGAGAAAATGACATGGTCATCCCATCCTAGGCTGTGTTTTAAAAAGATAAGAATAACATGGTTTCAAGTCACAACAAAAAAGTTTTCAGATAGACTACAATGTAAAAATTTTTTTTTGACAATGAATACACTGGCTATAATCTAGTTTGCTGATCTCATGTCATGCATAGGGATATGTGTTTGGAATAGAGGAATGTGTAAGGAAAAGTTTTTTTTTTTTAGAGTTCTCACCTGTCAAGAGCAAACAATAATGTGGAGTTTGCTTATTCAGTTGTACAATTAAATACTAGCTTTTGCTTAGAGGCAATGTAATGCTATGAAGTATTTCAATATCAGTAACAATATATACTATGAAATGCATTTCTATTACAAATTAACATAGTGATCTACAGCTAAACAAAACCACCCAAAACAAACCATCAATGAGCAACAGTTAAAACATAAAATTTATAAATAGCAAAACCACCAAATGAAGTATATACATTTTATAGATTTATCTATGAACAAATATACAGTGCATCTAGGAAAGACAAAGTGTGTTTTATATCACATAACATTGGAATATTAGAAATGAAGATACCGATATACTCAAAGCCATGTAGTAGGCTGTCTCCCACTTAATATTCCCTTAAATGTGTATCCTTTAGAACACTGATAGTGACAAAACTATCACCTCTTTAAATGCAATGTTTTCACATTCCTCAGCAGGATATAGTGGCCTGCAGAACAGTAAGACAGCAGGCACTCCATGCAGAATCCTGGGATAAGAGAATTCGCAAATCTGAAGTTTGCAAATAACAAGCACTTTAGTCAAACATACACTGACATGAATGGCCAACCAAAACAATAACCTTATCACAATGCCTTCACCTTATCTTGTTCACTCAGCTTTTTAAGACCATTGGCAAATCAGTTACTTTCAGAGAAAACTGCAGTTTGAATGCAATGTATTTCATTGACATAGGAATATATTTGAGCTTTACTGCCAGAAAGATGTGTCTTTAAGTGCCAGGACTACCACAACAGGACAAGCTTTATGAACAACTCAAAATGTGTAAAATTGTCTTTTGTGGATCCCAGAAAAAAACATTTGACACTAAACATCAATAAAGTAATGCTCCAATACCATGCGCACAGATCAACATAACTGACAACAGATACTTTACACTCATCTGCATTTCTTTTAAAAACCAGAAAAGTACAATGTACAGTAACTTTTTGGAAACTATTTCTAGTGCAAAATTAATTGATAAAGGATTGCTTAAAAAAACTATTTTGTACTGCACTTAATAAAACTGAAAGGCAAAGTCATTACCATAAATGATCATTAAGAACTGATTAAGCTATCAGGATGCACAATAAATTTAAAAAACCAAAACCAGTATTTCAATTAAAAAAAAAATAAGTCAAGCCTACATTTCTGCAATTCATTGAGTCAAGTTCTGTCCTTTGAAACACCACACTTAACATCTGGAATACATAATATGAATTCATTTACTCTCTTGTATTTAAGTGCTATGTCTTATAAAATTCCAGTTAGCGGTGTCCTTCTACTAAATAGAAAAGGAACCAAATAAAACAGTAGTGCTTCATTTGGTACTTAAGAGTCTAGTAACATACCTCTGGGAAACACATGCTTTGGTGCTTTACAATTTTAAGAAAATCAAAATTGACTTACATGCAATAGCTAATTATGGTATAGTATAGAAAACAGAGAGTTTATGCACTTATAATTGTTCATGTGAAGCCCTGAGGTACCCGCCTTTCATTCAGGCAACAGTCTCCCTTGATCTTGTACAGCCTTTGGCACCATATTCCCGAGTGCCCCAAATTCAGAAGAGTCTGATTAATGATCTTGTCTGGAGATAACAGTCAATTTAGTAAGATTTTTTGTGATACAGACTGTGCATATCATCTAGTTTAGAAGCACTGTCTTCTAGTGGAGTTTCACTCGAAGTTCCTAGGTCTCCATTTTCATGTCCATCAGTTACTGACTTCTTATTAAATCCTGAAAGAAACAGAAAAAAAAAAAAAAGACATTTTTTAGTCTTTAAAAAAAAGGAGTCCTATAATTTTACTGAGCAAAAACAAAGTAATTGTCCACTCTCAATAATAGTAATGGCAATTAACAGAGCCCTAGATTAACCAAGTTAGCAATTCTGACAAAGGAATTCTTTCTTCTTATAGCAGATATCAAACACTGTACAGATTTTTAAATATTATCTACTGGGCCTATCTAAAAATTGTATAAAAGTTCCTACCAAATTTTCCATGAAGCTTAGAACTGAACACACACAACTGTGAAATTCAGTCAATTCTACTTATGCAAGTGTCTGTTGAACTGTAAATTGTATTTTTCTTTTACATTTTGTTTTCAAATTATGTAACTTCAGTTCACTGAGGAACATACTAGTTTATCACTATAAATCTAGTCTGTTGGCAAAAAAATGTCCAGATAAAACTAATTTTGTTCAATCTACAAAACAGACAATAGGCTTGCAAATAAATGAAAAATGACTATGTCATCTGCTTAGAGAGCTGTGAAGTATGGACATGTGCTAAACAATAACCAATGGATTTATGTGTGATCTGAACCAGTTAATATTAAGTAATTTTTCACATAAGCATACATTTTTGCTAATATGAGCAACATTTTAAAAGATCTTCAACTTATAGAAGTGACAGGGAAGTCTTCTGGCCTCAACTGCAAAAAGGCTTCTAATCCTGACAAAACAAGTAGAAAGGGTGAAAGACAATGAAATCAGAGGTAGAGCAGCCCAACAGTGTAGGTTTGGACATACCGCTCAGACAATAGTTTTGTTCAAGATGCTTGGGGAGAATAATTACTACTGCTGTCTTTGTGTAGGTAATTCATAACATACCAGTTTACCAAAAGGGCAATAGTTCATCAGTTTACTATGCCAGAAGTTCTCACAATTTTTGATCTCAGGATGCCTTGACCCTCTTAGTAAGTACTGAGGACTCCAAAGACTTTTGTTCATGTGGGTTATTAATGTTCTGTGGGATACTGATGTTTACCATATTAGCAATTAAAACTGAAACATCTAAAAAAAGTCTGACTTTGTTAAAAATGACAAGAAATTCAATAAATGTTAACATATTTGTTTAGTGAAAATAACTATTTTCTAAAAAACTTAAAGAGTAGAATTTACAATTTTGCACATCCTTAATGTCTAGTTTTATAGAAGAGAGCTGGTTACTCATATTTGCTTTTGCTCAAGCTATTACAAGTATATGAAGAAAGCTCACTCACCCTCATACATGTATGTAGTTGGACGAGGGAAGAGTGGTTTAACAGTGTTTTCAGATAACTATCAACATTCTTCTTTGACATTACAACAAAATTTGACAATATAGAATTTGAAACCATATAGTGAACTTTTTACATGCTGTCACACTAAAATCTATTTGTTTATCTTGCTTTGAATGGCTCTTAACCATGCAGGACTTTGTAATTTCAGGCACTAGTCACTTGAAAAACATTAGATCACTGAGTTATGCAGCAATTCAAAGTTAACACATTTCATTTTACTGTATCAAAAAATCACATTCATTAATATCACCACTGATCTTATTAGAAGAGTTCTTTAAGTGTTGGGAAACTTTCAAACTCGTCGTACAGTGGTGCCACTGCCTTGTTCATATGGAGGCACCAGTAGTTATACCCCCATTGCTTTTGCACCACTGGTGTAAATTACAATACAGCAAAAAAAGGCAAATAATGTCTTAGCATTATTATGAAAAGTTTTGATCTCATGAATCCCCTGAATAGTATCAGGGACCCCTAAAGATCTATGGAACTCAATTTAAGAACGACTGTTCTATGTAAAAAAAGTGCTAGAATTTTTCTTTAAAATAATATGTAAATGCTAGCAAAGGAAGTAAACCAAAAATGCTCAAGATCACATATCCTGGTTCTAGTAACAACCATGAGACATTTAATTAGCCTATAAATCATTATATTACTGGAGAAGAATTTGCACTAAGACACCAAGATGACACTAAGATGTATCTACTCTGAAAGTCATGTTGGTTTTCTTTCAGAGTGTAGAAAACTTGAATTTTATTTATTTTTCAAGGTTCATTTGTAGTTCAGTAACTGGTAATACACTTGTCTTGAAGTCCAAGATGAATCTAGAAGAATTATATGTAAATAAAATTTTGGCATAGTTACCATAGTATATAATAAAAACTGTAGGCAAGGGAAAGCTGTTTATTCTGTTAATGATGGTATTCCCATCATTAAAAGTGTTACTGAAGAACATCTGTAGCCTTCATTTTATTTATTTATTTATTTTTTCATTTTGATATCATTGATGTACAATTACATGAGCAACATTATGGTTACTAGACTCTCCCCATTATCAAGTCCCCACCACATACACCATTACAGTCACTGTCGATCATGTAGTAAGATGCTATAGAATCACTACTTGTCTTCTCCGTGTTATACTGCCTTCCCCGTGCCCCCTCTCTACATTATGTGTGCTAGTCGTAATGCCCCTTTTTCCCCCTTATCCCTCCCTTCCCACCCATCCTCCCCAGTCCCTTTTCCTTTGGTTAACTGTTAGTTCATTCTTGGGTTCTCTGAGTCTCCTGCTGTTTTGTTCCTTCAGTTTTTTTCTTTGTTCTTATACTCCACATATGAGTGAAATACTTTGACACTTGTCTTTTTCTGCCTGGC
Source organism: Manis javanica (assembly GCF_040802235.1). Classification (NCBI taxonomy): domain Eukaryota; kingdom Metazoa; phylum Chordata; class Mammalia; order Pholidota; family Manidae; genus Manis; species Manis javanica. The sequence goes on from NC_133168.1 coordinate 37,859,188, forward strand.
TTATTTCACTGAGCATAATACCCTCTAGCTCCATTCATGTTGTTGCAAATGGTAGGATTTGTTTTCTTCTGATGGCTGAACAATATTCCATTGTGTATATGTACCACATCTTCTTTATCCATTCATCTACTGATGGACTCTTAGGTTGCCTCCAAATCTTGGCTTTTGTAAAGAGTGCTGCAATAAACATAGGGGTGCATGTCTTTTTCAAACTGGGCTGCTGCATTCTTAGGGTAAATTCCTAGGAGTGGAATTCCTGGGTCAAATGGTATTTCTATTTTGAGTTTTTTGAGGAACCTCCATACTGCTTTCCACAATGGTTGAACTAGTTTACATTCCCACCAGCAGTGTAGGAGGGTTCCCCTTTCTCCACAACCTCGTCAACCTTTGTTGTTGTCTGTCTTTTGGATGGTGGCCATCCTTACTGGTGTGAGGTAATCTCATTGTGGTTTTAATTTGCATTTCTCTGATGACTAGCAATGTGGAGCATCTTTTCATGTGCCTGTTGGCCCACTGAATTTCTTCTTTGGAGAAGTGTCTGTTCAGATCCTCTGACCATTTTTTTTTTAGATAATTATTTTTTATTGAAGGGTAGTTGACACACAGTATTACATTAGTTTCAGGTGTACAACACAGTGGTTCAACATTTATATACATGATAATTCTAGGTACCAGCTATCACCATACCAAGTTGTTACAATATTTTGACTATATTCCTTATGCTATACATTACATCCCGGTTACTTATTTATTTTACAATTGGAAGTGTGTACTTTTTTTTTTTTTTTTTTGTGAGGGCATCTCTCCTATTTATTGATCAAATGGTTGTTAAGATCAATAAAATTCTGTATAGGGGACTCAATGCTCAATGTATAATCATTAATCCACCCCAAGCCTAATTTTCGTCAGTCTCCAATCTTCTGAAGCATAATGAACAAGTTCTTACATGGTGAACAAATTCTTACCTAGTGAATAAGTTACATGGTGAACAGTACAAGGGCAGTCATCACAGAAACTTTCGGTTTTGATCTTGCATTATGAACTATAAACAGTCAGTTCAAATATGAATATTCGTTTGATTTTTATACTTGATTTATATGTGGATACCACATTTCTCTCTTTATTATTATTATTTTTAATAAAATGCTGAAGTGGTAGGTAGATGCAAGATAAAGGTAGAAAACATAGTTTAGTGTTGTAAGAGAGCAGATGTAGATGATCAGGTGTGTGCCTGTACACTATGTGTTAATCCAAGCTAGACAAGGGCAATAAAACATCCACAGATGCAGCAGATTTCTCTCAGAGCAGGGGGGGAGAGGTTCTAAGCCTCACCACTGTTGATCCGCAATTTCTCACCTGATGGCCCCCCTGCAACTGTGCCTGTCTTAGGTTGTTCCTCCCTTGAGGAATCTTACCCGTCTCTGGCTAACCAGTCATCTTCTGGGGCCATACTGGGAAATGTAAAGTTGGTAAGTGAGAGAGAAGCCTTATTGTTTGAAAAGGTTAGTTTTTTACTTCTTTGCGTATTTATGCCCTGTGGCTTCTATGCCCAGCATTTGTCTTGAGGTATCTTTACCACTTGGAAGAATTGTGATACACGGTAAATTCGATATGAAGCACGAATTCTATTTAGGGGTTGTTATTAGGAAGGAAGAAGAAAAGCTATAGAAGTAGCAGGCGGAAGAAAACATGGGAAGATTGATTATTTCTTTGACATATCTTCTTGTAGAGTAACTTCAGCCCCTTTTTTAATTGGCTTATTTGCTTCTTGTTTGTTGAGGTGCATGAGCTCTTTATATATTTTGGCTGTCAACCCCTTATCGGATATGTCATTTATGAAAATATTCTCCCATCATGTAGGATATCTTTTTGTTCTACTGATGGTGTCCTTTGCTGTACAGAAGCTTTTGAGCTTAATATAGTCCCACTTGTTCATTTTTGCTTTTGTTTCCCTTGTCCGAGGAGATATGTTCATGAAGAAGTCACTCATGTTTATGTCCAAGAGATTTTTGCCTATGTCTTTTTCTAAGTTTAATGGTTTCATGACTTACATTCAGGTCTTTGATCCATTTTGAGTTTACTTTTGTGTACGAGGTTAGACAATAATCCAGTTTCATTCTCTTACATGTAGCTGTCCAGTTTTGCCAACACCAGCTGTTGAAGAGGCTATTTCCCCCATTGTATACCCATGGCTCCTTTATCATATATTAACTGACCATATATGCTTGGTTTAATATCCGGACTCTCTGTTCTGTTCCTCTGGTCTGTGGGTGTGTTCTTGTGCCAGTAGCAAATTGTCTTGATTACTGTGGCTTTGTAGTAGAGCTTGAAGTTGGGAAGCGAGATCTCCCCTGCTTTATTCTTTTTTCTCAGGATTGCTTTAGCTATTCGGGATATTTTGTGGTTCCACATGAATTTTAGAACTATTTGTTCCAGTTCGTTGAAGAATCCTGTCAGTATTCTGATAGGGATTGCATTGAATCTGTATATTGCTTTGGGCAGGATGGCCATTTTGACAATATTAATTCTTCCTACCCAAGAGCATGGGATGAGTTTCCATTTATTAGAGTCCTCTTTAATTTCTCTTAGGAGTGTAGTTTTCAAGGTATAGGTCTTTCACTTCCTTGGTTAGGTTTATTCCTAGGTCCTTTATTCTTTTTAATGCAATTATGAATAGAATCGTTTTCCTGATTTCTCTTTCTGCTAGTTCATCGTTAGTGTAGAGGAATGCAACAGATTTCTGTGTATTAATTTTGTAACCTGCAACTTTGCTGAATGCAGGTATTTAGTTCTAGTAGTTTTGGAGTGGATTCTTTAGGGTTTGTTATGTACAATATCATGTCATCCGCAAACAGTGACAGTTTAACTTCTTCCTTACCAATCTGGATGCCTTTTATTTCTTTGTGTTGTCTGATTGCTGTGGAGAGGACCTCCAGTAGTATGTTGAATAAAAGCAGGGAGAGTGGGTATCCTTGTTTTGTTCCCCATCTTAGGGAAACTGTGGCCTTCATATTTTACAATTTTTCAACAATAAATACATTAATAATAAACTTTAGAGTGACTTTTACCTTGTAGCATTTTGATTTCCCCACTTGTGTCTTTGCAACCGGCACCAGGATTACTCCCTCCTTCTAACTCATCAAGATACAGTCGGTAACGATGACCACTCTCATCTTCATACTCTACATTTTCATCATCAGAATCCACTTCAGGAGCCACATAAACTACTTCAAATTCAATCTCTCCTCTCTAAAATGGGGAAAGAAAATGAAGAAGTCAATTGTTGTAATTATATTTTAAAACGGATTCCCAAATTCTTTGGGGTGACAAACAGGAGTGAGTAGTCAGACCTCAGATGTAGCTCTTCTCAAGGCAACAAATAATGAAATTCTTGACTCTTAAGAGGCAGAAGGGGACTTAAAGGTCATTGTGTCCAGACTAATCCTCTCTACAAGTAATTTCCTTTTAATATTATAGTAGTTCTTTCTACTGGCCACAATACTTTTGCTAATAAACTTAAAATATAAAAGGATGCTTAATTATTTAATTTAATCTTGGAACAAACATTAAGTTTAAAATTCATTTTGCCATTTTGTACTTTACATATAGCAGTTCAGAAAATCATCTAAATACTCAAATATTAAATAAAATTGTACCTAAGGACAGCACACAAACTTTTCCTTGACTAATTTTAGAAACTTATGCATAGTGATTCCTTGTTTCTTACTGAATAGGTCTCAAACCTTTTCTTAACTTTCACTGGGTACCAGACATACATAGTGTTTAGTATTCCATTCAGAAATAATAGCTACTACTATATTTACTGTGCAGAATTATATCCTTCAATCCTCAGAATAACCCTTGTAGTCTTTTACATATATGAGAAACTGTGTGAGTCCTGGAGAGAGGAGAGAACTCTCCCAATAGGATGAACAAGTAAAACAGAAAAAGAGCAATTTGACTCAGAAGTCTTTGTTCTAATTAACTGGATTAAACGATAACAAGTTCATGTTCTTATAAAGCTAGATTATTTTGTTAAAAAAATTCCAAGATATAACTATTATTTAATAAGACACTACAAACAACACATACAAGTCTGGTATTTATAATCCTGAAAATAATGGCCTGACTTTGCTTACAAGAAAGCATGCCATTTTTACTGCTGTTCAGAGGCTCTTTGCTGCTCCAGTAGCTTAAGGTTATGTTTCAGAATTTTAATACGTGCTCTGCTTCTCCTTAAAACTTTATGACTGCCTATTTGTATCTACTATGCCACAGCTGCCATTCATCCCACTTTTACTACTGGATAAGTAAACCAAGTTTGGCTGAGGAAACCCCAACTTAATGAGGCTAGCTGCACTTTTAGATCTCCATTATTAGCACATAAGTTTTTAAAATACCATTTTGGGAGACAGAGGAATAATGCTAAAGTTCTAGATGACAGAATTGAGTCTCTGGGTAGCTGTCACAGAGACACAGATGTTGGGCCTTTACTTGAGAAGCACTTTCTAAAAATCATCAGTGTATAAGAATGGAACAGAGAGCTTTATCATCAAGTCCTTCATTTAATACAATTATTTAATAAGTAATATTGAAGAGATTTATGCATCATGTAGACTTGAACCTAATGAACTTTAAATTTACTTTCAACTCTTGAGAGTCAATTCTACACTGGCATACTATGCTGATGGTCCAACAAGCATCTCCATGTACTACCAACACCTTTTTAATTCCCTCAACATTATTGCTGAAGGAAAAACCAGACACAAAAAAATCTTTATAAGTATACTGGGTGACAAATATGACTTGGGTCCTGGATATGAATCCTAACTGTAATTTTCTGCTTTGCAACCTTGAGTAAATCATTTACTCTTGTGGATAAAATGAGAGTTCCTCTGGCCAGGATTCTCACCTGGCCATGGTTGACTAGCTCACTACACACCTGTGGGCAATACATGGCTGTTGACTCTATAAAAAGAGCTCCGCCCAGTGCTCTGGGCGCGACATGGTGTCAGGGCTGCAAGGCTGCAGGAGAGCAGAGCAGAGGCTGGAGTGGTGGCAGCGCTGAGGACAGAGGCCCAGAGGATGGCTGGGTGGACAGAGGGGCCCAGAGGATGGCTGTGCGGGATGACTGTGCAAAGAAGCCCAGAGGACAGCCGTGCGGACAGAGGGGCCCAGAGGCAGAGACTGTCTTGCTGCCTGCAGACTTGCTCTCAGTGAATGGGATTTTAGTGACTGATCTGCCACCTGGAAATAAAGTTGGGTATAACCCTTTCACCCCAAGAACATTTTGCTGTCATTTTCTTTGGTCATACTTGCCCAGGTGTGAAACCCATTGGCAAGACAACTCTCTAAAAACCTTACTTTACTCACTTTATATAAGAGCACTGGACTAAATGAGTTCTAAGGACTCAAACATTTATGGCTGTAAAAAGTTCACATCTAGCACTGTTTGTTTTTTCTGAAATACCTATATTTATATAGTGTCTTAGTCATTAATGATGTTTTGCTTTCTAAGAACCAGGTCCTGTCCTGAGTAAGCACTTGGTATGTATTAACACACTTACTCCTTATAGCTTTCAGATAAGGACACTGTAGCACAGAAGATTTAAGTAATTTGTTCAAAGCTATACAGCTGTGGAAAAGAGCAAAGAAAATCTTTTTTCTGTAAATCTGGCTGAATGTCTTCTATAAAAGCCCCAACTCAAAGAAAATTAATGTCTCTATATAAATACTTTACTATTTAAGAAAACTCTTAGGGAAGTATAAAATATTCAATCGATTCAGAAAGAACCAATTGATAGATCCCATTTTAACTACATAAAACAACTTACCTGCTGGGAAAGAATGGTTACAGCTTCTTTATGCTTTGTGTCCCTTAGGTTAACTCCATTAACAGCCAGAATAGCATCTCCAACATGCAGCCCTCCACATCTATCAGCAGGTTGCCCTGGGTGGATCTCAGAAATGAGGATTGGAACACCATGTTCTTTCCCACCCTAACGAAAAAAGAAAAAGCAGTAAATTAGATTACTCTTTGTATAGCCACAGAGTATTCTAACAATAAAATATTTTTTTAATGTATATCAGTAAACACTTATACTGTCTCTAAAAGTGCTGAGTGAAATCTTATTTGCTACTTATATAATGGTAAATAAATTATTGAATATCAAAAGTTATCTAAGTAAAATGATTAATAACATTCATGTGTTTTTCTAAAATGTATTTGAGGGCCAAAGAATGGAAGAAAAAGATGTTGAAGAACCAAAAATCTACAATCCATTAAGCTCTTTTAAATATACATAAAAACATTTTATGTATTAGTAGTCCACAGCACTATTAGATTTTATCAGATCTGAATTACTATGAATGGTAAGACATACCATTATTTATGTACCACAAAAACAGTTTTAAGATTTTATGATGAATCTCAATTCAGAAATATTAAAATATGAAAAAATATGCAATGCAGAATTGATAAAAGGCAGTATTTGGTATCTTTCGCTTTCTAGCTTATATCTTAATTATGTGTGTATATGAGTGTATATGCATGTTTAGCTTCTCCTAAAATTTATGTTCTTTAAGGGCACTGCATTAAAAATAGTATATATTCAATAAGTACCCCTGATAAACTTTTCTTTGTTAAGAAACATTCCTACATTAAGCAATTCTAGAAAGCAAATGAACTTATGCAGTGCCTACGTATTACCAAATGATGATTAGAGTAAAACAACCTTTACATTCATCTGGAACAAAGCACTGAACAGCAATGAAATGACTCCAAATATATGTACTTTATAATAGATTGCTCTCAGGATTGTTGCCCAAGACAACTGATTATAAAGGCATCAAATTTAAAAAGGAATAATATTTGGACCCAAGAGCCAGTGAAATCCAACAGCAAAGAAATGAGACATGAGAAAGATAATGCACACTCTTAAGAAAATAATAATATAATCTTAGCATTTAACATGGAAGAAAACAATCATATCCATTCCCAAAGGCCCCTAGAGGCATCACAGGACATGGCACAGAACTACAACCTGAACCATAAAGAAAATGTTAAACTATGCTTACTAAAGTAGTATTTTTATAAAGTAATACTTAACAGTTATTAAAATTTATATACCCAAAAAAAGTTTACAGAAAAGATAAATTCAGTTATCTAGAATATACATCCAGAATACTTTATTTCCCAATGATGTCCAACAAAGGAGCATGATTCATCTAGATTAACAGTAGAAAAGGAGCCTGGAAGCACTACTTCTTACTGTGATTGAAATGCCAAGGCCTTCATGATCTTCCTTAAGGAGGAGAACTTTTCTAATTGGACCAACACCTTGGCTTTTCTTTAAAGAGTCTTGATCCTTATTGGGGGAAAAAAAGAAGAAAAATTAGTACTACTTAAATATTAAACCTGTACAAAAATAGTAAACCCATGTTATATAACTTGCTTTTAGAAATCTTTATCAATTTCCTAGAATGAATACATGGTATAGTGTTAGGAAAGTAATTAACAGACCAACTAGAAAAGTGAAAATAGTTGTTCTATTCATATAGTGAAATGTACAGATGATTTCCTCACCCTTCTGTTTATCTCTTTAATACTGATACATCTCTTTTTAAATTGTAGAACATTACAAAAGAAATGATTGCCAGAAATTAACTGATAACATCTAGAAATTAAAGTGAGTAATTGTTTATCATCACTGGAGAATATCTTGAAGATCTATATCCATTTTAATTGAAAACAAAATTTTCAATTGGATAATTAGTTACTTTTTCATTCCTCTGAGCTCTAGAGTCTACCTCTTAAAGAAAGGACCCTGCTCCCTTAATAATTCTTTCTCTGGTACCTTTCCCCTTTCCCTCTCTACTACGCTCTTTTCCTGTTCAGCATATAAACAAATTCTAAGCCTCTTCCAGCTTTAAAATACTGACCATGTACAAACACAGAACAAAATAAAAACCCTTCAATCAGTAGTGATTCTACAGTATCTTACTATGCTGTAATGGGGTATGTGGTGGGGACTTGATGATGGGGGTAATCTAGTAACCATAATTTCACTCACGTAATTATAGATTAATGATACCAAAATAAAATAAAAAATAAAAATAAATAAAAAGAGAAAAAAAAAACCTTCAATCACCTATTGTCTTCTTTAGCTACTATCCTCCCTCCATCTTTACTTAATCTCCACATAATCCTAATTTTATCTACTTCCTTGCCTCACACATTTATTAATTCAATCAACTGTAATTATGGTTTTATCCCACTTGCTCCACTGAACTTGCCTTCTCAGTCACTGGTAACCAATATGCTACATTCAATGAACACTTTTTAGTCACTAGCCTACCTGAACCTTGCAGCAAGCTGATACTATTCATTACCCCCTCTTTGAAAACCCCACTCTTCCTTAGTTTCCATTGCACTACTTTCCTAGATGCTCTATAGCTGACAGCCCCATCCCAGGCTCTTCCTCTGGAGATCCATTTCGTTCCCTCACTCCATAAAAATTTCGCTCCATCCTTGGCCCCCTATTCTTTTTACTTTCTATATACTTCCCCTGAGTGATTTGATCAATTCCATGATTTCAATAATAACAGACAATCTCCCTAATATTTCTTCAACTCAGACTTTTCTCATGAATTCCAGAGTCATCTATCAAACTGTGGGTTTTGGCCATCCTATTGGCATCTCAAGCACTACATATATAATACTGATCTCATCATCTTTTCCCCAAAACTCTCCTTTTCCTCTACTTGCTTTATCAATGAATGCCATCATCTCACTCAGTTGCCCACACCAAAAACCTAGACTCTTCCTTCTCCCTCACCAACTTACTAAAAAGCACAGCTAGTCACCAAGTCCTCTTAACTCTAATTCTTTCAAGGCTGTCCTTCTTCTTAAATACACTTCCACTGCCCTCATCACTTTCCCCTTGGATTACTGCAGTATCTATAGTTTGATTACCTACCCGACTCCCATTAGGCACTCTTCCATTACATCCTTTTCACAGCACCAAAGCAATTGTTAAAATAATGCTAAATCTTATACATTTTCCTATGATGATAGATAGTAACTGCACTAGTTGGGATGAGAATTAATAATGTGTATAACTGTTGAGCCACTGCGTTGTATACTTGAAACCAATATAAAATTGTGTATCACTATATTTCAATTAAAAATATAATAATGTAAAATCTTATTAAGTCCGCCATTTTATTTAAAACTCCCATGATTATCAGGTTAAAGTTCATACTCCTGTATTTAGAATAACTTTTGTCATCTGGTCACTGTTTAGAAATTAATGGGGCCTACCAACATCCCAGGGAAGGCAATGGCATAAGTACTTATTGCAAATCCCCACTCCTCTCCCACCAACTCCATGTTCATATGAATTCTTCTTATAATAATCTTTGCAAAGGCAAAAAACAACTTTACTATTTAAGGCCATACTTTATCTTGGTAGTAAGATATGTAAGCCACTGGGTAGGAGTTAGACATGCTTTTATTACTTTAAGGTTTATATTATCAGGCAGTTGTCATAATGAAATTTAATAAGGATTTATCCAGGTAAGAAAGCTTCTGAATAATGTTAACTACAGAAGAAGACTACTGGACACAGATCTCAAATTCCATCTTAACTGAAGACCAAACAGGTGTAAATGTTAGTTCAGAAACTACATTTTAATCCAGTTACCAAAAATTCCCTGGACAAACTACCCAAAATAGTTACAGATCTATCAATATGACTACACTCTCTGCCAAGCTTAGAATAAACTTAAACATGTCTAATCATGATCCAGGACCATTCTGAAATATGAGCTTAAGTACTAGCAATATGCATTTACTAGCGATAGTCCACTGACTGCAGAAATATCACTTTCAGGGCAGTGGTAAGTCTATAAAGAGTATGGATTCTTACAACTTTAAATATGTACCTGTTTTAAAAGTTTCATCTCATTTTCACTTTTTAAATAAAGGTTTTAGACACTACTAGAGGGAAAAAAGTGGAAAGCACTTCAGATTAAGGGAAGAAGGCAGAGGCTGAGTGACAGCAGTTAAGCAAGCATACGTGGCCTGGTGGTGCCTGCATCGGTCGTTTCAGGTCGTTGCGTCCTCTACAAGCTCTGATGACAGTTTTGTGACGATGCAAATGTATTTCAGCTTCCAACTGGTTCCAAAGCTTATCATGAGCAGGTCCTTTCATATCTCGTCCTAGTAATTGTATTTGTTGAACCCTTCATATTGGGAAAAGAATTGATTCAGTTCGTTTTTCATTATCATAATTTTCATTATAGAGAGAGTTCAGAAGAATTACTGAGCACAAATAGCTTTTGCAACTAATGCTCAGGAACCTCCTAAGAGGCTGAAAAGTGCAGCTTAGCTATTAGCATTTCACAGTAAGTTTCTATTACTGTGTGTGTGTGTGTACCAGAAATTACTTACTTAGTATGGCTAAATATCTATAATATATAACACTATCAAGATTAAATTAACAATAGCAATAGTAAGCTATAACCAACTGTAAAATACATCTTACAGTAACAATTACTGTTTCATTTACCATAATACCTTGGTAAATACCCAGTCTGTCACATAGACTAAAAAGGAACCCATTTTATGCACCTTCCAGCCAGTTCCTTATCCAAGTACTTGGCAGCCAGTCTTGCCCCATAAACTTCAGCCTGGAGAACAGCTATATGTCTACGTAGGGCTTCATTCTCTTTTCTCAACAACTTCACTTCAGCTTCAAGTTGAGCTTCTTTCATTTTTTCTTTTTTGTTTGCCTCAAGTTCTCTCTCCTATTGTAATTAAAAAACAAACATAATGTAATGAAAATACTTTTAAGACTCTTTAGCAACAGACAAGGTTCCTTAAAATACACAAAAGCACACAGTCTATAATACCAACAATGAAAGCATATAATAAAAATTACTACTTCATACAGTGTAGCATAGAGAAGGCAAATAGTGACTGTGGCATCTCACTACACTGATGGACAGTGACTGCAATGGGGTATGGAGTGGGAAACTCGATAATATGAGAGAATGTAGTAACCACATTGTTTTTCATGTGAAACCTTCATAAGAGTGTATACCAATAATGCCTTAAAAAAATAAATAATTTAAAAAAATTACTGCTTCATTTCTATAAAATAGAACACCAAGATTTGGATCTAGTTCTTTTTAACTAGTACTAGAAAGTGCTGTGCCCACTTCTAGGTAAGATAACTGCATGCACTGGGGTACTTTGATACTGAAGATATCAAGAGAAGTAGTCTCCTCTAAGCTCATGTTATCATATGCTAACAGGAGTAGCTTCAATGGGTAATTGAATCTGCTTTCAATTTACCTTCTAAGAATGACTCAAGAAACTAGAATAAAAAAAAAACTTTTTGATTGTCATATACAAACATTTAATTAACTTTAATGCAACAATTCCATAAAGCAGGTCAAAATCATTCAGTTATACAGAGATACATTCTATAGCTAATTTATCTTAGAGGACTACAAGAAACTTAACAATGCTTAAATTAGACTAGATATGCCATCCTATGCTCCACTTGAAAGTAAGTCCTCATATGTGAATTTATAGGTTATAGGTGTTAGAGAATATAACTTCAAAATCTTTGCCACTGAATTTTATCACAAGCTTACATGTGAGAAATAATATTTAATTTACCTTAAAAGTATAAAGAACAGTGTCTATTCCTATATGTCAAAGGTTACAAATGTAAATGGCTTCAAGATCCAAGCATAGAAAGGTAAGTGGGCACAAGACAAAGCAGAGTGGAAAACAGAAGGTACAAAATCCTGCCAAAAAGCAGTCAAATTCAAATACACACATACACTATGTGGCCAAATAAACCCTTCTGAGAGTTAAATGAGGACCCTCACAGATATTTTAAGTGTTATTTTGGATCAAGAAAACCATCCAAACACTATAAACTTTCATTTACCCTGAGTAGAAGTGTTTTCACTGACTTATAGAACAGCTTTTATGGACTCACTAATTTGCAGAATTAATAAATCTAAAAAGTGGTTATATATGTGGATGAGATGTGGAAGACACTGTTCACGATAACACCATGTTTCCTTTATAAGACTAAATAAAGATCTACTTCAGCACCAGGGAAAATGTTTCTCTTGAACAAGTAGCAAATGATATTCTTTCTATTGTATAGGTAGTTACTATAATTATTTTTCTTTTATTTAAAAAGCTGAGAAACAAATTTAACCAAACTTTTAACAATTCATGGAATTTATTTTGGGACTAATTTAACTGTAGGCTTTGGCCTACTGTTTTGACAAGATTAATACATGATATCCCTAAACATCAAAATATGATATATTCAAATACAAGGCAGCGAGAGCATCACAATCTTAAAAAAATGCTAAAATGAATAACAGCCATCAAATGATGGATATATTATTCATCACTTCTTTAATTAAAAATATTATAAACAGAAGGAAGATTAATTAGCAGGATTTTTCAATTTCTGTAAAAAATATATAGCCATAAGAACATAATTTATAGATACTGTTTTAAAGAATTTGAAGAACTAATAATCTAGATCTTCCTTTTATAACAACTTTGGAATTACTAAAATCTCAGTTTATACTTCAGAACCTATTTCACAAAAGGGCAGGTATTAGTTCCAAAAGAAACCAATTTGGGTAACATGAATACAAATCTTTTTTTATGACATTTACTGAGGTTAATGCTGTTTGTTTCAGAAAAAGAGTTCATAGAAGACCAAAAATTCTTTGGCTTATAGGCTAAATAAACTTTATGTTGAGAATTATCTACCTACAATTACTTTAATGAACTATCCATACAGCGAGCTATTATACAGTATTTATGAAATCTAAACAACTGCTTTGCTGTAACGATTCAGCCCACAATAAATCTGACAAACCTGAGGCCCGAAATTACAGAAGCAAGCAATAACAGGACTAAGAAAACTGAAGTTAATCACTTCTAGATTTAAAGAAAAAAAAATTTTTTTTGTTAACCTGTTTATTGTTAGGTAACAACAAAGAATTAATTTTGTATTTAGATATCAAAACGGTGTATTTTCAAAAGAAGTAAAGCCATATGCAAAGCTGGAACCTGACTAGGTTAGGGTAGTGGGAAAAATACTAAGAAATTATATATTGTTATTTTCTTAAATAAGTTCTGCTAAAGAGTTTCAAAATTCAGTTGTTTCAAAGGCCACACAATTATTCTCAAAACTGCTGAAAAGTTTTAACACATGCAGTTGATGAAAAAGAAACCAACATGCAAATTCTTTTTAAGAGAATAAATTCAAATAGAAAAGAAGGGAAAAAAATCTAGACCTGCTTAATGTATCTTCAAAACACTCAGGTGAAAAAACCAATTGCTCTTTTGAAGTAAGGGTTTAAACAAGTTACAAAGGCTCAGAAGTTGTCGAAAATTGATGGGCTCTGCAAATAATGGCTATAAATCACTAAGAAAATAAAATCTTTAACAAAATATCATGAGAAAAGAACAATGGGTCACTGAACATTTTCAGGTATTGTGGCACTTGAAAAAATTACTATTATTAACATCATTTTCAAATACAAAGTGACAACATGTAATATGCAAATAAAACACCAAGAACACTTCAGCATGACATATTAAAGCAAAACAGAAACAGCATACTTACCAGCTCCTCCAGAGAGGGGACAGACTTAAGATATAAGAAAAAAGTTTTATAATTAGAAAAACATCATAAAAATGATTTTATCTAGTGGTATAATCATTACAAGGAAAATTCCCCTATGTTGAACATCACTCGGGTAAAATTCATTAGAACAAATGTATTTGCAAATCCATAAACCATATTAACTGTATAATATTAGGTTTAAAAAATTTTTAATCAAAATTAGTCAACACATCTGGCTTAGCATCTTTCCACAAGAGCACACTGTTTTGCATCTATTGTTACCTTCAGGTAAATTCTTTTCTAGTGAAAATGTACATTGTTTCTCAATGTTAATATCAAACATTCCAAAGCAGCAGCTATGAATCTGACTCATATTGGCTAACTTAAAACAACAATACTAATTAGATTAATAGAATTTCAGAATTTAAAAGGACTCTAGAAGAATGTATTCAGTTAATTCTAACAAATCAGTATTAGAAACTAACCAAAGAAATGGATTTAACTGAAGACAAGTAAAATTTGAAAATGTATTACTCTCATCATCAACATCACCTTCTGCCTTTCCCAAGCTGTACCTTACTTATTTATTACAGTGTTACCGATAGTTAAAATAAGTATCTGGCATATACATACTTAATACATATGAGGTTAAACTAAAATCAGACTTTAAAAAAATTCTATTGAAACAACCTATATTGCTTAAAAGGGCAATGATTAATTAGTTCCGGAAAATTTATACAATGGACATTACACACACACACATTCTGAAGTGTTCAGTGGTAGGGAAAATGCTTTTCATATATTACAAGCAAAAGAAAAAAATGTGCCACTAGTTGGCACCCAATTCCATTTTCTCCTTCCTTATTAACAAAACTCCAATTTTAACTGGAGGTGGTCATGTGATGAACTAAGAGCATGACATGCAGCTAGGGAAAGCCAATGAGATGGCTAAATTGGTAAAAATTGTTGAGAAGGATTTCATGAAAAGTTCTTTACAAAGAAAGCTAATGCAGCAGGGAAGCATCCTTTTGCCTTTCCCTTAGATTCTTCTTTCTGCCTGGAATGTGGACATGAAGAAATCATGAGGATAGAAACCATGAGCAAAAAATGGCAAAGCACAACAACAAAAGGAACCTGACCCCTAATCTGTGGAGCTGCCATTATCACCTTTGGACTGCCTGTTTCAGGGCTTTAAATTGAGAGAACATAATTTGCACTATTCAGTAATAACCTAATTGTTACTTGGGATTTGTGTTATATGCAGCTGAACTTGATTGTAACTGATACAGTGGGGCAAAAAAAAATTGTTTACCTGTTATTATCACAAACATCTTTTAAATATATTTATACAGATACTTTTAAACAGGAAAAAATCCTACCTTAATATCAACTGGCTATTATACAGATCATCTCTAGACAATGAGATTGTGATGATCATCTTTACATTTCCTGTATTTTCTAAACTTCCCAAAATGAGCATATATAACCTTTTATAATTAAAAAGCCTCACTAACAGTTGCCCTCTTCACCCTCTAAAATACAGATAAGTTGTATATTACCCTCTAAATTACTCACCAATTTTGCCTTAATGGTACCAGAGTCAACACTTTGACCGGTTTTAGCATGAAGCTGAAGCTGAATTGCGTGCAACTGTAAAAGCTGATCATGTACTTCTTTCTCTAATACAACTTTCTCTGCTTGGGTCTCTGTCAGTTCAGATTTCAAATCCACCAGCTGTGCCTTATAAAACAACAATAAAAAGCATTAAGTACGCTTAATTTTCATTATTTTGACTCTAATAATTATTATTCAAGAATGACAATACACTATTTTTGAAATGAAGAGATGAACACTGGACCATTATCTGACATCCATCTAAACTGACAACATCAATAGTACTAGTAAGACATTGAGTGGCAAGAGAACTCTACCATAAGCAGCATCTTCTAATACAGAATGTTACTTCCACTGTCCTTTGCTTACTTTGAAAAAGCTTTATACTGTTTCAAAGTTTATCAAAATATATAGGTATGAGATGATTCATCATCCTGTAGAGGCCACATGTGCTACAGCAGTCCATGAACGTTAACAGTGTGTTAGAGGAGGCCAACATGTGGTGCTTTGTCTTCATCCCAGATAATACTAGCCCAAATCAGGCTATCCCCTATCTAGCAGTTACTTTAGGTGCTAAGTAAGCTATGACCTACTGATGTTACAATGGGCCTAAAGATCACAGTTAACTATAACTACAGCTAACTACAGCTGAAGTGCAGCAGAACAACTCATCAGAACCACTTACCTATTCAATTTCAAGTTTTTCATTTTTCACAATTAATAAACTGTTTTACAATTGTGCACAGGCTATGTCTCTTATGGGTATCTAGTATTCCCAACTAGCCAGGAGATTAAAGTTCAAGGCTATTCAATACAATGTAATTTTACTAGTAAGTATCTAGGGGCCCAGAACTATTAGTACAATGAGAAAAAATATACTTTTTGAAAGTATAGATAACTATGCCCTTAAGAAGCTTTCTATCCATCAACTGAGGTGATAGGTGTATGAACCAAGTAAAGAAAAATGTAGCAAATTACAGATAATTTAGAATTGGTCTAGTGCCAAGGAATTCAATGTAAAGGAAGGTTTAAAGAAGGTTAGTGAGGAAAATTAGAAGGACTTTGAATTACATGACAAGGACAAAACTGAAGCAGAAAAGCAGTCTAGAGGAAATGACTAGCAGAGGCAGAGACTAGAAACAACTTTGGTAGCTCTCTGGATATAGGGATAAGAGGACTGAAATATCGCTATATCCCAACTGAACCAACCAGTGCCTAGTATATGAAAGAATCTCAATAGGTATTTTTAAGTTGAAATGAATTCTAATAATAGCTCTGGAATTGTCCCCATACAAGTTTCCCCACTTTTAAAATAGGGATAATATCCATAGAAGATGTGACCATTCCCGTAAGATTATTAATCTGCATACAACAAAACACTTATTGGACTATGAAGATGTTGTTCAAGGAAATTAATTACCTAGAGTTGTATAACAGACTGTTTAAGAAAGTGAAGCTGGATACAATGGTTTTAGATGATAAATCAAAACTAAATTTAATCTAGTAGGAAACCACTACATGCTATCAGTGACATTATTGTTTTTGTTTTAGTAACAGCATTATTGAGATATTTCACATAGCATAAAATTCAGTCTTTTAATGTATACAATTCAGTGGTTTTTAGTATATTCATAAATTTGTACAACCATCATCACTATGACTTGGAACATATTCTCTCATTGATAGTTTAGCAGTGTGATATTTGCAGGTAAGGAGGTGAAGACAGGACACTAACAAAAACCTAATTAACTATCTAACTGATGTTACCATGGTAACTTTGTAACTGAAAATAACACATTTCACAATACTGAAAAGAAATCATCAGCAATACTTACAGATTGTGTGTCCAGTGGAAAATCAAGTCAAAAATAACAAATATTTCAAGTTCAGAGGACAGTGAAACCATTGATGGAAATACTAAGATTAGGATGGTAGCTTATATATAGACAAGAGGAAGAGAGATGAGTTTAAATTTTAGGTATTGCTGATTTTCATGTCAGCCATGATATAATCAACAGGAACTATCCCACAGCATTTCAAGAGTTTTAACAAAGTGATAACTTGGGTCTAGGGCAGGGACTGGGGCACAGATATGTGAGTTAATATCCTAAGAATGAACTGGAGGGAGAACAGATGGCCAAGGATTGGGGCTTGGGTAATAACCAGTCAGAATGGCCTGAAAGGTAGAAGAAAAGAGGTGGCATTCTATAAACCAAACCAAATGTTTCATAATATAAAACATCGCTGCATCTTGCTTTTTTTTACTTCCTGGATATCATTTGATATTAGAACTTCCTCATTCCTTTTTTTATAACTTTTTTATCCATGTATAACTTGTATCAGAGAAGTACAAACATAATAAACTATGAAAAACAAACATACCCATTTAACTACCATCCCAATAAAGAAACAGGGCTGTATGAGCACTACAGGACTCTCCCTGTGGCTCCTTCCAATCACTACCTCCACTTTCATCCAGAAAGATTACCTATCAGACTAATACCTTGAATTCTAACACCACAGATAATTTTGCATGTTATATAAATGGAATCATACAGTATGTGTTCACTTAAGTCTCGCTTTTGCCTCAAGAGTACGTCTAAGATTCATGTATGTTTCAAACAGCTGCGGTTCATTTTCATTGCTACAGAGGATTCACTAAATGAATGTACCATAATTCACCAATTTCATTCTACTTTTGATGGACATTTATGTTATCTTCACTTTTTGACTATTAAATTGATGCTGTTATGGACCTGTCTTTTGGTACATATGAAATACAGTTCTGTTGAATATGTATCTAGGAGGGAAACTTCTAGTTTACCGAGTATAAGTATGTTAAATCTCAGTAGAAAAGGCTAAACAGTTTTCCAAGTGACTGTAGCAACTGACATGCCCACCATATACATGAACTCTCATACCTTCTTATCCTTGCCTTCATCTGGCATTGTCAGTCCTTTTAATTTTAGCCATTCTGGAAGGAACGCAATGGCATTTCACTGTGGTTTTAATTAAAGTTTCTTGATTACTAGTAAGGTTTACCGCCTTTTCATAAATTTATTGACCATTTGGATATTCTTATTTGTAAGGTGCCTGCTCAAGTCTCTTGCCTGTTTTTCTACAGAGCTATTTTTTCCTTATTGATATAGGAGCTCTCTCTTTACAACACATGTACACAGTTATGAATATGAACTCCCTTATTGGGTATGAATTACACACTTTGTCCTAATCTGCAACTTGTTTTTTAACTTTCCTAAAAGTGTCTTTTGATGAACAGGGTGCTTAATTTTAATGTAGCTCAATATGTCAGTAGTTTCCTCCCCACGTTAAATGTTTCTTGGCCTGAATGCTACCTGTTATCATCAAGTTTGCGACCTTGCTTTTATGTTATTTGCATTCACTTGGTATAATTTTGTCTATTTATTTTTAACCTTTCATCATATTTTTTATGTTACAGTGGTATATAGCACATACACATGTAGAGATTTTATTGCTCTTTGCTAGATTTAAAAATATGTTTTTTAGTATCATGGAGGCTTTACATTTTTGTGCTAATAATTATTTTTGGATATTGGATCCTTAATTTCCTGTTTAGATTATATTTATCATCCCTGTTATTAATAGTCATTAAATTACTTTGTAACATTTTCTTCCTGCCTTCCCTCACCCTTCTCCAACATTTAATAAAGTGTTACTTATTTCCAGCTAAAAACTATGAACAATCATCAAGCTTATATTACATTCAAAATATTCTTTTCTCCCATTTGTCACAGCTGCACTACATTTCAGAGCATACAACTTATAATATTTAAATATTATTTTATTACCTTTAACTCCATAGGCTTAGTTTCACTATTAAATATATTCTATTCTCACCACCGGACCATTTATCAAAACTGCTCCTATGATTTCAGCTCATTCTCTAGATTTCTCAGAAAAGTCTCCTAACAATATTTCCTTGTTTTCAGCATGTTCATGACTATTCATTTGTAGTTTTTATACACGAAGTCAGCTTGGCTGGATATAAAACCTTTGCTCATTTTCTTTCCTTGAGCACTTTAAACATGTCGCTTCATTTTTGCTTCTGGTAAAATGCTCCTACTAAATTGTCCAATCCTAATCTTTTCTTTCTCTGTCTGCTTTATTTTTAATTTTACTAAAATGCAGCTTAGTGTTAACCATTATAGGTACATGTGTACCCTTTCAATATGCACATTCAATCTTGTATTATTTCAAGAAAACGTTGTTGATAGTTAAGAATGAACTGTTTGGCAATTTGTTTTTTTATTGAGGCAGAATTGATATAATATTAAATAAACCACTTTAAGTGAACAATTCAGTGGTATTATTTTCACAATGTTGTACAACCACCACCTTTGTCTAGTTCCAAAATGTTTTCATTACCCCAAAAGAAAGCCACGTACTTATTAAGCAGTCACATCCCATTTTTCTTGTCCCCACCTGGGAACCACCCACTGCATTTTGTGTCTACGAATTTTTCCAGATATTTCAGATAAATAGAAGCATATAAAATGTGACCTTTTGTGTCTAGCTTCTTTCACTCATGTAATATTTTCAAGGTTGACCCATGTTATAGTATGCTATCAGTACTTCATTCCATTTTATAGCTGATAGTATTGCATAGTATGTATACACTGCAACTTGCTTATCCACTCAAAAGTTGACAGACATTTGGGTTTCCATCTTTTGGCAATCACGCAGTGCTACTATGAACATGTGTGAATGTGTGCTTGAGTACCTATTTTGAATTGTTTTCAGTATATACCGAGGAGTGGAATTGCTGGATCATATGATAATTCTATGTTTAACTTTTTAAGGAACAAACTTTTCCGTAATGGCTGAACCATCTTACATTCCTATGAGCACTACAAACAGGCTGGCTGATACTACTTTTTTTGTTTTTTTTTGAGAGGGCATCTCTCATATTTATTGATCAAATGGTTGTTAACAACAATAAAATTCAGTATACGGGGGACAACGCTCAATGTACAATCATTAATCCCTCTCAAGCCTAATTCTCGTCAGTCTCCAATCTTCTGAAGCATAACAAACAAGTTCTTACATGGTGAACGAATTCTTACATAGTGAATAAATTCTTACATGGTGAACAGTACAAGGGCATTCATCACAGAAACTTTTGGTTTTGATCATGCATTATGACCTATAAACAATCAGGTCAAATATGAATATTCGTTTGATTTTTGTACTTGATTTATATGTTGATCCCACATTTCTCCTATTATTATTATTATTTTTATTTTTAATAAAATGCTGAAGTGGTAGGTAGATACAAGATAAAGGTAGAAAACATAATTTAGTGCTGTAAGAAGGCAAATGTAGATGATCAGATGATCAAGTGTGTGCCTATGGACTAAGTATTAATCCAGGCTACACAAGGGCAGCAAGACATCCACGGATGCAGAAGATTTCTCTAAAGCAGGGGGGGTGAGGTTCTGAGCCTCACCTCTGTTGATCCCCAAATTCTCACCTGATGGCCCCCCTGCGACTGTGCCTGTCTTAGGTTGTTCCTCCCTTGAGGAATCTTACCCGTCTCTGGCTAACCAGTCATCTTCCGAGGCCATACAGGGAAATGTAAAGTTGGTAAGTGAGAGAGAAGCCATATTGTTTGCAAAGGTTAGCTTTTTACTTCTTTGCAGATTTATGCCCTGTGGCTTCTATGCCCAGCACTTGTCTCGAGGTATCTTTACCACCTGGAGGAATTATGATACTCGGTAAATTCGATATTAGGCACGAATCCTATTTAAGGGTTGTAATTAGGAAGGAAGAAGAAAAGCTATAGATGTAGCATATTAAGGAAACATGGGAGGATTGATTATTTCTTTGACATATCTTCTTGTATAGTACCTTAAGTATGTATGGGTTTTAAACTACTAACTAATTTGCACACACATATTAACATAATAGGAATACGGTGACATAAACAAAGCAAATCTATAATTACCATCCATCTCCAGTGAAGCCAAGAAAACCATTTAGGCACCCTAGGCATTTGTGAAAATTTATCTATGAAATGATGGATATTGTCCAACTGTACTTGAACCATCAGACAAATTAAAGCAGCCCATTTCTGGGATCTGTTCACATCCCATATGTTCTTTTAACCATAGATAGTCTATAGTCATGAGATTTTGGAGTGCTACAACTTGCACCCCTCCCAACTCCTGGTTGAGTTCCAACAGTACAGATCCGGTCAAATTCGTTGTCTCACTGTATGCACATGCCAGCCTAGACATCTCCCTCCTCATTCCTATGGAAAGTCCAGGAGACGGTGGGCTGGATGCAGCCACAACCACAGCATCCTCCGGATCCCTGTGGAGGCTTTTTGATGATCATCCCCCGGCACAAGTCCTCCAGAGAGTGCTGATGCCGGAAGCTCCTCCTCATATCGTATCTTAGTTCATTTTCTGGGTATCCAAGCTAGGCCTTGATCTTCTGCATAGAAACAAACAGACCCTTTGCCCACACTTTGACATGCCCTCTATACCACTGTGCAGAACTCATTGGAGGTCAGCACACAGTAACTGCTTTTTTTTTTTTTTTTTTTTTAATTAAGAGAAAGGAATATTATCAGAAAAGAGTACCTCCATAGCTGATCATCTGACACCCTTTAAGTGATCAACATTAAGGATATTTAAAGCATGCGTTGATCTTTGATTTACCAATAGTTTTATCCTGTTAAGGAGTAATCCCCCTTTTCTTTTTCTTTCTTTCTTTTTTTTTTTTTTAAATTTTTAATCTACACTTACATGAAGAATACTATGTTTATTATGCTCTCCCCTATATCAGGTCCCCCCTAACAACCACATTACGGTTACTGTCCATCAGCTTAGCAAAATGTTGTAGAGTCACTACTTGTCCTCTCTGTGTTGTGCATCCCACCCTCCCCTTTCTCCCTCCCCCCCATGCATGCTAATCTTAATACCCCCCTTCTTCTCCCCCCCCGCCTTATCCCTCCCTGCCCACCCATCCTCCCCAGTTCCTTTCCCTTTGGTACCTGTTAGTCCATTTTTGGGTTCTGTAATTCCACTGCTGTTTTGTTCCTTCAGTTTTTCCTTTGTTCCTATACTCCTCAGATGAGTGAAATCATTTGGTATTTCTCTTTCTCCGATTGGCTTATTTCACTGAGCATAATACTCTCCAGCTCCATCCATGTTGCTGCAAATGGTTGGATTTTTCCACTTCTTATGGCTGAGTAGTATTCCATTGTGTATATGTACCACATCTTCTTTATCCATTCATCTACCGATGGACATTTAGGTTGCTTCCAATTCTTGGCTATTGTAAATAGTGCTGCGATAAACATAGGAGTGCATCTCTCTTTCTCAAACTTGATTGCTGCGTTCTTAGGGTAAATTCCTAGTAGTGGAATTCCTGGGTCAAATGGTAGGTCTGTTTTGAGCATTTTGACGCACCTCCATACTGCTTTCCACAATGGTTGAAATAATTTACATTCCCACCAGCAGTGTAGGAGGGTTCCCCTTTCTCCACAGCCTCGCCAACATTTGTTGTTGTTTGTCTTTTGGATGGCAGCTATCCTTACTGGTGTGAGGTGATACCTCATTGTAGTTTTAATTTGCATTTCTCTGATAATTAGCGATGTGGAGCATCTTTTCATGTGTCTCTTGGTCACCTGTATTTCTTTTTTGGAGAACTGTCTGTTCAGTTCCTCTGCCCATTTTTTAATTGGGTTATTTGTTTTTTGTTTGTTGAGGCGTGTGAGCTCTTTATATATTCTGGACGTCAAGCCTTTATCGGATCTGTCATTTTCAAATATATTCTCCCATACTGTAGGGTTCCTTTTTGTTCTATTGATGGTGTCTTTCGCTGTACAGAAGCTTTTCAGCTTAATGTAGTCCCACTTGCTCATTTTTGCTGTTGTTTTCCTTGCCCGGGGAGATATGTTCAAGAAGAGGTCACTCATGTTTATGTCTAAGAGGTTTTTGCCTATGTTTTTTCCAAGAGTTTAATGGTTTCATGACTTACATTCAGGTCTTTGATCCATTTTGAGTTTACCTTTGTATATGGGGTTAGACAATGGTCCAGTTTCATTCTCCTACATGTAGCTGTCCAGTTTTGCCAGCACCATCTGTTGAAGAGACTGTCATTTTGCCATTGTATGTCCATGGCTCCTTTATCAAATATTAATTGACCATATATGTTTGGGTTAATTTCTGGGGTCTCTAATCTGTTCCACTGGTCTGTGGCTCTGTTCTTGTGCCAGTACCAAATTGTCTTGATTACTATGGCTTTGTAGTAGAGCTTGAAGTTGGGGAGTGAGATCCCCCCTACTTTATTCTTCTTTTTCAGGATTGCTTTGGCTATTCGGGGTCTTTGGTGTTTCCATATGAATTTTTGAATTATTTGTTCCAATTCATTGAAGAATGTTGCTGGTAATTTGAGAGGGATTGCATCAAATCTGTATATTGCTTTGGGCAGGATGGCCATTTTGACGATATTAATTCTTCCTAGCCAAGAGCATGGGATGAGTTTCCATTTATTAGTGTCCCCTTTAATTTCTCTTAAGAGTGACTTGTAGTTTTCAGAGTATAAGTCTTTCACTTCCTTGGTTAGGTTTATTCCTAGGTATTTTATTCTTTTTGATGCAATGGTGAATGGAATTGTTTTCCTGATTTCTCTTTCTATTGATTCGTTGTTAGTGTATAGGAAAGCTACAGATTTCTGTGTGTTAATTTTGTATCCTGCAACTTTGCTGTATTCTGATATCAGTTCTAGTAGTTTTGGAGTGGAGTCTTTAGGGTTTTTTATGTACAGTATCATATCATCTGCAAATAGTGACAGTTTAACTTCTTCTTTACCAATCTGGATTCCTTGTATTTCTTTGTTTTGTCTGATTGCCGTGGCTAGGACCTCCAGTACTATGTTAAATAACAGTGGGGAGAGTGGGCATCCCTGTCTGGTTCCGGATCTCAGAGGAAATGCTTTCAGCCTCTCGCTGTTCAGTATAATGCTGGCTGTGGGTTTATCATATATGGCCTTTATTATGTTGAGGTACTTGCCCGCTATTCCCATTTTGCTGAGAGTTTTTATCATGAATGGATGTTGAATTTTGTCAAATGCTTTTTCAGCATCTATGGAGATGATCATGTGGTTTTTGTCTTTCTTTTTGTTGATGTGGTGGATGATGTTGATGGATTTTCGAATGTTGTACCATCCTTGCATCCCTGGGATGAACCCCACTTGGTCATGGTGTATGATCCTTTTGATATACTGTTGAATTCCGTTTGCTAATATTTTATTGAGTATTTCTGCATCTACATTCATCAGGGATATTTGTCTGTAATTTTCTTTTTTGGTGGGGTCTTTTCCTGGTTTTGGTATTAGGGTGATGTTGGCTTCATAGAATGAGTTTGGGAGTATTCCCTCTTCTTCTATTTTGTGGAACACTTTAAGGAGAATGGGTATTATGTCTTCTCTGTGTGTCTGATAAAATTCCGAGGTAAATCCGTCCGGCCCCGGGGTTTTGTTCTTGGGTAGTTTTTTGATTACGGTTTCAATTTCTTTGCTTGTAATTGGTTTGTTTAACTTTTGTGTTTCTTCCTTGGTCAGTCTTGGGAGGTTGTATTTTTCTAGGAAGTTGTCCATTTCTTCTAGGTTTTCCAGCTTGTTGGCATATAGGTTTTCATAGTAGTCTTTAATAATTCTTTGTATTTCTGTGGAGTCTGTCGTGATTTTTCCATTCTCATTTCTGATTATGTTGATTTGTGTTGACTCTCTTTTTCTCTTAATAAGTTGGGCTAGAGGCTTATCTATTTTGTTTATTTTCTCAAAGAACCAGCTCTTGGTTTCATTGATTTTTGCTATTGTTTTATTCTTCTCAATTTTGTTTATTTCTTCTCTGATCTTTATTATGTCCCTCCTTCTGCTGACTTTAGACCTCATTTGTTCTTCTTTTTCCAGTTTTAATAATTGTGATGTTAGACTATTCATTTGGGATTGTTCTTCCTTCTTCAAGTGTGCCTGGATTGGTATATACTTTCCTCTTAAGACTGCTTTCGCTGCATCCCACAGAAGTTGGGGCTTAGTGTTGTTGTTGTCATTTGTTTCTATATATTCCTTGATCTCTATTTTGATTTGTTCATTGATCCATTGATTATTTAGTAGCATGTTGTTAAGCCTCCATGTGTTTGTGAGCCTTTTTGTTTTCTTTGTAGAATTTATTTCTACTTTCATACCTTTGTGGTCTGAAAAATTGGTTGGTAGAATTTCAATATTTTGGAATTTACTGAGGCTCTTTTTGTGAGCTAGTATGTGGTCTATTCTGGAGAATGTTCCATGTGCACTTGAGAAGAATGTATATCCTGTTGCTTTTGGATGTAGAGTTCTATAGATGTCTATTAGGTCCATCTGTTCTAGTGTGTTGTTCAGTGCCTGTGTGTCTTTACGTATTTTCTGCCCGGTGGATCTATCCTTTGGGGTGAGTGGTGTGTTGAAGTCTCCTACAATGAATGCATTGCAGTCTATTTCCCTCTTTAGTTCTGTTAGTATTTGCTTCACATATGCTGGTGCTCCTGTATTGGGTGCATATATATTTAGAATGGTTATATCCTCTTGTAGGACTGAGCCCTTTATCATTATGTAGTGGCCTTCTTTATCTCTTGTTACTTTCTTTGTTTTGAAGTCTATTTTGTCTGATATTAGTACTGCAACCCCTGCTTTCTTTTCACTGTTGTTTGCCTGAAATATGTTTTTCCATCCCTTGACTTTTAGTCTATGCTTATCTTTGGGTTTAAGGTGAGTTTCTTGTAAGCAGCATATAGATGGGTCTTGCTTTTTTATCCATTCTATTACTCTATGTCTTTTGATTGGTGCATTAAGTCCATTTACATTTAGGGTGACTATTGAGAGATATGTACTTATTGCCATTGCAGGCTTTAGATTCGTGGTTACCAAAGGTTCAAGGTTAGCTTCTTTAGTATCTTACTGCCTAACTTAGCTCGCTTACTGAGCTGTTATATACACTGTCTGGAGATTCTTTTCTTCTCTCCCTTCTTATTCCTCCTCCTCCATTCTTCATATGTTGTGTGTTTTGTTCTGTGCTCTTTTTAGGGGTGCTCCCATCTAGAGCAGTCCCTGTAGGATGCCCTGTAGAGGTGGTTTGTGGGAAGCAAATTCCCTCAGCTTTTGCTTGTCTGGGAATTGTTTAATCCCACCATCATATTTAAATGATAGTCGTGCTGGATACAGTATCCTTGGTTCAAGGCCCTTCTGTTTCATTGCATTAAGTATATCATGCCATTCTCTTCTGGCCTGTAGGGTTTCTGTCGAGAAGTCTGATGTTAGCCTGATGGGTTTTCCTTTATAGGTGACCTTTTTCTCTCTAGCTGCCTTTAAAACTCTTTCCTTGTCCTTGATCCTTGGCATTTTAATTACTATGTGTCTTGGTGTTGTCCTCCTTGGATCCTTTCTGTTGGGAGTTCTGTGTAATTCCATGGTCTGTTCGATTATTTCCTCCCCCAGTTTGGGGAAGTTTTCAGCAATTATTTCTTCAAAGAGACTTTCTATCCCTTTTCCTCTTTCTTCCTCTTCTGGTATCCCTATAATACGAATATTATTCCTTTTGTATTGGTCACATATTTCTCTTAGTGTTGTTTCATTCCTGGAGGTCCTTTTATCTCTCTCTATGTCAGCTTCTATACGTTCCTGTTCTCTGGCTTCTATTAATTCAATGGCCTCTTGCATCTTATCCATTCTGCTTATAAATCCTTCCAGGGATTGTTTCACTTCTGTGATCTCCTTCCTGACATCTGTGATCTCCTTCCGGACTTCATCCCACTGCTCTTGCATTTTTCTCTGCATCTCATCCCACTGCTCTTGCATTTTTCTCTGCATCTCATCCCATTGCTCTTGCATTTTTCTCTGCATCTCTGTCAGCATGTTCATGATTTTTATTTTGAATTCTTTTTCAGGGGACTAGTTAGGTCTGTCTCCCTCTCAGGTGTTGTCTCTGTGATCTTTGTCTGCCTGTAGTTTTGCCTTTTCATGGTGATAGAGATAGTTTGCAGAGCTGGTACAAGAGTTCCCTTCTTGTTGGTTTGTGGCCTTTTCCTGGGAGAATAGCGACCTCTAGTGGCTTGTGCTGGGCAGCTGTGCGCAGACAGGGCTTCTGCTTCCTGCCCAGTTGCTTTGGGGTTTATCTCCGCTGTTGCTGTGGGCTTGGCCTGGCTGGGGCTGTTCCTCCAAAATGGTGGAGCCCCGTTGGAGGGGGAGCGGCCGGGAGGCTATTATCTCCGTAAGGGGCCTCTGTGCTCCCTGCTGCCCAGGGGGTTAGAGTGCCCAGAGATCCCCAGATTCCCTGCCTCTGGTCTAAGTGACCTGTCCTGCCCCTTTAAGACTTCCAAAAAGCACTCTCCAAACCAAAACAACAGCAGCAACAATGAGAGAGGGAACAGAAAGGAAAAAAAAAAGGAAAAAACGCGATTTTTTTTTTTTTTTTTTTTTTTTGTCCTCAGGTGCCGGTCCCAGGCACCCGCTCACTGGTCCTGCTGCCCTGTCTCCCTAGCACCAGGGTCCCTGTCCTTTCAAGGCTTCCAAAAAGCACCCACCCACCGGTCCTGCAGGGAAGGAACGCTCGATATTCTTTGTCCTCAGGCGCTGGTCCCAGGCACCGGCTCACCAGTCCCGCCGCCCTGCCTCCCTAGCACCGGGGTCCCTGTCCCTTTAAGGCTTCCAAAAAGCACTCGCCAAAAAGAGAGAAAAAAAGGGGAAAAACACGCGATTTCCTCCGTCCTCAGGTGCCGGTCTCAGGCACCCGCCCACCGGTCCCACAGGGAAAAACGCGTGATATTCTTTGTCTCAGGCGCCGGTCCCAGGCACCCGCTCACGAGTCCCGCCGCCCTGCCTCCCTAGCACCGGGGTCCCTGTCCCTTTTAGGCTTCCAAAAAGCACTCGCAAAAAAGAGAAAAAAAAAGGGGAAAAACGCGCGATTTCCTCTGTCCTTAAGTGCCGGTCTCAGGCACCCGCCCCCCGGTCCCGCAGGGAAAAACGTGGGATATTCTTTGTCCTCAGGCACTGGTCCCAGGCACCCGCTCACCAGTCCCGCCACCCTGCCTCCGTAGCACCGGGGTCCCTGTCCCTTTAAGGCTTCCAAAAAGCGCTCGCCAAAAAGAGAAAAAAAAAGGGGAAAAACGCGCGATTTCCTCCGTCCTCAGGTGCCAGTCTCAGGCAACCGCCCGCCGGTCCCGCAGGGAGAAACGCTGGATATTCTTTGTCCTCAGCCGCCGGTCCCAGGCACGTGCTCACCGGTCCCGCCACCCTGCCTCCCTAGTAACGGGGGCTCGTCCCTTTAAGGCTTCCAAAAAGCACTCACCAAAAAAAAACCGCACCGGTTTCTTTCCACCCGCCAGGAGCCGGGGGGAGGGGTGCTCGGGTCCCGCCGGGCCGCGGCTTGTATCTTACCCCTTTCGCAAGGCGCTGGGTTCTTGCAGGTGTGGATGTGGTCTGGATGTTGTCCAGTGTCCTGTGGTCTCTATTTTAGGAAGATTTTTCTTTGGTATATTTTCATAGCTCTATGTGTTTTTGGGAGGAGATTTCCACTGCTCTACTCACGCCGCCATCCTGGCTCCGCCCCCCTGGTTGATACTATTTTTAAATATTTGTTTTGCTTCATGCTTTTTCAGGGACCCTAATTATACTAACATTAATCATTCTATCTTTTCTATTTGTAATTTCCTCTCAAGTCCTTTTTTTCTCTTATATATCCTCTTTTTCTTGCTGTACTTACTATATTGCCTATTTTTTAATGTTTCAATTTAGTCTCCATTCTGAAATTTTTTCCTAATTTTTTTCTCTCAGCAAGTATTCTGTTCAGTTTAATTTATTTATTACTTTATTTCTGAGTTCTCCTATCTCTGTAATATACTATTTTACTCACAGTGGAATAATATGATTAATTTTCTTCAAAGTACAAATAAGCCTGGTCTAGAAAGTCCTTCTTGGTCCAAAACACAACTCCAGGGTTTTACAGTTTTTGGTGGGGGAGCAAAACTTGAATAACATGTACTCTTTCTGAGCAATATGAAGTGCACACTAAAGTGAGCCTACTTAGAAACAGCTTAAAATAAGTCATTTAATCTGTAACAACTGTTACCTCTTTTTCATTACATGACTTTCATTCTACATTTGTCTTATTGTTTCTTTGTGGTATTGTCTAATATAATCTTCTTTTCTTTATATTTCCGGTAAAGTGGAAGTTGGATCTAAAGGTTCACTTAGATTTACTGAAATTTTTGTGGCAAGAGTTAGACTGTATACTTCAACAGGCATATACTGTCTGGTTGTCCAAATATGATTTATTTTTTAAATAATGAGTCTCATGATTTACCTGTAACTAAGTGAAATTTATGGAGTTAAGAAAGAAGTTAAAGAAGCAAAAGTGGTATTCTTTAATTAATCTGGCAGACTAATATTCAAATGAGAAATGATTATATCCTAAAAAGGCAAGGAAAACAGGGTAGTATGCAGGTCTTTTGAAAGTAGCCTATTAAAAACATGGACTCTTCATGACATAAAATAATTTCTCAAGGTTTTTCAAAAAGAAAAAAAAATTCTTTACAAAGAGAGGATGCAGGTTTCAAAATGTAAAGTCTAATTTTATTAATTTTTTTGAACAAAGGTATTTACTCTGAATTTAGTAATATTTAAGTAACTGTTTTTTTGTCTATAAGTATAATAGCTGCTAAGGAAAGTTAGTCATTGGTAAATTTTATGCCACGATTAGATATTTTCCTATTTTATTTAATGGTTACCCTCCTAATATCACAGAATTTTAGAATTCAAAGATCTTAGAGAACATAAAGACTATAATTACAACAATTAAAATTAGATAATGAAACCAATGCCAATCCGGGCTGCTTTTATTTCTAGAGCTACCCAAGAAGTCAGTGGAAAAACAGCACTTTGAACCCAATTCTTATTCCCAGAGCAAGGTAGTGGAAATGTTATCAATCAGTCAGCCATAAGGAAAATGTGTTATTATAGCTATAATACATATGTTTAACTTACTAACAATATTCATAGCTACCACAAGGCAAGCATCTACTTACCATATGGCAGGCAAATACCACACATGATAATTTTTGTCATACTCATTTTTTTTAATAGTTAAGGAAACTGAAGTTAAGAGTTTAAGCAACTTGCCCAAGATCAGACAACTAGTAAGTAAGAGCCTCAAAACCAGCTCACCAATAAAAAAGCTGAGCATCCTTTACCTCATTGTCTTACCCTGGCCACACTGCAACTAGTACAGAATGAAAGTTGAAAAGGATTTCAACCTTCAACTCTTCATTTAAAATTTCAAGTGATATCCAAAATGTTTTCTGTCTTGCCAATGGGTTTCAGCCCCGGCCAAGTTCTCCATGGATGCAATGTGACCAAAGAAATTGACAGCAAAACATTCTTGGGGTGAAAGGGTTATACCCATCTTTATTTCCAGGTGGCAGGTCAGTCACTAGAATCCCATTCACTCAGAGCAAGTCTGCATGCAGCAAGCCAGTCTCTGCCTCTGGGCCTCTCTGCCTGCATAGCCGTCCTGCATAGCCATCCTCTGGGCCTCTGTCCTCGGTGCTGCCCACTCCAGCCTCTGCTCTGCTCTCCTGCAGCCTTGCAGCCCTGACACCGTGTGGCGCCCAGAGCACTAGGTGGAGCTCTTTATAGAGTCAACAGCCATGTATTGCCCACAGGTGTGCAGTGAGCTAGTCAACCAGGGCCATGTGAGAATCCTGGCCACAGGAACTCTCATTTTATCCACACTCCACCCCTCCAGGATTCTCTCCTCTCAATCCATGTGCACTTCCTTAGTCCTCTGCAATGGTCCCTGTGCAAGGAAGCTCAAACATTGTTCTCCAGCCTCTCCAACAAAATGTCTTGCAGACAAACAGACTGGATTTGTGACTCTGTCTGACCTCTGCCTCTTTGGCCTTAATGGCTGGAACTGCTGCTCTGGTTTCAGTTGTTGCCATAGCTCCAGTAAGATGCTATTTGGCTCCCCATCTAATTTCCTTCCATCTACTCATGCCCATATCAAATCAACCCACATCTGGGTCCTTATAACCCTCACGAGGCCCCTCAAATTCCTCCTGTGAGTAACAGCTCTTTTTCTTTCTGGGTTCTCATTCCTTCAGTTACTGTACGTGTCACCTCGCATTTTGTAATTGCTGCCTCAAGGTGGGCTACACTGTCAGGGAAGACAGCTTTCCCATCTCTGAGCATGACAGAACAATTCCATCCACCCCAAAGGCCCACAGCGACTGGCTCAGCCTGAGTATAGGAGTGGACCATAGAGTGCTCCATGACCTGGGGAGGGGGCTGCTCCTCTCCTTGGGGAACTTTCAGCTGCTGGATCTTTATTTTCTTTACAACCACTGGGCGTGCTTTCAATACAGGAGGCTCCAGTGCTTCCAGCACCACCCCTTCATCCTTCCCCAGCTCCTCCATTTCTGGGCCTGAAGGCACCTTTCTCTCCACTTCCCCAAGTGCCTCCTCTGTTACAGCACCTCGTAACAATGCTAGCTTAGTCTTCAGCAGCTCTCTTAACTTCACCTCAATGCTTCACAGCTGACATTCTTGTGCCACCTCAGCCTGTGCTTCCCTTAGGAGTTCATCTTTTTTCTTGATGGCCTCTTCCTCCTCCAGAATACCTGGTAGTGCTGCCATCTCGTCTCCAATGGCTCGTGCTGCCTCTTCTCGCATCAAGGCCATCTTCTTCCTCAGGGAATCCACAGAAGTTTGCAGCTCGCATTCTCGTGCCACCATTTCTTGGGTCTCCTCTGTAGACTTTTTTATACTGTGAGAAGCAGCCAACCCACAGTCACCACAGCCTCATGGGCACTCTGCTTTTCAAAGGATCTGCTTACTATACCAATGGCCACCCCTACTGCCTCAGATGTCACCTCCAGTTGCCTCCAGTCCTGGGGTGGGGCCCAGTCCTCTAGGAGGCAAGCCACCTCAGACCACATACTCATTGGGGGATGATCCACTGTCTCCCCATTCACAGGGGCAGCCCACTGAAGCATCCCTCCCATAAGGGCAGCTTGTCTTTTTCCTTGGTCAACAATGAACCCTGCCGACTTTCACCAATTGTCTGGCCAATGGGTTTCAGCCCTGGCCAAGTTCACTATGGATTCAATGTGACCAAAGAAATTGACAGCAAAACGTTCTCGGGGTGAAAGTGTTATACCCAACTTTATTTTCAGGTGGCAGGTCAGTCACTAGAATCCCATTCACTCAGAGTAAGTCTGCATGCAGCAAGCCAGTCTCCGCCTCTGGGCCTCTCTGCACAGTCATCCCGCATAGCCATCATTTGGGCCTCTTTCCTTGGTGCTGCCACCACTCCAGCCTTTGCTCTGCTCTCCTGCAGCCTTGCAGCCCCACTGTTTCACACCCAGAGCACTGGGCAGAGCTCTTTTTATAGAGTCAACAGCTGTGTATTGCCCACAGGTGTGCAGTGAGCTAGTCAATCAGGGCCAGGTGAGAATCCTGGCCACAAGAATTCTCATTTTATCCACATTTTCAAAAGCAAAAAACAGTTAAAGACTACACTACATTTATTCAGATACAATCTCTTCACTTTCCTACATTTGATCTTGGAGATTCACTTGAAGAAAAAAAAATGAAACAAAGCTGACTGTCAAGACATTCTTTTCTACAACTCAAGAATAAAATGATCTCATTCTAGGATGGTCTCTGGGCCTCAAAACCCTGGCCTTGACTTGCCCCAAGTCATTAAATCAACTACTGGTGTGATTTTGTAAAGCAGTAATTCTCAAAATGTGGTCCCTGGATCATCACTATCAGCCAGAATAAGAGATAGATGAAAATTCAGGGAACACTGTGCAAAGTGCGTATGAAACAGTCCCAGGAGTGAGAAAGGCAATTCACCTTAATAACACTATAGGATTGTCACCACCATCTATTTCTATTTAATATAGTTGTTACTATTCTGTTTCTCATTTCATACTTTTTCAAACATCTGAACTTTTCTATCATAATTCCTTTCTAATGTAATTCTTTACTAGATACCATTCTGTGGCACCAAAATCAAAGTAATATTTTTATTCAGAGTTTCCTATTATTCCACCTTGTCTAGACCTTAATCCTCTGCCTATGTAATTTTCTAAAAACACATACAAACAAGCTGCATTTTTTTCTTTCTAAACATAACCTAGTTTTTATTTCTTTAACCATTGTGGGGAAAATGGAAGTTCCTATGGCCAGGATCCTCACCTGATGCTAAACTTCTTGATGATATAATTGGCCTACTCTAGGCTACTGCTTCCATACCCTTTAGCAATGAGCTATTGCTGACTGAGTCACTATATAAAAGCTCCACCCAGTGGCCTGGGAGGCAGAGATAGATTCAGACCTGCAGACTGCTGGATGCAGACGTGATTCTAGTGCTCAATTTACCACCAGAGAATAAAGTCTGGCATAAACCCTTTTATCCCAACAACGTTCCATTGTCATTTCTCTGTCTCACACAATTCATAGCAAAGTTGCCTGGGGCTAAAACCCTCAGGCAAGACAACGATCTTCCAGATTAAAATGCCAATAACTTTAACTTAAGCACTCCTCAAAAGCCTGTTTTGGGGAGGATCAAACTAAGACAAAAAGTTAGCACATACCAAGTTGTACCACAGTGAGCTTTGATCCAGCTCACTCATGAGTTTCCATGTGTGGATAAAATGAAAGTATCTGTGGCCAGGATTCTCACCTGGCCCTGGTTAGCTAGCTCACTACACACATATGGGCAATACAGTACTATTGACTCTATATAAAGAGCTCCGCCCAGTGCTCTGGGCAACATGGTGGCAGGGCTGCAAGACTGCAGGATAGCAGAGCAGAGGCTGGAGTGATGGCAGCACAGAGGACAGAGGCCCAGAGGACGGCTGTGTGGGACAACTGTGCAGGCAGAGGGGCCCAGAGGACAGCTGTGCGGTCAGAGCGGCCCAGAGGCAGAGACTGCCTTGCTGCATGCAGACTCGCTCTGAGTGAACAGGATTTTAATGACTGACCTGCCACAATGGAAATACAGTTGGGTATAACCCTTTCACCCCAAGAACATTCTACTGTCATTTCTTTAGTCACATTGAATCCACAGTGAACTTGTCAGGAGCTGAAACCCATTGGCAAGAGACCATGTCATATAGCTCTTTTGATAACATTTTAGAAGTTTCAAGCTAAAAACCTAAAATAATCTTCATTTTGCACATGAAGAAACTAAGGCCAAACAGGTTAGGTGAATTGCCCCAAATTGCATGGGATTCAAACTCAGACCTCCTGACATTGTTTGTAATTCTGGCAGTAGTAGTAAAATGGTGAGGAAGCAATTTATGAATTCCAAATGAGATCATATACCCAAATCTCTAAAACTACAAAAGGCTCTAAACAAGAGACTCTAAACCATGTAACTAGCCCTCCCCAAGACACACACACACAGAGGAACTCGTGTGTAAGCACAGGCATGATTATACATACACATGTATGCAAGCATGGACATCCACACACACAAAAGCACACATTCCCTAAGTTGTTCAAGTATTACAAAGAGATGATTCCAAATAGGAGTTTAACTGTATAATGAACCATAGCATATATCTTGTCAATGGGTTTCAGCCCCGGGCAAGTTCGCTATGGATTCAGTGTGACCAAAGAAATTGACAGCAAAATGTTCTTGGGTGAAAGGGTTTATTACCCTGTTTGTTCTCCAGCGGTAGGTCAAGCACTAGTGTCTCTGCCTCTGCCCAGAGCACTGGGCCAAGCTCTATACAGTGCAATAATAGCTTATTGCCTAAAGGTGTGGAAGTGGCAGCCCGGCAACAGACCAGTTACATCATCAGGTGGTTTAAGTTCAGTGAGGATCCTGGCCATAGGAACCCCAAATTCCCCAAACTCCATCCCTCCAGGATTCTTGCCTTACAATCTACATGCTTTCCATCTTCCGCAATGGTCCCTGTGCGAGAAAGCTGGAGCACTGTAACCAGATTCCACAATAGCAACAGAGGATAAAAACAACTTAGAGCTAATAAAAATTAAGATACAGCAAGATTTTGATGCAAAAATTATGATAATCCTCAAGCCAGAGGAGGTTCCTAATAACAAAAATTATAATCCTCAAGCCAGAGGAAGTTCCCAATCCACAAAGACTTTAGGGGTGATAAGACACATGTTTTAATGCCACCAACATAGGCAAATCTTGTCCATCAGGTAGGATGCATACAAGAGAGTGATCCTGTGATAGGACTGTAGCAGAAAGGGGGTCCCTTCCAGGTCTAGTATACCATACTTTTATTCCTTTCCCCATGGGGGTTACTGAAGGGTCTATATATAGTGAGTGCTACTGGAGGTGCATCCACTGGCCATAACGATAAAACAAAACTCCCCGGTAAGATGCTCTTACCTTCTGGCCACTCAGGATATACTACTGTGACCTTTGGCGGCCACTCTGTTGTTATTCTGGGAATACACAGGAGGCCAGCTTCCAGGCCTTGTCTCCAAGGTGCCAGGAGAGCCAGCCATCATTGGTCCATGTGTCGAAAGGTCCAAGGCCATGTCCACTCACTGGAGTCTCCAGGGTTCAGTGCAGTTGATACTGGCAGCAAGATGTTGTTCTGGTGGCCAAACCTTGGCTTCAGTGATTCTTCCTTGGTTTGTACTTGCAGTTGTATAGGGGAAGCAGCCATATGTGTTAACATGTCTACGGGGCTCAGGGCTCCCTTTCAGGGTCTCTCATTCAAACGCCATAGTACGGTCCATAGTGGACTGACCATCCCTGCAGACTATTGGTATCTGACTTTAGTCTGGATTTTAAGAAGCCATTGTGCCTCTCTATCATGCCTGC
This sequence comes from Manis javanica, assembly GCF_040802235.1. NCBI lineage: Eukaryota > Metazoa > Chordata > Mammalia > Pholidota > Manidae > Manis > Manis javanica. Next base: position 37,895,377 of record NC_133168.1, read on the forward strand.
TCTGGTAGGATTGTATGGCACATGAAATTGCCACTTGATTCCCAGCTGTTACATCCATTCTTGCAGTGCATGTCCAGTAAAATGGGTGCTGTGATCACTCTCAAGGACCTGTGGTTGGCCATAAGCAGCAAAGAGACGCTCCAGGCCTCTTTTGGTCACCTGCTGGGCTGCACAACGGGTAGGAAAAGCAACCAGAAGTCCAGAAGCTGTGTCCACACAAGTCATCACATATCAATATTCTTCTGACACAGGTAGAGGCCCAATATAGTCTATCTGTCACCTGACGGGGGGTATAGGCTCCTTAGCTACTGTTCCATGTTGCTGTGGAACTCGGTGAAAGTCCCTTTTGGAGCACACGACACAGTCCTGCCAGGCTCTACTAACTTCTTTGAAGGTCAAAGGCAAGCCCCACTGATGGGCTACAGCCCACACTGTCTTTTGCCCCGTATGCAACAAATGCTGATGCAGTCATTGGGCTACATCAGAGGCAGGCTTTCCTTCTAACCAACGTATCTGGGCCAATTTATCTGCCTTGTCATTTCCTGGCAATGCCAGAGGCAAATGACCTGTCACATGGTATACTGTAAGTATTTTGATCTGACCACAGGCCCATAAGTCTTGCTATAATTCTTGCCCCCAAAGGGGTTGGTGATCAACCAGCCAGTTGGCATGGTACCAGGTTGATAGCCATAGGGTCAAGCCCCTGATAGACAGCCCAGCTGTCAGTGCAGACAACTATAGGGGAGGGCTCCTGGCTGATCACAAGCCACACAGCCCGCAACTCTGCCCATTGGCTGCTCTTTCCCTCACCATCTTCAATCCATACTGTCTCAGTCTTAGGATGGAAAGCTATGGCCCTCCATTTTGGGGGCTGCCCATGGCTGGAGCCATCTGTGTACCATGCATCTTCAGGTACAGGGGCTCTTCCCTCCCAACAGGGGCTCTCTGCTACTAATGGTTCAAAAGGAAGTTCTTCCTGCTTTTCACTAGTATATGTCACCGGCCCCAACAAGCATTGGAGTTCTTCACTCAAGGAGCTACTAGAGGAAGCACTACACTGCTGTAGGTAAGCACCCCACTTGGCTACTGTGGGTGCTTGTGCACACCACTTCTTGGCTTTTGGGTCCAGTCTCGTACTCACCCCAAGATGGGATAGGTGGTTATTACCTTTATCTGGGCCATTCCAGTGATGGGTTCTGTAGCCAGCAAGGCATGATACACAGCAGCCAGTTGTTTTTCTATCAAAGTGTATCGTACCTCTGCCCCCTTCCAGAATTGTGACCAGAATCCAATGGGTTGGCGAGTTCTCCAGCAAAAAGTCTTGCAAACACACAGGCCAGACTTGTGGCTCTGTCTCTGACCTCTGCCTCTTTGGTCTTAATGGCTGGAACTGCTGCTCTGGTTTCAGCTGTTGCCATAGCTCTAGTAAGATCCTATTTGACTTCCCATCTAATGTCCTCCCATCTGCTCCTGCCCGTATTAAATCAACCCACATCTGGGTCCTCGTAACCTTCATAGGGCCCTGCTTCTTGTAACAGGTCTTCTTTCTTTCCAGATTCTCGTTGCTTCTGCCTCTCCTAAGTCTGCTACTGTACATGTCACCTCGCTTATGGGATGCCCTAAGTGAGGGGAAAGAATGGCCACTGGAGACCCAGTGATGGATGTAGGAGCCGTTTGAAGTACAGTGTTTCTCATCCCAGTAGTGAAAATCTCTTCATCTGGGCCATAATTCTCTGGACTATACACGGCATTTCTTATGCCTAGCTCCCATAGCACCTGGTGGAGTTCAGCATATGTCTGCCATTTAACAGGAGAGGATGGCAGATCACCCGGATTGGGCCACACAGCACGAAGTGCAGCCATAAGCCAATTGAGGAGGGAGTGACTCCCTGGGGTCTGATGTGCATTTTGTAATTGCTGCCTCAAGGTGGGCTGCACTGTCAGGGAAGACAGCTTTCCCATCTCTGATCCCGACAGAACAATTCCATCCACCCCTAAGTTCCACAGACGCAGGAGCCAAGCTGATATTGACTCCTAGGGCTTCTGCCTAAACCAGGAGCCCAAGTCTACCAGCTCAGCCTGAGTAAAGGGACGGACCATAGAGTGCTCCTCGACCTGGGGAGGGGGCTGCTCCTCTCCTGGGGAACTTTCAGCTGCTGGGTCTTTATTTTCTTTACAACCACTGAGTGTGCTTTCAATACAGGAGGCTCCAGTGCCTCTGGCACCATCCCTTCATCCTTCCCCAGCTCCTCCTTTCTGGGGCTGATGGCACCTTTCTCTCCCCTCCTCCAAGTGCCTCCTCTGCTATAATCTTTACCTTTTCTACTGTACCTCGCAGCAATACTACCTCAGTCTTCAGAAGGACTCTTACTTCACCTCAATGCTTCGCAGTTGATGTTCTCATGCCACCTCCACCTGTGCTTCCCTCAGGAGCTCGTCCTTTACCTTGATGGCATCTTCCTCCTTCAGAACACCTGGCAGTGCTGCCATCTCGTCTCCAATGGCTCCTTGCTGCCGGCACTCTCGTGCTGCCTCCTCTGGCATCAAGGCCATCTCCTTCCTCAGGGAATCCACAGAGGTTTGCAGCTCGCGTTCTCGTGCTGCCACCTCCCGCATCAATACCATTTCCCTCCTCAGGGCATCCACAGAATTCTGCAGCTCACATTCTCATGCCGCCTCTTGCAACAATGCCATGTCCCTCCTCAGGGAATCTACTGAAGTTCGCAGCTCGTGTTCTCATGCCACCATTTCTTGGGTCTCCTCTGTAGACCTTTTTAAGACCGGGAGAAGCAGCCAACCCACAGTCCCCGCTGCCTCACAGGCACTCTGCTTCTCAAAGGATCTGCTTACTATGTCAAGGGCCACCCCTACTGCCTCAGGTGTCACCTTCACTTGCCTCCAGACCTGGGGTGGGGCCCAGTCCTCTAGGAGGCAAGCCACCTCAGAGCACATACCCATTGGGGGACAATCCACTGTCTCCTCATTCACAGGGGCAGCCCGCTGAAGCACCCCTCCCATAAGGACAGCCTGTCTTTTTCCTTGGTCAACAGTGAACCCTGCTGACTTTCGCCAATTGTCTTGCCAATGGGTTTCAGCCCCAGGCAAGTTCACTATGGATTCAGTGTGACCAAAGAAATTGACAGCAAAACGTTCTTGGGGTGAAAGGGTTTATTACATGGTTTGTTCTCCAGCAGTAGGTCAAGCACTAGTGTCTCTGCCTCCGCCCAGAGCACTGGGCTGCGTTCTCTATATACTGCAATAATAGTTTATTGCCTATAGGTGTGGAAGCGGCAGCCCAGCAACAGGCCAGTTACATCATCAGATGGTTTAAGTTCAGTGAGGATCCTGGCCATAGGCACCCCATCTTCCCCACAGAATATAAAGCTGCTAATAAAGATGTAAATATTATCTCACATTTACCTATAAATGCTTCTACACCTTTTGTGTGTACAAAAGGTAATCAATAATATCTTGCCAATGGGTTTCAGCCCTGGGCAAGTTCGGTATGGATTCAACGTGACCAAAGAAATTGACAGCAAAACGTTCTTTGGGGTGAAAGGGTTTATTACCGGGCTTGTTCTCCCGGCGGCAGGTCAAGCACTAGTGTTGCTGCCTCCAGCGGAGCTCTCTATATAACACAATAATAGCTTATTGCCTAAGAGTGTGGAAGCAGTAGCCTAGCAACAGGCCAGTTACATCATCAGGTGGTTTAAGTTCAGTGAGGATCCTGGCCATAGGAACCCCAACTTCCCCACAATTAAAAAGAAACAATTATGATGCATTTAAATGGTGTATGTTTTTATATTTGCAAATGAAATTTAGAAAGAAAAGTACAGACTGGAATTTAGATCCCCAACAATTATACACTTAATGACAGTACCTAAAATTTATCATCTACCCACCTACTTCTAAAAAGGTTTTAAAGCTCATAAGGTAAATAAACAAATGCAGAAAATAGAAATCATATAGTGATGACAGGATATCACTATAAAAAATACTATCTTGTTACAGTTTACTGAGTATTAAATATAATACTGAGTTTCCAATTAATAGGAGAACATTTATAGATTATATAATTCTCCTTTTCTCATCAAAAGAAGCAATGCTGTCTTATCTGGTGAGACTGATTTATCTTGTTTTTCTGGAACTAAACTTTTAAAAGAATGTAGCATATAGATTCTTATATAAAGGATTCTAAACTACCTGACAGCTAACAAAGGCAGAACCATTCTTCACATGGCCCTTTCTCCTGTGCAAAAGTCAAGGGGATAATGTAGCTAATGAAAGCATTTTGATCTATTCCTTCTCTTTTCTTCTACTCCTTCAAAACAGTGGAATAAGCCTTAGAGCTCATTTAATTTAACCCACTCCTTTTTTAAAGAATCTTTGTCTTCTCTCTTCTCTCTGTGCCTGAGGTGGCTATTCAAGATTACGGAGAGCCAGTAAGTCCTATTCTAAAACAGACTGTGACCAAACAGAAAATATATGAAAGATCCAATGAAAACCTCTTCCTTCCAGCAAGATAGGAAGTAATATTCCTCTTTATTATAAGTCAGCTCTTGAAACAGTCTGTTCATTTGGCTTATGAGAGTTCTGAGAAAACTCCACCTATTCGCTCCAATTTCCTCTATCCCAGTGTAACAACCACTAATTTCACCTGTCATTATTTTGTCCCAAACCGTTCTTTAAAACAAGCGAACATATTTTTAGTCTCCCACAGCATCATACATTCATTCAAAAAGTATTAATTACCAACTATATGCCAAGCAGTGGCCTGGGTCCTAGGGGTACACTGACAGGCAAAACAAGTGTGGATCCTGTCCTGCAAAGCTTAAGAGTAGCCTTGTGGAGGAGGCAGTTTGGAAAGGAAATGAATGGCATATATGATATCATTAACTATGTGACAGGCACTGTTTTGAACATTTTCATATTTTAATTGTCTTAATCCTCATAATCCTCTGACATTTTTTTGTACAGAGAAGGAAAATGAAGCACACAAAGCTTAGGTAACTTGTCCAAGGTCATTACAAAGCCACTAAAGTATGTAGTTATGAACCATAATAAACTGTATGAAAGGAACTAAAAGAAGAGAATTAGTGGGTGAGAGTATACAACTATTCTTCTGGGAAGAGTCTCAGTTTACCAGAGCAGCTTTTCTCATAGGTGTGTGGGATTATTTCAGGGCATCCACAAGGTGAAAACTACTTTCATAATAGTGAAAACATTTGCCTTTTTCACTGTGTTGACATTTGTACTCTAAGTACAAAAGCAATGATGAATAAACTGTGGCATTTTAGTACAAGTCAATTCAGGGGCACCAAACTGTACCAGTAGTAACTCTTCACACTACTATGTACTCAGTTAAAAAAAAGGTACACTTAAGAATGTCCCTGATGAAGTAAAATTCATTAATCTTAAAAATCTCAACCCGTGAGTACGTCTTTTGAATATTCATGTGGAGAAATGCAAAGTGTACATAAAGCATATCTGCTGCATATCAGACTATGCTGTCTGAAAGAAAAGCACTTACACAACTGCTTGAGTTGCAAAGCTGAACCTTTTTTTTCATGAGCACCATTTTTATTTGAAAGAATATGGTTATTAAGATTAATACATGTGGCAGACATGTTCATGAGAATAAAGCTGAATCTGTTATTTCAAGGAAAACAACAGCATTTGTTGTCAATGAACATTTGTGCTTTCAAAATGAAAATTAGGATTTTTAAAACTTGAATCCAATATTAGACAATGAGATGTGCCCACATTTTGAAGATCTGAGTAACACAGCAAACCAGTATTTTTAAAATGACCAAGGCATCAGGTTAAAATCATGCCTCAGTAAAAGATCCATTCAAAATTACATACATAGACTAATGTACTTTAATGTTAAGTGTATGAAACACTGATTGATAGTTTCAGATTCCATATTGTAACTAACCTTTAAGACACTACCTTTTAATATTAAAGGATACCCATAATTATCTGAAAAGGCTATTAAAATACTCCTTTCTTATCCAACTAAATTATCTCTGTGATGTCAAATTTTCTTCTATAAACAAAACTACTTACTACAACTGTTTGAATGCAGAAGCAGATGTGAGAATCCAGTTCTTATTAAACCAGATACTTAAAAATCTTTTTTAATTTAAACCAGTGCTACTCTAATTTTCTTGACAACATAACTATTTTTTCATTAAGTGAAATTTATATTAACATGTAATGGGCTTACTGTTCTTTTTAACTGAAGTAATAAATACATAGTTTTCTCAGTTTTAATTTCTAATACAGTAAATGCCAGTAGATGTAACTCACATTAAAAAAATAAAATAAAACCCTCTCTGGGAACCTTGTAATTTGTAGAGGGGTCCTGAGACCAAAATGTTTAAGAACTGTTGTCTTAAGAGTTTCTGAAAGGGGGCCCATGTACCTGGACCATGTAGAATAAATAAGAGGAAAGAATGGTATGTTATGTTATTGGAGAGATTTCCAGAGGCCAGAGCACTGTTAGCCATAATAAGGAGTTTGAATTTTATTGAAAGTGCAACTGAGAAATTTTAAGCAGAACACCACGATCAAATTTATGCTGCAAAAAAGGCAATGATGAGTAATATGGGAGACAATGTGAATGAACTAGGGTTGAGGGATCTGAAATGGAAACATGTAGATAAATTTGTCATGTATTTTTGAAAGTTAAAATACTTTTATGTAAACCTCAAAATGAAGTTCCAAACAATATAAAATAATGTTAGAGAACTCAGTTACTTGATAATCAAACTAGAAGTGGGATGAGAATCAACATGCTCAATATTTTAGAAATGTCACAAGTACACTAAATCCATACTCAAGTCTTAAGTAATGACATTTAAAATTATTTTTAGTCATAGTTTCAAATTTTTCTTAAAATGGAAACCATGAAATATTAACTCAGAAATCATATTCTTGTGAATTACATACCAAGGGAATAAATGAACCTGCATATTCAGTCACTCAATAACGTGGTGGGCCACTATGAATAGTCAACAAGACAGACACCATCCCAGTTTTCATGAAAATTGTTATTACAAAATGCCTATTGGTAATCTCTGAGGATTCATGCAGAACACTAGAGGTGTTTCAAATAATTTATTCATTCAAATAAACATTTATGAGTATGTACTCTGTGCCAGGATCTAGAGACAAAAAGAATAAGACACGGCTTCCACCCTTAAGAATTTCACTGTCTCGTAGGAAGAGATAAAAATACATTTCCAGAATGCAGCAATCAAGTTTGAGAAAGACAGATGCACCCCTATGTTTATCGCAGCACTATTTACAATAGCCAAGAATTGGAAGCAACCTAAATGTCCATCGGTAGATGAATGGATAAAGAAGATGTGGTACATATACACAATGGAATACCACTCAGCCATAAAAAGAGGGAAAATCCTACCATTTGCAGCAACATGGATGGAGCTGGAGAGTATTATGCTCAGTGAAATAAGCCAAGCGGAGAAAGAGAAATACCAAATGATTTCACTCATCTGAGGAGTATAAGAATAAAGGAAAAACTGAAGGAACAAAACAGCAGTGGAATTACAGAATCCAAAAATGGACTAACAGGTACCAAAGGGAAAGGAACTGGGGAGGATGGGTGGGCAGGGAGGGATAAGGGGGGGGAGAAGAAAGGGGGTATTAAGATTAGTATGCATGGAGGGGGAGGGAGAAAGGGGAGGGAGGGCTGTACAACACAGAGAGGACAAGTAGTGATTCTACAACATTTTGCTATGCTGATGGACAGTGCCTGTAATGTGGTTTTTAGGGGGGACTTGGTATAGGGGAGAGCATAGTTAACATAGTATTGTTCATGTAAGTGTAGATTAAAGATTAAAAAAAAAAAAAAGGAAAAAAAAGAAAGAAAAGGGGGATTACTCCTTGATAGGATAAAACTATTGGTAAATCAAAGATTAACACATGCTTTAAATATCCTTAATTTTGATCACTTAAAGGGTGTCAGATGATCGGCTATGGAGGTATTCTTTTCTGATAATATTCCTTTCTCTTAAAAAAAAAAAAAAAAAAGCAGTTCCTGTGTGCTGACCTCCAATGAGTTCAACACAGTGGTATAGAGGGCATGTCAAAATGTGGGCAAAGGGTCTGTTTGTTTTTATGCAGAAGATCAAGGCCTAGCTTGGCTACCCAGAAAATGAACTAAGATACGATATGAGGAGGAGCTTCCGGCACCAGCACTCTCTGGAGGACTCGTGCCGGGGGATGATCATCAAAAAGCCTCCATAGGGATCCGGGCGATACTGCGGTTGTGGCTGCGTCCATCCCACCATTTCCTGGACTTGCCACTGGAATGAGGAGGGAGATGTCTAGGCTGGCATGTGCATACAGTGAGACAACGAATTTGACTGGATCTGTACTGTTGGAACTCAACCAGGAGTTGGGAGGGGTGCAAGCTGTAGCGCTCCACAATCTTATGACTATAGACTATCTACGGTTAGAAGAACATACGGGATGTGAACAGATCCCAGAAATGGGTTGCTTTAATTTGTCTGATTTCTCTCAGACAGTTCAAGTACAGTTGAACAGTATCTATCATATCATAGACAAATTCTCACAAATGCCTGGGGTGCCTAACTGGTTTTCTTGGCTTCACTGGAGATGGCTGGTAGTTATAGATTTGCTTTGTTTATGTCACCGTATTCCTATTGTTAATATGTGTGCACAAGGTAGTTAGTAGTTTAAAACCTATACATGCTTAAGGTACTCTACAAGAAGATATGGCAAAGAAATAATCAATCCTCCCATGTTTTCTTCCATATGCTACCTCTATAGCTTTTCTTCTTCCTTCCTAATTACAACCCTTAAATAGAATTCGTGCCTCATATCGAATTTACCGAGCATCATAATTCCTCCAGGTGGTAAAGATACCTGAGACAAGTGCTGGGCATAGAAGCCACAGGGCATAAATCTGCAAAGAAGTAAAAAGCTAACCTTCTCAAACAATATGGCTTCTCTCTCACTTACCAACTTTACATCTCCCTGTATGGCCCCAGAAGATGACTGGTTAGCGAGAGACGGGTAAGATTTCTCAAGGGAGGAACAACCTAAGACAGGCATAGTCGCAGGGGGGCCAGCAGGTGAGAAATTGGGGATCAACAGTGGTGAGGCTTAGAACCTCACCGCCCCTGTTTTGAGAGAAATCTGCATCCGTGGATGTTTTAATGCCCTTGTCTAGCTTCGATTAACACATAGTGTACAGGCACACACCTGATCATCTACAATTGCTCTCTTACAACACTAAACTATGTTTTCTACCTTTATCTTGCATCTACCTACCACTTCAGCGTTTTATTAAAAATAATAATAATAATAATAATAATAAAGGGAGAAATGTGGTATCCACATATAAATCAAGTATAAAAATCAAACGAATATTCATATTTGAACTGTTTATAATTCATAATGCATGATCAAAACCGAAAGTTTCTGTGATGAATGCCCTTGTACTGTTCACCATGTAAGAACTTATTCACTATGTAAGAATTCGTTCACCATGTAAGAACTTGTTCGTTATGCTTCAGAAGATTGGAGACTGATGAGAATTAGGCTTGAGATGGATTAATGATTGTGCATTGAGCATTGACCCCCCTATAGAGAATTTTATTGTTGTTAACAACCATTTGATCAATAAATATGAGATGCCCTCTCAAAAAAAAAAATACATTTCCAACTATGATGTAGAGTATCATAAACACTATTATAGGGGTATGTGTGATGTACCAATTCAAAAGAAGTAAATGGGAAAGTTCTCCGTAAAAGGACAAGTTTTACCTGAGTGTTGAATGGTAATCAGCTAACATATGGACTAGGGAAAGGGGAAGGGTCTGAGATATGAAAATCCCTAGTTGATGAGAGAGGGACATAGCAGGTCAGAAAGGCTGGCATTTAATGTGTGAGCTCCAAATTTCCAATTCCCAATTTTTTTTTTACATCAGAAATCTTTGCTTTCATTTATTTCACTGAACTTTTTTTTTTTTTGGTATCATTAATCTACAATTACATGAGCAACATTAGGGTTACTAGACTCCCCCCATCATCAAGTCCCCACCACATACCCCATTACAGTCACTGTCCATCAGTGTAGTAAAAGGTAGAATCACTACTTGTCTTCTCTGTGTTGTACAGCCCTTCTTGTGCTCCACACCCCTTACATTATGTGTGCTGATTGTAATACCCTTTTCCTGCCTTATCCCTCCCTTCCCACCCATCCTCCTCAGTCCCTTTCCCTTTGGTAACTGTTAGTCCATTTGTGGGTTTTGTGAGTCTGCTGCTGTTTGGTTCCTTCAGTTTTTTTCTTTGTTCTTATATTCCAGATATGAGTAAAATCATTTGATACTTGTCTTTCTCCGCCTGACTTATTTCACTGAGCATAATACCCTCTAGCTCCATCCATGTTGTTGCAAATGGTAGGATATGTTTTCTTCTTATGGCTGAATAATATTCCATTGTGTATATGCACCACATCTTCTTTATCCATTCATTTACTGATGGACACTTAGGTTGCCTCCAAATCTTGGCTTTTGTAAAAAGCACTGTGATAAATATAGGGTTGCATATGTCTTTTTCAAATTGGGCTGCTGCATTCTTAGGGTAAACTCCTAGGAGTGGAATTCCTGGGTCAAATGGTATTTTTATTTTGAGTTTTTTGAGGAACCTCCATACTGCTTTCCACAATGGTTGAACTAGTTTACATTCCCACCAGCAGTGTAGGAGGGTTCCCCTTTCTCCACATCCTCGCCAACATTTGTTGTTGTTTGTCTTTTGGATGCTGGACATCCTACTGGTGTGAGGTGATATCTCATTGTGGTTTAATTTGCATTTCTCTGATGATTAGCAATGTGGAGCATCTTTTCATGTGCCTGTTGGCCCACTGAATTTCTTCTTTGGAGAAGTGTCTGTTCAGATCCTCTGGCTATTTTTTATTGGCTTATTTGCTTCTTGTTTGTTGAGGTGCGTGAGCTCTTTATATACTTTGGATGCAATCCTTTACCAGATACGTCATTTATGAATATATTCTCCCATACCGTAGCAAATTTCCAATTTTAAAAAGGGGCCAAACACCAGTTCTGCAATTCACATATAAGTCAACCTGATATTCATACTCAAAGTAATTATTCACTACTCAATAAAGTTTGAAAGCACTATGGAGAAAAAATCACCCAACCCATTCCAAATGGGTTCACAAAGATAGAATGTTACCCCCTAAGGTCAGCTTTCACAAAGCACTTGATAGTTCAGATGATTTCACCTGAAACATAGTACTGCCTTATCTTTTGGTAGACAAATATGGCACTATATACTAATTGAAGTATAATACAACAAATCTAACAATCCAAGTAAGTGTGAGGTGTTACGGCAGCCTCTGCCTAGTGAGCAGGACTACGTAGGGTGAGGAAAGATAAGTGGGCATCTGATACTGTAGACAGATAAGCCATTATACACAAAGCTTATGCCAAAGTAGAAATGCCATGAAAAAGCAAAGCCTATTTAGACAACTGCAAATAGACAAGTTTTATTGAGGCAAAAGCAGCTAAGAAGGAGTGACACCATGGTACACTTTTTTTAGCCAATAATAAGGAGCTTTAAAAAAAGAGAAGTGACAGAATCAGAGTTGTCTCTTTCTGATGAAACATTCCATGAAAATGAAACTTTTTTAGAATGATTTTGTCAACCAAAGGATGGTTTGGAGGGGATAAGAAGTGATTAGAAGACTATTTAGGAATATGCAAGACAGGATAAAGACTTTATGCATGGTCTCCTAAACTCAACTCATTATCTTTCCTGCCAGACCTGCTCCTTCTACTGTATTCCTTACTTTAGTGAATGGGGTAAGTCTCCTAGAGCTTCACAGCAAATTACCACAAGCTCGGTGCCTTAAAACAACAAAATTTTATTCTCTAACAGTTTAGGATACCAGAGCCCCAAATCAAGATGTTGGCAGGGTTGGTTCCTTCATAGACTCTGAGGGATAAACCATACCGCGTCTGTCTCTTGGCGATCTGTGGTTGCCGCCAAGCCTCGGTATTTTCTTTACTTGCAGACTTTTCACTCTAATCTATGATTCCACCTTCACGTAACTTTCTTTCAAGTGTCATCTCTCTATATCCTCTCAGTGTCTCTTATCAGAACATTCTTATTAGATTTAGGGGCTACTCTAATCTGCTATGGTCTTATCTCCATATTAACGACATCTACAAAGAAACTTTTTCCAAATAAGGTCACATTCTAAGGTTCTGGATAGACATGAATTTTGGGGGGGTCCTTATTCAATCTACTACAGGTTATCACCCAATATGTTTCTCAAACAGAAAGGTAGTGTCATCCTTAACCCTACCTCTTCCTCATTCTCTACACCTACATAATTATCATATCCTGGTTCTTCTTTAATTGAAGATTATCTCCTTTTTTTCATCCTCATTACCATTTTCACTTCAATAACTGTCTACCTAGCAAATTCCTTGCTACAGCACTGGATGGAATCAATTATTATTCTCATTACTATGCCTGTTACTAAACAAGTAAAGTATTGCTGGAGAAAGTCACACAACAGGGCAGACAAGTTGTACTGTGAATTTACAACTAACTCCAATAGACCTTCAATTTGCCTGGGTCCTTCTATTTCTCTGGCCAACTGACTCTCCCACTTTTCCATGACTATTTCAGATCTTTTTCACTCTCTTCAAGTTCTTACTTTCACCCACTTTCAGCAATTGCCCTAGGCTTTTTTACAGAGACTAAAGATGCCATCCCACAAAAACTCCCTCAACCTCCCACCTTCTGCTCTCACCATCACTGCTTTCCCTCTTAGTATAATGGCTATTCTTTCAATGTAAGGCCATTCTCTCTACATGTATTTTGGATCTCATCTTCATTCAGAAAATCTAATAACACTAATTATCCCTCTCTTTCTCTAAAATATTCAGCTTTTCCCTCAACTAGAGCTTTCCTATGGGCTTATACACATGTTTAAGTTTATTTTTCATTTAAAAATAAGATGAAAACAATACTTCCCTTGAACCCACACTCCCCCTTCCAGTTATCTATCCAGCCACACTCCCACTCTTTCTGCCTGTTTTTCTCTCCATTTCCTCCTCCCTGTACCTGACATAAATGTGCATTTTTGGAGAGATTGGTTTCTCTAGCTCCGTAGCCTCCAGCCCTTTATTAATCCTGAGTAAAACAAGCCTTTTTATAAAACCTACCCCACAGGCCTTTGTGAGAATTAGATAACTCGAATAGGAAAAAGCCTGGCCCATGGTAGTTAATCAGTAAGGTTATATAGTTATTGCTAATAAAATCTCATATCCATCTATCCAACTGACAACACAGGCATCCTGAATTCCCTCATCCCTCTATCCCAATCCATCTCTAGATTTTATTTTTACCTCTCAAATCTCTCATGTTCTGAACGCTTTTTTCCATCTCCCCTATCCTACTCTGCACTATCAGCATCTCACATGGATAAGAATAAAAACCTAACTGATCTTGCATCCTTTCTTGTCACTCTCCCAAAGCCCCTCCTTAACCTAGCCAGAATGAGCTGTTGTAACCTCCTATCTGAGGTTACTATCTAGTTTAAAACATTTTCCAGTATTATGATAAAGCCTCCAAATCTACTACATGCCTATCAAATTATGTAGATACCATTCCTACCCATCTGCTCAAACTTATCTTGCATCTCACTTCTTTTGTCCTCTGCTCTTATAACACATAACACTTTTTCAGTTATTCAAATGTATTATGCACTTGCCTGTTCCTGTTATCTTTATTGTGATGGTGAGTGATATTCCTATTTCTCTTGGCCTAATTTATTCCCACTCATCCTTTATGTCTTAACTCAACGGTCACTTCCTCAGGGAAGTCCTCTTTGATTTCCCAGAATAGACTCTCATCACTCTATATATCTTTCATAGCACTCATTGAAGCTGGAATTTCACATTTGTGGGATAATTACCCTGACAAATTCCTCCAATAAAATCCAAGCTCCATAAGAGCAACAACTGTTCTCATTTTTGCTCCTCTTTTGTATCCCAAGTGCCCCATACAGCATCTGGCACATAATTAGTGCTCAGTAAATATATGCTGGTATTTAGTTTCAAGTTCAATGCTGCAGCATAGCCTCAATGCTTGTTTAAAGACAGGACAGTTTTAAAGCAGTAAAAGGTTGGACATCATTAGTGCATTATCAACATGGCCCTAGACCACAACTGAAAGTTTTCCCAATGATGTCTGTGAACAGTAGATCATTTAAAAAAGAGATACTGGTTTAGAAGTTGCTGAGGGAATGGAGCATGTGACAGAGGATGTACTGTTTTGCTGTTTTCTAAAGAAGGAGTAAAGGGGCAGAAAACTGTATTTCAAGAGAGGTGAATTCTTCTCAAGGATTGGTTCTCAACCTCTGTTCTACCCCAACATACCTTCTACTACCACTACTGCTATTACTACTACTAACACCCCAGTCAGTACCTGCAGCTCCAGAACAGCCGTCACCAAGTGGCTCACCACAGCAGGAATTTTCAAGCAGGTGGGAAGTATAAGAGAGAAGTGAGTATAATCTGAAATGGCATGACTTCAAAATACTCTGACCTCCCCTTCCCTCTGAAATGGCATGACTTCAAAATACTCTGACCTCCCCTTCCCCTTATGATAGACTGCTCCCCAAATGTAACTTGTGCCAAGAAGCAGTCACAGAGCTATCACATGTTTAATTTTAGGATGTAACCAATGATTTTTTTTTTTGCAGCAAAATTGTTTCCCTAATTACTACATTAATACTAAACACGATATTGTTAACTAAAGACACAAAGACTGGGTAGAACGAGCAATCTGTAAGGATACTCCAGATCAATTTAAATTTGTTACCCATACTGGAGGTCATCTGTGTCTTGATTATAAAAATATTTTATTATAGCAATATGGTTTAAGGTACTAATTTCTAAAACCACTTAACTCTGATGCACATTTATTGTATCAAACCATAAGTGGCCCAAAATGTTATGTCTTAATGGCCATAACCTTAAAACAACATAACTAATTTATCCACTTACTAAGAAATAAAACAGGGCAAGAAAGCATGGAAAATCTTTTCAAAGATTTCAAGATCTCAGAAGACTGATATAGTTTATGAAGCAACTTCTGAAGTTGCAGAGCAGTTGAAAAGCACTACTGACAAGAAATCTCTCTCCTCAGCAATACACAACTGATTCCATGAAAACTCTACAGACAGATAAACCAACTGTAAGGGAGAAAAAGAAAAATAGCGCTTAGTCTGTCTCCTCTCCATTTTCTAAGACCTTTAAATCAAGGTTTTCAAGCATGTTGAAAAAGCATGCTCACAATATGATAAGCTAGCATATCTTATTTTGAGAAATAACACTACATCCTAAGCCAGAATATGGAGTCAGAATATGTAAATTATAATTTCTGAAAAAAAAGTATGCATAATTTATTATAGCTCTGAATACTCTTCTAAAATACTTAAAAGATGAAAAAAACTGACCATCACCTTGTACTCAAAGATCCTTTCTCTAAAATTAATTTCATATCTGACATCAAAATTTCATTGTTTAAAGTTTCATTGTTTTAAGTCATTTAAAAAATGAATTAGATATTCTTTCATTCTTTTAAAATATAGTTTTGGTTGTACATGATAGGACAGTTCTCATGTGGCAAAAGCTACTCTTGCACTGTTAAAGTGGTATTACTAAAAACCATCAAATGCAATTTTGCTACCGAAAAAATAATTATCTTCTAGAAATTACCACTAACCAAGAAACTAAGAGACATTTTCATATACCCAGAATACGAAGTGATTAGCTTCGTCTAAGTAATTTCATTCCAGCCTCTTCAAAAAGTATGGAAGAAATTAACAGTCCTTTCAGTGGAGAAGGTTTGCTAGTCAAAGACAAATTACACAACCTTTTTCATGGCTGACAAGAGGGAACACTAACTGCTAACTAAGCAAGGAGAGGATGCACACCTGATATTCATACTGCTTTAGATCCAATGGGCACTCTCAATCATTACAACTGATAGCAGAGATGATTTCTTAAGGAACAATGCTCAAAGAGATTTGCGTATCACTAGTTACCATATTTTAATCTCCTTTGAAACGAAAAGACCCATTCTCTAAATTATCTAGTTAGAAAATGTTCTTTATGTAACAATGTTAATCTACCGTGATTTCTAAATAGTGTACTACAGGCTTATTTAAATTTCTGAATAATGTGGTAGATTTTTCGTTGTTTTTGGAGCCACTACCACTCCACCCACATTCACAACCAAGATTAGGGATTAAAGCAAATGATCATTCTTCACATATCCTCAAAAATAAATTCAGAATTCGTAAATGTAGTAAAGTACAAACAAAACCTCAACGTGAGCAGTTACTCGGGTAATTGTAGAGAGCTCTGGAGGTATCTGCCTGTAAGTTAAGGACCAACTGTAAACCGAGGACATAGATACTATTATTGTTTATCCCACTAAATTTTCCTTGGAGCTTTGATCAAATTCCCCCAAATAGTTCATGCATGTAGGGAATAGCATGTCTTTCTGCTACAACAGACAGTGATCTGAGACAGTTAAAAATAATGAGGACTGTGTCTCTCTGGTGATCCACAACGTAGTTTATCAATGTAAAAGTAGATGTAGAAATCCAAGTTAAAAGGTGGGCTAGCTAAGGTATTCTTACGGCAGAGAACCTTTGAACTTACGTCTGTTAATGTAATATGCAAAAGTAGGCTGCTGTAATTAGTGCCTGTTTCCTCCTCAGAGTTACTAGGAAGGTGGATGACAGTATCCCGGGACACCTACACGTCGATCTACACCCCTTTTTCTACTCCAGCCTTACACACTCCTTTTCTTCACACACACACACACACACACACACACACACACACACACACACACACACACACACACACACACACAACACTCTCCAACACGTCTGAAACCCAGGTGCCCCAGTGGGGTTGAATGCCACCACCTCCAGCGCCCGCAGCTCACCTCTAGCTTGTGGTTGATCTGGGACACTGTCTGGGCTTTGTGGCAAAGCTGCGCAAAGCAGGAGCTCAGGCTGGTCATCTTCTGTCGCCCCTCATAAGTGATGTCTGCCTGGTCTGGATCGATTTCACCCAGGAGCAGATCCACATCCACGAAGGCCTTGTCGAACTCCTTCTCCAGCACCTCCAGCCAACGGAACATGGACACCCCACCAGGGGAGACCCCCACGGCACAGGAGGCGCCCCCTGGGCCCCCCGCGACTCCTGCCGGGCACGGACCGCCTGCAGACATGGCGCCGTCTAGGGCCTCCCCCAACTGCGGCTGACCCCCGTCGCTCCCCCGGCACTACAGGACCTGCTGGGACTGCGGGGATCCCCGTGCACGCAGGCTCCCGCAGTCCCCGCCCTTCTCCTCGCGCAGCGAACAACACCAATGCAGCCTCTGAGCGGCACGAGCAACGAGGCTGAGGCGAAGGAGGTAGCACACGGAAGGACCGAGCCTTCCCAACCTCCCGGTCCGGCCCCGCCGCGCATGCGTAGCGAAGACCCAGGCGTCCGCAGTCGGGAAGAACGAAATGGGCGGGGCTGGGTGCGCCCTCGGCCTATGCGGAGCCTCGGCTTGGGTCCCTCCCGGCAGCGGCCATATTGACAACTGGCAAATTCCCCCTTGAATCCCGCAGAAACAGCGGCTTGAAGTGTCGGCTTCCAAGTTGGAAAGACCCAAGGAAGAGAAGGGTGTCCACGTCGCACAGAGGAACGGCTTCCGCCCGTTTTACCTCGCGCGGGCAGGCGCCTTTCCAAAGCCTTTCGGGAAAGTTGCTGTGGTGACGTCCCCGGGCCAGGAAAGGAGAGAGCGGGAGAGCGGTGTGAGCATGCGCAATGGCTACGTTTTTGCCTTTTACATTACAGTTCCTGTTTAGGTTGAGGTGGATGGACCTTCTGGCTCTTCTTGGTAAACCAGATCCTAAATTGTGGGTGGAAACTGTCTAGATGCACGTTGAAGGACAGCGGCTGACCAGGTTCTGCTGCATCAAATACGAGATCTTTGTATTGTAATCAAGAGTCAGGCAGGCCTGGGTGCAAGTGTTACACCCTGTCACATATTAGCAGTGCCATCTTAGATGTGTTTTTTAACCTTGAAGCCTCAGCTTACAAAATTTACTTGACGCAGTAAAAAGGTAAAATGCTCAGACTGAGAGCTTGGCACTTGGTATTCCTTATTATTACACCACAAGTTATACATTTCCAAAGCAACTACTTAAAAAGTTGTACTTATTTAAAAATCTGGTGCAATGATCCTGCACATGACATTGCAGGACAACAAGATTATGAAGATTCGTATATTCATGAGTAATAAATGCAGAGCCCTGTTGAGGCATTGGGGACACAAAAATGAGTGTGTCCTTACTCCAGCAGAGCTCACAGGCGAGTGAGTCTTACACTCCGAGTTTAAATGTTAATTTGAATTTTTTGGCTTCTTTGGTAGCGTTTGCGAACAGTCTTTTACCATTACACCTACTCACACTCAACCCCTTCCCTCTTGGAGAGTAGCCCGATCTTGGAAAAGGTCGGAGAAAACCAGTTTGATTGGAGTCAACTGAGAGGAACTTTCTCTCCTCCATAGCCGAGTATATCTGACTACAGACTTCCGTGATCTGGGACAGACCCTTCCAGTTAATCACCACCAAAACCTGCACCATGTGCTCCTCGCCAATGAAATGCTAATGAGAATTAATAAATCATAATTTTAATACGTTATCTGGATACTGCAGGCAGACTGACTAGCAGAGGTCAATAAAAATAAAGTCCTTTGGCTTTAGCAAACTTAGCAAAACTAAAATGAGATCCTTGCCTTGATCTTAGATCACGCAGGTTTTAATACACACAACAAATAATATAAAACTAAAATTTCTTTCCTCGTTCCCTTCCAAATTAACTATTTCCATCTGAAGTATTTGCAAGAACACCGTTACTACATCTACCAAGTTCCCAGCCTCTTTCTCTGGGCATAATATAGGTAGCAAAGCATCTTCAGAAATGTGAAGTAAATCATTTATAATGGGTGGAGGGCAGTTACACGGAATGACAATAGTAACAGCTTTCCATTAGTGAGAACATACTATATGTTAAACATTGTGTTACTTGTTTTACTTCTTTCACCCTAACAAAATCCTGTGAAGTAGGAATTACCGTTTTTTTTATAGGTGAGTCACAGAGAGTTTAAGTATCTTGGTAAGGTCATACAGCTAAAAATCAACTGAGGTGAGATTTCATTCTAGGGGTCTTTTTCTCCAGTCTTAGCTGTTAATCATGGGATATAGAGGATGAGGGAATCAATTTCTTATATATTACCAGTAATCAATTGGCAAATCAGTCCAAAAGTTTTTTTTTTATTATTGATATCTTCAGTAATCAATTGGCAAATCAGTCCAAAAGTTCTTTTTTTTTTTATTATTGATATCTTCCCAGGGATAAGCCATATACAAATCTATTAATATATAAAAATATTACCAAAAAAGTAAGTGTAATACTCATTTTCTATTATCACTCACTTTAATTTGTATGAACTACACTTGAAAATTAATTTCTTTAAACATATATATATTATTTAACTTTTGGCTATATTTTGTGTGTGCAGCTGAAATGCATTTTATTTTAAGTGTTTGTAGTTTTCAATGTTCTGGTCCTTGGTGAATACTCCTATTTTCAGGATAGAACCCAACTGCATTTCGGTTTACAAACTTTACAACTCCAAGTCACACCTACTGTGTCTCAGAATATATCCCATGAGCCCCTCTCTTTGCCATCGTGGGTAGCATCCTATGTACACATCCTTATGTGCTTGCTGTCTTGGTACGATGGGACTATTTCAAATGCTAGTGAGATGCCCTCTATGTAGACATCTTTTGCCCACCTCGATGGGATTTTCCATTTCTCTCTAAGTCAAAGCGGAAATGAAGTGCAGGGAAAAGCAGGGTTTGATGTTCAAGTGCTGCCCTCTGTTGTCAGTGTGCTGTATCTACACTTACTGCCTTCTAGAACGCTGAAATTCGGAATTGTACGTAATTTCAATACTTTTGGGATTTATTTTCCTAGAGATAACAAAACTTTGATACTTCTATTTGCAATTGCATTGGCAGAAATTTCCAGTAACTATTTCATGAACCATGCTTACGTGATTATAAGTCTCTATAATAACAACTTAAATGTGATAAGGAGCCCTTTAGACCGTCAGCTCCTTGGCAGCAGTAACTGTAGCTTGTTTATCTTTTAATTCTGGGTCCTAACACAGGACCTAGAATATAATAGGAATGCCGTGAATATTTGTGGGATCAGGTCAATAATTAAGACGCTACAACCGTCTCCTTAGGAAATGCTAAAAAGAGTCACTTTCCAAGATACACCTTTGATACCTGCCAGAGAACATAGCTAAACATCTATTTATATTGGCTCAGGGGTTAGGAATAACAATAAAATACATGTTAGTCTTTAAAATCCAAGGAATATTTTTCCCAAACTAAAGAGAAATGTTCATTTAACAATGATTTGGATAGTTTAACTAATCCATTATAATTTAGACTTTGAGAGTTTTTTTTTTACCTACTCCATAGTTAAAATTACACTTTGGTATACCCAAACTGAAAAAAAAAATACTTAAAAAACTCTCTATTAATATATATATTTTCCTTACACTCTCAAAACTGACCGTAACTGCTTTTCCACTGTTACCTTATCTACATTCTTCATTTGCTTTTTCCCACAGCTCCAGGTTTACTTCAGTATTATCTAAAACCATTTATTGAGTTTACTAATCATTGAAACTTCTTTCATCTGCTGTCAAGTCACTGTTTATTTCTTTGTCAGACTTTATAGGTCAGACTTTATAGATCAAACAGACTCCCCCTCCTAAGCTTCTATCATTTATGTTTCTTATACATTAATTCCATAAGGGACCCCCAAAATTGCATTCTTAATACCCTTTAACATTATCTTTCTTTTGCATTTAAACAGTATAAGAATATTACATATAATCTCCTTTGAATTTTTATAGTCTTTCAAATAAACAAGCCAGAAAAGTATAGCAAAAAGCTTACACAAAAGCCATGTCACAACAGTTGTAGATAGAATTTGTTTGGTCCCCAGTTGATTGTAATTCATTCAAAATTCTTGACTTTTGTGCCCATGGTAAGCAGTGTGAGGGTGAAAAGACGTCTATATTCTGGCTGTTTGTCACTGCAAATGTGAGGGGGGTATTGCCCATATTTGAACCCCCTTTCTCTGTTTAATTGAATGTGGGAAATAGAGCCTTCCTCCTGTAATGAACTGAATGTCAGTCACTTTCCCGGCTCTGTGACAGCTAGAGCCCAGGCATATGATCTAGGGACTGCTAACCAAAATCATCCACCTGAAATTTTTACTAGGAGACAGTGAGGCAGGGGCTGTGACAATTCTTGGCAGGGAATAGAGCTGGTAGTTTGGGAGGCAGCACCCTTTTTCAGTAGCAGCAGTGCCAGCAATAGCCTGCCTTTATTCTTGCCTATTCTCAAATCTGGTTCTCTAGGCTTCCTACAATATTGTGTGCTACTCAGTTTTCTTTTAATAATTTTAACTCTGCTTAGATCAGCCAGAATTTGTTTCTCTTGCTTGTAACTAATAACCCAAATGGACCTAATTATCACTAATTATCATTAATGGAGACTCTCTTTTCCCATAGACTTAACATGCATAGTTCATTTCATATATTCCTTTCTGTAAAATTATTCCTTTCTGTGAAATTATTTTCCCCTCATTTTATCTTCAGTCTATAGAAAAAAACTGAGTTTTAGAGAGGTTAAGTGGTAGAAAATTTTATTTTTTTGTTTTACTTTAAATTTATGCCCATTTTACAACATTCTCAAGAAGAAGCAAACAAGTTTGGAAAGAATCTTTCACAGTGTTTTTTAATCTTTAAAATTTGCGTTACCTCAGAATGAAATTTTCATACAGTCTTCTGTGTAGTTCTTGGTGGGTCAGCTTTATAATAGGAATCACAAGCCAACATTTCCAGACCCATGTCAGGAAGATTTTGGGTTGGTCAGTTTCTTCTCTGGAATTTGCTTTCCTGTGTATAATGGAACTTGCCCTTTGCTTCAAATAAACCAAGAAAGGCCAATATCCACTACACAGAGACACACATTTGTGTTTATTGCAGGGTTTATTAACAACCGCGCTATTGACATTTGAGTTGCACAATTCTTTGTTGGGGTCCGACCTGTACATTGTGGAGTGTTTAGTAGCTTCCCTGACCATTACCTCTGGATGCCAGTAGCACTGCCTATTCCCCACACCACCCCTCAACCTTCTATTGCCATCAAAAATATCTCCAGACATTGCCAAATTGCCTTTGGCTCACAGGAAGAAAGGAAGGCAGGTAGGAGGAATGAAGGTAAAGAAGTAAGAAAACAAGTCAGGGAGGTTCCTGGATTGAGACTCTGAACAAAGTCTTAAATCTAATTTAATCCAAAATCAAATGCAAGGCATATTCCTCAAGACTATAATGTTTCTTGTGTTGAAAGACTAAATTTAGATTCTTGGCTGTATTTTGAACTGAGTTGCTGGGTGAGTCTTTGAGCTTCCATACTTAAGAAAGGCACCTTTTTTCCTTTATTAGGTTTCCCCTTCCCAAAGAAACCAAACAATGATTGGATAAGGTATTGTTAAATCCTTTTTAGAGAAAACAACAGTATTTCTCACTCTTAGCCTTAGAGACTCCATAAGCTTAAGACCTAAAAACATAAGTTCAAGGTAGAGAACTTTACACACATGGCAC
Organism: Manis javanica; assembly: GCF_040802235.1. Taxonomy (NCBI): domain Eukaryota; kingdom Metazoa; phylum Chordata; class Mammalia; order Pholidota; family Manidae; genus Manis; species Manis javanica. The sequence continues at coordinate 37,918,234 of NC_133168.1, forward strand.
TTAATTCACATGTTAATTCAAACAATGTCACATGTTAACTAACATGTGAAAACACTGAGAGTTAACAGAAACTAGAAACTGGGTAATGGTGGCAGCTTTTGCTGCTGCTTCTTAGCATAGCATAATTGCAAAGGGGCTTGTCACCTCTAGAGCAAGTACAACATGCATGTTTTTCAAACAACCAGGCTGTACCTTTGTACTATACTTTCTCTGCAGTTTATAGTGTCAGGAAGACTTTGCCTTCTAGCTGAAAATAAGTTGACTTCTCAGCTTAACTCTAAATAAATTCATGTAGTCTGGGGAACAGATGGGGCTTTCATTGTTAAACACGTTCTCAAACTTTTTATGGTTAAGGTTACTTGTTATGTTAAAATCAGGAAGCAACCTAAAAAAAAAAAAATCCAACACTGAGTTAGTCAAACTCGGACAATACTCTTGATGGACTATTAGATAATGAAATTTGTATTTATGGAGACTATGAAATTATATGGAAAAATACATAGTAAAAAGTGCAGAATATAAAGTTGTAATATGAGTATGTTTACCACCTGACAAAGTAAAACTATGCAGAGTGTAAAATACAATATATTAGAGATAATGGCAAATTGCAGGAAAGCTATAGAGATACCATGGAAGAAAAAAAATATGTGGTGTAATTTCAGGACTCAGTCAAAGAAAAAGGAATGCTGTGGCCCCCAACAGAGGACAGAAAATGAAACTCATTGCTATGCTGCATAACAGAAAAATTAGCTATCATTGATGCACATGAGAGGATAGGACTTTGCAGGCATTTTAAGTACCTAAATGTGAGTTTACTCTTTTAGCAACACAAAAGAAAAAAAAGCTCAGTTTTTGTCTTTTCAAAGGGAAAAGAAACTGAAATAAATAATTAGGGGACAGGACTAAAGTTGAATTTTCCCCCCTCCTTGCTCTTTTTTCCAAATTTTCTTTCATTGAGCATTAGTTTGCTATTAGAAAATTCTTTGGAGAAAAGCACACAGAAGTCCTTACTCAGACATAGAACAAGCTGATTATTAAATGAAAGAAACTTTTGGCTTCAAAATGAAAATTGTAGCAAAGAGAGGTAAGGTCAGAGAAGTTTTCGATGTTAGAACGGCTTTCTTTGGAGCAATCAGCTGAAGCTAACCAGCCTGGGAAAGTTTCTATCTTCCACTTGGGAGGAGAGAGCTTCTCTACATAATCTTTGCTTAAAATGCTTTTAAGTTCCTCAGCAGGAGAGACCACAGCAGTACAAAAAGCTGCAAAAAAGAAGTGCCCAAGGCAAGTGAAGCTTTCCCTCTGAAGGCAGGTTTCACAGTCAAAAGTTCCTCTAAAGAAACCAAACGCCTTTTCTTCCATTCTCACAACTGGATAAAAATAATAGACCCATTTGATTCAACAATATTTTTGAATGGCAAAAATATTTTCCAAATAAAATATTTGGGTGGATCAAGTGATAGATGAATTGAACAAGTTATCCGAGGCTCTAAATACCTCTTCATTGTACCTCACTGTTTCGCCTAGCAATAAAATGTTACTGACACAACAATAATAAATAGAAACCTGCCTATTTTCCCATAACCAGTTAATGGGAGAAGAAAACACCTGCCAATTGCAGTCCTACAAAAATGGTTTTAATATAGGGTCACAGAAAATTCAAAGGTTTTATAGCCCACTATAAAACAGCTCTTTGTCTTTTCCCACTAATTCCCTAGTGTCACATTTAACAAAACAAGGAAACTGCAGATAATAGATGTGTTTGCAGATTAACCTTCCAAGCCATAAATAACACAGGGTCTTGCTCACCTACAAATATTAAGGCAGCTTATCAATGTTTAAGCCCTTTTCTCTTTGTAAGGGTTGCTAACATTTTAACCCAGGCAAATTGAGAATTTTTTTCTTTCCTGTCTTCTTACATTGACAGAGTGCACATTCATAAGATTCTATTATCAGATTTCATGGTATAAAGCGTGGGACATCACCTAAGCACTCACCTGCTACCCAAGAGGCCATGTTTTGGAAGATGCATCTGCTCTATGCGGTCCTTGTTTGGCTGTCTCTTAGCTATGGTTTTGATCCTAAGTGTCCTGGAAGATGTAGCTGTGATTCCATGCAGTCGGTACAGTGTTACAGGCTAACTGAGGTACCATCAGGTATTCCTTCTACCACCAAGAAGCTCTACATCAGCCACAGCAGAATTCAACGCCTTCAGGTAACTATTCACTCTGCACTCAAGTTGCTGCAATTTTATTTTGTGAGGCAGTGTGAGAGGGAGTGTGTGGCTGTTAAACTGAATTTAAATAATAAAAACCTAAAAGTGATGGTTATCAAATTTGGGTAGTTGCACTAGCTACCTGCTTGCTCTGTACTACTGAGATGGCTCTGAATGTATCTTTTTAGGGAAGCAGCCAAAAAAAAATCACATTCTATAATTAATGATATTTTATTTCAGGTTAAATTCCAAAAAAATTTGATTATGTTGCTGCAAAGTAAAAGTAAAGAAAGAGTTTGAGAGCATATGGCCACTTTATGTCCCCAGAATTAAGCCCATTCAGGGGAAAAAGTAGTTATGCTTATGCCATAGAAGGCAGATGATACTTAAAGCATTTTAAGACTCTCAAAATGAACACAACATATGAGAAGTATTCATACAAATCCTACATACCAGCTAAGCACCAGTATCTTTGTGGAAACCTATCCAGAGGAAATACATGTTTTTGTTTTGCCATATGACTGCAATTCTCAGTCTATGTGCTTTTAATTTTGACATTCATTTTTATGCTTACCTACTCAGAGGGCCCTGGAATGAGTTCTATAGATTTGACTGACTTCGAGAATATGAAGGAGCTTTTGTTTTTGACCTTTGGTATTTTGAAAAGTATCAAGAGGTTAGGGTTCTCACCCTAGTTTTCTCACCAACTGGAGATATAACCATTTAGAAAGAAGTTCTCTGGGCTTCACTTTTTTACCTTCATGAAAAAGGCTGGATTAGATTGGTGTTTCCAGGCAAGCGCCTGCTAGATGGAAAATTTTATGACTCTCTGATTTTGCTTTAACTGGTCTCTGTTTCTACCTCATCAACCCAAATCCTAAAACAAGGAAATGCCTCTGTGATCCAGGTGCAGAGAAGCAGCAGGTGAATGCACTTTCCCTTCAAGTAGAGATACCTCCCCTTTCATTTGATAAAGAAAGTTTAATGTAGGTGCACATAAACACAGAGGTTAAAATATGTAGCATGGTATTTATTTCGAGGCTCAGCAAGCACAATTGCCTAGTTGTTTACTTTTATCTTCCAATCCAGTAGCACCTCATGCTAGAGAGCAAGTCTACTCCTTCAAGACTCAGCATTCAAATGAGACACCTTGGTTGAAGGGCAAGATGCTTAAATATTTGTTCTGAGGACTTAAGATGCTGAAGCTGAAGTGTCAGCTAAGCCTGATAATGATCCTACACTGATGCTTTCCAGCCCAATACAATGAAGTTATACTTCTCATCAAATTCAGTTACTGAATGAGTGCATTTTTCATTGGTTTAGGTTCATTGAACAGCAATATGGCCACTTCTCTGACTTTAATCCATGTAATTGTCTCTTGGAAGGACAGTTCCCAGCAGAAGGGTTGATGAAAGAGGATTTTTTTGTGAATGAAATAAGAAGCTCTGAACAATAAGCTCTGAACAAGTTCTCTTTTCTCTTTTAAAAACCCTTAGGTTTTAAATGACTGTATATTTTACTTCTATTTGGTGAATACAGTGTGTATCCTGTTTATTTGGTTTGAACAATGGAATAGTTTTAAAGAAAAAAATACCTTAAAATGGATCTTCAGATTAATAGCAATAGAAATTATATATATATATGTATTTTAAGTATATATATTATATATATTTATATACATGTGTACTCATATACAATATGCACACACATACCACATGTATATGCATGTATATTTACATATATATGTATGTATGTGTGTGTATATAACAATTTAAAATGTTTCTATTACTTGTTCATATAATTCACCTGTGTTTGGGACTGTGAATGCTGTGTTTGAGACTGGAGATAAAAGATGTAAAATTCACAGTTCCTGCCCTCAAGTAAAGAGGGACTTTATCCATTTATCTGTAAAAATTCCTGCTTCTTTGAGGTGTGCACCATTAGGCTGTAACTCTTTTATTACTCCTCTCACACCCCTGGTCCCTCCCCTCCTGGCTCCTAGTTTCCTCTCCATCCTAAGTCCTGCATGTGCCTCAGTCTCCATTATCTGAGCCACCTAAGTCCTTGAACTCATACAGAAGGATCTGTCTGCGTTTTTGCCTCACCACAACCATCAGCTCTCTTGGTTATATCATAATCCTCATTCTGCCTAAAACATACTCACTGGTCATCATCTCCTTTCTTTTTAGCTGCCACACTCTGTGTTTATCTTGCCACCTCATGGAAACTTCAAATCCCAGAAGCTCTGTTCTTTCAGATAATCAGCTTATTTCTTATCTATCTTCTTTCCCTACCCCTTCCCTTTTTGCATCCCACAGTTAATTATCTCAACACCTATCCAACAAAGCCTTAGTGTTTTATTAGGGTGCTCATTTTCCTTTGCTTCTCCTATACCTGGACAGCTGGATGCTGCTAGAGAGGATCACCTGACCTGTGAGTGAGTGTGTGTGTGTGTATGGTTTGGAAGCACAACAAATTCAAGGGCTCCAACTTCATCTGGGTCTTCAATATCACCCATGTATCCTTTCAATTCTTGGTCAGGTTCTCCCTACATTATCTTGACATTTTCCAAAACTTCAGTAGTTGGGGATCACCTTCCCAGTCTCTGCCATCCTCATTCTTCCCAAATGGCTGAGCCCCCTCTTTACTAACAAATTATGACAAAATGAGGCCATTAATCCTAATCACCCTCAACTCCTGCTCACTGTGAACTAACTTGTCTCCACCCAATTCTTAAAAACTTTTTCTTCCAGACAGAGCAGATGAGATGTCCCTCCTTCTATTCAAGGCAGCCTTCTTGTGTGCCCTTTACCCTCTCTCCCCCGCCTTGCCCAATCATTCTCTCATATATCTCATATCTTTAGTTGCTCTTTCTTTACTAGGGCCCTGTTGTAGCCTATAAATATGCTCCTTTCATACAATAAAGTTATTTTAATTCTGTGTCTCCTCTTGCTACTCTCTCTCTTTATTTGCAAAACTCTGTGAAAGGGTAGTCTGTACTTACAGTCCCCACTTCTTATTTATTCTTTAATTCAGTGCTGTCTGGTTTTTACCTACTCCATACAGTTATAACAAAAAACAAAAACACTTCTCTCTAGAACATTGGCTCACTCCTATTTCTTGAAATTCTCACTCTCTTGCCTTCCATGACATCACATTTTTATGTCCTCATTATTCCTCTTTGATATTTCTTTTCTGCCATTTTTGTAGGTTTCCTTTCCTCCATTGCCCTTTATTTTTTGGCTCCCCAGGGAGTTGCAATCCTTAGTCATTCCTTTTCTTACTTAGATGACTTCACTTCATGTAAGTGATGATGGCTCCCATAACTGAGTTTCTAATTCATACCTTTCCTCCATGTTTCAGACTTAGCAGCTGCTCACTGAACCTCTTCATTTACCACATAAAGGATCTCAAAATAACATGCCCCACGCTGAATTCATTTCAACCTTTGTCCCTAAATTCTGTGATCTTTTATGACTGGCTTCTGTCACTTAATGTCCTCAAGTTTTATCCATGTTGTAGAATTTATCATAAGTTTCTTCCTTTTAAAAGCTTAGTAATATTTTTTTTGTATTTATATACCACATTTTGTCTATCAACTCATCAGTTGATGGACATCTGGGTGGTTTCTCTTTTGTGGCTATTATGAATAATACTGCTATGAACTTTCATATATAAGTTTTTGTGCAGCTATACGTTTTCATTTCTCTTGGGTATACACCTTAAGAGTAGAATTTCTGGGTCATATGGTAACTATATTTAGACTTTCGAGGGACCGCCAGACTTTTCCAAAGAGGTTGCATCATTTTGCATTTCCAAAGAATAGATGGAAATTCCAATTTCTCCACATCCTTGTACATTTCTTATCTTTTTTTGTTTTTGGATCATAGCCAACCTAGTGAGTGTCAGGTGGTTATCTCATTGTGGTTTGACTTCATTTGACTAATGACTAATGATACTGAGCATCTTTTCATGTACTTAGTGGCCATTTGTTTGTCTTCTTCAGAGAAACATTTATGTGAATCTTTTGCCCATTTTTAAATTGGGTTATTTGTCTTCCTATTATTGAACTGCAAGAGTTCTTCATATATTTTAAATAAAAATTTCCTATCATATATATTACTTGAAAAATTTTTTGTCTTATTCTCTAGGTTGTCTCTTTATTTTCTTGTTGGTATCCTTTGAAATATGAAAGTTTTAATATTGATCAAATCCAATTTATCTGTTTTTTCTTGTGTCACCCTTACTTGTGGTCATGTCTAGGATAGCTTTTACCAAACCCAAGGTCATAAAAATTTATGCCTATATTTTCTTCTTAGAGTCTTATAGTTTTAGCTCTTAAATTTAGAAGACAAATAGGGCTGTCAATTTAAATGATTGCACATTACATCTTTCATGGGACAGAAGAAAATACTTCAAATTCCTCCTGGTTAAGAAATATATAAAAGGATTTATCACTGAATGGGAGAATAATGGATGAGTTTTGAGCACTTTCTCCATACTTTCCAAAATTTTTAAATTGTTTACAGAAAATAAGTGTTGCTTTAATGATCAGAAAAAAATTGCAGCATTATTTTACAAGCTCCTTGCTGGCTTTACACACATCTGAGGCAGCAACTTGAGGGTATGTCGATTTCATGTGTTCACTGGATCTATAAGGAGCCCATGAAAGGTTGTGTGGCCCTCTAATGCTTGGAACAGGGCCTGCCCAGAATTAAACCTGGAAATAAAGCCTTTCGTGTGGAAGGCAGCAGGAGTTGCCCCTTTGCTCTATGTAATTTTACTTGCCTTTTTTTTTTTAATTTTACATACTTTGTTGCAGCTTTTATCTACATATGTATTTGGCTCACTAAACTGTAAAACTGTGATGGCAGGAATTACATAAGCTTCTTATGCTTAATTGTTAACAACAAGCATAAATTGCACTGCTTTTTAAGCAACATTGAAAATGCTGCCAGCAGCCCCAATGTTAGCTCTAGGGCAAAAGCATCTCTTTCCACATCTTTTGAGCACAGCCCTGCTTAGGCCATGGAAATGGAAAAACAGGTCTAACAATATTTTCCCTTTGTCAGTTCTGCAAAATCAACTGAGAAATTAAAAGTCAGTGGGTGTCTTCCACATTGTTGTGGCACCACAACTCTATATTCTTCCACTAAATGCATGTTTTCACACTAAGGTTAAAAAATATATGTGTTGGGATAAAGTAAACCTGGGTTGGAAGCCCAACTTTTCCACTTGCTAGCAAGATATACTTGGACAGGTTATTTCACCTTCTTGAGCCTTAGTTTCCCTCTCTGAGAAGGGTATAATCATGCTTAGACATAGGGTTTGTAAATATAATCATAGTAATTACTTAGAAATTGGTAGCCATTTTAATTAATAATAAAGGTGATCTGCATGATTCTAAACAAAAAGAAAAAGGTTCTCTATGCCTAATAAAACAACTATTCACTGGATTCAGTTAAGAATAGGAACTATATTTATTACTTAGGCCAGTCTGTCTGCTTTACATGTTAATGAAGACAAACTGAAGCTCTGACAACACACTTTATTTGTCTAGACCCCAGATAAATTGCCCATTTAGATTCATGTCATCTCTGAGACTTGCTGCATAGACAGCAGTCTTTCAGGGTTTGTGCACTCAGATAGAAGTGGAAGTTTTAGTAACACCAAGGTTTTTTTTGGGGGGGGTTCAACAATCCAAGAAGTGAAGGTCTATGTCTAGAGTCTTTTCTGACTTTAATGAAAGAAAGCCTACAAAAGGGCACTTCACAAGAGTAGATGAAAGAATACTGAAGCAGGTCATTTAATATGTGGTGGGAGGGCTGAAATTCTTCCATCCCTTAAATGGGAGATTTGGACTAATCTCTAACATTTCTGCCTCATCATGAGTCTTTTTTGAAAAGCATTAACTGTAGATCAAATACAATAGAAAATGTATTTGAAATGGTGAGTTAAGGAAGAAAGGGTTTTTGAGTCTAATAGACCTTGTTGAAATTATCAACTCTTTCAAGTTTGATAATAGCAAACTAGCGAACTTATTAGGAGAATTAATGATAATATACAGAAAGCACTTGTCTCTTGTAGATACTTAACAAGTACAAGAAAAAATGCTATTATTATTAAGATTAAAACTCATTAATAAGTACATCTGATCAAACATTAAGAAAATATCAAATGTTAGCAGCAATATATAAGCCAAGGCAGCTGCCAAAACTGTTATGATTATAAACTTTTGTTTACAGGAATTTTAACATGAGATCCTTCTAATGGAATATCATATTAGGAGATGCTGTAAAGTATACCATAGTTCATCATATGTCCTCCCAGAATATAAGTGTCTATAATAAATATGTTAATTTTGATTAACCCATTTTGAGGGTGTTAATCATGCATTGGTATTAGAAAAGGGCTCCACTGCATAATTAAATCAAAAATTAGAAACTCTAGATGATGAGACATAAAAATGTGCATTGAAAATTCTAGCTTAATTGAATTCTAAATAGGTTGAAAATTTCATGAAGATTTTTTTCAAACTGAAGAAAACCTGGAACAATTCCTCTTTTTGACTGAACATGATCTTACTCCGAAAACCAAATAACAAGTATTACATCATCCTGGAAAAGAGGTGGATGTCAAGCCAGGAAGTTGGCAGATATGTGGAGAAATAGGGGTGCTTGAACTTGCAAACTATGGAGAAAATATGTCAGATAGAGTAATTTCTAAAATCTAGAAGAGGAGTCACATCAGGTCTCAGATGGAATGGACTCCTTGCTCTACAGGGATGGAGACATACATATCCTGTTCGTTTCTTCCTGGATCTTTTTCCATCAATGAAGTACAAATTGTAGGGTAGAGAACAGGGAGCCTAGTTTTCCAAACTGTAATATAGTTGAAAATGTATCTCTGATAGGCCCATCCTAGTGATAGCAATGTCTAGGACATTTAAATATTTTACCTTTAATGCTTTAAAAAATATTTTAATGTAATTTATACTTTAAAAAAATCTAAGCAATGCAAAATGTAGATAGGTGGATAGATAGAAAATCCCTTCTAATCTTACTTCCTAGAGTAAGCAACTGTTAATAGTATGGTGAAAGACTTTCAGATTGTTTCCACTTTCAGCTATTTTAAGGTGATACAACAAGGAATATAGTATTCATAAATCATTGTGTAATTCCTAAGTACTCCAGTCTAGAAGTCAACTTGCTGGGTCAGTGTGTGAAAGTGCTTAAAATATTTTTGATATCTTACACTGTTAGCAATCATGAATAAAAACAATAAGGACCTGTGTTTCCACACTTTACCAGGAGATAATTTAAAATAGATGCTGAAGGGAAATCTGAAGTATCATTAGTATTGAATGATTTTATATATATGGCATTTTTTTCCGCAACAATCTTAATTTATTGCCTTTCTTCACTTCTCCCCCTCCCGCCATCCCTGCCCTTTTTGTAGCTATGTAATTTCACCCGAATGTTGGCTCTAGAAGATTTTATTCTGTTGGCCAGTGGAACAGAGTCAGTAGAAAATGATACCTTCAAAACTCTGAGTACCTTGAAGACCTTGGAACTCTGGAAAAATAAGTTAAGACGAGTCCCCAGTGCTCTCCCAGCCAGTCTTGAAGTGCTAAAACTAAATGATAATTCAATATATGTCCTACAGGGATCTGATTTTGAAGGACTAAAGAAATTAAAAATCCTTGAACTTAAAAACAATCTGATCTCTTCTCTCTCTTCCCGCACGCTCTCCTCCCTTGTCAGTTTGGAAAATTTGATGTTGGATGGCAACAGTATTGAGTCTGTAGCTGGACAGCTGGTACTTCCCCATCTGAAACATATGAGCATGGAGAATAATAAAATACATCTTATACCAGCTAATTTCTTTACATCTCTTCAGTCTTTGCAATTTCTCAGTTTCAGTGGTAACTTTCTGACTAAAATGCCTGTAAATATGCCCAAATCCTTGTTCTCTTTAAAAATGGAGAGAAACCAACTCAAAGTAGTAAGGTTTCGAGATATGAAACACTTGGAGAATCTTTCCCATCTTTACCTGTCAGAAAACTCTCTCTCTTCCATTGATGGGGCACAGCTCCTTGCCAATTTAACTACTCTTGAGCTGTCCCAAAACCAGCTTCATATGTTGCCCCTCAGACTACCAGCAAGGCTACAAAAACTTGATATTAGCAATAATCTGATTCAGAGAGTTACAGCACAAGACTTCCAGGACCTCCAAGACTTGAAACATTTGTTTCTGGACAACAACATCGTCAGCCTGTTCGAAGCTGGAGCCCTACAGAGGTGTTCCCAGCTCTCCAACCTGGCACTGGAACAAAACCTGCTGTTGTCTATACCTCTAAGGTAAGTGGGCATTATCATTCATGCTAACTCTATAAAGTTTTCTGGGGATTGGGGTGATCAAGCACATTATACAGTCAAGAAAAATAAAGCAAACAAATTATCTGATAAGGCTATCCAAGGGTTCAGAGGTAGAGGTTTTAAACAGGGCTGTGGCATCTCCAGCCCTCAAACTGAAGCCTGCACTACTTTATCTTGTACGCGGGACAAGAAACCAACAGGTAAGATCTATATCTGAAAATACACAATGCGAATTTGGGGAAGTATGCTGACAATCATAATGTGGAGATATTACTTGTGAAAAGTGTGTTTCACTTTTATATATAGCCTGAATCCAGAAACCCACAGACTGGACATGCACTTAGCCACTAGCAAAGCAAAGGCAGGAGGAAGACATGAGGGGAAATGTAGTAAGATATTTATATTTTTAAAAAGATTGAAATAGTAGGTATGGAAAAAAATCACAACTCTGTAATCTAACATTGTATTTATTTTGAGTTAAGTGTTTGAGAGCCTCATGCTCTTCTCAGTGCTATGATCTTTAAAGGACTTAGCCTGGCTCTGCTGATTTCTCTGTGTGTTTGTGAGTGTACAAGCCCATTAGTGTCTGTCTTACCATCTTTTTCTAGTTGTCTCTTTTGTTCTCCCTCCCTCTCTCTTTCTCTCTAAGTTGCACACACACACACACACACACACACACACACACACACACACACACACACACACACACCTCATACTCTGACACTTAATGTCTCTTTCCAAATATCCCTCCCTCTCCCAACCACTGTACCTGTTCCCCCTAACCAGTCATAATTTGTAATATACATGTTTACATTAATGATCCTATTTAAATTTTACTCCATGTTCTACATTTTAAAGCAGATTAGTAAAAAAAAAGTAGACAAATAAAGCACTATTATTCTCTTAAAGAAGACATTATGTTGTTTATCATATGTGCCTGTCAGTGGATTCTTTTTCCTTTGATATTGTATAGAAAAAAAGGTTTTCTGCCCTGTCTCTTATGATTATCAAACTTCTCACAATTAATATATCAATTTCTGGCTTCTATAGAATCCTATGACATTCAAATTACTTATTGTCATTGTTACAGTAATTTTTCTTATCAAAGAGAAAGGGAAAAATTATCTTTGATATGTATAGATATTGATTTTCTTCTAGTTGAAAGGGATTTTTTAATTTTATGGTATGGTAACCGGGTAACTATATATTATACATACACTATTTAACATATAGTATGTGTAACTTTGATGCAAAACATCAGTGATTTTTTTCCTACTGAAATCAGAATTTAAAACATATATTGAGGGTGATTTGAAAGTAATCAATTTTTTTAAATGTATAAGCTGGTACATACAATTAATTAAATTCAACAAGTATGTGTTAAACATTTACCTTTTGCCAGGTACTTTACCAGGCACTTGGGACATATCAGTGTAATAAAAGAGATAAGACTTCTTGTTCTGTACAGCTTAAATCCTAGCAGGGAAAGAGTAATAATAAACATACTGTGCAAGTAAAGTATATAATATGTAGGTGGTGTTTGGGGTTACAGTTAACAACAACACAAAAGGGCAGTATTACCAGGTTCAAGACCTTAGAGAGTGGGGGTGGCTGTTGCAATTTTAAATACTGTAAGTGTAGTAACCCTCATGAAAATGTAAGCTTGAGCAAGACTGGAAGGAGGCGAGGGATTTAGCTATGAAACTATTTGAGCAAAAAAGTGTTCTAGACAGAACAGCCAGTACAAAGGCTTTAAGGCAAGAACATGCCTGCAGTGTTTCAAGACTCTAATACTTGTTTTGAAATTTGTCTGCTATGTTTCAAGGCATATTTTTTACTACTGCATGCCTTTACTCCAAGAAAAAAAATGGTGTATAAAATAACTCAAAAAACACGTTAGGGAGTGACTATGTTATGGAAGGATTCTCAGCAGGCTGGGACAGCAGTGGGCTAAACTGTGAACCCTGTGGACTTTTCTATTCAGGTGACTTGTAGAAAGCATTTGGTTAAGTAATCCTGATAAGTTTAATGAGTGAAAAGTAGCTTAATTATTAATCCCTTCCAGGGTATGTGTATTTTAATAAGTGACTACATAAAGCACAATGCTTTTACCCAATAAAGGGTATAATGGAATTGCAAGCCTGAGCTAGCCATACTTTTCAAATCTGGCTTCCCATTAGATTTATCTGGAGAACTTTAAAGAAATATACTCATGTCCAGACCTAATTTCAAACCAATTAAATCAGACACCCCAGGGTAGGAGCCCAGGCATCACTATTTTTGAAAAGCCCCCAGATGAACTTAATGTGCAGCCAGGGTTAAGAACTAGTAGGCAAGAACAATGTGACATGTAGCATGAGATGGGAGTGGGCTTTCTCTCTGAGGGTTAATTTAAGCAAGACAGCTAGCTGTCTGCTCTGTCAAGAGAAGGTGGCCAGCTAGGAGAGCAATGTCTTACATGGTGATCTTTAAATTCCCTATCACCTCCACCACCCATCCACTCACCAGGCTTTTCATTGAATTTGAAAGAGGGAATACCCAGTTTTTCTATGGTTTTCCCCCCATAAAAAATTAAACCCAAATATTACCTATTCTTTATGTTTGAATTTTAAGACTTTTATTTATGAACCCAAACAATATACTCTTTCCATTTGTATGCTTGTTATCCATACACAAAATTATACTTTAAAATTTAGTTTTCTATAAATAATCTGTAAACACAGGCAATTTATCTTTTGCTAGTTGCTCACCCAGTCTAACCTTTTGCTACTTGTCGGTTGTGTTGTCCTGTCACAAACTATTCCCACAAATCCCTTCTTTTGCCTACTATCCTCCATTCTACATTTCATCAAGAAAATAATGGTAGATGGTTTAAAGTACACATATACTCAAATATCTACCATATTTGCCTCAATGTGTTAATTGAGATAAAAAAGAATACCTAACAACTATAAAGTACTTACTAAGACCAGCAGTGAATGTACATGTATGTGTTATTCCCTGTTACTCCTTATGACAATCCCCTGAAGGTAGTAGGTATAATATTTTGCCTATTTTACAGATTAGGAATTTCAAATTAAGAGGTATTAAGAAACTTAATCAAAGTCACTTCATCACTGAACAGTGGAGCCAAGATGAAAACTCCAGAGCCAGGGAATTTTACCCACCACAAAATCACCTGCCTCCCAGATTGACTCTACTGCCAAAATGCACTATGCTACTTAGAACTTAAAGTGTCCAAGACCCAAGTCTCACTTTTTGCTGTTTCTCGTTTCACCAATCTGCAGTTCAGTGAACAAATGTACATCATGTCATATCTTCTTTACCTATAATTTGAATAATTCAAATCCAGAATAGCTTTCTACAATCCAAGGTAGTTAGCGTTTTATCTTACACTCAGGCACCACCTACCGGCAAAAGGAACTGTGCCTCTTTTTTTACTCTAAAAAGCAACAGGACCCAAAGAACAAGTAGCATCTTTAGAAACATTTTTGTCTTAAAACATGGGCTACCTTTTTATATCAATCAGACTTATAAAGTCAAATTCAATCAAAACAGTAATATGACTGCTGAAAGGTCACAAAACCAGGAAATTAGCGATTTCTCTTACAATGTCATTTTGATTATAACGTCTACTGAAACATGAAAGAAAAAAAGAGGCACTCCTAAGAAGAGGTACATGTTTTGGCTATCTGGCCCAGAACTGAATACAGTGGACCCTTGGACAATGGATGGTTAGGTGCACTGACCCCCATCCTCCACACCAACATCAAAAATCCACAGAGAAGTTTTGATTCCCCCAAAACTACTGATAGCCTCCTTTAACTGGAATCCTTACCAGTAGATGACATAAATGGTTGACTGACACACTTTTTTAAGAGTATATGTATTATATACTCTATTCTTAGTATACAATAAAATAAGCTAGAAAAAAATGTTTTTTCAAGTTGTCACAAATCTCCAAAATATATTGCAATGTATTTATTGAAAAGAATACATGTACAAGTGGAAACCCATGTTGCTCATGTGTAATTGTATTTGTGTTTTAAAAAATCTTGACTTGCTCATACTCATTAGTTGACATTTATTATGTGATTTCTGTATACTGAGCACTTTCATCTGTAGGGTGGAAAACCAGAAGATTTAAGAAGCTACATAACTTACCTGAAGTCATACCCTGGGAACAGAATGACCAAAGTTAGAAATCAAGTCTTACAAAGTAGACTCAGCTCTTGGGTTTCCTCTGCCTTCTCTTTACTCAGTAATGCTCCCTTGTACTCTCAGTGCTAATGGATTCTTGCTTACTGCTACACCTTCTATTAATAATCCATCTTTCCTTGGGGGAAAAAAAGCTGTATGTAAGAGATTTTCTGTATAACTTTTAGAGATGTACATTATATAAGCTGGTGTGTGCACAAAATTACATTGTCCTGGGGATTAATTCCACTTTGAATTTAATTATCAAACTGCTAAAATGTATGAAGTTATTTTCCCTGGTAAGTTAATCAACTTTATTAGGTAAATTTTATCCCAACTAAGGAAAGGCACTTAAAATAAAACTTTAAAGTATTCAGAAGTCACAAATACTTATTTATGTAACATACCTTATAGTTTAGAATATGAGTATAGATGTAAAATATATAAATATAAATTTGTATAAATATAAAAAGAAATTAAAAATCCAAGAGCAAAATTTAGGCTAAGTGCCATTAACCTAAAAGTTTAAACTTTTTGGAATGAAATTCAAATTAGAATAATAAGCAAAAGGTAGTATTTTCATAAAATATGGCTAAATTCATTTATTTTTTATTTTTGATATAGCAATCACATGACTGGGACAACCACAATAAATACTGAAAGGCATAAATGTATAAATGTACACCTAATGTGTTCACACTGCATAAAAATAGCATTTGAGTGGTATTTCAAGGGCCTTTTTTTTCCCTATGAAACTTGCCTACTTATTACACTTTATAGAAAGAATAGCACTCAATATAAAGTTGTTTAGTAGCAGAAAGATTTTCAGGTTCACAATCGTGATTCTTTTTTATTTTTTATCAACAGGCATTGGCATGACATTTTTCAAATTGGTATATGCAATTTAAAAAAACTTTTTCCTGATTGTAAAGCAATACCTGTTCAAGGTTGAAATCTTAGTGTAGTGTGCTGAAAAATAAATATCATCCATAATTGCCCAACCAGAGTCTATATCTAGACATGATTCGTTTTTTATGTATTTGGGATCATTCAATATCATTTTCTATTTTTTCCACTTAGTATTATAGAGTATTTTTTTCTTTCTTTTCTCTTTTTAATTTTCTCCAAGTTTCACTGTGGACCCAGGGATCTCAATTTGTTCAGTGTGTTGTGAACATTTATAGTTACTAATCTCTTTTGGTGCTCAGGTTCTCCCAATTTTGGCTAGTGGGAGCCCCTCCAAGCTGGTCCTGTGTCCATGATACATGATTCCATTATCTTTTTAAAAAATTAGAACATAATATGTTACAGTCTATGTAAAACTTACCATCTTAACAATTTTAAGTGTATAGTTGAGTAGTATTAAGTGTCTGCACATTGTTGTGCAACTTGCCTCCAGAACATTTTCATCTTGCAAAAATGAAACTCTACACCCATTAAACAACAATTTCCGATTTCCCCCCTCCTCCACCTCTTGACAACCACTATTCTATTTTTTGTTTCTACTCTAAATATCTCATGTTAAATGGACTTATACAGTAGTTGTTGTTTTGTGACAGGCTTTTTCACATAGTATTATGTCCTCCGGGTTTATTCATGTTCTAGCATGTGTTGGAACTTCCTTTCTTTTTAAGGCTGGACACTTGTACTGCTGCCATATTTTAGCTATTGTGAATTCAATATGAGTGTATAACATAGATGTATAAATATCTCTTTGAGACTCTGCTTTCAATTCTTTTGAGTATATACCCAGAATTGGAATTACCTGATCATATAGTAATCCTTTATAAAAATTTTTTTGACCAACCATCACATTGTTTTTTCATAGCAGCTGCACCGGGTTACATTCCCACCAACAGTGTACAATGGTTCCAATTTCTCCACATCCTTGCCAATACTTGTTACTTTCTGGTTTTTTTGGTAGCAGCCATCCTTACGGGTGTTCCACTAATCTTTGAACATTTAATTGCATCCTGGCTGAGACATTCCTGTTTACCTCATGCTAGAAATGGAATCAGCCATTTCTCCAAGAAGCTTTGCTACTTTTAAGTGGAGATTGTAATTCTTGAACTAAGATCTGTGTGCTCAGTGTGCTTATGCTTTTGGGGTAGCATTGCTACGAGGGTGTATACTGCTTCTACGTCCTTATAGTGTACAGAGCTAGGAAATATATTTTTAAAATTATGAACTCCAGTGACATTTCCAATTCATATTTAACATTAGAAAGGGTTTTTCTTTTATACTTGTATATTTTTCCTCTTAGAATTAAAGTTTTGGTTCCTAACAACATTACTACATTTACTTGTTTTGTCTTACAGTATTCATTTGAAAGTTTCAGTATTTCATTAGTAGCAGTAGTATTAACAATAAACATACTGAGAGAAATTCCTTTGTAGGTCCTTATGTTCTTAGAATGTAAGGCTTAGATATACACACTAAGGATATTCAGTCAGTGTTGTGAACATTTATAGTCACTAATCTCTTTTGGTGCTCAGGTTCTCCCAATTTTGGCGAGTGGGAGCCCCTCCAAGCTGGTCCTGTGTCCATGACACATGATCCCATTATCTTTTTTAAAAATTATAACATAACATGTTATAGTATATGTAAAATTTACCATCTTAACAATTGTAAGTGTATAGTTGAGTAGTATTAAGTGTCTACACATTGTATTTTTTTCTTTATATGGCCAACACAAACATTTGATTAATTAATTGCATTTGTTTGTTTCTGCTTGTGTTCATTTTTTAAGGTTTGATTTTGTTTTATTTGTTTTGTGAACATATAAAACATAAGCATGATTCCAAAGTTAAAACCATATGGAACTAAAAAGAAAAGAAATACTACCATTTGTAACAACATGGATGGATCTAGAGGAAATGATCAGTGAAATAAGCCAGGCAGCGAAAGACAAATACCAAATGATTTCACTCATTTGTGGAGTATAAAAACAAAGCAAAACTGAAGGAACGACACAGCAGCAGACTCACAGACTCCAAGAAGGGACTAGCAGTTACCAAAGGGGAGAGGTTGGGGAGGATGGCTGGGGAGGAAGAAAGGGATTAAAGGGCACTATAATTCTCAGTCACAATATAGGTAGGTCACAGGGAAGGCAGTACAGCACAGACAAGGCAAATGATGCCTCTATAGCATTTCACTCTGCTGATAGACAGTGACTGCAATAGGGTTGGGGCGAGGACTTGATAATAGGGGTGAATATTGAAATCACAGTGTTATTTATGTGAAACCATCATAAGATTGTGTGTCAATGATACTTTAATTTAAAAAAATGAAAAAAAAACATATGGAACCAAACACTCCCTATGGGTAACCATTTTTATTCACTTCTGGTTTATCACACTTTTTGTTTTTCAAAAGTAAGCAAATACATGTACATGTGTTCTTACTTCTCTCTTACACAAAACTAACCTACTATTATAGTATTCCACTTCTTGCATTTTTCCCATTAGCAATACTTTCATTCAATACTTCCATTACCAATATAAATTATTGTATGATAATTTATAGAGACCAACCTTTTTAGAAACATTTCTTTTTAAAGGCTGCACAGTAGTTCTTTACTGTTGTACTGGTTGTTTGACATCTTTTGCTTTTATAAATAATGCCATAATAAATGTACAAATGCTGTTTTATATTTGTGAAGTCGTATTTTCAGAGTGTATACCTAGAAGTGAGATTGCTGGGTTGAAGGTTAAATACATGTTACTTTGTTAAGCTTTGCTAAATTTTCCTCCATAGAGACTGTGCCTTTCTGTCTTCCACCAAGCTATGTGTGAGAATATCTGTTTCTTCATATCTTTGCCCATGGAATGTAGTATTAAGGATTAAGCTGTTAACCAGTCTGATAGGTTAGAAATGGCATCTTTGATGGTTTTATTTTTCGTTTCTCTAGTCTCACCGTGGTTGAGCACTACAGTGAGGGCTTTGCCTTTCTGTTTATGTGTACTTCCATTTGTGATTTTTGCCCATTTTCAGTCTTATTTTAAAACTTTTTCTTTCCAATTTTTAAAGTCCTCTGTATATCATGGAGATTAGCTCTTTGGGATATAAGGTAGACCTATTTCCCCTGTTTAACTTTTGTCTTTTGACTTTGCATATGTCTTTGCATGCAGTTTCTTTCTTTTTAATGTAGTTGATTTATGTATTTTATTTATTTATTTATCTATGTATTTATTTTTATTAAGGTATTATTGATATACACTCTTATGAAGATTTCACATGAAAGAACAATGTGGTTACTACATTTACCTATATTATCAAGTCCCCACCCATACCCCAATGCAGTCACTGTCCATCAGTGTAGTAAGATGCCACAGATTCACTGTTTGCCTTCTCTGTGATACACTGTTTTCCCCGTGAACCCTCAAACCATGTGTCCTAAACATAGTACCCCTCAAACCCCATCTCCCTCCTTCTCGACCCACCCTCCCACACCTCTCCCCTTTGGTAACCTCTAGTCACTTCTTGGAATCTGTGAGTCCGCTATTTTTCCCTTCAGTTTTGCTTCGTTGTTATACTCCAGAAATGAGGGAAATCATTTGGCACTTCTCTTGCTTCCCTGGCTTATTTCACTGAGCATAATACCCTCCAGCTCCATCCATGTTGTTGCAAAAGGTAGGATATGTTTCTTTCTTATGGCTGAATAGTAATCCATTGTGTATATGTACCACATCATCTTTATCCATTCATCTACTGATGGACACTTAGGTTGCTTCCATGTCTTGGCTATTGTAAATAGTGCTGTGATAAACATAGAAGTGCATATGTCTTTTCGAGTTTGAGAAGTTGTATTCTTTGGATAAATTCCAAGGAGTGGGATTCCTGGGTCAAATGTATTTCTATATTTAGGTTTTTGAGGAAGTTCCATATTGCTCTCCACAATGGTTGAACTAGCTTACATTCCCACCAGCAGTGTAGGAGGGTTCCCCTTTCTCCACATCCTCGCCAGCATTTGTTGTTCTTAGTCTGTTCGATGCTGGACATCCTTACTGGTGTGAGGTGATATCTCATTGTGGTTTTAATTTCATTTCCCTGATGATTTGTGATGTGGAGCATCTTTTCATGTGCCTGTTGGCCACCTGAATTTCTTCTTTGGAGAACTGTCTCTTCATATCCTCTGCCCATTTTTTAATCGGGTTATTTGCTTTTTGTGTGTTGAGGTATGTGAGTTTTTTATATATTTTGGATATTAACCCCTTGTCGGATATGTCATTTAGAAATATATTCTCTCATACTGTAGGATGCTTTTTTGTTCTGTTGATGGTGTCCTTTGCCATACAGAAACTTTTTAATTTGATGTAGTTTCATGTGTTCATTTTTGCTTTTATTTTCCTTGCTTGTGGAGATGCATTCAGGAAGCAGTTGCTCATGCTTATATTCAGGAGATTTTTGCCTATGTTGTCTTATAAGAGTTTTATAGTTTCATGACTTACATTAAGGTCTTTGATCCATTTAGAGCTAATGTTTGTATATGGGGTTAAACAATAATCCCATTTCATTCTCTTGCATGTAGTTGTACAGTTTTGCCAACATTAGTTGTTGAAGAGGCTGTCATTTACCCATTGTATGTCCATGGCTCCTTTATCATATATTAATTGACCATATATAGTTGGGTTTATATCAGGGCTCTATAGTCTATTACGTTGGTCTATGGGTCTGTTCTTGTGCCAGTACCAAATTGTCTTGATTACTGTGGCTTTGTAGTAGAGCTTAAAGTTGGAGAGCATAATCACCTCAGCTTTATTCTTTCTTCTCAGGATTGCTTTGGCAATTCGGGGTCTTTGTGGTTCCATATGAATTTTATTTTATTTTTTTCTTCTTTTCCATATGAATTTTAGGACGAGTTGCACTAGTTCACTGAAGAATGCTATTGGTATTTTGATAGGAATTGCATTGAATCTGTAGATTGCTTTAGGCAGAATGGCCATTTTGACAATATTAATTGTTCCTATTCATGAGCACGGGATGTGTTTCCTTTTATTGGTATCTTCTGTAATTTCTCTCATGAGTGTCTTTTAGTTTTCAGAGTATAGGTCATTCATTTCCTTGGTTAGGTTTATTCCTAGGTATTTTATTCTTTTTGAAGCAACTGTGAATGAAATTGTTTTCCTGATTTCTCTTTCTGCTAGTTCATCATTAGAGTATAGGAGTGCCACAGATTTCTGTGTATTAATTTTGTATCCCGCAACATTGCTGAATTCAGATATTAAATCTAGTAGTTTTGGAGTGGATTCTTTAGAGTTTTTTATGTATAATATCATGTCATCTGCAAACACGGACAGTTTAACTTCTTCCTTGCCAATCTGGATGCCTTTTATTTCTTTGTGTTTGTCTGATTGCCGTGTCTAGGATGTCCAGTACTATGTTGAATAAAAGTGGGGAGAGTGGGCGTCCTTGTCTTTTCCCCAATCTTAAAGGAAAAGCAATCAGCTTCTCGCTGTTAAGTATAATGTTGGCTGTGGGTTTCATATATGACCTTTATTATGATGAGGTACTTGTCCTCTATACCCATTTTGTTGAGAGTCTTTATCATGAATGGTTGTTGAATTTTGTCAAATGCTTTTTCAGCATCTATGGAGATGATCATGTGGTTTTTGTCCTTTTTGTGGATGTGGTGGATATGCTGATGAATTTTCAAATGTTGTAACATCATTGCATCACCAGAATACATCCTACTTGATCATGATGGATGATCTTTTTTATGTATTTTTGAATTTGGTTTGCTAATATGAGTATTTTTGCATCTATATTAATCAGGGATATTGGTCTGTAATTTTCTTTTTCTGTGGTGTCTTTGCCTGGTTTTGGTATTAAAGTGATGCTGGCCTCATAGAATGAGTTTGGAAGTATTCCCCCTTCTACTCTTTGGAAGTAGAAGGAAGATGGTTATTAGGTCTTCACTAAATGTTTGATAAAATTCAGTGGTGAAGCCATCTGGTCCAGGAGTTTTGTTCTTAGGTAGTTTTTTCATTACCAATTCAATTTCTTTGCTGGTAGTTGGTCTATTCAGATTTTCTGTTTCTTCCTGGGACAGCCTTGGAAGGTTGTATTTTTCTAGAAGGTTTTCCATTTCTTCTAGGTTATCCAGTTTGTTAGCATATAGTTTTTCATAGTATTCTCTAATAATTCTTTATATTTCTATGGTGTCCGTAGTGATTTTTCCTTTCTCATTTCTGATTCTGTTTATGTGTGTAGACTCTCTTTTTTATTTGATAAGTCTGGCTAGGGATTTATCTATTTTGTTTATTTTCTTGAAGAACCAGCTGTTTTTTTCACTGATTCTTTCTATTGTTTTATTCTTCTCGATTTTATTTATATCTGCTCTAATGTTTATTATGTCCTTCCTTCTACTGACTTTGGGCCTCATTTGTTCTTCTTTTCTGGTTTCATTAATTGTGAGTTTGGACTCCTTATATGGGATTGATCTTTTCTCAGGTAGGCCAGTATCGCAATATACATTCCCCTTAGCATGGCCTTCGCTACCCCACAGATTTTGCAGTGTTGAATCATTGTTGTCATTTGTCCCCATATATTGCTTGATCTCTGTTTTTATTTGGTCATTGATCCATTGGTTATTTAGGAGCATGGTGTGAAGCCTCTATGTGTTTGTGGATATTTCCTTTCTTTGGATAATTTATTTCTAGTTTCATACCTTTGTGGTCTGAGGAAATGGTTGGTACAATTTCAATCTTTCTGAATTTACTGAGGCTCTTTTTGTGGCCTAGTATATGATCTATTCTTAAAATGTTCCACATGCACTTGAGAAGAATGTGTATTCTGCTGTTTTTGGGTGTAGAGTTCTGTAGATGTCTGTTAGGTCCATCTGTTCTAATGTGTTGTTCTGTGCCTCTGTGTCCTTTCTTATATTCTGTCTGGTTGATCTGTCCTTCAGAGTGAGTGGAGTGTTGAAGTCTCCTAGAATGAATGCATTGCATTCTATTTCCCCTTTTAATTCTGTTAGTATTTGTTTCACATATGTAGGTGCTCCTTTGTTGAGTGCATAGATATTTATAATGGTTATATCTTCTTGTTGGATTGACCCCTTAGTCATTATGTAATGTCCTTCTTTGTCTGTTTTAACTTTCTTTGTTTTGAAGTCTATTTTGTCTGATACAAGTACTGCAACGCCTGCTTTTTTCTCCCTGTTAGTTGCATGAAATATCTTTTTCCATCCTTTCACTTTTAGTCTGTGTATGTCTTTGGATTTAAAATGAGTGTCTTGTAGGCAGCATATAGATGGGTCTTGTTTTTTTACCCATTCAGTGACTCTATGTCTGTTGATTTGTGCATTCAGTCCATTTGTATTTAGGGTGATTATCGATACGTATATACTTATTGCCATTGCAGGCTTTAGATTTGTGGTTACCAAAGGTTCGAGATTAATCTAAGTGTCTAAATTAACTCATTTAATATGCTATTACAAACATAATCTAAAGGTTCTCTTTTCTCCTCCTTTTTCTTCCTCCTCCATTCTTCATATATTAGGTATCATATTCTGTACTCTTTGTCCCTTCATTGACATTGGGGATAGTTGATTTAATTTTGCATTTGCTTAGTATTTAACCATTCTACTTTCTTTACTGTGATTTTATTACCTCTGATGACAGCTATGAAACCTTAGGAACACTTCCATCTATAGCAGTCCCTCCAAAATACACTGTAAAGATGGTTTGTGGGAGGTAAATTCTCTCAGACTTTCCTTATCTGGAAATTGTTTAATCCCTCCTTCAAATTTAAATAATAATCTTGCAAGATAAAGTATTATTGGTTCGAGGCCCTTCTGCTTCATTGCATTAAATACATCATGCCACTCCCTTATGGACTGTAAGGTTTCTGTTGAGAAGTCTGATGATAGCTGTTAGGCTGGAGGAAGGAAAAACAAGGACATTCAAACAGAACAGAGAGATGCCATAGGGGGAGAACAGACAAGACCCGAAGGTCCGTGCCTTATATGGAAAGGGAACAGCTCTTCCTGAATTCCATCCTTCTGATGTGCCAACTAAGACCCGGATGTCAGCCTCCTCCCTCTTAGAAGGAAAAAAAGTTTCTAGTTGTCTATTATGTCACCTTTAGCCAATCATACCTCTCCACGTTCCCTGGGATAGCTGGTCCACTCCTACCCCCCTCCTAATCCCTTATAAGCCCCCGCCTCCCTGACCGGGTCTGACTTCCCTGGCCTGTAATACCCAGACCGTGGAACATCACCTGGGAGTGGCACTCAAATAAACTACCTGGCCCTTTGTTGCCTCTCTTCGCCTGCTTATTTCAGCTAAAATTTATCTTACAATAGCCTGATGAACTTTCCTTTGTATGTGATCTTATTTCTCTCTCTGGCTGCTTTTCATAGTCTGTCTTTATCCTTGATCTTTGCCATTTTAATTACTATATGTCTTAGTGCTGTCTTCCTTGGGTCCCTTGTGTTGGGAAATCTGTGCACCTCCATGGCCTAAGAGACTATGTCCTTCCCCAGATAGGGGAAGTTTTCTGCAATTAGCTCCTCAAAGACACTTTCTATCCCTTTTTCTCTCTCTTCTTCTTCTTGTACCATTATAATATGAATATTGTTCCATTTGGATTGGTCACAAAATAAATTTTAAAATTTAAAACCAAAATTATGCTTTAATTATGGATATAAAACATTTAATCATATTCATTGCCTTTTATAGTCATAAAAAATAATACTTTTTCATATTTTTATTTGACGTTTTTACTTCTCCTATCATAACTGATCCATGGCCTTTGCCAACTAAAAAATTTGGATCTTAGTTTTCTCAATATTCTTTCATTCCAAGAGATCTTTTTTTGTCTCTGATTCAGCTTCTTTGTATTCCTCTTCTCTAATTTCTATTTCATTTATTGTTTCCTACACCATATCTAATCTGCTGTTTATACCCTGCATTGTGCTCTTCAACGATTGGATCTCCGACCAGATTTCATTCCTGAGTTCTTGAATACTTTTCTGTACCTCCATGAGCATGTTAATGATTCTTATTTTGAAATCCCTTTCAGGAAGATTCATGAGGTCCATTTCATTTGAATCTTTCTCAGGTGTTGTATTTATAATTTTGCTTTGAACGAGGTTTCTTTGGCATTTTGTATTTGTATATGGTGCCCTCTAGTGCCCAGAAGCTCTACTTTCTGGAGCTGCTCAGCCCCTGAAGCCATGTTGTGGGTCACAGGGGAGCAGTATTGGTGCCTGGGGGGAGGAAAGAGCTGTTTCCTCCTTTCCAGCTGCTATGCCTGCCTCCACTGCCTATTCAGTGGGCTGAGCACACAGGTTTAAGCCTCTATGCTTTTTGTTTGTAGTTGCTGTAGATGGGGCTTCCCTCTGGCTGGTCTAACACCAGGGTAGGCTTGGTTGGTTTGTGAGCCAGGTGGGGCTGGCCGGGAGAAAGGCTCAGTAGGCTGCATATCACAGAGGGTCCTTTGAGCTGTGCAGCCAGCCAGGGAGCTGGAGTGCCTGAAGATTGAGAAAGTTTCTAACCTTCTGGGCAGAGTGCACCTGGATAATTTTGTCTACCTGTCCTTTCTCCTGAGCAGCAAGCTCTTTGCAGTCCTTGCCCCTTTAGCAGCCCTCTTGTTGTTAGGAAATCTCTCAGACTGCCTGCCTTTCTTTTGTCCCAGAGCAGCCAGATATGGATCCCTGCTTTCCATAAGTGGCTGGAATCTCAGTCACTCAAGGTATTCTGCCTATCTTAGCTTTCTAACCCCCTGATCACAAGAGTACTGTGGAAGCACCATTAAATGTAGGTTTGTGCTCCCAGAGCAGAACTCTGGAGTTAGGTATTCAGCAGTCCCAGGCCTCCACTCCCTCGCTGCTCCATCTGGGGTGGGGGAAGGGCTTGGGTCCAGCCAGACCATGACTTTGGTATGATACCCTGTTCCATGAGGTTTATTCTTTTCTCCAGGTGTATGCAGTTTGGCACAGCCCTCTTTCCTGTTGCTCTTTCAGGATTAGTTGTATTAATTATATTTTCATATTATATGTGGTTTTAGGAGGAAGCCTCTGTCTCATTTCTCAAGCTACCATCTTTAATCTATAATTGATTAATTGATCTTTTATAGCTTCTGGATTTTCAAGCCATAGTTGGAAGACCTTTCTCATAGTATTAGTATTGAAAAATTATTTTAAAACATGATTTTTATGATCACATAATAATCCATTATCTCTTAATTTCCATGTTAATGGATTTTAGTCTTTTATAATTTTTTTGCTGTTACAAATATGATAAAATATGTTACAAATATAGTTGTAAATAAATATTTATTCCTTCTCCTATTATCTCCTAGGCTGAAAGGTATGACATTATTTAAATTTGATATGTTTTACCAAATTGTTTCCAAAGTGGTACCAATTTACCTGCCCCTGAACAGTTTAAATTCTTACCTAACTAGACCCTCAGCAGCAATAAATTTTAAAATTTAAAACCAAAATTATGCTTTAATTATGGATATAAAACATTTAATCATATTCATTGCCTTTTATAGTCATAAAAAATAATACTTTTTCATATTTTTATTTGACGTTTTTACTTCTCCTATCATAACTGATCCATGGCCTTTGCCAACTAAAAAATTTGGATCTTAGTGTTTTTCTTATCAATTTGTTTACATGGTCCCATATGGCAAGAAAAAAATTAAAATTTATGGCTAGGAACCAAAAAAATCAAATGGTTAGAAAGACTATGAGAAAGGATTAAAGACCTATAAATAAGTCTGAGGTTTGCATTTGTAATTAATTTTTCAAAATAAAGTTTGTTTTCTAGCTCCAGATGGGACAGAACAGCACAGAAAAAGCAAGCTGCCTTGGCAGCTATGGAACGACGGTCATGGCCTCATCTCACATCCTCTCTCCATGTGTTTGCAGGCTCCCAGGGACCTTAGCCAGGCTGGACCTAAAAGGCAATGCCATCCAGGATATTGCTGAGAAGGAGCTCAAGGATCTAAAGCAGCTTCAGGTTCTGAACCTCAGGAACAACAAGATCTCTGCTTTAGACCTCAGAGCCTTGGAGGGGCTGCATCGCCTCAGGTATCTGTACCTGGATGGAAATCCATGGAATTGCACCTGCAGTCTCCTAAGAGTAAGGGAGGTCCTGAAGGCCAAGGGCACAGATGTGAGGGGAGGACAATGTGCAGCACCGGCTGAACGACAAGGGGAGAGCTGGATGTCCTCCAAGAAGATTGTGAAGCAATGTGAGCACCACTTACATCTCACTGGGAAAAGCACAGAGACCAAAAAGAAACCAAAACCTGAGGAGCTCTCTAACATCAGAGCCAATGTGGACGATGATGATTATGATTATGAAATAGATTAAGTATGTGCTTTGTATGTAGAAAAGGTTTTTGTTGTTTTAATAGACTTCATTTTTAGAGCAGTTTTAGATTCACAGCAAAATTGAAAGGAAGATACCAAATACCAAGATTTCCCATTTCTCCCTTATTCTCACACATGAACAGCCTCCCCCATTAGCCCATCCTCCACCAGACTGGAGCATTTACTACACTTGATAAACCTGCACAGACACATCATAATCACCCAAAGTCCATGGTTCACTGTAGGGTTCACTCCTTGTTTTGTACATTCTGTGGGTTTGGACAAATATATAGTGACATATATCCACTGTTACAGTTTCACACAAAGTAGTTTCACTGCCCTAAAAATCCTCTGTGCTTCAGAAAAGTTTTTTAATGCTAATTTCTTAAGCAGAAATATACATGTAGATATGCAAGAGTCTTTTTGTAAGTTTTTCTTTTTTTAAGAATGAAATGAGGGTTAAGATAATTTGAGGTGGGGGGAGGAAAGTAGAAAGGAACAATGATAAGAAGATGTAAAATTCCTTCCTCTTTAAAAATAATTTGTGTTTTATATTGAAGCCTACACAAATAATAATGCCAAATAAAATCACCATCTGGCTAACTTCCTGCAAATAGAGTAGTTAATTTTATCAAATATAATGTGATGGGATATTTTATATGAAGCTGGTGCCTATTGCCCTGCACCACAGGCTTTTGGCTACGAGCAATAAAAATAGACTAACTTAAGCAAGAGAGAATTTATTGGAAACACTGGGAAAAGCTCACAAAGGAAAAACTTGAATAAATCTGGAAAGGAGAGAGATCAGAATTGTTCCAGCACCCAGGCACAAGGACAGAATGGAGAGACCCTCAGCTTCAGCTGCTTCAGGGTTTCCTATGGAAGATGAAGTGCCCCATTATTATCACTGTTAGCTTCCCTCTACTCAAGACACATTTCCTCAGAGGGAGAGGCTGATTAGCCTAGCTTGAGTCACATGTTCGCCCTTGGCTAAGGGATAGTCGGTCTTGTTTGACAGTATTACCAAGACCAGAGGGAAACCAAATAAGGAAATGTAAACTGGCATCTTAAATACAACAGATGTTTCTACAATGGCCTTCCTTAAAAGAGTTGGTTTTGAGTTATATTTAGTTTGTCCCCCCACCAATATATTGCCCCATCCCAATATATTTCGTTATATTTAGTTGGCCACAATCCCCTACTTCCTTTTGATTAACCGCATGCTTTTTAGAGTTGCCTGTTTGGGGATAGAGATGTGATTGTAGAATAATTTTTTTCTATCAGTCTACTTATGAATATGATCTACTGGCAAGTAAATCTGATACCCTATCCAAGATAGTTCCTTTTATAATTAGTAAGATTTACCTGTTGCAGTATCTTACAAAGTTTTCCATAAAATACTCCCAAAGACAGAGTAAGTAAATAGTAGAGATTGAGTGGATGAGCAAAGATGCTTACTAGAAGCCAAAATTTTCTCCAGAGTGTCATGTTTCAACGTTTTATGCAAATTTTGCATCACTTGCTTTATGTCCACATTTTCTTCTCCCAAAATCTTTATAAAACTGATACTTCTTGGTGAAGAGCCTCATTTATATTGTGGTTTGTAGTGCTCCTTGGCACACTGCCAGGCACCCCAAGTACATAAAGGACAGATGCACAGACATAAGGGAACTCTTAACACGATTTGCCCTTTTGCTGTGTGGGGCTCCAACTCTTTCAGTGTGCTAGACCTAAGTTCTCTCCAAGAAAGGTTGAAATGATTTGTGATATGTAAGAATTTATGCCCACAAACACTGACTGGATATTAGTAATGAGAATTCCCAAGCTGTGAGGGCCTTGAAAAATAATCTAGTTTTTTACAGTTGAGGTTGCTGAGGCTCATAGGGGTGAAAACACTGACATGTTCACACATACAGGAAGCGGCAGAACTACAACTTGATTGTGCCTGGGTTTCTTTCCTTCAGTTCAGTCTTCTTTCTACTACAGCATTTACAGCTATGTAACATTCACTTAGTATATTTTACTTACAAATGATCTCTAGGAGAGTAATATATTCAATATAGAATCTATATTCATTTGCTTTGGTGATCATAACAAAATAACACAGGCTGGATGGCTTAAAGAACAGAAATTGATTTTCTCATATTTCTTGAGGACAGAAAGCCCAAAATCAAGATGCCATAAGAATTAGCTTTTGGTAAGGCCTCTATTCTTGGTTTTAGACTGCCTTAATGTTAGTCACCTCCCAAAAGGCCCTATCTCCAAATAGAATCAAACTGGGGATTAGGGCTTAACATATGAATCTTGGGTGACACAATTCAGTCCATAACAGTATTTGTCTATATCTATCTATCTATCTATCTATCTATCTATCTATCTATCTATCTATCTATCTATCTATCTATCTATCTATCTATCTATCTATCTATCATCTATTTTAGATTCTGGCACTGGATTAAGTTTATTGATAAATTTACAAAAAAAGAAGGAAAAAAGGTAAGAAATATAAATGGAGACAGGATGAAATAGAAAAGTATAAAGAAGGAAATTCTAGAGCCCAATGATCACACCTTTATACTTATGAAGACTTAAACAAAATCAGATATTTAACTATTAATCCTGGAAAGCAGCTAGAGAGCATATTTAAGATATAGGGCAGTGAAATTAGAAGGAAGTATGAAACATGGAATATGAGATGATGTTTCACAATCCTGGAAAGTGGGTGTAGATGAATGTCACTGGAGTTGGAGAAGGGACAGTCATCTTGGGCACAAGGGTGTATTTAATGCCTTAGAAAAGGATTACTTGGTGGTAAATAAAAGGGGAGATAAACTTCCTGAAACTAGTTTTTTATGTTACCTTTATGACTATGTTTTATCACCTGTAAAATGGGGATTATAGTACTACCTCCTGGAGTTAATTCTTTTAAATTAAACCTGTATAGGAGGAAAACATTTTCCCGATTGTCCCCATAATTTGCAAATCTGCTTCTCTCTCCAAAGGGAGACATTGCTCTATACTCTGGATACCAATCACATGGTGGCATAAGTAAATGGCATCCCTTAGGGTTATGTGGTGGACAACATGTGTCCAAAGGCACTTTTCTTCTCTCACTGCCTGCCCCCAGCATTTCAAGTCACGTGTGATTAGGCCTACCAAGAGTCGGAATTGAGCCACATGAGCCATACCCCTCCTACTGGCTGCTCCCTTGCTAATACAGATCCTGGATGAAGCCTTCAAATGGCCCCCCTGTAACAGCTTGATTGTTCTGGTTTAAAAGACTGGTCTTCACTTACTTTTGGGAGAGGGGGTGAGAATTCCATCTGATTTCTAATTCTCCAGTTATTTCCCAGAAGGATTACCTGAAATGAATGATCTGAAAATAAGCCACTGGTGCTCCTTCCTGGTGACCATGACACACATGGCCACACGTACAGGTACTGCTTTTTTTTTTTTGGCATCATTAATCTACAATTACATGAGGAACATTATGTTTACTAGACTCCCCCCATCACCAAGTCCCCCCCATATACCCCATTACAGTCACTGTCCATCAGCATAGTAAGATGCTATAGAGTCACTACTTGTCTTCTCTTTGTACAGCCCTCCCCATGCCCCACTCATTATACGTGCTAATCATAATGCCCCCTTTCTTTTTTACCCCCCTTATCCCTCCCTTCCCATCCATCCTCCCCAGTCCCTTTCTCTTTGGTAACTGTTAGTCCATTCTTGGGTTCTGTGAGTCTGCTGCTGTTTTGCTCCTTCAGTTTTTTTCTTTGTTCTTATACTCCACAGATGAGTGAAATCATTTGATACTTGTCTTCAGGTACTGCTTTTAACAGAGCTGATACTCTCATGTAGGAGCATTCTTAGTTTCTACTTTGACCTGCACAGAATTTATAAACTTTAGTTTTTCCTTACCTATTTTTTAACTTTCCATTATGCAATATATGAAATAGCAGGAAACTCTGGACTTGAGTTGTTTGATGTGTAGGCTATTACTGATGCATTTGTAAAGGGGCTTACAAGTCTTCTCAAATTCTCTGCTTTTGCTGCCATGTGTGAATCTCCTCCCTTACTTCAGAGAAAGGAAGTTCATGGATATCCAGATGTCTTCAAGCCAAGACTCAGAAAACTTTCCTTCCTCTAAAAGGGTACTTTTTCTCTATAGTTGTACACAATGTCCCCTCATCAAATGATGCTCTTACGTTAAGGCTGTAGCTAAAAATTCTGTTCTCCTCATTATTAAACAAAGGGAGGTTTGGGGGGGATTCAGTTGATATTTAACTCTTTCATGCCTTTTAAATGTATGTTATATAGATTTCACCAGCCCTGAAAAACAGAATAATTTTTTAAAAGGTTCTACTTTTTAAAAGTGTGCCAGGGTCACAGCTCAGTTATATCACTCATCATTTCATAAACTAGGTATTTTGCTCCTAACAGAATTTGCTTACAAAAATGAAAAACTACTATCTTTACAGGTTAACCAGAAACTCAATGTCTTCCCATCAAATACTGTAGTAAATGTTTAAAAATTGGTATTCTTGCCAGCTTATCAGTCTGAAACCTCAGGGAATGGTAGAAGTGCTTAACTAGTGTCATCCCAGTAGTAATTATCCTCAGCTGATTCAGGAACATTACTACTGATATCTCTGAGCCCTGGGACTGCCTTTATTCTAGATGTTATGTTTTTGACAGGGAAGAGTTGGTATGATGGATGTCCCTACCTTTTTTTCTCTAAGGTAAGATATTGTTCTAATATTCTCCTTTACAAAACACTGTTTTTAGGGAATCCAGTACAAAGGATTTAATAGCCATTATTCAACTTTCAAAAGTCAGTGACAATTGCCTTAAAAGTGTACTTGTCTCTATCTGTCTTGGTTTCAGAAAAATACTTAGTAAATAGTCATTCTTTCCCACCTATTCTCTCCCTACACCATGATCCCAGTGTTAGATCACTGTTATTCAGGTTTACAGTAGTCATTTCTGCTTTAGGACTTATCAACTACTTTTAAAAAAATCACAAATGTCAGTAAAAATAATACTGTCTGAATAGACAAAAAATGTCCATGTATTGTACGAAAAGTAGCTCATAATTATTCACTTGGAAATGTAATGAAATTCCCAAATGGAATCCCTGTGTTAAAGGTTCTGGCTATTTTTAATTATAATGATCCTGCCAGATCACTTTGCAAAGATTACTTCCTCCAAATGTTGTATCAGCTAATCAGCAATGTTTGCAGATGACATTTTCTACAGTCATCAGCGTTTACTGTTTCTACTTTTTGTCATCTGATGGGGGAAAAAATGGTATCTCATTGTTTTGATTTTCACTTTCCTGACTCCTAGTAAGGTCGAGAAAGTTTTTTTTTTTATTTCTTTGACATATCTTCTTGTAGAGTAACTTCAGCATGTATAGGTTTTAAACTACTAATTAAATTGCGCACACACATTAACATAATAGGAGTACAGTTACATAACCAAAGCATACTTATAATTACCAGCCATCTCCAGTGAAACTAAGAAAACCAGTTAGGCACCTTAGGCATTTGTGAAAACTTATCTATGATATGGTGGATATTGTCCAACTGAACTTGAACAGTCTGAGAGAAATCAGACAAATTAAAACAACCCATTCCTGGGGACTGTTCACATCCCATATGTTCTCTTAACAGTAAATAGTCTGTAGTTGTAAGATTTTGGAGCGCTACAATTTGCACTTCTCCTAATTCTTGGTTGAGTTCCAATAGTATAGATCCAGTCAAATTTGTTGTTTTACTGTATGCACAGGCCAGCTTAGATATCTCCTTCTTCATTCCCATGGCAAGTCCAGGAACCCGGGGGATGAGTGCATCTACACCTGTAGCAGCGCGTGGATCTTTGTTGGGGTTTTTTGATGATCATCTTCTGGCATGAGTCTTTCAGAGAGTGCTGATGTTGGAAGTTCTTTTTCATATCGTATCTTAGTTCATTTTCAGGGTAGCCAAATTAGGCTTTGATCCTCTGTATAAACATAAACAAACCCTTTGCCTACACTTTTATATGCCCTTTATACCATTGTGTAGAACTCATTGGAGGTCACCACACAGGAACTGCTTTTTTTTTGTTTGTTTGTTATCATTAATCTACACTTACATGATGAATATTATGTTTACTAGGCTCTCCCCTATACCAGGTCCCCCCTATGAACCCCTTTACAGTCACTGTCCATCAGCATAGCAAAGTGTTGTAGAATCACTACTTGTCTTCTCTGTGTTGTACAGCTCTCCCCTTTCTCCCACGCCCCCCACCAAGGTTGAGAAAGTTTTTATAGATTTGTTAGTCTTTGCATTTTCTCTTCAGTTAGGTCATTTGAAATGACCAATACTTTGCTCATCAAAAGAAAATTCAGCGCTTTGTTTTTCTAAAAATCAATTTGTAAGATTTCTTTGTATAGTAGGGATATTCTATTTTGTCAGATATATTATTACTAATATTTTCTCCTAGACCGTCATTTTTCTTTTGGCTTGGTTTATGATATATTTTGCCTTACAGAAAATTTTAACTTTTTGATAATCAAATCAGTCTTTTACTGTAAAATTCACACTATGCACATATACACTAAATATATTTTAGTGTGTATATGTATTTGATTAATATATATAACGTGTATGTAATGGACATACATAGTGTATATATAATAAGATATATATATCTGGATAGATATGTATATTAGTGACAAATATTTGTTTCAATAGTCTCTGTTACTTAGAAGTTACATATATAACTCAAACTAATTAATTAATTAACCTGATTTAATATTATTTCCAAATGTTCAATTAACTAAGGATTATGAAAATTCTATTGAAAATGACACACTATAGATCATAATTAATGTTGACATAAAAAGTTCATTAGAATATGGTTCTAAATTGAACATATAATTTTACATATTTCCTAATTTTATTTTATTTTTATAGAAAAGAATATTTGATTCTTGTCCTTAGAAACTATAAACAATACATGATTTTGAAATTAGACTGTACCAAACAAGTCAAAAAATAATCATCTACTCTATGCCTTCTGCCTGGTCACTCAGAAATATAACGATATCTGCTATGATTGTTATTGCTTGTTGCCTCACATTATCTTCATCCGTGTATTCATTATAGTCCGCTTTCCTTTCCACATAAATTCAAGACCCCTTTTTCACTTACTGATATGCCACATCTCTGAGTCCTGGTAGCAATACCTAAATTATGTGCCGTTTTTGTTTTTTTTTTGACCTATAGCACCCATTTGGTCTGCTTTATCTTTCCCCGATCGCCGCATCTCATTCGTTGCTAGAGAAAATACTGTGACTGCGTTTTTTTCTTCCTCCTGTCTCCTGACAGCGTCTTGACCTACTGGCCCAAGTCATTGCACACAATTCAGACATCTTTCGAGAACGAAGCTGTTAGCTATTTCGGTCTCATGTCATACAAACTGATGAAGTAACTCTATACAGCCTTTGGATAAAATGGTTTCTGTTTTCTTTTCCTATTATCTCATCTATAGTCTTTTCATGGCGCTCTAGTCATAACAGCCTTAAGCCAGAGGATTACTTCCCATATTTCTTAATTTTAAACATTATGTGGGAGTAATCTTATCTGATTAATACCCAGGGCAAGAAGTTCAGGATGTTCAGGTTAGCTTCTTTATGACAATACAAATTCAGGGAATTAACTTACAGATTTTTTTTAAAAACCCAAACTATCAAATAAGTATGATTTACTCCCAGATTTTAGATGCTTTGGATACGTACTCTGGAAATAATTAGCCTCAGCTAGGTTTGACCTAAGTACAATTGCAGGGCCTCTCCAAGGCGCACGCTCCCGCCTCGGCATACACTTTTGTGGACCCAGGTTTTGGGGACCCAGGTTGATCCCCAGCATCAACATTTGTTGAGGGCCACGTTCTATCTCTAAGGTTCTTCAGGGTGTTTGTAATTTCCACTCCCCTTGGGCCACTTTTACTCCTTGGAAACCGTTTCTGGAGGGGCAGTGAGAAGAAACAGTGTCAGACACCCAGGACTCGAGGGACATGAGGAAACTACAAAAACCCAGGTCCCTAGGATCGCCCATTCCAATCGTGACGCCGTGCGACTTGGGTGCTGCTTGGAAGGGTCCGCGGCGTCTACCCCTCGCCCTCCATACAACCAGGGGGCGCTCGTAGTATCTCGCCAGCCTAGTTCGCAGGCGCGCGCTCTCCCACGCCGCGCCGCGCCAGGCTACATGCTCGGACCAAGAAGACTCGTCAGAGTTTCACGCCAACCAATCAGAACTGTCCATGTACCATCGGGGGCGGGGCTGCCGTGCCTCGGGGAAGATGGCGGCGGGGGCGAGGTGAGGTGTTGGCATTGGAAAGCGGCTCCGGCGCCGGGAGCGGGGGGGAAGTGGCGCGATGGCCGGCGCCGGCCGCCGGGCCGGATAAAACTCCATTGCGCCGTAGGTGTGGGAGGGGAGGAAGGAAGGGCGCCACGAGAGTATGACGGGGCTGTACGAGCTGGTGTGGCGGGTGCTGCACGCTCTGCTCTGCTTGCACCGCACGCTCACCTC
Organism: Manis javanica; assembly: GCF_040802235.1. Taxonomy (NCBI): domain Eukaryota; kingdom Metazoa; phylum Chordata; class Mammalia; order Pholidota; family Manidae; genus Manis; species Manis javanica. The sequence continues at coordinate 37,953,928 of NC_133168.1, forward strand.
CTGGCTCCGCGTTCGGTTCGGCACCTGGAACTGGATCTGGCGGCGCTGCTGTCGCGCCGCCTCCGCTGCGGTCCTAGCGCCGCTCGGCTTCACGCTCCGCAAGCCCCCGGTTGTCGGCAGGAACCGCCCGAGAGGGAGGCTGGGCCCGGCCGCCGCCCACCTCCGGCTGCGCTGGCGCGCGGACGGCCGTTCCCTGGAGAAGCTGCCTGTGCACATGGGCCTGGTGGTCACCGAGGAAGATCAGGAGCCCAGCTTTTCCGATATCGCAAGTCTCGTGGTGTGGTGTATGGCCGTGGGCATCTCCTACATTAGCGTCTACGACCACCAAGGTGAGGTCCGGTGCAGGTAGGGGGACCGTACAGCTGGCAGGTGTACCCTTGGCTCACCGCCCACAGCAGCCGTCTCGGCTCCGCAAGTTCCCCGGTGCCGAAGCCCTTGAATGTAAATTACGGTATGAGCGCTTTTGGGGAAGGGAAATAAGCAGTGCCAAACACTTAGTAAGTCCTTTGAGTTGTTCAATTGCTTCCTATTCGTTTAGAAAATATTTATTATTCTTTATAGTGGCTCATTAAGGTGGGTAGTATTTATATACCCTTGTCTCACAAATCAGGGACATGAGGATCAAAAACATTCACTGATTTGTCCAAAGTTGCAAAGGTAGTAATAGGGAGATTGGAATTTTAGCCAGTTGGGATTTTCCGTTTATTTGCCCTTTTGTTATATCAGTGTTTTTTCAGAGGTTCAAGGCACTGTCTTAAGTCCCAGTCAGGCTATGAAGGATTTATGCATAAGCTAAGCTGAGTGGTTTGGGGCCAGATAGAATTTGAATTGGTTTATGAAAAGTATGAGAGAGACTGGATAGTCAGAAAGGAAAATGGTCAGCTTCTGTCATCCGAGGTCTGGAGTGGTGTGCAGTTTTTCATCTTCAGTGGCCAGTGCAGTACTTGACACAATAACAGATGTCCCATAAGTTTTGACTGAGGAAATGAATTTCACTATAGGATATATTTGTAAGTAAGAAAATTCAAAACTTAATTGGGTGGCTACAAATCTTAAACACTGTGCTGGGCACATTTCTTGGAATCTTACATTTAATTCCATGGACTCTCAGGCTTGTGAGGAGTAGACGCCAACGTAGGTGACATGATTAGTAACAGGAAATGTTGGGAATAAGTAACTACTATGAGAAGGGGGAAGAAAAATTCTAAATGAAGAAACTTGAGATGTTCTCACAGAAGAGATAGGATTTAAATTGAACACTGAAGAATGAGTTAGGAGGTTAAGGTTGGGGAAGCTCTGAATGTCAGGTTTGAGTTTTAGTCACGTCCTGAGGCAGTGGGATTTCCTTGGACACGAAGATGTGCTGACAAGAATGATAAAGGAGTATTTATATAAAGGAAGGAAAACTAATATTTTATTCTCTTATCAATAATGTAGTGTTACTTATCACAGCAGCTACAACTTGGTATTTACCTTTAAATCTTTGTCAGATAAGTAGGTTTAAGTATGTGGGGTTTTGTCAGAAAGTGTAGCTCAAGGTTGGGTAGTAACTCTTACCAGTTGTTAATCTTTGATTCACCTATCACCTTCCTGGCAGTCAGCAAGGACTATCGTGGCTCAATTGCCTGTCATATCCTCAAATGATAACTTACCCTGTAGGTAAAGTTTAATATACTCGAGGCTGACATTTTGTGGAACTTGCCAAGGAACTCGGCACACTAATAGAAATCACAAGACTATTAGGAAGCAACACAAACAAACTTTGCTTAAACCAGTGCAACAGAAAAATTTCCTGGGGTAAAAAAATAAGTGAAGCAGAATGGAAATCAGTTAAGGCCATTAAGCAATGTGGGGAAATAACTTACAAGTGACTCACTTATATCCAGGTGATTCTTTTAAAGCAAGTACCTTTACCTTCCATTAGGAAAGAAAAACGTCTATAGCTCAGTACTTCAACGAGGTGACTATGCCTGCTTACACAGATAATATTGCCACACTTCCTTGTTCCAGCAATTTCTGTTACTGAAAAACTGATGTGATTCAGAAATATCCTGTGTCCTATTTGCTAAAAGAAAAATGATTGTTAATGAAAAGGAAGAAGTCAAGATAACCAAGTGTCGACTGATAACCTGAAGGAGTTTTTAAGGTTCATTTTCAGTGAGTGGATTTTGGGCACTTTGTGCCCTACTATAAAAGCAGTTTGAATTATTTTTTAAGGGATAATTTTCATTATCTGAAGTAAGTCACTTTCGATTTACCCATTCTTGGTTCCGATTCATTCATTCATTCAACAGGTGACAGTTCAGCTTCTATTAAGTACTAGGTTCTGTTCCGAGCACAGGGTGCAGCAGTGAACAAAACACAAAAATCCCTGTGCTCAAGGAACTCAGATTTCAGTGGAAGTCTGACAAATATTGTAAATGAGTAAAGTATGTATATTAGGTCATAAGTGCAATGAGGAAAGTAAAGCAGGGAAGAAAAACAGGAATGTTGAAATTCAGTGGTAGAAGAAGGGGTACACATTTAAGTAGGGTGGCCAAGAAAAGTTTCATTGATTTTTGGGTATAGACCTGGAATAAGCCATGTGGATATGCGAGAAATAATGTCTTTTTTCAGGGGAAGTATAGATACTTAAAGTTTTATTCAGTTTTTGCAAGCGTTTATTTAAGCCTATTTCTACATATATGCTTATAAAAAAAATCCTGTTGATGTACTCATATATGCCACATTTATTGAATACTGTGGTAAAGCACTGGGATACAAAGAAGTACAGGAAATGGTGTCCTTAAGAGTCAAGCTATATCAAGTTAGTGATAACTACTAAAAATTAATACAAGCTAATACATAAATGCTAAGTGGTAAAGCCTGTGTTTAAGGATAGAAAAAGTAGAATAATCCCTGTGAAGAAACAGGGTTACTTCCATATGCCCATAGTAAGAAAGGAAGAAATAGCTTAAATTTGGATTAGTATGAACAGTACAGTATTTGTATGTGTGTGTGTGTGTGTGTGTGTGTGTGTGAGAGTGAGAATGGAGAATTCCTTATTGGCAGCATCCATGTCAGACTAAACTGAACAACAGCATTGAGTTGCATTGGGAACAGTAAATGTAGTAGTTAAATTTGTGTAATGAAAAGTCGAGAAATGAGATGGGGAGAAGGCTTGGTGACTGTTCTGGTCATCTATTGCTTTGTAGGGTACCCAGAAGCACAGTGTTTGGAAACGACAGTGTAGGGGTTTTAGTTGGGTAGTTCAGATAGCAGCTGGGACATGAAGCTTTCTCATCTTACATCTGGCTCCTGGCTCTTGATGGCTGAAATAGGTGAGGGCAGGTTGGCTATCTGTCTTCACTCCTGTCTTTCTACATGGTTGGCTTGGGCTTTCTCATGTGATAGTGGCCTCAGGGTGGTTAGGTGGTAGGTGACTTCCCCCAGAGCATGTTCCCAGAGACCTGGGCAAAGGCCAAGGTTTACAAGGCTTCTAAGACCTAGCTTTGGATATCATTCAGTGTTACTTTTGCTGTATTCTCTTGGACTGAGAAGTTACAGGTCTGCCCCAAATTAAGAAAATGGTGAAATAGACTTTTCTTTTCAATGAGAAAATGGCTTGTGCAGAAAGGTTGGAGGGAGGTAGGAGGTGTGGAGGAAGGGGGAATTAATGGCAACCATTTTGGAGACAACCTACTGTACCACCTTACATTTTTCCCTGTCCTGTACTCTTCCACCCAAAAATATTTGTATTTAAATAAGTATTGATAATAATTCTGCTTGGATGTAATTACATTTAATTCATAGACTAAAAAAACTATTGAGGAGAGAACCAAGATGGTGGCGTGAGTAGAGCAGCGGAAATCTCCTCCCAAAACCATATATATTTTTGAAAATACAACAAATACAACTAATCCTAAAAGAGAGACCAGAAGACACAGGACAACAGCCAGACTACATCCACACCCACGAGAACCCAGCGCCTCGCTAAGGGGGTAAGATACAAGCCGTGGCCTGGCAGGACCCGAGCGCCTCTCACCCCAGCTTCTGGCGGGAGGAGAGGAGTCAGAGCGGGGAGGGAGAGGGAGTCCAGGACTGCTGAACACCCAGTCCCAGCCATCCACACCGGTGTGCAGACACACAGTGCATGCATGGGGTGCTGGAAACTAGGGAAACAGGACAGTAAGAGCTATGAGCGGGTCCCTGCAGCCAGCGCACCCGGGACAAAGAAAAGCGAGTGCTTTTTGAAAGTCTTAAAGGAACAGGGACCCCACAGCTGGACGGAAGCGCCCTGGGACACTTAGCCCAGCAGCTGCAAATCCCAGGGAACTCTGGGAGCCCGAAACCCCGCAGCACAGCTCAGAGGCCCCTCACCACGATAAACAACCTCCCGCCTGTTTCCCGTCCGACACCTGTTTCCCGCCTGTTACTCCGCCATATTGGAGCAGCAGCCTGAGGCAGGTCACGGCCACAGCAACTGCAGAGCTAAATAAACTCCATAGCAGCCGGGCAAGATCAGAAAACCCATCTGCACGCAGCTGCCGAGCACAAGCCGCTAGAGGCCACTGTTCTCCCAGGAGAGGAAGGCCATAAACTGGTAAGAAGGGACTTTCTCTTACCCAACACATGCCCAGCTCCCCACAAATATATCTATCACCATGAAAAGGCAGAAGAAATTGATACAGACCAAGATCACAGAGGCAAACCCTGAGAAGGAGATAGACCTAACCAGTCTTCCTGAAAAAAGAATTAAAAATAAAGCTCATAACTGTGCTGATGGAGCTGCAGAGAAATATGCAAGAGCTAAGGGATGAAGTCCGGAGGAAGATTACAGACGTCCAGAGGGAGATTACAGAAATGAAATAATCTCTGGAAGGATTTATAAACAGAATGGATAAGATGCAAGAGGCCATTGATGGAATAGAAACCAGAGAACAGGAATGCATAGAAGCTGACGCAGAGAGAGAGAAAAGGATCTCCAGGAATGAAATGATATTAAGAGAACTGAGTGACCATTCCAAAAGGAACAATATCCGCATTATATGGGTACCAGAAGAAGGAGAGAGAGAGAAAGGGATAGAAAGAGTATTTGAAGAAATAATTGCTGTTAACTTCCCCAAACTGGGGGAGGAAATAATCGATCAGACCATGGAAGTGTACAGAACTCCCAGCAGAAAGGACCCAAGGAGGACAACACCAAGACACATAATAATTAAAATGGCAAAGATCAAGGACAAGGACAGAGTTTTAAAGGCAGCTGGAGAGAGGAAAAAGGTCACCTACAAAGGAAAACCCATCAGGCTATCATCAGACTTCTCAACAGAAACCTTACAGGCCAGAAGAGAATAGCATGATATATTTAATGCAATGAAACAGAAGGGCCTTGAACCAAGAATACTGTATCCAGCACGACTATCATTTAAATATGAAGGAAGGATTAAACAATTCCCAGACAAGCAAAAGTTGAGGGAATTTGCCTCCCAGAAACCACCTCTACAGGGCATTTTAGAGGGACTGCTCTAGATGGAAGCACTTCTAAGGCTAAACAGATGTCACCACAGAAAATAAAATCACAGCAAAAAAAGCAGACCAACCAAATACTAACTAAAGCAAAAAACAAAATCAACTACCCACAAAAGCAGTTAAAGGAAGCACAAAAGAGCACAGAATAAAACAACCAACATACAAAGAACGGAGGAGGAGGAATAAGAAGGGAGAAAAATAAAGAATCACCAGACAGTGTCTACAATAGCTCAATAAGTGAGTAAAGTTAGGCAGTAAGATACTAAAGAAGCTAACCTTGAACCTTTGTCAACCACGAATCTAAAGCCTGCAATGGCAATAAGTCATATCTTTCAATAATCACCCTAAATGTAAATGGACTGAATGCACCAATCAAAAGACACAGGATAATAGAATGGATAAAAGAGCAAGACCCATCCCTATGCAGCTTACAGGAGACTCACCTCAAACCCAAAGACTATAGGAACAAAGAAAGACTGAAGGAACAAAACAGCAGCAGAATCATAGAACCTAAGAATGGACTAACAGTTACCAAAGGGAAAGGGACTGGGGAGAAAGGGAGAGAAGGGAGGGATAAGGGTGGGGAAAAAGAAAGGGGACGTAAAGAAATAAACTAGAAAAAAAAAAAGAGAGGAAAAAAAAAAACTATTGATATTTATCTTGGTTTGACTCTGCTAGCAAACTGATCTTTTTATTTTTATTTTTATTTGCCTGCAATATTTCTTGATTATAATAATTTCTGCCAGTAAATAATTCTTTCATCTATCAGAAATTGGAGTTTTTCCAGAATTTCTTGAGCTCAGAATTCTAGTAAGGAGGTTTGGCTATTTTGTCTACATGATTATAATTTAAGAAATGTCTATGGTTGGGATGGTACAAAAACTGGAGTTTGGTAGCTTTTGATGCTACAGCCAGCCACAGGGGTGCTATGCTTCCCTGGGTCTTGAAGCATGTTTTGCTACAGGTTGTCTGGATAGGCATTATTATCTTTAGTGTTGAAACTTGTTCTTACTGCCCAGCTGTGTTGGAGCCATGCCAGAGCTATGCTAGGGCAGTATTTCTCAAAACTGGTCCGCAGACCACCTATGAATGAGTCATGAAGGATGCTTATAGAAAATAGATTAAACACAGCTACTGATCAGGCTGAATTGGGGGAGTTGGACCTGAGCATCTCTGTTTTTATCAAACTACCTATATGATGCTTTTGCACACTGTAGTTTGACCCTAACACAAATCAAAGGATACTCTACTACTTGCTTCATATCAAATTATTCCTTTTTCCTTTTCCTTTTCATGAGTTAGGAAATCTGGGTAGGGTCTTAGTATTATTTACTGTAAATTTGAGTGATCCAGAAAAAGGCATTTGCTTTCTGTGTGAGAACTCAGCAACAAGACAACAGAAATCTTTTTATGTTGCTCTTTCTGTATTACTTCCATAGTTATAAATCTGTTCTAGGTGTCTTATGAAATGGTTTTTGGGTACAGATTTCTCACACTGGCATTAGAAAGGTCTACCCAGCCAGCCTACCCAGTCCATTTCTCACTAAGTCATCTCTTACAAAAAGCTGCCATTTTATATATCTTCTGCTGCATCTACATTTAGGTTACTTGCTGTTCTCTCCTCCTGGAATATCCTCTTCCTTTTCCTGGCAAATGGCTGCCTACTTGTCAAAAGGCTGTCAGTTGTCCTTGTAAGGCCATCCAAACTATGACCTCTTACGTAGTCTCTCTTGACTATTCCATTCCTAATCATGCTCTATCCTTGAATGTCATTAGAACTTTTGTACATCTAAAGGTACTTCTATTCTCTATCTTGTGAAGTAGTAGTTGTGTGTATGTGTCTAAATTTTCCTACTAAACCTGAGCTTCATAGATGCCATCTATCATTTTTGCTTCTCCTGCAGTGTGTAGCTTGATGTTATGCATGTAAATGGCTAGGCTGTATATATTCCTTTGAATTGAAAGAAGGACAGCATTTCTTGTAGATGAGAATAATGAACTGAGTTGCAATTGGTGTCCCAACACGAATACCCAGAAGCCTTGAAATAATGGAGTGGCATGAAATTGTTTGCCCTGGTTTACTTAGTTTACTTACTTGGCATACTGACATATGCTATTGGGAAGTATGATTTTATTAATTACCTATTCTAATTGAAATACAGAGCTGCAAGAAGTGTTGCAAGTCCAAATATAGTGATTGCATTTTAATATATTGACCAATATGAACTAGAGTATTTGTCTTCCCTCATATGTGAAGTCATGTAAGGGAGTATTGGATCTATTCCTCATCTTCAACTTGGAGTATTTCACTTCTTGTACATAATTTCAAAGTTATCAAAGCATCCTACAATGTCCTGTTCTCCTTTTTCTGGCAAAGGTTCTAGGTACCCATCAAAAAGCTATCATTGATCCTTGTACATCTGTTTTATTACTTCTTAGGTAGCTTCTCTTGACTGGTTCATCCCTAGTTTTGCTCTGTCTTTGAAAAGCTCTATTCTGTTTTCATTAACTTTCGAAATAACCTCATTCTTTGAGTACCCTTCTATTTAACCATAGTACTGAATCTATGTATGAAAATAAAGCATTACTTAACAGTAATAATTACTCCATGTTGAATTCTTACTATGCAAAGAAGTACATTAAATCCTTAGCAATTTTTCAAATCAAGAAATTGAGACTTAGAAAGCCAAGAAGCTGTATCTAGTAACCAGCAGATCTAGAATTTGAACCAGCTTTTCCAAAGCTTTTGTACTTAACTAATTTGCTATACAGACTTGCATCGAGAGTCTGTGACCACAGTAAGGTCACTTTTAGTCTTTTCCCGATTACGTTGAGTCATCTTAAAGCCTTGGTAAAGTGGTAGTTATCTCCAGGTGATAGAAATGAGTTGTAGAAGAAAAGGCAAATAGAGTTTTCTTCATACTACTAATATAAATGTTCATCTTATGAGTCATAGAACACATTTTATATTTTTAATCAGCTAAATTTAACTTTATGAAGCTTGTGCTTCATATTGAACTATTTCTTTGTCAGGTAAGCAGAGTCTGTGAAGGTAGTCTCATTTTTAAAATGTGTGACCAGAGGCTGAGAAAGCCTACATGGTTTGTTTATTTTACACATTTCTCCTGCTGAAAAACTGGGACTTCACATGTAGCCCTCATCCCATTATACTATGCCACCATTGTGCAAATGTCTGTTGCCTTGTGACAACGTGTAATTCCAGTGTAATTGTTGATTTCTGAAGTATCCTGTGCCTCTCTCTCGAAATAGAATTGTTTATTGACTTATAAGATTCATCTTGTTATGACTTCAGTCATGTAAAATTTTAATGATAGATTTTTTTTTCATTTTAAATAAGCACTCCGTAAGTATGTTTTCTTCTGTGAAGATTGCCTCTAATGGTGTTATAATTGGGTTGTTAGAGAAATTAAATGAGGGTAACCACTAGGTAGTTTAATGTAGGTGTCTAGTTTAAGAAGAAAAGATGTAGGCCATTTTGAAGGATGGCATGTATTTATAAAGAATTACTACTTCAGTTCCATAGCTGGTGAAATGCTTTATAACTGAGAGAGATTGTGTTTATTTCACTTTTCTCCCATCCCTTGCCTCTAATTTCTGATTTAAAAGAAGATCTATTGAATGTGTATTTTAAAAGTCTCATTTTATGGAATTGATTATTTCACATAGATTTTTTAAAAAGCAGTATTTAAGGAATGCAGTTAAGATCTGCTGACTGAATACTTGTCTAATTAAACTCTCCTTGTTATTTGGTTCCCTTAATTTGAAAAATATATAATGTCATGGCTTTATTATGCAAGTAATGTATTCATGCTTCAGTATGAGGATAGAATAAATGTTGAAACCTATAAATAATTCTAAAATGGCACTTTAACTAACATAGTAGAGATTTTAAAAGACTCCATAAGGTACCTAAATACAGTATATAATCTAAATGGCTAGAACGTACTTAATTCCACTCTTGGAACTATTTTCTCTCCTGGCTTCCATGATACTATGTATGCTTGGATTTCTTCCTATCTCAATCCCTGTTCCTTCTGAGCCTGTGTCTGGCATCTCCTCATTTGTTCCACTTCTAAATGTTGAGGTGTCCTAGGATTTTGTGTTGTATATAAGCCCTTGTCTTTGTTTTGTTCACTCTGTCTCCTAGATCAGAGATCAGCAAACATTTTCTTAAAGGGCCAGCTAGTGAATATTGTAAGGTTAGTGGGTTATATGTCCCTTTGATACCTCCTCAACTCAGCCAGTATAGCTAAAAAGCAGCCATAAACGAACGGTTGTGTTCTAATAGTAGTTTGCTGACCCTGTCCCAGATAGTTTCTCCAGTCCTGTCACTTTAAATATTATTTATATGCTCACACCCAGATTCATGTTTCCAGTCTGGAACTCTTCCGTAATTCCAGACTCCTGTATCTAACTGCGTACCTAACATCTCCACTTTTGTTTTATTAAATATCTCAAATGCTGAACATGTCTAAAACAATACCCTTGAATTTTCATGCCCCCAAACATACCTCTCTGACAGTTTTTCCCATCTCAGAAAATACTACCTTCCAACCAATTGCTGAAGGTAAAAACTTGGACCCTGTGTGTGAGTCTTCTCTTACATCATATTCCACCTGTGACCTATTGACAGGCCTCCGTGGTCTCACTTCTTGGAACATATTCCAGTTTTGCCACTTGTTTTGGTTCTCCATTGCAGCCATCTGAGTTTGAATTCTCATTATCTTTCACCTGGATTTTTGCAATCCTGATTGCTCTTCCTATTCTGTCCCCTGTATAATCCATTCTTCAACTCATCAGCAAGGTTATCTTTTTTGATAACATCATTCAAACTCTGACAACACCTTCCCATTGTACTGAAAATGTTTTCTGAGCTCATTACTAAAGCCCACAGAACCCTTTGTGTTTAGGACCTTTGCCTACATCTCTGGCCTCATGTACTGCCCCTCTTTCTACTTAATTTCTGTGCTCACTAGTTATACTTTTCTTTTTTTTAATATTTTGATATTTTTTTCACCAGTTACACTTGAATATGGTGAAAACCTAAATGCTGGGAGAATATGCAGTAGCTGTAATAGTAATAATGATCTTTGTTTGGTAATACTGATTTTTCTTATATTTTAAGAGCTGAACAAAATCAGCAAAGACCTTTTTTGTTAAATAATGCAGTTGTTAAAATAATCATGAGATTAGCACCAAGGAAGGATACATGTTATACAAATAAAAAAAAGCAAGATACAGAATGCATGACCACACACACCAGGATTACACATGCATGTGGACAAAGAGTAAGAATAAGTTAAAAACTGGAAATAGTTGTGTTATGATGGTAAGGTTGGGGATGTTCAGTTGTTAGGATGGAGGGTTAGGGGACCTTACCTTATTGTTTAACTTTGAATGTTTTACACAGTTTTCAATACTAGAATTTAAGACTCATTTCTTAGAATATAAAAAGTTTACATTTGGTCCCCAAAGTGCATAGCTAATGTTTATCAAGAAATTCTGAAAACACTGTAGTCTTTCTGTGGTACAGCTTTCCTAGCGTATTTTATTCTTTCATGGAAATGTAAATTTGTGGTGTGATTGTGTATGTGTATGTGTGCACGTGTGTGTGTGTTTCCAGAAATGGCTCTTTCATGTGTCTTTTCTATATCTATTTCCATATAGTTTATATTTACACTTGGGAAATTTAAAGTACATGAGATATAGTTATAACAAAACATAATGTAAAATGCTTTAAATCATTATTGCAAAAATGTGGATTCCCAAGTCTTTCTTAAAGAATTCAAATATTTGTTACTCCTGTGAAACCTTCTTAACCATCTTCTAAAAAAGAGTTGTACTCCTTGCTTTTTCAAAAGATACAGCTCATTTGTGAGCTGTATATATTTAATATATTTAATAAAATTTATATATTTAATAGAGTTCAGATTTTTTGAGAGGGCGATTCAAAATTTAATAGTAAAGTGGGTTTAGCATTGTTTGTTTATCAGCATTAGAAATAGTTACTAAACCGAATAATTAGAATCCAGGAATAATTAGAATTTCAGGCCAGTCTTAGTTTCTTGACCAAGGACAGTTGCTTGACCTTTCTGGGTCCATTTCCTCATCTGTAAAAAGATGTGATAAAATAATTCTCACAGCTTATTACTATGTAATTCAGTGAAGTACAGTTGTCTCAAAAATTTTGATGAGGAAAATATTCAACACAGCCATCAAGATCAGCAAACCACTTTTTTCCTCCAGTTGGCAAAGCACTCCCAGCTCCCTCCTCCCCTCCTTCTCTGGGCTCCTCTTTTACCCTGCACATGCCGAAATGCCACATATCAAGATAATATAAATTGCTCCCCTTGCTTGTGCTCAGGGCTCAGACCTTGGGAGAATACTCCCCTCTGAGCCCGCCGGTGTAAAATAAAACCTCAACACTCCAAGACCTCCGAGTGCCTCTTGGTTCTTCCGTCAGTGATCCAGTCCAGGTTTTCCAGTATTTTCTGTAACAATTGGAGTATTTGTAAATGTTTTCCCCTTAGATCAATTATTTCTTAATGTAGTCTCAATTTCCTTTTACAAAAAATTACTTTTGTGATCATTTCTTTACTTTATTACATTATTTTGGCTTTAGATTCTGTGAAGGCAAAGAAGATAAATTATGATATGAGAAAAAGAATCTCTACAAGTATGATGAAAACTTATCTAATATCCTGTGATATAGGTAGAGAAATTACCTATTTTAGTCAAAGGCTAAGTATCTTGCTGCATTTCTTGTGTATTGTGTGAAGTGTGTGTATGTAGACTGAATCCTGAAGAAAATTGCAAGCTAATAATTTCGCTTGTAGCTAAGTGCGCAAAGTTTCATAGAGTATAATCAGATTTCTGGGTGGGGGTCAAGCTGTGAGGTGTCTGGAATCATCCTGCTGATATTACTTTATGTATGTGTTTAGCACTTCTCAGAAACTATACTTGTGTATTTCATTTTTTTCAACCAAATCAGCTAAGACCAAGGTTCTGTTTAAAATAACCTCATGAAAGTCTTCTTTATAAAAGATACTTTGTAACTGCCTCATAAGGAAGTATCTGCTTTTTTTGTGAGAGGTTCCTGGAAACTTCTTAAAAATTCCAGTCAGTGACAAGTCTGTTGAGGTTTTGTTGTTAGGTGACACTTTGTGCACTGATAATTTGGTTTACTAAATAAACATTGAGCTCCTGCTATGTGAAAGGTGTCTTAGGGTAAGAGTTGAGTAGATAAAAGTTCAGTAAGAGCACAGTTCTGTAGGAGAGTTCATGTGAGTCAGAGGAGGAATGGGGCTCATCTACCTGGGGGATTGGGAAAGGACTCCTGAAGGTAAGTGACATTTCAGCTGGCCTGTGAAGGATTTTTCAGCTGTGGGGATGGGAAGGTAACATAACAAAGGATGGAGTTTGAAATCACTGCATGTGTTTTTAGGAGAATGTAAGGCAATTCTAATTTGCTGGGGATACAGTACTACAGAGAAAGATTCATTTATTTCATAAACAGAAATTATTTCCACTCACCAAGTGTGGAAACATAGGCTGGAATATTAATACCGAAGCAGTTTGTTCTTAACACATTAAGCATTTTGGGAGCCACTGATGATAATTAAAGTTGGAAGACACTGAGATTAAAGATGAACCTAAAGACTATTAATCTGGTTGTCAGTCTAGTGATACCTGCTGGAAGGGGGAGGAAGACCCATTAGAAGGTGGTTGTAATATAAAAGAAGACTACTGCTTGGAACAGTGGGGACAGTGGACAGAAGGAAATGGATAAAGGAAACATTACTGTAGAAGAGTATATAGAGTTAGCATATTAATATATAGAATTAGCATATTAATAGAGCATTGGGGGGTGATAGAGAAAATACTAGAGAGTAGAGAAGATGCCCAGGTAACTGGGCAGGCAGTATGCCTTAATAGAAAAAGAAGGGAAATTTTTTAATACACTATTATAAACAGCTTTACAGCAGTTACGATTTTAAATCACCCATTGTCCTCTCACCCTTACGTATTTCCTGTTCACATATTGTCTATTCTCTTGCAGGCCTTGTCCCTAAGTGCATATAAGTTTCACACTTCTAGTACTGATCTTTTTTTTTTAAACTTGATGTAATAATAAGTGTTTAAGAGCTTACTTTAAAAGATAAACTGCCAAGTTTTAGATTTGTTCATTGTCAGATGCTTGTAGATCTTCTAGGTAATATTAGATGTTTGAATGAACTGGAAGTGTTAGGAATCAAATGCTGATCCTGTTTTTACTTAAAATTTTAATGTTCATCATGGATATTTTTGCATTAATTGAAGTTGTTAAAGATAATGCAATAAGTTATTATTTATCTTAATTACTGATTTTTTTGGTGCCCCCTTAAATTTCATTTCACTCATTTTATGCTGTTCTGGCCCTGAATGGTTTTAAAGTGACTAGCATCAGAAAGGGAGGGTGACATGGACCAAAAGAGGGGGCTGAGAGGGGAACTCTGAGGAGTGATATCCTTTTAGGGGTGGAAAGAGGAAGAGAATTCAGTGCAGAGTGAGAAGCAACTGTTCTAGGAACAGGTTGGGAGTTGTTGAACCACGAGAGGACATTCAGACAAGCTGGAGTAAGAATAGGATTCTGGGAAGGAAACAGGGTGGGCATTAATAGTTACACTTCAGAAAGGTTGAAAAGGAAAGGATAGAGATTAAGAGGTAGCAGCCATGTGGTGACGATGAAGAATGTCATCCATTGCCTTGGAGAGAGCAAGAGTTCCTGAAAAACTTTCCCACTGTAATCTGGAGGCTGAAGTAAAGATGAGTGAATTGATGAGAACTGTGGCATAGGTCTTCAAGAGTATGGAAGGAAGAGATCATGGTGATAGGAACAGGCAAAAGCAAGGGCTCCTAGGTTGGGTTACTGTTAAATAAATCTTAGCACATATGAGAAATAAATTTATTTAAGTCTTATTTTTAATAAGCTTCTATGTCCTGGCATTAGTGTTTTGGAGATTTTACATTACTTTTAAAATTCATATGCCTTCTATAATTAATACCTACAGTATAGACCAAAGTGTGGTCTAAATTACCTTTTTTCCTTATTGGCATAGATAAATGGAAATCTTGTAGCATTTATAAAACTATCATACATGCTGTTTCGTAGCATATGCTTTTGTATCATACATGTGAATTTTATGATTGACTTCAGGATAATGATTCTATTCTACACATCTGTATTGCTACACAAGTATTACTATTCTAAACATTGTTATTCAGATAGTACCTGATATTAATCCTTTACAAATTTTGTTTGTATTCGGAACTATTTGTTTTTGTTTAATCTTGCTCTGGACATAGGTGCTACACAATGCTCATTTTTATGTTTCCGAGCTTATGGTCCTATGATTGTGGACTTTCATAAGAAGCCACATCCTTAGCCCTCTGCTCTTCTCCATGTATGTCTTCTTACCTTTGGAGATCTTATTTATCATTTCTTGTCTATATGACTTTGACCTTGAGGAGGATGACTTCCAAATATACTCCACATCTTCATCCTCCATCCTTTGTTGTATTGCCTGCCCAGGCCTGCATTTGTAAAGTTCTCCTATTCTTAATGGACCAGCTGAAGTGTCACTTACCCTATGGGGCCTTTCCTAATCCTCCAGCCAGTCTCTGACCTGTCAGGTACCTTTCAGTAGACATTTATTTGTGAAGAATCTTTTCTGTGGCTGGTACTGTGCTGTCCCCTGGTGAGCAAAACAAAGATTCCTACTCACAGGGTGCTTATATGACCTCTTTTGAACGTCCTTCCCTCTTGCCCTTTTATAGTAACTCCCCACCAAATATTCTATTATCAGCTGTCTAAAAACTACACTTATCTTTTCCTTAAAACCAGTTCCCTTTGTAGAATTTCCTTACTTTTAAAAAATGTTATTTTCTGTTTTCCACGTTTCAGGCCAGAGAATTTTCTCCATTTACTTTTAATTAAGTCGTGCTGTTCATTCTCTCAATTCTTCCTTTGTAATAAATCCTTTTTCATTGCTTCATCAAATTATGTATGGACTGCTGCAGTAGCCTGCTGCCTGCCCTTGTACTGTTGCAGGTTAATTTTCCTAAGGATATATACATTTCTGTATATTTCCACATTGCTCAGAAATCGTTGGTTACCCATTTGGTAAGCAAAATGAAATAAAAATTATGCATATTCCTTTGACCTTTTCTTGAATCCTACGCACCAGCAGCATTTGACTGTCTTCTGAATATATTCAGTGCAATTTTTTAAGCATATTCTCCAATTGAATAGCCTCTCCCATTTTTTTCTGTTTAAGTCAGCTCATGTCTAGCTTATTTTACAGACTTTCCCTACCAAAGGAAACTACTTTTTTATCTTTGAACTGCTATTACAGATGCACTACCAAGTTGCCATTTATAGTACAGCATATTCAGCAGATTCCGTGTTATTTTATATGTATTTATTGCATTCTCTCTCCCAGTTAAATTTTGAATTGCATATAGTCAGATCTGACTGAGTATGGAGTACGAATACTTGATAAAGGTCAAAACAGCAATGGCCACTAGAAAGCTATCCCTCTGAAAATAGCCAGAAATATGTTGATTAGCTAGAATTTTTTATATTAGCTTTATATTAATATATGTCACATCGTTCCTTCATCTTTCTCAATGACATTGTAGTAGTTTTTACTTGTGTCTGTAATTGAAGGATCAAAAACCTTTTTATGTAATGTATTTCCATGCTTTGTTTTAATTTACTAAGTTTTGGTTTTGTTACTTTTGTCTATTCTGTACTTTTTACATATACTTTTTACTAATACTTCATATTAGTTCCTTTTACCGTTAAAAAACTAATAAGGGCGCTGAGCGCGGTGGGAGAGGAGAGGGTACCCGGCTGGCTCGGCTGGCCGCCTCGGCCCGGATCTCGGCGCCGCTGCCCCGAGCCTCTCCCGCCCTTGTCTCCGGCTCCGCGGCCCAGGCACGGCAGAGGCGGCGGAGCTGTGGGTCACCGTTTCTGGAGTAGAGCAGAAAAATTATTATGCCTGTGTTCCATTGGGACTCATTGGAAATTGTACAGTGACATCTTCTGGAATTTAGTCTGTTTTGAGTCCTCGTATGTTTCAAAGAAGTACAGTGGCCTCCATGAGCAATATACAATTCTAGAATTGGAACGTAACCAGGCTTCTTCCTCTTAGCGGGGACAGTACCTACACCACTCTGTCCAGTTAGCGGAGAACCTGAGGGTGTTGATTGTGTAACTGCTTTCAGGCTCTTGCTCTAGTATTTAAATCAACTCAGGAAATTCTCAGGGATTTAATAGTGTAAACAGGTTTGTTTTCAGTCACATTGAAGAGTGGAAGGTATGCTGCTAATGTAATGAAACATTTGCCAATCAATGTTGTCTTTTCTGAAACCTAGCCTCCGCCTCGCTTTCTTAGGGCCACGCAGATATTCTTTAGAAAGGCAATATGTAAGTGAAAAGGGTCTTAAAAAAAAATCCAAGTCATGTGCAGGCATTCTGGTTGCACCATTCACATTCCTACCTGAAGATCACAATCTGAAGATGTTGTGTATGTGGCAATATGCTGCAGAGACCAATGAAGCCACGTAAAAGCTGTTAGTTTTGAGAATATGCTGCAGAAGACTGATGCTTGTATAGGTAAAAAGTGCACTTTTCCAGCCCTAAGTATTGCTCATCAGAAGTTCAGCAGGTAGCAGCTGTATATGTAATAATTTAGAAGGAGCCTTTACATATTCCAGTGCAATGAGATTCTAATTCAGAAATTTTTAAGAGTATTGACCCTACTTACCAGATTAAATAATTGTTTTAGAGGACATTGAAAATGCTAATTTCTGTTTTCTACAGAAGTGTGTTGTTTACCTCAGCAAAGTATGGTATGTTTCTTACACCAGGCTGTGTGGTTGACATTTATGGAGCTCTTAAACCATATCTGTTTCCTCTACTTGACAATCTAGGTAAATCAGTGTCTGTCAGGTTGATGCCTGAGCATCCCGAGCCAGGTGATACTGTTTTTTGGTGTTAGGACTGCTGAGAACTTAGCCAGTAATAATCATCTGACAGTAGAGTCTGTTTCATGTCTCCTCATCTTTTGATCTTTATACATCACTTCACTCGCTCATTGTCTTCAATCTTGTAGTCTTCTTGGAACTTAGTTTCTAGATATAGGTTATTTCTGGCTTTTTTTCTTAAACCTTTTACTCCTGCCATTCTTCATCCTCAAGTGCTAGGCGGTCTCAGATGCGGCAGAGTGGGCTTAGTATAGAGACAAACTTGTGTGATCATGTTACCTGTAGAAGCCTGTGCCCTGCTCTTCACTGTGACTTTCTACATCAGCTTGCTTAGCAATTTTTATCCCTCATCGGCAGAAAAGATGACTTACAGCCTAGCCTCTCTTGAAATTCAGGATGGGGTGGGCTCTGAATTCTTGGATTTTAGAACATTTATAATATACCAAATGAGAATTTAGTAAGGTAACTGGTGGAAGTCCATGGACTGTCACGGATCGCTCGATTTGGAGGGGACCTGGACCAGTGTGTGACTTGGTGTAGACTGACTGCTGGAGTATCCCACCCTCTCTTTGGGAGGGACCTGCAGTCTGCGTGCACCTTGTTTCCTCCATTGCCCTGCTTTCTGTGGCCTCACTGACCCTCCTCTCCTTGTCTTTCAGAATGAAGCATCAGAGAAACTCTACCTGCCTGTAGCTGCCTCTTAGGTTAGGTGGGTTTGAGGCCTTGGATCTGTTCTCTTGCACTTTTCCTGGGCAATAGAATTAGTGAGAAAGGAAAGGATTAGTTTGTCATTTGGTTTAGAGTAAATATTTGTATGGCATAAAATTTGATGAGGCTTCATATGACCCTCTGAAGTTTATTTGTATTAGGTAAGAAATCTTCAGGGTTTTGTATGCATATCAAAGTAGCTGATGGTCCCATCCTATAACAGAGATGCAAATTATACAGTCAAATGTAAATTCAGTTTTACATTAGTAAAATAGAATAAAGCCAACTAATGGAAGTCTGGAAGGATTGAGGGGCTAAAGTATTTGGAAATAGTCTAAGATTTAGAGTAAAACATATAAGTAATATCTGGATCCCTTTGGCATTTGCTTTGTCTGAGGAACATTAATATTAGTTTTCAGTTGTGCTGTAGATGTGGACTGTAGTGAGAACGGGATGCTATCTGGCAACTTCTTCATAGTCTTGGTTTATTTATTTGCTTTCTAGTGAAGGAAAATGCAAATGAAGGAATAAGGATTTTAAATGAATACCCTGTCTTTAGGAAATACTTACATTGGGAAAAAGATTGTTTACAAAAAGGATTCATAAGAATTATTTAATATACTTTTTTCAACAAATTTTCATCTTAAAATTACTTTTTGACATCATTTTGGTTAGTAATCTGCGATACTTAAAACTCTGTTATCCACTTCTAACTGATGATCAAGTAGAAATAAAGTTTCTCAGAAATGAAAAAAAAAACCCAAAACAAAACAAAACAAAAACTAATAAAATTGAGGTAATAGTATTGAATACACATAGTAGATCTGCAAGGGAAGTACATTAAAATGGGAGTCAGGAAGATGTGTGCTCTAGACTACTGCTGCAGTTTATTAAATTCTTGGACAAGTTCCCTTAAGAACTTTGGGTCTCAGTTTTTTAATCTGTAAATAAAGCTTTCAAGTAAATATATCTTAAAATTTCTTTCTAGGTCTAAATTTTTATCTTATTCCTATTGACACTAAGTGGTTACCCTGTCCTCTTTCTTTTTTAACTTTAGCCTGAAGCCAGATTCTTGTATTAACAAAGTTTTGTGTTTTTTTCCTTTTTGATTTTAGTTTAGGATTGTCATTACTGCCTCATTTGAGTTTGTTCAGTTCTGGAGCCAGTGTCCCAAGAAACATTAATTATTAAGGAGGATAAATTAACCTAGTTGAGATTTACTTGCTTTTTTGCTTTTTAAGGTATTTTCAAAAGAAATAATTCCAGATTGATGGATGAAATTTTAAAACAACAGCAGGAACTTCTGGGCTTAGATTGTTCCAAATACTCACAAGAGTTTGCGAATAGTAATGACAAAGATGATCAAGGTAAGCATGAGTGTAAAATTGAATATCTAACATATACAGATGTGTTTTGTGTTCAGTGCATATTCTGTTATTCTTTCGTTCATTTTGCCTGTTAAACCTTTATTGTCACCATCTCTAATCATCAGATTTAGACTTTTCTTTATCTTGTTAAAAGACAATTTTCAGAAATAGATAAAATCATGACCCTCACAGATATTAAAAAATGAACGCATTAAAGATTTTATTTAACTTTTAATAAGTAACCAGGAACCAAATTTTATAATCAGTTCAAAAGAGAATCCAAAGAAGGAACACATTTATAGATCAGACATATTCAAATGAGTATGTTAATTGAGGCAAAATTGGTTTTTCTTTGGGGTTAGGTGAAGATAATTGAAACTCTGTCAAACAAGAGAGAATTTGCATGTCTGTATACAAGAATTTGGCATTGATATCAGTTACCTAGAATCCTATCAATTGTAAAATAGCTCCCATAGAATGAGAATTTGATAAGGTTGTCTCCTGCTAGCACTGCATAGACAATGCGCATTCCATTGAAACACATTTTTTCTACAATCTTCATTTTTGTCTTTTCTCTTGTGTTACCACTAACTGTACTGTAATTGTAGATGGCATTTTAGACAAGTGAATGAGTTAACCTATAATTACTATTTTCCAGAGATTTTTTCACAGATACATGGTCTCTGAACACTTTGAAAAGAAGGCAGTATATTAATATATTCACCAATGTGTGCGTCCTTTCAGAGGAGAGTAGCTAAGTAAATGTTTTGATACTGAATTTGAAGGGCTTAAATGATTCTCATTTACTATAAGACCTGTACCTTTCTTTTGGGCTGAACTTAATGTTTCTTAAAACTGATTTTGAAATATACCTGAAACAGGTGTTTTATTTAATATCTTGTTTGTTTTTCCAGTTTTAAATTCCCAATCAGCCGTGAAAGTGCTGGCTCCAGAAGATGGAAAAGCAGATATTGTGAGAGCTGCTCAGGACTTTTGCCAGTTAGTAGCACAGCAGCAAAAGAGATCCACAGATTTGGATGTAGCTATGTTAGACAGTTTAATTAGTAAGTCTTATTTATTTATTTATTTATTTATATTGATTTATTTTTAGTCTTGTCCCACAAGAATGTAGTATGAAGGAGAAAATCTAGGTTCTTGTTGTTGTTACACTTTTAAATTTTATGAAATTTAAAGACCCACATGTGAAGAGAGTTTTGAGATAATGGTATTTTTAGTTGGCTCATTTGCCTGAGGACTTACTGGTAAAGGAGAAGATGTAAGACAATTTTGGGGTGAGTGATGAATATTCTTGAAAATAGGATTTCTGCTTGTCAACTTTCCTCCCTCTGGGATGTTTTCCTATACTGACAAGGGATTCTCCAGTTCTCCAGGCACCAGCTGGGTCTCCAGCATTTCAAATCGATTCTGGTACTAAGCACCCAGAATTAGTTTTACATTCTACAGGTTTAAGGGCTCAGTCACACAGTACTTCCCCTCCCTTCAGACATCATTTGCAATTCTTGGACTACCTGTACTTCTGATTAGCTGCCTACAGATAGGGATCTCCCATAGCTCCCTTCTAATTTTTGATGATTTACTAGGATGACTCACAGAACTCAGGAAGCCACTTTAGGCCCATTCACCAGTTTTTTTTATAAAGAACACAAATCAGGAACTGCCAAATGAAAAAGATATATAGAACAAGGTATTGGCAAAGGGGCGTGCTGATCTTCTGTGCCCTCTGGATACGTCACCCTGTTGGTGCCTGGATGTGCTCACCAACCTGGATGCTTTCCAAACCCCATCCTTTAAGTGTTTTATGGAGGTTGAATTATTGGTGTGATTGGTTAAATCATTGACTGTTAGTGATTGAACTCAGTCTCCAGCCCCTCTTCCCTACCAGAAGGTCTGGGGATGGGGCTGAAAGTTGCACCCCTGTAATCACCTGATTGGGTTCCTCTGGCAGCCAGCTGTCATCCTGAAGCCATCTAGAGGCCTTTTATTATCAATAAAAGATACTCGTTTTACCCCTATCATTCAGGAAATTTCAAGAGCTGTGTGCCAGGAACCTGAAACAAAGACAAAATATATTTTTATTTATTAATTTCCCCTCTTTATTTTTAGTTTGAGCTATCGAGTTTGAATTTAATTGTTATCTAGGAGGCAATCCCAAGTTTTTTATCTTACAAGACTCTTTTTTCTAGTATTCCTTCCATTGTTATATAATATACTCTTTTTTTATGACTTTTATTGATAAAAAAAGATTTTTCAGTATTCCTTCTATTATGTTTTATGAAGTACAAGTATACTATCATGTTTTATCAAGTACCAGTATACCACTGTATTTGTCATGTTATACCAAATGTAATATTATAGTTTTTTTCTTCAAGCCTTTCTTCAAGGTTTCTAAAAGCCTTTTATTTGCTTATTCTATTTAGTCCCCAGGAACTGTTTGCCTTAGTTTTATGGCCCTTAGGCTTACTAGCATTACTCTTGATCCTTCTGAAGAAAGAAAGGCAGTACCTCTAACAAGTTTCTTTTTGTACATTCACATAGAGTCTCAATTTACCTATTAATCATGTGTTTTCTCTCTAACTCAGTCATTTATTTAACTCACTGTTTTTTGTTTCTCCCACTTGGACACATGTCCATCACAGAATACAGTCCTCTCTGGCCTCTTGGTTTCACTAACTCCCAACTTTTGTTGACTACTTGCTGCTACCCCATATTCTTCTCTTTTCTACTCTATCATTGCTTAGTTCTATTCAGGCTGAAGGTATAGACTTAAATAAACCAGAGGTCAGAGGTTACTGAGATGTTGACTGTTTCCTGGATTCTGTAAGATCCAAACCAGAGAGTACTTCAGGAGGATGTCCTAAATGATACAAGGGCCAGAAGTGACCATTTAGGTAGCTAGACTATGGAGAAAGACTAAAGTGTTGAGCTCAAATGTTGCCTTCCAGGATTGTAGACCTGTGATAAATGAAAATATACACAGTTCTTAAGTTAACTCATTAATCGGACAGAAGCAAACCCTCTAAATACTGTCACCCCCAAAAGTCCCTTGTGACTGCAGTTAATCCCCACTCCTATCCATCCCAAGGCAATTACTCATCTACTTTCTGATTATACTTTTGTTCTTTCTAGAAATTTCATATAAATGAATTCATATAAAATAAATATTTATATATCTTGCTTTGTTTACTCAGCATAATATTGTTTTGAGGTTCATCCATGTTGCATGTGTTAGTAGTTCATTAAACTATTATAAGTAATGTAAATATTCTTTTTTATGAATTTAACATTTTGTTTATTCATTCATCAGCTAATGTACATTTTGTATGTTTGAATAATGCCTTTATGACCGTTTGCATACAGGTCTTTGTGCAGATGTGTTTTCCTTTTCTCTTGAGGTAACTGATAGTGGAATAGTTAGATTGTGTGTTGAACAAAAGTTTAACTAAACAGAAACTGCCAAAACTGTTTTCCAAAGAGGCCATACTTTCTTACATCCCACCTGCAATGTAGAGGGTTCTAGATTCTCCTTACCATTGCTAGGTCTAGTATTGTCAGTTGTATTTTTCAATTTTAGCCATTATACTAGCTGTGTAATAGGATATTGTTGTTGTTTTCATTCACATTTTCCTAATGACATTGAACATTTTTCATGTGCTAATTTGTCATTTGTATCTTCTCTGGTGAAAAGTTTGTTTAGCTATTCTACCAGTTTTTAACTGGTTTATCTTAACTGAGCTTTAAGAGTTCTTTATGTATTCTGGGTACAAATATTTTATCAGTAATAAGATACATGATTTGCAAATACTTTGTCTCAGTCCATGGGCTTACCTTTTCTTTGCCTTAACAGTTTCTTTTAAAGTGTTTAATCTTTACGAAATCCAGTTTATCAGTTTTTCTTTATGGATTCATGCATTTAGTGTTGTATCTAAGAAATCTTTCCTTAACCCAAAGTAACAATTGTTTTCTCCTGTTTTCTTCTAGATTTTTATATTCTTTAAAGTTAAAGCATTTAAATCTATCATCTATTTTGACTTGACTTTTGTGAATAGTGTGAAGTAAAGGATACCAGTTCTTCCACCACCATTTCTTGAAACAACTCTCTTTCTCTCTTGAATTTTGTGGCTCCATTGTTGAAAATGAATTTATCATAAAAACATATCATAAATGTCATATCAGCTCCTTTGTTGAAAGTCAATTTATCATAAATCTTTGAGTTTATTTCTGGTCTTTCTATTCTGTTCCATTGGTTTATATTGTCTGTCCATATAATGCCACACTGTCTTGATTACTGTACCCTACTATTGTAAGCACTGAAACCATACACATTTTAACTTTGACTTTCTTTTTCAAAGTCTTTTTGATTACTCAGGGTCCTTGGCATTTTCATATAAATTTTAAGATCAGCCTGTCAATTTCCAAAAAAAAAAAAAAAACCCAGAAAACTCCATTTGATAGAGATTGAGTTGTAGACCCATTTGGGGAGAATTGCCACCTTTTTTTTAAAATTAATACACAGTCTTATGTTGGTTTCAGTTGTGAATCACACTGTCCCTGTGATGAACTTACATTGTGATTGCAAATTATTGTGCCTTTTGTCCCCCTCCCTGTTTCCCATCCTCACCCCATCCTTACCCATTGGTAACTACTAGTCACTTCTCAGTGTCTGTGAGTCTACTGCTGTTTTATGCCTCCTGTTTTGCTTTGTTTTTATATTCCACAAATAAGTGAAATCATATGGTATTTGTCTTTCTCTGCCTGACTTATTTCACTGAGCCTAATACCCTCTGATCCATCCATTTTGTGGCAAATGGGAGGATTTCTTTTCTCTTTAAGGCTGAATAATATTCCATTGTGTGTATGTACCACCTCTTCTTTATCCATTCATCTACTGATGGACACTTAGGTTGCTTCCATATCTTGGCTGTTGTTAAATGGTATGGCGATAAACATAGGGGTGCATATATCTTTTTGAATCAGTGATTTTGTTTTCTTGGGTAAATTCCTGTGAGTGGAATTACTGGGTCAAATGGTATTTCTATTTTTAGTTTTTTGAGGAACCTCCATACTGCTTTCTGCAGCAGTTGCACCAATTTGCAGTCCCACCAACAGTGGAGGAGGGTTCTTGTTTCACTGGATACTCACCAGCATTGGTTGTTTCTTGTTATTTGGATGTTGGTCATCCTGACTGGTGTGAGGTGGTGTGAGGTGGTTTTAATTTGCATTTCCCTGGTGTTTAGTGATGTGGAGCGTCTATTCATGTTCCTGTTGGCCATTTGTATTTTTTTTTGGAGAAGTGTCTGTTGAGGTCCTCTGCCCATTTTTTGATCAGGTTATTTGCTTTTTTGTTGTTGAGTTGTATGACTTTAAATATTTTGGATGTTAATACCTTATAAGATGAGTAATTTATGAATGTATTCTCCCTTACTGTAGAATGCCTTTTTGTTCTGCTGACAGTGTTCTCTCCTATACCCCAGCTTATTAGTTTGATGTAGTCCCACTTGTTCATATTTAGTTTCCCTTACCCAAGAAGATGTGTCTGTGAAACATTGCTCATGTTCAGATTTTTGCCTTTATTCTTTTCTAAGAGTTTTATTGTTTCATGATTTACATTCAGGTCTTTGATCCATTTCAAGTTTACTTTTGTGTATGGACTTAGACAATATCCAGTTTCATTCTCTTACATGTAGCTGTCCAGTTTTCCAAACACCAGTTGTTAAACAGGCTGTCTTTTTCCCATTGTATATTCATGGATCCTTTGTAGTAAATTAATTGAACATATGTGCATGGGTTTATATCTGGATTCTCTATTATGTTCTATTGATCTGTGGGTCTGTTCTTGTTCCAGTGCCAAATTGTTTTGATTACTGTAGCTTTGTAGTAGTGCTTGAAGTCAGGGAGTTGTAATCCCTGCAACTTTGTTCTTTCTAAGGATTGCTTTGGCTATTCAGGGTCTTTTGTGGTTCCATATGAATTTTATTACTGTTTGTTCTAGTTCATTGAAGAATGCTTTTGGTATTTTGATAGAGATTGCATTGAACCAGTAAATTGCTTTGGGCAGGATGGCCATTTTGACAATATTAATTCTTATTTGTGTCTTCTTTAATTTCTCTCATGAGTGTCTTGTAGTTTTCAGAGTACAGGTCCTTCACCTCCTTGGTTAGGTTTATTCCTAGGTACTTTATTCTTTTTGATGCAACTATAAATAGAATTGTTTTCTTGATTTCTCTTTCTGCTAGTTCATCATTAGTTTATAGGAATGCACCAGATTTCTGTGTATTAATTTTGTATCCTGCAACTTTGCTGAATTCAGATATTAGTTCTGGTAGTTTTGGGGTAGATTCTTTAGGGTTTTTTATCTACAATATCATGTCATCTGCAAACAATGACAATTTAACTTCTTCCTTACCTGTCTGTATGCCTTTTATTTCTTTGTGTTGTCTGATTACTGTGGCTAGGACCTCCAGTACTATATTGAATAAAAGTGGGAAGAACGTCTTGTTCCTGATCTTAACAGTATAATGTTGGCTGTTGGTTTGTTATATATAGCCTTTATTATGTTGAGGTACTTGCCCTCTGTACCCATTTTGTTGAGAGTTTTTATCATGATTGGATGTTGAATTTTGTTAAATGCTTTTTCAGCATCTATTGAGATGATTATGTAGAGTTTTTTTTCCTTTTTGTTAATGTGGTATATGGTATTGATTGATTTGTGAGTATTGTACCGTTCTTTGTTCCTGGAATAAATCCCACTTGGTCATGATGGATGATCTTTTTGATGTGTTTTTGGATTCAGTTTGCTAATACTTTGTTGAGTATTTTTGCATCTGTGTTCATCAGGGATATTGGTCTGTAATTTTCTTTTTTGTGGTGTCTTTGTCTGGTTTTGGTATTAGAGTGATGCTGACCTTACAGAATGAGTTTTGAAGTATTCTAGCTTCTACTTTTTGGAATACTTTAAGGGTGGGTATTAGATGTTTTTAAATGTTTGGTAGAATTCATATTTGAAGCCATTAGCACCTGGTATTTTTTTCTAGGGTGTTTTTTGATTACCATTTCAATTTTATTGGTTCTAATTGGTCTCTTCAGATTTTCTGTCTTATATTGCTGATAATTCTATTTCAACCACAGTCTAAAGGTAATTTCTTTTTTCCTTTTTCTTCTTCCTCCTCCACAATTTTCGTATTTTGATGTCCCAATCTGCACTTTTTATGTATCCTTTGACTGATTTTGGGTATAGTTGATTTTGCTTCTTTTGTTTTAATTTTGTACTTGGTTGGTAATTAATGGTCTACTACTTTTACTGTGGGTTTATTTTCACTGGTGAAAGCTATTTAGCCTTAGGGTCATTTCCATCTACAATAGTGCCTTTAACATACCTGTAAGGCTGGCTTAGTGGTGGTGAAATTCCTTCAACTTTTGTTTATCTGGAAATTGTTTAATACCTGCTTCAAATTTAAATAATAATCTTGCCAGGTAGAGGACTCTTGTTTGGTGGTCCTTCTGTTTCAGTACATTAAATATATTGTGTTACTGCCTTCTGGCCTGTAGAGTTTCTATTGAGAAGTCTACTGATAGCCTAAAGGGATTTCCTTGATAAGTAATCTTTTTTCTCTCTCTGGCTGCTTTCAAACCTCTCTCCTTATCCTTGATCTTTTACCATTTTAATTTTTATGTGTCTTGGAGTTGTTTTCCTGGGGTTCCTTTGTTAGGGAATCTCTGTGCTTCCATGACCTGAGTGTCTGTTTCCTTCCCGACATGGGGAAGTTTTCAATAATTACTTCCTTATAGAGACTTTCTATCCCTTTGTCTTTCTCTTCTCCTTCTCGTACCCCTGTTATGTGGAAATTGTTTCATTTGAATTGGTGACATGGCTCTTTTATCGTTCTTTCATTCCTAGAGATACTTTTTCTCTCTGTTCTTTGGCTTCTTTGTTTTCCTGTTCTCTAATTTCCATTTCATTTACCATGTCCTCTTCTTGATCGAATCTACTTTTAAATCCTTCCATTGTTTTTTTTAATTTAATTTAATTTCAGGTACTGTATTTTTCAGCTCTGAGTGACTCCTTTTCAGGTTTTCTATCTCTTTGTTGAAGTCCTCTCTGAGATCTTGAGTACTTTTCTGTAAATCCTTGAGCATGTTTATGACTTTTATATTGAAATATTTTTCAAGAAGATTGGTGATCTCTCTTTCATTTAGCCCTCTTTCTAAGGTCCTGTCTTGTAGTTTTGTTTGGATCATATTACTCTGCCTGCTCATTATGTTGGGGATTCTGTGTTTCTTCCTTTGTGTTAGATGTCTCTGCTGTGCTTTCTGGCCTATAGAGTAATAACTTCATGCAAAAGGCATGCTGTGGTGCCCAGAAGCTTGAGATGCTTTACTCTCTAGTGCTCAGTTCTATTTTGCGGGGCCCCAGCTGTTGGGGTGCCATGGGCAAGGCTGACTTTCTGTCTGGCTTCTGTAGTGGTATAAGCCTGGGCAGGCCGTTTGCCTCCACTGCTGCCTTTGTGATCAGCTCAGGAATCTCTGCTGAGCTCACTGTGGGCAGGGCCGCCCTCTGCTGGCCTGCAGCAGTGTGGAGGCCGCTGGGTTAATGGAGTGGGCAGACCAGTGTGGCTCTGGCCACGCTAGTCCCACAGCATCGGGTTTGGACACTCTCACAGAGGAAGGAGCTCTTGGGGCTGGCTTCTGCAAGCACCTCCCAGGTTGGGCTGAAACAGAGCCAAGGAAGCTGGGAGAGTCTCTGTCTACCTGCCAGGTAGGAAAGTCTGATATGATACTGCTGCTGGGCCAGGTGGGTTGGCTTCTGGCAGCGCATGCAGGGAGGAGCCTGGGGTCTGCGTTGCCAGCAAGGGGAATGGGGTGTCTGGGCCACCTGAGAGTTCCTGATCTGCTGGACTGAGGAAGGGCTGGGGAAATATCCTCCACCTGCCCTTTCTCCTGAGGAGAATGTTCGGTCCAACCTTCACCCCTCGGATACCCCTCCCACTACTGGCAGGTCTTTTAAACTGCTGCCTCTGCTTTGGGTCTCAGGACTTATGGAGCATGTCTGCCCTCTACACTGGCTGGAGTCTCAGCCTCCCAGAGGGTCCCACCTGCCCCTGGTGTCCAGCCCCACTAATTGCCAGAACCCAGTGTAACGTGGGCTTGTGCTCCTGGAGCAGATCTCCAGAGGCAGGTGTGCAGCACTCCTGGGCTCCTACCACCTCCCCACTCCATTCCTCTTCTACTGCTTGTAGACTGGGGTTTGGGGAGGGCTTGGGACCTTCTCAGTCTCATTTTTGCCACCTCACCCTTCTCTGTGTGGTCCTCTCTTCCTCAGGTGTAGGTGGTTCTGCAGTCTTCAGGTCGTTTTTAGGTCTGTTTGTATTTGCTGTATTTTCTTCTTTATGTGTTTTTGGGAGGAGGTTTTCGCCTCTCTGGTATTGGAGAGGGCATTCAGAGTTACCACCGGTTCTCAAGTCTCCTTGGCTTTTACTTCTCACTGAGCTTTCTTGCCGCCCTGTTCCCCCACCTTCCTCCTTCCCTTGCATGTGTGCAGTTCCAGTCAGCCAAGAATATGTGGAGAGCTTATCTGATCCCATGTTTCTAGGATCTCTCTGTTAAATTTCTGACCATTATACTGCTCACTCTAACTGGGGCAACACCTTGAGGCTAACAAAGATGAAGGTTTTCCTCATTCATTCCCTTTTGAGTTTGTCACTTTGAGCTGGCAGAAACCATAGGTTTTCACCATTATCCCTTCTCTTCTGCTCACAACCTCCAGTCCAAATTGAGTCTATATCTTTTGTCTGCAAGCAGCAAGCCTGCTAGTTTTTGCTAGTAGCCCTGTATTGGTGAAACTATAATTCTCTCCACTTGATTGGGAGAAGAGGCATGGGGGTTAGGAGCATTCCCAGGCAGATAGGCCAAAGACTATTCTGAGGCTCTAGCTGATGTTTTGCTTTTTGTTTCTTTAAAGAGAAACTGTCTGCTTCTTGTCAATATCAGCTATGCTTATATGCTTATAAGTTCTTCTGCTTAGTCCATTCACTCTACCAACATGGACTTTTAAAGAGGCTTTGTTATAAAAATAATTCTATTACCCTGGATGGTCCTGTCTAATCCAGTCTTCTTCTTTCACAAATGAAGGAACTAAATTCCTCAGAGGTGGTGTGACATCAAGTTTGTGGTAGAACTGAGGTTATTAAAAACTGTTAGAGCCTGGATCTCTTGGATTAGAACATCTTTTCTGATACACCAGTGAGTCCTTAAAATTGTTTTTACCTTATTTTTTAAGCAGTTGAAATATACTTATCCCCTTTTCTCAAACCAGGTGTCATATGGAAACCAATTTGTAAAACAAAAAATGGCCATACCTTTATTGAGGCATGTGTACAGTCTCCTTTTCCCCTCCAGGGGGCTGGGACTAGGAACACTAAAACATTTGTACTGGATAGCTAAGTGTTGGCCTTTCTGGGTCCTTAGCTATAAAGTGAGGGGCTTGCGGGGAGAGAGGAGAGTATATACTTTTTAAGTTCCTTCTCATCTCTGACGTTATTTGATTGCATGGCTAGAACAAGCATTTGTGCCTCTAACTCAGTGTGGCTCCCAGGATGCCACAGGAGCACTTGAGTCTTGAAAGATGATGGGGTTTGGGGGCTAATAGTAGGGGTTACAGTGGGAGTTGTTACCCCTCCTGATCAGGTAATCCATCCTGTTAAATGGTCTTCCGAAAACCTTCCACATTTGAAAATGAGAAAGATTGAAATATATGTTGAGCAGTGGAATAGGGGAATGGAACCATACAAATAAAGCTTCTGACAAAAACATACTGAAAGCATTAAAAAACAATTTAATTTAACAGATTTTGCCTTTGGTCATTTTATGTGTAAGTAATGAACATGTATTTCTTTCTTCCTAAGGTTCAAATGGTTTCCCTGATCCTGATTTAGTATTGAAGTTTGGTCCTGTGGACAGCACATTAGGCTTTCTTCCCTGGCACATCCGATTGACTGAGATAGTGTAAGTAATTAAAAGTGTGCTGACTTTGGTTCAGTTCAGTATGTGTTTCTTGAGCCCAGCACTGTACCAGGTGTGGGAATTCCCCCAGGATGTGATTCTTGATCCTTTCCCTCAGGTATTTCATAGTATCAGTGGCAAGATAAAAACATAAATGACTCAGATACAATAGAGTCTGGTTGTGAATATTTGGTATTGACATTAACTGTCATAGGAGATCAGAAATGAGAGAACTCTCTGTGGACTAGAGTTGTTGATTCTGCAGAAATGATGTGACTTGATCAGGGGTGTGTCAAATGGGTGTAATTTTTGTAATTGGAGAAAAGGTAGAACGTGTAGAGGATGGGCAGGGCAAAAAAGAAAACCTGAGAGGTGGGAAATAAACATCACATTTTAAAGAAATAATGAGGGAACTGACCACACCAGGTCAGAGAGTTAGTGTCATGTAGTAGGATGAGGTGGAAACAAATAGTTCTGGGGTGTTGGTTTGGGAAGGCTTTCCATACTGGCTAAACAATGTGTATAATTGTTCAGACTGCTGAGCCGGTGGATAGGTGGGAATGGTGATTTGGGAAGATTTGTTTGGCAACTGTATACTAGAGTAAATTGGATCTGGGAAAGAAAGAAGTAAAAAGCAAGTGAAGCGGCCATAGCTATAATTTAGGGGAGATTGCAGTGATGA
Source organism: Manis javanica (assembly GCF_040802235.1). Taxonomy (NCBI): domain Eukaryota; kingdom Metazoa; phylum Chordata; class Mammalia; order Pholidota; family Manidae; genus Manis; species Manis javanica. The sequence continues at coordinate 37,985,260 of NC_133168.1, forward strand.
GAATGAAGCTATTTGTTTAGAACAGAGTTTGGCAGACTTTTTGTATAAAAGGCCAGATAGCAAATATTTTGGGTCTTAGAGGCAATACAGTCTTCCAACTGCTACTGTCTGTTCCAGCTATGAAACACTGCTAGTGCAGTCAAGCAACCACAGACAGTAGGTAAACAGGTATGCATAACCATGTGGTAATAATTATTTACAAAAAACTGGTGGTGGGCTCATGGTCTGTATTTGCTAACTTTAAATAAAGGGGAGATTTGGTAGCCTTAACATATATTTAAATTCTGGTCTTAGGAGGAAAAATAATACAAATTCTCTCTCTCATGTGAAGTATGTATATAATTGCAGCCCAACACTTTACTAATTGTGTTAAAAGTTACAGAAGTTTTTAAGCCTGAGTGACTGGGTGAATTATGGTGTCATTAAGAGAAACTAAAAGGGAGCTAGATTTTGAAGGGTAGATGTTGAATTCAAGGATAAGATGATTTTGAGGCCATATTCTATTTAGATGGGAACATTCAGGGGGCAGACAAAGATGTAGAATTGGTGCCTAAGGTGGACATTTGGGGATTGTCAGTATATAGGAAGTAGAAGTAGTTGGACTCATAAGAATAGAGGACCTCTCCAAAGTATACATAGAAGAGCATAGTAGCATACTACTCTTAAGGGGTCCTTAAGCAATGCTTCAAACTCTGGGGCATGAGGAAGGAAAGGTGTCAAAGAGGCAGAAGAAAACCAGTGCATTTGAATCAGAAAGAGCTGGAGGTCATCTGGTCCTACCTAGTTTAATAGGCAAGAGACCATGCTCAAGCTTGTTAACAAAGTAGGATTAGAATCCAAATCTGCAAACTCTCAGTTTCTGTACGGTGGGCATTTGTTTCTCTTGTCTTTCCTCCAAGGGTTTTTCAAGTCATTTAAGTGGGCTCCAAGAAAGGTAGCTCTGATCCCTTGTCAGGGTGGTAGTGGTTTGGACGGAAGAGTGTTTTAGAATAAGTAGATCTTGATTTGATTCTAGGCCATGCAGCTCAATAACATGACTTTGGAAAGCTATTTAAACTTCTCTGTGTTTGTAAAATGGGCATTTTAATATAGAGTTGAGGACCTAAATCTGATAATGGACATCAGATACCTAGCACGTAACAGGCTTTCCCCTGGATCTTTGTACATATGTCTGTCATAGCTCTTCATGTTACAGTGTGACCTGCTCTATATTTGTCTACCATCCACCTGACTATAAGCACTGTGATAGCAGGCAAATGTCTAAATCATAATAGGAGAAGGAGAAGGGTAGAGCCCTGGCAGGACAGGCAGGAATAGCAAGAATGCTTGAGGTGCTGAGGGGTTGTGGCATTAAGTGCTTCTTGAGGAAGGCTAGGAGATGAACCTGTTGATAAGGGGGATAAAATGAAGGTAATTTAAGAAAATGGGTACTTTGAAGAGCACATTTGAAACTAGCTTTAACAAGAAGAAATGTCATTAAATTTGTCCTTTGAGGCTATCCTGCAGTAGAGTGAATAAGATAAAAAAGGTTGATAGCAGAAATTATTGAGAAATAAGGAACTTGAGTGAAGTATGTGACTTGTTTCAGAATTTTGGGCAAAGAAGGATAAAGATGATGTTACTTCTGTCTCAGTGAAGCTGGTGCGTGGGGAAGGAAGGATAAACAAACCTAGCTAGAGAGAACCAGAGGGTCGGGCAGGAGTTTGTTTGTTGTCGGTTCATTCAGTCCTTTGTGGTGCATGCGGCTTGTACTCTGACCAGGGGTTTGGCTCTCTTACTGTTCGGAATTTCCAAAGCCTCACAATAGAGCTGTTTAGAGATTTTTTTTAAATGTTAATTATTGAAGATTATTTTAAATGTTTAAAATACTTAAAGGGGAATTTTCTTGTTTGTTCACTTTGCCTTTAAAGTGTTTGTCTTCACACAGGAATTGCCCCCTTGAGCAATTGGAAATGGTGGACATAAATACTGTTCATTTATTGGTTGCTCACCACATGGCTTCAGTGTACAGTCATGTGGGGTGCCGTGCCGCTGTGCCCCTGTTAGATCTGGCTTTCATAAACCGTTCCTGGAGTTCTGGCGTTACTCTGACAGGGAGTTCTTAAAGTGAATTGAAGTGAGATCCTTCATAAATCTTCGGTTTTGCCTTAATCTAGACTTAAGCTTTAATAGGTTCTCTAGCTTGCTATAGGTTGCTTTTGTGTCATGGAACGGAGAGATTGTTTTTTACTTGAACTGTTTCATAGTAAGTTTAACAGTCATTGAGTAGAAATAGTTTGACATCCTCTGTGCTTATATTCACTTTCTTCTTTCCTTAACTTTTTGGTCATTATCCTTCTGGTTCTCCCTCCAAATTGCAGTATATGAACTGATTGCTTTTTTCTCCCCCTATGCTTGCTTTTCAGGTCTTTGCCTTCCCATCTAAACATCAGTTATGAGGCCTTTTTCTCTGCCCTACGTCAATATGCAGCCTGTGAGCAGCGTCTGGGAAAGTAGTGATCCCTGGTTGTGTAATTTGATTTCAGGCTTTTGGAGAAAAGGACCCAAGTGACTCTGATGTTTACAAAGCACCTATGAAACCCTGTACACATCTAGTTCATAATCCTCATAATTTATCAACAAACACAAAAAAGTGTCTTACTTGAGAGTAAGCGTGAGTATGTGTGTGTGTGCGTGTGCGTGTGCTCATATGTGTGTGAATGTGTGAAAATAAACTTATAAGGGAAGTATTGGAGAAGAAAACATGTAGACCTGCAACTCTAAGCAAATAGCAGCAATGTTTTAGAAGCTGAAATTGCAGACTTAAAGGCTTTATGCAGCCTCAACTACTTCCCTATTTTCTGGGGAGAAGGTGCGGGTGACTAGAGCTGTTTGTTTTGGGGGGAAGGGAATAATTTTTGTTTAGTCTTTCCTAAGTGACCAAACTTTAATTTTTAAGATAGCATATTCTTAAATGGAAACATTCTGAGTTTGAGGGATCTCCAGAGGCATGGGGTTCTGTGTTGCTCACATGTTAAAAGCCTGCTCACTTTTGGAGCAGAGGGAATACCTATTTTCAGATATCCGTCCATTTTCATCTCTTCATTTTAGTCAAACTGTGTGAGTTGAGCATGTTGCTCTGGTGTCTGTGTTCTGGGCTATGAAGATCATTTGAAAAAAAACTCTTACTACATTGAAATGCAGACTTCAAAATTTTAAATACTGTATTAAGTAGCCAAACTGTAAGAAATTTTTAATCTTAAAAGTAAAAGTGGCAAATTTCCTCAAGTAGGAAAGAAAATTTGATTTCCTTCTTTCTTTGGTGGTCAGTGTGTACCCAGCATAAATTATTTCCATTAACTATTTTTATTTTAAGCATTTGAGGGAAGTTACCAAGGCAACTCTTTTCCTCAAAAATAACCTGTTCCTCTTTGGAATAGCACATTTAGGGCCATGTTAGTACCCAGGATTTTTACTCAGTAAATCCTAATGGTGACTTTGCATAAAAGATCTTGAAGTAAGATTGAGGCTTGTGTAGGTAATAAAGTATTACCAAAGTCTACAAAAGTAATTTAAATTAGTTTTACATGTTCTCTTTCATGACGGAGAACAGCACTGGTTCTGTTATTTTTTAAATAAATAGATGATTTTTTGATAGGTGTTTAATATTTCTTCTCTTACTGCTGATCCTTGGACAGGAATCATTCTTTATATTTGATGGACTGTTTTCAGAAAAATCCTAAGTGTACAATAGTCACCTAAAATTATACATTTAGAATAGAATAGTTTAAATACTAGGTGTCAGAAGTCTGAAGAATAGCAAAGAAGATTGGATTTGGAAAGCGGGATCTGAAATTGCTTGTCATATTCTGAAGCTATGAAGGATAAATGTTTTGACTTTTACAAAACCTTGTTTATGATTTTAAAAATACACTTAAAATAAAATGATTAAACTAAACTTTGATGCAGTGACATTACTTTGCACTTCGTAGTCCTTGGTACATTATAAGACTTCTTTTAAGTCTTAATTTATTGCTAAAAGTTTTGTGTGAAGCTGTAGTGTATCTCAACTTTACCAGAGAATTTATAAGTTCTGTTCCCATGTACTGTTGAGATCCATGATGTGTTGAGGCTTTTTTGCCTTAGTTTAAGACGGAATGTGTCTTTTATAAACATTCTAGAATATGTATGGCTTTAATGAATTTAATGGGCCCAATTACATTGAAGAGTTTTAATATTTATTAAACTGAAGTTAAATAAATCACCCACTAGGATATAGCCAAAGTTGCTCAAGGTTTAATAGTTGAGTCTTTGTACTTTTATTTTCTCTATTTCATAGCAATATAGTGTTACACATCAAAGTAAATCTGTAACCTGTGACCTGAATCTGCAATAGTCCTGGGTAGAGAAGGTTAAAATGAGTTGTTAGGGATTCTGAATTCAGATATAGGAATTCCAGATCCTTCTTCTCATGAGTTCAACTGCTAGTGTGGTCCCTACAACTTGAATGGCATTTTTCATTCTCTAAGTCTTGCTTAAATCATCATAAGTTATGCATCATCAGGGTTCCCTTTGCACTACCAAGAAAAACTGATTATTTTAAACAAAAGTGTTTTTTTTATCTTTACTGTATTGAAAGATACAATCTTTAAATTGCTTCTTCATGACATTCCCCACAATGAAAAGATTATCAAACCTACTTTATGGATGGCAGCTTGGAGTATAGCAAGAAGTTGGAGGGTTTGAATTCTATTCCCGGTTCTGGTTGTGTTTTGTGTCTTAAAACTGATTACTGTCACAAAGTTTAAAAGCTGCTTTTGATGTGAATAGTAAAATTCTGGTGTATTGTCAATAAGGCTTAAGAAAGCCCAACTCTGAGAGGAAGGTGTTATGTTAATGAACAGTGCCAAATACACTGTGTGTCTACAATTCAGTCTTTGAATGTATGTTACTTGATTAGCTCCCTCCTCCTGTGAGATGGTACCATGCATAGAGTCCGATCCCTGTGATGTTTTGTATGGCTGTGGACTTTGGCAACATGTAAATAACGTATAAATCAAGTTTTTATGATTAAGGAATCAAATTTATTGAAATTTATTATTGAAAGTGAAACTTAACATGTATGAACAAAAACAATAAAAGAATATACTCTTTTCATGGATTATAGTATTATGTGAATGCTACATTTATTCTAAACATTTAGGGCCTGCAGAAATGTAATGAGAAACTCATGACTAGATAGCAAAACTATTTTTTTAGATGGTATGATACTTGATTAAAATATATTCCCATTCTTTACCAGGTTAAATATTTAGTCTTAATAATATAACTTGCTTTTTGCTAGATAATAGGTTAAAAGTCAGCTTCACCATTGCTAGAACTGTCAAAATTCCACAATAATTAAAATATGAATTGATTTTTATTGAAAATGGAATGCCAAATGAAAAATGTTTATGTGTGTTCTTTTAAAAAGCAAATTGGCAGTTCTTGTCAAACCAGGAAATAGAAGGGTAAGAACTGTGGTTTATGTTACATAGAATATTCACTTTCTAACTTGAGTATCTAATGATAAGATATTTGACCTCTTATGCATAATTTTCATCCAAAATCAAGTTTTTCAGTGATCACATTTTAATTTTGATTAATGGGAAATACCTTTAACAAAAATTAGTATAGGAAATGTTTAGTATAGTTTGAGTAAAACCCAGGAAACGAGATTGCCAGCAGTTTTCCAAGAATCCTAGTTGATAGGCCATAAATGTCTTAAAATTGGTGGAGAAGGGGAGTACAAAAAGAATGCATAAGATTTTTAAAAAAGACATTCATTGTAGAAAAGGGCATCAGAGAAGCAAAAATAAAAGAAAATAACTTCCAATATCATCACTCATTGGTTACCTTTTTGGTGACAATCCTACAATTTTTTGTACTTACATTTGAAAAAATCCTGTAACAGCTTTAATAAACATTTTTTTTAAACTACAAACTATACATTGAGAGTCTTGTGTTCTATTTTGTGTTTGTTGGTGTCTGGATATGAATAAATACATCACATGAAAATAAAATGTAAACAGTCATAGTCCACATTCAGTTAACTTTAATGCATATTTAACCTTGGTCCAAGTTCTTCAAGTAATTTTATTCTCCTCTCTCTTCCCTCCATTTGTCTTGTAGAGATTCAGGAACTATAAATTCCAGCATCTGGACTCATATCCCGATCATTGCAAAAAATTAAAGTTATATGTACTCCTAGATCAAATTGTTTGCATTATTGGGCTGTTGACTATGTTTATACTCCCTGTCATTAGTACTGATAATATAAGTTGTTTTTATGAGGACAAGAAGAAATTTTGTTTAGCTGAGAGAAAGAAAAGTGAGCAAAATGAAAAGAGAATGTAGGTAAGTGCTAACAGCATAATAATACTTTCATAGAGCATCTGGTATTTCCATTTTGATGAAGATTGATTTCAATTGCTCTACTATGGATTTGGTTCTTTGAATCCTTCCTTTATTTTGATAAACGGGCATGTTACAATGTTAATCTCTGTATCAGATGTACCTAACAACCTGCCTTGAATTTCTCATTTATACAAAATTTAATGAGGAAGTAAATAGATAATGGTAAAAGTAATGAACTGTTTTTTCCAGAGAGGAAATGATATTTTAATTGGATTTCAGATAATTAAAATGAAAATGGGACATTAAGAAAAATGTAGAACTTAACTAGAGATGTTTAACAGCATTTGTCTAGTACAGTGGTTCTCACCTAGAGTGGTCGTGCCCCCCAGTGGGCATTTGACAATGTCTGGAAACATTTTTGTCAACGGGAGTACGGGGAGGATACTACTGGTGTCTGGTGGGAATTGGCCAAGGGTGTGCTAACTGTACTACAAGGCATACAACAAATTCCCAAAAAGAACTATACAGCCTCAGAGATCAGTAGTGCTGAGGCTCAGAATCTTTGGTCTACTGTGATTTCTTTGACCTCGAGGGGGTGGTAAATGCTGCCTAATACATACTAGAGCATAATTTTAAAAACAAGCCAAGTTTTTTTAGATTTGAATCAATAGATCATAGTTTAGAAATGAAATAAACATTCACATTATGTATGCACGTTTTAACTGTATGAAATGATAGTTTACCTTTTTCCCACTCATTTCTTCTCGTCACTATTTTCACATTTTTCTTTGACATGTTGAGATATCAGTTTTCCAAATCCTGTCAGCTTATTGCCTAAATTTATTTGTAAGAAACTAGTGTTTTTTGAAAGAAAGTAAGTTTTACTGATGTATATAATGTTTTAAGAAATAACATGCGTCAAATTACCCATGCTATAAACGTCAAGTTAGCAATTTCTTAAATTCATCCTGTAGGTAATTGACTTCCACATAACCACTTATGCTGTTTTTAAAAGTAATCTCTAAAATGCTTGTTGTAACAATGCTATGCTTGTTTTTGAGATTCTGCCTCCAAGAATACTGACAAAAATCATTGTTTCTTTGCCTTTTCTTTTTAAATAATTCATCTGGTGGTGGTTTTTAGTCTTCTGAAAAGAACATTGATTAAAGTGGCTTCAACCTAATGTGATTTTCCCAAATATTACTGCAATTCAAATAAGTAAGTAGAGTTGCTCCTCATAAAGAGATTCTGCTTGGCCTGGAGGAAGATGACTTCGTTTTGAGGGCTAATTATAAACCTGCTATAATGCTCAGGTGTATATGGAGTATATATGTGTATGAAACTAGACCTGACAAGTCTGTCATTGACTGGAGTGTGAGGTGCACCACCAGATAAAAAGCATTCAAGAGATTAACAGGAATGCACAAGAAATCTCCAGGCAAATTATTTCATTAAGTACTAATTTATGAGTTACATGGAAGCTGAAGCTGATCTGCACATAAATATGCAGAATATCAAATTGCTTGCAAAACTAGGCCCTATCAGGTATACTCAGGGATCCTCAGCTTAATAGATGAAATATAAGGCCAGTCACAATGCTCTTAGCATATCAATTGATGGTGCTTTTAATTAAAGAAAACTGCTGTGCCTTCCCCACTGCCTGTCTGTGGGCCCAGGAGAAGGGAAGTGAAATGAACAAAATGAGTTTGTGTGCTTTGGAATAGGAATTTCATCAATATAAAAGAAGAACGGGTATCAAAACAGTAACTACTGGGCTACTAAACTGGTAATTATGGCCAAGAATTCCCCTCTATTTTATTTTATTTATTTATTTATTTTGTTATCATTAATCTACAATTACATGAAGAACATTATGTTTACTAGGCTCCCCCCATCGCCAAGTCCCCCCCACACACCCCATTACAGTCCAGCATAGTAAGATGCTGTAGAATCACTACTTGTCTTCACTGTGTTGCACAGCCCTCCCCTCCTTCCCATCCCCCCCCTACATGCTAATTATACATGCTAATCGTAATAACCCTTTTTTTTCCCCACCCTTATCCCTCCCTTTCCACCCATCCTCCGTAGTCCCTTTCCCTTTGGTAACTGTTAGTCCATTCTTGGGTTCTGTGATTTTCTGCTGCTGTTTTGTTCTTTTCAGTTCTTTATTCTTATACTCCACATATGAGGGAAATCATTTGATACTGGTCTTTCTCCGCCTGGCTTATTTCACTGAGCATAACACTCTAGCTCCATCCATGTTGTTGCAAATGGTAGGATTTGTTTTCTTCTTATGGCTGAATAATATTCCATTGTGTATATGCACCAAATCTTCTTTATCCATTCAGAGGAAGAGCTTTCAGCTTCTCGCTGTTCAATATGATTTTGGCTGTGGGCTTATCATATATGGCCTTTATTATGTTGAGGTACTAGCCCTCTATACCCATTTTGATGAGAGTTTTTATCATAAATGGATGTTGAATTTTGTCAAATTCTTTTTCAGCATCTATGGAGATGATCATGTGGTTTTTGTCTTTCTTTTTGTTTATGTGGTTGATGATGTTGGTGGATTTTTGAATGTTGTACCATTCTTGCATCCCTGGGATGAATCCTACTTGATCATGGTGTATGATCCTTTTGATGTATTTTTGAATTTGGTTTGCTAATATTTTGTTGAGTATTTTTGCATCTATGTTCATCAGGGATATTGCTCTGTAGTTTTCTTTTTTGGTGGGGTCTTTGCCTGGTTTTGGTATTAGGGTAATGTTGGCTTCATAGAATGAGTTTGGGAGTATTCCCTCCTCTTCTATTTTTTGGAAAACTTTAAGGAGAATGGGTATTATGTCTTCTCTGATAAAATTACATGTCTGATAAAATTCTGAGGTAAATTCATCTGCCCCAGGAGCTTTGTTCCTGGGTAGTTTTTTGATTACCACTTCAATTTCTTCACTGGTAATTAGTTTGTTTAGATTTTGTGTTTCTTCCTTGGTCAGTCTTGGAAGGTTGTATTTTTCTAGGAAGTTGTCCATTTCTCCTAGGTTTTCCAGCTTGTTAGTATATAGGTTTTGAACTATTTGCTACTCTCTAATAATTCTTTGTATCTCTATGCGTAGTCTCTAATAATTCTTTGTATTTCTGTGGGGTCCATTGTGATTTTTCCTTTCTCGTTTCTGATTCTGTTAATGTGTGTTGATTCTCTTTTTCTCTTAATTAGTCTGGCTAGAGGCTTATCTATTTTGTTTATTTTCTCAAAAAACCAGCTCTTGGTTTCATTGATTTTTTTCTATTGTTTTATTCTCAATTTTATATTTTTCTTCTCTGATCTTTATTATGTCCCTCCTTCTGTTGATTTTAGGCCTCTTGTTCTTTTTCCAATTTTGATAATTGTGACGTTAGACTATTCATTTGGGATTGTTCTTCCTTCTTTAAATATGCCTGGATTGCTATATTCTTTCCTCTTAAGACTGCTTTTGCTGGATCTCCATTTTAATTTGGTTGTTGATCCATTGATTATTTAGGAGCATGTTGTTAAGCCTCTGTGTTTGTGAGCCTTTTTGCTATCTTTGTACAATTTATTTCTAGTTTTATACCTTTGTGGTCTGAGAACTTGGTTGGTAGGGTTTCAGTCTTTTGGAATTTACTGAGGCTCTTTTTGTGGCCTAGTATGTGGTCTATTCTGGAGAATGTTCCATGTACACTTGAGAAGAATGTGTATCCTGTTGCTTTTGGATGTAGAATTATATAGATGTCTACTAGGTCCATCTGTTCTAGTGTGTGGTTCAGTGCCTCTGTGTCCTTACTTATTTTCTGTCTGGTGAATCTGTCCTTTGGAGTGAGTCGTGTGTTGAAGTCTCCTAGAATGAATGCATTGCAGTCTATTTCTTCCTTTAGTTCTGTTAGTATTTGTTTCACATATGCTGGTGCTCTTGTTTTGGGTGCACATATATTTAGAATGGTTATATCCTCTTGTTGGACTGAGCCCTTTATCATTATGTAATGTCCTTCTTTATCTCTTGTTACTTTGTTTTGAAGTCTATTTTGTCTGATACAAGTACTGCAACATCTGCTTTTTCTCCCCGTTGTTTGCATGGAATGTCTTTTTCCATCCATTGACTTTAAGTCTGTGCATGTCTTTGGGTTTGAGGTGCTTCTCTTATAAGCAACATATAGATGGGTCTTGCTTTTTTATCCTATTACTCTGTTTTTTGATTGGTGCATTCAGTCCATTTACATTTAGGGTGATTATTGAAAGATACGTATTTATTGCCATTGTAGGCTTTAGATTCGTGGTTACCAAAGGTTCAAGGTTAGCTCCTTTAGTATTTTACTGCCTAACTTGCTTATTGAGCAATTGTAGACACTGTCTGGTGATTCTTTATTTCTCTCCCTTCTTATTCCTCCTCCTCCATTCTTTATATGTTGGTTGTTTTATTCTGTACTCTGTTGTGTTTCCTTGAACTGCTTTTGTGGGTAGTTGATTTTATTTTTTGTCTTTAGTTAGTATTTGGTTGGTCTGCTTTCTTTGCTGTCATTTTATTTTCTCTGGTGACATCTGTTTAGCCTTAGGAGTGCTCCCGTCTAGAGCAGTCCCTCTAAAAAACCCTGTAGAGGTGGTTTGTGGGAGGCAAATTCCCTCAACTTTTGGTTGTCTGGGAATTATTTAATCCCTCCCTCATATTTAAATGATAATCGTGCTGGATACAGTATTCTTGGTTCAAGGTCCTTCTGTTTCATTGCATTAAATATATCATGCCATTCTCTTCTGGTCTGCAACGTTTATGTTGAGAAATATGATAACCTGATGGGTTTTCCTTTGTAGGTGACCTTTTTCCTCTCTCTAGCTGCCTTTAAAACTCTGTCCTTGTCCTTGATCTTTGCCATTTTAATTGTTATGTGCTTGGTGTTGTCCTCCTTGAGTCCCTTCTGTTGGGAGTTCTTTGTATTTCAGTCTTCTGATCGATTATTTCCTCCCCCAGTTTGGGGAAGTTATCAGCAATTATTTCTTCAAATACACTTTCTATCCCTTTTTCTCTCTCTTCTTTATCTGGTACCCCTGTAATGCAAATATTGTTCCATTTAGATTGGTCACATAGTTCTCTTAGGAGTGATTCATTCCTGGAGATCCTTTTATCTCTGTGTGTGTCAGCTTCTATGCATTCCTGTTCTCTGGTTTCTATTCCATCAATGGCCTCTTGCATCTTATCCATTCTGCCTATAAATCCTTCCAGAGGTTGTTTCATTTCTATAATCTCCTTCTGGACATCATCCCTTAGTTCTTGCATATTTCTCTGCATCTCCATCAGCATGGTTATGACCTTTATTTTGAACTATTTTTCAGGGAGATTGGTTAGGTCTGTCTCCCCAGATTCCTTCTCAGGGGAAGACGTCTGGGTTAGTCTGGTCTGTATCAAATTCTTCTGCCTTTTCATGGTGATAGAGGTAGTTGCGGGAAGCTGGTGCGTGTGTCGGCTGGAAGAACGTCCCTTCTTGCTGGTTTGTGACTTTCCTCTCCTGGGAGAATAGCGACCCCTAATGGCTTGTGCTGCGCAGCTGCATGCAGATGGTGTTTCTAATTCTTGCCCAGCCTCTGTGAATCTCTGCCCTGCTGCTGTGGGTGTGGCCAGCCTCAGGCTGCTGCTTCACTATGGCGGAGCGGTGTTGGAGGGGAAATGGGCGGGAGGCTGTTTATCTCCATGAGGGGCCTCTGTGCTGCACTGCCACCCAGGGGGTTAGGGCGCCCGGAGTATTCCAGGATTCCCAGCTGCTGGGCTAAGTGTCCCGGGATGCTTCCATCCAGCTGTGGGGTCCCTGTCCCTTTAAGTCTTTCAAAAAGCACTTGCTTTGTCCCAGGGGTGCCGGTTGCGGGTACCCACTCGCAGGTTTTACTGTCCTGTTTCCCTATTATCCAGCACCCAACCCCCTGTGTGTCTGTGCTCCGGTGTGGGTAGCTAGGGCTGGGTGTTTAGCAGTCCTGGGATCCCTCTCCCTCCCCACTCTGACTCCTCTCCTCCCGCTGGGGAGCTGGGGTGAAGGGCACTCGGTCCCACCTGGCTGCGGCTTGTGTCTTACCCCCTTTGCAAGGCGCTGGGTTCTCGCAGGTGTGGGTGTAGCCTGGTTGTTGTCCTATTATCTTCTGGTGTCTCTTTTAGGGATAGTTGTATTTGTTGAATTTTCAAAAATATATATGGTTTTGGGAGGAGATTTCCACTGCTCTACTCATGCCGCCATCTTGGCTCCAATCCCCCCTCTATTTTTTATCTAACGTGTCCAAAAAATGAATCTAAAGACTTAGTACTTAAACCTGCCGCAAGGCTTTTTCCAATGCAGGTGTCAGCATCATTCTTTTTTCCTCAAAATCTGTTTTTTGTCCTGCATGAAAAAATGTTTCTTCTTGTCACAGCTAATCCTCACATCGCACCTCTGCTATCATCTCTTCCTCTCTCCAGGACTTTTATTTTTTCCTTTCCCAGTTTCAGTCTTCTGCAAACTTCTAATTCTTCCCTTATGGTACAAATGCACTTGGGTTTTCAACACTTCCAATCCCTCAGTTTATGGCCTCTCCTCTCTCCTTCACTACTAATCCCCTTGAAGCCTTTTCCTGATTCCCTTTAAATTCATGATTACCTTACTCTGCTCCCATTTCACTCATCACCTAACACACTTGGAGAACTAAAGTTTATTTTTCATAGCCCACCTCCCCCTAGAATGTAAGCTCAGTCAGGGCACGAATTTTTGTTAGTTCTATGTACATGTGAAGTGCTCAATAAATGGTTGTTTAATGACTGAGTATCTACTAGCTCTATTTTTAAAATCTAATTTTTGCCAATCTGCTGTTAAGCAATCAACGTGAAAAGCAATCAACGTGAAAGTTAACTAATACCAGATCTTGTAGCTTACCATGGTACTTTACACTTCTGTTACTCTTTTTTTTAATATTCCTCTTTGTTTCTGAGGTTCTATACTTTCTTGCTTAATTGAAGTTTATGACTGACTTCCCTAAAAAATGAATCCTAGGAAGACCTCAAGTATTTCTTCTCCAACCCATCTTATTCCAGGTACTGTGCAGATACTTGAGATGTGGGGATGAATGACAAAAGGCCCTGCCTTGAAAGGTACTGAGATTAGGGGGAACTTGGTTAGGGGGAACACTTTTTCCTCAGAAACAGGTCAAGATATGCTGACGTGGGAGACAGGCACCTAAACAGAGCATTACACTGCAGTGTGGCAAGTGTCGTCCTCGTGGCTCCATTGTGTTGGGTTACAGAGGACACTCAATCCAGTGTGGTGGTTAGAAAGACAGTAAAGGGGTCCATGAAGTGGTATCTGAGCTATCTAAGAATTGCTTATTGACAGCAAAGGCAGTGGGGGCAGGTATCTCAGGAAGAATAGAAAGGAACAAGAAAGAGAAGAGAGACTCAGGCAGGAGTGCCAAGCTCAGAAGCTCACACATCACCCTGTAGGTAATGGGTTAGGCAGTGAAATGGTCAGAATTGTACCTTGGATCATTCTGGCAGCTGTGGGAAACAGAAATTTGAGAGGAACTATACAGTGAGATAAAGCAAATTCGGTGCAAGGAAACTAGCCTTTAAAGCTCTCATCTCTACATGTGTTCTTTCAATAATCTCACCCATTCTCATGGCTTCCACTACCCCTTTAAGTAAATGATTCCATCTATATTTTCCCCCACAATCTGTTGACTTCCAGATGTCTAATTCTACCACATGCTGAACATCTTCATGTGGGGGTTTCTGGACACCTTATGTGTGACCCAAACTAACTTTACCATCTTACCTCAAAATAGACTTTCTGACATTTCTCTGCTATTTCATCTTAGATTCACCCAGTCATCCTGTCTTTAAAATCCTGAGTCACATTTATAATAAATACTTCTTTGCCTCAAAATTCATTTAGTTGCCCAGTTTTGATTCTTCTTTCCCCAAACTGGCTCTTTCTGTCTCCATGCTCAAGAGTTCTGTTAAAACATTATTATATTTTCTTTCTGTACCTTTACAGTAATCTTCCAACAATTATACAGCCTTACATCCTTCCTATATGTTCTACAAACTACCAGGAGAGTTTCCTAAATTACCGTTTTGGTCTCTCTGTTCCCTAACTCAAGGCTTATATTTCCTATTTCCTACTCAGTAAGTTCAACTTCTACACTGCCATTTGATATTCCTCTGTATGACCCCAGGCATTGTGTTTAGCCATATTTCTCCTTACTTTCTTTAGAAACACCCAGTTGTACCATAAGGTACCACTCTATTACTTGCCTTATGATCTCCTTGTATTATCTCAAATTGTTGCTCTTAACTGGCATGCCCCCCTTCCATTTCTGCCTGTAACAACATCTTTCATCTTTCAAAACCCATCTCACCAGTGACTTCTTCCCGATATCATTCCCATTTCTTCAAAGTAGATACAAACTTGTCCTGATCTGGCCACCTCCTCATAGAGCATTATTCCCTTTTTTAATTGAACTTACAATGGTATAGTAATTTACGTATTCTTTTTGGCCTGTACAAATTTAAGCTTCATAAGAGCAGGGATATTATCTATCTTGCTTAATGTATACCCCATGCCTGGCACATACTAGATTCTCAATAAATATTTTTTGAGTGAATTATAAGTATTTCTTTGAGAAAAGATTCAATGTTATCTTTCCATCTTATGCAGTATGTAACATGGTGCTTGGCAAACAGTAAGAGATCAATAAGCTATTTAAATGTATACCTTTGGGATCTCCTATTTGTATACTACCATATTAACCTTTCTGAACTCTTCTTTTCATACCACTTCCCTACCCAAAGTCCATTCTTTAATCAGCAGTATAAGGCAAACTTCTAATCCAGACATTCAGGATGCTGTATTACCTAAATCCAAGTTAAAAAGTTAGTCTAGTCATTGATGACCCCATCAATGTCTCATAGTGGGCTGGTCTCTTCCTTGCTACCTAGGTAAGTCCTGGCCAGCTTCATGACTGGGATGCCACAACAGGTTCCACACGGTGCCCTTCTAAATTCTCTCCATTTTTAAAGTTGCACCCAACTCCAGTTTATATCTCAGTTTCACTGTCTTGCCAACTATTTTAGGCCACTTTCCCCTTTGGTATGGTTTAGTAGAAAAACTAGGGACTCTGACGTCAGTTATGACAAGGTTTAAAGACCAACTTTACTGCATGATTGTAAGGAAGTTACCTAACCTCTAGGAGACTCTCTTTTCTTACCTGGAAAGTATCAACAAAGTGATCATAAAGTGTGACTTTAAATGAAATAGTAGACTTAGCCCATAACAGATACTTAATACATGCTATTTTCTTCCCTTCTCTTTCCACTCTTTCGTGGGTATGGACTTTATTGAATTATTGGTCATCCTTTTTTCTTTTTGTCTTTTGAGAGCAAGACCTTTTCCCCAAATGTTTTCAATAAAAATTTTCAGACTTACAAAAAAGTTGAAAAAACGGCACAGTAAACACTCATATGCCCCCTACTATATCAACCACTGTTAAATGTTTATCAGTGTATAATTTGTGTTTCCATCTGTCTACATATGCATGTATGTGTACACATGGATATCTACATATAGGTATATATGTAGATAGATATCTATGTGTGTGTGTGGTAGTGGCACATGTGTGTATACAAGAATATACAGAAGTTTCTCCCTTATCCACAGGGGAATACATCCAAGACTCCCAGTGGATGGCTGAAACTGCAGATAGTACCAAACCCTATATATGTGTCTTTTCCTATGTTATACATATATACCTATGATAAAATTTAATTTATTAATTAAGCACAGTGGGAGATCAGCAGTTGGTTGGGTTAAGGGGAAGATGGTGGAATAGGAAGGCAAGGTGGAAACCTCCCCCCCACACACATCAAGGAAGCAACTACAGAAAATACAACTAACCCTGAAAATGACCTGAAGACTGCAGAACAGACCACCTACACCTGGTGAAGAAGAGACAACACAGAGAAGGGTAAAGTGGCAGAGCCATGATCAATCAGGACTTCAGCCCTTCTCCCATCCCATACCACAAGCAGGATGAAGAGGAATAGAGGAGGGGATAAGTGCTCAGGAACCCTGCACAAATGGCTCTGGAGGTCTGCTCTGGAAACATGAGTCCGTATTGCATTGGGTTTGATGATTAGCACGACTGGACACCAAGGAGAATTGGAAAACTGGGAGGCTGAGACTCCAGCCACTTGTGGAGGACAGGCATGCTCCAGTGGTCTGGCTGAGATTCAACACAGGCAGCAGTCTGAAAGACTTACCAACAGAGGGAAGGGTGCCAGAGGTGTGAGGGTTGACAAAGCTCTCTCTGCAGGAGAAAGGGCAGGCTGACAGCATGTCCCCAGCCCTCCCTCATCCCAACATTCTGGGCACTCTTTGGGCCCTAAACACTCCATTCCATTTGCTGGCAGCTTAGACACAAGGCACTCCCCTGTGCACCCACCTGCCCAGCCACCCGTCTACTACTTGGCCTAACAGTGTCAGAGGGCAAGCAGAGAGACACCGCTGCCTGGCAGGCAGGAGATTTTCACAGCCTTCTTGGCCCAGTCTCAGCCCAAATGGGGAGACACCTGCAGGAAACAGCTCTGAGTGCTTCTTCCTTGTGCAGATGGCCCAGTGCAGTTCCGTGTGCCCCACCACTGCCACTTGGCCACGTGCACACAGCCTCGCAGTGGCTGTGCAGCCATGTGCCAGTGAATCCCTGCATGATCATGTGACCTTGTGCCCACTGCCTCACATACAGCTGTGCATCCCCATGCTGACTGCCCACCCCAGAGCCATGAGACTGTCCCTCCTACCACATTAGCCCAGCAATGCTGCCATCACTGCAGGGAAGACAGAGGGCAGCCCCACTCACAAAATCCCAGAAGAAGCCCCACTGCTCAGCTCACAAAGGGCTGGCTGAGGCAAACTGCCATCTGCTGTGTACTGAGATAGACCACTGCTGACAGACAGACATAAAGGTGGCCCTGCCCTTAGCCCCCCAATCGCAAATAGGGCTTCACCACAAAGGGGAACCAGTCATTGGAGATTGAAGAGTCTTGAGCTTCTGGGAACCACAGAATGATTCTTCATAAAGCCATTACTCTTTAGACTGGAAGCATAGTGGATCTAATACAGAAGAAGAAACCCAGAAACCCTGACTATATGAGGAGGCACAGAAACATGATCCAAAAAACAGTATAGGATTGATGTCAGAAAGAGGGCTAAATAAAATGGGTTATCACCAATATTCTTGATAAATATTTCAAAGAAACAGTCATAAATATGCTCACTGATATGCATAAAAGTATTGATCTCAGGGAGGACATCAACAAAGAGATAGAAGAGTTGAAAAAGCCACCCAGGGCTGAAGAATACAGAAACTGAAATGAAATATACAGTGGAAGTAATGAATAATAGATTGCTGTAAGTAGAGAATACAATTAATATATGGAAGGTCAGAAGTGATATAACCCCAGGAAGTGATATCATCCAGGAAGTGAGATCACCGGATCCAGAAGAGATATCACCAGAATTGACATCACCAGATAAGAGATCAGCCCAGAAGTTCTGGACATGAGATCAGTCCAGAAGTGATATCATTGTGAACCTGTATATATGCTGTGCTCAAAAATAAAACTGTGTCACTTGTCCACCACCAGCAGTCAGTGAACTTCCTGATCCCAACTTTGGTTTCAGTGTCTTTCTTGTATCTGTCTCTGCATTTTTCTTAAATCTCCCACCCACTCCTTTCAGGTTTGGCTGGTTTGTGGAGCTCCACATCAATGGGATGGAAATTTGAGAACAGAAAACAATGATGCTGTGGAAAGAGAGAAAAAAGAATCTAGGAATGAAAGAATGTTAAGAGCTGTGTGATAACTCCAACTGAAATGATATTTGAATAATAGAAGTGACAGAGGGAGAAGAGAGAGACAAAGGGGTAGAAAGTATCTTTGAAGAAATACTTGCTCAAAAATTCCCTAATCTGGAGAAGGAAATAGAAACCCAGGTCTTGGAAGTACAGAGAACCCGTAACAAAAGGAACCCAGAAAGACAACACCAAGACACATAATATTGAAATTATTAAAGATTAAGGAGAAGGAGAAGGTATTAAAAGCAGCCAGAGAGAAAAAAAAATTACCCCTTCAGGCATCAGCAGATTTCTCAGCAGAAATTTTACAGGTTAGAAGGGAGTGACATGAAATATTTAAAACATTGAAACACATGGTCCTTCATCTGAGAATCCTCTGCCCAGCAAGATTATCATTCAGATTTGAAGGAGAGGTCAAATATTTTCCAGATAAATAAAGACTGAAGGAATTTACAACCATTAAACTGGGATTATGGGATATGTTAAGGGACTGCTGTAGGTGGAAATGTCCCTAAGGCTAAATAGCTTTCACCAGTGAAAATAATCCCACCATAAAGGTAGTAGACCAATTATTTACCGAACAAGTACAACATTAAAATAAAACAAAAGTGGTAAAACCAACTATACACAAAACAGTCAGGGGATACACAACAAATGCAGATTTTGGCATCTAATACATAAACTGTAGAGGCAGAAGGAGCATAAAAAGAAGTACTTTTAGATTGTGTTTGAAATACAGTGATCATCAACTTATATAACCTTTATATAGTTAGGAAACTATTTATGAAACTTATGGTGACCACAAACCTAAAGCCCATACTCAATATACACAAAAAATGTAAAAAAAGAAATCCAGTTACAACACTTTTGAAAACCGTCAAATAACAAGAAAAGAATATAACAGAGTAACAATGAAAACAACCAAAAGACAAAAAATAAAATGGCAATACATACATAACTATCAATATTTAGCTTAAAAGTCAATGTACCAAATGCACCAATCAAAAGACACAGAGTGGCAGAATGGATAAAGAAACAAGACCAATCTATATGCTGCCTACAAGTGACTCATCTCAGGCCTAAAGACATAAACACACTGAAAGTGAAGGAATTGAAGAAGATATTTCATGCAAATAATATGAAAAAGCAGGAGTACCAGTGCTCATATCAGACAAAGTAGACTTCAAACAAAGAAAGTAACAAGAGACAAAGAAGGACATTACATAATGATAAAGGGATCAGTCTAACAAGAAGATACAACAATTATAAATATCTATGCACCCAACATAGGAGCACTTAAATATGTAAAACAAATACTAACAGTAATATACTGAAACTCTATTTCTGGAACCAAAGAATATAAAACCCCTGATTAAAAAGAATATATACACCCCTATGTTAATCTCTGAATTATTAGGAGACTTTAACACACAACTCACATCAAAGCACACAGCCAGAAAGAAAATAAATAAGAAAATAGAGGCACTGAACAACACAACACATTAGATCAGATGGACTTAACAGATATCAACAAAAAATTCCACCCCAAAGTGGCAGGATATGCATTTTCCCAAGTACACATGGAATGTTCTCCAGAATAGATCACATACTAGGCCACAAAAAAAAGCCTCAATAAATTCAGAAAGATTGAAATTGTATCAAGCAACTTCTCAGACCACAATGGTATGAAACTAGAAATTACACAAAGAAAACAGAAAACCCCACAAACACATGGAAGCAGAACAACATTTTTCTAAATAATAAGTGGATCAATGAACAAATTAAATAATACATGGAGAAAAATTAAAACAAAACTGCAATGTTCCAAAATTTGTGGGATCACACAAAAGCAGCTCTAACAGGCATGTATATAGCAATACAGGCCTACCTCAAGACACAAGAACAATCCCAAATAAAAAGTCTAAGCTCACAACTAAAGAAATTAGAAAAAGAAGAACAAATGAAGCCCAATGTTGGCAAAAGGAGGTACATAATAAAGACCAGAGCAGAAATAAATTAATTAAAGAATAAAACAATAGAAAAAATCAATGAAACCACGAGTTGGTTCTTTGAGAAAAATGAACAAAATAGATAAACCCTTCACCAAACTTATCATATAAAAAAGAGAATGTACACATAAACAGAATAAGAAAAGAAGAAGGAATAGTCACAATAGCTACCACAGAAATACAAATAATAATTAGAGAATACTAAGAAAAATTAAATGCCAATAAATTGTACAACCTAGAAGAAATGGAAAAATTCCTAGAAAAGTACAACTTTCCAAGACTGACCCAAGAAAAAACAGAAAATCTGATCAGACCAGTACCAGTAACAAAACTGAATTGGTAATTAATAAGCTCCTAACAGACAAAAAACCATAACTAGATGAATTCACAGCTGAATTCTAGCAACCATTTAAAGAAGAGCTAATGCTCATCCTTCTTAGAGTATTCAAAAAAATAGAAGACAAAGGAATACTTCCAACTCATTCTGTGAGGCCAGCATCACTCTAATACCAAAACCAGACAAAAACACTACAAAAAAAGAAAATTGTAGACCAATATCTCTGATGAACATAGATGCAAAATCCTCAACAAAATATTAGCAAACTGAATTCAAAAACCATCAAAAGGACCAAATGGGGTGCAGGGATGGTACAATATTTGTAAATCAATCAATGGAGATACACCACATTAACAAAAAGAGAGATACAAATCAAATGGCCATCTCAATAGATGTTGAAAAGGCATTTGACAAAATTCAACATCCATTCTCAACAAAATAGATATAGAGGGTACATACCTCAGTATAATACAGGCCATGTATGACAAAACCACAGCCAACATCATACTGAATAGCAAAAAGCTAAAAGCCTTTCCTCTAAGAATAGGAACAACACAAGGATGTCCACTCTCACCACATTTATTCTTCATAGTACTAGAGGTCCTAGACATGGCAATAACACAAGACAGAGATAAAAGACATTCAAATTGGTAAGAGAGAAGTTAAACCATCACTATTTACAGTGATATACTATACATTACAGATGATATACTATAGATATAGAAAACCCTAAGACTCCACCAAAAAACTATTAGAACTAATAACTGCATTCAGAAAAGTTGCAGGATACAAAATTAACACAGAGAAATTTGTTGTATTCCTATATACTATCAGTGAACTGGCAGAAAGAGAAATCAGGAAAACAATTTTTACAATGGAATCAAAAAGAATAAAATACCTAGGAATAAACCTAATGAAGGAGGTCAAAGACCTGTACTCTGAAAACTATAAGACAGTCATGAGAAAAATTAAAGAAGACACCAATAAATGGAAAGCTATCCCATGCTCATGAATATGAAGAATCAATATTGTCAAATTGGTCATCCTGCCTAAAGCAATCTGCAGATTCAATGTGATCCATATCAAAATACCAACAGCATTCTTCAATGAACTAGAACAAATACTTCTAAAATCATTAGTAACCACAAAAGACCCCGAATAGCCAAAGCAATTCTGATAAAGAAGAACAAAGCTGGGGGGATTACACTTCCTGACTTCAAGCTACACTGCAAGCTACTGTAATCAAAACAGTAGGGTACTGGCACAAGAACAAACCTATAGATCAATAGGACAGAATAGAGAGTCCAAATATAAACTAACACATGTATGGTCAATTAATAAATGATAAGGGAGCCATGATTGTACAATGAGGAAAAGACAGCCTCTTCAATAACTGGTGTTGGGAAAACTGGACAGTTACATGCAAGAGAATGAAATTGGATTATTGTTTATCCCCATACACAAAAGTAAATTCGAAGTGGATGAAACACCTGAATGTAAGCCATGAAACCATAAAACTCTTAGAAGAAAATATAAGCAAAAATCTCTTGAACATACGCATGAGCAACTTTTCCCTGGATACATCTCATTCGGCAAGGGAAACAAAATAAATAATGAACAAGTGGGACTACATCAAACAAAAAAGCTTCTGTACAGCAAAGGACACCATCAGAAGAACAAAAAAAGCCATTTACTCTATGGGAGAATATATTTGTAAATGATTTATCTGCTAGGCGTTAACATCCAAACTATGTAAAGAACTCATATACTGCAACACTGAAGAAACAAATAACCAATTTTAAAAAAGGGTGGAAGACCTGAATTGACATTTCTCCAGAAAAGAAATACAGATGGGTAATAAGGACATGAAAAGATGCTCCACATTGCTACTCATGAGGGAAATGAAAATCAAAACCACAATGAGATTATCAACTCACACCATTTAGAATGGCTACTATCCAAAAGACAAGAAATAACAAATGCTGGTGAGGATGTAGAGAAAAGGCAATCCTCCTACACTGTTGGTGGGAATGGTGATTGGTGTAGCCACTGTAGAAAACACTATGAAGGTTCCTCAAAAAACTAAAAATAGAAATATGTATGACCCAGTAATTCTACTTCTAGGAATTTAGTCAAAGAATATAAAATCCCTGATTCAAAAAGATATATGCACCCCTATGTTAAGCACTGAATTATTTACAATAGCCAAGATATGGAAGCAACCGAAGTGTCCATCAGTAGATGAATAGATAACAAAGAGGAGTTACATGTACACAATGAGATATTATTCCACCATAAAGAAACAAAGATATCCTGCTTTTGGTGACAACATGGATTGACCTAGACGGTACTACGCTAAGTGAAATTCGTCGGTGGAGAAAGACAAATACTGAATGATTTCACTTATTTGCAGAATATAAAAACAAAGGAAAAGAAAATTAACAAAATAGCAGTAAACTTATAGACACTGAGAAGTGACTGGTTACCATGAGTGAGGGGTTGGGGTGGATGGGTGAAGAGGGTAAGCAGGATAAAGGAGCACAAAAATTCTCAATCATAATATAAGTTGGTTACAGGAATGGTAAGTACAGCGTGAATATAGTGAATGGCTCTGTAACATATTCCTATGTTGAATGATAGGACTGCACTAGTGGGGTGAAAATTTAATAATATGGGTAATTGTTGAACTACTGTGTTGTCTACTTGAAAACCAATATGAGACTGTATATCAGTAATACACAAATAAAAAAGAGATTAACAGGGATTAAAGATGACAGCATGAGAGGGAGAGAGAGGCCTCCTCCCAAAACCATATATAATATGAAAATATAATTAATAGAAGTAATCCTGAAAGAGCAACAGGAAAGAAGGCTGCTCCAGACTACATACACCTGAAGAAAAGAACAGACCTCACAGAACAGGGTAATGTACCAAAGCCATGATGTGGCAGGACCCAAGCCCTTCCCCAACCCAGCTCACAGGTGAGAGGAATAGAAACAGAGTGGGGAGAGAGTGGAGGCCTAGGACTGCTGAACACCCAGCCCTGGAGATCACCTCACCTCTGGGAGCATGAACCAACATTGCATGGTGCTCTGGAGATTAGTGGGATTGGAAAGCTAAGACAGGTGGAATACCTTGGTAGACTGGGATTCCAGCTCCTAGTAGAAAACAGATCCACATCTGGCTGCTCTGGGACAAAAGAAAGGTGGGCAGTCTGAGAGACTTCCTAATAGAAAGAATGCTGCTAAAGAGGAAAGGATTGCACAGAGCTTACTGCTCAGGAGAAAGGACAGGTGGACAAAATTATCTGGATGCATTCTGCCCAGCAGGTTGAGAACTTTCAGGAGCTTCAGGAGCTCCATTCCCCCGGCCGGCTAGCAGCTCCAAGGTCACCCAACATGATACGCAGTCTGCAGTGCCTTCTTCCCAGCCAACCTGCATCTGGATCACAAACCGGCAGCCACTTACCTGGCATCAGACCAGGCAGAGGGAAGCCCTGCTTAAGGCAGCTACAAGTGCAAAGCATATAGGCTTACAGTTGTATGCTCGGCCTACTGGTTCTGGCAGTGGAGACATGCCTAATAGTCAGGAAGCAGGAAACAGATGTTTTCTCCCCCCAGGCACCAGTACAACTCCCGTGTGATGCACTACATTGCTCCAGGGGCTGAGCAGATCCAGAAGGTAGAGATTCTGGGCACTAGAGGGTGCCACATATAAATAAGAAACGTCAAAGGAAACTAGTTCAAACCAAAATCCTGGAAATATGAGGAAAAGGGCCAAGTGAAACTGAACTCATCAATCTTCCTGAAATAGAATTCAAAGTAAAAATCATTAACATGCTCATTGAAGTACAGAAAAAGATTCAAGAACTCAGGGGAAATTCCTGGACAGAGATTCAATCATTACAGAATATAGTATCAAAATAAAACAAAGGATGGATTTAAAAGCAGATTAGATATACAGTGGAGAAGATGGCAAATAGAACAGAAATTAGAGGAGTACAAAGAAGCTAAAGCACAGAGAGAAAAAGGATCTCTAGGAATGAAAGAATATTGAGAGAACTGTGTGACCAATCCAAATAGAACAATATTCACATTATAGGGGTACTAGAAGAAGAAGAAGAGAAAAGGGGGATAGAAAGTGTCTTTGAGGAGGTAATTGCTGAAAATTCCCCTATCTGGGGAAGGAGATAGTCTCTCAGGCCACAGAGGTACTGATCTCCCAACACAAGGGACCCAAGGAAGACAACACCAAGACATGTAATAATTAAAATGGTAAAGATCGAGATAAGGACAATTAAAAGAAGCCAGAGAGAGAAATAAGATCATATATAAAAGAAAACCTTTCAGGCTATCATCAGACTCAGCAGAAACCTTACAGGCCAGATGGGAGCGACATGATATATTTAATGCAATGAAGCAGAATGGCCTTGAGCCAAGGATACTTTACCTGGCAAGGTTATCATTTAAATTTGAAGGAGGGATTTAAAAATTTCCAGAGAAGCACAAGCTGAGAAAACCATCTCTACAGTGTATTTTGGAGCAACTGCTATAGATGGAAGTATTCCTAAGGTTTAATAGCTGTCACCAGAGGTAAGAAAACCACAGTAAAGAAAGTAGAACAGGTAATTACTAAGCAAACGCAAAATTAAATCAACTACCCCCAAGACAGACAAAGAGTACAGAATATGATACCTAATATATAAAGAATGGAGGAGGAAGAAAAAAGGAGGAGAAAAAAAGAACCTTTAGATTGTGTTCGTAATAGCACACAAAGTGATTTAAGTTAGAGTCTTAGATAGTAAGGAAGTTAACCTTGAACCTTTGGTAACAATGAATCTAAAGCCTGCAATGGCAATAAGTATATACCTATCAATAATCACCCTAAATATAAATGGACTGAATGCACCAATGAACAGACATAGAGTCACTGAATGGATAAAAAAAGAAGGCCCACCTATATGCTGCCCACAAGAGACTCACTTTAAACCCAAAAACATACACTGACTAAAAGTGAAGGGATGGAAAAAGATATTTCAATTCAACTAACAGGGAGAAAAAAGCAGGAGTTGCAGTACTTGTATCAGACAAAATAGACTTGAAAACAAAGAAAGTCACAACAGACAAAGAAGGACATTAGATAAAGACTAAGGGGTCAATCCAACAAGAAGATATAACCATTATAAATATCTATGCACCCAGCAAAGGAGAACCTACATATGTGAACCAGATCCTAACAGAATTAAAAGGGGAAATAGAATGCAATGCATTCATTCTAGGAGACTTCAACACTCCACTCACTCTGAAGGACAGACCAACCAGACAGAAAATTAGAACACAGTAGAATGTGTGTACCTAACAGACATCTACAGAACTCTACACCCAAAAGCAGCAGAATACACATTCTTCTCAAGTGCACATGGAACATTTTCAAGAATAGATCATATACTAGGCCACAAAAAAGAGCCTTGGTAAATTCAAAAAGATTAAAATTGGACCAACCAGTTTCTCAGACAACAAAGGTATGAAACTAGAAATAAATTATGCAAAGAAAATGAAAAATGCCACAAACACATGGAGGCTTCACAACATGCTCCTAAATAACCAGTGGATCAATGACCAAATAAAAACAGAGATCAGGCAATATATGGAGACAAATGACAACACTAATTCAACAACACAAAATCTGTAGGATGTAGTGAAGGCTGTGCTAAGAGTAATGTATATTACAATACAGGCCTACCTCAAGAAAGAAGAACAATCCCATCTGAACACACTAAACTCACAATTAATGAAACTAGAAAAAGAAGAACAAATGAGGCCCAGTGTCAGTAGAGGGAGGGACATAATAAAGATTAGAGCAGAAATAAAAAAAATCTAGAAGAATAAAACAATAGAAAAAAATAAATGAAACCAAGAGCTGGTTCTTTGAGAAAATAAAGAAAATAGATAACCCATAGCCAGACTTATCAAGAAAAAAAGAGTCTACACACATAAACAGAATCAAAATGTGAAAGGAAAAATCACTATGGACACCACAGAAATACAAAGAAATATTAGAGACTGGTATGAAAAATTATATGCCAACAAACTGGTAACTTAGAAGAAATGGACAACTTTCTAGAAAAATACAACCTCCCAAGGCTGACCCAGGAAGAAACAGAAAATGTGAGCAAACCAATTCCCAGCAACGAAATTGAATTGGTAATAAAAAAACTACCTGAGAACAAAATGCCTGGACCAGATGGCTTCCCTGCTGAATTTTATCAAACATTTAGTGAAGACCTAATAACCATCCTCCTTAAAGTTTTCCAAAGAGTAGAAAAAGAAGGAATACTTCCAAACTCATTCTATGTGGCCAGCATCACTCTAATACCAAAACCAGGCAAAGACACCACAAAAAAAGAAAATTACAGACCACTATACCTGATGAACGTAGATACAAAAATACTCCACAGAATATTAGTAAACCGAATTCAAAAATACATCAAGAGGGGGGGGCGGAGCCAAGATGGCGGCGTGAGTAGAGCAGTGGAAATCTCCTCCCAAAAACACATAGAGCTATGAAAATATAACAAAGAAAAATCTTCCTAAAATAGAGACCACAGGACACAGGACAACATCCAGACCACATCCACACCTGCAAGAACCCAGCGCCTTGTGAAGGGGGTAAGATACAAGCCCCAGCCCGGCGGGACCCGAGCGCCCCTCCCCCCGGTTCCCGGCGGGTGGAGAGAAACCGGAGCGGTTTTTTTTTTTTTTTTTTTTTTTTTTGGCGAGCGCTTTTTGGAAGCCTTAGAGGGACGGGCCCCCGTTGCTGGGGAGGCAGGGTGGCGGGACCGGTGAGGAGGTGCCTGGGAACGGCGCCGGAGGACAAAGAATATCCCGCGTTTCTCCCTGCGAGACCTGGGGGCGGGTGCCTGAGACCGGTGCCTGAGGACGGAGGAGGTCGCGCGTTTCCCCCCCTTTTTTTTTTTTCTCTTTTTGGCGAGCGCTTTTTGGAAGCCTTGAAGGGATGGGGACCCCAGTGCTAGGGAGGCACGGTGGCGGGACTGGTGAGCGGGTGCCTGAGACCGGTGCCTGAGGACGGAGGAGGTCGCGCGTTTTTCCCCCTTTTTTTTTTTTCTCTTTTTGGCGAGCGCTTTTTGGAAGCCTTGAAGGGACGGGGACCCCAGTGCTAGGGAGGCACGGTGGCGGGACTGGTGAGCGGGTGGCTGGGACCGGCGCCTGAGGACAAAGAATATCCCCCGTTTTTCCCTGCGGGACCGGTGGGCGGGTGCCTGAGACCGGCACTTGAGGGCAGAGGAAATCGCGCGTTTTTCCCCTTTTTTTTTTTCTCTTTTCTGTGAGTGCTTTTTGGAAGCCTAAAAGGGACAGGGACCCCGGTGCTAGGGAGGCAGGGCGGCGGGACTGGTGAGCGGGTGCCTGGGACTGGCACCTGAGGACAAAGAATATCCCGCATTTTTCCCTGTGGGACCGGTGGGTGGGTGCCTGAGACCAGCACCTGAGGACGGAAGAAATCGCGCGTTTTTCCCCTTTTTTTTCTCTCTTTTTGCCAAGTGCTTTTTGGAAGCCTTGAAGGGACAGGGACCCCGGTGCTAGGGAGGCAGGGCGGCGGGACTGGTGAGCGGGTGCGTGGGACCAGTGCCTGAGGACAAAGAATATTGAGCGTTCCTTCCCTGCGGGACCGGTGGGTGGGTGCTTTTTGGAAGCCTTGAAAGGACAGGGACCCTGGTGCTAGGGAGACAGGGCAGCAGGACCAGTGAGCGGGTGCCTGGGACCGGCACCTGAGGACAAAAAAAAAAAAAAAAAAAAAAATCGCTTGTTTTTTCCTTTTTTTTCCTTTTTTTTTTCTCTTTGTTTCTGTTCCCTCTCTCATTGTTGCTGCTGTTGTTTTGGTTTGGAGAGTGCTTTTTGGAAATCTTAAAGGGGAAGGACAGGTCACTTAGACCAGAAGCAGGGAATCTGGGGATCTCTGGGCACTCTAACCCCCTGGGCAGCAGGGAGCACAGAGGCCCCTTACAGAGATAAATAGTCTCCTGGCCGCTCCCCCTCCAACGGGGCTGCACCATTTTGGAGGAACAGCCCAAGCCAGGCCAAGCCCACAGCAACAGCGGAGATAAACCCCAAAGCAACTGGGCAGGAAGCAGAAGCCCTGTCTGCGCACAGCTGCCCAGCACAAGCCACTAGAGGTCGCTATTCTCCCAGGAAAAGGCTACAAACCAACAAGAAGGGAAGCTCTTCCAGCGGTCACTTGTACCAGCTCTGCAAACTATCTCTATCACCATGAAAAGGCAAAACTACAGGCAGACAAAGATCACAGACAACACCTGAGAAGGAGACAGACCTAACTAGTCTTCCTGAAAAAGAATTCAAAATAAAAATCATGAACATGCTGACAGAGATGCAGAAAAAAATGCAAGAGCAATGGGATGAGATGCAGAGAAAAATGCAAGAGCAGTGGGATGAAGTCCGGAAGGAGATCACAGATGTCAGGAAAGAGATCACAGAAGTGAAACAATCCCTGGAAGGATTTATAAGCAGAATGGATAAGATGCAAGAGGCCATTGAAGGAATAGAAGCCAGAGAACAGGAACATATAGAAGCTGACATAGAGAGAGATAAAAGGATCTCCAGGAATGAAACAACACTAAGAGAAATATGTGACCAATACAAAAGGAAAAACATTCGTATTATAGGGATACCAGAAGAGGAAGAAAGAGGAAAAGGGATAGAAAGTGTCTTTGAAGAAATAATTGCTGAAAACTTCCCCAAACTGGGGGAGGAAATAATCGAACAGACCATGGAATTATACAGAACCCCCAACAGAAAGGATCCAAGGAGGACAACACCAAGACACATAATAATTAAAATGGCAAGGATCAAGGACAAGGAAAGAGTTTTAAAGGCAGCTAGAGAGAAAAAGGTCACCTATAAAGGAAAACCAATCAGGCTAACATCAGACTTCTCAACAGAAACCCTACAGGCCAGAAGAGAATGGCATGATATACTTAATGCAATGAAACAGAACGGCCTTGAACCAAGGATACTGTATCCAGCACGACTATCATTTAAATATGATGGTGGGATCAAACAATTCCCAGACAAGCAAAAGCTGAGGGAATTTGCTTCCCACAAACCACCTCTACAGGGCATCCTACAGGGACTGCTCTAGATGGGAGCACCCCTAAAAAGAGCACAGAACAAAACACACAACATATGAAGAATGGAGGAGGAGGAATAAGAAGGGAGAGAAGAAAAGACTCTCCAGACAGTGTATATAACAGCTCAATAAGCGAGCTAAGTTAGGCAGTAAGATACTAAAGAAGCTAACCTTGAACCTTTGGTAACCACGAATCTAAAGCCTGCAATGGCAATAAGTACATATCTTTCAATAGTCACCCTAAATGTAAATGGACTTAATGCACCAATCAAAAGACATAGAGTAATAGAATGGATAAAAAAGCAAGACCCATCTATATGCTGCTTACAAGAAACTCACCTTAAACCCAAAGATAAGCATAGACTAAAAGTCAAGGGATGGAAAAACATATTTCAGGCAAACAACAGTGAGAAGAAAGCAGGGGTTGCAGTACTAATATCAGACAAAATAGACTTCAAAACAAAGAAAGTAACAAGAGATAAAGAAGGCCACTACATAATGATAAAGGGCTTAGTCCAACAAGAGGATATAACCATTCTAAATATATATGCACCCAATACAGGAGCACCAGCATATGTGAAGCAAATACTAACAGAACTAAAGAGGGAAATAGACTGCAATGCATTCATTGTAGGAGACTTCAACACACCACTCACCCCAAAGGATAGATCCACCGGGCAGAAAATAAGTATAGACACACAGGCACTGAACAACACACTAGAACAGATGGACCTAATAGACATCTATAGAACTTTACATCCAAAAGCAACAGGATATACATTCTTCTCAAGTGCACATGGAACATTCTCCAGAATAGACCACATACTAGCTCACAAAAAGAGCCTCAGTAAATTCCACAATATTGAAATTCTACCAACCAATTTTTCAGACCACAAAGGTATAAAAGTAGAAATAAATTCTACAAAGAAAACAAAAAGGCTCACAAACACATGGAGGCTTAACAACATGCTACTAAATAATCAATGGATCAATGAACAAATCAAAATAGAGATCAAGGAATATATAGAAACAAATGACAACAACAACACTAAGCCCCAACTTCTGTGGGATGCAGCGAAAGCAGTCTTAAGAGGAAAGTATATAGCAATCCAGGCACACTTGAAGAAGGAAGAACAATCCCAAATGAATAGTCTAACATCACAACTATTAAAACTGGAAAAAGAAGAACAAATGAGGCCTAAAGTCAGTAGAAGGAGGGACATAATAAAGATCAGAGAAGAAATAAACAAAATTGAGAAGAATAAAACAATAGCAAAAATCAACGAAACCAAGAGCTGGTTCTTTGAGAAAATAAACAAAATAGATAAGCCTCTAGCCCAACTTATTAAGAGAAAAAGAGAGTCAACACAAATCAACATAATCAGAAATGAGAATGGAAAAATCACGACAGACTCCACAGAAATACAAAGAATTATTAAAGACTACTATGAAAACCTATATGCCAACAAGCTGGAAAACCTAGAAGAAATGGACAACTTCCTAGAAAAATACAACCTCCCAAGACTGACCAAGGAAGAAACACAAAAGTTAAACAAACCAATTACAAGCAAAGAAATTGAAACAGTAATCAAAAAACTACCCAAGAACAAAACCCCGGGGCCGGACGGATTTACCTCGGAATTTTATCAGACACACAGAGAAGACATAATACCCATTCTCCTTAAAGTGTTCCACAAAATAGAAGAAGAGGGAATACTCCCAAACTCATTCTATGAAGCCAACATCACCCTAATACCAAAACCAGGAAAAGACCCCACCAAAAAAGAAAATTACAGACCAATATCCCTGATGAATGTAGATGCAAAAATACTCAATAAAATATTAGCAAACAGAATTCAACAGTATATCAAAAGGATCATACACCATGACCAAGTGGGGTTCATCCCAGGGATGCAAGGATGGTACAACATTCGAAAATCCATCAACATCATCCACCACATCAACAAAAAGAAAGACAAAAACCACATGATCATCTCCATAGATGCTGAAAAAGCATTTGACAAAATTCAACATCCATTCATGATAAAAACTCTCAGCAAAATGGGAATAGAGGGCAAGTACCTCAACATAATAAAGGCCATATATGATAAACCCACAGCCAGCATTATACTGAACAGCGAGAAGCTGAAAGCATTTCCACTGAGATCGGGAACCAGACAGGGATGCCCACTCTCCCCACTGTTATTTAACATAGTACTGGAGGTCCTAGCCACGGCAATCAGACAAAACAAAGAAATACAAGGAATCCAGATTGGTAAAGAAGAAGTTAAACTGTCACTATTTGCAGATGATATGATACTGTACATAAAAAACCCTAAAGACTCCACTCCAAAACTACTAGAACTGATATCGGAATACAGCAAAGTTGCAGGATACAAAATCAACACACAGAAATCTGTAGCTTTCCTATACACTAACAATGAATCAATAGAAAGAGAAATCAGGAAAACAATTCCATTCACCATTGCATCAAAAAGAATAAAATACCTAGGAATAAACCTAACCAAGGAAGTGAAAGACTTATACTCTGAAAACTACAAGTCACTCTTAAGAGAAATTAAAGGGGACACTAATAAATGGAAACTCATCCCATGCTCATGGCTAGGAAGAATTAATATCGTCAAAATGGCCATCCTGCCGAAAGCAATATACAAATTTGATGCAATCCCTCTCAAATTACCAGCAACATTCTTCAATGAATTGGAACAAATAATTCAAAAATTCATATGGAAACACCAAAGACCCCGAATAGCCAAAGCAATCCTGAAAAAGAAGAATAAAGTAGGGGGGATCTCACTCCCCAACTTCAAGCTCTACTACAAAGCCATAGTAATCAAGACAATTTGGTACTGGCACAAGAACAGAGCCACAGACCAGTGGAACAGATTAGAGACCCCAGAAATTAACCCAAACATATATGGTCAATTAATATTTGATAAAGGAGCCATGGACATACAATGGCAAAATGACAGTCTCTTCAACAGATGGTGCTGGCAAAACTGGACAGCTACATGTAGGAGAATGAAACTGGACCATTGTCTAACCCCATATACAAAGGTAAACTCAAAATGGATCAAAGACCTGAATGTAAGTCACGAAACCATTAAACTCTTGGAAAAAAACATAGGCAAAAACCTCTTAGATATAAACATGAGTGATCTCTTCTTGAACATATCTCCCCGGGCAAGGAAAACAACAGCAAAAATGAGCAAGTGGGACTACATTAAGCTGAAAAGCTTCTGTACAGCGAAAGACACCATCAATAGAACAAAAAGGAACCCTACAGTATGGGAGAATATATTTGAAAATGACAGATCTGATAAAGGCTTGACGTCCAGAATATATAAAGAGCTCACATGCCTCAACAAACAAAAAACAAATAACCCAATTAAAAAATGGGCAGAGGAACTGAACAGACAGTTCTCCAAAAAAGAAATACAGATGGCCAAGAGACACATGAAAAGATGCTCCACATCGCTAATTATCAGAGAAATGCAAATTAAAACTACAATGAGGTATCACCTCACACCAGTAAGGATAGCTGCCATCCAAAAGACAAACAACAACAAATGTTGGCGAGGCTGTGGAGAAAGGGGAACCCTCCTACACTGCTGGTGGGAATGTAAATTAGTTCAACCATTGTGGAAAGCAGTATGGAGGTGCATCAAAATGCTCAAAACAGACCTACCATTTGACCCAGGAATTCCACTCCTAGGAATTTACCCTAAGAACGCAGCAATCAAGTTTGAGAAAGACAGATGCACTCCTATGTTTATCGCAGCACTATTTACAATAGCCAAGAATTGGAAGCAACCTAAATGTCCATCTGTAGATGAATGGATAAAGAAGATGTGGTACATATACACAATGGAATACTACTCAGCCATAAGAAGTGGAAAAATCCAACCATTTGCAGCAACATGGATGGAGCTGGAGAGTATTATGCTCAGTGAAATAAGCCAAGCGGAGAAAGAGAAATACCAAATGATTTCACTCATCTGAGGAGTATAGGAACAAAGGAAAAACTGAAGGAACAAAACAGCAGCAGAATTACAGAACCCAAAAATGGACTAACAGGTACCAAAGGGAAAGGAACTGGGGAGGAAGGGTGGGCAGGGAGGGATAAGGGGGGGGAAGAAGAAGGGGGGTATTAAGATTAGCATGCATGGGGGGGAGGGAGAAAGGGGAGGGTGGGCTGCACAACACAGAGAGGACAAGTAGTGACTCTACCACATTTTGCTAAGCTGATGGACAGTAACCGTAATGTGGTTGTTAGGGGGGACCTGATATAGGGGAGAGCATAGTAAACATAGTATTCTTCAGGTAAGTGTAGATTAAAAATTTAAAAAAAAAAAAGAAAGAAAGAAAGAATAGGGGGATTACTCCTTAACAGGATAAAACTATTGGTAAATCAAAGATCAACGCATGCTTTAAATATCCTTAATGTTGATCACTTAAAGGGTGTCAGATGATCAGCTATGGAGGTACTCTTTTCTGATAATATTCCTTTCTCTTAATTAAAAAAAAAAAAAAGAAAGCAGTTACTGTGTGCTGACCTCCAATGAGTTCTGCACAGTGGTATAGAGGGCATGTCAAAGTGTGGGCAAAGGGTCTGTTTGTTTCTACGCAGAAGATCAAGGCCTAGCTTGGATACCCAGAAAATGAACTAAGATATGATATGAGGAGGAGCTTCCGGCATCAGCACTCTCTGGAGGACTCGTGCCGGGTGATGATCATCAAAAAGCCTCCACAGGGATCCGGACGATGCTGCGGTTGTGGCTGCATCCAGCCCACCATCTCCTGGACTTGCCATAAGAAGGAGGAGGGAGATGTCTAGGCTGGCATGTGCATACAGTGAGACAACGAATTTGACTGGATCTGTACTGTTGGAACTCAACCAGGAGTTGGGAGGGGTGCAAGTTGTAGCACCCCAAAATCTCATGACTATAGACTATCTATGGTTAAAAGAACATATGGGATGTGAACAGATCCCAGAAATGGGCTGCTTTAATTTGTCTGATGGTTCAAGTACAGTTGGACAATATCCATCATATCATAGATAAATTTTCACAAATGCCTAGGGTGCCTAAATGGTTTTCTTGGCTTCACTGGAGATGGCTGGTAATTATAGATTTGCTGTGTTTATGTCACCGTATTCCTATTATGTTAATATGTGTGTGCAAATTAGTTAGTAGTTTAAAACCTATACATACTTAAGGTACTATACAAGAAGATATGTCAAAGAAATAATCAATCCTCCCAAGTTTCCTTCATATGCTACATCTATAGCTTTTCTTCTTCCTTCCTAATTACAAACCTTAAATAGAATTCGTGCCTCATATCGAATTTACCGAGTATCATAATTCCTCCAGGTGGTAAAGATACCTCGAGACAAGTGCTGGGCATAGAAGCCACAGGGCATAAATCTGCAAAGAAGTAAAAAGCTAACCTTTGCAAACAATATGGCTTCTCTCTCACTTACCAACTTTACATTTCCCTGTATGGCCCCGGAAGATGACTGGTTAGCCAGAGACGGGTAAGATTCCTCAAGGGAGGAACAACCTAAGACAGGCACAGTCGCAGGGGGGCCATCAGGTGAGAATTTGGGGATCAACAGAGGTGAGGCTCAGAACCTCACCCCCCCTGCTTTGAGAGAAATCTTCTGCATCCGTGGATGTCTTGCTGCCCTTGTCTAGCCTGGATTAATACTTAGTCCATAGGCACACACCTGATCATCTGATCATCTATATTTGCCTTCTTACAGCACTAAACTATGTTTTCTACCTTTATCTTGCATCTACCTACCACTTCAGCATTTTATTAAAAATAAAAATAATAATAATAATAGGAGAAATGTGGGATCAACATATAAATCAAGTACAAAAATCAAATGAATATTCATATTTGACCTGATGGTTTATAGGTCATATTGCATGATCAAAACCGAAAGTTTCTGTGATGAATGCCCTTGTACTGTTCACCATGTAAGAATTTATTCACTCTGTAAGAATTCGTTCACCATGTAAGAACTTGTTCGTTATGCTTCAGAAGATTGGAGACTGACGAGAATTAGGCTTGAGATGGATTAATGATTGTACATTGAGCATTGACCCCCCTATACTGAATTTTATTGTTGTTAACAACCATTTGATCAATAAATATGAGAGATGCCCTCTCAAAAAAAAAAAAAAATACATCAAGAGGATCATACACCATGATCAAGTGGTATTCATCTCAGGGATGCAAGGATGGTACATTAGAAAATCCATCAATATCACCCACCACATCAACAAAAAGGACAAAAACCACATGATTATCTCCATAGATGCTGAAAAAGGATTTGATAAAACTCAACATCCATTCATGATAAAAACTCTCAACAAAATGGGCATAGAGGGCAAGTACCTCAACACAATAAAAGCCATATATGAAAAACCCACAACCACCATCATATTTCACAGTGAGATGCTGAAAGCTTGTCCTTTAATATCAGGAATAAGACAAGGATGCCCACTCTCTCCACTTTTATTCAACATAGCTCTGGAGGTCCTAGCCACAGCAATTAGACAAAACAAAGAAATAAAAGGCATCCAGATTGGCAAGGAAGAAGTTAAACTTACTGTTAGCAGATAACATGATTTTGTACATAAAAAACCCTAAATAATCCACTCCAGAACTACTAGATCTAATATCTGAATTCAGTAAGGTTGCAGGATACAAAATTTATATGCAGAAGTCTGTTGCATCCCTATACACTAATGACAAACTAGCAGAAAGAAAAATCAGGAAAATAATTCCATTCACAATTGCATCAAAAAGAATAAAATACTTAGGAATAAACCTAACCAAAGAAGTGAAAGACCTATACTCTGAAAACTATAAGACACTCATGAGAGAAAATACAGAATATACCAATAAATGGAAATACATCCTGTGGTCATGGATAGGTAGAATTAATATTGTCAAAATGGCCATCCTGCCGGAAGCAATCTACAGATTCACTGCAATTCTTATTAAAATACCAACAGCATTCTTCAACGAACTGGAGAAAATCATTCTAAAATTCATATGGAACCACAGAAGACCACAAATAGCCAAAGCAACCCTGAGAAGGAAGAATAAACCTGGGGGGATTATGCTCTCCAACTTCAAGCTCTATGACAAAGTCACAGTAATCAAGACATTTTGTTACTGGCACAAGAACAGACCAATAGACCAATGAAACAGACTAGAGAGCCCAGATATAAACCCAACCATATATGGTCAATTAATATATGATAAAGGAGCCATGGACATACAATGGGGAAATAGCCTCTTCAAAAACTGGTGTTGGCAAAACTGGACAGCTACATGCCAGAGAATGAAACTGGATTGGTTTCTAAACCCATACACAAAAGTAAACTCAAAATGGATCAAAGACCTGAATGTAAGCCATGAAACTATAAAACTGTTAGAAGACAGCACAACACAGGCAAAAATCTCCTGAATTTAAACATGAGCAACTTTTTCCTGAATGCATGTCCCCAAGCAAGGGAAACAAAAGCAAAAATGAACACATGGGACTACATCATACTAAAAAAGCTTCTGTACAGCAAAGGCACCATCAGGTGAACAAAAAGACATCCTACAGTATGGGAGAATATATTTGTAAATGACGTATCCGACAAGAGGGTAACATCCAAATTATATAAAGAACTCACATGCCTCAACACCTGAAAAGCAAATAACCCAATTAAAAATGGCCGGAGGATATGAAGAGACAGTTCTCCAAAGAAGAAATTCAGATGGCCAACAGGCACATGAAAAGATGCTCCACATCGCTAATTATCAGGGAAATGCAAATAAAAACCACAATGAGGTATCACCTGACACCAGTTAGGATGGCCAGCATCAAAAAGACTAAGAAGAACAAATGCTGGTGAGGATGCAGAGAAAGGGAAACCCTCCCACACTGCTGGTGGGAATGTAAACTAGTTCAACCATTGTGGAAAGCAGTACGGAGGATCCTCAAAAAACTAAAAATAGAAATATCATTTGACCCGGGAATTCCACTCCTAGGAATTTACCCAAAGAATTCAAGTTCTTAGGTCCTATAACACATATGAACCTCTATGTTTTTTGCAGCACTATTTACAATAGCCAAGAAATGGAAGCAACCTGTGTCTGTCAGTAGGTGAATAGATAAAGAAGAGGTGGTATGTATACACAATGGAATACTATTCAGCCATAAGAAAGAAACAAATCTTACCATTTGCAACAACATGGATGGAGCTAGAGGGTATTAGGCTCAGTGAAATAAGCCAGGCAGAGGAAGACAAGTACCAAATGATTTCACTCATTTGTGGAGTATAACAATGAAGCATAACTAAGGGAACAAAACAGCAGCAGACTCACAGACTCCAAGAAGGGATTAGCCATTACCAAAAGGGACGGGTGGGAGTGGGTAGGTGGGGAGGGAGGGAAAAAGGGTTTGAGGGGTATTATGATTGGCACACATGGTGTGGGGGGTATCATGGGGAAGATATTGTAGGACAGAGAAGACACGTAGTGACTATGTGGCATCTTACTACCCTGATGGACAGTGACTGCAATTGGGTATGGGGGGAGAATTGATAATATGGGTGAGTGTCATAACATTGATTTTTCATGTGAAACCTTAGAGTGTATATCAATAATACCTTAATAAAAATTGAGGGAAAAAAATAGATTAACAACAATAACTGATATTAGAGCAGAACAATTATATCAAATTGCTGTAATAAAATTTAAGTGAATATTGTCTCTGTTAACATATCTTATAGTACTGTACATACCCTGCTAGTGGAATGTGAGATGATAAAATGTCTCCATGATGAGAAGTGAGGTGAGTGAGGTAGGCATTGTGATGAGTGTTAGGATCTGTTCACCTTCTGACAATATGTCAGGAGGATCATCTGCTTGGTTACCTGAAATTTTAGGAAGTCCATTTGTGGATAAAGGGCACTACTGTGGTTTCTTTTGCCAAAAACTTTTTTTAAAAAAAGTATTATTGATATACACTCTTATGTTGGTTTCAAATATACAGCACACTGGTTCAAAATTACCCATATTATTAAATCCTCACCCCTTCTAGCACAGTTGTTATATAATAATGTAGGAAGATGTTACCAAATCATTAACTATATTCTCTATGTTATA
The DNA here is from genome assembly GCF_040802235.1 of Manis javanica. NCBI lineage: Eukaryota > Metazoa > Chordata > Mammalia > Pholidota > Manidae > Manis > Manis javanica. The sequence continues at coordinate 38,024,210 of NC_133168.1, forward strand.
CTACCTTCCCCATGACCAGCTTATATTGTGATTGTGAATTATCACGCCCCTTATCATTTTCACCCTCCCATCCCATGCACCCAGCCTCTACCCCTAGGAAATCACTAGTCCCTTCCCTGCGTCTATGAGTTTACTGCTATTTGTTCCTTCTGTTTTACTTTGTTTTTATACTCCACAAATAAGCTAAATCATATGGTATTTGTCTTTCTCCACCTGGCTTATTTTACTGAGCATAATACCCTCCAGATCCATCCATGATATTGCAAATGGGAGGATTTGTTTCTTTCTTATGGCTGAACAATATTCCATTCTGTGTATGTACCACATCTTCTTTGTCCATTCATCTACTGATGGACACTTAGGTTGCTTCCATATCTTGGCTATAACAAATAGTGCAGTGATAAACATAAGGGTGCATATGTCTTTTCAAATCAGGGATTTTGTTTTCTTTGGGTGAATTCTTAGGAGTGGAATTTCTTTGTCAAATGGTGTTTTTACTTTAAGGTTTTAGAGTTATCTCCATATTGCATTTCACAATAGTTGCACAAATTTACATTCCCACCAACAGTGTAGGAGGGTTCCCATTTTTCCGCATCCTTGCCAGTATTTGTTACTTACTGTCTTTTGGATAGTGGCCATCCTAACTGGTGTGAGGTGCTATTTCATTATGGTTTTAATTTGCATTTCCTTGATGATTAGCAATGTGGAACATCTTTTCATGTGCCTGTTGGCCATTTTTTTTCTTTTTTGGAGAAGTGTCTGTTCAGATCCTCTGCCCATTTTTTAATTGTATTATTTGTTTATGGGGGTTGAGGTGTATGAGTTTTATATACGTTTTGGATGCTAACACTTTATCAGATGAATCAGTTATGAATATATTCTCCCAAAATGTAGGATGTCTTTTTGTTCTGCAGAGGCTATACTTTGTTGTACAGTTTTTAGTTTGATGTAGTCCCACTTACTCATTTTTTATTTTGTTTCCCATGTGTAAGATTTTCCCAGAAAAAAATTGCTCATGCTTATTATGTTCAAAAAGTTTTTGCCTATGTTGTATTCGAAGAGTTTATGGTTTCATGACTTACATACAGGTCTTTAATCCATTTCAAGTTTATTTTTTTGTATACAGTTAGAAAATTACCCATTTTCATTATCTTACATATAGCTTCCAGTTTTGCCTATACCAGTTATTGAAGAGGTTCTTTTCCCCACTGTAAAATTTATCATATATTAATTGGCAATTTATGTGTGGGTTTATATCTGGACTCTCTATTCTGTTCCATTGATCTATGGGTCTGTTCTAGGGCTAGTGCCAAATTGTTTTCATTACTGTAGCTTTGTAGTAGAGCCTGAAGTCAGAGAGCATAATCCCCCCTGCTTTGTTCTTCTTTCTGAGGATTCCTTTGGCTATTTGGAGTCTTTGGGGGTTACATATGAATTTTAGAAGTGTTTGTTCTAGTTCATTGAAGAATGCTGTTGGTATTTTGATAGGGATTGCATTGAATCTGTAAGTTGCTTTGGGCATGATGGCAATTTTGACAATAATAATTCTTCCTATCCATGCGCATGGAATAGATTTCCATTTATTTGTGTCTTCTTTAATTTCTCTCATGAATGTCTTATAGTTTTCAGAGTACAATTCTTTGAGCCCCTTCATTAGGTTTATTCCTAGGTATTTTATTATTTTTTATGCTATTGAAATGGAGGTGTTTTCCTGATTTTGCTTTCTGCTAGTTTGTTTTTTAGTATGTAGGAATGCAGCATATTACTGTGTATTAATTTTCTATCCTGCAACTTTTCTGAATTCTGTTACTCATTTTAATAGTCTTTCTGTGGAGTGTTTAGGGTTTTCTATGTATAATATCATGTCATCTGGAAATATTGACAGTCTAATTTCTTCCTTATAAATTTGGATGCCTTTATCTTTTTGTGTTGTCTGACTGCCATAGCTAGGACCTCCAGTACTATGTTGAATAAAAGCTGTGAAAGTGGACATCCTTGTCTTCTTCCCCATCTTAGAGGAAAAGCTTTCAACCTTTTGCTGTTCAGTGGTGCTGGCTATGGGTTTGTCGTATATGCTTTGCTGAACAATTTGAGAATAAGTTGCAGACATAAGACAGAGTACACCTAAATATGTTGATAAATATCTTCTAAGAATAAAGGCATTCCCCTATATAACAATAACGGTATTCTTTTTTTACTTTTATTTGTTTTATTGTTTTATTTATATTTTGGTATCATTAATATACAGTTACATGAGCAACATTATGGTTACTAGACTTCCCCATTATCAAGTCCCCACCATATACCCCATTACATTCACTGTCCATCTGCATAGTAAGATGCTACAAAATCACTACTTGTCTTCTCTGTGTTATACTGCCTTCCACGTGCCCCCCCCTACATTATGTGTGCTAATAGCAATGGCCCCTTTTCACTCTTATCCCTCCCTTACCACCCATCCTTCCCAGTCCCTTCCCCTTTAGTAACTGTTACTCCATTCTTGGGTTCTGTGAGTCTCCTGTTGTATTGTTCCTTCAGTTTATCCTTTGTTCTTATACTCCACAGATGAGTGAAATCATTTGATACTTGACTTTCTTGCCTGGCTTATTTCACGGGGCATAATACCCTCTAGCTCCATCCATGTTGTTGCAAATGGTAGGATTTGTTTTCTTCTTATGGCTGAATAATATTCCATTTTGTATATGTACCACATCTTCTTTATCCATTCATCTACTGATGGACACTTAGGTTGCTTCCATTTCTTGGCTATACATAGGGGTGCATCTGTCTTTTTCAAACTGGGCTTCTGCTTTCTTAGGGTGAATTCCTAGGAGTGGAATTCCTGGGTCAAATGGTATTTCTATTTTAGTTTTTTGAGGAACCTCCATACTACTTTCCACAATGGTTGAACTAGTTTACATTCCCACCAGCAGTGTAGGAGGGTGCCCCTTTCTCCACAACCTCTCCAACACTTTTTGTTATTTGTCTTTTGGATGTTGGCCATCCTAACTTGTGTGAGGTGATATCTTATTGTGGTTTTAATTTGCATTTCTCTGATGATTAGTGAAGTGAAGCATATTTTCATGTGTCTGTTGGCCATCTGAATTTCTTCTTTGGAGAAGTGTCTGTTCACTTCCTCTGCCCATTTTTTAATTGGTTTATTTGCTTTTGGTTTGTTGAGGTGTGTGAGCTCTGTATATGATTTGGATGTCAACTCCTTATCAGATATGTCATTTATGAATATACTATCTAATACTGTAGGATATCTTTTTCTTCTACTGATGGTGTCCTTTGCTGTACAGAAGCTTTTCAGCTTGATATAGTCACGCTTGTTCATGTTTAATTTTGTTTCCCTTACCTGGGGAGATATGTTCATGAAGTTGCTCATGTTTATTTCCAATAGATTATTGTCTGTTTTTTTCCAAGAGTTTTATGATTTCATGTCTTACATTCAGGTCATTGATCCATTTTGAGTTTACTTTTGTGTATGGGGTTAGACAATAATCCAGTTTCATTCTCTTACATGTAGCTGTCCAGTTTTGCAAACACCAGTTATTGAAGAGGCTGCCATTTCCCCATTGTATATCCATGGCTTTATTGTGTATTAATTGACCATATATGCTTGGGTTAATATCTGGACTCTCTGTTCTGTTCCACTGGTCTATGGGTCTGTTCTTCTGCTAGTACCAAATTGTCTTGATTACTGTGGCTTTGTAGTAGAGCTTGAAGTTGGGAAGTGAGATCCTCCCTGCTTTATTCTTCCTTCTCAGGATTGCTTTGGCTATTCAGTGTCTTTTGTGCTTCCGTATGAATTTTCAAACTATTTGTTCCAGTTTGTTGAAGAATGCTATTGGTATTTTGATAGGATTTGCATTGATTCTGTAGATTGCTTTAGGCAGGATGGCCATTTTTACAATATTAATTCTTCCTACCCAAGAGCTTGGGATGAATTTACATTTATTAATGTCCTCTTTAATTTCTTTTAAGAGTATCTTGTACTGTTCAGGGTATAGGTCTTTCACTTTCTTGGTTAGGATTATTCCTAGGTATTTTGTTCTTTTTGATGCAATTGTGAATGTAACTGTTTTCCTGATTTCTCTTTCTGCTAGTTCATCATTAGTGTATAGGAATACAACTGGTTTTTGTGTATTAATTTTGTATCCTGTAACTTTGCTGAATTCTGATATTAGTTCTAGTAGTTTTGGAGTGTTTAGGGATTTTTATGTACAATATCTTTTCATCTGCACACAGTGGGAATTTAACTTCTTCCTTACCAATCTGTATGTCTTTTATTTGTGTTGTCTGATTGCTGTGGCTTGGACTTTTTTTATGTTGAATAAAAGTGGGGAGAGTGGGCATCCTTGTCTTGTTCCTGATCTTAGAGAAAAAGCTTTCAGCTTCTTGCTGTTATATTATGATGGCTGTTGGTCTGTCATATATGGCCTTTATTATGTTGACTTACTTGCCCTCTATACCCATTTTCTTGAGATTTTTTATCATGAATGGATGTAGAATTTTGTTGAATGTTTTTCAGCACCTATGGAGATGATCATGTGCTTTTTGTCCCTCTTTTTGTTGATGTACTGGATGATGTTAATGGATTTTGGAATGTTTTGTCATCATTGCATCCCTGAGCTGAATTCCACTTGATCATGGTGTATGATCCTCTTGATGTATTTTTGAATTTGGTTTGCTAATATTTTGTTGAGTACTTTGCATCTTATTTCATCATGATATTCATCTTTTTTTCGTTTTTTTTTTACTTAATTTTCTTTTTTTGTGGTGTCTTTGCCTGGTTTTGATGCTAGGGTGATGCTGGCTTCATAGATGAGTTTGGGAGTATTCTCTCCTGTTCTAGTTTTTAGAAAATATTAAGGAGAATGGGTATTATGTCTTCTCTAAATGTCTGATAAAATTCAGCAGTGAATACATCTGGTCCAGTGGGTTTGTTCTTGGGTAGTTGTTCGATTACCAATTCAATTTCATTGCTGCTGGCAATTAGTCTGTTTAGATTTTCTGTTTCATCCTGGGTCAGTCTTGGAAGGTTCTATTTTTCTAGAAAGTTGTCCATTTCTTCTTGGTTATCCAGTTTGTTAGTATATAGATTTTCAGAGTATTCTCTTATAATTCTTTGTATTTTTTTGGTGTCCATAGTGATATTTCCTTTCTCATTTCTGATTCTGTTTGTAGATTCTCTTTTTCTCTTAATAAGTCTTGCTAGGAGTTTATCTATTATGTTTATTTTCTCAAAGAACCTGCTGTTGGTTTCATTAATTTTTTCTATTTCTTTGTTATTCTCAATTTTATTTATTTTTCTCTGATTTTTATTATGTCCCTTCTGCTGAAGTTGGCCCTCATTTATTCTTCTTTTTCCAGTTTCAGCAATTGTGAATTTAGAATATTCATTTGGTATTGTTTTTCCTTCTTAAATAGGCCTGGATTGCTATATACTTTCCTCTTCGAACTGCCTTCACTGTGCCTCACAGAAGTTGGGGCATTGGGCTCTTGTTTTCATTTGTCTCCATATATTGCTTGATCTCTCTCTTAGTTTGGTCATTGATCCATTGATTATTTAGGAGCATGTTATTAAGCCTCCATGTGTTTGTGAGCCTTTTTGTTTTCTTTGAACAATTTATTTCTTGTTACATACCTTTGTGATCTGAGAATTTGGTTGGTAGGTTTTCAATCTTTTTAAATTTACTGATTGTCTTTGTGGCCCACTAAGTGGTCTATTCTGGGAAATGTTCCATGTTTACTTGAGAAGAATGTTTATCCTGTGCTTTTGGGTGTAAAGTTCTGTAGATGTCTGTTAGGTCCATCTGTTCTTATGTATTGTTCAGTGCCTCTGTGTCCTTACTTCTTTTCTGACTGGTTGATCTGTCCTTTGGAGTGAGTGGTGTGCTGAAGTCTCCTAAAATGAATGCATTGCATTATGTTCCCCCCTTTAATTCTGCTAGTATTTGTTTCAGATATGTAGGTGCTCCTGTGTTGGGTGCATAGACATTGATAATTGTTATATCCTCTTGTTTGACTACCCCCTTTATCATTATGTAATGTTCTGTTTTATCTCTTGTTACTTTCTTTGTTTAAAAGCCTATTTTTTCTGGTATAAGTACTGCAACACCTGCTTTTTACTCCCTATTATTTGCATGAAATATCTTTTCCATCCCTTCACTTTCAGTCTGTGTATGTCTTTGGGTTTGACATGAGTCTCTTGTAGACAGCATATAGAAGGGTCTTGCTTTTTATCCTTTCTATTACTCTATGTTTTTTGATTGGTGCATTCAATCCATTTACATTTAGGGTGATTATTGATAGATATGTACTTATTGCCATTGCAGGCTTTGGATTCATGGTTACCAAAGATTCAACGGCAGCTTCTTTACTATCTGTCTAACTTAACTCACTTATTACACTATTATAAACACAGTTTGATGATTTTTTATTTCTCTCCCTTCTTTTTCTTCCCCCTTCACTCTGTAAATGTTGGGTGTTTTATTCTGTCATCTTTTGTGTTTCCCTTGACTGATTTTGTGGATAGCTGATTTTAATTTTGCATTTAGATAGTATTTGGCTTCTCTACTTTCTTTGCTGTGGCTTTATTTTCTCTGGTGACATCTTTCTAGCCTTAGAAGCACTTCCATCTAGAGCAGTCCCTTTAAAATACACAGTAGAGATGGTTTGTGGGAGGTAAATTCCCTCAACTTTTGCTTATCTGGGAATTGTTTGATCCCTCCTTCAAATTTAAATAAACATCTAGCTGGATACAGTATTCTTGGTTCAAGGCCCTTCTGTTTCACTGTATTGAATATATCATGCCATTCTCTTATGGCCTGTAAGGTTTCTACTGAGAAGTCTGGTGATAGCCTCATGGGTTTTCCTTTGTAGGTGATCTTTTTTCTCTCTCTGGCTGCTTTTAATACTCTGTCCTTGTCTTTCATCTTTGCTATTTTAATTATTATATGTCTTGGTGTCCTCCTTGGGAAATCTGTGGCCTTCCAAGGTCTAAGAGACTATTTCCTTCCTCAGATTGGGGAATTTTTCAGCAGTTACTTCTTCAAAGACACTTTCTATACCTTTTTCTCTCTCTTCTTCTTCTGGTACCCCTATAATGCAAATATTGTTCCATTTGGATTGATCACACATTTCTCTTAATATTCTTCCTTTCCTAGAGATCTTTTTCTCTCTCTCTGCCTCAGCTTCTCTGTATTTCTGTTCTATTATTTCTATTCCATTAAGTCTCTAGCACATCATCCAGTCTGCTCTTAAATCCTTCCATTGTTTCATTTCTGTTATCTCCTTCCAGAATTCATCCCTTAGCTCTTACATATTTCTCTGTAGCTCCATCAGCATGCTTATGCTTTTTATTTTGAATTCTTTTACAGGAATATTGGTGATTTCAGTCTCACCAGGCCCTCTCTCTTGGATTTAGGGATAATGGACTGAACAAGGTCCTTTTCATGGTGATGGAAGTGATCGCTGGTGAGTGGCACATGTGTTAGCTTGGAGAACAAAGTCCCTTCCTGCTTGTTGGTCACCTTGCCTGTCTCTGCTGCCTGTTCATTAAAACACACACAGGGAGCAGCCTCTGGGTTAATTCCCTGAGCTGCTATGGGAAGGGTGGGCCTTGGGATGGCCTAGTGCACTTTTGGGATTTGTAGGTGAACAGCATGTGTTCTTCCACTAGAATGGTGTCCCTTCATGCTTTCAGGACTTTGCGCTGGTCTCCACTGCCTGTGCCATTCAACCACACACACAGGGTGCAGCCTCTGGGTTCATCCCCTGAGCTTCCATGGATGGAGCAGCCATTGGGATGACCTAGGACACTGGTGGGGGGGTCACAGGCAAGCAGCACATGTTCACTGTGAGAACAGAGCCCCTACATGCTTCACAGACTCCATGCCAATTTCCTATGCCAGTGCTATTCAGCCGTGTGCAGGGGGCAGCCTCTGGCTTGATCCTCTGAACTGCTGTGGGTGGAGTGGCCCTCGGGATGGCCTAGGCCATGGGCAGGGGTTGCAGGTGAGCAGCATATGTCCACCATGAGAATAAAGCCCCTTTGTGCCTTCCGGGTTCTGCACCAGTTTCTGTTGTCTGTGTCAGTTGATTGCAGGCAGGGGGCAGCCTCTAGGTCTGGCGCAGTTAGCCATGCATTGGGAGAAGCCTCTGTATGGTTGCTGTGATCGGGGCTGTTCCCCAGTTGCTCTGCAGGAATGGTGAATCAGGCGGTTCACTTGCAGTGCTGGTGGGAGGGAATGAACAGCAGGCTGCTTATCGCTCTTAGGGGCTTTGGTGCTGCTTTGCCACCAGGGGGTTAGGGCACCTGAATTTCTGGTTATTTAGTAGCCCTGTGCTTCCACTCCCTCCCCACTCTGATTCTTATCTTCCCAACGCTGAGCTGAGATGAGGGGAGTGCTCGCATCCCGCCAGGTCACGGCTTTGTATCATACCCTTTTCATGAGGTGGTTAGTTTCACAGATGTAGATGTAGCCTGGCTGGTGTACTGTATCTTCTGGTTACTCTTTTAGGAATTGTTGTAGTCACTGCATTTTCAAAGTATATATGGTTTTGGGAGGAGATTTTGGCCACCCTACTCATGTCGCCATCTTGAGAATCCCTCAGGTAACCGTATTCCTATATTTAAGAAAATTTCAACAATTCTCTAATATTATTTAACATATTTTCCATAATCAAATTGCCACAATTGTTTCAAGAATGTCCATTACAGTTTTTTTAAAACCAGGATCAATTCTATAGTCAATGTTTTTATTTATTCTTAATGTTAAATTCAATGAGTCATTATTCTTATATTCAAATGTTCCAAATTGGATCACCTAAAGCCCTTTTTTTGCCTGTTCCAGTGTCCATTTATTTATTTATTTATTTATGTATTATTTATTTATTTATTTATTTATTTATTTATTTATTACTAAGGTATTATTGATATACACTTTTATGAAGGTTTCACATGAAAAAGCAATGTGGTTACTACATTTACCATATTACCAAGTCCCCCCCAATACGCTATTGCAATCACCATCCAACAGTGTAGTAAGGTGCCACAGATTCACTATTTGCCTGCTCTGTGCTACACTGTTTTCCCTGTGACACCTCACACCATGTGTACCAAACACAGTACCCCTCAGTCCCCATCTCCCTCCTTCCCGACATGCCATCCCACACCCCTTTCCTTTGGTAATCACTAGTCCATTCTTGGAGTCTGTGAGTTTGCTGCTGTTTTGTTCCTTCAGTTTTGCTTCATTGTTATACTCCACAAATAATAGAAATCACTTGGCACTTGTCTTTCTCTGCCTGGCTTATTTCAATGAGCATAATACTCTCTAGCTCCATCCATGTTGTTGCAAATGGTAGGATTTGTTTCTTTCTTATAGCTCAATAGTATTCAATTGTGTATATGTACAATATCTTCTTTATCTGTTCATCTACTGATGGATACTTAGTTTGCTTCAATACCTTGGCTATTGTAAATAGTGCTGCAATAAACATAGGAGTGCATATGTCTTTTGGAATCAGAGAACTTGTATTGTTTGTGTATATTCCAAGGAGTGGGATTCCCGGGTCAAATGGTATTTCTATTTTTAGTTTTTTGAGGAACCTCCATATTGCTTTCCACAATGGTTGAACTAGCTTACATTCCCACCAGCAGTGTAGGAGGGTTCCCCTTTCTGCACATCCTAGACAGCATTTCTTGTTCTTAGTCTATTCAATGCTGGACATCCTTACTGGTGTGAGGTGATATGTCATTGTGGTTTTAATTTGCATTTCCCTGATGATTAGTGATGTGGAGCATCTTTTCATGTGTTTGTTGGTCATCTGAAATTCTTCTTTGGAGAATTGTCTGTTCATATCCTCTGCCCATTTTTAATCAAGTTATTTGCTTTTTGGGTGTTGAGGTGTGTGAGTTCTTTATCTATTTTGGATATTAACCCCTTGTTTGATATGTCATTTACAAATATTCTCCCATACTGTAGGATGTCTTTTTGCTCTGTTAATGGTGTTCTTTGCTGTACAGAAGCTTTTTTATGATGTAGTTCCATGTGTTCATTTTTGCTTTTGTTTCCCTTGCTCAAGGAGATGTGTTCAGGAAGAAGTTGCTCATGTTTTTATTGAGGGGATTTATGTCTACATTTTCTTCTAAGAGTTTTGTGGTTTCATGAATTACATTCAAGTCTTTCATCCATTTCGAGTTTACTTCTGTGTATGGGATTGAACAATAATCGAGTTTTATTCTCTGGGATGTAGCTGTCCAGTTTGGCCAACACCAGTTGTTGAAGAGGCTGTTATTTCCTCATTGTATGTCCATGACTCCTTTATCATATATTAATTGACCATATATGGTTGGGTTTATATCTGGGCTCTCTAGTCTGTTCCATAGGTCTATGGTTCTGTTCTTGTGCCAGTACCAAGTTGTCTTGATTCCATTGGTCTATGGTCCTGTACTTGTGCCAGTACCAAATTGTTTATGGTTCTGGTCTTGTGCCAGTACCAAATTGTCTTGATTACTGTGGCTTTTTAGTAGAGCTTGAAGTTGGGGAGCATAAGCCCCCCAGCTTTATTCTTCCTTCTCAGGATTGCTTCAGCTATTCAGGGTCTTTTGTGGTTACATATGATTTTTAAAACGATTTGCTCTAGTTCAATAAAGAATGCTATTGGTATTTTGATAGGGATTGCATTAAATCTATAGATTGCTTTAGGCAGGATGGCCATTTTGACAATATTAATCCTTCCTATCCATGAGCATGGGATGTGTTTCCATTTAATGGTATCTTCTTTAATTTCTCTCATGAGTGTCTTTTAATTTTCAGAGTATAGGTCTTTCACTTCCTAGTTAGGTTTATTCCTAGGTATTTTATTCTTTTTGATGCAATTGTGAATGAAATTGTTTTCCTGATTTCTATTTCTGCTAGTTCATTGGAAGGGTATACAAATACAACAAATTTCTGTATATTAATTTTGTATCCCACAATGTTGCTGAATTCAGATATTAGTTCTAGTAGTTTTTGAGTGGATTCTTTATAGTTTTTAATGTACAATATGTCATCTGCAAACCGGGACAGTTTAACTTCTTCCATACCAATCTGTATGCCTTTATTTTCCTTTTTATTGTCTGATTTCCATAGCTAGGACCTCCAGAACTATGTTGAATAAAAATGTGAGAGGTGGAATCCTTTTCTTTTTCCTGATCTTTAAGGAAAAGCTTTCAGCTTCTCACTGTTGAGTATAATGTTGGGTGTGGCTTTTTCATATATGACTTTTATTAGTTGAGGTACTTCCCCTCAAAACCCAATTTTTGAGAGTTTTTATCATGAATGGATGTTGAATTTTGTCATAAACTTTTTCAGCATCTCTGAAGGTGATTATGTGGTTTTTGTCTTTCTGTTAGTTGATGTGGTGGATGATGTTGATGGATTTTCAAATATTGAACCATCCTTGCATTCCTGGAATAAATCCTACTTGATCATGATGAATGATCTTTTTGATGTATTTTTGAATTCAGTTTGCTAATATTTTTGTTGAGTATTTTTGCATGTATGTACATCAGGGATATTGGTCTGTAATTTTCTTTTTCTGTAGTATCATTGCCTGGTTTTGGTATTAGTGTAATGCTGGTCTCATAGAATGAGTTTGGGAGTGTTCCCTTCTCTTCTGCTTTTTGGAAAACTTTAGGGAGGATGGTTATTAGGTCTCCATTAAATGTTTGATAAAATTCAGAGGTGAAGCCATTTGGTCCAGGAGTTTTGTTCTCAGGCATTGTTTTGATTACCAATTCAATTTTGTTGTTGGTAATTGTTCTGCTCAGATTTTCTGTATTTTCTGTTTCTTTCAGGTCAGCCTTGGGAGGTTGTATTTTTCTAGAAAGTTGTCCATTTCTTCTAGTTTACTGTTGGGAGTGGGCTATGCCCTTCCCCCACTTGCCAATGTGGTGGGAATGGAGAACAAAGAACATTCTGTTTACGCATTCCATGAGCAACTAACTGGAACCCTGCTGAGCCTACCTTTGCCTGGTTACCGCTGATGTCAATACCATGTTTGATTGTCTATTGGATAATGCTATGTCCTGGAGTCATGTAACCCCACTCCATTATATAAACCCTGGACCTTCAATAAAGTTTTGCTGGCAATGCACAGGAGCGTCAGCCCTCCCAGCTCTTTCTGTCTTTCTTTCTTTTCCCCCTTCCGTAATTCAGGACCTGCTCGACTCAGCGCGGCTGGACCGTGCCAAGTGGTGCCTGAACAGGGACCTGAAGGAGAGGGAGAAGGTGAGGGCCACCACGTTGAGAAGAGAAAGCCTTGGCCAAGGTGACCAGAGAAGACGTGCGAAAGAGAACGTGGACGTGGTAGGTGATTTTTCTGGGAGTCCAATATGGGACAGGCAAAAAGCCAACAGCTTTATGTCTGCGGGTTGAAGAAATTATTGGCTGTTAGGGGAATTAAAGTAGGGAAGCCCCAACTAGAAAGATTTTTAGACTTTATTAAGGAAGTCTGCCCGTGGTTTCCAGAAGACGGGATAGTAGACATAGATTTATGGAATAAAGTAGGAGAGGAATTACAAACTTATTATTCTACCCACGGACCAAAAAAGTTCCCAGTAGATATTTTTGGACTGTGGACCTTGATTAGAGATTCTTTAGATCTTAAGCACAAAGGATTTAAGATAGAAAATGTGAAAGAGCATGCCCTTGGTATGGGTCAGGCTGCTGAGGAAAACAAAAGCAATCTTGCTTCTCCAGCCATTTCCTCATCTGTTCCGCCATTGGAGGTGCTGGAAAGACGGGAGCCATCTTATCATGAACCGGACAGCGGCTCAGATGAGGAAATGGAGGAGGGACAGAGCCCTCTAATGAAGAAAGTTTATCATCAACTTTGTGATAAGGAGGCACAGACAATGGAGACAGCCTCCATAGGCTCTAGCAAGAAAGTTTATCATCAACTTTGTGATAAGGAGGCACAGACAATAGAGACAGCCTCCATAGGCTCTAGCAAGAAAGTTTATCCATCCCTGCTTGCAGCAATGCGGACAATCGCTGCAGACCCATCCGGAATACCTTTCGAAGAGCAGTGGAATGAAATTCAGGGCACCCTGAAGCGGCTTACTTTAGCCTTAGAAGTGCAGCAAAAGATGGGACAGCTGCACCCCGAGAGAAGAGACTCCCCTGTGAGTAAGGCTGAAACAGCTCCCCTTGAAAAGGCAGGTTCTGATCCTGTTCAGCCTATATCCTCAGAACAAACTAAAGAGAAAACAGTGAAGTGAAAGACAGAGAAGGGTTTAGAGCAGAAAGAAAAACAGCCTGTAGAGTCTAAGGAAGAAAAGCCTCATATGCTCCCAGGTAATATGCAGAAGAGACAGAGAAAGGTTACTCCTCTTGAGGCAGTACTACAACAAGCTCAAGATCAGGGAGAGGACACACAAGAATTTTTTGCCTATCCAGTGTTAGAAGGGCCAGGTGACAACGGAGAGGTATTCAGACAACATGTGCCATTTCCTTTCAAACAGTTGAAAGAGCTGAAAGAGGCCTGCAATAAATATGGCCCTACTGCTCCGTTTACATTAACCATCTTAGAAGCTATGACTACAGAGGCTTTGCCCGCAGGAGACTGGAAGTCCTTAGCACATGCATGTCTTACAGGCGGAGATTATCTTCTATGGAAATCAGAATTTTATGAGAATTGTCAAAAAACAGCTAGGACTAACGCTGCTCAGCAAATACCCATTGTTTTTGACATGGTGGGAGAGGGCCAATATGATGAGGTGGATCAACAGTTGGTCTTTCAGTTAGCAGTATATGCTCAAACAAATGCGGCAGCTAGAAGAGCTTGGAAGGCTCTCCCAGAAAGTACTAGTAGAACAGAGGAGGTCTCTAAGATCAGGCAAGGGCCTGATGAGCCATTTCAAGAATTTGTAGCTCACTTATTGAAGACAGCAGGGAGAACATTTGGAGAATCAGAGGCTAGTACCACCCTAGTCACACAGTTGGCCTATGAGAACGCCAACAGTGCCTGCCAAGCTGTCTTAAGGCCATTTTGGAAAAAGGCCACCTTATAAGATTACATTCGCTTATGTTCAGATATAGGGCCATCCTATACCCAGGGGTTAGCTGTGGCGGCAGCGCTGCAAGGGAAGTCCAACAAAGAAGTTATGCTTCAGCAGACCAGATCTCATGGGTGTCAGGGTCCTGCCAGTGCATGCTTTAATTGCGGACAGATGGGACATATAGCCAGATAATGTCCACGAGCCTCCAGGCCTCCAGCTAATCAAGGAGGTGAGGCTACACTGCCGCTTTGTCTTAGGTGTAAAAAAGGAAAGCATTGGGCAAAAGACTGTAGATCAAGGTTTGATAAAGATGGCCATCCCCTTCAGGGAAACTGGCAGAGGGGCCAGCCCCAGGCCCTGAACAAACAATGCTATGGGGTGCTGCAGGAGACGGCAGAGAATCAGGCTTCTGGGAGTCAGGCTCTAAGCAGCGAAAATCCATTCAAGACCTCTTTCGAGCGACCTCAGGGAGCGCAGGGCTGGACCTCAGTTCCACCGCTTACACAGTATTAACACAGAAATGGGCATGCAAGCCCTTCCTACAGGGGTCTATGGGCCATTACCTCCAGAGACAGTAGGATTATTGCTGGGAAGAAGTAGTACCACCATGAAAGGATTACATGTTGCCCTAGGTGTAATAGATGCAGATTATACAGGTGAAATTAAAGTCATGACACACTCTCCCCAAGGCATATCAGTAATCCCCTCTGGACAAAGGATAGCACAACTAATATTGCTCCCCATAATATCTGTGGGAAAAACTGTCACCACAAGCCCTAGAAAAGATGGAGGCTTTGGTTCTTCAGAAGCTTATTGGATCCAAGAGATCAAACAGAATAGACCCCAACTAGAGTTGAAAATCCAAGGAAAGTGGTTCAAAGGAATCCTAGATACAGGGGCAGATGTTTCTTGTATAGCAGACATTCATTGGCCATCTGCTTGGCCCTCACAGCAAACACTTACAGAGCTCTGAGGCATAGGTCAGTGTCAATCGCCTCTACAAAGTTCTGATATATTAACCTGGGAAGATTCTGAGGGACATATAGGTACTTTTCAGCCATATATTGTACCACGGTTACCTATAAATCTATGGGGTAGAGATGTCATGTCTGAGATGGGAGTTTATCTATATAGTCCCTCTGCTCAAGTTTCACAACAGATGTTTAACCAAGGACTCCTTCCACAACAAGGGCTAGGTAGCAATAACCAAGGTATTGTGGAACCCCTTCCATTAGCACTAAAACAAGACAGAAGAGGATTAGGGTATTTTCCTCAAGGGCCATGATCTTGCCTGTTCTCCATGCAGACTCTATTCACTGGAAAAGCAATGAGCTGGTGTGGATAGATCAGTGGCCCTTGTCCAAGGAAAAAATTGCAGCAGCTCAATTGTTAGTTCAGGAACAATTGGATAAAGGTCATATTACTTCCTCTACATCTCCTTGGAACTCCCCTATGTTTGTTATTAAGAGAAAATTAGGAAAGTGGAGGCTGTTGCAAGACGTGAGGAAAGTGAATGAAACTATGGAAGTGATGGGAGCTCTTCAACCTGGGCTGCCCCATCTTGCAGCTATTCCAAATAATACCTATAAAATAGTATTAGACCTAAAAGACTGCTTTTATACTATTCCCTTAGCCCCACAAGATTGTAAAAGATTTGCTTTTAGTGTCCCGAGTATGAATCTTCAAGAGCCTATGAAAAGATATCAATGGCTAGTTTTGCCTCAAGGCATGGCCAACAGCCCCACC
Organism: Manis javanica; assembly: GCF_040802235.1. Classification (NCBI taxonomy): domain Eukaryota; kingdom Metazoa; phylum Chordata; class Mammalia; order Pholidota; family Manidae; genus Manis; species Manis javanica. Next base: position 38,040,009 of record NC_133168.1, read on the forward strand.
TTGTGTCAGAAGTATGTATCTGCAGCTATACTTCTCATTCGTACACAATTTCCTCAAATATATATCATCTACTATATGGATGATATTCTCTTAGCTTCTCAGGAACAGAAAATCCTGCTGGAAGCTTATTCTGCCTTGCAGATATCTTTGTCAGAGCGAGGTCTTGTTATAGCTCCTGAGAAAGTGCAGTTAACCCATTTTCCTATTTAGGTTATAAATTGTACCATCACGAAATTAGACCCCAAAAGATAGAATTGAGAAAAGATCAGTTGAAGACTTTGAATGATTTTCAAATTTAAATGATAATCTTGCTGGATAAAATATTTTTGGTTTGAAGCCCTTCTGCTTCATTGTATTAAATATATCATGCCACTTCCTTTTGGCCTGTATTGTTTCTGCTGAGATGTGTGATGATAGCCTGATGGGCTTTCCTTTGTATGTGTTCTTAAATCTCTCTCTGGATCCTTTTATTAGTCTGTCCTTATCCTTGATCTTTGCCATTTTAATTACTTTATGTCTTGGTGTTCTCTTCCATGAGTCCCTTGTGTTGGGATATCTGTGTATCTCCATGTCCTGAGAGACTATGTCCTTTCCCAGATTGGGGAAGTTTTCAGCAATTACCTCCCCAAAGATACTTTCTATCCCTTTTTCTCTATTCTTCTTCTGGTAGGCTTATAATGCAGATATTGTTCCATTTAAATTGGTCACAGTTCTCTCAATATTCTTTCATTCTTAGAGATTCTTTTTTCTCTCTGTGCCCTAGCTTCTTTGTATTCCTCTTCTTTAATTTCTATTTCATGTATTGTCTGCTCCACCATATCTAATCTGCTTTTAAAACCTTTCATTGTATATTTCATTTCTGTTACTGTGTTCCATAATGATTGAATCTCCGTCTGGAATTCCTAAGTTCTTGAATCTTTTTTTGGTACCTCCATGAGCATGTTAATGATTTTTATTCTGAAATCTCTTTCAGGAAGATTCATGAGGTAGATTTCATTTGAATCTTTGTTGTATTCATAATTTTACTTTGAGCCAGGTTCCTTTGACATTTCATATTTATTTGTGGTGCCTTCTAGTGCCCAGAAGCTCTGCTGTCTGGAGCTGCTCAGCCCCTGGAGCTATGTTGGGCATCTCAGGGGAGCAGTATTTGTTCCTTGCAGGGGAGAAAGAGCTGTTTCCTGCTTCTCGGCTGCTATGCCTGTCTCCACTGCCAGAACCAGTGGGCCAAGCACACAGGTATAAGCCTCTATGCTTTGCATTTAGCTCTGTGCAATCCTTGCCCCTTTAGCAGCCCTCTCACTGTTAGGAATTCTCTCAGACTGCCTGCCTTTGTTTTGTCCCAGAGCAGCCAGATATGGATCCCTGCTTTCCACAAGCAGCTGGAATCTCAGTCTCTCCAGGTATTCTGCCTGTCTTACCTTTCCAACCCTCCTTATCATAAGAGCACCACGAAATGTAGGTTTTTGCTCCCAGGGCACATCTCCAGAGCTAGGTGTTCAGCAGTCCCAGGCCTCCACTCCCTCCTTGCTCCATTTCTCTTCCTCATGCTGGTGAGCTGGGGTGGGTGAAAGTCTTGGGTCCCACCAGACCATGGCTTTGCTACGTTATCCTGTTGCATGATAACAGGTGTATGTAGTCCAGTGCAGTCCTCTTTCCTGTTGCTCTTTCAGGATTAGTTGTATTAATGATATTTTCGTATTATATGTGGTTTTAGGAGGAAGCCTCTGTCTCACCTCTCATGCCACCATCTTTAATTCTGACATCTCCAGTGTCCTTTTATAACACCCATTAGTCTTGGAAGACTTTCTCATTATCTGACACAAGATATTCCAGGTTCACCTTATACTTTCCCTGACCCATACCTAGATGGCCTATTTAGTGAGCATGATATTTAGAAACCTAGAAACAGGCACTGCATATGCTTATTACTATTGTCATTAGTTATAGGCTCTTTCAGCAAACAGAGTGACACCTTTAATCATGAGATAAAATTTATATTTCCAATATCAGTGGGTTTGTTCACTGTATATTGCTTTTTTTTTTACTTATCCTGGCAATATTTCTTTACTATTACATAAAAATACTCCTAATTCGAATTATTTCTGCATAGTACTGTGTTGTTTCAGTTTCCATAATTTATCCAGGAGCCTAGTATTGGTAGATATTTGGATTGTCTAATCCTTTGCTATTACTAGTAATACCATATATGTTGTTCTTTATATATTACATTCATGGAATTAGAAGTAGGGCTATGATTGCTGTGTCAAAGTGTAATTAGTGCCAGATTCCCCCTCATAGGAATTGTACCATACTCTTCTTCCATTTGCAATATATTAGTGCCTTTTTCATTCTTATCTGTTGTCAGCTTTTAGATTTGTGCCAATTTGATTGTTGAGAAATTTTTTTGTAGTTTTAATTTGCATTTTATGGTAATTGTGTTTCCAAGGTGGCTGTAACAGTAGTTCCCATCCCACATATTAAAAAAAAAATCTCACCTTGCCAAATTTCCATAATTAAGTTGAGTCTATTTCCTCCCTCCCTGAAACTGGGCTGGCCCAGCGACTATGATTAGTGCATGTCGGAGTGATACCTTACAACTTGCAAGCTGCATCTTAAAGATCATGCTTTCTCTTCCTTGCTTTTGGAACCCTGGACAGTCAATCACAGTTGAGCCATTGTATAATGAGGTTTGTTTATCTTGCCAGAAAGGCCATGTGGAAAGAGAAACAGAGAGAAAGGGAGAGAAATGGCACCATCAGGCCTCAACCTGTTTTGGCCATCCCAGACTTGTGAGGACATCTGAGATATTTCAACAACACCTGAACCTGGCCCCCTAGCTGAATGCAGCCTTATGAGGGACCCCATGCCATGTGGAACAGAATTGTGTAGATGAGCCTAGTGGGAGTTTCTAATCAATAGAATCATGAGCAAATAAAGCGGTTGTTATTTTAAGCCAATAAGTTTGGAGTAGTTCATTCTGTAGTAACAGAAAACCCAAATAATTTTCTGTTATTACAGGTGAGGTTGAAGTTCTTTTCATGTTTATAAACTATTTCTTTTTTTTCTGTGAATGTACATGACTTTGTCCATTTCCTTCTATTTTCTGGTACATGTCTTCTGTTTTTATGAACTTTTTATAAATTAGGGATATTTGTCTTTCATCTAGCCAATGCACCTGGGCCAATGTGTCTGCTTCATCATTCCCTGGGTATGCCAATGGCAAATGGCCAGTCACATAATATACGGTAACTGTCTTAGTCTGACCATAGGCCCATAGGTCTTATCACACTCTTTTGCCCAAAGGAGCTGGTTATCAACCATCCAGTTGGCATGGTAGCATGTCAGTTGCCACAGGGTCAAGCCCTGACAGATGGCCCAGCTCTAGTGCAGACAACTATAGGGAAGGCTCCCAGGTGATCATGGGCCATACTGCCAACAACTCAGCCCATTGACTGCTCTTCTTCTCTAGATCCTCCATCCATATTATCTCAGTCTTAGAATGGAAAGCCACAGCCCTCCACTTTGGGAGTGACCCATGATTGGAGCCATCTACATACCAAGTATCTTCAGGTATAGGGGCTTTTCCCTCCTGATAAGGACTCTCAGTTACCAGTGTCTCAAAACCATATTCTTCCTGCTTTCCCCTGGTATACATCACTGGCCCCAATAAGTGTTGGAGTTCTTCACTTAAGGGGATAGTAGAGAGGGCACTATGGTGTTGTAAATATGCACCCCATGTGGCCAGTATAGGCATATGTGACACACCACTCTGTGGCCTTTGGGTCCAGTATCATACCCATCCCACAATGGGATAGGTGGTTATTAACTTGCGCAGAGATGGTCTGGTGATGGGCTCCATATCCAGCAAGGTGTGGTACACAGGAGCCAGTTGTTTCTCTATCAAGGTGTAGTGGACCTCTGCTCCTTTTCATAGTTGTGACCAGAATCCAAAAGGTTGGCATGTCTGTTCAAGCCACTGCCAAAGGCCCCATCCATAATAATCTTTGGTTACATGAACATCTAGCTCATAAGGCCTTGATGAGTCCATTACACTCAAGGCCTGTATGGCCTTGACTGCTCGCTTAGCAGCAGTAAAAGCATCTGCACATGTCTCATCCCAGTCCCACCTGATGCCCTTTCATACCAACTCATACAAGGGCTTCAGAATTTGTGCCAAGTATGGGGTAAACACTCTCCAGTAGCCCCAAAGACCCAAAAACTCTTGTAATTATGCCACAGTGGTAGTTCTAGGGAAAGCCTGGACCTTGTCTATGACTGCTTCTGGTATTACTTTAGTTTTACTTGACCAGACAACTGCCAAGAACTTTACAGACAAACCACATCCCTAAACCTTGGTGGTGTTCAAAGCCCATCCTTTCTACTATAGATGTTGTAGTAGTCTAGGAACTGCCCCTTCTAAATCTGAAGCGAATCAGACATGAGCATAATATCATCAATGTAGTAATAGAACTGCACTGTTTGCAGTTTTTTCCATGTGACCAAGTCCTGGACTGCAAGTCTGTGACAGATGGTGGGCCTGTGGAGGAATCCCTGTGGAAGGACAGTGAATGCCCATTGTCAGACTTTCCACATAAAGGCAAACTGTTCCTGACTTTCCTGTGCTATGTCAATAGAGAAGAAAGCATTAGCAAGGTCTACAACATAATGATATGTCCCTAGTTCATGACTGAGGGTGTCCATAAGGGTTGCTATAGAGGGGAAAGCAGCACGAAAAGGGGGAATTTATTCAATTCCTTGTAGTCCATAATCATACACCAGTTGTCATCTGGCTTTTTCACTGGCCACACTGGGGAATTAAAAAGACTATGAGTGGGCTTTATGATGCCCACTTTCTCCAACTCCTGTAGAGTTTCCCCAATTTCCTTGTGCCCCCCAGGCAATTTATACTGATTAGTATTTGTCACTCACTGAGGTACAGGAAGAGCTACAGGTGGGTGCTTAGCATGTCCCCTCAGAACTTCCTTTACCACACATACCCTCAGTCTGAACTCACCTGCAGTGGTCTGTAACCACAGGCCCTGCAGGATATCTATCCCCAAAATATATTCAAGGATGGGAGATATGTACACAGTATACTTCTTTGGGGGTAAACACCCTATCCCCAACGGGATCTGGGCTTTCTTCACTTTAATTGCCTTACCCCCATAGCCATCTATCACAGCAGGGGTCACAGGAAAACACTCAGGGTTGCTATAAATCAGCTCCTTTGTCCACCAGCACCAGGACACACTGTACATTCATGGGGAACCAATGAATTGCTAATTCTACATGTGGCCTCTGGTTCCCAACATGTCCCCACCTTGACCCCCCCCCCAGTTGAACCACAATGCCCAATTATCCTCCTGTGGGGTGAGGGTCCAGGTGGACCCTGAGTACTGTCCCCCAGGAAGTCTTGCAGGGACACAGGCCAGATATAGGGCTTTGCCTCCAGCTTCTGTGTCCCAGACCTCAGCGGCTGAAACTGCTGCTCTGGATTTAATTGGTTCCACAGTTCTAGCAAGATTATATTGGGCTGCCCATCAAGTTTTTCTTTCACTTCCCTGGCTTTTATCAAATCAACTCACATCTGGGTCCTTGAGACCTTTATGGGGCCCTTTGCACCTCTCCTTTCCATCATAGCCATACTTCTTCTGTGCTCTTCTTGTTTCAACCTCCCCCAGATCTGCCCAAGTACAAGTAGCCTTACTTATGGGTTGCCCTATGTGGGGGGGAAGAATAGTCACTAGGGACCCAAAGAGAGATGGGGGAGTTTTTGGAGCACCAGATTTCTCATTCCTATAATGAACAACTCCTAATTGCGGCCCTGGGGGTCCATATTATAGATGATATTTCTCATGCCTAATTCTTGTAACACCTGCTGCAGCTCTGCATATGTTTTCCAGCTAGTAGGTAAATATGGTAAGTCACCCTGATTAGGTCAAACTGCCGTGATGGCTGCTGTCAGCCAACCCAGAAGCACCTGATTCCCTGAGGTATATGGGCACTTTGCAGCCACTGCTGGAGAGAAGGGTGAGTTGTCAGAGCAGCCAGTCTACTCATTTCAGAGCCTGACATAGCAATGTTTTCCATTCCCATATCCCAGGGATGCTTAAGCCATGTAGGCAGAGGTTCTGATGGCTTCTGCCAATACCAGATGCTCATGTCCACCAGCTCATCCTGGTTATAGGGGCGGAGCATGGAATACTACACAATCTGGGGAGCAGATGGCTCCTCCTCCTGAAGAGCCCACGGTTGTTGCATTTTTATTTTCTTACAACCTGGGAGGCCTTTAATACAGGAGAGGCTGGTACCTCAGGCAGTGGCTTCAGCAACAGATCGGCCCCACTCCCTCATACTCTCCTGACATGTCCTCTACTGTCTCTGGGCTGAAGGCACTGCTCTTTTCTCCCCCTTCTCTGCAGTCTCCTGTAACACGGATTCTCTTTCTGCTTCCTCCCTCGCTGCTGCTAAGGAATCTTCCAGGAGCACGACATGTCTTCTCAATAACTGTCTCTTTTCCTTAAGGACATCCCATAGGTCATTACCCAGCTCCTCCAAGTGCTCAAGTGTGTCTCTCTCATGCTGACATCTCTCTTTCTCATCAATAAGCCTCTCTCTCTCTTTGATAACACTTTCCATTATCTCGAGGAGAAGAGATCCCACAATCCTGGCCACTACACAGCTACTCAGGGACTTTAACTAGTCTTCTATCTCAAGGAGGGCTAATTCTGCAGCTTCCAGTGTCCTCACCCTTCCCCAATTCTGGGGAAGTCCCCACCCCTTTAGGAGGTGATTTACCCTGGAACAATTCCCCACTAGTGCCTCCCCAATTAGAAGCCCCACAGACAGGGGGCTTCCTGGTGAAGCTTCACCCTCCACCACTGCAGCCACTATGGCTTCCCCACTATCCACAGTGGGGAGTTCTAGGTATCTCCCCACCATCTGTAGGGGTAGCCCGCCCAAGGGTCGCACTCATGTAATAGATTTTGGGTTCAGAGGTCCTGCTGACCACTGCCAGATGTAACTTTGGGGGAAAAGTCCTGGGGCAAATTACCTTTGAAACTGAAATCAGTCAAAGGGAGAAATAAAGTGGGAGAAACTTTTATTTCTTACAAGCAGTCATCCACTTCTGCTGTCCTGTGTTTCTTATGACCTGGCTGCAGAAGAAGGGGCCCAATCCAACCTCTCTGGTCCAGATAAGCCCTGACTGACCTTTGTAACTACCTACTCATATGGAGGTGGACTACTTCTCTCCACCCCTTGAAACACCTATTGATATGGGGATGCACTAAGGCCAGGTGAGAGATTCTGGAAATACTGCACTTTTACCCACAACAGCTTTTAAATTTATTTATTCTAGTTTTTCGTTATGTTCTAAATCATTTGGATCTTATCTTTATTACTGCATTTCCTCTTCCACTTTTCCTTGTTGCCTCTTTTATAGCTTTTGGCATGACTATTTAATTCTGTATATTGATTCTTCTATTTTTACTAATATAAATAATTAGCTCCTAAGTTTTCTACCAATGTCTGCTTTAATTGTATCCTATATTGTAGTACATGATGTTTTTATCCCTTTTTCTTTTGAAATTTGGCAATGTTGTTTTATCTTTTTGCTCTGATCTATGTTTAATATAATTTTAAAAATTTCCTGGTGAAATGAAATTTTTGGTTTTAAGGAATTGTTTATTTTCTTCCAATTTTACTATATTATGGTCACAGATATTTTATATTTTTCTACTGTGTACAGCTTTCTGAAGTTTTCTTTTTGACATAATATAGCTGTTTTCCTCCAATGTTTCATATTGCTTGAAAAGAAGATAGATTCTTAAATAAACAGATACAAATTTAAAAATCTGTCCATTAAAAAACTGTCTTATTAAGTATATTTCTTAGGCTTTTTATATACTTTCGTATATTTGTTTTACTTGATAAGGCTTGAAGTAATAATGATGTATTATTAGTACATTTCTGTCAATTCTTTGTACATCTTCTGTAGTTTCTACTTTTTGAAGGTGCCTGTTGTGTTATTTGGTATATAGATATCCAAAAATGCTATATATTCATTACAAATAATGTTATAAATTACCCATCTTTGTCATGTTTAATGCTTTGGGCCTGAATTCTACCTGGTCAGATACCAAGCTCACAACTCTGGCTTATCTGTCTGCAATTGCCTAATCTATTTCTCCTATTTGTTTATTTTTAGCCTTGTTTTGGAGGTGTCTCTTGAATACAGCATAAAATTGGATTTTGCTTTGTTAAACTATATAGAGTAAACTTTTCTTTAAGTAAGTCTTTAAGTTCATTTACATTTGATATCACTTACTGGTGAGTGTATACATTGCAGTGAAGCAAGTCAGTCTAAGACTTCCAAATTCATATAAGAGCTACTGTCTAAGTAGTTATGGTTCTGTAGTGATGCTAAATATTTTGCTTTTGTAAACACAATTCTCAGTATTGATGATCTTATCTAGCTGTAATTTCTCCTAATATCATAAGTAAGAAATATTTGGCAGCTTTATCAAAAGAATATGGTCACCTTTAAAGCAACAATTTAAAATCTAGTTTCAAAATTACTTAAGAGCAAAATGAAAAAGCTTTGAGTAGGAAAATTATATTTTTATTACACAAACAAGCTCTGATGGCCAAGCAGCACACTATCAAGTCTGTTAGAGCAGTATGCTTTAGAGTAAACTACCAGAGACAGAGTAAATAATACCCAAGGGATCCCATGGTCCATTCAGCCTAGGGAAGCATGGAGCTAGGTATACAAATGCAGGGCTAAGTATTCTATTCCAGCAGAAGGAAAATTGGATTGTTTTACTTCTAGACTGCGTGACTAAGAAAGCATTGGGCTTTCTGCTGATCTGATCAGGACCAAGGGAAGGAAGCCTTAGTTTCAGCCCTTGCCTATTGGCTTTGTGGCCAGGATGTGTATATGAGGGCATGGGGTCCAGGTCCTATGTGCCCAGTTAATAGCAAGACTCACCTGTCCAGCTAATAGCAAGCCTCACCTGTCCCTCCCCTGATGTGACCAGTACAAAGGAGTGACAAGATTTAGGGTTAACTGGGAATAATTACCTTACATACAACAGTTTCTATGGAGTTTTTCAGGTTCCAACTCCCTTCATGGGAGACCAGAGAATCACTATTGGACAAATTAACAATTAACCCTCAGAGAGCGGAGCCAAGATTGCTATGTGAGTAGTTCAGTGGAAATCTCCTCCCAAAAACATATATATTTATGAAAATACAGTAAATACAACTATTCCTAAAAGAGACACCAGTGGATACAGTACAACAGCCAGGATACATCTACATCTGTGAGAACTCAACATCACATGAAGGGGGTAAGATACAAGCCACGGCCAGGCAGGACCCGAACGCTCCCCTACCCCAGAACCTGGCGGGAAGGAAGGAATCAGAATGGGGAGGGAGTGAAAGCCCAGACTGCTAAACAACCAGCCCTAGAAATCCGCACCCGGAGCGCAGCCAAAAGGTGCACGGGGTGCTGGATACTACAGAAACAGAAAAGCAAAACCTGTGGGCAGGTCCCTGCAACCGGCGCCCCTGAGACAAAAGAAAAGTGAGTGCTTTTTGAAAGTCTTAAAGAGACAGGAACCCCACAGCTGGATGAAGTCATCCCAGCACACTCAGCCAGCAGCTGGGAATCCTGGGAAACTTTAGGTACCCTAACCCCCTGGGCGGCAGTGCAGCTCTGAAGCCCCTAACAGCACTAAGTAGCCTGTCAGTCAATCCCCCAACTGGTACGGACCCCAACACACTGGCCCAGTAGTGGGAGAATGGCAGCTCGCACAAGGGGCGGCCCGTGTGCGCCAGCAGCACCAGAGGGGACCAGGAGCAGCCCGTGTGAGCCCGCTGCAGCAGCGACCAAGCAGCCTGGGAGTGGCCTGCACTCACCGGCAGCCACGGCACCAGAGGGGCCTGGGAGAGGTCCGTGCAAGTCCATGGCGGCGGCAACCAAGCAGCCCAGGAACAGTCCATGTGCACTGGAGGCCACGGTGCCAGAGGGGCTCAGAAGAGGTCTGCACGAGCATGCAAGCAGCCTGGGATTGGCCCACACGTGCCAGCGGTGGCAGTGCCAGAGGGGTATGGGAGAGGCCCGCGCTCACCTGCAGCAGTGCCAGAGGGAGCAGCCGTGCTCCCAGCAGCCAACCGGAACCCCAGCCCGATGCACAGCTGCCAGGGCCAGACCCAAAGGCTGCTGCTGGCACACAGCTGCCCGGGAGGGATGCCGCTATCGCGGAGGAGCACACCTGGCATGCCTGCCACTCCCTGCAGGGCTCTAGGCTGCTCTGACAGAGACCCCACCCACAGCAGCTTAGGGGATTAACCCGGTAGTTGCTCCAAGAGTGTGGGTAACCAACACAGGCAGCGGAGAAGGGCAAGGTGTCCAGCAAGCAGGAAAGGATTTCTTCTCCCAGCTGACACACCCACAACCTGCCTACAGCCACTGCTATCACCATGAAAAGGCACAAAAATTTAGTCCAGTCCAAAATAGTCCAGACAACCCCTGAGAGAGGATGTGCAGAGACAGACCTAACCAGTCTCCCTGAAAAAGAATTCAAACTAAAAATCATAAACATGCTGACGGATCTGCAGAGAAATATGCAAGAGTTAAAGGAGCAAGTACAGAGGTAGACTACAGAAATAAAACAATCTCTGGAAGGACTTAAAAGCAGAATGGACGGGATGCAAGAGGCCATTAATGGACTAGAAACCAGAGAACAGGAACACATAGAAGCTAATGAAGAGAGAGATAAAAGGATCTCCAGAAATGAAACAATATTAAGAGAACTGTGTGACCAATCCAAAAGGAACAATATCTGCATTACAGGGGTACCAAAAGAAGAAGAGAAAGAAAAAGGAATAGAAAGTGTCTTTGAAGAAATAATTGCTGAGAACTTCCCCAAACCGGGGAAGGAATAGTTGCTCAGACCACAGAAGCACACAGAACTCCCGAGAGACAGGACCCAAAGAGGACAACACCAAGACACATAATAATTAAAATGGCAAAGATCAAGGACAAGGACAGAGTATTAAAGGCAGCCAGAGAGAGAAAAAAGGTCACCTACAAAGGAAAACCCATCAGGCTATCATCAGACTTCTCAACAGAAACCTTACAGGCCAGAAGAGAATGGCATGGTATATTTAATGCAATGAAACAGAAGGGCCTTGAACCAAGGATACTGTATCCAGCACGATTATCATTTAAATATGAAGGAGGGATTAAACAATTTCCAGACAAGCAAAAGTTGAGGGAATTTGCCTCCCACAAACCACCTCTACAGGGTATTTTAGAGGGACTGCTCTAGATGGGAGCACTCTTAAGGCTAAATAGATGTGACCAGAGAAAATAAAATCACAGCAAAGAAAGCAGACCAACCAAATACTAACTAAAGACAAAAAATAAAATCAACTACTCACAAAAGCAGTCTAAGGAGACACAAAAGAGCACAGAATAAAACACCTAACATATAAAGAATGAAGGAGGAGGAATAAGAAGGGAGAGAAATAAAGAATCATCAGACAGTGTTTATAATAGCTCAATAAGTGAGTTAAGTTAGACAGTTAGATAGTAAAGATGCTAACCTTGAACACTGGTAACCATGAATCTAAAGCCTGCAATGGCAATAAGTACATATCTTTCAATAATCACCCTAAATGTAAATGGACTGAATGCACCAATCAAAAGACACAGAGTAATAGAATGGATAAAAAAGCAAGACCCATCTATATGTTGCTTACAAGAGATGCATCTCAAACACAAAGATATACACAGACTAAAAGTCAAGGAATAGAAAAAGATATTTCATGCAAACAACAGGGAGAAAAAAGCAGATGTTACAGTACTTATATCAGACAAAATAGACTTTAAAACAAAGAAAGTAACAAGAGATAAAGAAGGACATTACATAATGATAAAGGGGTCAGTACAACAAGATGATATATCCATTATAAATATATATGCACCCAATACAGGAGCACCAACATATGTGAAACAAGTACTAACAGAATTAAAGGAGGAAATAGAATGCAATGCATTCATTTTGGGAGACTTCAACACACCACTCACTCCAAAGGACAGATCCACCAGACAGAAAATAAGTAAGGACACAGAGGCACTGAACAACACACTAGAACAGACGGACCTAATAGACATCTATAGAACTCTATACCCAAAAGCAACAGGATACACATTCTTCTCAAGTTCACATGGAACATTCTCCACAATAGACCACATACTAGGCCACAAAAAGAGCCTCAGTAAGTTCAAAAAGATTGAAATTCTACCAAACAACTTCTCGGACCACAAAGGTATAAAACTAGAAATAAACTGTACAAAGAAAGCAAAAAGGCTCACAAATACATGGAGGCTTAACAACATGCTCCTAAATAATCAATGGATCAATGACCAAATTAAAATAGAGATCCAGCAATATATGGAAATAAATGACAACAACAACACAATGCCCCAACTTCTGTGGGATGCTGGAAAGTATATAGCAATCCAGACATATTTAAAGAAGGAAAGTTTTAAGAGGAAAGTATATAGCAATCCAGACATATTTAAAGAAGGAAGAACAATCCCAAATGAATAGTCTAATGTCACAATTATCAAAATTGGAAAAAGAAGAACAAATGAGGCCTAAAGTCAGCAGAAGGAGGGGCATAATAAAGATCAGAGAAGAAAAAAATTAACTTAGAAAATAAAACAATAGAAAAAAATCAATGAAACCAAGATCTGGTTCTTTGAGAAAATAAACAAAATAGATAAGCCTCTAGACAGACTTATTAAGAGAAAATGAGAGTCAACACACATCAACAGAATCAGAAACGAGAAAAGAAACATCATGATGGACCCCACAGAAATACAAAGAATTATTAGATAATACTATGAAAACCTATATGCTAACAAGCTGGAAAACCTAGGAGTAATGGACAACTTCCTAGAAAAATACAACCTTCCAAGACTGACCCAGAAAGAAACAGAAAATCTAAACAGACCAATTACCAGCGATGAAATTGAAGCAGTAATAAAAAAACTACCCAAGAACAAAACCCCTGGGTCAGATGCATTTACCTCGGAATTTTATCAGACATACAGAGAAGACATAATAGCCATTCTCCTTTAAGTTTTCCAAAAAATAGGAGAGGGAATACTCCCAAATTCATTCTATGAAGCCAACATCACCCTAATACCAAAACCAGGCAAAGACTCCGCCAAAAAAGAAAACTACAGAGCACTATCCCTGATGAACATAGATGCAAAAATAGTCAACAAAATATTAGCAAACTGAATTCAAAAATACATCAAAAGGATCATACACCATGACCAAGTGGGATTCATCCCAGGGATGCAAGGATAGTACAATATTCGAAAATCCATCAACATCATCCACCACATCAACAAAAAGAAGGACAAAAACCACATGATCATCTCCATAGATGCTGAAAAAGCATTAACAAAATTCAACATCCATTCATGATAAGAACTCTCAACAAAATGGGCAAAGAGGGCAAGTACCTCAACATAATAAAGGCCATATATGATAAACCCACAGGCAACATCATACTGAACAGCTAGAGGCTGAAAGCTTTCCCTCTGAGATTTGGAACAAGACAGGGATGCCCACTCTCCCCACTGTTATTCAACATAGTACTGGAAGTCCTAGCCATTGCAATTAGACAAAACAAAGAAATACAAAGAATCCAGATTGGTAAAGAAGAAGTCAAACTGTCACTATTTGCAGGTGACATGATATCGTACATAAAAAACCCTAAAAACTCCTCTCCAAAACTACTAGAATTAATATAGGAATTCAGCAAAGTTGCAGGATACAAAATTAATACACAGAAATCTGTGTCTTTCCTATACACTAACAATGAACTAATAGAAAGAGAAATCAGGAAAACAATTCCATTCACAATAGCATCAAAAAGAATAAAATACCTAGGATAAACCTAACTAATGAAGTGAAAGACCTATACCCTGAAAACTACAAGACACTCTTAAGAGAAATTAAAAAGGACACTAACAAATGGAAACTTATCCCATGCTCCTGGCTGGGAAGAATTAATATCATCAAAATGGCCATCCTGCCCAAAGCAATATACAGATTCAATGCAATCCCTATCAAATTACCAACAGCATTCTTCAAGGAACTGGAACAAATAGTTCAAAAATTCATATGGAAACACCAAAGACCCTGAATAGCCAAAGCAATGCTGAGAAGGAAGAATAAAGTTGGGGGGGGGGGATCTTGCTCCCTAACTTCAAGCTCTACTACAAAGCCACAGTAATCAAGACAATTTGGTACTGACAGAAGAACAGAGCCACAGACCAGTGGAACAGGATGGAGAGTCCAAACATTAACCCAAACATATATGGTCAATTAATATACGATAAAAGAGCCATGGACATACAATGGGGAAATGACAGCCTCTTCAACAGATGGTGCTGGCAAAACTAGACAGCTACATGTAAGAGAATGAAACTGTATCACTGTCTAACCCCATACACAAAAGTAAATTCAAAATGGATCAAAGACCTGAAGGTAAGTCACGAAACCATAAAACTCTTAGAAAAAAACAGAGGCAAAAATCTCTTGGACATATACATGAGTGACTTCTTCATGAACATACCTCCCTGGGCAAATGAAACAAAAGCAAAAATGAACAGGTGGGACTATACCAAGCTGAAAAGCTTCTGTACAGCAAAGGACACCATCAATAGAACAAAAAGGTATCCTACAGTATGGGAGAATATATTCATAAGTGAGAGATCCGATAAAGGGTTGACACCCAAAATATATAAAGAGCTCACACACCTCAACAAACAAAAAACAAATAAAACAAATAATCCAATTAAAAAATAGGCAGAGGAACTGAATAGACAATTCTCCAAAGAAGAAATTCAGATGGCCTACAGACACCGAAAAGATGCTCCACATCGCTTGTCATCAGAGAAATGCTAATTAAAACCACAATGAGATATCACCTCACACCAGTAAGGATCGCCTCCATCCAAAAGACAAACAACAACAAATGTTGGCGAGGTTGTGGAGAAAGGGGCACCCTCCTACACTGCTGGTGGGAATGTAAATTAGTTCAACCATTGTGGAAAGCAGTAGGGAGGTTCCCCAAAATGCTTAAAATAGAAATACCTTTTGACCCAGGAATTCCATTCCTAGGAATTTACCCTAAGAATGCAGCAGCCCAGTTTGAAAAAGACAGATGCACTCCTATATTTATCACAGCACTATTTACAATAGCGAAGAAATGGAAGCAAGCTAAGTGTCTATCAGTAGATGAATGGATAAAGAAGATGTGGTACATATACACAATGGAATATTATTCAGCCATATGAAGAAAACAAATCCTACCATTTGCAACAACATGGATGGAGCTAGAGGGTATTATGCTAAGTGAAATGAGCCAGATGGAGAAAGACAAGTATCAAATGATTTTACTCATATGTGGAGTATAAGAGCAAAGAAAAACTGAAGGAACAAAACAGCAGCAGAATCAGAGAAACCAAGAATGGACTAACAGTTACCAAAGGGAAAGGGACTGGGGAGGATGGGTGGGAAGGGAGGAGTAAGGGTGGGAAAAAGAAAGGGGGAATTACAATTAGCATGTATAATGTGGGGGGAGGCATAGGGAGGGATGTGCAACACAGAGAAGACAAGTAGTGATTTTACAGCATCTTACTACTCTGATGGACAGTGAGTGTAAAGGGGTATGTGGGTGGGACTTGGTGAAGGGGGGAGCCTAGTAAACATAATGTTCTTCGTGTAATTGTAGATTAATGATACCAAAATAAAAATAAAAAATAAAAAAGTAAAAAAACACCAGAAAAAAACAATTAACCCTCAACTTTCACTAAGGAAAGACAATTATGTTACCATTTAATGTTTATCTAAGGGGCCTTTATTTGTATATAAAAACCCTTAAGTATTTGAAATAGTTTACACTGCTACATCACTGTATTATTATTTGAATCCAGTAAGTTGTGAGAAAGTTACTTTTGATTGTAACACTTACAGTTGGGTGTTTTTAGTATGGAAAAAGAGAAAAACACAAATTATTTTTAAAAGGAAGTAAATATGCTTTGGATATAAAATTTGAAAACATAGTTTGATTAGTGGAAATAAATTTTAGCACACTATATGCTTCTGCAAAGTTGCCAAACCTAGTTTGTATTACAGCTAATTATAGTATTATTATACAGTAATATAATAATATAGTACTATAAAATAGTATAGCATATAATGTATATACAGTATATAGTTCATAATTAGTATTTTATAATTACTCTACAAAGCACTTTTGATATGTTATTAAGCTATAAACTGATTCAGAATAGGAAATCAGAAAGAAAGAAACTGGTTGGGAAGCTGGAGGTGGTTTTTCAGCCCATTTTTCACATATTTTAAGGTAAAATATAAATAACTGAAGAAATGAAGTATTGGTAATCCTCTTTCCTTTCTATGTTTCATGCTTCTTAGATTCTCTGTAATTTGTATTATTTTTATAAAGGACTATCTATAACGCAAACTTTATATTTAAAAAGCCAGGATTTTATATTTTCTGCATATGTGTATATCTTATTTTACTTAAATAATGAATTTATATGTATTTTTTAATCATAAAATATTTTATAGGACTTTTGCATTTTTGTTTGATTGACAGTTAAAAAAATCAACTGTTTGGTATGTTTACTGACATTTTCTTTTGTTCTTTTTTGTTATGCCATCTCTCCCCTATAATAGTGCCTTCCTCACGGGGGCTCTTGATGAATATTAGGTAAATGAATAACTGTCCCAAGGCAACTTTAATCCCTGTTTGGATGTGTCCATTGGAACCAAATCTGTGATCTAAATGGAGACTATCAACACTATACAACTCAGCATGAATTGGCTGCCATTCTGTTTTCAAACATAATTTAAAATACCGCTATTCATCATTGGAACTCAAATATGAACATGATTTCTCTGTAAGTCAAAGATGAGATTCCTATCTTACTGCATTTCACCATTGGTATTCACATAAAACTTTTGAGGAAATGGAAATTTACATAGTAAGCAACACTAGATTATGATGATGTAATAGGTTGAATAATGGTCACCCAAAGATAACAAGTCCTGATTCCCCGGAATTTGTAAATGTTACTTTAAAATTTGGACAAAGGGTTTTTGCAGATGTAATTAAATTAAGAATTTTGAGTAAAGAAAGTATCCTGGATTATCTGAGTGCCCTAAATACCATCACAAGTGTACTTACCAGAGAGGGCCAAAGGGACACACAGAATGGACACACTGAAATGAAGACACGCAGATGAGGAGGGGGCAATGTGACCACAGAAGCAGAGATTGGAGACTGGAGTGGCAGAGATTTCACCTCAAGCCGAGGAATGCCTAGAGCCACCAGCAGCTGGATAAGGCAAGGAATGTAGTTCCGTGGACTCTTTGGAGGGAATGCAGTTAGGCAGATTTGAACTTTTGAACTTCAGGTCTCCCGAGCTGTGGAAGACTAAACTTCTGTTGTTGTTGTTTTTTTATTTTTTTTTATTTTAAACAAATTTTGTTTAACCCAATATACTAAAGATAGTATTTCAATATGTAACCAACATAAAAGTTACTAATGAGATAGCTATATTACATTCTGCGTTTTGTAAAAAGTATATATTTTTACTGGTGAGGATTTTACACTCATAACGCATGTCTATTTGTAGGAGCCACATTTCAACAGCTCAGTATGGCTCGTGGCTACTCTACTGGATGGCATAGATCTTTTCATTTTACTGCAGAGGAGACAGAAGGAAACTAGGTGACTTAGACAATATCATTGAATTAGTTGGTAGTCAGTTCCCAGTATGCAACGTTTTTTTCTACATCATGATTTCTTTTTTTTTTTTCAACGCCTCTTCAAAATGCAATATAGCAAAATATGCCAGTGAGATTTTCCACCCCCAAGGTATATTTCTTATGTGGGCACATGATTTTTTTTTTCCCTAAGAAAACCTATTGTAACAAAATCAAAATTACAAAATGACTATAACTTACAATGTTTACATGCCACTTTACCTATAGATCTTCAATAATGCCTGCAGGCTGGATTTGCTTTACATGGCAAACATGCCGATTTAAAAACTCACAGTTTATGACTTGAACATTAACTGTTTTGATTGTTATGTTTCCTTCTTAAACCTTGTTCATACCCATTAGGCATTTCTATATTGTAATAGTATGAGTGCAGTTTGGGCTCTTTTTTTCCCTGTTGCTTAATATTGTGTAAGGCAGAATTAAAAATGATAAAAACAGGTCATTTTATGTAATCTGAGGAATTCTATATTGGAAACTATTACATTCAAAAGGCTTATTAAAAGTATAATAATGTGCTAAATTTATGTAAGAAGGGACAGGAAAAGTTAAATGCACAGTATTAGGATACCGTGACAGTATTTCTACCATGTAGATACTATAGATGCAAATAACCTCAAGGGTATAGAGAGTTGTGAAATATAGTTAAATAATTATGAAGTGATGAGTTTGGGCTTTTTATTACCTTTTGCTTTTTACATAATGTATTTAATCATAAGTTTATATAATTAAATGTTTAATAATGACTGTTTCACAACTGGCTCATAAAATTCCTGGAAATTTAACAATGGGCTCTCATCTGTTTTGTGCTGGCTCCTTATCTGCCCAGTGTCTCTAAATAAATAAGCCTCTTTGTTAACAGCCTGGTGTTTAAAATACAAGAATTCTCATTTTATCCCAGGAGTTGGGGTAGCGAAGTGTGGATGAACTGCTGTCCCACGTCCTAAGCAGCTCTGGCCAGGTGAGGGCCTGACTTCAAGGGAATAATTCACTTACAGAGAATTTCATTGTGAGAGATTTCATTGAAGGCTGTGGGTTTCTCGAGAGCCTTTTTTGCTGTTCTGGCCAGGTCACTGCTGTCTTGGCATAACCTTGGTAGAGTCATTTTCCTCTCATATGCAGAGAGACTTAGTGAAAAATGGAATAGGCTACATTACTGGGGTGATAAAACCCTGCCCACTCCCAATCTTTTTCTGCCTCTTCTTTTTTTCCTTTCCTGTTTTTTTTTTTTTTGAGAGGGCATCTCTCATATTTATTGATCAAATGGTTAACAACAATAAAATTCAGTATAGGGGGGTCAATGCTCAATGTACAATCATTAATCCATCTCAAGTCTAATTCTCATCAGTCTCCAATCTTCTGAAGCATAACGAACAAGTTCTTACATGGTGAACGAATTCTTACATAGTGAATAAATTCTTACATGGTGAACAGTACAAGGGCATTCATCACAGAAACTTTCGGTTTTGATCACGCATTATGACCTATAAACAATCAGGTCAAATATGAATATTCGTTTGATTTTTGTACTTGATTTATATGTTGATCCCACATTTCTCCCTTTATTATTATTATTATTTTTATTTTTAATAAAATGCTGAAGTGGTAGGTAATTGCAAGATAAAGGTAGAAAACATAGTTTAGTGCTGTAAGAGGGCAAATGTAGATGATCAGATGATCAGGTGTGTGCCTATGGACTAAGTATTAATCCAGGCTAGACAAGGGCAGCAAAACATCCACGGATGCAGAAGATTTCTCTCAAAGCAGGGGGGGTGAGGTTCTGAGCCTCACCTCTGTTGATCCCCAAATTCTCACCTGATGGCCCCCCTGCGACTGTGCCTGTCTTAGGTTGTTCCTCCCTTGAGGAATCTTACCCGTCTCTGGCTAACCAGTCATCTTCCGGGCCATACAGGGAAATGTAAAGTTGGTAAGTGAGAGAGAAGCCATATTGTTTGAAAAGGTTAGCTTTTTACTTCTTTGCAGATTTATGCCCTGTGGCTTCTATGCCCAGCACTTGTCTCGAGGTATCTTTACCACCTGGAGGAATTATGATACTCGGTAAATTCAATATGAGGCACGAATTCTATTTAAGGGTTGTAATTAGAAAGAAAGAAGAAAAGCTACAGATGTAGCATATGGAAGGAAACATGGGAGGATTGATTATTTCTTTGACATATCTTCTTGTATAGTACCTTAAGTATGTATAGGTTTTAAACTACTAACTAATTTGCATACACATATTAACATAATAGGAATACGGTGACATAAACAAAGCAAATCTATAATTACCATCCATCTCCAGTGAAGCCAAGAAAACCATTTAGGCACCCTAGGCATTTGTGAAAATTTGTCTATGATATGATGGATATTGTCCAACTGTACTTGAACAGTCTGAGAGAAATCAGACAAATTAAAGCAGCCCATTTCTGGGATCTGTTCACATCCCATATGTTCTTTTAACCGTAGATAGTCTATAGTCATAAGATTTTGGAGTGCTACACCTTGCACCCCTTCCAACTCCTGGTTGAGTTCCAACAGTACAGATCCAGTCAAATTCGTTGTCTCACTGTATGCACATGCCAGCCTAGACATCTCCCTCCTCATTCCTATGGCAAGTCCAGGAGACGGTGGGCTGGATGCAGCCACAACCGCAGCATCGCCCGGATCCCTGTGGAGGCTTTTTGATAATCATCCCCCGGCACAAGTCCTCCAGAGAGTGCTGATGCTGGAAGCTCCTCCTCATATCGTATCTTAGTTCATTTTCTGGGTATCCAAGTTAGGCCTTGATCTTCTGCATAGAAACAAACAGACCCTTTGCCCACACTTTGACATGCCCTCTATACCACTGTGCAGAACTCATTGGAGGTCAGCACACAGTAACTGCTTTTTTTTTTTTTTTATTAAGAGAAAGGAATATTATCAGAAAAGTGTACTTCCATAGCTGATCATCTGACACCTTTTAAGTGATCAACATTAAGGATATTTAAAGCATGCGTTGATCTTTGATTTACCAATAGTTTTATCCTATCAAGGAGTAATCCCCCTTTTCTTTCTTTCTTTCTTTCTTTTTTTTTTTTAAATTTTTAATCAATACTTACATGAAGAATACTATGTTTACTATGCTCTCCCCTATATCAGGTCCCCCCTAACAACCACATTACGGTTACTGTCCATCAGCTTAGCAAAATGTTGTAGAGTCACTACTTGTCCTCTCTGTGTTGTGCAGCCCACCCTCCCCTTTCTCCCTCCCCCCATGCATGCTAATCTTAATACCCCCCTTCTTCTTACCACCCCCCCAATCCCTCCCTGCCCACCCATCCTCCCCAGTTCCTTTCCCTTTGGTACCTGTTAGTCCATTTTTGGATTCTGTAATTCCGCTGCTGTTTTGTTCCTTCAGTTTTTCCTTTGTTCCTATACTCCTCAGATGAGTGAAATCATTTGGTATTTCTCTTTCTCTGCTTGGCTTATTTCACTGAGCATAATACTCTCTAGCTTCATCCATGTTGCTGCAAATGGTTGGATTTTTCCACTTCTTATGGCTGAGTAGTATTCCATTGTGTATATGTACCACATCTTCTTTACCCATTCATCTACCGATGGACATTTAGGTTGCTTCCAATTCTTGGCTATTGTAAATAGTGCTGCGATAAACATAGGGGTGCATCTGTCTTTCTCAAACTTGATTGCTGCGTTCTTAGGGTAAATTCCTAGGAGTGGAATTCCTGGGTCAAATGGTAGGTCTGTTTTGAGCATTTTGATGAACCTCCATACTGCTTTCCACAATGGTTGAACTAATTTACATTCCCACCAGCAGTGTAGGAGGGTTCCCCTTTCTCCACAGCCTTGCCAACATTTGTTGTTGTTTGTCTTTTGGATGGCAGCTATCCTTACTGGTGTGAGGTGATACCTCATTGTAGTTTTAATTTGCATTTCTCTGATAATTAGCAATGTGGTGCATCTTTTCATGTGTCTCTTGGCCATCTGTATTTCTTTTCTAGAGAACTGTCTGTTCAGTTCCTCTGCCCATTTTTTAATTGGGTTATTTGTTTTTTGTTTGTTGAGGCGTGTGAGCTCTTTATATATTCTGGATGTCAAGCCTTTATCAGATGTGTGATTTTCAAATATATTCTCCCATACTGTAGGGTTCCTTTTTGTTCTATTGATGGTGTCTTTCGCTGTACAGAAGCTTTTCAGCTTAATGTAGTCCCACTTGCTCATTTTTGCTGTTGTTTTCCTTGCCCGGGGAGATATGTTCAACAAGAGGTCACTCATGTTTATATCTAAGAGGTTTTTGCCTATGTTTTTTTCCAAAAGTTTAATGGTTTCATGACTTACATTTAGGTCTTTGATTCATTTTGAGTTTACCTTTGTAGATGGGGTTAGACAATGGTCCAGTTTCATTCTTCTACATGTAGCTGTCCAGTTTTGCCAGCACCATCTGTTGAAGAGACTGTCATTTTGCCATTGTATGTCCATGGCTCCTTTATCAAATATTAATTGACCGTATATGTTTGGGTTAATGTCTGGAGTCTCTAATCTGTTCCACTGGTCTGTGGCTCTGTTCTTGTGCCAGTACCAAATTGTCTTGATTACTATGGCTTTGTAGTAGAGCTTGAAGTTGGGGAGTGAGATCCCCCCTACTTTATTCTTCTTTTTCAGGATTGCTTTGGCTATTTGGGGTCTTTGGTGTTTCCATATGAATTTTTGAATTATTTGTTCCAATTCATTGAAGAATGTTGCTGGTAATTTGAGAGGGATTGCATCAAATCTGTATATTGCTTTGGGCAGGATGGCCATTTTGACGATATTAATTCTTCCTAGCCATGAGCATGGGATGAGTTTCCATTTATTAGTTCCCCTTTAATTTCTCTTAAGAGTGACTTGTAGTTTTCAGAGTATAAGTCTTTCACTTCTTTGGTTAGGTTTATTCCTAGGTATTTTATTCTTTTTGATGCAATGGTGAATGGAATTGTTTTCCTGATTTCTCTTTCTATTGATTCATTGTTAGTGTATAGGAAAGCTACAGATTTCTGTGTGTTAATTTTGTATCCTGCAACTTTGCTGTATTCCGATATCAGTTCTAGTAGTTTTGGAGTGGAGTCTTTAGGGTTTTTTATGTACAGTATCATATCATCTGCAAATAGTGACAGTTTAACTTCTTCTTTACCAATCTGGATTCCTTGTATTTCTTTGTTTTGTCTGATTGCTGTGGCTAGGACCTCCAGTACTCTGTTAAATAACAGTGGAGACAGTGGGCATCCCTGTCTGGTTCCCGATCTCAGAGGAAATGTTTTCAGCTTCTCGCTGTTCAGTATAATGCTGGCTGTGGGTTTATCATATATGGCCTTTATTATGTTGAGGTACTTGCCCTCTATTCCCATTTTGCTGAGAGTTTTTATCATGAATGGATGTTGAATTTTGTCAAATGCTTTTTCAGCATCTATGGAGATGATCATGTGGTTTTTGTCTTTCTTTTTGTTGATGTGGTGGATGATGTTGATGGATTCTCGAATGTTGTACCATCCTTGCATCCCTGGGATGAATCCCACTTGGTCATGGTGTCTGATCCTTTTGATATACTGTTGAATTCTGTTTGCTAATATTTTATTGAGTATTTTTGCATCTACATTCATCAGGGATATTGGTCTGTAATTTTCTTTTTTGATGGGGTCTTTGCCTGGTTTTGGTATTAGGGTGATGTTGGCTTCATAGAATGAGTTTGGGAGTATTCCCTCTTCTTCTATTTTGTGGAACACTTTAAGGAGAATGGGTATTATGTCTTCTCTGTGTGTCTGATAAAATTCCGAGGTAAATCCGTCCGGCCCCGGGGTTTTGTTCTTGGGTAGTTTTTTGATTACCGTTTCAATTTCTTTGCTCGTAATTGGTTTGTTTAACTTTTGTGTTTCTTCCTTGGTCAGTCTTGGGAGGTTGTATTTTTCTAGGAAGTTGTCCATTTCTTCTAGGTTTTCCAGCTTGTGGGCATATAGGTTTTCATAGTAGTCTTTAATAATTCTTTGTATTTCTGTGGAGTCTGTCATGATTTTTCCATTCTCATTTCTGATTATGTTGATTTGTGTTGATTCTCTTTTTCTCTTAATAAGTTGGGCTAGAGGCTTATCTATTTTGTTTATTTTCTCAAAGAACCAGCTCTTGGTTTCGTTGATTTTTGCTATTGTTTTATTCTTCTCAATTTTGTTTATTTCTTCTCTGATCTTTATTATGTCCCTCCTTCTGCTGACTTTAGGCCTCATTTGTTCTTCTTTTTCCAGTTTTGATAATTGTGATGTTAGACTATTCATTTGGGATTGTTCTTCCTTCTTCAAGTGTGCCTGGATTGCTATATACTTTCCTCTTAAGACTGCTTTTGCTGCGTCCCACAGAAGTTGGGGCTTAGTGTTGTTGTTGTCATTTGTTTCTATATATTCCTTGATCTCTATTTTGATTTGTTCATTGATCCATTGATTATTTACTAGCATGTTGTTAAGCCTCCATGTGTTTGTGAGCCTTTTTGTTTTCTTTGTAGAATTTATTTCTACTCTTATACCTTTGTGGTCTGAAAAATTGGTTGGTAGAATTTCAATATTTTGAAGTTTACTGAGGCTGTTTTTGTGAGCTAGTATATGGTCTATTCTGGAGAATGTTCCATGTGCACTTGAGAAGAATGTATATCCTGTTGCTTTTGGATGTAGAGTTCTATAGATGTCTATTAGGTCCATCTGTTCTAGGGTGTTGTTCAGTGCTTCTGTGTCCTTACTTATTTTCTGCCCAGTGGATCTATCCTTCGTGGTAAGTGGTGTGTTGAAGTCTCCTAAAGTGAATGCATTGCAGTCTATTTCCCTCTTTAGTTCTGTTAGTATTTGCTTCACATATGCTGGTGCTCCTGTATTGGGTGCATATATATTTAGAATGGTTATATCCTCTTGTTGGACTGAGCCCTTTATCATTATGTAGTGTCCTTCTTTATCTCTTGTTACTTTCTTTGTTTTGAAGTCTATTTTGTCTGATATTAGTACTGCAACCCCTGCTTTCTTCTCAC
The DNA here is from genome assembly GCF_040802235.1 of Manis javanica. Taxonomy (NCBI): domain Eukaryota; kingdom Metazoa; phylum Chordata; class Mammalia; order Pholidota; family Manidae; genus Manis; species Manis javanica. The sequence goes on from NC_133168.1 coordinate 38,064,954, forward strand.
TGTTGTTTGCCTGAAGTATGTTTTTCCATCCCTTGACTTTTAGTCTATGCTTATCTTTGGGTTTAAGGTGAGTTTCTTGTAAGCAGCATATAGATGGGTCTTGCTTTTTTATCCATTCTATTACTCTGTGTCTTTTGATTGGTGCATTAAGTCCATTTACATTTAGGGTGACTATTGAGAGATATGTACTTATTGCCATTGCAGGCTTTAGATTCGTGGTTACCAAAGGTTCAAGGTTAGCTTCTTTAGTATCTTACTGCCTAACTTAGCTCGCTTATTGAGCTGTTATATACACTGTCTGGAGATTCTTTTCTTCTCTCCCTTCTTATTCCTCCTCCTCCATTCTTCATATGTTGTGTGTTTTGTTCTGTGCTCTTTTTAGGGGTGCTCCCATTTAGAGCAGTCCCTGTAGGATGCCCTGTAGAGGTGGTTTGTGGGAAGCAAATTCCCTCAGCTTTTGCTTGTCTGGGAATTGTTTAATCCCGCCATCATATTTAAATGATAGTCATACTGGATACAGCATCCTTGGTTCAAAGCCCTTCTGTTTCATTGCATTAAGTATATCATGCCGTTCTCTTCTGGCCTGTAAGGTTTCTGTCGAGAAGTCTGATGTTAGCCTGATGGGTTTTCCTTTATAGGTGACCTTTTTCTCTCTAGCTGCCTTTAAAACTCTTTCCTTGTCCTTGATCCTTGCCATTTTAATTACTATGTGACTTGGTGTTGTTCTCCTTGGATCCTTTCTGTTGGGGGTTCTGTGTAATTCCATGGTCTGTTCGATTATTTCCTCCCCCAGTATGGGGAAGTTTTCAGCAATTATTTCTTCAATGAGACTTTCTATCCCTTTTCCTCTTTTTTCTTCTTCTGGTATCCCTATAATACGAATATTATTCCTTTTGGATTGGTCACATATTTCTCTTAGTGTTGTTTCATTCCTGGAGGTCCTTTTATCTCTCTCTATGTCAGCTTCTATACGTTCCTGTTCTCTGGCTTCTATTCCTTCAATGGCCTCTTGCATCTTATCCATTCTGCTTATAAATCCTTCCAGGAATTGTTTCACTTCTGTGATCTCCTTCCTGACATCTGTGATCTCCCTCTGGACTTCATCCCACTGCTCTTGCATTTTTCTCTGCATCTCATCCCATTGCTCTTGCATTTTTCTCTGCATCTCTGTCAGCATGCTCATGATTTTTATTTTGAATTCTTTTTCAGAAGGACTGGTTAGGTCTGTCTCCTTCTCAGGTGTTGTCTCTGTGATCTTTGTCTGCCTGTAGTTTTGTCTTTTCATGGTGATAGAGATAGTGTGCAGAGCTGGTACAAGTGACTGCTGGAAGAGCTTCCCTTCTTGTTGGTTTGTGGCCTTCCTCACCTGGGAGAATAGCGACCTCTAGTGGCTTGTGCTGGGCGGCTGTGTGCAGACAGGGCTTCTGCTTCCTGCCCGGTTGCTATGGGGTTTATCTCCGCTGTTGCTGTGGGCATGGCCTGGCTGGGGCTGCTCCTCCAAAATGGTGGAGCCCCATTGGAGGGGAGCGGCTGGGAGGCTATTTATCTCCGTAAGGGGCCTCTGTGCTCCCTGCTGCCCAGGGGGTTAGGGTGCCCAGAGATCCCCAGATTCCCTGCCTCTGGTCTAAGTGACCTGTCCTGCCCCTTTAAGACTTCCAAAAAGCACTCTCCAAACCAAAACAACAACAGCAACAATGAGAGAGGGAACAGAAAAAAAAAAAAAAAAAAAAAGGAAAAAACACTTGATTTTTTTTTTGTCTTCAGGCGCCGGTCCCAGGCACCCACTTAGTGGTCCTGCTGCCCTGCTTCCCTAGCACCAGGGTCCCTGTCCCTTCAAGGCTTCCAAAAAGCACCCGTCCACTGGTCCCGCAGGGAAAAATGCACGATATTCTTTGTCCTCAGGCGCCGGTCCCAGGCACCCGCTCACCAGTCCCGCCGCCCTGCCTCCCTAGCACCAGGGTCCCTGTCCCTTTAAGGCTTCCAAAAAGCACTCGCCAAAAAGAGGAAAAAAAAGGGGAAAAATGCACGATTTCCTCCATCCTCAGGTGCCGATCTCAGGCACCTGCCCACCGGTCCCGCAGGGAAAAACGCGGGATATTCTTTGTCCTCAGGCACCGGTCCCAGGCACCCTCTCACCAGTCCCACCGCCTTGCCTCCCTAGCACCGGGGTCCCTGTCCCTTTAAGGCTTCCAAAAAGCACTCGCCAAAAAGAGAAAAAAAAGGGAAAAACGCGTGATTTCCTCCATCCTCAAGTGCCGGTCCCAGGCACCCGCTCACCGGTCCCACCACCCTGCCTCCCTAGCAACGGAGTCCCTGTCCCTTTAAGGCTTCCAAAAAGCACTCGCCAAAAAAAAAAAAAAAAAAACCTCTCCGGTTTCTTTCCACCCGCCGGGAGCCGGGGGGAGGGGCGCTCAGGTCCCGCCGGGCCGGGGGTTTGTATCTTACTCCCTTCGCAAGGCGCTGGGTTCTTGCAGGTGTGGATGTGGTCTGGATGTTGTCCTGTGTCCTGTGGTCTCTATTTTAGGAAGATTTTTCTTTGTTATATTTTCATAGCTCTATGTATTTTTGGGAGGAGATTTCCACTGCTCTACTCACGCCGCCATCTTGGCTCCGCCCCCTACTTCTATTGTTTTAAGCTACAGAGATGATAGTTTGTTACAGCAGCCACAGGTAACTGTTAATACACATGGAAAAAATGTATATGTTACTAAAGTGATCATTAAAATGGCTCTTGTGGTAGGAATTAGTCTGACTGGTTAATGGTCATGTGTGTGTGTGTGTAATAAATGTACAGGTAACCAATTTGTCTTACTATTAATTAATTATTTAAAATTATATATATATAATTTTTTACTATTTGTCTATATCAGCTCTCAATTGATTCAAACTATTTTACTACTGTAGACTTTAAGTTTTTAAGGCTAATTGCTTAAAAGAATCCATTTCCAGCTGAGGAAATGTGAATTTGTCTTTCTCAGTGAGGTTAAGTTTGGCTTGCCCTCACAGATCATAAAACCTGACAAGCATCTCATGAAATTTAGTTTTTGACATATAGTCACAAGGTAGATGTGAGGCTCATGTTGCTATATCCCATTCAAAGGTGTAGTGGATAGTGAGCATTGCAGTGGCTGCCCACCTTCCAAACTTTCTCTTCTGTTTGAGATAATCTACTATTGCTCTTGGTGGAGAACAGGGATTACCTTCAATTACAGCAGCCTCTCTTTTTTCCTAAAAGCCAGGACTTGGTCATGTGACTAGGGCTTAGTTAATGAAACACTTCCACCCAGGACTCTGGCTTTTTAGTGACTGATACATGCAGAGGGAGAGTTATGGGTGACTCACAGCAATAGGGCAGCTGTTTCTGCCAAAACTTTCTGTTGCTCCTCTTTAACTCTGCAGTGGCACTTGCCCATATTCCAAGTTTGGTCCTTCAGCATCCCTCCAGTAATGTGAACTCCAATATCCTTTGGATAAATTCCCTTTCTACCAAACAGAACTGGTGTCAGCTTCTGTTATTTCCAGTTTGAAGGTTTCTAACAGATAATAATGGTTCTTAGTATCTAGTATCTCTCTTTAGTATATTCATATTTTTTTTAGGAGCTCAAGCTTCATTAATTCAAAAAGATTTCAGAATCAGAGATAATGAAAGTGAACCATTGTACACAGCCTTAAAATTATTAATGGTTATCTTTTCAACACACACCAAACTGATTAAAGTAATTGACACATCTAAGCAGGTCTTTGTGACAAGCTAGCAAATCTTTTGCCATCTTTTTTATCCCCCATTGTAACTAGAATTCTGTGTGATAATCTGTATAAGATAAAAATGGTAAATATTTTCATTGTTTAATGAACAAATAGGATAGATTACATATAGGAAAAAATAGGATAGATACAATTTTGAGTGCCTACTTCATACCAGTCATTGTTTTAAGCATTTGACACATTATTAATTTATTTAATCCTCATTACAATCTTATAAGATAGGTACCATTAAAATTCCCATTCTTCAAAAGAAAAAGAATGGCAAAAGTAAAATAATGGGGGCAGCCCCAGTACTCACAATTTCAACCATTATTAGTAAGTCAGTTCTATAAGACTTTCCAATTTCTCAAGGGTAGCCAGGTCTAGACGATTCAGACTTAAGACATAATGTATCCTTTATCTGGCTCTCCAAACAGCCTCACATACAGCTGGCGCAGCTGGCCAAGCAGATGGAGATTGAAGTCATCTTCAGAATTTCACAAATGAATCTGTAGTTTAGTTTACTACAGATACACAGGTATAGATATATGTAAATAATAGTAGTGTGGGACTGTACCGTACATTTCTTTTTAAGGAATACCTTCTTCATCTACAAGATCATTTGGGATGACTTCAGCAATTTTCAGCTGAAACCATATGAAGATTCCTGACATAGAAGTATAGACTAAAAATAACTTTTAAAGAAGTCAATGTAGCTCACCTTTACTGATGAAATAGGCAAAATAGCTAGTTTTTAAAGATATTCTGTCCTAGTACCATACTTTGATCCAATGTTATTTTACCTCTTTTTTTTTACCTGTGGTGGGATAAAGGCATCATATAGGTGGGATGGATTGTCTGAAGCATGATTCTATGATTCTGTCATTCTTCTGCTTCCTCAGTATCATCCTTCTGCCTCAGTTTCTTCTGTTCTTTAATTTTCTATTTATTCTCTAATTGCCTCTTACCCCTTTCTCCTCCTGAACCCAACCTACCCTCTGGAGCTAATTCCATTAGCTGTATTTCAGTTATCTACTGCAGCATAATGAAGCACCCCAAAATTTACTGGCTTAAAACAAGAACTGTTTTATTACTTCTCACCATTCTGTGGGTCAACAATTCAGACAGGGAATAGCAGAGAACTTGTCTCTGCTCCACATCCTGTCTGTTGGGGCAAGGATGTCCATGCTTTTCTGATCTGCACGTCTCAGGCATCCAGTAGGAAGTCGCCAATAGTGAAGGTTTGAGTGGCTCTGCTGGGGTTTTCGTGCCTTGTCCTTCCTGTTGGCTGGGTCCCTTGTTCTTCATGTAATCTCATGACCTCTCCCTCCTCACATGGTGTCTCTATATGGCCTTTATACATAGTGTCTCTAGCAGAGTAGCCAGACTCCTTACATAGCAGCTCAAGGTTCCCAAGAATACAAAAGCAAAATTTGTTGGGGCTTCTGCCTAATTCTATTGCTTAAAGCTGGTGTCTGGGCTAGCGCAGATTCAAGAGGAGGCTATTAAATTAGGACTAATTTGGTAGCCACCCAAGAAATTTGTGTATTAATGGTTAAGGACAGCATTCCAACCGTGTTTGTGTCTAGCCATTCTGAGCATACACATGCTGAACATTTGATGAAGTGTTTTCTTCATTCTCCTTGTATCAGTTCAGATTTCAATTGTGCAGATACAAAAACAGTGGCCTCACATGCCATTTATCATGCTGTATTGCTCTTTGGACTGGGTCAGAACTGTGGCAATTTTGGTCAGAGGTTAATACAGAATTCAGAGCACTGCATTGTGCCTTGTCTTCAAATTGAAGGTCAGATTAGAGCAAAGTGAGAATAAATTTCTGAGAAAAAGAATAGGTAAATCTTATGGGCTGATTTTTTTAACCAACATTCTTAAGGTATCATTTATGTAATACAATTTAAAGTATACTTAACATAAGCAAAATACATAGATCTTAAATATTCTTCCCTTGAGTTCTGACAATTTAATACATATATGTAAACACTACCCAAAAGAGACAAAAGTCATTTCTATCACCACACAAGTATTCTCCTCTTTAAAGTCAGTTTTCTTTCACCTCCAGAAGTAGCTATTGTTCTCATTTCTATTACCATAAATTTGTTTTGTGGTTCTTGAGTTTCATATAAATGGCCTAGACTATGGAATATTTTATGTCTAGATTTGTTGACTTACCATGATGGTTTTGAAATCTGTTTGTTTGTTGAGTGTATCAGTGGCTTATTCCTCTATTAATGAGCAATTCTCCATTGTATGGATATACCACATTTTGTTTATGCTCTTACTGAATTGATAGGCACTTTGGTTATTTTTTATTTTTTGCTATTATAAGGATGCTATAAACATTCTTGCATCTTTTTTCTCTTTCTCTTTCTCTCTCTATATGTATACACATACACACATTATAAATTGTAATATAAATATAAATAATATAGATACTCTATTTAATAATATGTATAATTACTCACACACACACTTGCTGAGTCAATGAATAAATGTATAGTTAACCTATAATAAATTTCCAGAGAATCCTCCAAAATTGAATACAATCGCAACAGCACTAATGAGAGTTTTAGTTACTCTATGTTATTACCAACATTTGTTGTTGCCAGTTTTTTAGCATTCTAATGGGCATGAAATGGTCTCTCATTGTAGTTTTATTTTTCATTTCTCTTAAGACTAAAAATATTGAACACCTTTTCATGCACTCATTGACATTCATATTCTTTCTTCTGTCAAATTTCTTTAAAGTATTTTCCCATTTGTATAGGTTTTTATGTATTCTGACACAAGCTTTCAGCTTTTCACCATTGACTATGATGTTATCTGTGGACTTGTCATGTTGACTTTTTTATGTTGAAGTATATTCTTTCTATACTTAATTTGTTGAGAACTTTTGTTATGAAAGAGTATTGAATTTTGCCAAATGATTTTTGTGCATCTACTGAGATGATCATATGTGGCATATTACATTTGTCGGTTTGTGGAGGATGTTGTATCATCCTTACTCACCAGGGGTAAGTTTCCCTTGTTCACAGTATATGCTCCTCTTAATGTGCTGTTGAATTTTTCTGTTAGTATTTTTTTGAGGATTTTTGCATCTAAGTTAATCAGGGATATTGGCTTATAATTTTCTTTTCTTGTACTGTCTTTATCTGGTTTGTGTCAGGGTAATGCTGACTTCTCAAAATAAGTTTGGAATTGTTCCCTTCTCTTCAATTTTTTGCAAAAGTTTAAGAAGGAACATTATTTAATTCTTCTTTGGATGTTCAGGAGAATTCACCAGTGAGGTCATCAGGTCTTAAGTTTTTCTTTGTTAGGAAGTTTTCAGTTATTACTTCAATCTTAGTTGTTATTGGTCTGCTAAAATTTTCTATTTCTTCATGTTTCGGTCTTGGTGTGTTTTGTGTCAAGGAATTAATCCACTTCTTCTAGGCTATCCAATTTGTTGGTGTATAAAATGTTCATAGGTATCTCTTGTGGTCCTTTGTATTTCTATGGTATCAGTTGTAATATCCCCTCTTTCATTTATAATTTTATTTGTTTGAGCCCTTTCTGCCTTTGTCCTTAATTTAGATAAAAGTTTATTAATTTTGTTTTCTTTAAAAAAACAACTCTATATTTCATTGATCTTTGATGCTGTTTTTCTAGTCTCTATTTCATTTATTTATGTTCTAATCTTTATTATTTTTTTCCTTCTGATAGCTTTAGGTTTAGTCTGTACTTACTTTTCTAGCTTGTTGAGGTATAAAGCTAAGTTGGTTATTTGAGATCTTTCTTTTTTTTCCTTGTAGGCATTTATCTCTATAAAATTCCTCTTAGAACTGATTTTCCTGCAACTCATAAATTTTAATATGTTGTATTTCCAATTTAATTTTTCTCAATATATTTTTTTATTGCCCCTTAGATTTATTCTTTAACCCTGTATTGTTTAATTTCCACATATGAATTTTCCAAGTTTTTCTTGTTATCGGTTTCTAGTTTTATACCATGTGGTCAGAAAATGTATTTGATATGATTTCAATCTTCTTAAGTTTGTTACAACTTGCTTTGTGATTATCCTGGAAAATGTTCCATGTGCACTTGAAATGAATGAATATTCTGTTGGATGGAATGTTCTGCATGTATCTGTTATATCCATTTGGTCTATATTATTGTTCAAGTTCACTGTTTTCTTGTTGATTTCCTATTTAGATGATCTATCCTTTGTTGAAAGTGGGATATATGTTGTGTTTTTTTATTGAAGTATCATCCATATGCAATCATATATTGGTTTCAAATATACAACACAGTGGTTCAACACTTAGCCATATTATTAAATCACTAGTGCAGTTACTATCTGTCAAAATTGGAAGATGTTACAGAATCATTGGCTATATTCTCCACGTTGTACTACTATCCCCATTACCAACTTATATTATGATTGAGGGTTTTTGTGCTCCTTTATCCTCCTACCCCTCCTCACCTAAACACCACAACCCTTCCCTCATGGTAGCCACCAGTCACCTTCAATGTCTATGACTCTATTGCTATTTTTTGTTTTGTTTTGTTTTTGTATTCCACAAATAAGTGAAATCATATGGCATTTATTTTTCTTCACCTGGTTTATTTCACTTGACATAATCCCCTCTAGATCCATCCATGTTATTGCAAATGGCAGGATTTCATTTTTTAAGGCTGAATAATATTCCATTGTCTTTATGTACCACAAGTTATTTATCCATTCATCTACTGATGGACACTTAGGTTGCTTTCGTATCTTGCCTATTGCAAATAATTCAGCAATAATCATAGGGGTGTACATATCTTTTTAAAGCAGGGATTTTGTGTTCTTTGGGTAAATTCCTAGAATTGGAATTATTGGGTAGAATATTATTTCTGTTTTTAATTTTCTGAGGAACTTCTGCACTGTTTTTCACAGTGGCTGCACCAATTTGCATTCCCACCAACTGTCTGGGAGGGCTCCCATTTTTCTGCATCCTTGCCAGCATTTGTTACTTGTTATCTTTTGGGTAGTGGCCATTCTAATGGTGTTAGGTGATATCTTGTGGTGGTTTTGATTTGCATTTCTGTGATGATTAGTGATGTGGAGCATCTTTTCATGTGTTGGCCAGTTGTACAGTTGTACTTCTTCTTTGGAAAAATGTCTGTTCAGGTCCTCCACCCATGTTTTAATCAGGTTATTTGCATTTTTTTTGTTGAGGCATAAGAGTGCTTTATATATTTTGGTTGTTAATCCCTTATTAGAAAAATTGTTTATGAATATATTCTCCCATACTGTAGGGTACCTTTTTGATCTGCTGATGGTGTCCTTGGCTGTACAGAAGTTTTTTGATTTGATGTAGTCCCACTTGTTCATTTTTGATTTTGTTCCCCTTGCCCAGGGAGATGTTTCCAGGAAACATTTGCTCATGAGAGTCAAGAGATTTTTGCCTATGTTTTTTTCTAAGAGTTTTATGGTTTCATGTCTTATATTCAAGTCTTTGATCAATTTTGAGTTTACTTTTATGTATGGAGATACACAGTAATCCAGCTTTATTGTCTTGTATGTAGCTGTCCAGTTTTCCCAACACCAATTATCAAACAGGCTGTCTTTTCCCTATTGTATATTCATAGTTCCTTTATCATATATTAATTGACCATATATAGATGGGTTTATATCTGGGTTCTGTATTCTGCTCCATTGATCTATGGGTCTGTTCTTGTGCCAGTACCAGACTGTTTTGATTAATATTGCCTTGTAGGATAGCTTGAAATCAGGAAGCATAATTCCCCCATCTTTATTCTTCTTTTTCAGGATGGCTTTGGCTATTCCATATGAATTTGGAATAAATTCCATGTGGTTTTATATGAATTTTGGGATTATTTGCTCTAGTTCATTGAAAAATTCCACTGATAGTTTGATAGGGATTGCACTGAATTTGTAAATTGCTTTGGGCAGGGTGGCCATTTTGACAATATTAATTCTTCCTATCCATGAACATGAAACAGATTTTCATTTATTTGTATCTTCTTAATTTCTCTCATGAGTGTCTTATAGTTTCAGAGTACAGATCTTTCTCCTCCTTTGTTAGGTTTATTCCTAGGTACTTTTTTTGATGCTATTGTAAATGGAGTTGTTTTCCTGATCCCTCTTTCTGTTAGTTCATTGGTAGTAATAGGAACACAATAGATTTCTGTGTAGTAACTTTGTATCTTGAAGCTTTGCTGAATCCAGTTACTAGTTCAAATAGGTTTTGGTGGAGTCTTTAGGGTTTTCTATGTATAATCATATCATCTGCAAATAGTGACAGTTTAACTTCCTCCTCACCAATTTGGATGCCATTTATCCTTTTTGCTAGTCTCCAGAAATTTGGGTATATATTGTATTGCTATCTGTTTTTTCCTTCAGTTCTCCTAATATCTGCTTTATATATTTATTTGCCCCTGTATGGGGTGTATATATTTACAATTATAACCTCTTGAAAAACTGACCTCTTTGTTATGATATAGTGACCTTTTTTGGGTCTGTTAGACCCAAAATAGACTTAAAGTCTATTTTGTCCAATATAAGTATAGCCACCCATCTCTCTTTGGGTTACCATTTGCATGAAATATTGTTTTTAATCCTTAACTTTTAACCTATGTGTGACCTCAAAACCCTTAAAACTAACATAAGGGTCTTATAGGCAACATATTTGTGGGTCTTATTTTTTTAATGCATTTAGGCACTCTGTCTTTTGATTAGAGAATTTAATCCATTTATGTTTGAAGTAATTATTTATAGATAAAGATTTACTATTGCCATTTTGTTCATTGTTTTCTGATAGTTTTGTAGTTTCTTTCTTCTGCTGCTGCTGCCTTTATGATTTGATGATTTTCTAGAGTTGTATGCTTTGATTCCTTTCTTTTTATCTTTTGTGTATCTACTCAGATACACATGGTTACTATGAGGTTTACATAAAAGATCACATAGTTCTAACAGTCTATTTTAAGCTGATAACTTTGTATACAAAACTCTGTGCTTTAACTTCTCCTCTTCCCATATTTTATAGTGTTAATGTCACAATTTATATCTTTTATATATGGTATATTCATTAACAAATTATCATAGCTATAGTTGTTTTTAATACTTTTGTCTTCAACTTTACCAGAATTATGGTGATTTATGCACCACCATTACAATATTAGAGTGTTCTGAATTTGTCTGTATGCTTACCTTTACATTGAATTTTATACCTGCATGTGTTTTTATGTTGTTACCATCTTTTCATTACAACTTGGAGCCTTCCTTTAGCATTTCTTGTAATGGTGATGAACTCTCAGAGCTTTTGTTTGTAGAGGAAAGTCTTTATTTCTCCTTCATTTATGAAAGGAAGTCTTAGTAGATATAGTAGTCTTCACTGGCAGATTTTTCATTCAGAACTTTGACTATATCATTCATATTTCCTCCTGTCTGCTTGGTTTCTGTTGAGAAATACACTTACAGTCTTCTAGAAGTTCACTTATATATAATGAGTTGCTTTTCTTTTGCTGCTTTCAAAATTCTCTCCTTGTCTTTTCATTTATTTGTGTCTTCTTAATTTCTCTCATGAGTGTCTTATAGTTTCAGAGTACAGATCTTTCTCCTCCTTTGTTAGGTTTATTCCTAGGTACTTTTTTTTGATTTTGAGTATAATGTGTCTCAGTGAAGATCATTTTATACTTAATTTATTTGGGGTTCTTTGAGACTCACAAATCTGGAAATTCATTTCTCTTTCCAGATTAGGTACATTTTTTAAATCATTATTTCCTAAAATAGACTTTCTTTTTCTTTCCCTTTCTCTGCTCCTTCTGGGGCACCTAATTTGTATATTGTTCCCTAAATGGTATCCCTTAAGTCCCATGGCTTTCTTCAGAAGAAATAAGTATTTTCATTCTTTTTTTCTTTTTGTTTCTCTGAGTGGATAATTTCAAATGACTTGTCTTTGAATTCCCTGATTCTTTCTTCTACTTGATTGAGTATTATGTTGAAGCTCTCTACTAAATTTTTCAATGCAGTCATTGTGCTCCTCAGCTCCAAATTTCTGTTTGGCTCTTTTTAAGTTTTTATATCTTTGTTAAACTTCTCATTTTATTTACATGTTTTCCTGATTTTGTTTGGCTGTTTACCTGTGTTCTCTTGTAGCTCACTGATCATTTGTCAAGTAGTTTATACATCTCTTTAGGGTGTGTTACTGTTTCTTTATTTTGTTCCTTTGCTAATGTTATCATATTTTCTTTGATTATTCATGATACTTGTGGCTTTGCATTGATATCTGTGCATTCAAAGAAATAGGCACTTCTTCAATTTACAAACTGTCTTTCACAGGGAAAGAACTTCACCAGTCAGCCCATCCAGGAACTCTGTATTGTCTGCCTGGTAGTATCTGCAGGCTGGCTTACTACTGGAGACCTTGGGCAGGATAGTTGGGTGCCTGGGTCAGCAGGTGAGTAGGCTTGGTGCTAGAATCCACAGAGACCAGAGTCTATGGGGCAGGCCTGGGAACTGAATTCATGGAAGCAGGACAAGGAACCATGTTTACATTTAGGGCTGGATCATGGATCCATGGGGCCTAACCAGGCATTGGGGACCACTGGTCATTTATTCAGTACTCATGGTGACTTGGGGGCCAGTCTGAAGCCTGGATCAGTCAGGTCTGATGTGCTGGAGGGAGGCTTGAACATGAGTTACAATTGTAGCCTGGTGCTGGGGTGGGCCTGCTACCTGGATCCACTAGGATGGGTGTGGTTTTAAGTCTGTGGGTGCTAGGTACTACTGGGGAAAGGTCTGGTGCCTGAGTCCACAGAGGCAGGCCTGGTGTGTGGAACACTGGTGTTGGGCCTGAAACCTGGGTCCAAGGGAGTGGGCCTGGAGCTTGGGTTTCCTAGGGCCAGCCTGGAGCTGGGGTGAGTCTGGAGCCTGAGTTAATGAGGGAAGTTCTGGATCTTGGGGGCCAGTCTGACATCAAGATTCTACTGGGGCAGGCCTGGACCCTGGTTCTCTGGAACTTAAGGCTGCAGCAGCTATTATGGCATTTGGATGGGCCTGGAATCTGGGAGTGCAGGGGCAGTTCTGAAGCTTGTATCCAACAACTAGCTTGGAGGCTGGGTCCACAGGAGCCAGTCTGGACCCTTGGGCTATGGGGATCAGTCTGGCACTGGAGCTGTACTTGAGCCTGCATCCATGGGGGAGAGTGCACTGGCACTGGTGGTCACTAAGGCAGGCGAGGTCCTGGAATCAACCATGACTTTGGATGCTCCTTTCAGTTTCCTTCCCCCATGGAGAAGGCATCTCCTTCTCTGTTGGGCTGCCAGGACTTGGAGGAGGGGTGATAAGGGTAATGTGGAACTGTCCTTTCTACCCTCCTTAATACATCTTTTTGTATTTCTGGCTCAATCCAGGTATTATAATCTCTCAACTGGAATCTTTAGCTCTTATGAAGGTGTTTTTGTGAGTACATAGTTGTTCAAAATGATATTTCTGCAAGGGGATGTGTGCTGGAAACTCCTACCTCCCCATCTTGGTGATGTCACTCCAAACTATTTTTAACTAGACAAAATATGGTCCATTTTTTGATGCAGTAATCTTGTTGCTGTCCATGGATTGTTGTTATAAATCTCATGTCTCAAAATGAGTTGCAGCATCAGCAAATTTCAGCAAAGCACTTATTAAGCATATTTGTCTTTGAAGAAGGCAAATTTGTTTCCTAATGATCTTCATCAGACTGCAAACAGCGAGTCTTAAATATGCTAGTCTTTGTACAGTGAATACTAGTGTTTCATTTTTTTCTCAGTGATATCCTTTCAAATGGCTTTTTAAATTTTTGGTATCATTAATATACAATTACATGAGCAACACTGTAGTTACTAGATTCCCCCCATTATCAAGTTTCCACCACATACCCCATTACAGTCACTGTCCATCAGCGTAGTAAGATGCTAGAATCACTACTTGTCTTCTCTGTGTTATACTGCCTTCCCTGTGCCCTGCCCCCTACATTATGTGTGCTAATCATAATTCCCCTTTTCCCCCTTATCCCTCCCTTCCCACTTATCCTCCTCTGTCTCTTTCCCTTTGGTAACTGTTAGTCCATTCTTGGGTTCTGTGAGTCTCCTGCTGTTTTGTTCTTTCAGTTTTTTCTTTGTTCTTGTACTCCACAGATGAGTGAAATCATCTGATACTTGTCTTTCTCTGCCTGGCTTATTTCACTGAGCATAATACCCTCTAGCTCCATCCATATTGTTGCAAATGGTAAGTTTTGTTTTCTTCTTATGGCTGAATAATATTCCATTGTGTATATGTACCACATCTTCTTTATCCATTCATCTACTGATGGACAATTAGGTTGCTTCCGTTTCTTGGCTATTGTAAATAGTGCTGCGATAAACATAGGGGTGCACATGTCTTTTTCAAACTAGGCTCCTCCATTCTTAGGGTAAATTCCTAAGAGTGAAATTCCTGTGTCAAATGGTATTTCTATTTTTAGTTTTTTGAGGAACCTCCATACTGCATTCCACAATGGTTGAACTAATTTACATTCCCACCAGCAGTGTAGGAGGGTTCCCCTTTCTCCACATCCTCACTAACATTTGTTGTTTGTCTTTTGGATGTTGGCCATCCTAACTGGTGTGAGGTGATGTCTCAATGTGGTTTTAATTTGCAGTTCTCTGATGATTAGCAATATGGAACATCTTTTCATGTGCCTGTTGGCCATCTAAATTTCTTGTTTGGATAAGTGTCTATTCAGCTCCTCTGCCCATTTTTTTAATTGGCTTATTTGATTTTTGTTTGTTGAGGTGCATGAGCTCTTTATATATTTTGGATGTCAACCCCTTATCAGACATGCCATTTCTGAATATATTCTCCCATACTGAAGGATGTCTTTTTGTTGTACTGATGGTATTCTTTGCTGTACAGAAAACTTTTAGTTTCCCACTTGTTCATTTTTTATTTGTTTCCCTTGCCCATGGAGATATATTCATGAAGAAGTTGTTCATGTGTATATTCAAGAGAGTTTTGCCTATGTTTTCTTCAAAGAGTTTTATGGTTTCATAACTTACATTCAGGTCTTTGATCCATTTTGAGTTTACTTTTGTGTATGGAATTAGACAGTAATCCAGTTTCATTCTCTTACCGGTAGCTGTCCAGTTTTGCCAACACAAGCTGTTGAAGAGGCTTTCATTTCCCCATTGTATATCCATGCCTCCTTTATCACATATTAATTCACCATATATGCTTGGGTTAATATCTGCACTCTGTATTCTGTTCAACTGGTCTATGGTTTTGTTTTTGTGCCAGTACTAGATTGTCTCGATTTTTACAAACTGTGGTTTTGTAGTAGAGCTTGAAGTTGGGGACCGAGATCCACCCCCACTTTATACTTCCTTCTCAGAATTGCTTTGGCTATTCAGGGTCTTTTGTGGTTCTGTATGAATTTTAGAACTATTTGTTCCAATTGAAGAATGCTGTCGGTATTTTGATAGGGATTGCATCGAATCTGCAGATTGCTTTAGGCAGGATGGCTATTTTGACAATATGAATTCTTTGTACCCAAAGCATCCAGATTGGTAAAGAAGAAGACAAACTGTCACTATTTGCAGGTGACATGATATTGTACATAAAAAACCATTTTTGATGCAGTAATCTTGTTGCTGTCCATGGATTGTTGGAGTAGACTCTACTCCAAAACTACTAGAAGTAATATCAGAATTCAGCAAAGTTGCAGGATACAAAATTAATACACAGAAATCTGTGTCTTTCCTATACACTAACAATGACCTAACAGAAAGAGAAATCAGGAAAACAATTCCATTCACAATTGCATCAAAAAGAATAAAATACCTAGGAATAAACCTAACCAAGGAAGTGAAAGACTTATACCTTGAAAACTACAATACACTCTTAAGAGAAATTAAAGAGGACACTAACAAATGGAAACTCATTCCATGCTCTTGGCTAGGAAGAATTAATTTTGTCAAAATGGCCATCCTGCCTAAAGCAATCTAAAGATTCAATGCAAACTCTATCAAATTACCAACAGCATTCTTCAACAAACTGTAACAAATAGTTCAAAAATTCATATGGAAACACCAAAGACCCTGAATAGCCAAAGCAATCCTGAGAAGGAAGAATGAAGTGGGAGGAATCTCGCTCCCCAACTTCAAGCTCTACAGCAAAGCCACAGTAATCAACACAATTGGTACTGGCAGAAGAACAGACCCCCAGACCAGTGGAACAGAATAGAGACTCCAGACATTAACCCAAACATATATGGTCAATTAATATACTATAAAGGGGCCATGGACATATAATGGGGAAATGACAGCCTCTTCAACAGCTGGTGTTGGCAAAACTGGACAGCTACATGCAAGAGAATGAAACTGAATCACTGTCTAACCCCATACACAAAAGTAAATTCAAAATGGATCAAAGACCTGAATGTAAGTCATGAAACCATAAAACTCTTAGAAAAAAACATAGGCCAAAATCTCTTGGACATAAACATGAGCGACTTCTTCATGAACATATCTCCCTGGGCAATGGAAACAAAAGCAAAAATGAACAAATGGGACTATATCATCCTGAAAAGCTTCTGTACAGCAAAGAACAACATCAATAGAACAAAAAGGCATCCTACAGTATGGGACAATATATTCATAAATGAAAGATCCGACAAAGGGTTGACATCCAAAATATATAAAGAGCTCATACACCTCAACAAACAAAAAGCAAATAATCCAATTAAAAAATGGGCAGCAGAGCTGAACAGTTCTCTAAAGAAGAAATTCAGATGGCCTACAGACACATGAAAAGATACTCCACATCACTAGTCATCAGAGAAATGCAAATCAAAACCACAATGAGATATCACCTCACACCAGTAAGGATTGCCACCATCCAAAAGACATACAACAACAAATGTTGGCAAGGTTGCGGAGAAAGGGGAGCCCTCTTGCACTGCTGGTGGGAATGTAAATTAGTTCAACCATTGTGGAAAGCAGTATGGAGGTTCCTCAAAAAGCTCAAAATAGAAATACCAGTTGACACAGGAATTTCACTTCTAGGAATTTACCCTAACGATACAGTGGCCCAGTTTGAAAAAGACAGATGCACCCCTATGTATAGCCAAGAAATGGAAGCAACCTAAGTGTCCATCAGTAGATGAATGGATAAAGAAGTTGATGTGGTACATATATACAATGGAATATTATTCAGCCATATGAAGAAAACAAATCCTACCATTTGCAACAACATGGATGGAGCTAGAGGGTATTATGCTCAGTGAAATAAGCCAGGTGGAGAAAGACAAGTATCAAATGATTTCACTCATATGTGGTGTATAAGAACAAAGAAAAAAATTGAAGGAACAAAACAGCAGGAGACTCACAGAACCCAAGAATGGACTAACAGTTACCAAAGGGAAAGGGATTGGGGAGGGTGGGTGGGAAGGGAGGGATAAGGGGGGAGGAGGAGAGAAAAGGGCCATTAAGATTAGCATGTATAATGTGTGTGGGGGGCGCGGCAGGGAGGGCTGTGCAACACAGCGAAGACAAGTAGTGATTCTACAGCATCTTACTACGCTGATGGACAGTGACTGTAATGGGGTTTGTGGGGGGGACTTGGTAATGGGAGGAGTCTAGTAAACATAATGTTCCTCATATAATTGTAGATTAATGATACCAAAAACAAAAAAACCACCAAAAATCCATATTCACTGCCCTTTGCTCATCTGCATCTGGAAGAAACTTCTTTTTATCAACACTGGTGTGTTTTTTCCAAGTACAAACTATGCCCTTTTCATGATGTGAAAAGAAAAAGTATTATCATTTACAGATGGAATGTTAATTTTATTTGTTTCTATATTTTATTTCTCTTACCTGTTTCTAGAGAGTGAACAGTATGGAGAGTAAAGAAATTTTTGTTATGATTTTGATAATTGTCAATCTCAAGTTTAATATCTTCATGTTATTTATTGATGATTATGAATAAAATCTTTTAATTATTTTGTTTTTAATATGGCATAATACTTACATTCTGGTAGAAATTTTCACATATCATTTATCTTAAAGACATATTAAAGCAGTACCAATTATTCAGTTTTTAACTAGTTCAAAAAGTAACAAAAATATAAAAAAAGCCCTCCTCAAAACCCCAAGAAACAAACTTACTCAAACTGTTTGTGGTGTGTCTGCTTGTTTTGTTTACATTTACTCACTCATTCATCACCAAATATTTTAATACATATAAAGAAAAGGATATTTGATAGGCATAATATGTAAACAGTGTCAGATCCGCCCCCGGCTCACTGAACTTCAGACTTTGTCAAGGGCATCACAGTGCTTAACAGTTTGTGTTAGTTATTGCTGCATAACAAATTAACCCAAGTCTCAGTGTCAGGAAACAAAGCATTCATACCTCAGAGTTTCTGTAAAAAAAAATTCAAACGTGTTTTACTTCTTGTTTGCCTTGCCCTGGATCTCATAACTGCTCTCTGTCCCCACTGCTGCCCCCTGGCTCCCGCCTTTCTCTGCTGGACGCCTGCCAGGCCCCCATCAGCTGCCCCCTAGCACGCTTTGTGCACCTCAAACACATCCTTTATATGGCAGTAGCGTGATTTTAAAACAAAGTCAGATCGCACCACTCTCTTCTCAAGTTATGCATGAAGTTGGGTGCTCACCCCACCCTCTTTCCCCCATGGAGAGTCTCTCTTCTTGTGCTGGGCTGCCTGGACCCACCCAGAGCTTCTCATCGGGCTTTGAATTAAGCACAAATATCTCAGATCTCCCCAGCTGGTCTCTGCAAGGCCAACCCCGCCGTCCTCTTTCACCCAGCCCTTTGTTCTGGTCTTCACACTTACTAAATTCTGGAGCCTGATTCCGATGAGTACAGCACATTAAAGGACAAACAAATGAAGAAACAGAGAGCAAACTGGCCAGAGCAAATGTAAGAAGTGTTGCATGCTGATTATTTTCAGTAGATAAGCTTCCCATTATCCTTTGCCTGGATCCATTCAGTTTCTGTCTCATGTGTTGTAGCCTTTAGTTTATTCTGTCAAACAGTGGAATATAGTTGAGCACTTTGTGTGGGAAGGAGATTCACACAGGCTTCTCTGCCATTACTCTCCAAGGTGAATGAAAATGACCTGTTTGGCTGTTAAGGTTATAACTTTGTGCTGAGGGTTAAAAGACTTGTAATGCCCTGTTTGATGAAGTTTAGCAGTAATATCTCTGGGCCAAATATTTCATGGTATTTAAGGGACGAGGCAGTAGATTGGGAACCTGAGGCAAATTCATTTGTTTATTAAATAATTTGTCTAATTATTTAATAAATTTACTTAATTCATTAAATTCTCTTTCCTTCAGCTCACTGGTCTTCATGAGCAGACATCTTCTAGTCTTCAAAAATAACCTATCAGCAACTTGGAGGCCCCAGTTGACTGTGTCCTTAGAGAGGAGATAGATACATTTTCATGATGAAACAATACACTCTCACACCGGGCAGGGTTGAAAGGGATGGAGAAAACGGAGTATTAATGTATCATAATATTCATACTCTTCAGGAAATGCTGTTGGTTTCAGCAAAACAAATCATTTCTCATTGGTTAAATAACAAAAGTGGACTCTAAGGTCTACTTACCTTGGAGTCATGCCTGAGAGGCTATCCCTGCAGATTCCAGAAGACCCTGTTCCTGTTCTATGGTGTTCTTTCTCAGTTGTGTCTGCATGGCGGACAGAGTTGAGGCCAAGCTTAGATAACCTTTCCTGAGATTGTGTGTTATGACTTACAGTGTTCTCAGAGCCCCTCCTGCCTAATGGGCTTGAAGTTCTCAGAAGAAAGCATAAGACTGTATGTAAACCACAGAAATATATCTGAAGAGATAATGAAACCAAACACAGAATGCCACATTAAAAACTTTCATTTGGAGAGTCAAAGAAGTGCCTACTGGGCACCTATGGTGTGCTTAGGACTCGGTCAGGAGGAACAAGCCATTCATTCGGGCGTTCAGGAATGACATACATACAACAATGAATAATTTGAATCGTGTACAGCATGAGAGTCAGCTACAGCAAGATAAAGTCAGAGAATGTAGGAAGCAAAAGGACAGCTGTCAAGAGGACTAAGGGTCTCGGCAAAGCCTTCAAGAGTCTTCAATGAAGAGAATGATTTGTTTAGCAGCCAAAGCCTTGTTTCCCCTATGTAGCTGATATAATAGCTTCTCTCTTTTTTTTTTCAGCCAACTTTCTACTCCCTCAGAAATGTGATCATGCAGAACACAGCCAGCTCCTTCTGAAGAGGCCCTTCTATTTACCTGGGTACTCTAGGTATTTACAGTGTATGGTTGGGCTTATGGAACCATGCAGTTCCCCATTTCTGCCTTCCAATCTGGACTCAAAGTTCTTTGGGGGCAGCATAATAATTTCTTATCAACACTGCAAAAGTGTATAGAATCTCCAAAAGTGATTACCACAGGACTCACTTGTGCTCTGCTCAAAGACCTCCAGATGGTGGCTGAGAGATGTTCTCCTAACCCCCAACACCACGAGTACACTGCCTGTCCTGGGTGCTCAGGAGAGAGCCCTTTCTCTGAGGGCTCACTTTCATCTTTCCCTTCCTCACAGCTCTCATTGTCGGTCTACCCTCAGATTCAGTAATGATTGTGACTGGCTCGCTACCTTCCTCTTCATCTCAAGCCCCATCTCCATTCTGTAAAGGAGCATAGGCTTTGGAATCAGAGAGCTGGGTCTGAAACACAGCTGTCTCCTCTACTGAGTGTTGTGACCATAGGCAAGTTGCATAACTTCTCATATGGAAAACATAGTAATGGTGCTTACTTCAAAAAGATTGTGAGACTATGTGAACAACTCATAAAAGCAATAAATAAATGTTGCTTATGAGGATTGTTGTGGTGTGACAGCACACCCAGCACCCTCTATTCACAGTTCTTCGATCTCTGCAGCTGTACCACCCCTCACACCTCTCAGCAACTTTGAGCTGTGGGCTACCCTGCCGCCATCTGAATTACTTCTGCAAAATCCTAAAGATCTACATGTTTTAAACCACCTTTTTCAATGACTCTAGCCCTCTTATTTCTATGCTCACATATCTATTCTTCCATTTTTCTTGACCTTCAGAAAATGGTTCTCTTTCCTCTCTTTTCTTGAGTATAAAAGAACTAAAGGCCTCATGCTGTTATTAATAACATTCCTTGACAAATGTCTTGCTTCCTCATTTTTCCTCTGCATCTTTCTGGCAAAATCTTACTGCTAAAGCAAACCAGGTGATTACCTGTTCTGTTTTATATCCAGTCTCTAAAGAGCTATTAGAAAATAAAATTACACTTCAGTGAGGATCTGTAAATTTACAATCTCCAGCCTGGCTCTGGTGAGCCGCCCTTGCTGCACCTCACATTGCAACTTACAACGTTCTCCTCAAGTTTCCTACTTATCACTCTCAGAAAGCTCCCAGCCAAGACTTTTGCCATCTACATCGTAATGGGAATTCCCTAACTTTCTCCTCTATTTCAATCCTTCCCCAACTCCTTCCCTTCAATTATATAGATCCACAAGCTCTTGTGCTAGAAGGTTCTGTACCCATTTTTTCCTATTTCTCTAGGGATGTGTTCCATTGTTCATCTCTGGTCTCTTCTGCTGCTTTATCCTTCCACCACCCTCTTGCTCTCCCTCTCTCAAAATATTAAATGTTCAGGATCTTCTCTCCTACATATGCTCCCCTCCCTCAGACACTGTTGACTCTCTGAAACATTCCTCCTGGTATTTCCTGTAATGAATCTCCTACCTCTTTTCTCCTTTCCAACTCCTCCTCCTCCTTCTCTTCCTTCAGGAAACACATGAGCATTTTTTAGGGTTCTATCCTCAGTCCTTTCCTATCATTATTCCTGATCATTTCATACAGAGGTGACAGTCACAATCTTAAACAACTGGCACAGTTAGGCATTGACAAATCAGTACAGATGCTCAACATAAGCATCTAATAAAGCCATGCTAGAACATACCAGCTGAGATTTAGCCCTGACTCCATGGCATCAACAGCCACCCATGCCCCAGATCTGCACCACCATCCCAAACCTCTTTCATAAATCAAAGTAGACGCACTCACTGGGACATAACGGAGGCATCATAAGTTTAACATTCTCCAAACTGAGTTCTTTTCCTCTTTGCTCTTCTCCAAGTGTTTCTTCTCCCTGAACTTTTAGGGAGTACAAAGATGGAAATGGTCACTACTTTATCCCAAGCAAAACTGTTTGACTGCTGTGACCGTGGTCCAATTCCTTTGCTGCAGTAGGAAGAATACAAATCTCAAACTGAGCATCCCTGCAAAAATCCTAGTGACCTCTTACTGCTCTTGGGATAAAACCCAGTCCTTAGGGCATGCAAAGCTCTTCCAAATCTGGCCTCTGCTCACCTCTTTAACCTGGCTTCTCAACACTTCCATCACTACCTGAAACCGTGCTCTCCACTCCGTGCTAGATGGAAGCCTGAAAAGCAGCCCCAAGAAGTCATGCTAATTTTTGCCCTATGGCTTTCTACAGCTACCTCGGCTACCATTATCACCACCAACTCACTCTGACTTCTGTGTTGGAATAGCTCTTACTCACCTTTAAAAATCTAGTCAGATAATGCCATTTCTTTTAGGAAGATCTTCTTGGGCTTCCCATTATCCAGTTTAGGTTAAATACACTGCCCCCTGCACTTATAACACCTCACGATTACCCCTTCCATTTCACTTATCAGAAATTATTATATGTCTCTTCTTGTCTCTCCAGGTCTTCATTACAAACTAAAGTCCTTGAAAGCAGTTTAGATTAGTTCTTGGCACACAGTAGGAGCTCAGCATGAGTTCACGAATTGAAGGCTCATTGCACTAAGCAAGAAGATTATAAATGATGAACACCAGCACACTGGGTCAGTTCATTGTTCGTGTATTGGTTTTGTTTATCATTTGAAAAGATTTGAGATTAGCTATGCAGATAATACTGCTTGGTCTTTGATCTGTATCTGGAGGAACCATCAAGGCACACAAAGTGTCCCTTGGGAGTTTCTGAGAATCTAAAACTGATTAGAAGGCTCTGTAAGCACATTAATGAATCTTGACGGACTGACTACCTTTCTCTGTGCTTTGCCAAAACAAGCCCATAGGCTTTGTTAGTTTTATCTGCCACTATCCTCCTTTCTAGATTTTTCTCTCATACAGTAGAAATGAGAGCAAAATGAACATAAGGAACATTCTCAAATTATTTTACTTTATATTTTGGGTGCTTTCTCAAATCTTGCCTCTCTATTTTAACCCTTTAAATAAAACAAAATGATTTATCTTTTTATGTTTCTCTGTTACCGGTAATTTTGTCTCAAAAGTGTGTTCCAGACACAAATTGTGATTTAGCTTGTTGTTCTAGATCCTGTACTGCCTGCAGCTGTTTGATTAAAAATTCTCTAAAAGGATGCTGCACTTGGTAGAGGCTCAAGCCACTGTGTCCCTGGTGACTTGGGTGTGGTGGTAAACACGAGGGGAAAATACAAGTCTGTGAGTGGCAAAGGAAGAGGTCACCTTTAGTCATTGGAGGGGGCAAAGTAATTTCAAGCAGATTAACAATTCAGTAGTAAAAGAGACTTCAGAATTATCTTTTAGATTATTTTCCAAATTTTAGTTGAAACACTTCCTCCCTGTCCTTCCCTTCCATCTCTTACTGCTCCCCAAGGGAGATGAACAAATCTTAAGAAGATAGAAGTTCAAACATGTTATGTTAGAGCATTTTAGCTTTCTTGTGCAAATACTGTTAGTGATAATTAAAATTTTGTTTATGATTGAAATGTAAAGTTACTCTCCTATCATGTGATCTTTCCTGGGGTTTCCTAATGTTATGGTCTGTCTCAGACCATTCTCATTTTTTTTCCAAGGCTAACTGTTAGGCAGAAAGAAATGAGTGGGATGGAAAGGAGAAACGGCCCCCAAAGATGACTCAGGGAGTTGATCAAATAGAGCCTCAAAACCAGAAATGACTCAAAGAGTTAATCAGATGAAGCCACAGGGTCCAAGAGGGAAATGTCCAGGGTCCCCTCAGATAAGAAACATCAAAGGCACAGGCAAAACACAGCCCCTGTCCTCATTTCATCAATCAGAACAAGCCTAGAGAGCTGACAGCTGTCAACCAACGACCTCTCTGCCCTGACAAAAAACACATAAAAGAAGCCTCAGAGGGGCGGGAGCCAAGATGGCGGCGTGAGTAGAGCAGTGGAAATCTCCTCCCAAAAACACATAGAGCTATGAAAATATAACAAAGAAAAATCTTCCCAAAATAGAGACCACAGGACACAGGACAACATCCAGACCACATCCACACCTGCAAGAACCCAGCGCCTTGTGAAGGGGGTAAGATACAAGCCCCAGCCCGGCGGGACCCGAGCGCCCCTCCCCCCGGCTCCCGGCGGGTGGAGAGAAACCGGAGCAGTTTTTTTTTTTTGGCGAGCGCTTTTTGGAAGCCTTAGAGGGACGGGCCCCCGTTGCTGGGGAGGCAGGGTGGCGGGACCGGTGAGGAGGTGCCTGGGAACAGCGCCGGAGGACAAAGAATATCCCGCGTTTCTCCCTGCGAGACCTGGGGGCGGGTGCCTGAGACCGGTGCCTGAGGACGGAGGAGGTCGCGCGTTTTTCCCCTTTTTTTTTTTCTCTTTATGGCAAGCGCTTTTTGGAAGCCTTGAAGGGACGGGGACCCCAGTGCTAGGGAGGCACGGTGGCGGGACTGGTGAGCGGGTGGCTGGGACCGGCGCCTGAGGACAAAGAATATCCCCCGTTTTTCCCTGCGGGACCGGTGGGCGGGTGCCTGAGACCGGCACTTGAGGACAGAGGAAATCGCGCGTTTTTCCCCTTTTTTTTTTCTCTTTTCTGCGAGTGCTTTTTGGAAGCCTAAAAGGGACAGGGACCCCGGTGCTAGGGAGGCAGGGCGGCGGGACTGGTGAGCGGGTGCCTGGGACCGGCACCTGAGGACAAAGAATATCCCGCATTTTTCCCTGTGGGACCGGTGGGTGGGTGCCTGAGACCAGCACCTGAGGACGGAAGAAATCGCGCGTTTTTCCCCTTTTTTTTCTCTCTTTTTGCCAAGTGCTTTTTGGAAGCCTTGAAGGGACAGGGACCCCGGTGCTAGGGAGGCAGGGCGGCAGGACTGGTGAGCGGGTGCGTGGGACCAGTGCCTGAGGACAAAGAATATTGAGCGTTCCTTCCCTGCGGGACCGGTGGGTGGGTGCTTTTTGGAAGCCTTGAAAGGACAGGGACCCTGGTGCTAGGGAGACAGGGCAGCAGGACCAGTGCGCGGGTGCCTGGGACCGGCACCTGAGGAAAAAAAAAAAAATCGCGTGTTTTTTCTTTTTTTTTTCCTTTCTGTTCCCTCTCTCATTGTTGCTGTTGTTGTTTTGGTTTGGAGAGTGCTTTTTGGAAATCTTAAAGGGGCAGGACAGGTCACTTAGACCAGAAGCAGGGAATCTGGGGATCTCTGGGCACTCTAACCCCCTGGGCAGCAGGGAGCACAGAGGCCCCTTACGGAGATAAATAGTCTCCTGGCTGCTCCCCCTCTAACGGGGCTCCACCATTTTGGAGGAACAGCCCCAGCCAGGCCAAGCCCACAGCAACAGTGGAGATAAACCCCAAAGCAACTGGGCAGGAAGCAGAAGCCCTGTCTGCGCACAGCTGCCCAGCACAAGCCACTAGAGGTCGCTATTCTCCCAGGAAAAGGCTACAAACCAACAAGAAGGGAAGCTCTTCCAGCGGTCACTTGTACCAGCTCTGCAGACTATCTCTATCACCATGAAAAGGCAAAACTACAGGCAGACAAAGATCACAGAGACAACACCTGAGAAGGAGACAGACCTAACTAGTCCTCCTGAAAAAGAATTCAAAATAAAAATCATGAACATGCTGACAGAGATGCAGAAAAAAATGCAAGAGCAATGGGATGAGATGCAGAGAAAAATGCAAGAGCAGTGGGATGAGATGCAGAGAAAAATGCAAGAGCAGTGGGATGAAGTCCGGAAGGAGATCACAGATGTCAGGAAAGAGATCACAGAAGTGAAACAATCCCTGGAAGGATTTATAAGCAGAATGGATAAGATGCAAGAGGCCATTGAAGGAATAGAAGCCAGAGAACAGGAACGTATAGAAGCTGACATAGAGAGAGATAAAAGGATCTCCAGGAATGAAACAACACTAAGAGAAATATGTGACCAATACAAAAGGAAAAACATTCGTATTATAGGGATACCAGAAGAGGAAGAAAGAGGAAAAGGGATAGAAAGGGTCTTTGAAGAAATAATTGCTGAAAACTTCCCCAAACTGGGGGAGGAAATAATCGAACAGACCATGGAATTATACAGAACCCCCAACAGAAAGGATCCAAGGAGGACAACACCAAGACACATAATAATTAAAATGGCAAGGATCAAGGACAAGGAAAGAGTTTTAAAGGCAGCTAGAGAGAAAAAGGTCACCTATAAAGGAAAACCAATCAGGCTAACATCAGACTTCTCAACAGAAACCCTACAGGCCAGAAGAGAATGGCATGATATACTTAATGCAATGAAACAGAAGGGCCTTGAACCAAGGATACTGTATCCAGCACGACTATCATTTAAATATGATGGTGGGATCAAACAATTCCCAGACAAGCAAAAGCTGAGGGAATTTGCTTCCCACAAACCACCTCTACAGGGCATCCTACAGGGACTGCTCTAGATGGGAGCACCCCTAAAAAGAGCACAGAACAAAACACACAACATATGAAGAAGGGAGGAGGAGGAATAAGAAGGGAGAGAAGAAAAGACTCTCCAGACAGTGTATATAACAGCTCAATAAGCGAGCTAAGTTAGGCAGTAAGATACTAAAGAAGCTAACCTTGAACCTTTGGTAACCACGAATCTAAAGCCTGCAATGGCAATAAGTACATATCTTTCAATAGTCACCCTAAATGTAAATGGACTTAATGCACCAATCAAAAGACATAGAGTAATAGAATGGATAAAAAAGCAAGACCCATCTATATGCTGCTTACAAGAAACTCACCTTAAACCCAAAGATAAGCATAGACTAAAAGTCAAGGGATGGAAAAACATATTTCAGGCAAACAACAGTGAGAAGAAAGCAGGGGTTGCAGTACTAATATCAGACAAAATAGACTTCAAAACAAAGAAAGTAACAAGAGATAAAGAAGGCCACTACATAATGATAAAGGGCTTAGTCCAACAAGAGGATATAACCATTCTAAATATATATGCACCCAATACAGGAGCACCAGCATATGTGAAGCAAATACTAACAGAACTAAAGAGGGAAATAGACTGCAATGCATTCATTGTAGGAGACTTCAACACACCACTCACCCCAAAGGACAGATCCACCGGGCAGAAAATAAGTAAAGACACACAGGCACTGAACAACACACTAGAACAGATGGACCTAATAGACATCTATAGAACTTTACATCCAAAAGCAACAGGATATACATTCTTCTCAAGTGCACATGGAACATTCTCTAGAATAGACCACATACTAGCTCACAAAAAGAGCCTCAGTAAATTCCACAATATTGAAATTCTACCAACCAATTTTTCAGACCACAAAGGTATGAAAGTAGAAATAAATTCTACAAAGAAAACAAAAAGGCTCACAAACACATGGAGGCTTAACAACATGCTACTAAATAATCAATGGATCAATGAACAAATCAAAATAGAGATCAAGGAATATATAGAAACAAATGACAACAACAACACTAAGCCCCAACTTCTGTGGGATGCAGCGAAAGCAGTCTTAAGAGGAAAGTATATAGCAATCCAGGCACACTTGAAGAAGGAAGAACAATCCCAAATGAATAGTCTAACATCACAATTATTAAAACTGGAAAAAGAAGAACAAATGAGGCCTAAAGTCAGCAGAAGGAGGGACATAATAAAGATCAGAGAAGAAATAAACAAAATTGAGAAGAATAAAACAATAGCAAAAATCAACGAAACCAAGAGCTGGTTCTTTGAGAAAATAAACAAAATAGATAAGCCTCTAGCCCAACTTATTAAGAGAAAAAGAGAGTCAACACAAATCAACATAATCAGAAATGAGAATGGAAAAATCACGACAGACTCCACAGAAATACAAAGAATTATTAAAGACTACTATGAAAACCTATATGCCAACAAGCTGGAAAACCTAGAAGAAATGGACAACTTCCTAGAAAAATACAACCTCCCAAGACTGACCAAGGAAGAAACACAAAAGTTAAACAAACCAATTACAAGCAAAGAAATTGAAACAGTAATCAAAAAACTACCCAAGAACAAAACCCCGGGGCCGGACGGATTTACCTCGGAATTTTATCAGACACACAGAGAAGACATAATACCCATTCTCCTTAAAGTGTTCCACAAAATAGAAGAAGAGGGAATACTCCCAAACTCATTCTATGAAGCCAACATCACCCTAATACCAAAACCAGGCAAAGACCCCACCAAAAAAGAAAATTACAGACCAATATCCCTGATGAACGTAGATGCAAAAATACTCAATAAAATATTAGCAAACAGAATTCAACAGTATATCAAAAGGATCATACACCATGACCAAGTGGGGTTCATCCCAGGGATGCAAGGATGGTACAACATTCGAAAATCCATCAACATCATCCACCACATCAACAAAAAGAAAGACAAAAACCACATGATCATCTCCATAGATGCTGAAAAAGCATTTGACAAAATTCAACATCCATTCATGATAAAAACTCTCAGCAAAATGGGAATAGAGGGCAAGTACCTCAACATAATAAAGGCCATATATGATAAACCCACAGCCAGCATTATACTGAACAGCGAGAAGCTGAAAGCATTTCCACTGAGATCGGGAACCAGACAGGGATGCCCACTCTCCCCACTGTTATTTAACATAGTACTGGAGGTCCTAGCCACGGCAATCAGACAAAACAAAGAAATACAAGGAATCCAGATTGGTAAAGAAGAAGTTAAACTGTCACTATTTGCAGATGATATGATACTGTACATAAAAAACCCTAAAGACTCCACTTCAAAACTACTAGAACTGATATCAGAATACAGCAAAGTTGCAGGATACAAAATCAACACACAGAAATCTGTAGCTTTCCTATACACTAACAACGAATCAATAGAAAGAGAAATCAGGAAAACAATTCCATTCACCATTGCATCAAAAAGAATAAAATACCTAGGAATAAACCTAACCAAGGAAGTGAAAGACTTATACTCTGAAAACTACAAGTCACTCTTAAGAGAAATTAAAGGGGACACTAATAAATGGAAACTCATCCCATGCTCATGGCTAGGAAGAATTAATATCGTCAAAATGGCCATCCTGCCAAAAGCAATATACAAATTTGATGCAATCCCTCTCAAATTACCAGCAACATTCTTCAATGAATTGGAACAAATAATTCAAAAATTCATATGGAAACACCAAAGACCCCGAATAGCCAAAGCAATCCTGAAAAAGAAGAATAAAGTAGGGGGGATCTCACTCCCCAACTTCAAGCTCTACTACAAAGCCATAGTAATCAAGACAATTTGGTACTGGCACAAGAACAGAGCCACAGACCAGTGGAACAGATTAGAGACCCCAGAAATTAACCCAAACATATATGGTCAATTAATATTTGATAAAGGAGCCATGGACATACAATGGCAAAATGACAGTCTCTTCAACAGATGGTGCTGGCAAAACTGGACAGCTACATGTAGGAGAATGAAACTGGACCATTGTCTAACCCCATATACAAAGGTAAACTCAAAATGGATCAAAGACCTGAATGTAAGTCACGAAACCATTAAACTCTTGGAAAAAAACATAGGCAAAAACCTCTTAGACATAAACATGAGTGATCTCTTCTTGAACATATCTCCCCGGGCAAGGAAAACAACAGCAAAAATGAGCAAGTGGGACTACATTAAGCTGAAAAGCTTCTGTACAGCGAAAGACACCATCAATAGAACAAAAAGGAACCCTACAGTATGGGAGAATATATTTGAAAATGACAGATCTGATAAAGGCTTGACGTCCAGAATATATAAAGAGCTCACACGCCTCAACAAACAAAAAACAAATAACCCAATTAAAAAATGGGCAGAGGAACTGAACAGACAGTTCTCCAAAAAAGAAATACAGATGGCCAAGAGACACATGAAAAGATGCTCCACATCGCTAATTATCAGAGAAATGCAAATTAAAACTACAATGAGGTATCACCTCACACCAGTAAGGATAGCTGCCATCCAAAAGACAAACAACAACAAATGTTGGCGAGGCTGTGGAGAAAGGGGAACCCTCCTACACTGCTGGTGGGAATGTAAATTAGTTCAACCATTGTGGAAAGCAGTATGGAGGTGCATCAAAATGCTCAAAACAGACCTACCATTTGACCCAGGAATTCCACTCCTAGGAATTTACCCTAAGAACGCAGCAATCAAGTTTGAGAAAGACAGATGCACTCCTATGTTTATCGCAGCACTATTTACAATAGCCAAGAATTGGAAGCAACCTAAATGTCCATCTGTAGATGAATGGATAAAGAAGATGTGGTACATATACACAATGGAATACTACTCAGCCATAAGAAGTGGAAAAATCCAACCATTTGCAGCAACATGGATGGAGCTGGAGAGTATTATGCTCAGTGAAATAAGCCAAGCGGAGAAAGAGAAATACCAAATGATTTCACTCATCTGAGGAGTATAGGAACAAAGGAAAAACTGAAGGAACAAAACAGCAGCAGAATTACAGAACCCAAAAATGGACTAACAGGTACCAAAGGGAAAGGAACTGGGGAGGATGGGTGGGCAGGGAGGGATAAGGGGGGGGAAGAAGAAGGGGGGTATTAAGATTAGCATGCATGGGGGGGAGGGAGAAAGGGGAGGGTGGGCTGCACAACACAGAGAGGACAAGTAGTGACTCTACCACATTTTGCTAAGCTGATGGACAGTAACCGTAATGTGGTTGTTAGGGGGGACCTGATATAGGGGAGAGCATAGTAAACATAGTATTCTTCAGGTAAGTGTAGATTAAAAATTTAAAAAAAAAAAAAAAGAAAGAAAGAAAGAAAAGGGGGATTACTCCTTAACAGGATAAAACTATTGGTAAATCAAAGATCAACGCATGCTTTAAATATCCTTAATGTTGATCACTTAAAGGGTGTCAGATGATCAGCTATGGAGGTACTCTTTTCTGATAATATTCCTTTCTCTTAATTAAAAAAAAAAAAAAAAAAAAGCAGTTACTGTGTGCTGACCTCCAATGAGTTCTGCACAGTGGTATAGAGGGCATGTCAAAGTGTGGGCAAAGGGTCTGTTTGTTTCTACGCAGAAGATCAAGGCCTAGCTTGGATACCCAGAAAATGAACTAAGATACGATATGAGGAGGAGCTTCCGGCATCAGCACTCTCTGGAGGACTCGTGCCGGGGGATGATCATCAAAAAGCCTCCACAGGGATCCCGACGATGCTGCGGTTATGGCTGCATCCAGCCCACCATCTCCTGGACTTGCCATGAGAAGGAGGAGGGAGATGTCTAGGCTGGCATGTGCATACAGTGAGACAACGAATTTGACCGGATCTGTCTGTTGGAACTCAACCAGGAGTTGGGAGGGGTGCAAGTTGTAGCACCCCAAAATCTCATGACTATAGACTATCTATGGTTAAAAGAACATATGGGATGTGAACAGATCCCAGAAATGGGCTGCTTTAATTTGCCTGATGGTTCAAGTACAGTTGGAAAATATCCATCATATCATAGATAAATTTTCACAAATGCCTAGGGTGCCTAAATGGTTTTCTTGGCTTCACTGGAGATGGCTGGTAATTATAGATTTGCTTTGTTTATGTCACCGTATTCCTATTATGTCAATATGTGTGTGCAAATTAGTTAGTAGTTTAAAACCTATACATACTTAAGGTACTATACAAGAAGATATGTCAAAGAAATAATCAATCCTCCCAAGTTTCCTTCATATGCTACATCTATAGCTTTTCTTCTTCCTTCCTAATTACAAACTTTAAATAGAATTCGTGCCTCATATCGAATTTACCGAGTATCATAATTCCTCCAGGTGGTAAAGATACCTCGAGACAAGTGCTGGGCATAGAAGCCACAGGGCATAAATCTGCAAAGAAGTAAAAAGCTAACCTTTGCAAACAATATGGCTTCTCTCTCACTTACCAACTTTACATTTCCCTGTATGGCCCCGGAAGATGACTGGTTAGCCAGAGACGGGTAAGATTCCTCAAGGGAGGAACAACCTAAGACAGGCACAGTCGCAGGGGGGCCATCAGGTGAGAATTTGGGGATCAACAGAGGTGAGGCTCAGAACCTCACCCCCCCTGTTTTGAGAGAAATCTTCTGCATCCGTGGATGTTTTGCTGCCCTTGTCTAGCCTGGATTAATACTTAGTCCATAGGCACACACCTGATCATCTGATCATCTACATTTGCCTTCTTACAGCACTAAACTATGTTTTCTACCTTTATCTTGCATCTACCTACCACTTCAGCATTTTATTAAAAATAAAAATAATAATAATAATAAAGGGAGAAATGTGGGATCAACATATAAATCAAGTACAAAAATCAAACGAATATTCATATTTGACCTGATTGTTTATAGGTCATAATGCGTGATCAAAACCGAAAGTTTCTGTGATGAATGCCCTTGTACTGTTCACCATGTAAGAATTTATTCACTATGTAAGAATTCGTTCACCATGTAAGAACTTGTTCGTTATGCTTCAGAAGATTGGAGACTGACGAGAATTAGGCTTGAGATGGATTAATGATTGTACATTGAGCATTGACCCCCCTATACTGAATTTTATTGTTGTTAACAACCATTTGATCAATAAATATGAGAGATGCCCTCTCAAAAAAAGAAAAAAAAAAGAAAAAAAAAAAAAAAAAAAAAAAACACATAAAAGAAGCCTCAGAATGAGCATCCACGCCTGCCTGTCTTATCTTAGGCAGGCCTGTTCTGCTACTCTCTTCAGAGTGTATTAAAACTTACTTTGCTTTCTTGACTTTGGTCTCTTGTCTCAGTATATGTGACTTCCTTGCGACACCTAGCAGAGTCCTTTCCTTCCTAACATAACCACCACTAATCCTTGTGTTCTGTTTTAAATGTCCAAATGGCAAGGCTGGTGGGGCGCAAATGGAAATTTCTGACCAGGATTCCAGCCTGGCCTTAATAGCACCCATTGTCTATATACATAAGAGCCCGTTTGCACAACTATGGGATGTTAACAGGACAGAGCAGCTAGTCAGTCATGGGAGTATCCTGAAGGTGGAGAGGCAACACCCATTCTCTCCTCCTTTCAGTTCCTGGCATGTAATTGGTTAGGTGTCTGTCAGTCACCAGAGACCCGCCCACAGAGCTCCTCCCAGCGCTAGGGGCTGGTGAAGAAGAGCCCAACTTGGGGGAGTGGAGAGTGAGGAGAGAATGAGACCAACTGACAGGAGAATAAACCCTCTTTAAGCTCCAACTTCTTGCCCTTGCCTTTATTTGATCTCATTGAATTGACAGGGAACTTGCCCCCAGCCGGGGAACTGCCTTCTCCCAGAGCAACAGCTGGTGTTTATTAATTTCATATTAACATTAAGGAATCTAGGGGAATTAATGTTTATTGGTCACACACGATGTGTTGGAACAGTTCTGGGTGTTTACATATGCTATCTCATTTAATTCTCATCATAATCTAATGATGACGGGATGATTTTCATTCCTTTAGATAAGTACACTGGAGTTCCTACAGAACTTAATTTGACCAACAGAGCACTGAATGTGAGTGGCCTGGATTTCAATCAGTTTTGTTTGATTCCAGAAGCCCATTATCATTTTACTACACAATGCTTTGACTAGGGAGTATCACAAAATTTAGTATTTAATTTCTCTTTTATTCTTATTGATTTTTCCCCTTAAAAGTTTATTTGTGGCTCCTAATTGATTCTCTATGTCCCTTATAAACTGCTTTGGAGGACACTGTGTGTGCACACAAACACACATGGATAGGCACTAGTAGTTAAAGATAGTTTTGTTTATACATGAGGATATTTAGCCAACACCATTTTCTACTAGAGAATTTTTCCCTTTTCTGTATTTCCCAATATGAGACTTTTGTAAAATGGTCTGTAACTTACAAAATCAAAATGTGCAACAACAAATGGCTTCTCTGCACAAACTTTGTAGTTGACACAGTCCAAATTCTTCTGCTCTTCTTTAACTCTCCTCATCTCCTTCTAACTTTATTTTCCTCCACTTGCTGTTGTGTTCCCCTACAATTTAGTCTCAACTGATACCAGTTCCTAGCAGCCTACTCCACCCTTTTGTCCCTTCTCTTTTCCTGGGGGATCTTGTCTTCCTTTCTACGAAAACTGTCTCTACCTACTTTCATCTTTGACCTGCTTTTTGGCAGACCCCACACAGTCGAAACAGAGAGATGAAGGGTTGATGAGATTGTTAGTGGTTTTTCTACAACCAAATTTAAAAAGCAAGGACATTGGTTTATGAAGTTTTTTTCTTTTTAAAATTCATCCATAGCAGTTGGACAATGCTGGTATAGGATGAGCTCTCAGAAAGTATGTCTAAGTTGCTAGTCAGAGCTGCCTGTGAGGTTATAAAAATATGGGAGCTGAATTAAATGGCATGTTTTAACTGCTGGTTTCCATGTCATGCTTTTTGAAAGTGACCAACCCAGTGAATGGGGCTGGTCTACCATCTTCCAGGCACATCTAGAATAGTTAATTAAATCATGTAATATAAATCATAAGCAAGGTCTCACAGTACTCAACGATCTTTTTAGCCTCATTGTTCTTCTGTCCTAAACAAACCCAGTGCTTTGGCCTCCTAATACCTGCTTTGTGCCACCCACCCAATCACAGTCTTTTCTCCATTTTCATTTGCTGAAATTCTTTAAGGCATAATATGTGTGCTCTGAGAGTTTCCCATACTTCTGCTAGCAATGCACTTACGACAATTTAAATTATGTGTGCAGCTGGATACTGCATCATAAGCTCCCTCAGAGACTTTATATGCTCCCTGCTTCAGAGGAGTGGTGTGGAGAGCAGGAAGCAAAAGGCTTCTTCCACATTTTGGAGGAGGAAGGTCTTCTCCCTGTGGCAGCATATGCTACTGTGCTCACCAAAACCTTTCTTTTCTTGGACACACAGCTAGGTGACATTTTCCAGACTCCCTTGTAGTGAGATGAGACGGTAACTAAGTCTGAGCCATGGAATACTGACAAAAGTGATCTGTGCCTCTGCCATGCCAGGCCCATAGAAGCCTCCCAAGCAGGGCTCAGCTAGCCATTTTTCTCCGTCCGCTGGCAGCATGGAGAGAACCCTCAGGACCTGAGGGCAGTGGAGCACAAAATGGAAGGAAAGTAGGTCCCTGGATCACCATATGGAAGGGTTCCTGCTCAAATTTCCAGTGTACTGTTTAATGAAGGAATGGGGTGTGGGGGAGGGGGGCAGAAAGACCTGAAACAGACAGGTTTGTGGAATTTGAGAACAGACATGGAGGCCCAAGTTGGCAGCAGAACTCTACCAAAGGAACAGGTATGTAGTGAATCTGGAGTCACAGAGCACCACTTGGCAGAATGATTCCCATACACACAAGCACAGCCCAGGCACAGTATAGAGGACTGCTGGCCTGAAGGCCAACAAGACTGGGTCAGGGCCCACTCTGCAGGGGTGTCTGCATGGGCTAATATCCAGCACCAGATAGAATGCTGGATTGTTCAGCAGATGCAAGGGGACTGGTAGCCTCAAGTGTC
Organism: Manis javanica; assembly: GCF_040802235.1. Taxonomy (NCBI): domain Eukaryota; kingdom Metazoa; phylum Chordata; class Mammalia; order Pholidota; family Manidae; genus Manis; species Manis javanica. Next base: position 38,100,547 of record NC_133168.1, read on the forward strand.
TTCAAGTATTGCCCTTCCCACCCCTCCCCTGAAACATCTCAGCTCTTTGCAAGACCTGCCTCCAAAATTATATGCAATCCATGGAAAGAGGAGGTTTCTAATGGGCTGAGATGAAGGTTTTGCTACATAGGGGGAGTGAGAACTTGAAATATAAAGTAGGCTGGGTTACAGAATAACCAGGAAATATATTTATTTTCCACCACTGAGTGTAAGGAATAAGATTTGTCTCCCTTCCCCTCCTATGGTGGCTCCAGCAGGAACCTCAGCAGGAACACCCTGGGCTCTGAGTAAAATCATTTCCCTTTTCTGCTTCTCCAGCTAGAGCAGGTTGTGTTGTCCTGCAGTTACAGATCTCTGGGGAGCCTCACTTTTCTTCTTTTGTCTTTCCTGCCCTTCCAGTACCCTTGTAGCCTATGCCTGTATTAAATTTCCTATGTTTAAAAAGTTGAGAGTTTTTTTTTCCTGATTGAGCCAAACTGATACCTCTTACTTCCAACTGTGGCAGAGAAAACTGTCCCCCAGCAGGCTCATTCTACAGAGCTGTTCAGGAAGCATTCCCGGAGTCTCCACCTAAATTCCCTTCTTGCCCTGCTTCTCAGTCATTCAGTAAGCACACGCACACTCTCTCTGCTAAAAACAGCCAGAGTATTCCCATTCTCTGCTCTGAACCCTGACTGAAACAAGATTCTGGGATTCAAAGGCCTGTTCATCTTTCTAGTACTCTGTGTCTGAACCCTGTGTGCACCCATCTCTTTAGCCCAGCTCCAGGCTGTGGCCAGAGAGCCACACATCTGTTCTCATAACCAGAGATCCAGAATCTCTGAAGGTTCCGAGGGTGATTTCTGATTGCTGGTGAGGACACAGAGGTAGGGAGTATTTGTGGGTTTCACTTTGTTGGGTATCTGTGATCACACTGATCAGTTACAAGACGTCATTTGGAGGTGGATTCTTTAGCTTGTACACAATAACCTTACATTGTCTCAGTTTACTCATTGGAATAAGGGTAAAATTCAGTGACAGCTTTATAAGGTTTTGTACAGGATTAAGTGAGATAACCTAGGTACATATGTGTAAAGCACTTAGCTTAGTGACTGGCATGTAGTAAGTATTCAATAAAATAAAATAGTTATTGTGCTTCTGATTTGCAACATGGTTTTGCCCATAAGCATATCTTTTAAGAACATGGAGGGGCAAATAAGCAATTTAACCAAGTCCATGAAACTTTGAAGGGCTGCCAGGACTAGGGCCACTCTGTGTCACTGAATGCCATGCTTTCTTCTTCCAGACACAAACCCAGACGTCTGCTTTCAGGATTAGCTGAGAAAATTCCACTTGCTCCTGCTAGACCACCATGACAGTTGGTTGTTCAGCAGAGAGCATGAGAGGAAGGAACACGTTAGGTGGAGCCAAGTGTACTCCTGGCCACTTTCATCCACAGACCATTGCCAATAGGTGAATGTGGTCAGTGCCATTTTATGGAAGAATGTAAAAGGCTGTGGATGGATGTGTTCCACTTTCTCAGCAGAGTGCAAGTTTTGAGCTTAGGGACAACTTTTTGCTACATAGGCAGCATGAAACTAGGGCTGTTTCGAGGGATATGCCTACAGAGGCCATGTAATGATTCTTGGAAGAGAATCTGTAGAGAAAATTTTGAATGCCAGGCTGCCTGGTCAGTTAACATGGGAATCTTATTTTCTATGTCGTGCACTGCTGATGGCCTACTCGGATGGTTCCCCTTCCTCCTTGCTAACAGAATCCAATTCTATTTGGATGACTGAACTAAATCAATCATAACAATCCTTTGCCAGTGATTGGTTTAGGGGTCTAGCCAATGGCATAAAAAGTTAGCTGAGGGAGTCTAGGAAAGATCTTTCCTGCATCAGGAAAGATCTTTCTGCTTTGGAACTTCTAATGTGAAGTAATACTTGGAGCTGCTGCAGCCTTCATGCAACCAGAATGTCAAGAGAATTGCAGAGATGCACACATAGTGTTCTTACATCATTGATTCATTGACCCCCATCCCCAAAGTGCTTACTTCCAGACTTGTGAAATGAGATTATAATTAAAAGCTAGTCTATCATACTGCTTTGATCCTGGTTCAGTCCTGGTACAGTTTGATGTTATAGTCAGAGTTTGAGAAGAGAATTTAAAATTAGGTAATTTTTGCTTAACTGTTGTTCTCAAATTTTTCTCTGTATTTACTCTGTGCTTAAAATATATGGCAAAGGATTCTGACTCTATTGATAGATATTTTCTGTTTCTAAATCAACTTAGTACAGAGGAAGATTGTATAGAGTGTGGCTGTTCCTGATTCTGGTGTCTCTTTGGTACACAGAATTTTTCATACAATTGTGTTGGGGAAGCAGTGGTTTCCATTTTGAGAGGTTTTAAGTTAGATTATTGCTAGTTGGTTGTAGACAGGGTCATGCTTGCTGTCATAGCCTCAATAATTAATTCCAGAAAAATACCCACAAAACACCTAAACAGTATCTTACTGATGGTCATATTTCTTTATTCTTTATATTGACTTTTTATAGCATTCCTTCAGAATCTATTTTTTTTTTAGTTCTTGAAATCTGCATACTTGACACAAAAAATATGTTTTGTTTGTCCTCATGGCTAATTACTTCAAGTGGAAAAAAAAATCTCACTACACACGGATTAACAACATAAGCTTGGTAGTTACCACCCACACATGGAACCACTCTTCTTCAATAAAAATATTTCATAGAGTTGCATGAATCCACAAAGAAGTTCAAAACATATATTTTGGGAGAAGAGGAAGCAGGCTTCCTGTAGGGTGATCCTAGTGACTTCAGTTTAGTCACCATAAGGACCTTTTTATATGTTTATAGCCCTGGCATATTTTAAAGTCAAGAATGGGCAGTGAAACTGCTGAAATTTTTGCTCAAATAACCTGGTTCGATGTATATATTAAATAATGAGTTTTACAACCTAAGACAGGCACAGTCGCAGGGGGGCCATCATGTGAGAAATTGGGGATCAACAGAGGTGAGGCTTAGAACCTCACCCCCCCTGTTTTGAGAGAAATCTTCTGCATCTGTGGATGTTTTGTTGCCCTTGTCTAGCTTGGATTAATACTTAGTCTACAGGCACACACCTGATCATCTACATTTGCCCTCTTACAGCACTAAACTATGTTTTCTACCTTTATCTTGCATCTACCTACCACTTCAGCATTTTATTAAAAAATAATAAAAATAATGATAATAATAATAAGGAAGAAATGTGGGATTCACATATAAATCAAGTATAAAAATCAAACGAATGTTCATATTTGACCTGATTGTTTATAGTTCATAATGCGTGATCAAAACCAAAAGTTTCTGTGATGCCTGCCCTTGCACTGTTCACCATGTAAGAACTTATTCACTATGTAAGAACTTGTTCACCATGTAAGAACTTGTTCATTATGCTTCAGAAGATCAGAGACTGTTGAAAATTAGGCTTGGGATGGATTAATGATTGTGCATTAAGTCCCCTATACAGAATTTTATTGTTGTTAACAACCATTTGATCAATAAATATGAGAGATGCCCTCTCAAAAAATTAAGTATGTATAAATAAATGAAAAAAAATAAGGATTTTTAGAAATGTTATTATAAGCCAACAATATTCCATAAAACATAATATTTATATACAATATCATTTTAACAACATCCTATAAACTTCTAAATGAACCTTTCCTCCCTTTAAGAGAGATTTTTTTGTTTTGTTTTGATTATAAAAGTAACATATGCTCCATGACAAAAATTCAACCTACACATTTAAATATTTAAATGTATAGTATAAAAGTTCCCCTGGAAGCTCATCTTCCCAGAGATGACTACAGCTAGCTATTTAATTCACAGACTTCCAGTTTCTTATGCATACATAATATATTTGTATAAGTGGCATCTTGCTCAACATACTGTTTTATAAACTGCTTTTTCTTATACACTTAAAATATATATATTGAACATCTTTCCAAGTCAAAATTTATGTACTTTGTCTTTTAAAGTAGATATTAACAGTCCAATGGGTGGATATACCTTATTTATTTAACTAAATATAAATTTAAATTTTGAGTAAAATATCTAGGAATAAACCTAACCAAGGAGGTGAAAGACCTGTACTCTGAAAATGATAAGACACTCATGAGAGAAATTAAAGAAGACACAAATAAATGAAAATCTTTCCAATGTTCATGGATAGGAAGAATTAATATTGTCAAAATGGCCATCCTGCCCAAAGCAATTTACAGAGTCAATACAATCCCTATCAAAATACCAACAGCATTTTTTCAATGAACTATAGCAAATAATCCCAAAATTCATGTGGAACTACAAGAGACCCCAAAGAGCCAAAGCAAGCCTGACTTCCTGACTTCAAGCTCTACTACAAAGCTAATCAAAACAGTATGGTACTGGCACATAAACAGACCCATACAATGGAACAGAATACAGAGTCCAGATATAAACCCATGCATACATGTCAATTAATATGCAATAAAGGAAAATACACAATGAGGAAATATACATGAATATAGAATGGGGAAAAGACAGCCTTTCCAATAACTGGTGTTGGGAAAACTGGATATCCTCCACATGCAAGAGAATGGAGCTGGATTACTGTGCCCTTCCACACACAAAAGTAAACTTGAAGTGGATCAAAGACCTGAATGTAAGACATGGAACCATAAAACTATTAGAAGAAAATATAGGCAAAAATCTCTTGAACATAAGCATGAGCAAATCTTCCTGGACACATCTCATTAGGCAAGGGAAACAAAATAAACAATGAACAAGTGGGACTACATCAAACTAAAAAGCTTCTGTCCAGCAAAGGACACCATCAGAACAAAAAAGCCACCTACAGTATGGGAGAATATATTTGTAAATGATTTATCTGATGAGGGGTTAACATCCAAATTATAAAAAGAACTCATACAACCTCAACACCAAAGCAACAAATGACCCAATTCAAAAAAAGGGTGGAAGACCTGAATTGACATTTTTCCAAATCAAGGAATACAGATGGACAATAGGCTCATGAAGAGATGCTCCACATCGCTAACCATCAGGGAAATGCAAATTAAATCCACAATGAGATGTTGCCTCAGACTGGTTAGGATGGCCAACATCCAACAAGAAATATCAAGTGTTGGCAAGGATATGGAGAAATGGGAACCCTCCTACCCTGTCAGTAGGAATGTCAATTGGTGAAGCCACTATGGAAAGCACTGTGGAGGTTCCTCAAAAAACTAAAAATAGAATACAATTCAACCCTGTAACTCCATTTCAAGGAAGTTACCCAAAGAAAGCAAAATCCCTGATTCAAAAAGATATATGCACCTCTATGTTTATCAGTGCATTATTTATAATAGCCAAGATATGGAAGCAACCAAAGTGTCTATCAATAGGTAAATGGATAAAGATGTGGTACATATACACAATGGAATATCATTTGTTCCATTTGCAACAACATGGATGAACCTAGAGGGTATTGTGCTAAGTGAAATAAGCCAGGTGGAGAAAGACAAATACCATATGATTTCAACTTATTTGTAGAATATAAAGCCAAAGCAAAAGAGAATGAACAAAACAACAGTAGACTCACAGGCAATGAGAAGTGACTGGTGGTTACCATGGAGGAGTTTGGATGAGTGGGTAGAGAGGCTGAGGGGGATAAAGCAGAACAAAAATTCTCAATCATAATAGAAATTGGTTATGGTGATAGAAGTACAGCATGGAGAATATAGCCAATGATTCTGTAACATCTTTTTATGTTGACAGATAGTAATTGTACCAGTGGGGCTGAGGATTTAGTTATATGGGTAACTGTTGAACTACCATGTTGTATATTTAAAACCAATAAAAGATTGTATATCAATGCTACTTCAATAAAAAAATAAAAAACCTTAAATAAATTTAAAATAAAGAAAATAGGAAATTAATTAATTAATTAAAACAGCAAATCCATAGCAAACCTCTATATATCTATATCCCTGTATACTTGTCTAATTATTTTTCAGAGGATATTATGAATGAAGTGACTTTATTAAAAGATAGTGCTTCAAAATTGTGGTCCACATCAGTATATTTCTCTAGAAAAATTTATTTCAAACTGCACTTTTGTACACAGTGAATGAGAGTCTCTTTCTCAATATCGTTGGTATTGTCAAGCAGTAAAAATTGTTTGAATATTTGTCAATCTGCATGATAATATCACTGATGCTTTGTTCTTTATTTAATTAATGATATATGATGTTGAACATCATTTCATTGGCTTGTTGATGACTGGTATTTCATACTTTTAATTGCTTGTACATATACTTTGCCTATTGTGAATAGGAGGGTTAATCTTTTATATGAAAGGGCTTTATATATTAAGGACATCAATTATTTCTACTTGTAGAAATTACTTGCTTATTGAAGATTATTTATTCAGTTCACTGAGGGTTAGTTACTCACATATCCCCAGATTTCCTGGGGGAAAAGAAGATGAATTAGGTGGTACCTCCTCTTTGTTTCTGTGGTACTGTGGACTACTAGAGCACTTGTCATTCAGTATTAAGTGTTTGGGGAAATGACTCTTTCCTTAGCCCTGTAGCTCATGGAAAGCAGGGAGAATCCATGTTCATTTTCATACCTTAGTACTGAACATGACTCTCAGAGGAAGCAGTCATTAAAAGTGGTAACAAAATCAACATCATTTGGCTTTCTTTTCTCTCTTTTCCGAAGTGTAGCTCCAGCTGAATCTGCATAATGGTGGGACATGCAGTTTCGTTCTATTCAGTCCAGTTTTGAGCACTTATGGTATGCCCACATTATATCAGAGGCAGGTGGTGCCCAGAAAGGAAGGACAAGACTCTCCTGGTCATTTGCCTATTTTGAAAATAAAGGGAAAATGTTGTCTCTCCAAAACTTGGAAAGTACAGGTCAAAATGATAAAGCTACTGTGTGCATATATAGTACTCCATATATGGATGGAAGAAATAAAAACAAAATGATTCTGGGAAGTTTTAGCCTTATAATGTCTCAAAATGATAGATATAAATAGGACAATAACTATATTTTGAAACATGATTAATTTCTAGATGCAAATGTATCTAGCTTCTGTAGATTAGTTTTGCAGCTTATTTTCTTTTTTGGAGATCATGCTGAAAACTGAAATTTCTGAAGAACTGTTGCTAAGCAATGTAACTTGAAGCATGTAATGAAGCTTTCCCTTGACTACTTAAATGTAAAAAGAACTATCTTAAGTTTACTACTTCATTATCAATCTACTTTTAATGTTTGTATGATTGTGTTCTTCTCCTCCTTATCTAATTAAAAACTTTGTACAGTCATCTAAAACTGATCTAATAATCTAACAGAGGACTAAGAGGAAAATATTCTTCAGAGAAAAATGTTTATAAGAGCCAGGAGACAAGATTTTGGTGTTTCCCATTGGGTTATCTGTCATTACCTATCTGGATGACTTTGTGCATGCCCCTCCCTATTTCTGAGCTCAAGACTTTATTGGAAGTCCCAGCCAATGTGGCAAGACAAACCAATGACATGGAATGTAAGCATGAAATAAAGGCAAAATTTTATGCACAGATTGTCCTCTATTGTATATGTAGAAAATCCAAATTACTTTACAAATTATTAGATACAATAAAATAGTTCAGCAATTTTTCTATATAAAAGATTAACATGAGAAATTGTTTATGTTGCTATATCAACAATAAGCAAATAAGAATAGAAAAAAGAGTGGGAATGTAAATTAGTTCAACCATTGTGGAAAACAGTATGGAGGTTCCTCAAAAAACTAAAAATACAAATAGCATTTGACCCCGGAATTCCACTCCTAGGAATTTACGCTAAGAATGCAGGAGCCCAGTTTGAAAAAGACAGATGCACCCCTATGTTTATCACAGCACTATTTACAATAGCCAAGAAATGGAAGCAACTTAAGTGTCCATCAGTAGATGAATGGATAATGAAAATGTGGTACATATACACAATGGAATATTATTCAGCCATATGAAGAAAACAAATGCTACCATTTGCAACAACATGGATGGAACTAGAAGGTATTACGATCAATGAAATAAGCCAGGCAGAGAAAGACAAGTATCAAATGATTTCACTCATATGTGGAGTATAAGAACAAAGGAAAAACTGAAGGAACAAAACAGCAGCAGAATCACAGAACCCAAGAATGGACTAAGAGTTACCAAAGGGAAAGGAAATGGGGAGGGTGGGTGGGAAGGGAGGGAGAAGGGGAATAAGGGGCATTACAATTAGCACACATAATGTAGGGGGGGACACGGGGAAGGCAATATAGCACACAGAAGACAAGTAATGACTCTACAGCATCTTACTACACTGATGGACAGTGACTGTAATGGGGTATGTGGTGGAAACTTGATAATGGGGGAATTTAGTAACCACAGTGTTGCTCATGTAATTGTACATTAATGATACCAAAATTTTCAAAAAATTAAAAAAAAAAGAATAGAAAAAGATGCCATTTCAAGAGCATCAAAAAACCAAAGGTAACCTAGGAAGGAATATGTGAAAAGTATTCATGGAGAATATTCAAATACATTACTGAAGGACCTAAGGAAAATAAAATGAGCAAGTGGAGGCATATACTATCCTAATCGATGGAAAGAGTTGATATTGTAATTGATGTTATTTGTTCCCTGAAAAATCTTACAAACTTAATAACATTCCAATAAAATTCCAATAGAGTTTTTCATGGAACTTGACAAATTGATCCTGAAATTCATATGGGAAAAGGCCAAAGACTTCTCATATAAAGGGTCAAGAAGAACTAAAACAGCTTTGAAGAAAGGAAGAAAGAGAGGCTTGCCCTTCAGATGTGAAGATAAATTATAAAGCTATGGTAACACATGATGGTGCTTTTTTTCCAGAGATAAACAGAAAGATTAATGGAACAGGTTGGTACAAAATAGAGCTCAGCCAAAGTGCACGCATATGAGCACTTGGGACATGACAGGGACACTACCACAAATCAGTAAAGAAACGATGGACTTTATAAAATAGTGTCAATAAGTTTAATAACATTAGATAAATACAAAGATAAATTTCAAGCAGATTAGAGAATTAAATATGAGTTTTTGAACTCTTAGATGAGAATATAGATGAATATCTTTATAATCTCTGGGAAAGATTTTATAAAGTCATGAAAAGCACAAACCAAGAGGTTGATAAATTTGATTATATTAACATTAATAAGCTCTTTCATTATAAAGCATATTTAAAGGTTCAGGTACAACCTACAGATGGGGAAAGATATTTGAAATAGTATAATTGACAGAGAATTGGTATCTGGGATATGTAGAAAACACATATGCATCAATAAGAAAGAGGCAACTCTATATAAAAAAATGGGCAGAATATAGAAACGAATGGTCAATTACAGCAGAAGAGACACCTGAACAGCTAATGAAATTATGGAAAAACAACTAAAATTCATTAGGAAAGTGAAAATAAAAACAATAATGTAATAACATCGCCCATATACAAGATGACGAAAATGGAAAATCCCGATAATAGCAAGTTTTCCAAGTCTGGAAATGAAAATTCTCATCATGAGCTTTGGAGCCCAGACAGAGGAGAACTCAGTATCTGAAAGCAGGGACTCTGGAGGAAGCCTTCCTCCCCTGCTCGCTGTGTGACACTGTCAAGCTGCTTCACACACCCAGGACGAGCTTCCTCATCTGAGAAACACAAATGATGACAATGGGCCACTTCAGCAGAGCTTACTTACATTGAACCAGGCCCTGATCTAAGGAACCTTGTAGGGTTCATGTGAGGATTAAATGAAAAGCTTTAAATAGCTTCTTCTCACAAGAGTTGATGCTATACAAGTGTGAGGTGTGTTTACTTACTAGTGCTGGTAAAGCTATACCTGTCCATGCGCTTCAATCTGATGATTCCATTTTGAAGTACAAAACTGAAAGCTTCTTGCATGTGTGCTCAAGGGGGCTATATAATAGTATGTATTGCAGTATTGTTTTTTTATAGCAAAAATAAACTACCCAAGTGAGTAGGAGGAAAACAGATAAGTTAATTGTGGTATATACATTCAGTCTTGTGAGAGCTACATGTAACAGTATGGACAAATGTCAAAAAGGTAATGTTAACTGAAAAGCAACACAGAGACTGATAAATAGGTAAAGATGTCACTTATTTAAAGTTTACCCACATGTAAAACAGTATGTGTTTATGATAATAAACATGCCAAAAGTATAAAAACAGTTATGAAGGACTTCACTAACTTTAAGATAATGGTTACTTGAAGGTAAGAGAGGGGTATCAGGAATCAGGGGAATCAAGGACCCAAGCCGATGGCAACACAGTCATATCATGGTTGCATCATCTGGAACATACAACCTGCTCTGTTGCTGCAGAAGTGCACAGCAAATGGGAGCACTAATGGGTTTTTCACCAGCTCAGCCCCAAGAAGACACAGGTCACTTCTGCTCACATTTCACTGGCTATCACTAGTCACTCAGCCCCACCCATCTCCCAAGGAACTGGGAAGGGCATTCTTTTCCCGAACCCTAGTGATGTGTAGGCATCACTTCCTCAGGAAGTTCAGGAAGTTCTTTTCCTGACCCCTAAGTGTAGGCAGAGCACACTTAGTTTCAGAACAAATGACTTCATATTGTGTTTTTTTTCTTCTTCTTGATCTGAAACTCTTCAATGATTCAGTCTCTCCAAATCCCTCAATCACTGAATCTTCAATGACTGGATCTGCCATCAAGTGCCTTGAATGCCTTCATAGGTACCAACTGTTCATTTTATAGAATCACCAGATGGGAACAGCGGTTACCAGGGTTTTCTCCAACAGTGACCTTGGAGTGGTTCCACATCTTTTGAAGATTTTGTGTAAGTGTCTAGAATATTTGGGATTTTAAAAAGTAAATGTTAAATAGGAGTCATTTGTAGTTATTCTTTTAAAATAATTTAGGATTTACTCCTTAGTGACTTAATAAAGCCCTTTGATTAGAGAGTCTGAATGAGGTGCGTGCTGACTAGTAGATCATCCATGAGCTTGGGAAGCTTTGAAAGGCTCATTCATCAAAGCCAGCAGTTTTGGCAAACTCTGAGCTGCAGCTTTAATTAACATAATGTTGCTTTCTTCAGTTTGATTTTGCATAAGCTAAAGCAGCCAGGGAAATATTTTACTAAAATCTACCTGCTCACTCAGCCTCACCTACCCCTTTGGTTTTCCATAAATAGCTCAGGATACAGAGTTGACAATCTACTCGTTTCCATCCTCACAGCTTGGGTGCCTCAATCGAACATATGGGAAGGTAGGGTTTGGGGGCTTTGTGATTCTTGTCGAGCCAGGGAAGTGGATACCTGAGGCTGTTTTCTTAGTACCTTCCTTGATCCCCATCTGGTTCTAAGGCTTGGAGCTGGCCTTGTAATAAAGTCAGAGCTCTAGGTGGCTTTGATGTTGCCCTGGCATGACCTTCTTTTTATTGACTCTCCTTAGAAGCCAGCACTCATAATTGCCTAGATCTTTTATTTAGGCACCTATGTTAGCCTGGTTTTTAATTAAGTATAGGTGATAAATAATTTGTGTCTGTCATTAAGTCAATATCTATGTCCATAAAATTGATATAGGATAAAAACTATTCAGTTAGTTTCCTTATTATTGGTGTAATCTTCACTCATTTCCATTCAAACAGTGTATGAGATTTGAGAGTTTCTCTCTGGTATTGGGTGGGGGCAGGGAAGGAAGAGGAGCAAGGATGGAGGAGTGCTGTTTCTGAGGGCGCCAGCCATTCACCATGAGAGGAAATAGTTTACTGTTTCATGGCAGTTTGAGTGGATTCTCTTTGTCCTCCATTGTTTCTGGAAATGGATACCTGACTATAGACAGACATTGTATCTCAAAGTTTATGAAGCCCCTTTGAACCGGCTTGAGCATTTCCAGTGCTTTCCAGAATAAAAAGGGAAGTGGATCTTTTCCTTCCACATTTCATATTTTTCTCTCTCTCGTATCACTGCAGCAGACGGAACATGGAGGGCCTACTGTCCAGCTGTCTTCAGAAAGGGTCTGCTCCTTCTGGGTTTGCCTAGCCTCACTCAAAGACTTGACTGGTCAAGATGGGAATATAAAGGCCTGGACATTTTGACCTGATGTGGGTCAACTCTGATGGGCAATATATGCCCCTGAGGTTCCCACGGAGTTGGCTGAGGCTTGGATCACAGACTTTTCCCTCCATGGATACTGCCGCTTTCCTCTCCCTTCCACAGGTGCTGACCTTTTATTCCCTCTCTGCCGAACTCTCAGCGTCTCATTTTGGACAAAACAAACCACAACACAAAGCAGGGCTCTTTACTGTCAGTCACCCATGGATGCCCAGCACAGCTGTTACCTCTCTATTAGCCCAGGTTGGGAAAGGGCACAGCACCTGGATTCCAAAGATACTGAAAACCAAGGATACAGATTCTCTGAGTTCATTGAGTCCAGATTTTCTAAACTGTGTTCTGGGAAAGACGTTAAAGAGCACTCCCTGCCACATAGCTCCCAGTGTGACAACATTTGGGAACTACAGCACACTATACTCCTCTTTGGAGGTTCATAATGCTTATTAATGAGAAACACTGCTGTAAAGAATATAAATTAACTTCAGCTTAATTAAAACTATCCAAATTTATTTGATTTTAAAATCCTTTTATCCCCGTGAAACAATAATTAGAAGCCCACAGTGCTAGTGTTCTTTGGAGAGCCCTTTGGGAGCTTTGATGAAGACATATGTAGAAATTGAGCCTCAAGTATACAAAGTAACTCCCAAAAGCAACAGATTTATTCTTGGCAGAATCAGGACTAGAATTTGGGACCCTTGATTTTTTTCATAGTACTTTACCTGTGAGGTGCAGTTGCCTCTTTCACGTAAGCCTAAGAGGATGTTAAGTAAGATTTTGTTTCTTGGTTTTACGTTCAGCTGGAGCTCAAAAACAGTAAGAGTAAAGTACTCCCACATTCCAAAAAGTCCGGTGTTAGACCTCTAAGCACTCTGAGCAAGATGCACAAAGGATAAGGCCGAAGTTGGAAATGGGGGAGTTGTCTGGAGAGAGTGGCTGTTATGCTGACATAATGACGTGAGGGGGTTACCTCTTCCTTCAGGTAAAGTGGCAGTGCTTCCACGAACCACCCTGAGATGGGGTCATATCTCCTGCTAAAGGGAGGCTGGAAACCAGCCTGAAATCAGAGAAGAAGGCAATGATTTAGGAAATAACCACAATCCCACCAATGATGGGACAAAGGGGTGTATTTTTCCACAGAGGGCTTAAGAGAAGCTGTCCTGGAGCCCTCACAAAGGACTTGGCATAAGAGGGCTGCCTGGAGTGGAAATCAAAACAAAAAATTTGTGAAGGTGGATTGCTGAGTTGAAGCCAGAGGGCAGCTTTAAGCAGCTGACTGGGAGCCACATCCCAGAAGGGGCTGCAGGCGCGCCGCCTGGCGGTGGGGTTTCTCCAGGCGCTAAAAGAGGCCTGCCCCAGGGACCACGTCGGCTTTAAGCGTCAGCATGGCCAGAGTGAGCTACAGATGGCTCAGTGCAGGTGAAAATAGCCCCCAGCTCTCCCTTACCTACCTTCCTTTCCCTCCCAACCCCCCATAGCTAATGGTAGGGCAGCGGGAGGAACTGGCAGGCTGCTCCCCTCCCAAGCCGAGGCTGCGATCCCAGCGAAGCCTGCAGCCATCGTGAGCCTGGGTGCCCGGAGGGGCGTGTTTGGAGCTCTCCAAGTTGGCTTTACATTGTGCTTCATCTACTCTTAAAGCTGCCTGCTTTTCTGCCTCCAAGTTACTGAAGACCTTTTATTCTCTAGCATAATGGTTGTGAGACCTGCGTAGGGCTTCATTCTAGGACGGGGTGGGGCATGGATCTTACGCATAGAAAGAGATGCAAAGGCAGTACTGAGAAAGAAAAAGTCACCGTATGAATTCTCGAGGAAAGTGTGATGCTCAAGAGTAGCGACTGTAGAGCCATACTACCTCAGTTCACATTCTACACTTCATTATTTGACTTTAGGCAAGTCACTTAAATTCTCTGTGACTCATCTGTAAAATGGGAATAATAATGGAACCTACCTCATAAAGTTATTATGATAATTAAATTGGTTAACACATAACAAACACATAAAATATGCCAGACACCCTAATTACAGCTTTGTAGCTATTAGCTGTTACTGTTCTAGTGTTTTTGTTACCTGTTTCATAAGTACATGTGAGGATCCCAAGGATGACTCTTGCCAAGTTGACAGTAAACCAAAAAACAAGTTAGGTGAATTTTCTCGCCTGTTGAACTAAGAAAGATTGGTCTGTGCCCTGTAGACCAGAAGAGGCAAACTTATCATCATTCTGTTGTTAGTTCATAGATTTCCTTTCTCTCTAAGAAAATGTGTAATGTATGCATAGCTGGCTGTGTAGACACCTTAGTAGGCACTGAAAATGCTGTTTTATTTTAAATGGGGAAAACTTCTAGGCTTCCCCAAGGCCCCTCACCAGCGCTATGTTGAAGGCAGATTTCATCTTTGCAAATCTAGTAGAACTGGCACCTGCCATTCAGCATTCTGGACATTGTGCTTGAAAGTGAATGTCTAGTATTATTTGAAAAAGATTTCTGGTCTACTTTATTAATTCACATAGTTTCTGAATTCCAGTGTCAGCTAATGGAAAATCTTTTTTGGTTCCTTGCCTTGTGACTTGAATCTGTACATTTGCAAATGTAGATGGAATGGGAATTGAGGTTTGAAATCTGTCTGGTGCTTTCCAAGTAATCAAAGCAGAATTTAAAACATGAAATTTAAGAGAATTTGACATTTAATTATATTAATGAGTCATGTAGCTTGTTCTTAACTGTGATCTACACAATTAACATTTAATATCAACAATACATTTTGTATCATATGCAGATGAGTTAAAAAATAATTGCATATGAACTAGAAGGTCAAGGATGTATTTTGTTTTGTGTCCCCAGTCTATCTGTCTCTTTTTTGCATTTACTTCTTCTCTTGTCACACAAACGATCTGAAACATTATTTTCTAGTACTAAGGAAATGACTGAGACTATACCAATTATGATGACTTTATATATGAATATAACTGAATTACTATGAATACAGAACAGATATCACCTTGCCAGTGTTGAAAGCACACAGACATAAATTAACTTGAGGTGTATCGCTTGGGTTTCTTATGTAGCTTTACCTATGAAACAAATTTTGGAGTTTTTAAAAAATGTAACTGAGGTTAATGACTTATTCATTTTGTCCCCCATATTGGCCTTTGAAATAATGATGCATTGTTAGTTCTCTTTTCCAAGATTGTTGTCACTTCACTGGAAATCTCTGAAGGAGATTTGCCTGGATAGGTTTATGTCTGAAAAAGTGCTTCAACTTTCACCTGGAATGACTAGGCTACCTGCAACATTAATTTTCTGGCAGTTTCTTTCACATTTTGCCATGTACTTATTGGAAGGAGCAATTGGTACAATCCGAAGTTTTGTTTGTGACTGGAGTGTGTTTATGGTGTAGTAGTGCCTGAGCATTCAATGCCTTCATTATGTTAGTTTCATAAGATGTAATTGCTACACACAAAGGGAAACATGAGAATATGTTTCCTTTAATTCAAGGAAATTTTTCTAAAACTCCAAATCTCTTATACACATTGAATATTAAAATCCATAAACAAGGCTCTAACCCATTATACATATTCTAGGTAGGCAAGAGACCCTAAGCAATATACTGGTTCCAGAAGAAATAACCATTGATCTTACATGATTTAACATAGCATAATTATACCTGAAACTAGCAGCAGGCCTACATTAACACAAAATATGATACATTTAAAAAGGGGGAGTGGTTGGCTGGGTGGGCGGGGGAGGGTGAAGGGGATAAAGAGGCACAATAATTCACAATCACAATATAAGGTGGTTACAGGGATGGTATTACAGAGTATAGTCAATGATTCGGTGACATCTTATTACATTGGTAGACAGTAGCTGCACTCAAGGGTGTGAGGATTAAATAATATGGATAACTGTTGAACCACTGCAGTGCATATCTGAAACAACATAAGATTGTATATCAATGATACTTCAATAAAAAAACAATTTAGCCTGCTTTGGGCATTAGTTTTCTATAAGCTCACTGGACATGTGTCAGCCAGAAATGGAGCTAGCTGGTGAGTCAATTTCAAACAATTCTAACGCACCTGTCAAGGAGAGTGGAGTCCCTAAGAATGTTGTGAGCCCAGGAGCTGTTGCTGGCTCTCAGCCAGGGGGGGACCAAAGGAAATACGCTCTGTAGGGCAGTGTGAGATTTAAGTCAGTCCAGTAAAACATCTGGATTAGACTGTGCACTCACAGGAGGCCAGAGAGAACCCAGGAGACCCCTGGCCCTGAGGAGAAGGAATGTAATTTTTCCGTTATCTGTAAAAGGCCAGGGAGGTCAAACCAAGAGCTTCATAAAAACCGTTAAGGGAAACAGGGTAGAACGAGGTTTAGGGAATAAGGAAGATTCTCTTTACTTTGGAGGATAACTGAAAACCATTTTTGTTATTTTTCTGTTCCATCTTCTCTTTCCTTCATTCTCTTGATCATCCTCAGGTTCTTGTGGACAGGTTCAGTGCAATGAACACTTTAGGTAACAGACTCCATGTAAACACTAGGGTTGCCAAAGAATTTTATTTAAAGTATTGTTTAAATAGAGTCCCAGGTTGTGACTGAGGATTTACTTGACATTTTTAAAGGATTCTCCAGCATTTTGGTTTAATTATGAATAGACAATAAAACGGCAAAAATTCTGAGTGATGGTATATGTGTAGAGGTTATAAAGTCATTACGAAATGAGAAGGATTTGCTCCTTAACATTTTAATGTAGTTTAATTTAATCTTAGTTATAGCAACTTCTAAAGAGTTTTCTTCACTTGGGATTAGCTATTGGCAACTCAACAGCCCACTAAAGACATTAAAAAATGTCATATCAAAATGTACACACCTCTTTCTGCTTATGAATTCAGTGGAAAGTGTCCAGTTTTGGTGAATTTTCCATTATTACCTGATATCTTCAGATTGGTCCTGAATACAGTGAAGGTAAAATGCATCCAGTTAATGAATGGTAAAGAGAACTTGTGTAAATGGTAAGAAAAGGACTGTGTTTCTGTATGTCAGAAGTGCTGTCCTAGATTAGACCACTACTAGCTCACAAAAAAGAGCCTCAAAATTCCCAAAATATTGAAATTCTACCAACCAATTTTTCAGACCACAAAGGTATGAAAGTAGAAATAAATTCTACAAAGAAAACAAAAAGGGCTCACAAACACATTGGAGGCTTAACAACATGCTACTAAATAATCAATGGATCATGAACAAATCAAATCAAGGAATATATAGAAACAAATGACAACAACAACACTAAGCCCCAACTTCTGTGGGATGCAGCGAAAGCAGTCTTAAGAGGAAAGTATATAGAGTCTAACATCACAATTATTAAAACTGGAAAAAGAAAGAACAAATTAAAGTCTAATAAAGATCAGAGAGGAAATAAACAAAAATTGAGAAGAATAAAACAATAGCAAAAATCAACGAAACCAAGAGCTGGTTCAGAAAATAAACAAAATAGATAAGCCTCTAGCCCAACTTATTAAGAGAAAAAGAGAGTCAACACAAATCAACATAATCAGAAATGAGAATGGGAAAAATCACGACAGACTTACAAAGAATTATTAAAGGACTACTATGAAAACCTTATGCCAACAAGCTGGAAAACCTAGAAGAAATGGACAACTTCCTAGAAAAAATACAACCTCCCAAGACTGACCAAGGAAGAGAAACACAAAAGTTAAACAAACCAATTACAAGCCAAAGAAATTGAAACAGTAATCTACCCAAGAACAAAACCCCGGGGGCCGGACGGATTTACCTCGGAATTTTATCAGACACACAGAGAAGACATTGGTTCCACAAAATAGAAGAAGAGGGAATACTCCCAAACTCATTCTATGAAGCCAACATCACCCTAATACCAAAACCAGGAAAAGGACCCCACCAAAAAAGAAATTACAGACCAATATCCCTGATGAATGTAGATTGCAAAAATACTCAATAAAATATTAGCAAACAGAATTCAACAGTATATCAAAAGGATCATACCACCATGACCAAGAGTGGGTTCATCCCAGGGATGCTCAGTCTACACATGTGGCCAGGCAGATGCCTGACAACTGAACTGTGAGTGGCCTCACAAAGGGAACAGCACAGCTTAATTGAAAGCATAGTGATTTTGATTTACGCAGATCCCTTGGGGAAAACTTCCCATTGGAAATTTATGAATCAAGGCCTGAGGTAGGGTTAGAGAGATGGTACAGTTTGTGCTGTTTGGGTCAGCCAACTTTCTTCGTATAAAGGGCTTCTTTTTCAGATTTTGATGTCTTTTCCAAATTGGCCTGTCCAATGACATCAAGCATTGAAAGGAGAAGACATTTATCACTAACCTCCATTTACAATTCATTCTTAGACCACATTGACCATAGTGGACCTTGACTTACTATCTTATTATTTATATATATATGCATGTATCTCAAAGACTTATTAAATGTGAACATTCAAGATATGTGAAAAATTCATAATGTATTTTTAATATAATGGTAGCCTTATAAATGTATGAAAGTAGCTTAGCCTCTGTTATATTGTATGTAATTTACAGTTTATTTAAAGTGATTAATTAGCATTTGAAAAATGCTAATTAATAGTCCATACTCCAGAGATAGTTAAATATTATTATCTACATATGTACTAGAGAGTTTTGTTATTTTAACCAATTCTTTGCTGGAGAAATGAGTGGTGTTCAAAGTATATAGTTGGCTAGAAAGATTGTATGGCCATCTTGATCATTTTATGGAAAAAAAATAAGAAAAAAGTACCCAACAAACAACCAAGAAAAGCAGTAGCAGAATGTTTGGAATGATGCTTTAGCTCCAGAACTACTTGTAATCATTTGTGCCTCCTGTAATAGAGTACTAAAGGCTTCTTGATCCTATCTCCAAAATATTGTTAGATCTGCTTTGGAGGTTCCTATAGGATGCATTTTAAAATCAAGAGTCATCAGCTCAGGTTGCTATTACAAAATACCATAGACTGGGTGGTTTAAATAACAGATATTTATTTCTCAAAGTTCTTGAGGCTGGGAGTCCAGATCAGGGTGCCAGCATGGTTAGGCTCTGGTGAGAAGCCCGTTCCTGACATGCAGATGGCTATCTTCTTTCATCTTCACGTGAGGGAAAGAGAGAAAGAGCTTTAACATTCTTTCGCCTTCTCATGAGGGGACTTATTCCATCATGAGGGATCTACTCTCATGACTTCATTTAAGCGTAATTACCTCTCAAAGGAGGCCCCACCTCCGAACACCATTACATTGAGGGTAAGACTTCAACTGTAAAATTTTGGAGGACACCTTCAGTCCATTGCACGAGTACTCTGAGGGAGGACTTTATTAAACTTCTGGGAACTGGTTGTGTAACTGTTTCTGTACTTACTTGTAAAGAGATATTTATATGTGTGACATTTGTTTTCATTTAACATACAACCTGGCAGCCAGGTGGTGGGGAGGAGATGTTTAACCTTCAGTTCTCCAACTGTCACTGCTAACCTTGGCAAGCCCTGCTCTGAATATAATAACTTCATATTGTATCTTTTACTAACCTTTCAAACTGGAGAAGTAGTTCTCAATTGGATTATATTTTTCCATCAACAAACTCGAGCCATGTGAATAATGTGAAATCATATTAATGAATAATGTATGTAAAGAACTTTAAACATGATCTTGAGGTATTTGTTCATTCAAAGAAGTCATTCTTTATTACCCTGAGTCCTGAATCACAGAGATGATTCAAGATGCTTACAACAGAGTCGGAAAGCTATGAAAAGAAGGGGGACAATCAACTGATTATTTAATATCCAGCAACTTGGACTTTTCCAGGGATGAACTATGGAAGTCTTTAATTTCTTCTGTTATTAGTCTACAAATCAGAAAGGTGTTCTTTAGCACAAGTATTGCTATGCCCATAGAACACAAATTAATTCTTTGGAATTTATTTTTATCTTTTTTCCTTGTTCTTTAGGCTAATCCATAAATGTTATTTACAGCCTTACGATTTTAAAAGGATGACAACTTTGAATCTCTTTGCATGGGTGACAACATATTTTTTTAGAACTTGCAGATATCTTGTCAACACTGTTGACTCAAAGACGAGGTATTTGAAATGTGGAATTTGAACTAGAAATCCAAAAAATAAAGGAAAGAACGAAAGGATACTTAGGGGGTTGCTTCTGCTAGATTAAAAACCTTGTGCATTAAAATCACTGTCTATATGGAGCTGAGCAGAGCAACATATGCAATTGCGAACTTAGTAAATTTTTATTTGATCAGTGTTTGAAAAGAATATTTTAAAGTGCTCTGAGGCATTAGATCAGCTGGGCAGGATTTTGCCTAAAAAGAAACAAGGTCTCTTTTCTCAAATTGGATGTTTGATCATATGTCCAGAGACCCTATTTGACGGTAAGGAAATGAGTCCCGCTGATTTTAGAATCCCAAGTGTCCTCTGGAGCCTTTCTTGTGGATGAATTTTAAATGCCACCCATCAGATCCCACGGCCCTAAAGTCTTATGGACTGTAAGTTTCACTTTTGTTCATAATTCTATGATTAAGCTCTCAAGTTTCTTCAGAAGTTTAGTACAGATTATTTTTATCTCTACCTTACTTCCTAATTTCTTTTGATTAATTACACAATGCTAGCATGTTTATTATTATTCAATGTAGTATTTTGATCTATCTGCCTCAAAAGACAGTTTGAAGTAGAAATCTTTTTTCAAAGTAAAGACCAAAAAGGATATCAAATGGACACATTTTTTAAAATCAAGTGGTCCTCATGTTCAAGGTACTGTGCTAAATGTTTTCAGCAGCAAAGACGCATTGTCTTTTGCTTTTTGAATCTGTTTGTACCTTTTGCTGTGGATTATGAAACATTCCCTCAGAGTATGAACTGATTCTCTCTCTGAAATATAAAAAAAATGCATTTTCATTGCTTTTCAGAGTTGTCCTTGACTTTCTTCTTTTGGTTTCTGCACAATTTCTGGTTTGCCCCTTAATGTCTAGCTTGAATTTGCTTCTTCTCCTCACTAACCATCTTCCCATTTTAAAAAGATACTTTCTTCTTCATAATACTCCACCCCACCCCCAGATCTCATTATTTTGTCCCTTGGCCCATATTTATCAGAGGACTTTGAAAAATTTTATTAAGTATATTCAGGCTTCTTGAAGCTTCAAAAGTTTCCTGTTCTAATAGATAATTATTTGTCCTTTACTAAATCTGTTTTAAATCTCTTATAATGAATTAAAAATCCTCCAGTTATTATCTGACCTATTATTATTTCTTCAATGACATGTAGCTCTTTCAGAGTAGTTGTATTTTCCACTTCAAATTAATTTGTCAAAAGCCACCCACATAAATTCTGTAGTTCCTTCTTTGTCCAGCAAGTTGTTTTCACAACATTTCCAGGTTTTCTTCCCTTGGATACAGTCCATTATTAGCTCCCTCACCCCTTTTAAGGTGTCTGTAATCTTCCTTTAGAATTCTTCACTCTACTGAATTCCCTTGGCTGTCTTCATTTCTTTAAGGCTCTAATATGCTATCTTAGTCAGCCTGGGCTACTACAACAAAGTAACATAGACATTTACTTCTCATAGGTTGGGAAATATAAGACCAAAGTGCCAGCAGACGTGGTGTATGGTGAGGACTTCTTGGTATACAGCCAGCCACCTTCTTGCTGTATCCTCACAGGGCAGAAAGAGAAAAGGCTCTTCTCCTTCTTATGAGGGCACTAACTCCATCCCAGGCACTAATTCCATCCACTCTCATGACCTCATTTAAACCTAATTATCTCCCAAAGTTCTCGCCTCCAAATACCATCACATTGTAGATTATGGCTTCAACATTTGAATTTTGGATGAATAGAAACATTTGGTCCAGAGAAGATGCACATTACATCAAAACCCTTGCTTGTTTCTTTCCAAAGAAAGTTTCAGGAATACACATGCTTGCTTGTACACGTGCACACACACACACACACACAAATACACTGTTTTTTAAAGAAAAAGTGTATGAAGAAAAACAATCTGATTATGGCGATCATTAATATTGGGAAAGGTCATACATCATAAATTTTAAGATACAAAATAATATCTCTGATCAATAGATCTTTGGAAGTAAAGATCATAATGGTATTTGTCTGTTTGTTCATTCTATCAGGATCATTCTGTAATACACATTTAATCAAAATTGCTCTGAATATTCAATAGCATAAAGTTATCTGTTCTCTCATGGACAGAGTTATAGAGAACCATAGAGTTTTATCTGTGATATTCAAAATACAAATCAGAGTAAGGGGGAGGTCAGAAGCTATTGGTGAATTTTTATATTGCTGCTGCATTTATTTCCTAATGGAACACAAGTATCTTGGGAGGGGAGAGAGAGAAGCAACACTTTTATTCTCCTCCAAACACAGTCGAATGCAGTCTTTATTTTTTTCAAAGGCATTGTGTTCACGCCCCATGTGATGAAGTTATGAAGAAGACTGAGACATCAATTGTTCTAAATGTTAGAAATGACTTTGCAAAACATGTTTTCTGGTGTTGCTGTTTACAAATCTCTAGAAAAATAGTTAATAAATAAGTGGTAAATATGTTCTCTTTGGTGACACTTCTAACACCATGGTTTAGTTTGAAATACTGTATTTCAGCTTCATTAAGGAGTAACAACATAAATAACTAAACTATATCAAGAAAGAAGTCCTTGAGTATTTCTCCTAAAAACAAATTCTGAGAAAATTCTATTTTCTAATAGAGTACTGGCTTCTACAATGGATAGATTTGTCCTCTGCTTCCAAGCATTAGAATTAGGCTGTCCTGTAAGGTGATGGTGGTATTTAATGCTTGAAAACCGAATATTTTTTACTGAGGTTTGCAAATTCTTGTTTAATTTCTGTGATTTTTGCCTATATAAAGTCCTGCCAACTAATCAATTCAATCAACATTGTCAACAAAATCAGCAAAAATAAATGAAACTCATAGTTTGAATTCACATTTATTCATTCAATAAATTTTTATTGAACTTCTACTATGTCCTAGATACTGGTCTAATTACAGTAAACAAATGTTCTTCCTTGACCTTAAGAAACTTAGATTCTAGGAAGAGAGACAAAGATAAATATGCATGCAACTATCTCTCTATCTATCTATCTATCTATCTATCTATCTATCTATCTATCTATCATCTATATTTATTTATCTGTCTATATCTTTGTCATCTATCTGTCTCTTTATCTAAGTACCTAGAATAGTGACTGGCATATAATAGGCATTCAGTAGCTTTTGCAAAAATGTTTTTTCTTGAAATAAAATTTACATACAATGCTAATTCATACGATAATGGCCCTCCCAAATATGTCTATGTTCTTATCCCTGGAACTTGTGAATGTTACTTGACAAGGGGAATTAAGGTTGTAGATGGAATTAAGATCCCTAATAAAATGACCTTAAGGTAAGGAAATTATCCTGGATTATTTGGATGGGCCCAGTGTAATCACAATGGTCCTTCAAATGTGGAAGAAGGAGTTTAAGCCACTAAACTTATAGTTATTTGTGGCAGCAGTGATGGGAAACTAAAACATATAGTAAATTTACAGATCTTATGTGTATAGTTGGTAAGTTCTAACAAGAGTCTTCACTCATGTAACCAACCAAGTGATGGACATTTCCATCAACAAGAAAATTCCCTTGTTGGCTCCTTCTAGTAAAACCATTCTCCAAGCAGAAAGAATCAGTAACTTCTAATTGTTCTGATTTCTACCACATTAAATTACTTTTGCTTGTCCTTTAATTTCATGTAAATTAAATAATAAAATATGTATTCCTTCATATCTGACTTCTTTCAATATACTGCTTTCAAGATTCATCCAAATTGAGCCTATCGATTGTTTGATCCCTTTTATTGCTTGGTAGTATTCCATTGTAAGCACACTGCCAGGTCAGATCAGTGCCATGCCTGGAACCGACACAGTGTTGTTTTTGTCATAATCTGTTGGTCAAAGCAGTAACAACATGTACCCATAGTCAAAGGGATGGAGAAACAACTCTGCTTCTTGAGGTGAGTGGCAAAGACTCTGTTATAGACTGAATTGTGTCTTCCCAAATTCATATGTTGAAGTCCTAACCCCCAATACCTCACAAGTGACTATTGGGAGATAGAGTCTTTAAAGAGATGATTAAGGTAAAATAAGGCCATATGGATGGGCCCTAACTAGTGTCTTTTAAAAGAGATGTTTAGGAAGGGTGCAGAGGAAAAAGATGGTGGGAAGGCAGTGAGAGAAAACTGCCACCTACAAACCAAGGAGAGACCTCAGAAGGAAGCCCTGCTGACAGCTTGGTTTTGGACTTACGTCCAAAATGTGAAGAAAAAAGTTTATGTTGCTTAAGTTACCCAGTCTCTGATATTTGTTACAGCAGCCCTGGAAAACTAATAAAAACCCACTGCAGACAATGGGTGATATTATTGTGACTATATATGGAAAGTACACTCTGCTACAGTTAGATGTAAAACCTCCACCTTCTATTGGTTTTCTATTTGTCTTTCCTACTTTTATATTCTCTGCACCCCCCTCCCTTTCTTGCCTACTTTTGGTTTAATGGCTACTTTTTTTATAATTCTCTTTCTCCTCCTTTTTAGCTCTAACTCTACTGTATTCTTTTAGTGGTTGTTCCAGGGATTATGTTTTGCATCCTTAATTTATCACAGCCTACTTAGAATCAGCATTGTACCACATTAATATTAAAGAGATTACTAAGAATCTAATTTTTGTGCTCTTGTCATATATTTTCTCCAATATGTATTATAAACATTACAGTTTTATATTTTTTTCTTTAAATAATCAATTATCCTTTAAAGAAACTAGGACAAAAAGAAAACAGACTTCTATATTTACCTATACACTTAGCATTTCTGGAATTCTTCATTTTATCTTGTAGATACAACTTTCTACATAGAATTTCTTTTCAATCTAAAGAACTTCTTTTACCATTTCCTAAAATTAAGGTTTAGTTGCAGGAAAGTTACTTTCATTTTATTTCATCTGAATAAAGCCTTCATTTTATCCCCATTTTCAAGCATATTTTCACTGTGTATAGAATTGTAGTTTTATAGGTTTTTAAAATTCTGCTATGAGTTGACTTATGTTTCTTCTGTCCCTATAGAAATTCATGCATTGAAGTCCTAATCCTCAGTACCTCACAAGGTGACCTTATTTGGAGATAGGATCTTTACAGAGGTAATCAAGTTAAAATGAGGTCATTAGCAGGCCTTAATCCAGTACGACTCATTCCTTAGAAAAAGAGGAAATGTGGATACAGAAACATGTATAGAGGGAAGACAGCATGAAGAGGAAAAAGGAGAAGATGGACAAAGACACACAGAACAGATCCTCCCTCATAGTCCTCAGAAGGAACCAACCTTGTCAAGACCTTGGTTTTGGTCTTCTATCTTCTAGTACTAGGAGATAATAAATTTGTTGTTTAAACCACCCAGTTTATGGCACTTTGTTATGGCAGCCCTAGCAAACTAATATGCTTCTCTCATCGCTTTAAATATTTTATTCCATTTACTTCTGGCCACCAAATTTTTCTAATGAGAAGTTAGATGCTGTTCTCATAATTGTTTCTTGTGTGATGTGTCTTTTTTTTTTTTACCCCTCTGGATACTTTTAAGGTTTTTCCCTTTATCTTTGACTTTAAGCAGTTTGAAACTGATGGGGCTAAGTGTGGTTCTCTTTATATTTATCCTGCTTGGGGTTATCTGAACTTCTTGGATCTATGAATTAGATGAAATTTGGGAACATTAATTCTGTTACTTCTTACAACATTTTTTCTGCCTTATTATTATCTCTCTCCTTTCCCTGGACTCCAATCATACAAGGAAACAATATTGTTCCATAGATTACTGAACTTCTGTTAAATTTTTTCAATTTTTTTTCTTTCTGTTCTTCAATTTGAATAACATCCATTGATCTGTCTTTAGTTTCACTGATTCTTCCGTCAAAAATCTGATTTCAGAGGATCACAGGAAGATGGTGGCATGAGTAGTTCAGAAGAAATCTCCTCCCCAAAGCATATATACTTATGAAAATACAATAAATACAACTATTCCTAAAAGAGACACCAGTGGATGCAGTACAACAGCCAGGATACATCTACATCTGTGAGAACTCAACATCACATGAAGGGGGTAAGATACAAGCCGCAGCCAGGTGGGACCTGAACGCTCCTCCACCCCAGAACCTGGCGGGAAGAAAGGAGTCAGAACAGAGAGAGACTGAAAGCCCAGGACTGCTAAACAACCAGCTCTAGAAACCCACACCCAGAGCACAGACACAAGGTGCACGGGGTGCTGGATATTAGAGAAAAGGAAAAGCAAAACCTGTGGGCAGGTCCCTGCAACCAGCACCCCTGAGACAAAAGAAAAGCGAGTGCTTTCTGCAAGTCTTAAACAGACAGGGACCCCATAGCTGGACGAAGTCGTCCCGGCACACTTATCCAGCAACTGGGAATCCCAGGGAACTTTAGGTGCCCTAAACCCTGGGAGGCAGTGCAGCTCTGAAGCCCTTTACGACACTAAGCAGCCTGCCAGTTGTTCCTCCAACTGGCACGGACCGTGACACACCGGCCCAGTAGCAGGAGAGTGGCAGCGCGTGCTGGGGGCGGCAGCACTGGAAGGGACCAGGAGCATATTGCGTGCACCAATGGCACCAGAGGGGAACAGGAGAGGATTGTGCAAGCCCACAGTGGCAGCAACTGAACAGCCTGGGTGCGGCTCACATGCACTGGCGGCAGGGGAGCCAGAGGAGCCTGGTAGAGGCCTGTGTGTACCTGCAGCAGTGCCAGAGGGAGCAGACGTGCTCCCAGCAGCCAACTGGAATCCCAGCCCAATGGACAGCCGCCGAGGCCAGACCCAAAGGCTGCTGCTGGCACACAGCTGCCCGGCAGGGGTGTTGCTATCATGGAGGAGTGCACCTGGTGTGCCTGCCATTTCCTGCAGGGCTCCACACTGCTCTGACAGAGAACCCACCCACAGCATCTTAGGGGATTAACCCAGTGGCTGCTCCAGGAGTGTGGGTAACTGATACAGGCAGTGGAGAAGGGCAAGGCATCCAGCAAG
Source organism: Manis javanica (assembly GCF_040802235.1). Lineage (NCBI taxonomy): Eukaryota > Metazoa > Chordata > Mammalia > Pholidota > Manidae > Manis > Manis javanica. The sequence continues at coordinate 38,127,850 of NC_133168.1, forward strand.
CAGGAAAGGACTTTCTTCCCCCAGCTGACACACCTGCAACCTGCCTACAGCCACTACTATCACCATGAAAAGGCAAAAAAATTTAGTCCAGTCCAAGATAGTTCACACAACACCTGAGAGAGGATCTACAGAGACAGACCTAACCAGTCTCCCTAAAAAAGAATTCAAAATAAAAATCATAAACATGCTGACAGAGCTGCAGAGAAATATGCAAGAGCTAAGGGATGATGTCCGGAGGGAGATTACAGATGTCTGGAGGGAGATTACAGAAGTGAAACAAACTCTGGAAGGATTTATAAGCAGAAAGGATAAGATGCAAGAGGCCATTGATGGAATAGAAACCAGAGAACAAGAATGTATAGAAGTTGAAGCAGAGAGAGATAAAAGGATCTCCAGGAATGAAACAATATTAAGAGAACTGTATGACCAATCCAAAAGGAACAATATCCGCATCATAGGGGTACCAGAAGAAGAAGAGAGAGAAAAGGGGATAGAAAGTGTCTTTGAAGAAATAATTGCTGAAAACTTCCCCAAACTGGGGGAGGAAATAGTTGCTCAGACTACAGAGGCACACAGAACTCCTGAGAGATGGGACTCAAAGAGAACAACACCAAGACACATAATACTTAAAATGGCAAAGATCAAGGACAATGACAGAGCATTAAAGGCAGCCAGAGAGAGAAAAAAGGTCACCTACAAAGGAAAACCCATCAGGCTATCATCAGACTTCTCAACAGAAACCTTACAGGCCAGAAGAGAATGGCATGATATATTTAATGCAATGAAACAGAAGGGCCTTGAACCAAAGATACTATATCCAGCACAATTATCACTTAAATATGAAGGAGGAATTAAACAATTCCCAGAAAAGCAAAAGTTGAGGGAATTTGCCTCCCACAAACCACCTCTACAGGGTATTTTAGAGGGACTGCTCTAGATGGGAGCACTCCTGAAAAGAGCACAGAATAAAACACCCAACATATGAAGAATGGAGGAGGAGGAATAAGAAGGGAGAGAAATAATCATCAGACTGTGTTTATAATAGCTCAATAAGTGAGCTAAGTTAGGCAGTAAAATACTAAAGAAGCTAACCGTGAACCTTTGGTAACCATGAATCTAAAGCGTGCAATGGCAATAAGTACATATCTTTCAATAATCACCCTAAGTGTAAATGGACTGAATGCACCAATCAAAAGACACAGAGTAATAGAATGGATAAAAAAGCAAGACTCATCTATATGCTGCTTACAAGAGACTCATCTCAAACCCAAAGACATGCACAGATTAAAAGTCAAGGGATGGAAAAAGATATTTCATGCAAACAACAGGGAGAAAAAAGCAGGTGTTGCAGTACTAGTATCAGACAAAATAGACTTCAAAACAAAGAAAGTAACAAGAGATAAAGAAGGACATTACATAATGGTAAAGGGCTCAGTCCAACAAGAGGATATAACCATTATAAACATATATATGCACCCAATACAGGAGCACCAATATATGTGAAACAAATACTAACAGAATTAAAGGAGGAAATAGAATGCAATGCATTCATTTTGGGAGACTTTAACACACCACTCACTCCAAAGGACAGATCCACCAGACAGAAAATAAGTAAGGACACAGAGGCACTGAACAACACGCTAGAACAGATGGACCTAATAAACATCTATAAAACTCTACATCCAAAAGCAACAGGATACACATTCTTCTCAAGTGTACATGGAACATTCTCCAAAATAGACCACATACTAGGCCACAAAAAGAGCCTCAGTAAATTCCAAAATACAGAAATCCTACCAACCAACTTTTCAGACCACAAAGGTATAAAACTAGAAATAAATTGTACAAAGAAAGCAAAAAGGCTCACAAACACATGGAGGCTTAACAACATGCTCCTAAATAATCAGTGGATCAATGACCAAATTAAAATGGAGATCCAGCAATATATGGAAATAAATTACAACAACAACACAAAGCTCCAACTTTTGTGGGACGCAGCAAAAGCAGTCTTAAGAGGAAAGTATATAGCAATCCAGGCATATTTAAAGAAGGAAGAACAATCCCAAATGAATAGTCTAATGTCACAATTATTGAAATTGGAAAAAGAAGAACAAATGAGGCCTAAGGTCAGCAGACGAAGGGACATAATAAAGATCAGAGAAGAAATAAATAAAATTTAGAAGAATAAAACAATAGAAAAAATCAATGAAACCAAGAGCTGGTTCTTTGAGAAAATAAACAAAATAGATAAGTCTCTAGCCAGACTTATTAAGAGAAAAAGAGTCAACACACATTAACAGAATCAGAAATGAGAAAGGAAAAATCACAACAGACCCCACAGAAATACAAGGAATTATTAGAGAATACTATGAAAACCTATATGCTAACAAGTTGGAAAACCTGGGAGAAATGGACAACTTCCTAGAAAAATACAACCTCCCAAGACTGACCCAGAAAGAAACAGAAATTCTGAACAGCCAATTACCAGCAATGAAATTGAATCAGTAATCAGAAAACTACCCACGAACAAAACCTCCGGGCCAGATGGATTTACCTCGGAATTTTATCAGACATACAGAGAAGACATAATAGCCATTCTCCTTAAAGTTTTCCAAAAAATAGAAGAAGAGGGAATACGCCCAAACTCATTCTATGAAGCCAACATCACCCTAATACCAAAACCAGGCAAAGACCCCACCAAAAAAGAAAACTACAGACCAATAACCCTGATGAACGTAGGTGCAAAAATACTCAACAAAACATTAGCAAACCGAATTCAAAAATACATCAAAAGGATCATACACCATGACCAAGCGGGATTCATCCCAGGGATGCAAGGATAGTACAACATCTGAAAATCCATCAACATCATCCACCACATCAACAAACAGAAGGACAAAAACCACATGATCATCTCCATAGATGCTGAAAAAGCATTAACAAAATCAACATCCATTCATGATAAGAACTCTCAACAAAATGGGTATAGAGGGCAAGTACCTCAACATAATAAAGGCCATATATGATAAACCCACAGCTAACATCTTACTGAGCAGTGAGAGGCTGAAAGATTTTCCTCTGAGATTTGGAACAAGACAGGGATGCCCACTCTCCCCACTGTTATTCAATGTAGTACTGTAGGTCCTAGCCATGGCAATTTGACAAAGCAAAGAAATACAAGGAATCCAGATTGGTAAAGAAGAAGTCAAACTGTCACTATTTACAGATGACATGATATTGTACATAAAAAACCCTAAAGACTCCACTCCAAAACTGCTAGAACTAATATCAGAATTCAGCAAAGTTGCAGGATATAAAATTAACATACAAAAATATGTGGCTTTCCTATACACTAACAATGAACTAGTAGAAAGAGAAATCAAGAAAATAATTCCATTCACAATAGCATCAAAAGAATAAAATACCTAGCAATAAACCTAACCAAGGAAGTGAAAGACCTATACCCTGAAAACTACAAGACACTCTTAAGAGAAATTAAGGAGGTCACTAACAAATGGAAATCATCCCATGCTCCTGGCTAGGAAGAATTAATATTGTCAAAACGGCCATCCTGCCCAAAGCAATATACAGATTCGATGCAAAAAGCATTCTTCAAGGAACTGGAACAAATAGTTCAAAAATTCATATGGAACCACCAAAAACCCTGAATAGCCAAAGCAATCCTGAGAAGGAAGAATAAAGTCGAGGGGGGTGTGGTGATCTCGCTCCCCAACTTCAAGCTCTACTACAAAGTCACAGTAATCAAGACAATTTTGTACTGGCACAAGAACAGAGTCACAGACCAGTGGAACAGAATAGAGACTCCAAACATTAACCCAAACACATATGGCCAATTAATATATGATAAAGGAACCATGGATGTACAGTGGGGAAATGACAGTCCCTTCAACAGATGGTGCTGGCAAAACTGGACAGCTACATGTAAGAGAATGAAACTAGATCACTGTCTAATGCCATACACAAAAGTAAATTAGAAATGGATCAAAGACCTGAATGTAGTCATGAAACCATAAAACTCTTAGAAAAAAACATAGGCAAAATTCTCATGGACATAAACATGAGTGACTTCTTCATGAACATATCTCCCGGGGCAAGGGAAACAAAAGCAAATATGAACAAGTGAGACTATATCAAGCTAAAAAGCTTCTGTACAGAAAAGGACACCATCAATAGAACAAAAAGGTATCCTACAGTATGTGAGAATATATTCATAAATGACAGATCAGATAAAGGATTGACATCCAAAATACATAAAGAGCTCACACACCTCAACAAACAAAAAGCAAATAATCCAATTTAAAAATGGGCAGAGGAGCTGAATAGACAGTTCTCGAAAGAAGAAGTTCAGATGGTCAACAGACACATGAAAAGATACTCCACATCGCTTGTCATCAGAGAAATGCAAATTAAAACAACAATGAGATATCACCTCACACCAGTAAGGATGGCCATCATCGAAAAGACAAACAACAACAAATGTTAGCGAGGTTGTGGAGAAAGGGGAACCCTCCTACACTGCTGGTGGGAATGTAAATTAGTTCAACCATTGTGGAAAGCAGTATGGAGGTTCCTCAGAATGCTCAAAATAGAAATACCATGTGACCCAGGAATTTCACTTCTAGGAATTTACCCTAAGAATGCAGCAGTCCAGTTTGAAAAAGACAGATGCACCCCTATGTTTATTGCTGCAGTATTTACAATAGCCAAGATATGGAAGCAACCTAAATGTCCATCAGTAGATGGATGGATAAAGAAGATGTGGTACATATACACAATGGAATATTACTCAGCCATTAGAAAAAAACAGATCCTACCATTTGCAACAGCATGGATGGAGCTAGAGGGTATTATGCTCTGTGAAATAAGCCAGGAGGAGAAAGACAAGTACCAAATGACTTCACTCATATGTGGAGTATAAGAACAAAAGAAAACTGAAGGAACAAAACAGCAGCAGAATCACAGAACCCAAGAATGAACTAACAGTTACAAAGGGAAAGGGACTGGGGAGGATGGGTGGGAAGGGAGGGATAAGGGCAGGGAAAAAGAAAGGGGGCATTATGATTAGCATGTATAGTGTGTGGGGAGGGCACGGGAGGGCTGTGCAACACAGAGAAGACAAGTGATTTTACCGCATCTTACTATGCTGATGGACAATGACTGTGTAGGGCTTTGTGGGGGGGACTTGGTGAAGGGGGGAGCCTAGTAAACATAATGTTCTTCATGCAATTGCAGATTAATGAAACCAAAATAAAGTTTTTAAAAATCTGGTTTCAAACTAATCTAGTAAATTTTAAATTTCTGATAGTATATTTTTTTGGTTTAGGATTTCCATTCAGTTCTTTTTTTTGTATTTTCCATTTTTGTACTGAGATTCTCAAACTGTTCATTCATTGTCCATATATTCTTGAACAATTTTACAATTGTTTTTAATTCTTTATCCACTAAATCCAACATCTGGAAAATTTTGAGTTCTGTAGCTACTTTCTGCTCATTTTTTTCTTTATGGATCACATTTTCCTGCCCCAATCCCTGTTCCCTCACTTTTTTCCCTACATGTCTAGTACTTTTTTAATATGTGCTGGAGATTTTGGATGATGAATTGTGAGGATGAAGGATTTTACTGAGTTTTGTTCTGGCAAGTAGATCAAATTACTGATGAATCCTCTTGACCCTGTCTACATTAGTTCAAGGCTTTATTATTTTTTTTTCTGAATTTAAGGTATCATTGATATACAATCTTGTGAAGGTTTCACATGAACAACATTGTGTTTTCAACATTCACCCATATTTTCAAGTCCTCACTCCCACCATTGCAGTCACTATCAGCATAGTAAGATGCTATAGAGTTGTCTTTGTGCTGTATTGCCTTCCCTGTGACCTACCTATATTGTGATTGCTAATTATAGTGCCCAATTCAAGGATTTGTTGAGCCAGATATATTTGGGGTCTGTCCTTGTCCTAGATCATGACTATTATTCTTGGGAGGGCTACTTACCCCTAAAGCATGGCTTTTCTAGTTTTATATTTGAGTGCCCAGTGCCCAGCAAGGTCTCTCAATTCCAGAATGGCTGGGATTCCACTTCCTGCCAGAACAGCCTGACTTTGGTATTTCTGTTCAGCTCTTTGCCACCCAGTAGCTGCTTTCTGTTACCTGTGTGGAGTCTTGTGCTTCATGCTAAGTCCAGCACTCAGGCAAGTACCCAAGAGTAACTATTGCACAGACACCTGGATACCTTTCTGTATTGCTTTTCCTTAGCTCTACCATGCAACCCCAACAGCCACAACCTACTCGGCTTCATCAGATCATTCAGATCATTGTTTTCTTTCAGGGTTCCACCCCTGGATTATCAAGAAAGTGCCCCAAGGAAGAAAACTGCAGTGAATATGCAGCACACTTTGTGTATTTCCTGTCTTTCAAACATCAAAACCAGTGCTCTCTGCTGTTCCATACATGAAAAACATTTCCACTAATTACTTGTCCAATTTTTAGTTGTTTTTGGTGTAAGAATAAGTTCAGTACTGCTTACTCTATCATATAGATAGAAGTAAAATATGCAGTGCATTTTTATGCATAAGTGAAGTAATTAGACTTTGTGGTCCTAGTGTTCAGTATAAATCCCAGAACAACTGGAGTTTAATAAATATTTGTTGGATAAATTTCCAATATTTCAAAGAAAATCAACCCTCACACTCCATTATTGTTCACTATAAATGTAGATGATAGGAAAGTTGGAGTAAAGTATTAAGTGTTAATATGGCACTTTTTTTATTTAGTTACCTTCATGCAAATAGAAATGTTTCTGTATCTATCCAGACTGTTTTATCAAATAAACTTTATAGAGAAGGTTGAGAGGCATTGACACAATGCAGATTACTTTCTAGGGAGAGAGAAAATTGACATTTATGGTATACTTGGCTGTGAAGAAACAACCATGTTGTTGAGAGCAAAAGAAATACACAAGACTTCTTGTGCCAAATAAGGAAAAAGCACCTTGTCAAGAGACTCTTATCCTGTTTGGTTGTGGATGTCATTATCGGCTCTACAGAAGCTGCATAAAGAGGTAACCCTATCTCCTTTCTAGCAGCTTTCATCTTGTTTTCTGAGGGATCTCTGGGGTTTCACAGCAGGCCCAGATGGGTCTAAGTAAAATCAGCCAGGGGAATCCTGCGTCTGGTCCTGCAGGTCACACGATGTGACCACCTCGGTGGGGGTTGTCAGCATTGAGCTCAGGCCTCAGTGGGAGGTCTGCTGCCTCTGCTGGCATGGGGACACATCATGGGTATGCTAACAGACAACAATGTTCAATCCTTCAAGTTTTCATAATGAAAAGGTTTTCACTTTCCTTGTTTTCAAACTGGCTCTTCCTCCAGAACATTCATTAGGGGAATCTCCTGTGATTCAGTGTCACCGTTTGGATGTCCACTCTTCCCTTTAACCCCTTTACACCAATTCTCTGTGCATTATATAAAGATACAAATCTCTGTTCTTGTTTCCTAGAGAAACAAAGAGCCAGCAAGTTAAAATTTCTTAATAAATCATGTGACTGTCTATAGTACAAATTTTATTGAAAAATGTACTAGACATCCACTACACAAGACTTCTTGTGCCAAATAAGGAAAAACAGATCTTCCTAGCCACATGAGTACTTCCTCCTTCAGAAAATTAATTTGATTCAAGATTCTGGAAAGCAAGATGAATAAGATATTAACGAGATTGATGTATGCAAAGGAAGCCAGAACAATAAATATATTGCGCATTATGCAAACCAGAGACAATGCACTTCAAAGCCAGAGTCACTTGAGATCTTGATTACAATGGTTATATATTTGAAGTACACAGTAATGACAGTGTTCCACATTAAACATTTAACCTCAGAGCTATCAAATAAAAAAACAGTTTAAAAAGAAATATTTAAAGGCAGTTGAAAATCATAACAATGTAGGCATTGTTATGAATTTATATGTATTTTTTGGCTTAACAAGTGTGATAAGATGACAAGTGATTGAAGACCCACTGAGTATATCTGACATGTGCCTTTCTGTCCACAACACACTTTATATGCCTAAGAAGGATGTAAGCTTCTCTATTATAATACGGCTCACACCCCTCTGGGGAATGAAACAGTCACTAATGCACAGCTGTTAGCTTCTGTGTAGCAGATACAGAATGAAACATCCTCTATTTAGTTGTTGCCTTTTTGTGAAACAGTGCTGAAATTTCCTACTACTAATAATCCCTTACATTTACTTAGTGACATACAGTTTACAACGCATTTGAAAATTTAGAGTAACGATGGCTACTATTCATACACCGCTGTGTGTGTTTTAAGAACCTTCTTAAGTGTCTTACATGTACTTGTTCATTTAATTCTTATAACAAATCCATGAGATAACCACTGGTCTTCCCATTTTCCAGATTAGAAACTGAGCTTTGAGAGATTAAGCAATTTAACTCAGATCCTGTAACTAGTAAGAGGTCAGAGCTGAGATCTGTGTGACTACAGATAACACTCAAAAACTAGATTGCACTGCTTCATTCGATGTCATAATGAACACATTCTAATGTTAAATAAATATAACTGCTCCCTATCAAGCTCCAAAGTGTTACATACTGATATGATTCGAAAAAATAATACTGTGTACTTACATGAAAAGAAAATAATGGAAGAATTTTCTGTTCATTTGCTTAATTATCTTCAGTATTTCTACACCCCTATATACTATTACCTCAGACAGAGTGTGCTATTTTTCAGCTTGGAAATCCTCCTGGCTACACAGTCAAGAGACAAGCTGTGCTCAGTAGGGGGCTCTGTTCTTCCATCACAAATATTCCACTAAGTGCAGGAGCGAACGAACGCCCGCTTGTGTGTGCATGAGTGTGTATGTGTGTGTGTGTGTGTGTGTGTGTATGTGCATGAGAGACAGAGATAAGAGAGAGCAATTAGATTCAAGCAGGTCTAAGTTTAACAAGGTCACATACAGAGGGAGCAGTTGGTTTATCTTGCAGCAAAGGTGGTAGCTCCCATGCACTTACCACCAAGACTTCTGAGTCATGCCTGGATTTTATTCTTATTTTCTTCATTCATTCAACGAATAATATTTGAGCATCTACTCTACACCAGGCTTTGTGCTAGATGCTGTGCAGTTGGAAGTAAAGAAACATTTCTTGCCTTCATGGAGCTTGTAGTTCAGCTAGGAAAGTAGCTATTACACATTATAAAATAGTATGAAGAAGGAAGTTTTGAAAATGGTGACAAAGCCTAAGTCAGAGACCATGAAAGAACAAAGCAGTATTTGGGAGTAGGGGTGTAACTGGGGCTGGAAGAGTTAAAAGCAGCTCTCCTCACTCCTGGCAGGCCAGCAGTTGCAGGATAAGGTTGACTGAGAAAGGTGGCAACATTCCTTTTGGGTGTGTGTTGTTCCTGGAATTTGGAGAGAGAAATAGTTAAAAGACAAACTAAGGAGAGGAATTGAAAAGCACCACAAGATCCTTCATCAACACTCCCTTGTAGATTTACAGAAATCACTGCATCTGGTGACCATGAAACAACTGAGGAATATGCGTCAGATCCTGGATTGCAAAAGACTGACGACTGCATAAGCGCCATCGTGTGTGCTGGCCACATGACAGGTGAAAAACACCCCTTCCCCCTTTCCACTCAGTTATCCTATATAAACTGCCCACTGTAGCAGGCTGGCAAGATGTGTCTTTAGTAGAACAATAGTCCTCCCGTCTTCCAATCTGCCTGCTTGTTGGAAAAAGCTCTTTCTCTACAGAACACTCTGTCCCTTCATACACTGGTTGAATTGGGTGTCAGTAGAACAGAAGGTTCAGTTACAGGGGAACACTGCCTCCCATCTCTCTCCCTACAGGGGAACACTGTCTCCCATCTCCTGAGGTTTCCATCCTCCTTGGGGTCAAGAATCACTGCTGCATTTAGCATCTTTCAATTTGTTTTTCATCCTCTGGGTGTCAGTCTTGCTCCTCACCCTTCTTGTTCAATCTTACCTGCTCGGTGAGTTTGAGAGAGGAACCAGACACACAGAGCCTTGCTCCTTCCATCCCCTGTCTCTTTGGGAGCTCCTACCCACTGGAGTCATAAGCCCTTGTCTGCATCTTCATGCTGCTCCATTATTCCAGGTAGACTCTGCCTTCTGGGAAGGCCTGTGGATTTCAGCTCCCCACTAACCTCCAAGCTGAGCCTGGATGGCAGAGGCCAATTCTGTGGTGCAATATTAGAAATAAATTGTTGCTGCACATTTAAGTCACATTCTTCCATATCAACTTCAAGAATTATACAGGAAATATTTAAACCCCAATGCATCTTACTCTTCTGTATTATATCTCAAATGGCTCAGAGAATCATTTGAGTGGCAAGAGGAAATTATTGAGCTCCTGTATTGATTTATAAAAAGTATCTTTGAAAACATCCCTACTCTAGAAGAATACTAAGAAGCAGAATTTTTCTCATGACCGATTATTTTATTTCCTACAGTGGTTTGAATAAAAGTCGTGCTGGAACGAAAAGTCAAGAAATTGTTCTGTGTTCACTATTGGTACCTAAATCCTCTGTAGCCTTTACTACATAGATAATTGTTAATGGTAAATTTAACTTGTGACTTTTTATAAATGACCTTTCCTTGTTCTATAATATTAAGCCATGGAGATTCATTTCACTTTTTTATCATTACATAATGTTAATACAGGAAAGTTAACAAAAATATTAATATCCACAGGTGTGTGTTGAATTACTGAATTCTCTGAGTTATCACTAGACATCCACTGTTTAAAGTGTGAATTCTGATGAGAAAAACAATACAATGAGTTTGCTTCCATACTTATTGATTTCTTCATTTGTCAATGAAATCTAGGAACTCTGACATCAGCTCACATTTTGGTTCTTTATCTCGGAATGCAGTCCACGATCAGGAGCACACCTCCCAATGAATGCACTGCCTCTTATTGACCATGTGGGTGCTATGAAGACTGCTGTTTCCTCTTACCTCATCAACATCTATCATCACTCATGTGTAAGTGTAGAAGTCTCATTGAGAGAAGCTCTCAAATTGATGATATTGTTACATATCCTTAGGGACTTTGGAGGATTGGAGGGAAAAAGAGAAAAGTCTAATCACCTTTTCTTTGTTTCATTTAAGGTGATATGCCTTATGTTTTCAAAGATAAATCCTCCTGTTCACTTAACTGAGAGCTGCAGGTTTGCTTAATTAACTCTAATCCAAATATAATCTACCTTTCCTTCGAACCATATAAATGCATGATATTCACCATACAAATTTTGCACTTACTAAATGTTGTTCTTATGTTCACTCAGTCACTTATTTAATGTTTAGTAAGGTTTTTTGGATGAAAAATGAATAAGAAACATAATTAGAGTAAATTTAAGGAAATAGATGTGGGAGCACAGAGGAGAAAGTGCTTAGTATATACTAGAGCCAACAGGGAAGACTTCATGGTAAAAAAAAAAGCTGGGGAAATGCCCTAGAAGGAGAACAGTTTATTTAAAGAGGATTTGGGGTTCAAAGGGCAAATGTGGTAGTGAAGGTGAATTCAGAGGTCAGGAGATAGGAATGTGGGAAAAAGATAGATGATCTGAAGGGCTTGCATTTTGGATGACCATGCCGAATGATGTGAAGGGAACTAATTGGCTTTGAGGTTCCAAAATGAACTATAGGGAAGAGCTATTTGGAGATGCCTGAACTTTAGTTTAGTTTTGTTTTTTTAGATACTTATGGGAATGCTAATTGGGTTAATTCTGTTCACTATCAGTTGGAACAGAGAAATGTTGAAGGGAGAGGATAGCAAGAGATTTTGTGCTTCAGAAATTGCAATTCTGAAATACCTGGGTTGTGATAATTAGAGCTACCCTCAAAGCATACAGATGTAATCTTAAATTCTTTTCACATTTGTGTCTCTGTGCTCTTTTTTTTCCTAAGTAACGTGGAAGCTATTATATTTTTTTTTTTTTTTTTTTTTTGAGAGGGCATCTCTCATATTTATTGATCAAATGGTTGTTAACAACAATAAAATTCAGTATAGGGGGGTCAATGCTCAATGTACAATCATTAATCCATCTCAAGCCTAATTCTCGTCAGTCTCCAATCTTCTGAAGCATGACGAACAAGTTCTTACATGGTGAACGAATTCTTACAGAGTGAATAAATTCTTACATGGTGAACAGTACAAGGGCATTCATCACAGAAACTTTCGGTTTTGATCATGCAATATGACCTATAAACCATCAGGTCAAATATGAATATTCATTTGATTTTTGTACTTGATTTATATGTTGATCCCACATTTCTCCTATTATTATTATTATTTTTATTTTTAATAAAATGCTGAAGTGGTAGGTAGATGCAAGATAAAGGTAGAAAACATAGTTTAGTGCTGTAAGAAGGCAAATGTAGATGATCAGATGATCAGGTGTGTGCCTATGGACTAAGTATTAATCCAGGCTAGACAAGGGCAGCAAGACATCCACGGATGCAGAAGATTTCTCTCAAAGCAGGGGGGGTGAGGTTCTGAGCCTCACCTCTGTTGATCCCCAAATTCTCACCTGATGGCCCCCCTGCGACTGTGCCTGTCTTAGGTTGTTCCTCCCTTGAGGAATCTTACCCGTCTCTGGCTAACCAGTCATCTTCCGGGGCCATACAGGGAAATGTAAAGTTGGTAAGTGAGAGAGAAGCCATATTGTTTGCAAAGGTTAGCTTTTTACTTCTTTGCAGATTTATGCCCTGTGGCTTCTATGCCCAGCACTTGTCTCGAGGTATCTTTACCACCTGGAGGAATTATGATACTCGGTAAATTCGATATGAGGCACGAATTCTATTTAAGGTTTGTAATTAGGAAGGAAGAAGAAAAGCTATAGATGTAGCATATGAAGGAAACTTGGGAGGATTGATTATTTCTTTGACATATCTTCTTGTATAGTACCTTAAGTATGTATAGGTTTTAAACTACTAACTAATTTGCACACACATATTAATATAATAGGAATACGGTGACATAAACAAAGCAAATCTATAATTACCAGCCATCTCCAGTGAAGCCAAGAAAACCATTTAGGCACCCTAGGCATTTGTGAAAATTTATCTATGATATGATGGATATTTTCCAACTGTACTTGAACCATCAGACAAATTAAAGCAGCCCATTTCTGGGATCTGTTCACATCCCATATGTTCTTTTAACCATAGATAGTCTATAGTCATGAGATTTTGGGGTGCTACAACTTGCACCCCTCCCAACTCCTGGTTGAGTTCCAACAGTACAGATCCAGTCAAATTCGTTGTCTCACTGTATGCACATGCCAGCCTAGACATCTCCCTCCTCCTTCTTATGGCAAGTCCAGGAGACGGTGGGCTGGATGCAGCCACAACCGCAGCATCGTCCGGATCCCTGTGGAGGCTTTTTGATGATCATCCCCCGGCACGAGTCCTCCAGAGAGTGCTGATGCCGGAAGCTCCTCCTCATATCGTATCTTAGTTCATTTTCTGGGTATCCAAGCTAGGCCTTGATCTTCTGCGTAGAAACAAACAGACCCTTTGCCCACACTTTGACATGCCCTCTATACCACTGTGCAGAACTCATTGGAGGTCAGCACACAGTAACTGCTTTTTTTTTTTTTTTTTTTTTTAATTAAGAGAAAGGAATATTATCAGAAAAGAGTACCTCCATAACTGATCATCTGACACCCTTTAAGTGATCAACATTAAGGATATTTAAAGCATGCGTTGATCTTTGATTTACCAATAGTTTTATCCTGTTAAGGAGTAATCCCCCTTTTCTTTCTTTCTTTCTTTTTTTTTTTTTTAAATTTTTAATCTACACTTACCTGAAGAATACTATGTTTACTATGCTCTCCCCTATATCAGGTCCCCCCTAACAACCACATTACGGTTACTGTCCATCAGCTTAGCAAAATGTGGTAGAGTCACTACTTGTCCTCTCTGTGTTGTGCAGCCCACCCTCCCCTTTCTCCCTCCCCCCCATGCATGCTAATCTTAATACCCCCCTTCTTCTTCCCCCCCCCTTATCCCTCCCTGCCCACCCATCCTCCCCAGTTCCTTTCCCTTTGGTACCTGTTAGTCCATTTTTGGGTTCTGTAATTCTGCTGCTGTTTTGTTCCTTCAGTTTTTCCTTTGTTTCTATACTCCTCAGATGAGTGAAATCATTTGGTATTTCTCTTTCTCCGCTTGGCTTATTTCACTGAGCATAATACTCTCCAGCTCCATCCATGTTGCTGCAAATGGTTGGATTTTTCCACTTCTTATGGCTGAGTAGTATTCCATTGTGTATATGTACCACATCTTCTTTATCCATTCATCTACAGATGGACATTTAGGTTGCTTCCAATTCTTGGCTATTGTAAATAGTGCAGCGATAAACATAGGAGTGCATCTGTCTTTCTCAAACTTGATTGCTGCGTTCTTAGGGTAAATTCCTAGGAGTGGAATTCCTGGGTCAAATGGTAGGTCTGTTTTGAGCATTTTGATGCACCTCCATACTGCTTTCCACAATGGTTGAACTAATTTACATTCCCACCAGCAGTGTAGGAGGGTTCCCCTTTCTCCACAGCCTCGCCAACATTTGTTGTTGTTTGTCTTTTGGATGGCAGCTATCCTTACTGGTGTGAGGTGATACCTCATTGTAGTTTTAATTTGCATTTCTCTGATAATTAGCGATGTGGAGCATCTTTTCATGTGTCTCTTGGCCATCTGTATTTCTTTTTTGGAGAACTGTCTGTTCAGTTCCTCTGCCCATTTTTTAATTGGGTTATTTGTTTTTTGTTTGTTGAGGCGTGTGAGCTCTTTATATATTCTGGACGTCAAGCCTTTATCAGATCTGTCATTTTCAAATATATTCTCCCATACTGTAGGGTTCCTTTTTGTTCTATTGATGGTGTCTTTCGCTGTACAGAAGCTTTTCAGCTTATTGTAGTCCCACTTGCTCATTTTTGCTGTTGTTTTCCTTGCCCGGGGAGATATGTTCAAGAAGAGATCACTCATGTTTATGTCTAAGAGGTTTTTGCCTATGTTTTTTTCCAAGAGTTTAATGGTTTCGTGACTTACATTCAGGTCTTTGATCCATTTTGAGTTTACCTTTGTATATGGGGTTAGACAATGGTCCAGTTTCATTCTCCTACATGTAGCTGTCCAGTTTTGCCAGCACCATCTGTTGAAGAGACTGTCATTTTGCCATTGTATGTCCATGGCTCCTTTATCAAATATTAATTGACCATATATGTTTGGGTTAATTTCTGGGGTCTCTAATCTGTTCCACTGGTCTGTGGCTCTGTTCTTGTGCCAGTACCAAATTGTCTTGATTACTATGGCTTTGTAGTAGAGCTTGAAGTTGGGGAGTGAGATCCCCCCTACTTTATTCTTCTTTTTCAGGATTGCTTTGGCTATTCGGGGTCTTTGGTGTTTCCATATGAATTTTTGAATTATTTGTTCCAATTCATTGAAGAATGTTGCTGGTAATTTGAGAGGGATTGCATCAAATTTGTATATTGCTTTCGGCAGGATGGCCATTTTGACGATATTAATTCTTCCTAGCCATGAGCATGGGATGAGTTTCCATTTATTAGTGTCCCCTTTAATTTCTCTTAAGAGTGACTTGTAGTTTTCAGAGTATAAGTCTTTCACTTCCTTGGTTAGGTTTATTCCTAGGTATTTTATTCTTTTTGATGCAATGGTGAATGGAATTGTTTTCCTGATTTCTCTTTCTATTGATTCGTTGTTAGTGTATAGGAAAGCTACAGATTTCTGTGTGTTGATTTTGTATCCTGCAACTTTGCTGTATTCCGATATCAGTTCTAGTAGTTTTGGAGTGGAGTCTTTAGGGTTTTTTATGTACAGTATCATATCATCTGCAAATAGTGACAGTTTAACTTCTTCTTTACCAATCTGGATTCCTTGTATTTCTTTGTTTTGTCTGATTGCCGTGGCTAGGACCTCCAGTACTATGTTAAATAACAGTGGGGAGAGTGGGCATCCCTGTCTGGTTCCCGATCTCAGTGGAAATGCTTTCAGCTTCTCGCTGTTCAGTATAATGCTGGCTGTGGGTTTATCATATATGGCCTTTATTATGTTGAGGTACTTGCCCTCTATTCCCATTTTGCTGAGAGTTTTTATCATGAATGGATGTTGAATTTTGTCAAATGCTTTTTCAGCATCTATGGAGATGATCATGTGGTTTTTGTCTTTCTTTTTGTTGATGTGGTGGATGATGTTGATGGATTTTCGAATGTTGTACCATCCTTGCATCCCTGGGATGAACCCCACTTGGTCATGGTGTATGATCCTTTTGATATACTGTTGAATTCTGTTTGCTAATATTTTATTGAGTATTTTTGCATCTACATTCATCAGGGATATTGGTCTGTAATTTTCTTTTTTGGTGGGGTCTTTTCCTGGTTTTGGTATTAGGGTGATGTTGGCTTCATAGAATGAGTTTGGGAGTATTCCCTCTTCTTCTATTTTGTGGAACACTTTAAGGAGAATGGGTATTATGTCTTCTCTGTGTGTCTGATAAAATTCCGAGGTAAATCCGTCCGGCCCCGGGGTTTTGTTCTTGGGTAGTTTTTTGATTACTGTTTCAATTTCTTTGCTTGTAATTGGTTTGTTTAACTTTTGTGTTTCTTCCTTGGTCAGTCTTGGGAGGTTGTATTTTTCTAGGAAGTTGTCCATTTCTTCTAGGTTTTCCAGCTTGTTGGCATATAGGTTTTCATAGTAGTCTTTAATAATTCTTTGTATTTCTGTGGAGTCTGTCGTGATTTTTCCATTCTCATTTCTGATTATGTTGATTTGTGTTGACTCTCTTTTTCTCTTAATAAGTTGGGCTAGAGGCTTATCTATTTTGTTTATTTTCTCAAAGAACCAGCTCTTGGTTTCGTTGATTTTTGCTATTGTTTTATTCTTCTCAATTTTGTTTATTTCTTCTCTGATCTTTATTATGTCCCTCCTTCTGCTGACTTTAGGCCTCATTTGTTCTTCTTTTTCCAGTTTTAATAATTGTGATGTTAGACTATTCATTTGGGATTGTTCTTCCTTCTTCAAGTGTGCCTGGATTGCTATATACTTTCCTCTTAAGACTGCTTTTGCTGCATCCCACAGAAGTTGGGGCTTAGTGTTATTGTTGTCATTTGTTTCTATATATTCCTTGATCTCTATTTTGATTTGTTCATTGATCCATTGATTATTTAGTAGCATGTTGTTAAGCCTCCATGTGTTTGTGAGCCTTTTTGTTTTCTTTGTAGAATTTATTTCTACTTTCATACCTTTGTGGTCTGAAAAATTGGTTGGTAGAATTTCAATATTGTGGAATTTACTGAGGCTCTTTTTGTGAGCTAGTATGTGGTCTATTCTGGAGAATGTTCCGTGTGCACTTGAGAAGAATGTATATCCTGTTGCTTTTGGATGTAAAGTTCTATAGATGTCTATTAGGTCCATCTGTTCTAGTGTGTTGTTCAGTGCCTGTGTGTCTTTACTTATTTTCTGCCCGGTGGATCTATCCTTTGGGGTGAGTGGTGTGTTGAAGTCTCCTACAATGAATGCATTGCAGTCTATTTCCCTCTTTAGTTCTGTTAGTATTTGCTTCACATATGCTGGTGCTCCTGTATTGGGTGCATATATATTTAGAATGGTTATATCCTCTTGTTGGACTGAGCCCTTTATCATTATGTAGTGGCCTTCTTTATCTCTTGTTACTTTCTTTGTTTTGAAGTCTATTTTGTCTGATATTAGTACTGCAACCCCTGCTTTCTTCTCACTGTTGTTTGCCTGAAATATGTTTTTCCATCCCTTGACTTTTAGTCTATGCTTATCTTTGGGTTTAAGGTGAGTTTCTTGTAAGCAGCATATAGATGGGTCTTGCTTTTTTATCCATTCTATTACTCTATGTCTTTTGATTGGTGCATTAAGTCCATTTACATTTAGGGTGACTATTGAAAGATATGTACTTATTGCCATTGCAGGCTTTAGATTCGTGGTTACCAAAGGTTCAAGGTTAGCTTCTTTAGTATCTTACTGCCTAACTTAGCTCGCTTATTGAGCTGTTATATACACTGTCTGGAGATTCTTTTCTTCTCTCCCTTCTTATTCCTCCTCCTCCATTCTTCATATGTTGTGTGTTTTGTTCTGTGCTCTTTTTAGGGGTGTTCCCATCTAGAGCAGTCCCTGTAGGATGCCCTGTAGAGGTGGTTTGTGGGAAGCAAATTCCCTCAGCTTTTGCTTGTCTGGGAATTGTTTGATCCCACCATCATATTTAAATGATAGTCGTGCTGGATACAGTATCCTTGGTTCAAGGCCCTTCTGTTTCATTGCATTAAGTATATCATGCCATTCTCTTCTGGCCTGTAGGGTTTCTGTTGAGAAGTCTGATGTTAGCCTGATTGGTTTTCCTTTATAGGTGACCTTTTTCTCTCTAGCTGCCTTTAAAACTCTTTCCTTGTCCTTGATCCTTGCCATTTTAATTATTATGTGTCTTGGTGTTGTCCTCCTTGGATCCTTTCTGTTGGGGGTTCTGTATAATTCCATGGTCTGTTCGATTATTTCCTCCCCCAGTTTGGGGAAGTTTTCAGCAATTATTTCTTCAAAGACACTTTCTATCCCTTTTCCTCTTTCTTCCTCTTCTGGTATCCCTATAATACGAATGTTTTTCCTTTTGTATTGGTCACATATTTCTCTTAGTGTTGTTTCATTCCTGGAGATCCTTTTATCTCTCTCTATGTCAGCTTCTATACGTTCCTGTTCTCTGGCTTCTATTCCTTCAATGGCCTCTTGCATCTTATCCATTCTGCTTATAAATCCTTCCAGGGATTGTTTCACTTCTGTGATCTCTTTCCTGACATCTGTGATCTCCTTCCGGACTTCATCCCACTGCTCTTGCATTTTTCTCTGCATCTCATCCCACTGCTCTTGCATTTTTCTCTGCATCTCATCCCATTGCTCTTGCATTTTTTTCTGCATCTCTGTCAGCATGTTCATGATTTTTATTTTGAATTCTTTTTCAGGAGGACTAGTTAGGTCTGTCTCCTTCTCAGGTGTTGTCTCTGTGATCTTTGTCTGCCTGTAGTTTTGCCTTTTCATGGTGATAGAGATAGTTTGCAGAGCTGGTACAAGTGACCGCTGGAAGAGCTTCCCTTCTTGTTGGTTTGTAGCCTTTTCCTGGGAGAATAGCGACCTCTAGTGGCTGGTGCTGGGCAGCTGTGCGCAGACAGGGCTTCTGCTTCCTGCCCAGTTGCTTTGGGGTTTATCTCCGCTGTTGCTGTGGGCTTGGCCTGGCTGGGGCTGTTCCTCCAAAATGGTGGAGCCCCGTTGGAGGGGGAGCAGCCAGGAGACTATTTATCTCCGTAAGGGGCCTCTGTGCTCCCTGCTGCCCAGGGGGTTAGAGTGCCCAGAGATCCCCAGATTCCCTGCTTCTGGTCTAAGTGACCTGTCCTGCCCCTTTAAGATTTCCAAAAAGCACTCTCCAAACCAAAACAACAACAGCAACAATGAGAGAGGGAACAGAAAGAAAGAGAAAAAAAAAAAGGAAAAAAAAGGAAAAAACAAGCGATTTTTTTTTTTTTTTTTTTTGTCCTCAGGTGCCGGTCCCAGGCACCCGCTCACTGGTCCTGCTGCCCTGTCTCCCTAGCACCAGGGTCCCTGTCCTTTCAAGGCTTCCAAAAAGCACCCACTCACCGGTCCCGCAGGGAAGGAACGCTCAATATTCTTTGTCCTCAGGCCCTGGTCCCACGCACCCGCTCACCAGTCCCGCCGCCCTGCCTCCCTAGCACCGGGGTCCCTGTCCCTTCAAGGCTTCCAAAAAGCACTCGGCAAAAAGAGAGAAAAAAAAGGGGAAAAACGCGCGATTTCTTCCGTCCTCAGGTGCTGGTCTCAGGCACCCACCCACCGGTCCCACAGGGAAAAATGCGGGATATTCTTTGTCCTCAGGTGCCGGTCCCAGGCACCCGCTCACCAGTCCCGCCGCCCTGCCTCCCTAGCACCGGGGTCCCTGTCCCTTTTAGGCTTCCAAAAAGCACTCGCAGAAAAGAGAAAAAAAAAAGGGGAAAAACGCGCGATTTCCTCTGTCCTCAAGTGCCGGTCTCAGGTACCCGCCCACCGGTCCCGCAGGGAAAAACGGGGGATATTCTTTGTCCTCAGGCGCCGGTCCCAGCCACCCGCGCACCAGTCCCGCCACCGTGCCTCCCTAGCACTGTGGTCCCCGTCCCTTCAAGGCTTCCAAAAAGCGCTCGCCAAAAAGAGAAAAAAAAAAAAAGGGGAAAAACGCGCGACCTCCTCCGTCCTCAGGCACCGGTCTCAGGCACCCGCCCCCCGGTCTCGCAGGGAGAAACGCGGGATATTCTTTGTCCTCCGGCGCCGTTCCCAGGCACCTCCTCACCGGTCCCGCCACCCTGCCTCCCCAGCAACGGGGGCCCGTCCCTCTAAGGCTTCCAAAAAGCGCTCGCAAAAAAAAAAAAAAAAAAAACCGCTCCGGTTTCTCTCCACCCGCCGGGAGCCGGGGGGAGGGGCGCTCGGGTCCCGCCGGGCTGGGGCTTGTATCTTACCCCCTTCACAAGGCGCTGGGTTCTTGCAGGTGTGGATGTGGTCTGGATGTTGTCCTGTGTCCTGTGGTCTCTATTTTAGGAAGATTTTTCTTTGTTATATTTTCATAGCTCTATGTGTTTTTGGGAGGAGATTTCCACTGCTCTACTCACGCCGCCATCCTCGCTATTATATTTTAAGAATCATACCTTCTAATCCCTTTATCTTTCTTATTCCCACATCCTTCACTTCATGGCACATAACTTTATATTTTGGTATAACTTTTGAATATATGACATAATATCTTCTGGTTATAAACTTCTTTAAAGCTGGAGTTTCAATCATCCTTATTATAACCTTTTATTTATTTGGTAACACTTAATAAACATTTGTTGAGCTACAAAAGCAGAGTTAAATTGAACAGTAGAGACTCAGGTATTGTCATCCTTCACAAGCTTACAGAAGGCAAAAGAAAAACACGCCACTTGCTGGCATGGAAACCAAACAATTCTGCATGAATGTTCATTCACTCTTGGTGCCCTGGGCTGTAGACATCCCACATAGATGCTTACATCTACCTTCCACCCCAGTGAGAACATTCTCTGTGAAATAACAGACTATGCCAAGAACTGTCAAATTCAACAGCCATAGATGTTAATGGCTTTTTTTCTTGTTTTTGCCCAGTAAGCCTAGCTTCAACAGACTTTAGGATTGTAGCAGAAAGAAGGTACGCTTTTCTCTATGGCCCTTGCAGCCTTATTGTATATTTCGTTAACATGAAAAAGAAGAATTTTTAAAAGTACTAAGTGTTTTCTGTTGTTAAGAACTTGCTTCTAAGACGTTTCACTTTTTGTGAAAATCGTATGCTGATATTCCATGATCTCTGGACCCCAGAAAGGATATTCTTAACTGGCAGAGAAGGAAGCAATATGATGCTGAATGACAGTTACTTAACAATGATTTTCAGCTTCTGTTATTATTTTGTAAGAAACGTTTACATTTTTAAATAATTATAGATTTACAGAAAAATTGTACAGACAAAACAGAGTAAATTGCTATATACTTCTCACCAAGTTTCCCCTTTTATAAACATCTCACTGTAGTATGACATATTTGGCACAATTAATGAACTAATATTGATATATTATTATTAACGTACATACTTCATGTCAGAACTCTTTAGTTTTTCCCCTTATGTCCTTTTTCTTTTTCCAGGATCTCACCCAGAATACTTATTATCAAAACACCATTACACATAATTATCAGGTCTCCTTACACTATTCTTGAAAGTTAGATATGTTGTGTCAAGTAATAGACACGAAGGTGAGAAGGGCTTCTGTGGACAGACTTGTTAATTGAGCTGGAAGTCGGGCTGTGTTAATGTTCGCTCTTGCTGCAGGTGTCGGAGCCTTGAATCCCTCCAGTGTCCATGTTTTTTCTCTCCCTCCTTGATTTGAGGCTTTTCTAAGTACTCTCCCTTAGAGAGAGTCTGTGTGTTGCAGCTTTCAGCTGCGGTCCACTGTTAGCCTACTGAGTCCTGTTGGTGTTCATGGCATTCTATAATCTTGTGACTAAATCTCACTTTTTTAGTGGACTTGTGTCTTGGGGCTGTGACCTTCCCAAATATTTCTCCAGTGGTATAGCCTTTACCCCCCCCACCCCCGTTTCCTACTCCGTTCCTTCCTGCAATATTGTCAATCTATTTCCCTGAAGCCCTGATCTCTGTTGACTATGCTTTTTCCCCTTTTGTGAGTCTGTTCAACAAATATTTATTTAGCATCTACTATGTTCCAGGTACTGCTTTGGCATGGGAGGAATGATTTAGTAATGAGAAAAAATTGATGTTGCAGGAGAAATTGAGGATAATTTCTGTAATGATATCTATGATTATGAGATAGAGGATGTGATCCAGTTTACAAGTGGAGAAGCAGTCTCCAGATAGTTGCTTGCACATTTGATTATAGGAACTCATAACAGGAAAGGAGACAATAATTTAGCCCAGATGTGAGTAGGTTGGTTCATTTGACTTCACAGGTGACTGGAGTCAGGAAGGTCATGACAAACAGACAGATGGTTTCTTTCTCTTCCTCTCTTTCTCTGATTCTCGTGCTTCATGGTTTCTTATAACTTCGGTTTGCTTCATTCTCCATCCTCTCTGTCTGATATCCAATACTTAAGCAGGGATAAGATAGGAAATAGCTCTAGTAATTCTTTTAGGTCATTAGCTTGAGAGCTTAGAGTTGCTGTTCCTCAATTACAAACTTCTAGTAAAAAGAGTTCTATGATTTTCCCATTTGAGGTTAGGTGTCTACCACTATTTTAATTATCTATAGCCAGTAATTAGCCTCACTGGTCACTTTGCAGGGATGGTGAAGACTAACACTCTGTGAAGCAGATATGAGCAGATTCTGTAAGGGTATGTGGAGTTGGGGAGGAAATAATTTCAATTTCTAGCAAACGTGCATATGTTTATGTGTGCAGGGCATGCATGTAAAACATTCAAAGCTATTCTGTAAATTTCACTTAACATCTTTAAAATATAGTTCTGCCCAAGTGAATTTAGGGTTTGACTTTGGAATTAAGAATAAGAAAATCATATTTTAAATTATAGGTTAAATTATTGATGCATAATTTAAATTATCATAGTTTAAATTATTGGTAGATTTTCTCTTACTAGATTTGGATTCCTTACTCAAAAATATAGTTGAATACATATTGCCAAGTGAATTCTGCAGTGTGAGGGTGAACCGTTGTCCTGTGTATGCTGAAGCCGTCACTCTTCCATGCTTCTAGTCCTTTTACCATAACCCAAAATGCTTTTTTTTTTTGAGAGGGCATCTCTCATATTTATTGATCATATGGTTGTTAACAACAATAAAATTCTGTATAGGGGACTCAATGCACAATCATTAATCAACCCCAAGCCTAATTCTCAACAGTCTCCAATCTTCTGAACCAAAATGCTTTTCTTTAAAACTAGTCTTTCAGCCCAGATAGCATCTTTTGTTATGCTTGGTGACCACTTAAGACAAAAGGAATGCTGCTTTGATCTAACACTTGCTAACACTGGCTGAATTATTGGGTGCTGTTGGAACTATTTCCTTTGGCAGAAAGCAAAATTGCATAAGCAGTAAAAAGCCACAGGAGAAAAATTCTGTTTTGGATTTATGAATATTAATATTTCTTTATTACTGTAACTTAGAATCTATCCAGAAACAAATGTGCCTTAAGCTTAGAGAAGGGGTAAGAGCCCTAAATGAGAACAAAAGTGGGGAAATAGATAACTCTTCTGTTAGTATGTTTTATTAGCACATGTGGCTTATAATTGTTTGCCAGTTAGCTAGCGTCCCTTCCTTCCTTAGTGATAGAGCTCCCAGTTTTTATCTAGGCACAGAGAATAGGAATAAAGACTACATTTTCTGGTCCTCATTTGCTGCAGCTAGAAGTGACTATAACTAACTTCCAGGAAGTTTCCTTAAAAGACAAGTTTGTCCCCTTCTTCATGCCTTCTCTTTTTCCCACTGGCTGGAATTGGGATGAGATGGCTAAGCAGCAATAATGGATCATGAAATAGAAGCCACAAATAGAGGATGCAGAGTTGCAAAATAAAGGGGGCTTGGGTACTTAACACTTCTGAGCTTTCATACTTGCCCAGACTACTTCCTGTAGCAGTTCTCCACTGCCATAGTAATACTGAATCAGAAATATTCACAAAACCTCAGTGATATACAGAAATGCTTATTTCTCACACATTTGTGAGGTTCAGCTGATTGGAGTCTGGGCTCCCTCATGCTTGTAGGGGCCAGCTGGACTCCACCTCTTTAGTGAGAGGTACTGCAGGTACATAAGAAAGGGGATGATACAGAGAAAAGTGGAGAATAGGGGCTATTTTTACAATCTTCCACATTTGAAGACTTCTTTTATGTAAGACAAACCTCTGATTTTTGAAGCTTCTGTAATTTAGTTTAGTTTTGTTTTTGTTATATGTAGCTGACCCTAATCCTAATTGATTTATTGATTTCCCATTGGAATGTGAATTCCATGAGGGCCGGAGTTCTTGTGTTTTTAAATTCACAGCTATATGCACAGAATGGAACAATGCTTGTTCTATAGCAGACATTCAATAAATATTTATTGCTAGAAAAAATAAATGATATGGCAATTAGGATTAATATTTTAGAAAAGAACCCATGTGTAGAAAAAACACGAATGTGAAGAATAGCAACACACAGACATGATTATAAATAGCTTCAGAACCAACTTAGGCTGCTATAAAATATATATATATTTTAAAGCCTATGTGTCTTCAAATAAATTGGTGTCTATGGTAGATACTATAACTTGGCTCTGCTCCCATTCCAATACCTTTTATCTTAACTTCTAGAACTAGAAGGCTGTAAAGCAAAAAGCTACATTTTTGCATTCCCTAGCAGCCAAGGTCCTGCAGGCAATCTAGTTTTTCCCACTCTGACTCACCTGCATTTGATTTGGAGGTAGCAGTGAGCAACCCCAGGCGCTGGCTGTGCACGGAATGTGTCTCCTGGCACACTGATGGCAGAGGTGCCTAGTTCTCCTGGGTCAACTATAATGGAGTTTCTGGCTGGGTCACAGGTTTGGAGTGGTGGGCAGAGCACAGTTTTCTTTCACCCTTTAGGTCCAGTGGTGTCTTTCAGTTTTTCTCCTGTCTACTCTATTCCTGGCTGTGTGATATTCAAAACCAGTACTTGAATATTGCAAAATATTCTGTAGGCTACATAATACTTCGAAAAGACGTTCTTAATTCATAAACCAGCCAGAGGGGATTTTGCTGTGTAATCATCTTCAGAAAAAACAAAGTATTTGATCAATTATATTACCACCATGTTGGCTGGAGTGCCATTGTTTTGGGATCTCCAGTTAAAATGTCTTGGAAACTTATTTTTGATTAAGGATTGGGGCTGGGAAACATCATAAATAGGTACATTTTAAAGGTTTTTGTTTATTTTTAAAAACTCTTCTTTGGCTGACAAGAAAGGTGACACTATAAAGTGGAATATAATTATACCATCAGGAAGTGCACATTATTAAAATTTAAATGTGTTTTATTGTAGTTCTTTTCTCTAGCTGTAAAGCATACAGTTCAAACTTTGTTTTAATTAATATTCCTTTTTTCTACATGCCCTTTCTCATATCCTTGGACAGATTTTCATCACACACAGAACACTGAGAAACATGAACAAAAATGGATATAATACATTTATTTTCAGTGATCATTTTGATTTGGATAAATGTTTCTGCACAAGCAAAGTAAGCTGATTTTTCAAGCATTTTCATTTATTTTGGAATAAATGGATATAAACCTACAAGTAACATAATTGTCAGAATAATAAATACAGATTTACAGATGTAAGCTTACACCTGGATTTCTCAACCTCAGATTTAGTGACATTTTGGGCTGGGCATCTCTTTGTTGTGATGGGCTAGCCTGTCCACTGGAGGATATTTAGAAGCATCCTTGGCCTCTGGTCACTAGATCTCAGTAGCACAAATCTTCCCAAATTGTGACTATCAAAAATGTCTCCAGGCATTACCAAATGTTCCCCGGGGTGCAAAAGAATCACCACCACCACCACCACCACCATCCCTTACTTAGAATTACTAACAGAATCACACAGGCACATAAAACATGGAAGCAAGTACTAGTGAAGCATTTAGCAACATTTTTCAAGATTTGAAGAATGACATCTTACTGCATGAAATATGCACCATATATAGCATGTCAGTGTCATACCAAGGGTGTGTAAAAAGTGGATGCATGTTTTCACCTTTTCACTGTATTGCACTAGGGATATGAAGTGGTTCTCTTCACTTCAGATCTAAATGAGTGAGCTGTCAGCGTGATAGGAACAAAAAGCCAGACATGTATACAATGAAAAAAGAACATGTATACATGTATACAATGTATACAATGAAAAAAGACATGTATACAATGAAACTAGAGGCACCTAGTAATTACTGTGATTCATTTTTGAGCCTGAGGTGTCTTTATTTTAATTCCTGGGGATAGTTTTAACCCTTGGAATCTGGTCCTGGGGGTGGAATGAAAATTATTTTCTTCTTTTCTTAGCAGGTAAAAAGAAAAATGACTGTTCACCTGAGGTCTGTTCTCAAACCATGTGGCAGGCCCTCGGGCTGTCTTGTTTGTTCATGGGTCTATGATCTCAGTCTGGGAGAGTTTCAGGGTTGCTAGAGCAGTTATGAGACCTCAGAAATAATAATTAATATTGAAACACCCTGTCAAAATAAAAACTTTTTCTCTGACTCAGCAAATATCTGTGTCAAACACAACATCAGGAAGTTTCTCTTAGAATAAAACTTTCAATATTTAGGACTCACAGAGAAAGGTTTTTAAAATATAATGTCAGAATGACAAATTAAAGATGTAGTTACCAACAGACATTTGGCTTGTTTAGGTAAATTAAATAAACTACCTTACTTTTAAAAATCCATGTTCTTTAATAGAAATCTAGGAGATCCAACTTTTCATCTTACTTCTGGAACAAACTAGACCTATGATTTGGGGAAAGAAGGAAAGGAGCCATTTCTTTAGATGACTCCCTGGGCCAAGGGCTCCATGTACATTCTTCCAGCCACCTTACTTATTCTATTTCTAGTCACTTAACTCCTCTGTCTGAATCCCTCACCTTCAAATTAGATTGTCAGATCAGGTCAGGGTTTCTTATTGAGAATCCATGCATGGAATTCAGAGTGGTTTGTAAATTCCCTGAAACTGCATGAAAAATTTTGCCTATATATATAATACATACATATATATAATATTCTGTGGGAGATGGTCCAGAATTTCCATCCGTTTCTCAAAGGGGTTCAGATCCAAAAAAACAAGCAATTCGCTTAGGACAAACTGGAGTGTGTGCCCCTGGGAGTAGGCAAATCCAAAGGTGTGCTGGCCTGGAAATCTCTAAGGACATCTTTTAAGTCTCTCAACTTCTTTGTATGTTAATGTGCTGGTATGGGTCCACCTGAGAGAGGACGGACGAGTAAGAAAGCCCTTACGATGGAGGCCTGATTCTACTCCCCTACCACTTTCCTCTCTACCTTCATTTTACAAAAGAAAGCTTTACTTGCACTTCCCTCATAACCTTAGTGTGGTGCATTGACCCCAAACTGTTAAACACCTCTGTGGTGCCCGAGGACTATTTTGAAATATTAATGTTGGTGTTAAATGATTTTGATGACCAGATAACAACTCCTCTGTACCTTTCATGGTTTACTTTCAATTTGAAAGAGGACTTAATCAAATTTAGCTGATAAATTATTAAATTTTTTGATGATTAATGCCAGTAAGTTTTTCTACTGTATATTTCTTTCTCTTTCACTAATTTATACTCATCTCTCTTATTCTCTTCTATTTTCTTTGGGCTTATTATGTTTTTTTCTAACTTCAGTCACTGGAAAACTGGGTGATGCTGCTCTAATAAAATGGTTTTTATTCCATATAGTTATATATGTAAACAAGCTTATCAGTGCTAATATCTATAAAAATGAAAAATGGGAGCAGATCTGATTCTAAACATCATCTCATTTTAGCAACAAATACATATCTATATTAATCATTTAGAGCAAGGATCAGCAAACTACAGCCCATGGGCCAAATCTGGCCTGCCACTTGATTTTGTAAATAAAGTTTCACTGGAACCCAGCCATTTCCATTTGTTTACATACTCTCCATGGCTGCTTTCATGCTATAAACACAGAGTAGTTGTGACAAAGACCAAATGGCCCTTAACCCTAAAATATTTGCTGTCTGGTCTCTGCAAGAAAATGTTTGCTAATCCTTGACTTAAAACCTAATGGTTATATAAAATTAAACAATATATAAATATAAACACATGTATATATGTGTGTGTTGCTGAGAAATAAGATGATTAATAAAATATTATGAAGTATGAAATATTTTACCTTAGGATAAAATTGCACGGAGAAAGAGAAATTAAAGTATAAATTAAAAGAGGAAAATGATTTATGTACAATTTCCAGATGTCAAAGAAGAGCTAGTTCATGTATGTGTCAATTTTGTCATAAATTGAAATTCTGAATTGAACACAAGCTTGTTTGTAGTGTATTACCCTACAGATATATTGATGAATTTGATTTGTTAATTTTAAGATTTTTGCATCTATATTTGTGGGGGAGGTTAACTTGTAATTACTTTTTCTTATAATACCCTTTTTAGATTTTTGTATAAAAGTCATGCTGACTTCATAAAACAATTGAGAAATGTTTACTTTTCTATTGGAAGAGTGTGTGTAAAATTTATACTATTTTTTCTTAAATATTTGAAGATTTTACTGATGAAGCTGGGTGGGCATTGAGTTATTTTTTAGTGTGTGGAGAGAAAATTTTAATTATTGATTCAATTCTTTTAATATTTATAGCACTGTTCAGATATTCCCTTTCTTGCATGAATTTTTCTAAGTTGTGTTTTTTTAGGAATTTTTCAATTTAATATAAAATTTCAAATGCATTGATATAAACTTTTCATACATCTTTTTATTAAATGTTTTGCATCTATAGGATCTATGGTGATGTTTCTTTTTTTGCTTTGATATTATTTGTTCCTTCTCTTCGTCTTTTTAAAAATTAGTTTTGCCATCAGTTCATAAATGCATCACTTTCTTCAAAGAAACATCCAGTTTTGT
Organism: Manis javanica; assembly: GCF_040802235.1. NCBI lineage: Eukaryota > Metazoa > Chordata > Mammalia > Pholidota > Manidae > Manis > Manis javanica. The sequence continues at coordinate 38,157,120 of NC_133168.1, forward strand.
GGATTCTCTCTACTATATCTTTCTTTTATATTTCATTAATTTTCATTGTTATTGCTATCTTTCCCTTCTTCTACTTTGGGTTTAATTTCCTGATGTTTTTCTAAGTTCATGGGAAAAACATTTCACTTACTGATTTTTCAGCTCTACCTTTTTATTTAGTAAACATTAAGGTTATAAATTTCCTTCTAAGTTTTGGCTGATATCCACAAATTTTAAAATGTAATATTTCATTATCATTTAATTACAAATCTTTTCTTATTTCTAATATGATATCTTTGAGTATGTATTATTCAAAAGTAATTGCTTAATTTACAAACATTTGGGAGACTTTTTGTTATCAATTTCTACCTTAATTACATGTGTCCACAAAACATATTATGAATGATTTCAATTGTTTGACCTGTTTTATGACCCAACATGTAGTCAGTCTTGGTAAACATTCCACATGCCCTTGAAAAGGACTTGGAATTTACAGTTTGACCCAATAACTGTCTTGGCCTTCCCTCGTTCCCTCCCTACTTCCCTTACAGGCCTTGAAAACAAATCTCTTGCATGGCTAATTCAGTCTTGGCATCTGCTTCTTAGAGGGCCTGGACTAACACAAACCCACTTACCCACTGCTGTTGTGATGTATTTACTTGCACATGTATTTTAAATCCCAAAAGATATTATTGTCTTTTATCGTCAATATTGAAAGGAAAGGAGCGACACATAGCAGCAATTCACCGGAGAGTTCCGCTTTATTAGGGAAAGGTGCTGGGTTATATAGGAAGGGGCATGAATTGATTGAGGTGTCACTTCTACGGGGCTGTTGGCTGTTGGCTAGGTGCTGGGATTGGGAGGGGGGCGAGAGGTGATTGGGCTTCAGGTGGCGCCGGTGGGAACTGAGGACCCCGAAGGTAAGCCGGAAGTTTGCCATCTTACTGGTGGGGACCCTTCATTCCCACCTTTCTCCTCTATGGGTTTGTGGACGTTGCTTTCTCTCTGGCTGCTTCCTGCTGAACAGGGGAGGAGAAGGGAGTGAGGGCTTGAGGATTGGGAGGAAAGGGTTGATAGGACTCCCCACAGTAAGGATGAGTAGATGTGGACTTCTTCAGGTTTGGAAATCAATGAAGGTTCCCTGTAACCATAGGTTGAGGACCTGTTGATTCCAATGGTGCCAAGAGGATATGGGTGTCAGGAGCCAGGCGTCTGCGGCCATTGTTTCCAGGAACAGTTTCCAGTGGAGAGAGGGGTCCATCTCAGCATGTGGTGAGGAGGTCACGTGAGGATGAGGGATCTTCTGTGGCCAGAAGCTGGTAGTTCCTGAGTAAAAGCTGGTTGAAAGCTTGATTAGAGATTTTTCTGACTTGGGATTTGATGAACTTTATTATACAGGGTAAGAAGAGACAGGCGAGAAGAATGACTATTATGGGGCCTGCAATGGGCCAGAGCCAGGTGAGGAGGGGGTTTGTTAGTATTGAAGAGAATGGGTTGGAATTGGAAGCAGAGTGGAGGCTGGAGGCAAGGTCGGTGAGTTTGGTAATGTTAGTTTCTACAATGCCGGAATAGCAGCACTCTTCTCAGAGGAAGACGCAGGTGCCGCCCTTCTCGGCTGTAAGCAGATCTAGGGCCCGCCGGTTTTGAAGGGTGACTTTAGCTAGCGAAGTGACTTGTCTTTGGAGAGAGGCTAGAGAATCGGCAGTGGATGTCAGGGCTCTCTCAAGTTTGGCGTTGAGATCTCTAACTGCCTATAGAGAGTGACCCAAGGCTTCTCCCGAAAACCTTGCCCCAATGGCTGAGGTGATCAAAGAGCTACTGACCATGATGGGAAGGAAAGCGGCTCTTTTGGTGCACGAGGGCAAGGGAGGTTGGAGCTCAAGAAATTCTGCCATGCTGTAAAGTGTTTACTGTGGTATTAGGGTGATGAGAATGCAGGGTGTATCGGAGTTGAGAGGCAGTGAGTTGAAAAGACTGCCATTACACTAAAAGAAGTGTCCCGGTTGCATAAAAGTCTTAGAGCTGGAGGTAGGGGTGTAGATAGAGAGGCAGTGAAGTGCGCTGGAGGGGGTGGAGTTGGGCCTACACAGTGGTGGATGGTGAGATTATCTGCGTATTCTGGTTCCCATAGGGGTATGCCTGCCAGAGGGCAGAGGGATTGTCTTTCTGCATGGAAGGAGTAGTTGGAAATATTAAGGGGCACAGCGGCCAGCAGTGGGTGCTCTAGTGATGCACACAAGAAACAATTGGCGGTGTTAAGGGTGTGGTTGAGAAAGATGGTGGTGTCCTGAATGAGCTGTAACGAAGAGTAGGAGAAATGAGAAGAGGGGCGGGGATAAGAAGATGAAGAGGCGCCGTCAAGAGTTTGGATAATGACTTTTTCGGAATGTCTGATATCTGATGCAACTTGAGAGATCTGGGAATGAGAGGGAACATACTTTTGAGAGATATGAAGGGTACTGTGGGGGGTCGAGGACCCCCCCATAGTAAACTGAGGCTGTGACTCTGGCGGCCCATCAAGAGTCCCAGGGATCTGGGATTGATAAGGAGAATGAGCCGTTGGGATATTTCATGAAACGGTTGGAGGAGTAATACTGTGGGTACTGGAAGTTACCTATGTAGTGAATGGCGCAAGACTAGTAGGGACATCTCCTGTAGGTGTCTGGTCATCACCTGCAATAGGCTTGTTTTTGGTCATAGAGGAAGCAGAGGTAGGGAGAATAAGGGTAGCTGCTAGTGAACACTTTGGTGGAGGGAGGAAAGTGGAGGTATAAAGGCTCAGAGCAGCTTTTCAGAGGGCAGTCTGATGTGGCAATGAGGGCAGTAACTCTCAAACAAAAAAAATTTGTTTGATGCTGTGTGTAAGTCTGTCTAACTTTGAATTGCCATACAAAGGAGGCTGGGGTGGCGGGGAAGACAATAGGAATGAGGGGAAAAAAAGCTAGAGCGCAGTAAAGGAGGAAAAAGTCATGATTCAGGTATGGATGGCAAAGGGGGTGAACGGGATTTTGGAGGAAAGAGGACAGTAAGGTCAGGAGTCTGGAGGGAGGGAGAGTCTGTAAACTTTTGTAGGTTAAGAGATCTTTTAGGTGATGTGGGGACAGAATGGTAAGGGGCGCCCTGAATGTCAGTTTATGAGCTTCTTTCTGCAAGAGCTGTCTAGCGGCTAATGCTCGTAGGCAGGGGGCCCATCCCTGAACTGTGGGGCCTAATTGCTTGGAGAGATAAGCTACTGGGGCAAAGGATGGGCCATAATATTGGCTTAGGACTCCTAGAGCTTGACTGGACCTCTCATGAATGTATAATGAGAAGGGCTTCGACAAATCAGGAAGATGGAGAGCTGGGGCTTCTACAAGGGCTCGATGGAGCTTAATGAAGGAGTGTCGGGGTGAGGAGGATGATGGTTTTTTAGGGGGGCTCTTGCTGAGGTCGTATAGGGGTCTTGCCAACAGGGAGCAGGGAGAAGTTAGGGATCTATATTCTAAAATATCTAGCCAGGCTTAGAAAGGAAAGGATTTCTGTCTTGGTTTTGGGAATGGGCAGGTCAGAGAGGAGCTATTTTCTGTCTAAGGTAATGGACTTTCTTTGTTGAGATAGAAGGAATCTGAGGTAAGTGACAGAAGAGGAAGAGATTTGAGCTTTGACGGGGGATACTCGGTAACTTCTGGAAGCTAGAAGGTTAAGTAGGGAGGCAGTGTCAAGTTGAGACTGTTCCCACGAGAGACTGCAGAGTAGAAGGTTGTCTATGTATTATAAGGTGGACTTGGAGTGATCATGATGAAACTGTTTGAGGTCCTGAGCTAGGACCTGTCTAAAAATATGGGGACTATCTCGGAAGCTTTGTGGCAAAACTGTCCAAGTGAGTTGTTTAGAATGTCTTGTGTATGGGTCCGTCCAGGTGAAGATGAAAAAATCTTGGGAGCAGGGGTCTAGAGGGATAGAAAAATGGGTCTTTGAGATCTAGGACTGAGAAGTGGGATGCTGAGGCAGGGATCTGCGATAAAAGGCTGTATGGATTTGGAACTAAGGGATGGATAGGGACAACGGCTATGTTGATGAGGCGAAGGTCTTGGACAAGGCGGAAAGATCCGTTGGTTTTTTTAACAGCTAATATGGGGGTATTAAATGGGGAGTGAGTGGGTCTGCTTGAATGATGGGTTGGAGGCCTATGAGGGCTGAAGTGGTTAGGGGGTATTGGGCCTGACAGATATACTGAGAGGGGTCACATTATTTGATAGAGGCAGGGGGACATAGTTTGTAATGTCCCAAACTTTGGGATTTACAGGGTGTATGAGGGCAGAACCGGAGCTTTCATTGGGTAGAGGGGGGTCGTCAGCTATGAGGGCCATCAGAAAGGGAGTACTGGGGGCTGTGGGAGTGGATATAGTTATGGAAACGTGGAGGAGGGAAAGGATGTCTCGTCCTAGTAAAGGGATGGGACACTGGGGCATAACTAGGAAGGAGTGGGAGAAAGGTATGGGATTGTCTAGGACTGTGCATAAAAGGGGGGGGTTTAATGGGAAAATCTGTTTACCTCTTACCCCGACTATAGGAGTAATGGCTGCTGTGGTAGGGCCCGGGTATTCTCGCAAGACTGAGAAGGTGGCTCCTGTGTCTAGGAGGAAGGAGATGGGGCGACCGTCTACTGTTAAAGTAACCCTGGGCTCCTGTTTGGTGATGGAAATGGTCGGGCGAGAAGCCCCCGGGCCCCATCAATCTTCTTCTGCCAGCCCCACTACAGCGGGCTTAGGATGGGGGTTGTTCGTCCAGCCTCCCCTTCGGGTGGTTGGGCAATCAGACCCCCAGTGGCCCTTTTTGTGGCATCTGGGGCATGGGGTGGTAGGAGATCTGGGGGAGGGGCACACCCTTGACTAATGTCCCTCTTTTCCGCACTTGAAACAAGCTCCTGGGGGGGGCTTGTCTGTAGAGGGGCGCCCAGGTTGTGGTTTTATCAGCTGGGCTAACATCTGGAAATTGGCCTGATCAGCCTTTTGTTTACGGCGTTCTTTCTCCTCCTCCCGGTTGTGGAAGACTTTAAAGGCCACTGTTAGGATCTCAGTCTGTGGGGTAGTAGGGCCCTGTTCCAACTTTTTGAGTTTAGCTTTAATGTCGGGGTAGCTTTGAGCTAGGAAGTATGTCATAAGGACATGTCTTCTTTCAGGTGTTTCTGGGTCCAGGCTGGTATACTGTAATAGGGCTTGAGTGAGTCTGTCTAAGAACTTGGAGGGGTTTCGTCTCTCTTTTGAATTATGTCTTGGAGCTTTTGAAAATTGACTACTTTACAAGCTGCCTTTTTCAGACCTGCTATTAAGCAGGAGGCAAAAATATTTCGAGAGCAGAGACTCATGGCGGTGTTATAATCTCAGTGTGGGTCTTGTTCAGGGACAGCAGTGGGGCCAGGGGGATAGGTGGGGTCAGTCTTGTGGGTTTTGGTAGCGTGCATTTGGGCGAAGTCCCAAACTCGTCTACGCTCTTCGGGGAGGAGAGTATTGGCCAGAAGCATGAAAATGTCATGATGCATGAGGCTGTAAGACTGGAGAGTCCATTGAAACTCCCTGATGTATGTTGTGGGATCAGTGGAAAAGGAAGTTAGGCATTTCTCTAGTTGGGCTAAATCTCCTAAGGAGAAAGGGATGTGAACGCGCATGATGCCTTCGGATCTTGCTACTTCCCAGAGGGGGGCGATAATTTTGGGAGGCCCTCGGGACTGAGTCTGAGGGGGACTGAAGGGTTCTGGCTCAGTCTGTGGGGGAGTGACATGGTCTAGCCATGCCTAGTCGAGCAGGTCCTGAAGTGCAGAAGGGGGGCAAAGAAAATAAAAAGAGATAGAATCAGACCAACGTGTTGCCAGCCTGCAGCCCAGCTGCTTGCCTCTGCTGCTTTAGTTGGGCTTGAACTCATGACTCTGAGGTTAAGAGTCCCATGTTCTACTAACTGAGCTACAGCAGGGATCCAGTTAATTGCTTATGGAATGTCTTTGTTCTCTATTCTTGCCACATTGGCAAGTGGGGGAAGGGCATATTTAGAAGCAGGGGCGGTGTTTCTGCACATCTTCAAGGTCTCTCTATTTTCAGAGTGAGGAGTCTTGGCAAGATATGTTTTTGTGGACAGATAACTTCTAAGGACTGCACCGGTTGTTCTCTAGCTTGTGCTTTCCCATGCTGTGTTCAGACATGGGGGAAGGTGCTTTCCCATTCTCCCTACAAACATGTGAGAAGACAAAGGTGGTCCCTAACAGGGGAGAAACAGGTGATGAGGGCAAAGACACAGGAGGCCCTTGGGACTTAGTTAAAGTGGGGGCTGAAAGGCTCAGGCTTAATCTGTGGGGGACAAAGGCGGAGGAGGTGAGATGGGGGAGGAGATGGTGGGGAAGGAAGGGAGAAGGGCTGTTGTAGGAGAAGAAGGGGAAGGGAGTGAACGGGAGGCTTCTGCGGGGGCGGCGGCTTGCAGGCTAGGAGAACTTGGGAGGGGGCTGGGGGAGGAGGAGGCGGAAAGCTTCAATATAGGGAATCTCCTTCCATTTTTTCAGGAGCTGGCAGTAGTTAAAAAGATCGCGAGTGATGTTAGGATCAAGAGTTCCCCCTGCGGGCCATTGCTTGTTATTGTCTAGGGGGGTATGTCGGCCAATCTTGGGAGCAATATTTACGGAGAAGTTTTGGTTTTATATCAGGCATCAGGGAGAGGGTAGCTAGATGCTTAAGCAGGCATTCAAGAGGTGAACTTTCAGGGAGGGATGAGGAGGCTCCCATGGCTAAAGGACAGAGAAGGACACAAACAGGGGAAGACGAACAGAGATCCTCGGACTGGAAGCAGACCACAAGGAGACAAAGGGTGTCCCCGATGATCCTTGGTGGTCTGCGGAAACTCGTATACGAGTCGGAATTTCTTAGGAAGTGTGGGTCGTCACCCAGACTTCCCTAAGAAGGCAGAGTGCTGGAGTCACGAGGTACTTAGCGCTAGGCGTTTTCGGCGGACAGAGCAGAAGGAGGAGGGGGGGGAAAGGGAGCGTTCTAATCCACAAAGGAGTCACCTCGTTTATGGCTGTTGGAAGGGGGTGCCTGAGAGTCGGCCGCAGCCGTGAAGGCCTGAGGCGGGGAGCGTTCCCTCCTCATCCCCAAGCGTCAGGGCCTTGCCGGACGATCACGGTCAATGGCACTGCGATAGCTCGGGGAAGAGTGGCCCACTCCGGGGGGAAAACTTACCTAAAGGCCAGAGAGGAGTGGTGAGTGTGATGAGCCAGCGCCTTAAAAAGAGGACGAGGGCAAGCTGCTGCTGGTGTCGGGGGGAAGACGGGGCCCAGTTGGGGTGTCCCGTCTCCCGGGTTTTGGCACCAATGAAAGGAAAGGAGCGACACACAGCAGCAATTCACCGGAGAGTTCCGCTTTATTAGGGAAAGGTGCTGGGTTATATAGGAAGGGGCATGAATTGATTGAGGTGTCACTTCTACGGGGCTGGTGGCTGTTGGCTAGGTGCTGGGATTGGGAGGGGGGCGAGAGGTGATTGGGCTTCAGGTGGTGCCGGTGGGAACTGAGGACCCCGAAGAGAAGCCGGAAGTTTGCCATCTTACTGGTGGGGACCCTTCAAATATTCATTTGGATTTACCTGCATACTTACTTTTCTTTGGTTTTTATTTCTTCCTGCATTTTCATGGCTCTGGCCTCACAGAACTAGGATCACATTTTTATTCTGCCTCAAGAATCTCTTTGGTATGTCCTTTAGTGCTAGTTTCTTGCTGATAAATTTTTTCCTTTCTTTGTTCATCTGAAAATATTTTTATTTGCCTTCATTTTTTAAAGATACTGTGGCTCTGGGAAGAAAGAGGTTCCTTGCCTGGGGCAAGTTCCTTATGAATCTGATTAAACTAAAGGAAGACAAAGGTGAGAGGTTGGGGAAAAGGGTTTTTATTTCTCATGGCTCAGTCCCTCTCATGATGTACTCCCAAGTCCTGCCTCTCTAGCCTCGGCACACTCTCCTCCCCCTCTTGCTTGGCTCCACTTCCCAAGCTTAGTCCCCCCAGCTGGGGCTTGTGGTCTACTTCACCTCAACCCTTCTGGAAGCAGCTCTGTGTGCTGGTCCCTGGTGATTGGCGGGTGCCTGACCAATTATGTATCAGAAGTGGAGGGGAGGAGAGAATGGCCATTACTCCAACCCTTACCCTGGATCAGACCCACAGCTCTGCCATGGTAAACATCACATTGATACGCAAACAGGCCCTTATATGCATATTGCTATCAGGGCCAGGTGAGAAACTCTGGTTGAAAATTTCCATTTATCCAACAAATCTTTGTTGATATAAAATTTTAAGTGTTCTGCCACTATCCATGACACTGTGACAAGCTAATATACTAGCTTGAAAGTGGGATATAATCTCAAGCTCTTCACTCTTCTTGACAGTTACCACCTGAAATTGTATTTTTATTTGTTGACTTGTATATTATCTGTTTCCTGTAAAACTTAAGTTTTATGAGAGCAGGGAATTGATCTCTTTTCACTCTGTATCTTCAGGATGTAAAACAGATCTTGGCACATAGCCAACACTGAGTAAATATTTGCTGATTTAATAAAGGAATCAATGAAATCTTTTCTTACATACTTTCCTAGCATAAATTTTCAAAAATCTATAGAGCCATTTTCTTCATCATATCCTATACACAAACAAAATCTTATTTTCTCAAAATTTATGCCATCTAAATAATTTTCCCTTTGTGCATTAGGTAAAACCTCAATCAGGGGAAAGGCTCTTGACTCTGATCAAGAAAGAATTCTCAGTCAAGTCAAACAAATGCCAAAAAGAAAGGAATTCATTAAAGCAAGAGTAGAAGCAAATGTTAGCAGCTATCCAGGCAGGAGAGAACAAGGAAGAACAGAGGGTGGAAAGGGCATCTGAACTTCTGCTCAGTGTATACAGCAGACCCCTTGCTGACTCCTAAAGCCAGGGTCACCTGGCATCCAGTGTCTGCTTGATCTGCATGATATGGGAATCATATCCCTACCACCCCAGAATGTGGGGAAGCTGTGGAGCACGGGAGTGAGTGAGATTATGTTCTGAAAACTTCCACTTCCTTACTAGTCTGAAATAAAACAGGGACAGAGAAAGGATTTTGTTCAGAATAAAAAGCTGAATGAAATAGCCAAGTGACAAAGACATTTATCACCAGAGGTGAATGTCAACCAGTTGCTGTCTTTATCATGGAAAAGAGTTCAGAGACAAGTGCAGTAGGCTTATGCAACAAGAAAAATTATTTGACAAAACAGTACACACCCAGGTGGGAATGCAGGCCACCTCAAAGAGGAGGTATGCTTAAGGGTTAGGGGTTAAGGGTTTGGGGTTTCATAGGGCCTTTTGGGTAGGGGTTGCCATAAGGCATGATGTATACAGGTGATTCATAATTCCTTTGAAGCTTTGTCTTAAGAATAGGGTCATTTAGGTGATGTTGATCGGGATCTCAGCAGTATTTATAAATGTAGGTTCATTTACACTCCAGAGATCTAGCTCTCAGCCTGGTTATAAAGTTGCTTAATTGATTAAGGGGCTAGAAAAAGAGGAGGAACAGCATATAGATTAAGTTAAAGAACAGGTTGAGCCTTTTTCACAAGCTAACTAAATTTTACAATGGCATGACACTTGTTCCATTTCCTTGCTCTATCTCAACTAGAATATTACTTTAAGTCTTAGAATATTTATGTTTTTTACTATTTCTTTCAAAGCATATTGCTTACATTTGTTCCTACTGTAGGAGTTCAGCATTGTGGGTAATAAAGAAGAATAAAGAGGATATGAACTTGAAAGTAAATTATTGTTCTGTCTAATGCTGGTTTTATTCCTTACTAGCAGTGTGTCTTAGAGTAATTTACTTAAACTTTCCAGACCTCAGTTCCTTAATCTTTAAAATAGGGATAACAATAATGCATTACATTACTGTGACTATAAGTGGAGACAACATATGGAAAGACTTTAGTAGAATACTGGGCCTATAATATACATTCAGTAAGTTGAGGTGTCTATGGAATAGAGATATGGCTCTTCCTCCCTGTGATGTGAGAGTGCCTTAGAGTTAAAATTCTTTGCCAACTTTACATATAAGCTCTTTGTTTCACTCTAAAGGAAATTATAAAGCCAGTGAACAAGAATATGCTCAGAACTGTAAAGGTCTGAGATGTGCTACTAAACTTTCTTTTTTTTTTTCTATTTCTATTGTTTCTTTCATTCATTTGTTCATTCTTTCATTCAACTATAGTTTGTTGTATGTTTCTCTGTATTAAACATTGAGCTACATATTGGGGTAAGAGAAATGAAAACATGGTCCTTGCCATCAAGGATTTGACAGTTGAAGTGGAGAAACAGAGGCACAGATGGATAAAAGTAATACAGTGCACCTGTGTCATGCCCAGTCTCCTTTAGTCAATAGCTGCTGTCCCAGTTTTGGCCACATGCTGTAGCATGGGGGAAAAAAGAGGGGTCAATTTCATTTTCCTGTTTTATTTTTGATGGTCATACTCTAAAAGAACCAAAAACTGGTAAAAGGCAAAAATTATTTAGAAGTTGGAAGAACAGGAAAAGGATTCAGAGTCTATAATGTAAGTTGCAAGGAGAGGCAGGCTTGAAAATGGGCCATAGAAAAGGTATTCCTGAGGCTAAAAGCCCCTGTGGTGGTGTGCTTCGTTCCTTTTTTTCCTCCCTCCCTCTCCCTCTCCCGCCCCCTCCTCCTCCTCTTTTTTCTCTGTCTCTCTCATAGCAGCAATGTAGCCAAGACTAAAGATGACATTCTTTTTTTAAATTAAATTAAATTAATTTTATTTTATTTTTTGGGTGTTCACTTGTCATTTAAAAAATTTTTTTTATTAAGGTATGATTGATATACACTCTTATGAAGGTTTCACATGAAAAAACAATGGGGTTACTACATTTATTCATATTATCAAGTCCAAACCCATAGCTCAATGCAGTCACTGTCCATCAGTGCAGCAAGTTGCCAGAGATCCACTATGTCCCTTCTCTGAGCTACTCTGTTCTCCTGGTGGTGCCCCACACCATGTGTACTAAACATAATACCCCTCAGTCCCTTTCTCCCTCCCTCCCCACTCGCCCTCCCACACCCCTCCCCTTTGATAACCACTAGTCCCTTCTTGGAGTCTCTGAGTCTGCTGCCATTTTGTTCCTTCAGTTTTGCTTCATTGTTATACTCCACAAATGAGGGAAATAATTTGGCATTTGTCTTTCTCCGCCTGGCTTATTTCACTGAGCATAATGTCCTCCAGCTCCATCCATATTGTTGCAAATGGTAAGATTTCTTTCTTTTGGCTGAATAGTATTCCATTGTATATTTGTACCACCTCTTCTTTATCCATTCATCTATAGATGGACACTTAGGTTGCTTCCACATCTTGGCTATTGCAAAAAGTGCTGCGATAAACATAGGGGTGCATATGTCTTTTTGAATCTGAGAAGTGGTATTCTTTGGGTAAATTCCAAGTAGTGGGATTCCAGGGTCAAATGGTACTTCTATTTTTAGTTTTTTGAAGAACCTCCATACTGCTTTCCACAGTGGTTAAACTAGCTTACATTCCCACCAGCAGTGTAGGAGTGTTCCCCTTTCTCCGCATCCTCGCCAGCATTTGTTGTTCTTAGTCTTTTCCATGCTGGCCATCTTTACAGGTGTGAGGTGATATCTCATTGTGGTTTTAATTTGCATTCCCTGATGAGTAGTGATGTGGAGCATCTTTTCGTGTCTGTTGGCCATCTGAATTTCTTCTTTGGAGACCTGTCTCTTCGTATCCTCTGTCCATTTGTTAATCGGGTTATTTGCTTTTTTGGGTGTTGAGGTGTGTAAGTTCTTTATATATTTTGGATGTTAACCCCTTGTCAGATATGTCATTTACAAATATATTCTCCCATACTGTAGGATGCCTTTTTGTTTTGCTGATGATGTCCTTTGTCCTACTAAACTTTCAACCAGCTTTTTATTTGCTGCAAATGATCTAAGAAACTTTCTTCAAGGTGAAAGAGGAGCAGAAGAGTTGAGCAAATCTTTTGGAAATTCCAGGATGTAAGAATAAATGCATTTTGGTTTTGATCTGCATTTCTGTTTATAGTAGTTGAAATTTGCATTTCCTTAGGCAGAATTTCCACCTGAATGATTGCCTCAATGCTCTGTTTTATTAAATTTAGAGAATAATACAGTGTAGCTGAAGTCTCCTTTTACAAGATAGGCCACTGAGATATTGTAGTGAAATGACAAAAACATTATATTGGAAATGCAAATTCTGCCTGAGTAGAATTCATGAATCTATAGCCCACATTTAAGTATAAGATGTGAGCTGAGTATGTGAAATTATTATGTAAGATATTAAATAATCATTAGGCTGCTAGGTAAGAGTGTAGTCACATCATTCTGATTTCACATTTTATTTTTTTAACTGCAAGACTCTCTGAGAAAAGTTTCTGACCAAGCAGAAACACTGAAGATGGAAAACGCTTCTTTTGTGAAATAGCTCAGCAAAGACTTGGAACCATCTTTCCCAAATGCTGGTGATCAGCAGCCATGTGCATCTGCAAGCTCACTCAGTCAGTTACAACTTGTCATAAGCTCCACATCAACAGCAATGCAAAGGGTTGCAAAAAATAGACTGAAAAGTTGGTTGGTTTGTGGGTAAAATGGAAGTATTTCCAGAATATCTCACCTGGCTTTAGTATATCTGCATGTTAATAGGCATTAAGAGGTGGAAAGAAGTATTGCTTTAGTGCATTTGCATCTTACCTCAGGGGTGGAGAAGTTCATCTCCATACCAATGGGTGATTACCTGGGCAACAGAGGGCTTATCTGTACCTGAGAGGTGAGGGGGAGGGCCGGTGTTGTGGCTGCTTGAGCAGGAGAGAGAGATGGGCTGGACTGCCGTTTTGTAAGCAATAAACGGGTTTTAGACTTTATTTCTCCCTTTGACTGATTTTAGTTTTTAAAGGTAATTTACCCCAGGATTTCCTTTCCCTGGACTTATAATTGGCGAAAATCGGCAGGATTCCTGTGAACCCGAAATCTGTCATAATGGGTATGACCTTTGGGAGGGCCGCCCCTAGAAATGATGGGGAGAAGCGGCGCTCACGCCGAGGGACATGTGTCTACACTCTTGTGGTTGTGGAGCTGCCACCACCTCTGCTGGCCATGCCGACCCCGGCCCGTGGCCTGAGCCTAAGGCTACTGCTTCTGCCACTGTTGCTGCTCTTGCTGCCTGCCAGAGCCTGGCCACAACCATGGAAAGGAGCAGAGGTCCGGGTCACCTTGATAGAGAAGCAACTGGCTGCTGTGTACCACTCCTTGCTGGCTACAGAGCCCTTCGCCGGAACAGCTCCGACCAAGGTAATAACATCCTATCCCATCGCGGGGTGGGTGCAAGACTGGACCCAAAGGCCACAGAGTAGCGTAGCACAGACACCTCAAAAGACAATGTAGGCCCATAGGTGTGACTTGTCTTTAACCTTGAAGTAGTCAGCCAAGCCCGGAAGGAGTGCCCTGCATGTTGTGCAGATCAGCAAACCACCAAGAGGGGCCTAGAGCATCTTTCTGCAGCCTATGGTCAGTCGCTGGTGACTGAGAGCAATCAAGTTACCCACTTTATTGGACTTGTGTTGCAAGAATGGGTGCAGCAATTAGGAGTAAAATGGACATGGCCCAAGACATTTCAACACATGGACTGGCAATGGCTGGTTCTTCTAGCACCTTGGGAAAAAGGCCTGGAAGCTGGCCTTCTGTGTATTCCTCTAATAACAGCAAATTGGCCCTCGATAATCATGGTTATTTGCTTCTACAGTCTTTGTGTCCTGGATGCGCCCCCCTGGCTGCAGCTGCCGCATGATGGCTGGAATAGATGAGCTCTGGACTTAAATCTGCATGGGACTTTGAACCTAGCTGAATCTTCTGACTTGAGAATTATGATTGTGTTGCTGTTGTCAAGAAAATAATGTTTAAAGAGAAGCTTGACTTTGTCTAATGTTTGGTAAAAGTTTTGTGAGCAATCTAGCATGATTGTTAGGAATGAGTAAACAAGTGTAGAAACGTATTTTGTGCTTAGTGAGAGATTGTGCTGTAAAGTACATTTGCTTAATCTGCATAGGCTGAATCCTCTGGCTTGAGGATTATCAAGATTTTATTGCTGTTGCTATTGCATGTTACTAGATTGGTTGGAAGAGGGGGATCTAGTAAATTGTAAGGTGAGATTTCTGGAGGGGTGGATTGTGGGTAAAATGGATGTATTTCCAGAATATCTCACCTGGCTTTGGTGCATCTGCATATCAACAGGTGTTCAGAGGTGTAAACAAGTAGGCTTTAGTGCATTTGTATCTTTCCTCATGGGTGGAGAAGTTCATCTCCATATCAATGAGTGATTACCTGGGCAACAGAGGACTTACCTGTACCTGAGAGGTGAGGGGGAGGGCCGGTGTTGTGGCTGCTTGAGCAGGAGAGAGAGATGGTCTGGACTGCAGTTTTGTAAGCAATAAATGGGTTTTAAACTTTATTTCTCCCTTTGACTGATTTTAGTTTTTAAAGGTATTTTGCCCTGGGTTTTCCTTTCCCCAGACTTATGTGGTTATAGATTTCAAGAAATAGATAAATTTCAGAAAACAGACACAGAAAAGGCTTGACATTCTCAGATGGTGTATGTTTACAACTTTCTCCAGCAAATGAAATTGAATGCTAGTGACAAAGCATTCATCAGAAAATAAGCAACAGAAACAGTCCCTTGGGCTTATGAATGAGGTTGGAATTTTGCTGTATCAGGCAGAAAACTTTTCTTAAATAAGGCGAAACCTAAGGAGTGTGAGACAGGGTGAATATAAACAGCAGCTTCATAGACATGGGGTTTAGCAACAAATGCAAAATGCAGGAATACCTCGGGCATGTTTTCTTCCAAGAGCATTATTGTTGTCCTTAGTGTCAGTACCCCTGTGCTCATGCTAGGTTGACCACACACCATGCATTCTGGTTTGTTTGGACAGTTCTGTTTTATACCTGTTGTTCCCGCAACCCTGTTAGGGTTCTCTTGCATTCTTACAAATGCCCTTGTTTGGACAATAAATTATATGGCCATTCTGTACTTGGCACATAATTAGGCATTTGGAGGCTAATCCAAGAAAATCTGTGACCTTGGGCTTAATGGTACTTATTTTTCTCCTTTATGGGAACTAAATGCCCCTGCTGTGTCTTGGAAGTGCAGGGGCCTGGTGCAGGGGCAGGCAAAGCCTTGACAACTACAAGACTTAATAGTTGGGTAAGCTGATTGACTTAAATCCTTAACCACCCCAGAGCCTCTTCGGTTTAGGTGAGTACTACACCTCTGCTGAAGATTCTGAGAAATTTAAAGATTACTGTAGCCCAGTCAATGGGAAGCTGTATTAAACCTTACCATACTGCAAAGCATCCACGACAGTGTTTGGCTGGAAGGCTGGCTCTTACAGCACTGATATAACCAGCCCTTCTCTTCATGCTGAGAAGTATAGAGTTAGTTAATCTTCTGTTATTATCCTTAAAGAAAAAGGCCCAAGCATGTGTTTCCCAAAGTTAACAAACTTGTAAAGCTATTGCTTAAACCATTTTAGGGACTAAGCATCCCTTTACCACTTACCAAGGAAAATAAATAAACCAGCTGAATCTTGAGTAGAGTTTATTGTTTGGAGATGTTTAAGTTCCCAAAGTATTGCAAGAAAAATGAAGCTGGGATTACCTTTTAAAAAGAATAATCTATCCCTCGGAGGCATTAGAGATAAAAGAGAGAAGATTTAAAATCTAAACAGAATCTCATATTTTCAAATAGTACCTGACTCCAAGATGTTACAAGAAAAATGTAGATTTATTTCTCAAAACTCTATGAGGAAAGAAACAGATATGAACATCTCTGATCTCCGTAAAGCAAGAAACAGGTATTGTCATCTCTGTTTAGTTGAGAGAAACAAAAGTAGTTTTCAAAGATATATATATCCATGGTGAAATAATGATGTTTCATTGAACTTTACATTAAGGAAAATGGATAAAAATAATTAAAACTTTACCTTTGGTGATGATGAGAAAGACAAATTGAGATCAGGGGTTTAGAGCCAAAGTTAAGAAGGAGGATTAAAGAATTTTCTTGGCAAATTTATTCTGAATTTCACTCTTACTTGAATTATCTTGGGTATTTGTCAGCTGAAAATAGTTAACCAGAGTCATTTATTTGTAAGAACCATTTATTGCCTATCTAAAAACACATCAATTCTTAAAGAATTCATTAACTCATTCAGTGAAGATGTATTTACCACTTACTATGTAATGGTCACTCTTTGGAGAGCAGGGGATGCTGAGGTGAAAACCACAGACTAGTTCTTCCTGAACACATGACTGACAAGACACAGATGTAAACATCAGGGTAAGCTTCAGACTGTCTAAGTGCTTTGGATGGGGAGCTAGAGGTGGTTATTAGTTTTCAGGGTTTAGACCCAAAATTTCAGGATGGTGAAATTTAAGCAATGTAAGGCCAGTGACAGAAAAATTGTTGAGTAAAACAGTCACCAGAATAAAATTAGGTGTGAGGGATAACTTTCATTTGCTAGCTACCTTGTTTCAGTGCTAGATTTCTCCTAGCTTGACTGCAATTAGGCTTTTTGCTACCCACTATCGGTATTAAATTGAGATCTTCTGTGACCTAAGACCTCTTTGTGAATCCTCCACTGAACACAATCAGTTTGCAATTGAAAAGCACACTTCTCATGGTTTTCTTTGATGCTGTAAACCTTGGCAGAATGTGATCCTCTGTTTAGTCCTCATACGGTGACATCATGTTGGCCTTGTTCCTTTATGGGAATCACCCAGGTGCACAGAGGGGCAGGTGCCACTGAGACAGGCAGCTGGAGAAGTTTGTCTGTGGTGTGAGCTCAGCTGTCTCCTCAGCATGGGCAGTTGATCATCACTACCATTGAGTCCTGCAGTTGTATGGTTTTTGTTGACCTATATTGTTTTAATATCTCCTTGTCTTAATTGTTTTCTTCTCCAATTAATCTTCCACACAGTTGTCCAGAGTTTGTTTTTGTTATTGTTTTTTCCTTTTTGAGAAACAGAATCTGTTGTTGTCCAGGCTGTACTGCATTCCCTGCTAAAAATTCTACATTGACACACATAGGTTTGGTTTATTAGTTGGCTTTATTATAGCTAGTATAGGAATATACAATATTTCTTTTGTCTATTTCTCTATTGCTGGCCTTTTAGTTGTTTTTCAGCTTTATTTCTTTATGCAGATTCTTTTGGTATGAGTAAGAGAGAAACTAGTACCAAAATAATTTTAGGATGTGTGAGGTGCACATTTTCAGAGATAGAAATTGCTAAATATTCAAAGTGGTTGTACTGATTTTTCCTTTCCCCAGTAGTTTATGAGAGGCCCCATATCCCTACATCATCTCAGTACTTGGATGAAATTTTTGCCAATTTGAGGGAGGGAAATAGCATTTGATTTTAACTTGCATCTGCCTGATTACAAATGAGGTCAAGCATTTAATGTTTATTTCAATGCTAATACCCTACTCATATCATTTACCCATTTTGGTTTGTCATTTTTCTTCTATTGATTTTAAAGAATCTTGTTTATACTTAGTTTATTAACTCTGAATTATATTGCATGTGTATATTGCAAACATTTCTACCATTCAAGGCTTGCCTTCAAGTTTTTATTTTTATATAATCAAATTTATTAGTTGTTTTCCTTTAGGATTTGTGACTTTAGTGCTTTACTAAGAAATCCTTCTCTGTTGTAAGGTCATGAAGATATTCTTCCGTAACTTTTGCTGAAATATTTTTTAGGAAAAAACAAGTTTTATTCTCACTTGGGTTTTTAATTCATCTGGATTCTATTTTCCTAACTGTTATGAGGAGGGGATTGAAAATATTTGTTTTTCTCTTTCAGGTAGGTAGTTGTCTCACTGGTGGTTCTTAGTTCTGGGCAAGTTCACTCTGGATCTGGTGAGACTGAATAATGACAATGAAGTGTTGTGGGTAAAAGGTCTTATACCAGGCTTTGTTCTCATGGTGACATGTCTGCATCCGGAAAGTCTGCAGTCCATCTCTGCCTTTGCCTCCATTCCTCTCAGTGCCGAGCATTGGGTGGAGCTCTTTATATAGCAACACAGTGAATATTAATAGCTGATTGCCAACATATGAGCAAACCTGCACTTGTCGAACACTGCACATGCACAGTGGGCAAGTAGATTAGGGTCAGGCAAGGATCCTGGCCATGGAAACATTTTCCCTACCAGAGCCTTCATCCGAACACCTCTTATTTTTATGTAAGCCAGTCTTTTCCTTGTGGATTTGTAATGACACATCTGTCAGATAATATCTCATATATACGTGTGTGTTTCTGGGCTCTCTATTCTGTTCCTCTGACCTATTTACCTGCCTTAATGGATATTATTTCATATTAAGTCTTGCTGTCTGATCAAGCAATTCTCTTTTTCTTGTACTTCTTCAAAATTACTTTGGCTTTTCTTGCCTATTCTACTGGAATAGAGTTTGACAAAATTTTCAGACTGAGACTGTAATCCCACTTAATAAAGACTAAATTGAACAGTACTGAGATTTTAAATACTCATTTTCCCATTTACAAACATGCTCTATGACTTCATTTATTCAGTTCTTTTTTTATGCCCTTCAATAAAGTTTTACAACTTTCCCCATAATAACCTTGTATATTATTTGTTAAATTCATTTCTTGATACTTTATCATTTTTCTTATCTTAGTATCATGTTTGAGATATTTACTAAAATATCAAATTTCAGTGGTGACAGTGAGACTTCTTGTTTTATTTTTTAATATAAAGGGAATCTTTTTAGGTTTCACTGTTAAGTATAAGATTTACTTTATGGTAGACACATTTTACTGGATTAATAAAGAATCATTCTGTCCCTAATTTTCATTTAAAGCATAAATGAGTGTTCAATTTTATCAAGTATTTTTTCATCAGTTAATATCACCAAATGTTTTTGCCTTTAATTTGTTATTAGGGTAAATTATTCTAATTTCTAGGATAAAAAGTTATAGGTGTGTCTTGAGTTTTATAAATAGCATATAATAGGATTTTTAAGATTCCTACATGACTACTTTCTTACTTTCTGGCACTTCAAAATGCTCCAGGCCCATCTTAAATTTTCTCTGCCTCAGCCCTGAATGCAGCCATTTCTTCAATGATTCCTGATTCTTTTCATTGGGGAATGATATTTAGAAAGCAAAGCTGGGTTCTAGGTAGCTCATTGGCCCTCTCATTGCTATTGGGGTTATTCTAAGCCTCCTTAATGGACAGAAGTAGGAACTATACGTATATATATAACTCATATGTATACTGATTTTTACTTTCCAAGTTTGTGGTTCTTATGTAATGTAGGTGATCAGAAAGTCGAACCCAACACCCAGACATGGCTTTTGGTTAGATTTCTTGAGGATGATTGCATTCACTGCTCAGTGCTGCCAGCTAGCTTTACATGGTATATTTCTGGACTGATGAGCAGAGCTTTTTCTCTGTTTCCTGGACTGGACTCTTCTTTCTGGCTCCTCCCTTTAGGTGGGGAGCTCACTTCCAATGTTCCAGTAAACACAGGTGGGATAACCCTCTCTCAGGCATCAGATCTATCCCCCTTACCTCATATCTCCTGACACTTCTCAGGGCCATTGAGCTTTCATCACCCCTTCAATTTTAAGTTTCTTCATAGTTTCTAGTGTTGTAGGCATCTTTATCTTACTTTGGAACTCTAGTACATTTAAGAAGAAATATTTGCTGTTACATTTTATCTAGCATTTCTATATGTTATTTGTGTGTTTGTGTATGTATCTTCACATTAGCTTCATCTGCTGTGTTGAACAGAAATTCTATTTACACCTAAGGAAACAAACAGCAGCAAATTTGAATGACCCAAGGTTGCACAGAGAGTTAGTGTCACAACTGCCTGCATGCCCATTTCTGGTCTTTCCACATTATTTTCCTGCTCCTTGGTAACTTGCAGTATTTCCAGAATGTTCTAAGTCTTTTCATGAGTGACTTTTCCTCTTCAAAAACAAATTTGGTTTTAAAAAGGTATACAATTCTATGCTGTGATCAACTTCCATTGAAATGTTGTTATAGAACTACAAGAGAGGGCAGAAGATCACAATAGAATGAGAATGGGGTCCTCTTCATTTTAGAACAATCTGAAGTATATTTAATTTGCAAGCCTAATTTTGGAATGGAGCAGTACTTCACAAACACAAATGCCAGAATTCACATAGAACCCAAATATTAGCAATTTGAAAATTCATCAGTTTGTTGGAAATTTTATAGACAATACTTATAGCCCAGCCCCTCATTTCAAAAATATTTTAAAAGACTAGACTTAAAATGTCTAGATTTAGAGATGTCTGTCAAATACTGGACCTTTTTTTGATGAGTAAGAGGCTGATGTGGGGCATATCAAAATAGGAATAAGTGTTTGCTTTATGGTTCAGAGGTTGGAAGAAAAAAATGGTTAAAATGCTCCCATTCTACTATGTTCCATCATTCTTCTTTATGGCATAATCTTTGTAATGTTTGGTTGCCCATTTGTGGTTGTCTCATGATTTTATAAAAGTAAGAAAATGTTTAAATAATCAAATAATCTTAAAAATTAAAGCTGTTTTTGATAAGATGAATTACATAACATAAGTAAGTAAACATTATAAGTTTAATTATAATTTTTGCTGAGCAACAAAACAAATAAATGAGCAAACAAAAGTCCCTTCCTGACTGCTAACCAAACTTCTCCACTGGTGCTAGGTGGCTACCAGACATAAAACATGACTGATACTTTATTACTTTTACTATTTTTCAGCAGAAGAAATGACCTTACCAAAAATGCATTCTAAAGAATTCACCACTGGGATGTGAGAATCACTTACCTAAATTTTTTTCTTTAATCTGCCATCCACATTAATCATGTATAATGCTGATTAAAATTCAAGGATCAGTCATGCTTGGGTAAATCACAAAAGTTACTTTTTAAGCTCAAATTCTCCAAATTTTTGTAACAAATATCATGTTTAATGAAGCTTTGGTCTCCTCTTGAGGGCTTCTTAAAAGTAAATATGTTAATTTAAAAGAATGTCAGTGTAAATTATTACACTCCTTAAAATATTTATTAAAATATAGTCACTGGATGATGGATAAAAAAGGATGGCAGTATGAGAAGTGAGGCAGAAATCTCCTCCCAAAACCACATATATTTTGAAAATACAGCAAATACAGCAAATACAGCTATTCCTAAAAGAGTGACCAGAAGTAAGAGTGCAGAAGCCAGCCTACATGTGGGAGAAGAGAACATCTCACAGAAAAGGGTAAAGTAAAAAGCCACAACCCAGCGGGACCCAAGCACTGCCCCAACCCCAGCTCACTGTGGGAGGAAGAGAATCAGAGTGGGGAGAGAGTGGAAGCACAGGACTGCTGAACATCCAGTCCTAGAAATCTACTCTAGGAACACAGAGCCACATTGCATGGTGCTCTGGAGATTAGAGGGCTGAAAATAGAAGTCAGAGACTAAGACTGTTACCAGGTTCCCACAACCGGCTGCCGGGGGACAAAAGAAAAGCAGGTGCTTTGCAAGACTTCCCAACAGTGAGAGGGCTGCTAAAGGGGCAAGGGTTTAGGAGAAGGATTAGATGGACAAAATTGTGCAGGCACACTCAGCACAGCATGTTGGGAACTTCCAGGAGCTTCAGGCCCTCTATCTCCCTGGTTAGCAACACAGCCCCATAGTCCCTCACCACAATAAGCAGCCTGCCGCTCCTTCCTCCTGGCGGGCACCTGCATGCAAATCCACTGTTGCTGCCATTGCTGCAGACTAACTGGAGGGCAGCCCTGCCTACAGCAACTACACAGCTTAACACAGAGGCTTCTCCCTACCTGCGGCTAACTGGCCCAGGCACTGGAGACAGGCATGGAAACCAGGGAGCCCGAAAGGGCTTTTCCATCCTTGTAAACACCTGCGCCGCTTGCCTGTGACCCCCACCATTGTCTAGGCCAGCAGGAGGGCCGCTCTGCCCACGGAAGTTTGGGAGATTAACCCAGAGGCTGCTCACTGCGTGTGGTTAACCAGCACAGACAGTGGTCTCATGATAGATGGTTTCACCACTGAATTTTATCAGACATTTAGAGAAGACATAATAGCCATTCTTTTTAAAGTTTTCCAAAAAATAGAAGAGGACGGAATACCTCCAAACTCATTCTATGAAGCCAGCATCACTCTAATACCAAAACCAGGCAAAGACACCACAAAAAAAGAAAACTATAGACCAATATCCCTGATGAACATAGATGCAAAAATACTCAACAAAATATTAGCAAACTGAATTAAAAAATACATCAAGAAGATCATATATCATGATCAAGTGGGATTCATCCAGGGATGCAAGGATGGTACAGCATTCGAAAATTCATCAACATCATCCACTACATCAATGAAAAGCAGGACAAAAATCACATGATCATCTCCATAGATGCTGAAAAAGCATTTGACAAAATTCAAGACTCATTCATGATGAAAACTCTCAACAAAATGAGTATAGATGGCAAGTACCTCAACAAAATAAAGGCCATGTATGACAAACCCACAGCCAACATCATACTTAACAGTGAGAAGCTGAAAGCTTTTCCTTTAAGATGGGGAACAAGACAAGGATGCCCACTCTCCCCACAAATTAAAACCACAGTGAGATATCACCTCACACCAGTTAGGATGGCCAACATCCAAAAGACAAACAACAACAAATGCTGGCAAGATGTGGAGAAGGGGAACCCTCCTACACTGCTGGTGGGAATGTAAATTAGTTCAACCATTGTGGAAAGCAGTATGGAGGTTCCTCAAAAAACTAAGAATAGAAATACTATCTGACCCAGGAATTCCACTCCTAGGAATTTACCCTAAGAAAACAGGATCACAGATTCAAAAAGACATATGCACCCCTATGTTAATTGCAGCACTATTTACAATAGCCAAGAAATGGAAGCAACCTAAGTGTCCATCAGTAGATGAATGGATAAAGAAGTTGATGTGGTACATATACAAAATGGAATATTATTCAGCCATAAGAAGAAAACAAATACTACCATTTGCAACAACATGGATGGAGCTAGAGGTTATTATGCTCAGTGAGAAAACCAAGTGGAGAAAGACAAGTACCAAATGATTTCTCTCATTTGTGGAGTATTAGAACAAAGCAAAAACTGAAGGAACAAAACAGCAGCAGACTCAGAGGACCCAAAAATGAACTAAGAGTTACTAAAGGGAAAAGGACTGGGGAGGATGGGTGGGAAGTGAGGGATAAGGGGATTAAAGGGCATTACGATTAGCACACATAATGTAGGGGGGGGCATGGGGAAGAAAGTATAGCACAGAGAAGACAAGTAATGACTTTATAGCATCTTTTATGCTGATGGACAGTGACTGTAATGGGGTGTGTAGTGGGGACTTGATAATGGGGGGAATCTAGTAACCACAATGTTGCTTATATGATTGTATATCAATGATGCCTTAATAAAAAAAATATATATATATATATAGTCACTGCAACTATATTACAATTGATTTATCCTAAGAATGAAAATGCAGTGTATAACCAGGGGCTTTTTTCTCATTCATGGTCATTTGTTATGACTAAATCAAAGTCTGATTAATGCTAGCTGGAGATGAAAGAGCCCATGGAGTATCAATATTTACATTATCTTAAAATTTTTACCCATCTACACAGTCTGGCAAATATTAATGGAAGTTGATTTTGGGCATGATGCTCTCATTCTGGGAAAAACTTAGGTAATTATCAAAGAGAGATCTCAGCCCTTAGATTGTTGGCTGTCATTGACTACAAGCTTTTTTATATTTTTATTAAAAAAGAGAGATAAATTAAATGAACCATTAACTTATGTTAGTTTTCCCAAAGAGGCTTATCCAATAATCACTGAATGGTAACTTGGAAACCCAACAACTTTGTGTTTGATTAATTAATGTCCTAAGTTACCTCATTGGAGCATCATGAAATTCTGTGGTTCAGACTATTTCCTTTACTTTGGGACTGAAACAGTTCAGGGTCATGCACCTAAAATTTAAGAGCTATTGTCTTTGCTTTCATGCCTGCAGGCCTTATCAATTCTTTATGTTCACGTCTTTAGTGGAAGGATTAAACCTGTATTGTGTACAACCACTCTGTGTTCTAACAGTACACTCTTTACCATTTTTAGTTCTTCTCTCCTGCTTTCAGAAACGTTTATAGTAGCTTATTAGAAAATAGTACCCATTTCCACAGCAGCCACTACTATGAGGAGATCTCTTTCCATGGTGGTGGCCCTTTTCGTGGGTCTGAGTGTGGTACCCGAGGTGATGCTGGGTCAGCAGCATCTTGATGCACAGCCACAGCATCCTCATTCCACCCAGAGTTTATACCCAGGCACCTGCTCTAACGTCATTCTGTAGACACAAACTGTAATCCTTAGAAGAAAAAAGCAAAGTATTTTCATTGTCTTAAAATTTTTTTTTGCCACAGCCTCCTTTGGGTTCTCTCACGTGTGTAGGCTTTCTCTGAAGGAAGAGGTGACCATCTATCTACCTTTTTGATTTCTCCTATAATTCCCAATTGTGCTTCCCTGAACAAAAAGCCTTATTAATAGAATGGTGGGAACATTTTGCATTACTATTTCTGAACAAATAGAAAATGAGCCAACATAATACACTGGCGGTTCTACAGCTTTAAAGGTCTCCCTGTCTCTCTCACTCATTTCTTTCTGGAAGTTATAAAAGCAGAATTATCTACTCCTGGTGGGGAGTAAAGATATGTACTGTGTATGTGTGTGTTAAATGAGATGAAACAATTAAATAATTGGAAAAAAAGTAAACTTATTTTCAACCTTCCCACTTCTCTCTCATTAAGCACGTCCATACTAACCAGCTCTGCCCAACATCCCCAAGGACATCTCCTTAGCGACCCCACTTGGCAGCGGAGCCAAAATCTGCTTAAACTCTTTTATCTTGTTGACCAATGGGCATGTAGTACTTGAAAAAATCCATTTGAAAAGATTTGACTTTTCCCTCTTAAAAACTACCCCAATTATTTTTAAATGGTGATGCATTAACAATTACAATTCCTCACCCTTACCTCCCGGCCTCCCATAGGATCCTGCCTGTCTTTCCCGGAGCAGAAGCTTCTTCTGCACTGAACCTGACTGCTCTAACTAAAGGGGTCCTTCCGCTGTCGCTCAGTTAGGTAATTTGCTTTGGTTTATCTGTGTTTTCTAGGTGCTCTTGACAAATAGACAGTGGTGACATGGGAAGAGGCCTGACATTTTGACGGGATGATCACACTGTTTGATAATGGTGAAAACCCACAGGGAAGAAAGTATACTTCTGAGAAGTCTTTTGTGAAGTAAGTGGTGACTGGGAGTGAAATATTTGAAATAGATTGATGTTCAGTTATCAGTATTTAATAGGCAACAACAGGGATGCTAAACACCCTGTGGAGCAAGGGAAGGCCTTATAAAAGGAAGAATTATCCCATCAAAATGCCAGAAGTGCCCCTGTAGAAAAACCCTGGGTCTAGAGTATACTGAGAAAAAAAAGAATGTTCCTTACGTCCTTCCTGAGTTCCCCATCTGACAGTTGCTCCTCGGTATCATACGCAGCCCCTGTTGCCCCCAGTTCCACCATCGGCCACTTGTCCCCTTGCTTCTAGTCACTGTCTGACATCCCTGGGTGCAGTCCCTTTCTGAGGATGTTGCTCCCTCTCCACAGGAGCTAGCACGGGGACCAATTCCACTCTGTTTCTGCTCTCCCCACAGTTCCACCTGATTTTTACCTGATTATACTGAGACCTTGGCATAACTGAAGGGAATGACTTTGTAAGCAGGAAAACAGTTAAATCTTGACACTAAATTTGACTTTCTCATAGTTCAAGAGAAAAAAAGCATTGAAATGTGTAATCTTGCATTCTCAGACCATTGCTAAGTCTGAGATGCTCTATTAGAGCACCCTCTTCCCTTCATCTCTGCATGTGAATCCATCTTTCAGAAACTTTGTGCCATACCCACAGAATTATCTTGCCCCAGAATCCATCACCTTCCTCAGTAGCACATTCTCTGAAGTCTGGGGAAGTCTGTCTAGAAACACACATGCACACACACACAATAGGTGATGGATATATTAAAGTTTCTGACACATGTAAGGGTTTAATCAAGACTTGTTAAATGATGAATAAATGCAGGAAAAAGCCACTCTCCCTTTCTATTATTGCAATAAATCTTTTTTTTTTGGCTTAAGATGGTTAAATTTGCTTTCTGTTGCTGAAGTTAATAATCCTGACTGATAGACAATTTAATTGCTTTTTAAAAAATTTTTATCTTCTGAGAAGAATTCAATCCAAACTCAGTATTTGTAAAAGTGTGTCAGTTATCCTTGGTTCATGTCTGACCTTGGGCACTAGGTAGAAGTCCTTCTCAAAATTACAGGTGAATAGTAGTTGATACACAACCCCATTCCAAATGTTTAGCAGGCTTTCTTCTAGTGCAGCTCTATTGCCCTTAAATGAGATCTTCTCCTAACCCTGCTTTCTGGCTTTCTACACTGAATAAATAACATGCCCAAGAACTCCCATCCTCACGAATGCTGTCATCAGCTCTTCCTGACACCTTCACTAAAAACTTTCTGAGGACCAAGTCCCCACATATATCACCCCTTTTGTCTTTGTGCCTGATTGTTTTATGGGAGTAGCTCTTTCTGCATGACAATGTAAAAAGAGATCTGAAAGGAAAGGGAGGTGGAGGAGGGACTCTGACTTCTCATGAAGCATCACTGACATGGCAAGTTGCCCAGTTTTCTGACTGACGTTTTCCTGGAACCAGTGATTAAACAGTGGGGAGTAGTAAAGTTGTCTCACTCCCTTTATCATGAGGGTATCATATGGCTTCTCTGTGTGGTTAGTGTTATCTGTTGTACACTTAGGGGAAATTCCTCTCAAATTCTGTGGATTACTGGGTATCATTTTTAGGTTGCTGCCTTGGAATTGTATACATCCTTTTTTGGTTCTTTACAAATATTTTTGCGGAAGTTGGAACTTAAACTAAAAGGCCTAACGATGATTTATATACAAGTAATATTTCAAGCATATTTTAGGGCCTTTATCCAAATATGACTTATACACTCATGTATGAATCTAACTAGTACTTGCATCCATACTTAGTATTTCAATAATGTAATTCTCTAAAGTGGAGGCATAGTTTCAAGCTTGGAGCTTTCACCACTGCCAGTACTGGAACTCTGGTCCTCCTTCCTTCATTACAGATCCTTCTAGTCTTCAAGAAGGTAAAAGACTTAATGGTAAGTTGTCAAAATTGGTGTTCTGCCCTCTGTTCACTGTTGGCCTGTTGTTTTAAATGATGTTGGTGGCCATGGGATGGCATTAGGTGTTTGTCTGAAGCCTTATTGATGTCAGTCACAGCTTTGATTTTCCTCACCTGTGATTGCTCTTGAAATTCTTCTAATTCATTTAGATTTCAGTTCTTTGAATATGGGTGTCTTGCACTATACTTTGTAAGAAGTCTATGGACCACCTATACACTCGTTGTCCTGCATCAAGGAGACACTTGATGGCTAGTGGTTGACTGATTACCATTAAGGCTGAGATTGTCATGTGTCAAGTGGCAGCCCTTCAGATTGGGATACCAAACTTCATCTCTGCAAGCCATTAGAAAACCACTGTGTGAATGGGGAAGGGAAGTACTATATGTATTACATGTAGTTATTGACATTTTCTATTTGTAAAGCACTTCTTACATGCCATCTCATTTTTTACATTTACTGCAGATATTATTGTTTCACTTTTACTGACAAAAATTCAGGCTCAGAAGAAGTGATTATATGGTCGTAGTAACAAGAACAACAATAACTAAATAAAATTATATTCTGGGAGCTGAAAAGGAAAAATCAGAAGATGTATGTATGTATATATATATATATATAAAAAATGGAAGAAATTCTGAAGTATGATGAAAAGTAGGATAATCTGTCTGTTGGGGTGATAGCCTGGGCCAGAGACACAGTTGGCACTCAATAAGATGTGGAGTTCCAGAAGCATAGACACATCAATAGCTGAAAATTTAACTTAAAGGCACAACTTTTCTTCTTCTTTTGTTCTTTATTCTGAAGAAGCTATACCAGGAAATTTGAATAATGGTATAA
Source organism: Manis javanica (assembly GCF_040802235.1). Lineage (NCBI taxonomy): Eukaryota > Metazoa > Chordata > Mammalia > Pholidota > Manidae > Manis > Manis javanica. The sequence continues at coordinate 38,185,334 of NC_133168.1, forward strand.
GGGAATTTGGAATCACTTCGATTATTTAGCATTTTACCTTATTAATCATGCTCAAGGCAGGCACCCAAAGTGACTATTGGAACAGCAGCTTTAGTTCTGACTGGAAATCCATGCTTCCCCTACTCATTGAGTCCTCATCCTCTAACTGTCCTAATGAGAGAAATGTATCTAGTTCTGCATTTTCAGTTTAATTTTAGCAGTCTTTTTCCTGAGGCTCTGTAGTTTGACAATGCTAGGTCCCAGCAAAGAGACTGGTATTTGTCTTGTACAGTACAGTCCAATAGGATTTTCTGCAATGATGGATATGTCCTATATCTGCTCTATCCATTACAATAACCACTAGTCACATGTGGCTATTGAGCATTTGTAAGATGGCTAGTGAGACTGAAAAACTGAAACCTAATTTAATTTAAATTAACTTACAGTTAAATTTAAATAGCCACATGTATCTAATGGCTACCATTTTGGTTGGATAGCACTGCTCCAGTGTCTGGCCAAAAAAGGGACGCATCGCTTTCAGGTTACATATCAGTCAGCTCTTCCTACTGAATTTTTGTCATAAGAGAGCTTCATCCTCTGTACAGTCATGTGGTTTCTTCCCACTCTCACTCACACAATTAACTTCCTCTCTTGTCACTTGTTTCTCAGCATTTTTCAACCATTACCTGATTGCTTCTGGCAGGAATTTCAAAACTGCTTTATTGTACAATCTTCTCAGAGAAGTTTTGTTTTCCTCATTTCCCCCCATATTTAGAAAATGAAATTAATAGTTTGCATAAGCTGTTTCTTCTCACATTACTTGTTAATGCAAAGCATTGTTTCCTAAAGGGTGGCGTATGTGCCCTTGTGGCAAGAGAGACTATTTTAGGTAATAGACTATTTAGCATTTACATAATTTTATTACTTGTATCTATTTTAATGACTATTGGGAAAATGTGATTAGCACCTCAAACTTGTAGTTTCATGAGTATCATTATTTAACATGAGGGTAAAGTAGACATTTACTTTTTAGAAAGAGTCATTTAAAATACTATTAAGTAAATAATAGTACAGGTGGTACTCAGATATGGCAAAATTTATTAATTTATTTAAAAAATGGCTGAATTCTGGGAAATGCAGTTGTTAAATAAACTTTTTGGTTGAGTTCCATCCCATGCCACTTGCCACACATACTCTGAGCTTCTGCTCAATGCTCACCATTAGCAAACACGCTGCACCCTTCATCAGGCCTCTGATGGTTTGGCTACTTCTGCCAGGAATGTCCTTCTGCTCTCAGCCGCTTGCTTCCTCCCGGGTGAAATTCTCCACAGCCATCAAGGCCAGATCAAATTCTTGGAGGAACCATCCATGCCACCGGTTCTCCTTTGACTCTTTCATAAAATGAATGGCACCTACCTTCCTATCCTCATAGTATGTTACTCATTCCTCTATTGTAGTACTTATTTGATGGTTTAGTTGATTGTGTACAGATCTGTTTTGTTCACTAAAGCTGAGAATTCCTTGAAAGTAGAAACACTGTGATAATCATCTTTGTACTTTAGAGTCCATCACAGTGCCTGGCACATAACAAACCTTTATGAAATACTTATTAAGGGGCAAACTCAGTTTTTTAATGAAACTTAATTATGTGAAGCCCATTTTCAGCATCCCTCTTCCTTTTCCTCTCACAGTTATTACATTTGCAGGCAGCCTTTGGCCGCACTAGGCTGGTAAATGCTCAGAAGGGCAAGTTACATTTAGTATTAGCCAAAAGGAAATGTGTAAGGATTTCATACCTGTGAGGAGAAAACTGCAAAGCTTTCCACAGCTAAAATGATTTTTAAAATATAACTTATACCTCTGCTACCAAAGTTTTAGACTGATATCTTAATTTATTCAAGTGATGCAGGCTAATATGCTGTGCTTTATTAGAAAAAAATACATCTTTTTGGTTACAATTATGAACCCTTTCTATGCAGATTTCCTTCTTCAAGTAATTACTTAAGTTCCCTTTTCATTTTTTCTGTTTAGCTGCATTACAAATATAACATTGCTTAGCTTTTTGCTATCTAAGTCAGAGAACAATATATATATACAGAGAATATCTGAACACAATAAATTTTCCATAAACCTCCTCATGTATATGAGTCATTTACTTAGGTTTATGATAATAAAAATATGCTAGATAGCCAATATATATAGGGACAATTTCTGTTTGAATAACAAGTCATCTACATTACTTTCTATAAAGCTCTTGGCCTTTCCTTAAAGTGTTTTTTAGCTTGAATAGACAATGTATTTGTTTAGGAGATATTTCTCTTCATGTTTGCTTTTTTCCCTCCAACCTTAAATGTAGTTTCCTACGTGAGGCCTTCTTTCATCTGTTCTCTCTTTTTTTTTTTTAGCACTATCTGACTTTGACAATGTGTAGAACAAATTCCTAAGTCCATTTCTTCATTGTCAGTCATTTGACAAATACTTACTACATGCCAGACACTACTGAATGATGGGATAGAAGCTGAATGAGATAAGGTACTGTGGCTCCTGAAGCTTACAGTCTACAGAGAAACACACAGAAAAATGTGTTTGCTGATGTGTTTGGTACATACAGAGCCTTGATTGTGCTAATGAGGGCATTTAATTGTGCTGTGGGCCCTGGCAGGCTTCCTGGAGGAAGTGACCCTCAAGGTAGTCTTTGAACAATGAGTAGGTGTCAGCTTGATCAGGAAAGGAGAGAACATGCAGAGTGAGCAGTATGTGGGAAGGTCCATAGGCATGACACAGCCCTGCACAGTAGGGAAACTGAGCCTTCTGTTTGGCTGCACAAAGGGTGTTTACGCTGGGAATGGGAAGAAAAGCTACGAGGGGTTGGCAGACTGCCAGAACATGAGTAAGGCTTCTATTAAGACAAGGGATTTGATTTTATCCTGATTGCCCGTGGAACCATTGAAGGGCTAATAATAGTAGGGAAGTGACAAGGTTTGCGTTTGGACAGAGCACTCTGGCGGCTTGGTGGCGGGTGTAGTAAAGCAGGGCCAGACAGCAATAGGGAGCCCAGTTCAGAGGCCACTGTAGTGACTGGACTGAGATATGACAAGAGCCTGGACAAAGCTTAGTGGTACTATGGGATGGGGAAAAGCAGGAGGGGTTTTTAGGAGGTAGTACTGTCAAAACTGGTGACTGTGTGGTGAGCGAGGAGGCACAGCATAGGTATTTCCCCCAGCTCTGTGGGAGCACCTGCATTGGGAATAATGTTATACAGGGAGCCAGGTGTCATGGCCAGTGGAGGAGGTGGGTGGGCGGGGTTTGGACATAGTGATTCTGACATGTCTCAGGGACATCTGTATTAGGTATTATCTGAGAGTTCTAAGAAAGAAATCGAGATTAGAGAGCCATTGGTAATAGCAAGTGACAACCGAGGTCAAATATGTGGATGAGATTGCCCACGGATCATGCCCTGAATGAAAACAGCAAGGAGCCAAGGTCTGAGGCTTTGGGCGAAACCAGAAGTTGGGAGGCACTTAGTGATGGATATTATGTGTGGTGATGGTTGTGAATTAGATTTTTATTGTGGTGATAATTTTGTAATATATACAAATATTGAATCATTATGTTATACAACTGAAACTAATATAATGTATGTCAATTATATCTCAATCAAAATAAAATAATAAGAATTAATAAAATAAAATTATGAGTCCATGACACTCCAAAAAACTAGATGAAATAACAAGTTTAGACAAAATTCAGACATTTTCTGGCAATGGGTCCAAATTTCTTAAAAAAAAAGTAACTTGGAAATAAGCCAGAGGGATTTAGAGAACTCAGAGAAACATTTTGCTTATTAGATTGCCAGTTTATTTTAAAAGGATATAACTCAGATACAACCAGAGAAAAGGTGCAGGGCAACGTATGGGAATGGGTCTCCTATGCCCTCCAGGCCCACCCCTCTCGCAGCACCTCTGCATGTTCACTAACCTGGGAGCTCTCTGAACCCCATCTTTCTTCATTATGGAGACCTCATTACATTGGCATGATTGAATTAGTGGCCTTTGGTGATTGATTCAACCTCCAGACCTTCTCCCCTCTCTGGAGGTCAGTCAGGTAGGACTGAAAGTTCCAATCCTCTAATCACCAGGCTGGTTGTCCCAGCAACTGGCTCCCATCCTCAGGTATGGGCCAAAAGCTGAATCATTAACATAACAAAAGACCTTTTCTGTCTCTCCGTCAGGAATTTTCAAGTACTTTAGGAGCTGTGAACCAGGAACTGTGGATGAAGACCAAATGTATGATCACAATTTTGCAGCCATTCATTGGATTAGTGAAGTTATTTCAACTGAAAGATACTGAGATCAGGTTTAGCATTTTGGGTTTGAAATGTGGGCTAAATCAGTGGAGATATTTGGTAGGTAGTTTTAAGTCCAGGGAAGGGAAATCCTGGGGCAAAATACCTCTAAAAACTAAAATCAGTCAAAGGGAGAAATACAGTTTAAAATCCATTTATTGCTTACAAACTACAGTCTGGGGCCTTCTCTCTTTCCTGCTCCAGAAGAAGCAAAACTGGCCCTTCCCCTCACCTCTCAGGTACAGATAAACCCTCCATTGCCCAGGTAATTACCCACTGATATGGAGATGAGCTTCTCTCCACCCCTGAGGAATGATGCAAGTGCACTAAAACCATACTTCTCTCCACCTCTGAATGCCTATTGATATGCAGATGTACTAAAGCCAGGTGAGATATTCTGGAAATGTTACAATTTCACCCACAGTAGTAACCTGTACTAGTCAAAAACTCTGGGAAAAGACTTTGTCCTGTGTTGATTTTTAAGTCCTTAGCATATAGGTGATAATTTAAGGAGTAGAAATACATGAGATTACCCAAAATGAGATTGTGTTAGAAGAGTTAGAACAGAGCTTCAAGGAGCACTTTAAGGGACAAGCCAAGGAAAACATTATTGCAAAATAAATAAAGAAGGAACAGTTAGGGGAAAAAAACCCAAGAGTCCTTAAACCAAAGGAAGAAAGTTGCATGATGGTCACTGTGTTATATGATTTATATATGATAAAAGAGTCAACAGATGAAGACTGAAGAGTTACAGGATTTCACAGCTAGAAGGTCCTTAGTAAATTTGGAAAAAGCAATTTCTATGAATTGATGAGTGGGACAGTATGGGTAGAAACCTGGCTGTACAGGATTGACGAATAGGTATGAGGTTAGGAAAAAAAGCAGCAAATATAGACATCACCAGGAAGTTTCACTGTAAAGGAGAGAAAGTGCTTTAACTAGAGGCATTCCTCTGACATAACCATAGAGGCAGCATTGCTGTTTTGTGTGGAATGGGGAGATTTGAACATGTCTAAGTGTTCATGTAAGGAGATGGTAGAGGGGAGAAGTTAAAATGATAAGAGAGGCAGGTGTACTTGCCTGATCAAGGTCCCTGAGAAAGCAAGAGGCCATAGGATCCAGATCATACGGGAAAGGGGTAACCTTAGGAAGGGTGAGAAGGAACAAAAGAGATAAATTTGTAGGTTTAGTTATGGAAAACTGAGGGAATTCTCAGTGCTTCTATTTTCTCTGTGAAATAAGAGGCAAATAACTGATAAGTATGAAAGAAGAGGTGGTGGAGATGGTAGAGGTGATGGCCAGAGAATAGATATTTTAATATATATATATATATATATTTCAGAAGACAATAGATATTTTAATATACATATATATATTTCAGAAGGCACTCAGTTTCTGTCATAAGAACCACAGGAGTAAAAGAAGGGTTAACAGATATCATTGGAACCAAGAAGCAGAGGTGTCTTGCCAGTGGGTTTCAGCCCTGGGCAAATTCAGTATGGATTCAATGTGACCAAAGAAATGACAGTACAATGTCCTTGGGGTGAAAGGGTGTATTACCCGGCTTGTTCTCCTGGCAGTAGGTCAAGCACTAGCATCTCTGCCTCTGCCCAGAGCACTGGGCCAAGTTCTCTATATAGCACAATAATAGCTTATTGCCTACTGGTGTGGAAGCAGTAGCCTAGCAACAGGCCAGTTACATCAAGTGGTTTAAGTTCAGTGAGGATCCTGGCCATAGGAACCCCAGTTTCCCCACACTCCACCCCTCTAGGATTCTCACCTTACAATCTACATGCCCTCAGTCTTCCACAATGTTCTCTGTGTGAGAAAGCTGGAGCACAGTAACCAGATTCCACAACAGCAACAGAGGATAACAACAACTTAGAGATAATAACAAAAATTAAGATAAAACAAGATTTTGATACAGGTAACAAAAATTATAATAATCCTCAAGCCAGAGGAGGTTTCCAACCCACAAAGACCTTAGGGACAATAATAAACAACTTACAGATAATAACAAAAATTAAGACACAGCAAGATTTTGAACAAAAATTATAATAATCCTCAAGACAGAGGAAGTTCCCAATCCACAAATAGCTTAGGGGCAGTAAGACACATTTTGATGACACAACATAGGCAAATCTTGTCCATAGGGTAGGATGCATGCAAGAGACTGGTCCTGTGATAGGACTGTAGCAGGAAGGGGGTCCCTTCCTGGTCTAGTATACAGTACTTTTACTTTTCTCCCCATGGGGATTACTGAAGTGCCTATATATAGTGCTACTGGAGGTGCATGCACTAGCCATAATGATAAAACAAAACTCCCAGCTTCCAGGCCTTGTCCCCAGTGTGCCAGGAGAGCCGGCCATCATTGGTCTATGTGTCAAAAGGTCCAAGGCCATGTCCACTCAATGGAGTCTCCAGGATTTAGTGCAGTTGGTGCTGGCAGCAAGATATTATTCCGGTGGCCGAACCTTGGCTTCAACAATTCTTCCTTGGTCTGTACTTCCAGTTGTATAGAGCAGGCAGCCATATGTATTAACATGTCTATGGGGCTCAGGGCTCCCTTTTGGGGTCTCTCATTCAAACACCGTAGCACTGTCCATAAGTGGACTGACCATCCCTGCAGACTATTCGTATCTGACTTTAGTCTGGATTTTAACAAGCCATTGTGCCTCTCTATCATGCCTGCTCTGGTAGGATTGTATGGCACATGAAACTTCCATTTGATTTCCAGCTGTCACACCCATTCTTGCAGGGCGTCCAGTAAAATGGGTGCCCTGATCACTCTCAGTAACCTGTGGTCGGCCACAAGTGGCAAAGAGACACTCCAGGCCTTTTTTGGTCATCTGCTGGTCTGTACAATGTGCAGGAAAAGCAACCAGTGTGGACTGTGTCCACACAATTCATGGCATACCGATATCCTTCTGACACAGGTAGAGACCCAATATAGTTTATCTGCCATCGGCCAAGGGGTATTGGCCTCTTAGCTATTGTCCCATGTTGCTGTGGAACTCAGTGTAAATCCCTTTTAGAGCACACAACGCACACCTGCTGGGATCTACTACTTCAAAGGTCCAAGGCAAGCCCCACCAATGGGCTACAGACCACATTGTCTTTTGCCCCACATGCAACAAACGCTGATATAACCATTGGGCATTATCAGAGGCAGGCTTTCCTTCTAACCAATGTATCTGGGCCAATTTATCTGCTTCTTCATTTTCTGGGGATGCCAGTGGCAAATGACCTATCACATGGTATACTGTAATTGTTTTAGTCTGACCACAGGTCCATAAGTCTTGCCACAGTTCTTGCCCCCAAAGGGGTCGGTGACCAACCAGCCAGTTGGCATGGTACCAGGTTGGTAGCCACAGGGTTAAGCCCCGATAGACAGCCCAACTGTCAGTGCAGACTATAGGGGAGGGCTCCGGGCTGATCACAAGCCACACAGCCCGCAACTATGCCCATTGGCTGCTCTTTCCCTCACCATCTTCCATCCATATTGTCTCAGTCTTAGGATGGAAAACTATAGCCCTCCACTTTCAGGAGCTGTCCGTGGCTGGAGCCATCTGTGCATCATGCATCTTCAGGTATAGGGGCTGTTCCTTCCCGTTAGGGACTCTCTGCTGCTAATGGTTCAAAAGCAAGTTCTTCCTGCTTTTCACTAGTATATGTCACCGGCCCCAGTAAGTGTTGGAATCAAGGGGCTACTAGAGAGGGCACTACACTGCCGTAAGTACCCCATTTGGCCAGTGTGGGCATTTGTGCCACATCACTCCTTGGCTTTTGGGTCCAGTCTCATACCCACTGCAAGATAGGATAGGTGGTTATTACATTTATCTGGGCCATTCCAGTGATGTGCTCTGCAGCCAGCAATGCATGATACACAGCAGCCAGTTGTTTTTCTATCAAAGTGTTTCATACCTCTGCCCTTATCCAGAGTTGTGACCATAATCCAAAAGGTTGGTGAGTTTGTTCAAGCCGCTGCCAGAGACCCAAGCCATAACTGTCGTCTCTCACATGAACATCCAGCTCACAGGGCCTTGATGGGTCTACCACATTCAAGGCCTGCATGGCCTTGACTGCCCGTTTTGCTGTAGTAAAGGCAGATGCACATGTCTCATTCCAGTCCCACGTGATGCCCTTTTGTACCAACAGGTATAAGGGCTTCAGAATTTGTGCCAAGTGTGAGATAAGACCTAAAAACTCCTGTAGCAATGCTACAGTTGTAGGGGTAGGAAAGGCCTGGATTTTATCTATAACTGCTTCTGTTATAACTTTGGTCTTACCTGACCAGACAACCCCCAGGAATTTGAGAGACAAACCAGATCCCTGAACCTTGGTGCTGTTGACAGCCCATCCTTTTCCCTGTAGATGTTTCAGCAGTCTAGGTGCTGAACCTTCTAGATCTGAAAGAGAATCAGATGTGAACATGACATCATCAATATAAATGGTACAGCTGCACCATTGGCAGTTTCTCCCATGTAGCCAAGTACTGGGCTACAAGTTCATGACAGATGGTGACGCTATGGAGGTATCACTGTGGAAGGATGGTGAAAGTCCATTGCCATCCTTCGCATATGAAGACAAACTGTTGGTGACTTTCCTGCTCAATGTTAATGGAAAATAACGCATTAGCAAGATCTACCACATAATGGTATGTTCCTAGTTCATGGATGAGGGTATCCATCAGGTCTACAATAAAGGGGACAGCAGGATGCATAAGGGGTATGACCTTACTCAGTTCTCTGTAATCAACAGTCATCGCCAGGAGCCATCTGGCTTTTTTACTGGCCACACTGGGGAATTGAAAGGACTATGGGTGGGTTTTATAATACCTGCCTTTCCCAGTACCTGGAGGGTTCCCCCAATTTCTTTATGCCCTCCAGGCAGTTTGTATTGTTTGATATTAGTCACCCACTGAGGCACAGGCAAAGCTATGGGCGGGTGCCTAGCATGTCCCCTCAGAACTGCCTTCTCCACATGTACTTTCAGTCTGAACTCACCTGCAGTGGTCTGCAACCATAGACTATGCAGGATATCAATCCCCAAAATATACTCAGGAATAGGAGATTTATACACAGTATACAGTTTTGGGGGTAGATGCCCTATTCCCAAAGTGATTTGGGCTCATTTCACTCTGATAGCCTTACCCCTGTATCCATCTATGATAGTGGGGTTCCCTGGGAACCACTCAGGGTTACCATGAATCAGTGAACATTCAGCCCCTGTGTCCACCAGAGCCAGGACACATTGTATGTTCACTGGGGACTAATGGATAGCTATTTAAACATGTGGCCTCTGGTACCCCCCTGGTCCCTCAGGGCAGGTACCTTGACCTTCCCCTCAGTCAAACCATGTTCCCCAGTCATCTTCCTGTGTGGGCTTGAGTAAGGTTGGCTCACTTTCCTGCAGGAAGTCTTGCAAACACACAGGCCGCACTTCTGGCTCTGACTCTGACCTCTGCCTCTTTGGTCCTAATGTCTGGAACTACTGGTCTGGTTTCAGTTGTTGCCATAGCTCTAGGAAGATCCAATTTGACTTCTAGTCTAATTTTTTTCTTTCACATCTGGATGCTTGTAAACTTCACAGGGCCCTTTAAATTCTTCTTGTAAGTAGCAGAGGTCTGCTACTGTACATGTAACCTTGTTTATGGGCTGCCGTAAGTGAGGGGCAAGAATGGCCACTAGAGACCCAAAGAGGAATGTGGGAGCTGTTTGAAGCACAATATTTCTCCTCCCTGTAGTGAAAGGTTCCTCATCTGGACCATGATTCTCTGGACTATAGATGGCATTTCTTATGCCTAGCTTCTGTAACACCTGTTGGAGCTCAGCATACGTCTGCCATATAGCAAGGGAGGATGGTAGGTCACCCTGATTGGGCCACACAGCACAGAGTGCAGCTGTAAGCCAATCAAGGATGGAGTGATTTCCTGGGGACTGATGTGCACTTTGTAACTCCCCAAATATACTGCCTCAAAGTGGGCTGAACCATCGGGGAAGCCAGCTTTCCCATCTCTGATCCCGAGAGAATTCCATCCACCCCTAAGTTCCACAGATGCAGGAGCCAAGCTGATATTGACTTGGAGGTCTTCTGCCTAAACCGGGAGCCCAAATCCACCAGCTCAGCTTGAGTATAGGGGCAGACCATAGAGTGCTCCATGACCTGGAGAGGGGGCTGCACCTCTCATGGGGACCCCTCAGCTGCTAGGCCTTTATTTTCTTTACAACCAGTGGGTGTGCTTTCAATAGAGGAGGGGTCAGTGACTTCGGCATCACCCCTTCATCCTTCCCCAGCTCCACCATTTCTGGGGCTGATGGCACCTTTCTCTCCCCTCCCTGAGTGTCTCCTCTGCTACAACCTTTACCTTTTCTACTGTGCCTCGCAGAAATGCTACCTCAGTCTTCAGCAGCTCTCTTACCTTCAACTCAATGCTTCGCAGCTGATGTTCTCATGCCACCTCTGCCTGTGCTTCCCTCAGGAGTTTGTCTTTTTCCTTGATGGCCTTTTCCTCCTTCAGAGCACCTGGCAGCGCTGCCATCTCATTCTGTAAGGAATCTTTTACCTCTTCATTGGCACTTTGCTGCCGGTGTTCTTGTGCTGCTTCCTCTCTCATCAATGACATTTCCTTATTCAGTGAATCCACAGAAGTTTGCAGCTTGCATTCTCATGCTGCCATTTTTTTTGGTCTTTTCAGGAGCATGTCCTTCTCTTCTGTAGATTTTTTTAATACTGTGAGAAGCAGCCAACCCACAGTCTCCACTGCCTCATGGGCACTCTGTCTCTCAAAAGACCCACTTACTTTATGAAGGGCCACCCCTGCTGCTTCAGGTATCACCTCCACTTGCCTCCAGTCCTGAAGTGGGGCCCAGTCCTCTAGGAGGCAAGCCACCTCAGACCACATACCCACTGGGGGACAATCCACTGTCTCCCCATCCGTAGGCACAGCCTGTTGAAGCACCCTTTCCATAAGGGCAGCCTGTCTTTTTCCTTGGTCAACAATGAACCCCACCAACTATCATCAATTTTCTTGCCAGTGGGTTTCAGTCCCGGACAAGTTCACTATGGATTCAAAATGACCAAAGAAATGACAGTAGAACGTTCTTGGGGCAAAAGGGTTTATTGCCTGGCTTGTTGTCCCAGCGGTCGGTTGAGCACTAGCGTCTCTGCCTCTGCCCAGAGCAGGTATCTAGGTTGATGATGATATCTTTGGAACATCAGATTAACTAATTCTGCCTCCCTTCCTACCTCTAGACTTATCATTAAATAAGGCAATAAATTTCCTACTGTGTGAGCCCTTGAGTCAGGATTTTCACGTGCTAGTAGTTGGGTATGTTCTAGCTAATGCAGTGGGATTAGTTGCTCTCAAGACTTTGTACTGATGCAGGAGTACTGGTGGCTCCCAAAGGTAGATAATATTCATATTTTGAGATTTCATCAGAAATCTGTGGCCTTTATGCTGGCTCTAAGTAGAACATTGATGCTGTTTGTTGTTATTATTTCTGAATTGTATAAACCTTGGAGCTGGGTGACAGTCATTTTAGGAGCGAATCAATTCATAAGTAACTAATGCTCCCAGCATCTTATGACTTCGTAAAGTTCAGCTCTAATTGAATTTGCTATGGGAGAGATCACTAAGGCTTTTGGCCTCTATCTAGTTTATTACCAAATAGACAATACGGCATGGTCAAGTCTGAGTCACAAAATCAGAAACGGGTGTTAGGCACAAAACTAGGAGCTCACTTGAGTTTCCAGGTAAACAAAAATACTACAAATGTGTTTTTGCATATATTTCAGGAAGAATAAGTAGAAATGTTTTAAAAATAAAAGGAATTTAGGAATAGAAGACAAATTATCAGTGGGTTGGCAACAGACCACACTTTTTCAATATCTGACAATTAATTGTTGAAAGATATCCAATAAAACTTACTCCCACTGACTTTAAACAACCCATTGACTTGTAAAACCCTGAAAGGAAAAGGAAAATATGCATCTAGTTAAATGAATAAACTCAACCATGTTTAACTTTTGATTTGTTAAGTGAAGAAAACATGTTTACTATCTTCTACCTTTCCCATTTTGCTGCCAAGGGATGTTAACTAGAAAACGATGTCTCATCATTTATTAATATTCTATCATTTCATGTGAATTTAAAAACCAAGAATATGAATTGCAGCTGAATTCATCTGTTGGGAAATTGAAAGTGTATCAATAAAGAAAGGATAGACATCTCTAGAGAATGGAAGTACACATTAATGGATCTACTTTTAGATATACTATGAGAATTATTTGTTAGCTTAAATAAGAAACTGTTGCATTGATAGCAACCCCTACTTTTCCTTCATAGCTGCAGTCAGCTTAGGATGGTGCCTTGACAACACCAAGAAGTCAATGGAGGAAAAAAATGTGTCAGGGTTATTTTTCTGTATTTTCATATCTTTTTGGAAAGAATGTTTATTTTTATTTTCTTTATTTATACCTGCAGCTGGCTTATTTAATTCTACAATGTTTGTTAAGCAAAGCAGTAGTGCTCTTCCTCCCGCTCCACCTCTTCACAGGTAATCACTTTCCACTCTTTTGGTTGATTTTTTATTTATTGGTTTCTCACTATGGAAGCTGTGGGGTTAGCTTCCTTTTTTTCTCTCCCCAAATATACATATGCATCATTTCATCCTCTCATCAAATCTAATTATAAATTTATCTAGGTCATATTCAGTGTCTGCATTGTAATGGCTCAGTAAACACTCTTCAGAACTTAGACGATTAGTGAACTTTGATTACTTTTCATCTCCTGCCTGAACAACTCTCAGTTATTGCTGAAGCTAATAATTAACATTTTCTTAAATTTACTTTTATACTTGTTAAATTCAATGGCAAAATCTCTGCTAGTTGTCTAAATTTACTCTCAGGAGATTAACATGCTTCAATTTTTTTGTTTAGTTTTATCTTACTAATTTCATCTCCTTAAAGATAACTCTCCTGGAATCTTCTGGGATTTTCCAATGTGGACTATTTGTCCCCTATGAGTTGTGCACACCTGCACACAAGTCTTGAGATCTCCCATTACCATCCTAAGTAATCTTTACTCCTTTCCAGTATTGGATCTCCCTGTTTCTATTTCTCTTTCTTCATTTACTCTGTAGTATATAGCTTCTGATAAAAGGTGCATGGGAGGTAAATATTTTTTGAACTTACATACCTGAAAACATCTTACATGCACAGTAGACTGACAATTTGGCTGGATGTAAGATCTAAGAATAAAAATAATTTTCCTTTAGAATTCTGAAGACTGCTCTGCTGTCTTCTAATTTCCATTATTACTATTAAGAAGGTCAAATCCATTCTGGTTTCTTTCTATCCTCTCTGGAAGCTTAAATCCTTTTGTCCCCAAATTATTGGACTTTCATGACAGTGCACTTGGTGTGGTCTATTGTAATCTTTTGCTCTTGGCCCTTTCAGACTATGGACTCATATTTTTTAGTTATGAAAACTTGTTAAATTATTTTATGGAGATTTCCTCTCATTTCTATGTTCTCTTATGTGGAACACCTATTTTTCAAATGCTGGGTTTCCTTGACTGATTTTTTTTTATTTTCTTACCTTTTTTCTCTTTTTTTCCACTATTTGCTTTTTTTCTGATTTCTTGGTGAATTCATCACCTTTATTTTATGAACGAATTCTATTTTTATAGAGATTATATTGATTCTGTAGATCATTTGAAGAGTAATGGCATCTCAAAATTATGTCTTCTGATTTCTGAACATGGATGTTTTTCCATTTCATTAGATCTTCTTTGATTTATTTTCAATAATCTTTTATCAATATTCATGTGTATATCTTCTACTACTTTTGTTAGATTTATTCCAAATATCTGGAAAGCAAATTATTGGTTCATGCCTTAATTTGGGGGGCCTTCAGTCTTTAAATATCAAATATGATTCTCAGTGTAGTTATTTTCTAGATGCTCTTTCAGATTCAGGGAATTCCCTCTATTACAAATTTTTTAAAGGTTTAGTCATGCATAGATGCTGGATTTTGTCAAACGTTCATGAATATTTTGTTCTTTATTCTATTAATATGGAATATTACATTAATTTATTTCAGATGCTTAGCCAACCTTACATTCCTAAGAAAAACTCCACTTGGTCACAGTGTATAATCTCTTTGTATGTTGTTGGAAGTGATTTGCTAATATTTTGTTGAGGATTTTTGCATCTATGTTTATGACTGATACTCATCTGTTTTTTATATCCCCTAAGGCTAGAGTAGGTTTTACATTTTCAACTGATTAAAAAAAATAAAAGAGTATTTCTTAATATGTGAAAATTATACAAAACTTAAATTTAAGTCTCTATCTATAAATAAAGCTTCATTGAAACACAGTCACACTTACTCATTTTCTTATGGTCCATGGCTGCATTCACACTGCAACTGCAGAGTAGTTGAAACAGACACTCTGTGGTTTACAAAGCCTATAACTTAGTCTCAAGCCTAATCTAGGCTATAGATTATTATTCATTTTCCCCCCTGCTTCTTTGCACCTGTAGTAATTTTGGTTAAATTGCTGGATATTATGAATATAGGCTATAGAGATTTTGGATGATAATATCTTTCTCAAAGAAGCATTAAATTTTATTTGGAAGGCAATCACCACCTTTACAATGTTGAAATTTGATTTCAGGCTCTGTTAAGGAAGTCTATTATTATCTCTAGTCCTAGGGCATAGCTCTTACTGCCATGATATGGTCCTTATATCTATTGTGCCATCTTTTAAAAAATCTTAGCCAAAAATCTGGGGGTTCACCAAGTACTACTAACAATCAATGGGCCTAAATTCCAACTTCCTCCAGCACTGTGCTGCTGAAACTAAATTCACCAGCTTTCTAGTAGCTGTCTTTGCTGGGCCTCCTAGAATCTTGTCCTCCACAGTAAAGTTTAGGAATTGGCTCTGAGCAGAGCTTTCACACAGAGATTTTAGGTTCCTTCTCTTAGGTCTGTCCTTTCTAGAATCCTGCCCAACAAATCTCAGAGCCATTTGTAGCTCTAAACTCTGATTGCTGTATCTTCTCTGCAGTGAGACTACCACTCTCTGATTGGGCACTATCTTCCTGCATGGGGTTTGGAAAATGCCCTCAGGATGGAGGTTTGGAATGAACCTGGGGCTCATTTAATGTCCTAATTGCTTCATTTCTGATGTGTTTCTTTTTTCCCTGAAGGATCCTAGCCTTACATTGGCTCCTAATATTTAATCCAACTTCTAGAATTGCTTATGGGGCAAGTTAAATCTAATACCATACACTCCATTATGTCTAGGTCTAGAATAATTCTTTAAAAAAAATACCCTTTATGCCAGGTTCTCTCTGTATATTATTGCTAGTCTGATTGTGTCCTGAAAGATAAATTTTTATGTTCATTTCTTTTTTATTAGAAACTCGCATTCAGAAAGTTTAAAAAAATTGCCTAAAATTAATCTTGTCAGTCAACAGAACTGGAATTGGAACTGAGATTTCTACCTCCACCACTTTCTGTCTGGCCACTGACAAGTCTACATTAGAGTCACTACAATTTTACTTAAGCTTTTGCATTATTATTTTTGTGGATTAAAATGTTTAGAGGTAGAAGATATTAAAGTCATCAGCTAAAAATGATAACTGAAGTTCATATGAGGATCAATGTACAGACAATTGATACTGTGTTTAAAATAGTGAGAGCTTCTAGGATATTGCTATGAAATGAATGTTTGCAAAATTTATATGTTGAAACCCTAATCTCCAATGTGATAGTATTTGAAGGTGGGTTTTTGGAAGATAATTAAGTAATGAGGGTGGAGCCGTCATGAATAGTATTAGTGCCTTCATAAGAGACATGAGAGACATGATCTTTCTCCATGCTGAAGATACAGCAAGAAGGTGGCTATTTGCAAACCAGGAAGAAGGCGCTCATGAGGCTGAGCTGGCTAAGACAAATGATTCACATATATGTTGGCTAGCATATTAGGATATTATAATGGTGAACCAGTTAGAGGAAACTGACCCTATTGAACCAGGGTACTCATTGAATATGGCAAGCTTTCTGTTGACAAAGGCTATAGTGTCACCATGTCAGAGAGGCGGCGTACTTTGTTTTTGGAAATGGGACACTTGGCAAACAGTGCTTTGAAATTTTTAACCTGTAAGAATGCAGTCTGACTGGGAAATGAGTCATTATTCACAACTAACAACACTAATCTTCAGTCCTTCATATCTCTTACCAGGAAAGCTCAATTATAAGCCTACAAATGTTTCCCACAGAATATGTTACCAAAACACAAAACAGAAAAGTTACATAAATAAACAAGAGGGATGTAAAAGGTGTGAATGGTCTTTGAAACCTGTTGTTTGTTGTTTGTCGTCTGTTTTTCTACTCTGTGCGTATTTTTCATATCCGCTACTTCCATCTACAGACTATTTTTAATGGTGAGGGGGACTCATTGAAGTTCTGCCAATTTGACCTCCCAATTATTTTGTCCACCTCTTGGATATAAATTTAAAGACCTATCCATTCTTCTCCTTTCCCCTTTCCTCTCTCCACAAATTTTCCATGAGCTTTGCTTTCTTTTCTCCTGTGTGAATTCAATTATATGAATCAAAACTGTGAAGCTCTATCATTCTAGACACATGTGTTGAGTGAATTCAACATGACTTAGGAAAGAAAGAAAAAAAGGTAAGAGAATGGCACAGGGAAAACATACGGACTGTTGGGCATTTGCAGCAGCACAAGCAATTCTAGGCAACTGTTCAGCAATCTGGGGGAGGATCATCAGCCACTTTTGGAGCATGACTTTGAAGCTTTTACCCAATGCAACACAGGTGCAGTCTATGCTAAGCAAATTAGTCAAAATGCCTGGTGATCCTGTGGTTGAAACACAGGACAAATACTACTCCTCCATATGAGTGAAAATGTCTTCAAAATGATCAACTTTCAAGAAGGTATAGCTGAAAGTCGACTTCTGCTTCCTAAAGATATTCAACAGAGCTAGCATCTGAGTTAAGTGAAACTTCGGTGATGTCATGGTAAAAGTGGAATAGAAATTTTGTTAGTTTTGTGTCACTAACCACAACTGGTCAAAGAGGTAAACTGAGCAGTAAGGGTGTCCCTGAAATTCATATGGCATCACTAAAAAACTACATATAGATTCTGAACCTATTACCTTCATCCCTTTTCCTTTTGTTCAGAGCTCATAGAGGACAGAATTTGAGTCTAAGGAGGCAGCAGGAAAAAGGAAAATAAGCCTTCTCCACATCTTTTCTGTTTAATTCCATGTAAAACACACCTCTATGACACTTGTACTTTTAACATGTTTCCTTATCTCTCAAATGCTACTTAGCTGTTTAGCTATTTTAGGCAATGAGCAGGAAGCCCAAAATTGGAGCATAAGAAGGGATCTGATACTGTGTCCCCTTTACAATAAGGAATAATAAAAATATAAAGCTTGTGACTGTATTTAGGTCCTTTCTTAACAGCTGGATTGAAATTTTACATCTCTCATCTTGTTCCTTTCCCATCTTGGTTTTCTCCCTTCCTGACTCAGTGGAGATTTAGATAATTTGGATTCAATAGTCCCTCTAGAGAAATGACCAGATGCAAATGTACACATTGAAGTGCAGGCACAGCTCCGAGTTGTGACATGCCAAAAACATTCAAAGGGAAGCAAGCCAAATGTGAAGGAAGAGGGCACTGAAGCAACTAGTCATTCAAAGCAGACACCTGAAATTACTATAAATGTTGTTTTAATAGAGACTCCTACCATGAGTTGCTGCCAGATGTAGCAGAAGGGCATATTATTCACGTTTCCAACATTTGGTGGGTCCCTGAAGGGCAAACTCATTGTGAACTATTAGAGTATGAATGGCCATGAAATTATAAGCCTTAGTCCTAATTGTAACAATTCTTCATAGTGTCCTGTACAAATCTGAGGTAGAAAAATTTGAGAATGAAAGGTTGTTAATAAAGAACAAGACAGTGTGTTAATTATAAGAGCGATAATGTTCTAATTTGGGTTAAATTTTGTAGAAAAAGATCTCAGGGATATTTCAGGTGGTAACCAAGTTTTACATAAATTGAAATATGGGTTGGAAAGTTTGTTTTTTTTTGAGAGCTGTTTCCCTCAAATTTTTGATGATTAAAAGAAGGGGATCGCAATATTGTTAAAGGGAGGAGAACTTAATTCTTAGGCAAACAATAAATTTCATCTTCTTTTTATCCTCCTCTCTCCCTTTCCCCTTCTGTGAATCAGACATAGTCCATTGTTTTCTTTAACGTTGTTATCTCCCCTGACCTGTTCTTTCGGCAAATCCTGGCACCAGTGTTTTATATTTGCTGGTTTCCGATGCATTTGGATTTAGTTGTGGTATTGACATGCTTTTCTTACCTACTAAACCTATTCAGGACAAACAATTCCACATACTACACGGAAACGGAAAAAATTAAAAAATATGTATCATTTTTCTCTGAGGGATCCATATCTAGCAATTTAGATAAAGGAAAATGTGAAAAATACATCTCTCTGGGATCTGGATCAGTAGGTATAAGAGTTGCCAGTGACAGAGAATCAGTTTCCGCTGGTGGAAATACGGTCTTGTTCAGCTGTGAGATTTCTATGCCGGATACACAGGGGTTTCCCTTTTGAGAGCGGAGATCCCCAGTCACAGCATCGCTGAAGAAACTGTCAGGGCCCCCTGCTGGGTGCTTTACCTCATTTAACTCTTAGGACTCCACAGGGAGAAAGACGCGAGTTGCCCCGCTGCACAAAGACTACGTCTCAGAATTTAAGTAAATTGCTTAGGGAATTTTTGCTAATAAGTTTTAGAGACGCAATTGGAACCCACATCGGCCTACATTGCTTTCACAGCGCTACAAAACGAAGACGTTAAGTTAGTTGGTCTGATATGCATTTTATAGTTCCCAGAATGAATTCTTCGTACGAAGTTGCTTCTCCTCCAATTTCTTGCAGGCACATTATGGTGAGCGTAGGTGTAATATTTAAGATACTCGAGTTCGCCGGATTTTAGCATCCTGTCGCTGTCCCGGGAGGGTGGTGCTAGGTTCCCCGGGTCTCGGCAGGAGAGGGCAGGCCTCGCCAGAGAGAGAGGATTCAGCTCCAGCCCCACAGAAAAGAACAACAAAAACCACACAAAGGCCCCCCCATCCCCCAAATAAAACGACAGTCTCCTCAACTCGGGCCGGGGGCCTCCGGCGGTCGGCGGAGGACAGGGTCCCGGGTAAGCGGCGCCGCGGGAGCGCCCTCTGGCGAGAAGAGAGCGCGCGGCCCCGCCCCGGCCCCCTCGCCGCCGCCGCCGCCACCGCGGCGCCCCCGCCCGGCTCTCCGGGTTCACGCTCGGTCTCTCGCTCCGTGAGACACAGACGGCAGCTTTCCGAGCGAGCAGGGCACAGGCTGAGGCAGCGCCCGCACAACTGCCGCCGCTCGCCGCGAGCAGACCTGGGCACCGGGAGAGAAGGCGACTCCCGCCCGGAGCCCCAGCCCCTCTCTCGGCGGGGTCTCCCGAGCCGACCGGCAGCTCCGCCCTTCCGCGCAGCACCCTTCACGGCCACTTCGCGGGGCGTGCCAGGACTTGGCGACGCGGCTCGGGAAGAGCCAGGGCGGTCGGTGGCGGCGGAGCGAGGTGCGCGCCCTGGGACTGGAGAGCAGCGAGCGGCCGGCTGGGCGGCGACGGCGGCAGTAGCCGCGGGTATCCTCCCGCCCGGCGGCTTCGCCCGCAGCGCCGCCTTCTCGGGCCGCGGCCGCCCGGCCGGGTCCTCTGCGCGTTCCCGGGCCGGAGCCGGCGCACGATGCGCCCGGTTGCCTTCTGATCGCCGCCGCGCCGCTGCCTTCGCCGCGATGATTCCCCCGGAGCCGCCGCAGCAGCTCCTGCAGCCGCCGCCGCCGCCGGCCCAGCCGAACCATGTGGTGACCACCATCGAGAACCTGCCGGCCGAGGGCGGCGGCAGCGGCGGCGGCGGCGGCGGCAGCCTGTCCGCCTCCTCCCGGGCTGGCGTGCGCCAGAGGATCCGCAAAGTGCTGAACAGGTGAGCGGCGGCGGGGCCGCGGGCAGGGGCTGCGGACCCCAGCCGGGCTCCCCTCGCTGTTCCGGGGCCCGGAGGCCCTTTGGGACGGAGCAGCGGCCGGGGATGTCCGAGGAGACCGGGCCCCGACGCGCCCCGCGCTCGCGGGGAGGCCGCGGCAGCTTTGTCCCAGGGCGGGGAGCCTGGAGCGCCGGGCCGGCGGCTGGTCCGAGGCGGGAGTTGGCGGAGAGGCGGGGTTCTGCCTGCCCGGCGCGGTGTGTCCGCGCTCGCACCCTTGCACGCGCGTGTTTTCTCACTTGCCTATCCTACTCCTACCCCAGCTCTGCGCTCAGGGGCCAGAGGGGAGCCAGCGGTGGCCGGCACGGAGGCGGAAAGGAGCGGGGCTGTGGGGACGGCGTGGAAGTCGCCGGCCTCGCGCTGTCGCCCGCCCGCCCGGACGTCTGCGAGCCCCACGCCAGGGGATGGAGTCGCGGCGGCCGTCCGGGCTGGCAGGCAGGGGTCCGCTTCTCCTGCCTGATGCTCCAGTTGCCGCGCCCACTCTTTCTGGCTGGGAGCCGGGAAGGGGAGGCTAGAGGCCTGGATCAGATCCACGCAAAGTGCACAAATGTTGCGGGAAGGGGGTGGGAAGGAGGCGCCGGGCAGTCCAAAGCGGGCTGAGCCGGAGCGGGCGAACGGCGATCGCCGTGCCTCGGTGCTGTAATCTACGCAGCGAATGGATCAGGGACGAGGTGTTCCGGGCTGGGAGCTCGGGGTTGAGGTGGAGATGGGCCCCCTGGAACTCCTGACTCGACTGTGATTTGAAAGGAACCTTTTCTACACAAGTAACTTGAAATGATTGGAGAGCTGACACTTAAAAATCACATAGGTAATCGATTTTGAGTGTTTTTATTTGGGTGCGTGTGTACCCGACGCCTTTTGATGCTGTAGGGGGTAACCATTCTTAAGGCCACTCTGTTCATACAGATTTCTCTACGGCACTGCTTTGGCTAGCCGAAATTCCCCAAGGAATTCACATAGAGCTCTTTGGGGCTTAAAGCTCCACTGGGAGCACCAAATATGCACAGAAAAAGAAGCTTGAAAAATCTCCTTATTTTAGGGGTATGGTTTAATTTAGTTATATTAAATCCCAGACCATTCAAGAGTCCCTTGTGTGGACTTAGCGTGGGTGCTTTTGCATGTTACCATTTATTATTAAACAAGAAGAAATTCACTCTGAAGTGAGACCTGAGTTGGTAATGGAAAGTCAAGCCTTTACTTTACTTTGAGTTGTAGTTGAGGATTAACACCGTCCGAAATGTTACATTTAAAAGGTAATGAGCAGGATAAATCAGGAAGATGCTGGCTCAGTGCATATTATGTGGGCTTCCTATTTGTTACGAATACCGGTGGTTTTTTGAATTGTAAATGCCTTGCTGTTGGTGGTTTAAATTTTTAAGCAGAATATGTTAATTATTAATTTCCTTCATCAGACTGGAAAAAAACTGGTACAGTAGTTCGTGTATCTTTGCATGATTTTAAATTATTATTGATTCTGTGCAGGTTATTTCTTGATACTTAATGAATCTCAATAATAAGATTACTGAGGGAGGAGAGAGGAGACTTGAGTTGTCATCATGCACACATCAATAACTAGCCATGTGGTTTGGGCACAGCGGTTCATCTCCTTGTGTCTGGGTTTCTTCATTTGTAAAATGTGTTTTATAACACATTTGTTTTACCACTCGTATCATGGTTTTGAGAATTAGATGACAGAGTTCTGAAGAAAACACTTGGGAAAGCTGTATACGCATTCATTTACCCAACTGATTTCTGTTGTTTGAGGTGAGTCTGTGGGAGCATCATAAGCTTAAGTCACTATGCAAGCGTAGAACTTTGTGTTTTATTTAGCCTTCAGTGATCCGTGACATGAGTTGTATTATTCCTAATTTATAGAAGAAGAGCTTAGACTGAAAGGTTGGGTCAATGACTTTTCATCACAGGTACATCTGTGAATGGAACCCTATGGGTATATAGCTTCCAGACTTGAACATTTTCTTTCAAAGAATGAAACTGGAACTGCTTTTCAAAGTTTTTCAGAATTTTCAATATAATATTTTGTATTGAGTAAATGGTCTTTCCTTATCCTTAAAGGATAAGAAGAAAAGACTTCTTTTGAGAAGGAGCACTTTTGGTAAGGAGACTGAAAAAAAGTCAGAATCAACATAAAAGTCTTGATGGAATAATTTCTTTAACATGCTGATGGGCTTGGCTTTTGCATTATGATTAAATTAATAGTGGCTGCTGGGTGACAGGGCTCTAAAGGAAAGCAACAGTGTGGGGGGGGGAGTAGAATTTTAGGGAACCTGTGCCAGTGTTTAGGTGAGTGTCCCCCCTGTTGTGTTGAACTCACCAGTAATGGCTATCAGGCTGGCCCCTTGGGGCCAAATTTTAAGCATCTTTGTTGATTTTCTAAAAGCTTAAGATCACCTTTTCCTTCTTTTTCTTCTTCCTCTTTCCTTAATACTTTTGCTTCCTTCACCTGCACTGCCTGTCAACTCTTCTTCTGGGCTTCATTTGTTTCCTTTCGTCTACCTCTGGCATGCAGCAACCTAGCTGTTAGCAGAATGTGAGGTTGTGAATCTCGAACTTTGGAGCCAATATAAAAGAATATCCCTTCAACTTCCGGCATGGAGATGTACAGTTGGCAGAATTCTACTGCTGCCAGCTGGCGGGTAGAGTCTTTTCAGTGATGGGCTGGGCATTGCACCACTGTTAGCTCTTAGCATCCCATCGGGCCAAAGGGACAATGCTGAGAACCTGAGGATGGCGCAGTGGGACCAGCAGTGTTGGATTTGTGAGCAAAGCAAGCCTAAACGGCCTGCGTTGGTGACAGCCTCTAACAATCTACCTGCCACCTAGAGGAGGAACTGCAAATACAGACACTATATCTTGTGTACCTAAGGATAGGTAAAGAGAGAAGTATTTATCTCTTATTATCAAATTATTACAGTTAATAATTTAATTAAGGGTATTTGCTCTTAAGAAGCTTAGAATGAAAATGTAGTTAGTATTGCTTTAATAAAATCTGTCTTACGTTATCCCGTATCATTTTATTTCCTCAATACAGTTCCATATCCTTTCCCCTTTCTTTAAAGGCTTGTACATTTGGATCGCTGTGTTTTGTACATGACAATTGAGGCATCTTGCTGATTGCTCACTTCCTGTAAAGCAGTTACATTAGAATATAGTAGTATCTAAGACTGATAAACGAGGGGGTACTAATTTTTTAATCAGTTAATGGGACATGTCACATTCTCCCCCCACCCCCCCACCCCCCACCATCCTATTCAAAATTGTTTTGGCAGTGGCATGTGAGAAATGCAAGATGATTTAAATGCTGGGATCATTGTTACTTCCTTAATTCCCAGAGATTTAGCATAATGTATTGGTATGGCAAACTCTTCTTCATTTATTTATTAGGTTAGAATAGTACTTATTACACTGCAAGCAAGATATGACAAAAAAAGAAAATACTTCAAGGGCAACAGTTGATGATCCTCTCTCAAACAATGCTGATGCCAGACGATTTCTTAGAAAGATACAGGAGTACATATTGATCTATAGAGTATCTGACGATTTTCTCCTGTAGAGTGATTACTTAATGAGATATTTGTGAAAAATGTGTCTTAGCTTGTTTTGTGCTTGCATGTGTATGGTTTTATCTGTCTTTTCCCACTTGAATATTGTTTTTAGATCTTAATAAAAAATAACCATGAATTTCTAGTTTGACTCACTTTCTTCCCTATAAGAAATTCACTTGGTTGTGTCAAGTTATTGAGTTTCTGCCTTTTTAAGACTTGTAGTGGGAATGTTTAATCACTTGAATGGATCCGCTAGTGTAACCTGGATCATCCACTCATTGGATTTGGAACTGACTGATTTCCAACTTACATTTTGATTTATTTTATTAATTTTCAAATTTCTGTAACTTTTTTCAAGTTGAAAACCAAGGAGCATTAAAGAGGACGTATAGGAGAGTTGGTAGCAAGTCTACCAAAAATCACTGTCCACACAGGAAGTGACCACAAAAGCTAGGACAATACACACATATAGTTTTTCTGAGTCATTAAATCTGGTGGGCAGACCATGGTGAACCAGCAGAATGGCTGCCAGGAAATGGGCTTATGCTTGAACTGAGTATTAGGTACAGTTGATGAAGATATATATGTATATAATACAAAGTATCCTTTTTTATCAAGTAGCAAGGCTTTTGTTAAAAAGTTGGTAGTGACATTCTTCCTCAAGCTGCTCCATCTAACAGTTGTCAAAATGAAAGGAAAGACCAACTGGTAGTAAGGGTAATTGATACAAAATATTCCAAATGGGATCACTGGTGTGGTTAAAAACAGACATTTCTAAGATCAGTAGTAAGCAAAGGATGTCAAAGGATGCACTTATTTTTAACGGAAGGACAAAATTGTAAAAAGAGAAGATCACCCATTATACTTATTTTTGTCCACAGGGCTTGTAGAAATGAGTGTTCATATTAAAGGAATATTTGGTTTATTTTGGATAAACGATGATGCATTTACAAGTAATTACTGTGTAAAAAAATGGACATATCTTTGTGAAATTTTTCTTTGACCTTTTACTATCTCAAGATCCTTCAGTGCTTCAGGGCCATCATAATAGAAGTCTATTGTTAGACTTTATACTGATATAGATATCGATGATATATAAACTGGGATTGGCTGCCCTTATAGTTCTAAAGTTAATGCAGGAGCTGATTTATTATTTAATTGCCATTTCTCATAAAAGTGCAATGCAGAATGTGAAAGTACTGCCATCATTTTTTAGTTTAGCTTTCTCATTCGAGTTCAGGCCAATGAGCATTCACTGTACACTGTTCAGACATGTTAATTCTTGATTACGCTTCTAAAAAAAGTATGCTTAGGAAATCAAACTTCAGTAGACACATGGAAAAATACCCCATAAATATTTGGCATATTTCTTGTCTGACATGAACCATATATAAGTATACATTCATTCATTTATTTATTTTTTAAAGGCCAAAACCACATAACATAAAATTTACCATCTTAACCACTTTTAAGTGTACAGTACTGTAGAGTTAACTGTAACACATTGTTATGCAGCAGCTCTCCAGAAATTTTTTACCTTACAAAACAAACTATATCCTTTGAACAACTTATTTCTCCTTCCCCACTGATCCTGGCAACCACCATTCTACTTTCTGTTTCTAAGAGTTTGACTATTTTAGGTACTTCATATAAATGGACTCATGCAGTGTTTGTCTTTTTATGACTGGCTTATTTCATGTAGCATAGTGCCCTCAAGGTTCATCTACATTGTCACAAATAGTACAATTTACTTCTTTTTGAAGGCTAAGTAATATTGCATTTCTACATCCATTCATCCGTCAATGGACATTCAGGTTGCTTCCACCTCTTGGCTATTGTGAATAAAATCACAATAAACATCAATGTGCAAATATCTCTTTAAGATCCTGTTTTCAGTTTTTGGGATATATACTTAGAGGTGGGATTGGTAGATCATATGGCGATTCTATTTTTAATTTTTTGAGTCACCTCCATACTGTTTTTCATAGCAGTGGTACCATTTTACATCCTTATGAACAGTGCATTAAGGATTCCAATTTCTCCACATTCTCACCAGCACTCATTATTTTCTGTGTTTGTTTCTTTTCACAGTGGCCATCCTAAAGGGTGTGAAGTGATGTCTCACTGTGGTTTTGACTTGTATTTCCCTGATGATAATGATGTCGAGCATCTTTTCATGTGCTTAGCCATTTGTACATCTCCTTTGGAGAAATGTCTAGTTAAGTCCTTTGCTTATTTTTAAATTGGATTGTTTGGGGTTTTTTGTTGTTGAATTGTAGGAATTCTTTATATATTCTGGATATTAACCCTTTATTAGGCATATAGTTTGCAAATATTTTCTCTCATTCCACTGATTGTTTTTTCACTCTGTTAATTGTTTTTACATTCATTTATTCTTAATCACTTATTGTATGGTGAGCTCTCTTCTGGAGGACACATTTATGACAAAACGTTATTCTTGGACTGAAGGACCTCAGAATATAACTAGATAACTTGGCATGTGTACTGCTATTGAGATGAATCATTATAATCTGTAATATGTGTTTTTATGCATAATGCCTAATTCTGTGCTTCCAAATGTCTAGATACTAGATTCATATAAATACATTGTTCTATATGCAATCCATATTGAACTTCTCACTCTGTCATTTTGACCTTATATAGGGAGTACTTGGTGTATAGTAGTCAAGAAGAAACTTCATAGGAAATGTCAAGGAAAACCATAAAAATAAATGTCTTAGGAAGTATTTTCATAGAAAAATGTCATGCCCAAATTAGTGGCAATATGAGTGTAATTTAAGAATACTATTTTTAACATTTTAAAATATTATTTTCTATTAGATTTAAATTCTAAACTTTCTCTCAAGAAAATTTTATGTGACTCTGTGATGATTAAAAAAGTACCTTAAATACCATCTTACAGGTTCTGATATTATGAACCACTAATTCCTACCGATTTTTAAACAAATCAGTTAGAGAACCTACTACAGCTGAATACACTTAAAAGATTTCAAAAACCAAATCATGCTAATTATACCCGGATTTAAAGTGAAAGGGCTACAATTCCTAACCATTCCTGACGTTTTTAAAAAATTGTAGTGTAGTTGATACACAATCTTTTATTGGTAATTCATTATTTTGCTATAGTGCAAGGTGCTGATCCATCATGTAAGATAAATGCTTCACTGGTTTTTCTTCCCTCCCTCCCTCCCTCCCTCCTTCCTTCCTTGCTAACTTCCTTCCTTCCTTCTGTTGGGCACAGTTGGATCATAGTGGTGAACAAAAGATGTGTGAGTTGGTGAGTTGAAGTGAACTCCTGGAGGCCTTTGGTTAGTTTCTGTTATTATCCTTTCAATATAATCTATCAAATGAAAAATTTAAATAAAATAGAAATAAAGATAACATACATCACCTCTCAAAAATGATTAGATTTTGGAGCTCATGTAACAGAGGTGCACAAAAAACCTCCATAATTTAGTTGTTTTACCCACAAGTACACAAGAGGAAGACAGAACCCAAAATAAAATTACTTCAAGTGTACACAGAGTCAAGAGGCAGATTTTTCATGATGAATACAATACAGTTTGTTTCACTTAAGACTTAAAAAAAGGAAGTTGTTAATGTTTATTTACCTTCACAGTATTAGGAGAAAAGGGAGAACAGTTTGAATACAATCCTGCCATTTCAGGATGCTGCTGCCAAGGTCATTGCCATATAATCCAAGAAAATAGAATTTTCTGAAAATACCAACATTCAAACGTGCATATGGAGCTATGAGGGAACCAGGGTACATGACTGTATGTTGCAGGTAAGAGAGATGTAAAAATATGATGAGGGCCTGAGGATGAATTGGTGAAAGAACTAGATGTTTTATTTTATAATTTTTGAGAATGTATGAGTTAAATTTAGTGTTTAGACAGTGGCTCAAATTTTTAAATTTTGCATTATAAAATATACATTCTATATTATAAAATTTACTTCATATGTTATTCCCTCAATAAAAGAAGTGTTCTTATCATCTTTTTACAGATAGGGGAATGAATTTTGTAGTCACACACCTAAGTGCCTTTTTTTTTTATTAAAGTGTCATTGATAGACAATCATATGAAAGTTTCACATGAACAACATTGTGGTTTCAACATTCACCCAAATTATCAAGTCCTCACCCCGACTCCATTGCAGTCACTGTCAGCATAGTAAGATGCTGTAGAGTCACTACTTGTCTTCTCTGTGCTGTACTGCCTTCCCTGTGACCTATCTACATTGTGATTACTAATTGTAGTGCCCCTTAATCCCCTTCTCCCTCCCTCCCACCCACCCTCCCCACCCCTCCCCTTTGGTAACCTCTAGTTCTTCTTGGAGTCTGTGAGTCTGCTGCTATTTTGTTCCTTCAGTTTTGCTTTGCTTGTACTCCACAAATGACTGAAGTCATTTGGTACTTGTCTTTGTCTACCTGGCATATTTCAGTGAACATGATACCCTCCAGCTCCACCCATGTTGCTGCAAATGGTAGGATTTCTTTTCTTTTTATGGCTGAATAATATTCCATTTACACACCTAAGTGCTTTCATAAGACTACAGAGGGGGAGAGACTATGCTAGGTAGAGACAGGGAAAGAGAATTCAGGATGGCATTTGGCATTGAAAGATATTGTCTTAGCTCAGACTATAATAACAAAATACTCTAGGATGGGTGGCTTTAACAATAGATATTTATTTTTCACAGTTCTGGAGACTGGAGTGTCCAAGGTCAAAGTGCCATGGAGTTCAGTGTCCGATGAGGGCCTTCTTAGCTGCCTTCTCATATCCACACCTGGTGGAGAGACAGATCTTTACCATCTCTTCTCTTCTTCTTCTTTTTTTTTAAAATTAAGGTATCATTGATATACACTTTTATGAAGGTTTCACAAGAAAAACAATGTGGTTATTACATTCACCCTTATTATTGAGTCCCCACCAATGGGGGTACCATTGCAGTCACTGTCCATCAGTGTAGTAAGATGCCACACAGTCCCTATTTGTCTTCTCTGAGCTACACTGTCTTCCCTGTGACCCCTCACACCATGTGTACTAAACATAATACTCCTCAATCCCCTTCTCCCTCCCTCCTGACCCACCCTCCTCTTTGGTAACCACTAGTCCCTTCTTGGATTCTGTGGGTCTGCTGCTATTTTTATTTATTTATTTATTTATTTATTTATTTATTTATTTATTTATTTATTTATTTATTTATTTTTTTGAGAGGGCATCTCTCATATTTATTGATCAAATGGTTGTTAACAACAATAAAATTCAGTATAGGGGGGTCAATGCTCAATGTACAATCATTAATCCATCTCAAGCCTAATTCTCATCAGTCTCCAATCTTCTGAAGCATAACGAACAAGTTCTTACATGGTGAACGAATTCTTACAGAGTGAATAAATTCTTACATGGTGAACAGTACAAGGGCAGTCATCACAGAAACTTTCGGTTTTGATCATGCAATATGACCTATAAACCATCAGGTCAAATATGAATATTCATTTGATTTTTGTACTTGATTTATATGTTGATCCCACATTTCTCCTATTATTATTATTATTTTTGTTTTTAATAAAATGCTGAAGTGGTAGGTAGATGCAAGATAAAGGTAGAAAACATAGTTTAGTGCTGTAAGAAGGCAAATGTAGATGATCAGATGATCAGGTGTGTGCCTATGGACTAAGTATTAATCCAGGCTAGACAAGGGCAGCAAGACATCCACGGATGCAGAAGATTTCTCTCAAAGCAGGGGGGGTGAGGTTCTGAGCCTCACCTCTGTTGATCCCCAAATTCTCACCTGATGGCCCCCCTGCGACTGTGCCTGTCTTAGGTTGTTCCTCCCTTGAGGAATCTTACCCGTCTCTGGCTAACCAGTCATCTTCCGGGGCCATACAGGGAAATGTAAAGTTGGTAAGTGAGAGAGAAGCCATATTGTTTGCAAAGGTTAGCTTTTTACTTCTTTGCAGATTTATGCCCTGTGGCTTCTATGCCCAGCACTTGTCTCGAGGTATCTTTACCACCTGGAGGAATTATGATACTCGGTAAATTCGATATGAGGCACGAATTCTATTTAAAGTTTGTAATTAGGAAGGAAGAAGAAAAGCTATAGATGTAGCATATGAAGGAAACTTGGGAGGATTGATTATTTCTTTGACATATCTTCTTGTATAGTACCTTAAGTATGTATAGGTTTTAAACTACTAACTAATTTGCACACACATATTGACATAATAGGAATACGGTGACATAAACAAAGCAAATCTATAATTACCAGCCATCTCCAGTGAAGCCAAGAAAACCATTTAGGCACCCTAGGCATTTGTGAAAATTTATCTATGATATGATGGATATTTTCCAACTGTACTTGAACCATCAGACAAATTAAAGCAGCCCATTTCTGGGATCTGTTCACATCCCATATGTTCTTTTAACCATAGATAGTCTATAGTCATGAGATTTTGGGGTGCTACAACTTGCACCCCTCCCAACTCCTGGTTGAGTTCCAACAGTACAGATCCAGTCAAATTCGTTGTCTCACTGTATGCACATGCCAGCCTAGACATCTCCCTCCTCCTTCTCATGGCAAGTCCAGGAGATGGTGGGCTGGATGCAGCCACAACCGCAGCATCGTCCGGATCCCTGTGGAGGCTTTTTGATGATCATCCCCCGGCACGAGTCCTCCAGAGAGTGCTGATGCCGGAAGCTCCTCCTCATATCGTATCTTAGTTCATTTTCTGGGTATCCAAGCTAGGCCTTCATCTTCTGCGTAGAAACAAACAGACCCTTTGCCCACACTTTGACATGCCCTCTATACCACTGTGCAGAACTCATTGGAGGTCAGCACACAGTAACTGCTTTTTTTTTTTTTTTTTTTAATTAAGAGAAAGGAATATTATCAGAAAAGAGTACCTCCATAGCTGATCATCTGACACCCTTTAAGTGATCAACATTAAGGATATTTAAAGGTCTGCTGCTATTTTATTCCTTCAGTTTTGCTTCGTTGTTATACTCCACAAATGAGGGAAATCATTTGATATTTGTCTTTCCCTGCCTGACTTATTTCACTGAGCATAATACCCTATAGCTCCATCCATGTTGCTGCAAATGGTAGGATTTGTTTCTTTCTTATGGCTGAATAGTATTCCATTGCATATATGTACCACCTCTTCTTTATCCATTCATGTACCGATGGACACTCAGGTTGCTTCCATATCTTGGCTATTGTAAATAGTGCTGTGATAAACATAGGGGTGGATATGTCTTTTTGAATATGAGAAGTTGTTTTCTTTGTATAAATTCCTAGGAGTGGAATTTCTGGGTCAAACGGTATTTCTATTTTTAGTTTTGTGAGGAACCTCCATACTGCTTTCCACAATGGTTGAACTAGTTTACATTCCCACCAGCAGTGTAGGAGGGTTCTCCTTTCTCCACATCGTTGCCAGCATTTGTTGTTCCTAGTCTTTTCTATGTTAGTCATCCTAACTGGTGAGATGATATCTCATTGTGGTTTTAATTTGCATTTCCCTGATGATTAGTGATGTGGAGCATCTTTTCACTTGCCTGTTGGCCATCTGAATTTCTTCTTTGGACAAGTATCTGTTCATATCCTCTGCCCATTTTTTAATAGGGTTATTTGCTTTTTGGTTGTTGAGGCATGTGAGTTCTTTACATATTTTCGATGTTAATCCCTTGTTGGATGTGTCATTTACAAATATATTCTCCCATACTGTAGGTTGCCTTTTTGTTCTGCTGATGGTGTCCTTTGCTGTACAGAGGCTTTTTAGCTTGATGAAGTCCCATTTGTTCATTTTTGCTTTTGTTTCCCTTGCCCGAGGAGATGTGTTCAGGAAAAAGTTGTTCATGTTTATATTCAAGAGATTTTTGCCTATGTTTTCTTCTAAGAGTTTTTTGGTTCATGACTTGCATTCAGGTCTTTGATCCATTTTGAGTTTTCTCTTATGTATGCTTTCCCATCTCTTCTTACAAGGGTACTAATTCCATCATGGGGACTTCATTCTCATGACTTCATCTAACATTAATTACTTCTTGATTGTCCCACCTCCAGATACCATCAATTGGGAATTAGGGTTTCAACACATGAATTTTGAGGAGATGTAAACATTCAACCCATAGCAAATGGGTAGGATAGGAATGTGTGTGAGAAGGGGATGAGAGAAATGATGGATCAAATAAGGGGTAAGAAATTAGAGGAAGAGTAATTGTTCGGTTTGACAATATTATGTGTAGGTAAATAAGACAGTAGATTGAAGTAAGGCTAGAATTGTAGTATGGAGTCAGATAATGGAAAACCTTAGATACTCCAATAAGGAGTGAGATTCCATTCTGAGGGTTATTATTATTGTAGGTTATGATTAGAGAAAGGACATGATCAGAGATGTGCCTGAATATGATATTATGGGAAAAATCTATAGGACAGACAGAGGGGCTCGGGCTCAGAGGATCATTTACCGGGCTGCTATACCCATTTAAGGGAGAGGAGGCAGAGTTTAAATGGGATGGAGGCAGCCAGGATGGAGAGGGAAGTGCTGTGGTTTGAACAGAATCTGGACCAGAGTCAGGGAGAGGAAGATTAGGTTAGATAGGGCACCCACCAGTGCCTGCAACACAGTGGGTGTTTAATATTTGTTTGTTGAAAGGTTATTTGAAACCCACTATAAGGAAAGGGTCTGCTCACCAGGGCAGAAGAACCTAAGGTGCTACTCGACAGGCAGCCAGGACAGCAGCCAGCTACTTAAGAGTGTGGTCTGGGGACCTGTGCCGATTCACAAACTGTGTAACTAGACTGTGCTAAGAACAGAAATTGAGAGTAAGCATTTAGAAATATCTACAGTAATTTGACAGAGTACTTTCTGTCTTTCTAATATTAAATAATGGGGTCATTTTAATATTTTCAGTAAGTTTTTATTTTTCCCATTTTAATTTATTTCAATTAATTTTTCCATTATTTGATTTTTAAGATGGTATTTTATAAAAGTATTATCTACAATGAATTGAAAAATACCACAACTGATATTTTACACTATAGTTTGAGAAGCACTTGTCCTAGTCCAATATCCAAGAGAGAGCAACACTGAGTCTGGATTCTTCTGGAAGTGCATTTAATGGAGTAGAGGGTCCTCATAGTGGAAGTTAACTTGAGCTAGTTGTGGCCCTAGAAATCTGTACATCAAGGTTTGTGAAGGAAGCAGGTTAGGCCTGAAAAATAGGTGCATTAAGTATGAAAGCCTCAACCTAATAGCCTGGGTTGGGGATCTCATCTTAAAGGGGCCCCCTGGAATGTTGGGCAGAGAGACTATTTGGAAGTGAGAGTACAGTGCAGCATCCTAGTTCTGTGGAATGGGCTGTAAGTGGAGAGTGCTACCTCCCAGGGATCACGAAGTGAGAGAGAGCAGATTTTAGGTCTGAGTGACAGAAAGGAGGGTCAGGGTCACGTGGGGCTCAGCATTGAGTAGTGGGACCACTGGTCTGGCTTTACTTCAGGCTCTGAGCAACCACAGACTAGGAGGTATTCAGCCATTCAACAAATACTTATACTGAGGCAGGTAAGAGGCACCATCTAGGTACTGGTGATACTGAAAGGCACAAGACATAAGACCTCCACTGTCATAGGGACTGCATTCTAATTGGGGGCAGGCAATAAATATATAACAAAGATAGCCAGTTGTGCTAAATCTATGTAGAGAATTAAAGTGGGGTGATGTGACAGAGGCAATGGATGGCACTTTAACTTGAGTGGTCAGAAGAGGCCTCTCTGGTAACATTAAAGCTAAAATTGGAATGACCAAAGGGGCTGGCCATTTGACAGTCAGGAGGAAGGACATTTCAGGCAGAGATGCTAAGATTAGACAAGCAGGCATGATGAACTGAAAGAAAGGGAGTCTGGAGTGCAAGAAGGAAAGGAGGGCAGAGGGAGGAGATTATAGACATAGGCAATCATGAGATCCCTTAGGGCCTCATAGACCAGTGGAGGAGCTTGGGTTTTATTCTAGGTGAGAAAGGGAGCAACCGGAAGGTTTTAAACAGAAAAGTAATCTGGTTAATGTTTTGGAAAGACCATTCTGGCTGCTGTTGGAGAATGTATTGTGGGAGAGGCAAGTGGTTCCTGGAGGAAAGAGATGTTGGCGGCTTGTGCGGTGGGTAGCATTGGAAGTGGAGAGAGACAGTTGTCTTTTGGAGTGAATCAGATTGGGAGATAGAGTCCCTGGGACTGGATGAATGATATGATACTGCTGAAGGAAAAGGATAAAGAGAAAATCCAGTTTAGGGGGGCTTGAAAAACTGGGCGATTAATAGAGCCACTGTCTAAGATGGGAAAGACAGGGAGAGGAACATGTTTGTGGGTAGAGAGCGATGAGTTTACTTCTAGCAGGTTAAGTGAGAGATTTTTAGTGGAAATGTCAAACGGCATCTGGAGTTAAGGATTCTGGGAAGGAACCAGGAGCTGGGGTTTGGATTTGGGAGTCGCTGGGACAGCCCTGGATGAGCTCATTTAGAGACAAAGTATAGGTGGAGAAGAGGGATCCAAAGTGAATCCGGAGCACACTACCTCTGAGTCAAACAGGAGGAGGACCCAGCAAAGGAATTGCAGAGGGAGGGGTCTGAAAGTAAGAGTGTGGTGTTCAGAGGCCTGGAGAAGGATGTGTTTCAAGAGGGAGGAAATAAGCAGCCCACTGTGCTGAAAGTGATTAAGGGAAGGGGAGAGAAATGATCAGTGGCTCAGCAACCTAGAGAACCTTGCAGACCATTTAAGGCACAGGTTTGGAGTGGTGGTGCAGCTGGAAGCCTGGATGGAATGATTTGGAATGAGGTGGGGGTTCACAGTAACTTTTGAGAAGTTTTGGTCTAACCAGGAGCACAGTAAAAGAAGAGTCTTTAAATAGAAGAGATGACAAAAAAGGTCTGTGTGCCGGTGGGAATGATAAAGTAGAAAGGGGAAGATTGCATATGAGGGAAGGAATGGGGTAAGGGAAGGAGGGAAGCCTTGAGAGGGCTCAGGTGGTGGAATCCAAGGCACAGGGGTGGGGGCCTGGCTTTTGAGAGGAACCAGAACACCCTCCATGGTCCATGAGGCGGGGCAGAGTATGGGCACGAAGCAGACAATTTGGTAGATTTGGTGGTGGGAATACAAGGCAGTTCCTGTCTGGTGGCTTCTCATTGTCTATGGACGCTGAGGCAAGGATGTCAGTTGAGAATGAAGGTGCTAGGTGGTGGTGGGTAGTGTATGATGCTCGAACAGAGAAAAATAGGAAATAGTCATTTTGAAGAATCAGAAAAGAAACATATAAAGAACTGGAGCAGGATTTAAGGGCAGTGGTATGTGCTTATTTGACATACGTGGTGGGCATGAGGTGGCAGAAGAAAGAAGCTCTCCAGAGTCTTGAAAGGTCTTCTAGCTCAGAAACAGATCCGGGCCCAGCAACCTGGCAAGCAGGAAGCATCAGTGAATTCAGCTATGAAGAGGTCAGGATATTAGTGTGGGCATACTTGGGGGAACTCAGTAGGATTTTGGTCCTGATTATATTTGGGAGTGGGGTGTGAGAGAGAAGAGAGAATTAAAATTCACTTAGGGATTTTGTGTATGGGCTCCTGGAGTGACGGTGTCCTCTTCAGAATGTGATATGTTCCGTCTCAGGCAATTGACTGTTTTGGGGGCCTCAATTTTCTCATTTGTAAACTGGTTAAAATAATCCTAGCCCTTAATTTCTCATTGCATTTTGGGAATTTTGAAATGAAATAACATCAGGGCCAGGGTTTAGAAAGCTGCCAGGCACTATGCACTTGTTATCCTGGTCCCAAAACTAAAATGGGAACCCAGGTTTTTGTGGCTTTGCCTTGTCATCAGGCCTGTGTTGAATGCTGACCCGGCACCCTCAGCATGCAGACGACTTAAATGCAGGCACTGCTCTGGTCCAGTCCTTTTTCTCATGAGCCTTCTCAGTCTGAAGTGGAACCCATCTATGAACAAGGCAAAAGGCTGGTTTGCTTCAGTGTATTCCTTTTTTGAAAGTTAGGTACATTTAAATTTTTTTGGTTTTGTTTTAAGAAAGCCTCTTCTTGGAGGATTAATTTGGCCGAAAGCATACGTCCTGCTATCTGATTGCACCCCTCAAAGCAATGGTGCTTCGAAGGTACCTGTGGTTTGTAAAGGAGAATTTAACAGGCTTGGGGAAAGGGTCTGTACCTCTTGAACTAGGGAGGTTTCAAAATGAGTCTGGGCCTAAAAGGCTCCATAGAGGCCAGCAGAGGGACAGACAGCAGCTCAGAGGGAAGGGACAGAGCAGCTTTAATGTGCTAATTAGGGGAAGCCCAGATGCCAGCGGGATCAGAGGAGCTCTTTGTGACACTGGGTTCCCCGGGATGGCTGGAGTCTCTGTCCCTATCTGTATCCTGCTATTGGCAGGAGAAACACTGTGCTCTCAGAGAGGAGCCCTTCCCTTAACAGATAGCCTCATAGACCACTCTGAGTGCTGGTGGGCGGTTAGGGGCTGCGGAAAATCCCAGGCTGGGGTGACTGCTTGAATAGGAAAGCAGTGAGGTGGGGGGAGGTGTGTGTGAGAAAGACAAAGGATAGGAAGGGGAGATCTGTTTTGGAGTGTGTGTGTAGTCAGAGAAAACGAGGAAGGACATTTTCAACTCTACAAAATTAACTGTCCCTCCAGTACTGCCAAGTTTGGTGAGTGGTGTTCAAGTGAATCTAAAAAGAGGTGATCTATCCTTGAAAAGAGTGTAAGTGTGTTTTTAGCTAGTCACAGAGTAAGTCTGAACCATCCCCCAAACCCAGCTAAACAAAACTGCCATCATCCAGTGAGTATTGGAGTCACATTCACATTCTGGTTCTTTTATTCAGTGACCACTCCCGAATCACTAGTGGGGAGAGGTTAGGAGTACCCGTGTGGTTGGAAGCAAGGTTGAGGAATCTGTCTGGAAGATGAATCTGTGTAGCAAGAACACAGTATTTACAAAGATTGTGTGTCTACTTGTACTGACCTCGTCTACTGGTGGACAGATTGGGTAACAAAAGCTCCCCCTGCCCCCAGCACCCCTTAAAGTTGCTTCTAGATTTCATCTTAACATCTGTGGTCTTTACTGTCTCTGGAAATATGAGCTTTCAGGTAAGCAGCTAAATGAAGATGATCAACCCATGGTATCTTGGGTCTTTTCTTTGTTTCCTACTTTTTCTTTCTGAATCTTTCTGGGGATATATAAATATTTAAAATAATACTCCTTTACAATGCTGGTGTTAGGAGGGCCAATCTCCTTTGCAGTCAAAATTCCATGTATAATTTTTGACTCCCTAGAACTTAATTACCAGAAGCCTTGCCAATAATATGTATTACATACTGTATCCTTACAATAAAGTAAGCCAGAGAAAAGAATGTTTTTTCAAATTGCTGTAGATCTCCAAAATATTGTCCAACATATTTTTGAAAAAAATTTGCATATAAGTCAACCCATACAGTTAAAATCTGTGTTGTTTGAGGGTCAACTGTGCATATATACTATTTCCCAAGTAAGGTATATTAGATATTATCTGTAATGAATCTTTGTCTATCCATTTATCTGTCTCTGTCTTGCTCTGTTTCTTTCACTCTCTCTCTTTCTCTTTCACCCACACACATACAAACTGATAGGTAGAGGATAGTTTTGCATTTGGAATATTTTGTCTTCCTTATTTGAAGATAGCCCTCAAATATCCTTACTATGCTTTTTTGGCTCAGAGTTTGTTCAAAAAGAATTTTTTTAATATATCTTATTTTGGAACCACATTGATTTGGTATCATCTGAGAAAATAAAAATGTTCAGTATGGAAATTATGAGCTAGCTATAGCTGAAAGTGTGAATGCACCTCCAGAACAGGCACCCCATAAGGATTTCCCCCACTGTTTCCCTGAGTTACATATGGTTTCATTACAACTTCAAATCCAGGTGATAATGAGTCCAGTGACTTGACTTTAAAAATTTACCTTTTTTACCTACTCTGATTCCAACAATTTATGTGATTTTAGTTCTTTTCAGGTGAAATTCATGTTTTTTTTCTCTTAAAACCTCCTTTTCTTGATGCTTCATTTATTTACTACTAATATAATACATACATTTTGGATTGAGCTTCCTTAGTGAAAGCTGGGTGCTCTTAAGTCTAAAGAAGTTTAGGCAATGAGGTTCTTGCTTGCCCTGGTTTAGAGAGTTGGTCATTTGCAACTATAATGCTGATAAATGGACTCATTTGCGCCCAATTCAGAGAGACCATAATAAGTATCTCCCTAGTCCCAAAGTTAATTGCAACCTGAGAGTATGCCTTTGACTATGATAGAAGAAAAGCACCATTTAGAGCATTTATAGCAATGGGTGTCAGATTGCTCATTTTTGAAAGCAGTTTGTCAAAGAAAATGGTGATTATGAAAAGCATGCCCATGGGATTGTGTGTAGAGCAGATGGTGTACCGGGACCCAGTTTGTTGGGCTATGTTTTGGTGAATTGAGATACAACAACAAAAAATTTCTGTGTAAATTGTCATCTTCTGTTTTCCTTTGTCATAGTTAGAAAGCAGTCCATTGGATTTAGGAACTTGAAGACTCTCTTCCTTTTTAATTACAACTGGAGAAGCAGCCAGAGGAGCCTGAGTCTATAATGCATTCTTTTTCTAAAAAGAGATTCTCACAGCCTGATATATTCCACTACAAACTTCCAAATGATGGTTGGAGAAGATAAGACATGAACAAGAAAGAAAGGAATTTTAAAGTGAAATACATAAGGAAATGGAATGCTGGGGAGTGGGGTGAAGGGAAGCCTTGCAGAGAACTAGCCTTGTTTTTTTAGTATTGCTCTGCTGTCTTAACCATTAAAGTAATTGACTTTGTAAGGCACAGAATGTTGATTTCTGACCACTCTTAGGGATATGCTGGCAATTGAAGAAAGAAAAAAATGTCACAGAAAGCATGTGACATGTTAATGAATCAAAGATACCCTTGTTGCATGTCAAAATTCCCATTTTGGTGAATTATTAACTTTCTGTGTGAGAATGGTTTGAACTTAAGAAAACTGTTATATAGAAGGTTAGTCTGCAAGACATTGTAACTCTTCATTTAGAACCCAAAGGCACTTATGTACCAGTAAACCTTCCTGATATCAAACCTTCAACTCCCAAGTCTGGGTTGGATCCCCCATTCCATGTGCAGGCTGTTTTCTATTGTTCATACTTCACACTATTTACTTGTCTGAATTCTTCCAATGGGTTATAAGTCCACATGGGTGTTTTCTACCCAGCATCTTACATAGATTCTGGCATAAAGTAAGTGCTCAATAAATATGTGTTGAGTGGAGGGGCAATGATCTGCTGGAAGCCCCTTCAAAAGAGAAATTAGTTTCAGTAAGTTGATGTTGTCTGATTTTATTTTCTCAAATAATATATGTGATAGTGCCTGTCACTGGAAGCTTGGTGAGTGGTGTTCAAGTGGATCTAAAAAGAGGTGATCTATCCTTGAAAAGAGTGCAAATGTGTTTTTAGCTAGTCACAGAGTAAGTCTGAACCATTCCCAAAACCCAGCTAAA
The DNA here is from genome assembly GCF_040802235.1 of Manis javanica. Taxonomy (NCBI): domain Eukaryota; kingdom Metazoa; phylum Chordata; class Mammalia; order Pholidota; family Manidae; genus Manis; species Manis javanica. The sequence continues at coordinate 38,224,933 of NC_133168.1, forward strand.
CAAAACTGCCATCATCCAGTGAGTGCTGGAGTCACATTCACGTTCTGGTTCTTTTATTCAGTGACCACGCCCAAATCATTAGTGGGGAGAGCTTAGGAGCACCCTTGAACATAACAGATGTTGGTAATACTTGTTTAATGAATTAACAGTGTACTTATTGTGGGGAAGGAAAGGTAAAAGGGTTATTTCATAGTTAGAAGTCCTAGTGTCAATGAATTTTAGTTTGTTTTTAGAAAAATTGATCTATGGAGAGGTAGCGGATATAGGAAAGTATAGGAAGATAATTTGGATGGTGCCCGAGTTAGAGAAATACTGTGCTGCCTAAGTTCTACTCATACTTTGAAATTCAACATGTGTTTCTCTCAGTCCTCTTTTCCAAGTTTTCAATTCTGTCTGCTAAGAAATTTCCCATAGAATATCAACTAAGGAAATGAAAATGGAATTCATTTAAGCTCACTGTAGGCAGCAGAGGTGTAGAACAGGGCTGGACTGCATTAGCAGCTTAGTGCTCTGACCTTGGGGACCTCACAAGTTATTGTGAGGACTTAAAGACTCTATATATCTATACAACTATCTATCTCACTTAGAACAATATCTGACATGTACAAAGTCCTGTTCACACTTGTGTTGCTGTTATGATTTATCATCACTGGCAGGTAAAAAGTCCAGGAAAAAACAGGGAAAAGGAAACCAATTGCCAAGAAAACTGCATGAAAGTAGAGCTCACATTTGGCTTCTTTAGTGTTTTCTGCCAAGTGCCCAGCGTAGCCCTTGAACATAACAGATGTTGGTAATACTTATTTAATTAATTAACAGTGTACTTATTGTGGGGAAGGAAAGGTAAAAGGGTTATTTCGTAGTTAGAAGTCCTAGTTCCAAATAAACAAAGAGGAGGTAGAACCACATTTTTTGTTGCTATTCATCAATATTTTCCTAAATAATTTCTACCAGTTAGAAATTAATTTGACTTAAATTTCTTCTTTAAATACATTACCCTGGAAAAATTAAGCAAAATTAGATTTATCTCCTTTGAATGCCTGCTGCAAGGAAAACATAGTTCAAAGTGCAGTTTGGACATGCAAACACATGCAAGGTTAGGTCTCTGCTCTCAAGTATATTTTAATTTAGCTAATCAGTTACTATTTCAGTCAATCAATTTGACTATTTTCCTCCTAAGAGCAAAGTCAGTCACAGGGAAGGATGGGAGCATTGCTTGAAGGTATCTTTGGAGCATGGGACATTGGACATCAGAGCAAGTCTTGTTGAATTTTTACAGTAGGGGAGATTGTATCAATAGAAAACTGTAAGCATTTTGGGTTAGAGGAGAACACACAGTGTAGGAAAGCACCAGAGATAAAACTTCACTGTCTTTGAATTTTGTCCATGACTGTCCACTAGTGGGATCAGGCATCATCTCACCAGAAGATTTGCAGAGGCATACCGGTCAATAAATGTTTGAGAATATATCTGTACAACAGCTATGAGAATTTTAACAAGTCATTTGAAATACGTGGTCACTAAATCCCTGTCCAGCTCTTATGGTATGTGGTTATACATGACAATAAAGCCCGGACACCTGACAAATCAAATGAGGTTTAATCGAAAGCATGTGTATAGACTTTCACCTTCATGTGTCTTTATTCTTTATTCTTCATTCCTCAGAGCGAAATGACAGCCCAGTCATCTCAGCAGTAGTTCATAGATGCTTCTGTCCTGGGGGCAAACAGCCCATGCTAAGAGTTTGGATGTTAAACATCCCTTGTGCTAGATTAGAGCTCCAACCTATAAATATTAGATACCTCAATATATTTTGGTAAACCCTGCAAAGATGGACTCAGGATAACTTGAAAACTTATCTGCACTGGACTAGAATGGAAATTTGCATACATATTTTTTGTGAAAGTGTCAGTTACTCTGGTTGGCTTTTACCCTCCTGTTCCAGAACACACAAATGTGACATGTTGAGCAGGACAGTGCCAGAGAGTTGCCGACTATAAGAGCCTTTCTTTTCCTCTGTCCAGCCTTTGTTACCTCACTAAGGCAGGATGTTTTATACAATATGCAGTGATGGAAACTTCTGCTTTACGATATTATCAAAGATCCACTTACATAAAAAGAATAGTGAAGTCATCTGTCTTACATTCTTGATATCATTTGTATTTCCTCTGTGCGGGTTGAGTGAAGCAGTTTCTATAACTGCTGTAAGCAGTAAGCCTGTAAATGTTAAAGTGCTAACTCAACATAAGCGTGTCTGTAGATGATTAACTTGAAGGAAAGCTGGCATCAGCAAGAAGAAATGCAGCCATACATTCAAAAGGAATATGGAGTATTTACATGTTACATTTACATGTGACATCATCATTGCAAATAGAGAAAAATGTAATTGTATTAGGTGGAAATAAGTATATCTTTTTCTTCTACTCATGGCATTGAAGATTTTGCCCTCCAAACTCTCCTGCTGGTTGCCTCACTAGTGCTTCCATTTTGTCTCAGATGGTTCATATAAGCCGATTAGTTCTGGGCATTCTTCTGGACTTGAGAGCCCACAGATTGATGTTAGTCTTAGGGTGGGCACAAGTCCCAGGTTGGCCCAATTAGACTGAAGGGAAAGATTTAATGATTGATGGTAGGAGAAGAGATTTCTCTTTCTCTGTTGGATTTAATCCAGCCAACAGCCATCTTGTAACTCGCTGTTGTTGTCAGTCACCTTATGACTGTGAAGGAAACCAGCCTTTGGGGTGTCACTGATGCTGAGGACAGCAGAGAGAAGACAATATTGAAGATATCAGAGAAGATACAAGAAGAATAGGGATAATTCTTAAAGATAATATTGAGCAGCTTACTGTCATTCCACGCGCTTGGAGCTTGCTCTGTCACTGGACTTTCACTGTATCGGGTAATAAATATCCTGTTTAGGCCAGGTTAAATTGGGATTTGTTTTCCTTGTGGCCAAGAGCGTCCTAACTGATACACATATTTCTCTTACTTTGTTCAGAAACTGATGATCTTCTGTGGATACTAGCCAGGGCCTTTTCATCTCTTTTAGTCTAGACATGTTTGCCAATGAAGAGCAGAGGCAGATTTGCTCCATTCTGTGGGATGCAGGATTGATTTCCCAGGATATGGTTGCACAGAGAGCAGAAGGAATCGGCTCTTGTGACTGGTAGGTATCATAGATATCCACACCATTCTGTGACACTTTGATGATCCCAAACTGGTCTGGGTTAGATAAATATATTGAGGAGATTGGAGTGGTTGGTGATAGACTCTCCGTGTAATCAGTTTATTTATTTGTTTGATAAGCATTTATTTTGAGCTGGCTTTGTTCCAGCCTGGAAGTAGGCACTGGGTGTATGAAAGATCTCACAGACTATAGTGTAGAACCATAGATATAAGCTATTGGTGAAGGCAGCTGAGCATGTGATAGCTAAGATGACAACTGGGGAATGAGGAGGACTTAAAAAGAAGAGCGAGAGAGAGAGTGTGTGTGTGTGGTAGGGGTTTATAGGGAATGGTGTTTTCAACAGGGGAAAAAACACCTCAGAAGACTGTGAGAGGATAAAAGCATAGTGCTTTCTGGAAACTGAAATCATTCAGATGGCTACAGCTATGTGTGACAGGGAGAGAGATGTTAGAGGCTGGAGGAATAGGTAGAAGCCAGATCATGCAGGGCTTTGGAATTTTGTTAAGTTGGGTGTGCTTTTTCTTAAAAGCACTGTGCAATATCGGAGACTCAAAGTAGAAGAATAACGTGACCAATTTACATTTCATAAGCCCTGGCTGCCTGCAGAATAAACAGTTACTTTGATGCAGCAAGGAGCCCAGCTAGAAGACAGTGCAGAATTTTAATTGTAATTGCTATTTAGAGAAAGGTGAATCAGGTTTAATGGTGGTAGCATTTGATTTTATTTGGTATAACAATTGCATGACCTCAGGTAAGTTCCCTAAACTAGAGTTTGGTTTTCATCATCTGTGAAATTACAGTAACACTACCTCATAGCGTCATTGAGGAGGATTAAATTAGGTAATATATTTATAGCTGTTGGCACCATGCCTGACACATGTCAGCCACTATAATTATTAATATTTAGCTGAATAAATATGTAAGGAAGTGGTCCAACATGGAGGCAGAGGAAGGCCTTTCTATCTGAGTTCCTTTGTAGTCTGGGAGTTGAGAGTCACATGAAAATCATGACTATGGTGTTATCATATTTTCTTTGGAATCAGAACTTGTATTTATTACATAGACAGCTAATTTTCAATAATCCTTGCTCCCAGAAGAAGTAGAAGTCAAGGCAAAAAATATTACATATAAGGTGTGCTTCTTTTGGCTAAGGGGGAAGAGGGTGAAGGGTGTTGAGCTCACAAGTCAGAGAGAGGAGCCTTGGGCTGGCCAGTGCTGGGAACAAGGGCTTCCAAAGACCTGTGGCTTCTCGGCAGTGACAGCATTCTGCAGAGACAAGCTTTGAAGCTCTGGATGAAAGCAGGTGTATATCTTTAAGGATGGGGTTTTTGTCTGTTTTTTTTCTTTTTAATTATGTAAAACAGTTGTCAAATAGTAGATACTGATTTTAACAAATATTTGCTAAATGAATAAGTGGTAATGAGTAGAATGTGCTGCCACTGAGCTTTGAGTTCTGGGGTCAGAATTTCTGCCTGAGGCTTAGATAGGCACATGCAGGTTGGGTTCCCTCCATCTATGCTCTGCAAAGCAGCCTCGTGTTTTGTATTGCAGTTATTAGAGGAGCTAATCAATGGCTGATGAACTGTTTCGTGGAGATAGATTTCTCCAGCCAAAGTTTGAAAGAAAAGAATGGATTCCTCCCTTCGGCTATGTAAGCAGCTATTTTTAGTCAGCAGTGCTGTAGCTTTTGTGAGGCATTTGGTGTGGGGTTTCCTTTTGCTCCCAGTTCATCCCTGTGTAACTTTCATCCATTCCATTCCAGAAGCATGCTGCTTTGTGAGTTGAGGGTTTTCTGAGTAGTAAAGGGGATTGTGAGAAAGAATAATCAAGAAAAAACATATGAAATGCTTAGCACAGAAGCTGGCCCCACACTAACTGGACAGTAAATAAGATAGAAGAGAGAAGTGCCATTCACAGATCACGGGTGGGGGAAGGAGATGGCAGGTAGACACTGCTTCTTCTGAGCATGGAGGAACTTTCTGCATCACTGGAGAAAATACATTACATTTAGCTTTCTCAGTCTGAATCAATTCCTGTTCTCAAAGCCTTGGCTTGTAATTTAAGGTGTCAGTACTTATTAGTTAGGAAGAGACCAATCAGCTTTCTCTTTGTATTGCTTAAAAACAAACACATCCCCTCCAAATCAGTTGGTGAAAACACAATGACTTAATGCTTTGAAAAATTGGTCCTTAGGAAAACAGTATGATACACATTTTTGAGATGAGAGCTGGGCCTCCAGAACGGTTATTTCCTATGATAAATTTCTAACCATACATTACATTTGTGCCAGAGATTGATAAAGTAAGTGTAAGCCACGGATAGCAGTTTGTTCTGTGTCCATATAGTTCACTGTGAGATGCCATCCTTAGGTCTTTGATGAAGACAGCCTGGAAATCTTGCTTCTTGGAGAACAGTTGTGGAAGTCAATCAGATGCACTAATGGCTTGCTTTAGCAAGTTACAGGTCATTGGCGATTATGGATGGTGTTGTGACCAGTACTGCCAAGGGGCTGGGGAACAGCTAAACAGTCATGGTGATTATATTAGTCAGGATTCTCCAGAGAAACAGGCCAGTAGGATATATATATCTATCTGCAATTCCAGAAAATGGTTTTGGCCTTGAATTATATACTTATTGCTGGCCTAAGTCCTAGGTTCAAAATATGCAGCTTAACAGTTGGTACTGCCTAGGTCTTAGGTCTAATTCCAGGTCGGAAGGCTTGGGGGTGTGGGAACCTTGGCCCCACCACTCTCAGGCCTCCCTCCACTGACGGTTCCCAATTTACATTTTCCCAGTGGTAGAAGTTCCTTGAAGACATATTGTGGGAACACTGTGTTTAGTGCCTTGGCCTGTTTGAAAGGAAAGCAAGCCCTAAACTTTAAAATTTAAATATGGGAGTTTTAATTTTTTTCCTCTTATTCAAAGCACAGGACCTAAGCAAACTTCTTTTCTAAGCTTTAAGGCTAAATGAGGTCCTCAGTAGGTATCTAAACATCAAAGGCTGTCTTAGAGAAGGGAATAGTATAACTTAATGCTCCTATCCCTTCTTCCTTCCTACCTGTAGACCACAGACTACCTTGAAATATGGTTGTTTGTATTCCAATCTTATCTTCCTTGACTGTGAGCTGTTAGGCGGCAGGGCCCAATCTCATTTCTTTTAGTAACTCCCCACAGTTCCCAGCACAGACTTCTGCCGCAGTGGGCACTCAGTCAGTTCTTTTGAGCAAGTGAGTGAATCTGAGTCATTATGGGGTAAAATACTCCATTGTGTGCCGCTCTCTGAGAGTTCTCTAGGGTAAAAATTTGAAGGGCCCTAGCATAGAACGGGGGTTAAGGGTGCTGGTCTGGGTCAGATGCCTAGGTTTGAATCCTTTATCCTGGCCTTTTCTAAACCTGCATACCCTCATCTATCAAGTGGAGATTATAATAGTATTTACCCCACAGAGATTGTAAGAGGATCTATTGCAAGCACCTAGCCCACTGTTAGTATTCAGTAAACATTAGCTTGTTTTAATTATTGTTGTTATTTAGTTGTTTTTGATGCTAGAAGGTTACCAGGCCTAGCTTGAACCTGGCAAACATTTGATGTGTTATGCTCATAACTAGGCCTCTATCACATACCAGAACTTAGGTCTATTTTTGCTTGCATTGTAAAAGTAAAGAGACATCTTTTAAAAACGTTTATTCTTTTCCATTTTATTAAAACAATACTAGTATATATCCTAACAAAGCTCTTTGAAAAACAAACACAAACGAAAACAGAACTAGTGTACAGGTGTTGTTTTCAAAGGATCCCAGTCTCAGGAATTTAACATGATAAAGCTGGTTCATCGTGGTGATCCCAGAAGACATCCTTCTTCAAGCTGCCAGATCTATGTTCATGAGGAACATGGTCCATTTCTTTCTAAACTAATGGTCAACTAATGTCTTAAAGCTTATCACGTGCATTCTCTTGTGGTTCAGTCACTTCCTGGCACAATATTTGATAATCTTTACATCCCAAATGTGTCCTTGTCAGCTAGAGGGGTTTTTCACTTTGCAGGTAGATGTAATGGATTGTGATTGAGGGGAAGGGAAGGTGGAGTATGCCTAGGTTTTTCTGGAGTTCTCTCTGTGTTTCCACAGTGCAGAAGATGAGAATTGCTGGTAGAGGTCCTTAGCCTTGCTACGTACAGTATAGACAAAGGAACTACTAAAGTGGTCATCTGCTTAATTGTGGCTGTTGGTTTCTGAGAAAGTATAAAGAGGTGTCTCCAGATCGAGGTGGGAAAATGCCCTTATTATTTTTTTTACTGTTGTTGTTTAATACATTTTCAACTTTTTTCAACCATTATTATTATCTCTGTTTCACAGAGAAGGAAACCAAAGCATAGAAAATTTAAGATAACAGAACAAGTAGCCAAGCTGAGATTTGAATTTAGTTGACTTCAGAGTCTATTATCTTAATCATCACATTATAGCTACAAAGATGGCAAATAATAACACCTTTTAAAGCCTCTTGTGTTCTTTACCCAGGTAAATTAACTTTCTATACTCAAATCCAAGATGAAAAAGCAAAATGAATCAAATCTCAGAGACTGAGGCTTTTGTTCTGGCAAGACCAAAGACATTCAAATCTTTCATTGCTAACAACTTACTTTGTGGTATAACTTAGTGTGAACTGTGCCTTTTCAAGGGCGAGATAAAATTTGCGGGAAAGGAAAAGATCAGGTGGGACTTTGAGAACTTGGAGTGACTTGAGGTCAGGCTGTATTTTCCTTTGTGAAACATGAACTTTAGGAGTCTCTTCTGATCCTATTGGGCAGAGTTTCTTGGGGGCCAAGCCGGCAGTTTACCCCTGGCTTGTCCCCTGCACTTCCCGATCTAGCCTTCCTGCTGGGCTTCCCAGAAGGTGCTGCTCAGAAAGCTAGTGGCACCAAAACCAATTTATTACGATTTAACTAAGCTGTAAGGGCAAGCTGAGACCTTGTTTGAATTCTGCTTTTTGTTCTTCATAACTAGGATTGCACAGATTTCTACTGATGCTTGTGAAATGAGTATGATGCATATTGAGATATATTACAGATGGGGATACAGTACTTATTTCTTAATGATAATTCCTTTCTTCTACTTTGTATTCCTTATAATGCCCCTTCTACATGCATATATTGTTAGGCATTATAAACCTTGTGTATTTGTATCTTAAATCATTTCTTGGTGCATACTGGTCAGTATTTAGATTCCTCCTGTTTTCCTCCTTCCAACAAAAGCAAGCCCTGTGGAGCACCCCAAATTGTGTTGTTTTAAAGTAACAAATTGTCTTTAAAACAACATCACATTTAAGAGACTCATTTTTTAAGCATGTATGTTTTTTTTAAAGAAGGTACACCTCACCCGTCATATTTCTGAGTAAGCGTAGATGTCTTGTGATGTAGTAGTTCCCATAGTAACTTTCACCTCCCAAAAAGAATAGTGAAGAATAAAAATCCATGTAAATTACCCATAACACTAGTTAGAACTGCCCCTGGATACCTTGGTTTATAAGGAATTTCAGAACAATAAGAAAAAAAGGATATTTTCCTCTTCTTTTCTTTCATGGCAAGAGGGACAGAGAAAGCTGCTTTTGTGCTCTGATGGCCCGGCACTGTCTTCCCTCTGGCAAGTGCCAGAGGTTGCTGGCAGTAAAGGCAGCCACTCCGGCTGATAGAGAGGTGTCTCCTGACAACAAATTGCAGAATACACTTAGGCATAGTGGGGGCACCACTTTATGAATATTCTGAATTCAGATTTCAAATTGCCTGTGCACTTTCTAGGACCCCGCGAGAACTTGGAGCTAGGTGCTCACTGCTTTGGCTGATGCTCTCCTGCTCGTCCTGACCTCGGTCTTCTTTAAGATTGAAGTGGAACTTACCACAATTTTTATTCACTATGAATAACAAGTGGAAATTATTTTGAAGGTTGACTCTTGATCAGGGATCTTCTGAGGCAGAGCAAAGCATTGTGCAGGAAAATTCGTGAACTACAGAAAAAGGAATGAGCAGCTAGAGGGTGATTTCTGAAATGTAAACTGTTGAGCAGTGCCATTTGCAACACAGGATAGGATTTGCCTTTTTACCTATTCCTTGTAAGTCAAAACCTGTAGTGTCCAATCCTTTTAAAGACAGTCTGTCTTTCAGAAGTGTGGTGTGTTTTGGTGTGGCTAGAGTACAGAGCCATTCTTGACTGAAAGGATCTCTTAGAGAAAGGCTAATGAAAACAGGTCAATATCATGGAGGTGTTTTTAGCTACGACAGGTCAAAGAATCATATTAAGAAGATATTTTTGGCAGTATTGGGGAGTTAAGTTTTGATAAGGGAATATCTGATCATTATTAAGGATACATCTTAAAATAGAATTAGTAGTCATAAAGGGAAGCCTCAATATTTGGAAAGTGAATTCTGGTCTCAATAAATGCAAAGTTGCTTTTGGTAGGACTTATTTTCCAGTTATGAAAGTTATTATTTTGTGACAGTATTTGGTTAAGATATAAATATCAAACACAAGAGTAAAACAAGCTATTTAATGATCTTATTAAAATGAAAATGACTCTAATGTTGTTGTATAAAACAAATATCAAAGTATGAAATTTTTTCATGTTTGACTCAACAATAAGATAAAGAATTCAATGTCACAGTGTATTCCTATAGAGCTTGCTGGCATGAAAACTCAGCTACTCTTAAGAGTACCAATTTTACACCAGGAAAGCCTACCACTCTTTTCCACTGGACAGATTTTACTCTCTGGCAAAAATCATGCCTTCTTACCTCCTTTCAGTACCCCTGGCATTAAACAAGTCTCAGTACAAGAAGAGGTTTCTTATTTTTTTCAGTATTTTGGTCAGCGTAAAACTTCTAACCATGAGATATGGCAAGACAAAGTAGCACAACTGGAGCCATAGAAAGAGAGGTAAATTCAAGGTCAAGTGTAATAACTGTAGTATTTCAGATCAAGGCCAACATAGATAGATTTTACTTCATCAGTGTGAATACTTATCTCTTACAGGAAAGTGTTACCTCTGCAGCTTAGTGATGCCCAAATAGACAGTTTCAATATATATCACTGCAAAGTTAGCCAGACCATTGTGACCTCTCTCCCTCACTCCTCAAAATTTTCTACTAACCATATCTCTAGTGGACATATTGCAACTGAGTTACAGGAACCAACCACTTAAAGAGCATCTACCAAGTGCTGGGTACTGTGCATCTCCTTTACTGTACAGCACCCTTGTGCAGATTATCAATTACCACATAGGGAGCCATTATCAACTCCATTTCACCAGCTGAGGAAACCGGGGTTAGAGAAGTTGCGTAAGCTACTCATACTCATGTGGACAATACTGTAGTTGGGATTCAAACCAAAGTCTGCTTTATTACTCTTAAAAGCCCTTGCTCTTTTTCTATCCAACAATATTCAAATGTTTTAGACAGTGGAATTACTCTTTTTGTCCTATATGAAACCTGCCTGAAAACACTGTGTAACCGTTAGAAGCGATGACCCAGTCACTCAGATAAAAAAAAGTCATCGTTATTTAGTGAGAGCACCCCACTGTTGGCAGAAGCCCTGAAGCTTCTCTTCAGAGCCATAGCACCTTGGAGGACCTGGGGAGACCACTGTCAGGGCAGACTGTGCACACATGCCTAGAATAGTGCTGTCTGAGAGGCTGGAGACTGCAACTTAGAAAATCCTTTGTTGCTTTGTGTATTAAAACAGGCTATTAAGTTAGGTCCATGTGAAATAATGTAGTGGAGCTTTTAACTAATCTCAAATGAAAATGGTTTCCATGGCCTTGTCTAAATATACAAAATGTAGGGAAATGAGGCTCTACAAGGTGCATGGATTTAATTTTTAATGTTTTCTGTCTGGCAATGGCTTTACATCTTGTGTCTCCTTTCTCAACTTGTCCTGTTTTGCCCCATGCCAGTCCTTCAGTGAGGTATAGTAACCTTCTAATTCAGGACAAGATCATAACTGCTTCAGTGTTAGTTACATTATAAATTTATAGAGGTGAAGTGGGTTGAGCACAAAAATAACAGTCAGGATTTCCAAGTGGCATTCCTAATTAGGCTCCTTATTGCTCCTAATTGGAAAAGTCACTTATTTAGGATTATGACTTTTTGCCTAAGGGGATACAGTTGCTCTCTCTAAATCTCTCTTTCCCAGCCTTCTTCTGAATCTGTTAAGCCCTGAGATTTCAAAGCTTTGTTTCCCCAGAGAAGGGCCATGCTTACTTCCCAGGGGTGACTCTGGTCAGTAGATTCCAGGAGATACCCACAACAGGATTCAGCAAGGACTTCTGTTTTTCCTTTGATCTTTTTCTGTTTCTCAAGGCTTTCCCTCTCTCCCCCTCTCATTGGGCCTATACTACTTTTGCAGTTACATTTGAAAAAATGTAAGTGGTGATCAAAGAAGTCTGAAAAACTTAGATGTCTGTCTACACAATTATTTGGAAAACATTTACTCAATAACGATCAAGTTGTGGCCCATGTTCTCCTCATGAATTTATTTATTTTTTGCTGAAGTACATTCATAATTCTTTTGGAGTAGATGAATGAATAATAAACTTTCAAAGTCCTTGCATTAAAAAAATATTTTTCCCCCTTGAATATTAATTTGGCTGATTCCAGGTTTCATCCTCAGATTTATTTTCTATCAAACTTTGAAAATATTGTCCCATTTTCTTTTAGCATCTAGTGTTGCTCTTGATTATTCTGAGGTTAAAATTAGTCTTGTCCCTTTGCAGGAAACCTAGTTTTCTCTCTAGAAGCTTTTAGGATCTTCTCTTTATTCTTGATGTTGAAGTTTTACCACAGTATTTCCTCATTTTAAATTTCTTTCTGCTAAGCATGTGATAGGTTCTGTCCATTTGAAGACAGCCTTTCTTTCATTTTGAGAAATGTTTTCCGTTTTCTGCTTTCTTTGGTTTGAATTTCTACTAGGTAGATGTTAGAACTTTTTTTTTATATGTCTCACAATCCTAAACTTCTCTCATCTTCTTTGAATTTTTATTATTATTATTTTTTCCCTTTGCAATGTCTTTGGGGGCATTTTTGGTTTGATCTAACTTGCTCATTCTAAAGTTAGTGTGTCCCTTTCGCTATTCAGTATATCTATTGATTTCAAAATTTCTACAATCATACCTTTATTTGCCAAGAATCTGAAATTATTACTTTTTTCTTAAGTCTAATATTATTCTTAGATGCAATAGCCTTTCTTATTCACATGAGGATATTCATTATACAGTCAATTTTCATTATTCACAGTAATTTTGCTTTTTAAAGTAAAAAATTAGCAAATACTGAATTAGTGAATATTGAACCATTGTTCCTAGGGGAAATGCAGGATCGGGTGCCTGTGAACTTCTGATCAAAACATTTTCATCAGCTGATCAATATGTTAAACTTTCATGTGTGGTTCTGTTGAAGACATCTTATTTAATATATACTGTTGGTTCATAAACATTGAACTTACAGCCAATAGCATTATAACTCATGCCTGAACTAAGCTTATGGAACACATGGATTTTCTTTGTAAAGCATATCATAGCCTTCTGGTACTGAGGAAGAGTGGAGAGCACTTTATTTCTGCACTTAGGGGCCATTTTAAATGGTGAAATCACCAAAAAAAAAAAAAAGCACAAAAATATGGGAGACATGGCACTACATATACCACCAAAAAGACATTTGTTTGCAGGACAAGAATTGAAACAAGAAGGTAGAACACCACCTTGTTTTCCTATTATTTGAATATCAGGTGACTCAGAAATCTCACTGCTGTATATACATCTGCGACTGACCTTGAAAGTGCCATGAGTATTGATTTTGGTGTTACAAATACATTTTAGTGAGTAAGTGAATTCCAATTATGGAATCCATAAATAATGAGGATCAACTATTCAGCTGACCTTTGAACGATGTGGGGGTTGGGCCGGTTGACACTCCATGTGTGACTTTTAGCCCCCTATAAACCTAACTACTGTTGTTTGCATACTGTTGATCGGAAGCCATATTAATAACATAAGTAGCCAGTTAACAAGTATTTTGTATGTTGTGTATATTACATGCTGTATTCTTATGATAAAGAAAGCTAAAGAAAAGAAAATGTTCCTTCAAATTGTTTCAAATCCCCCCAAAATTTCCAGTATACTTATTGAAAAAAATCTGCATGGCTGTGGACCCATGCTGTTCAAACCTATGTTTTCCAAGTGTACTCCTTTCAAAGTCACGTTCTGTTTGTTCTATTGGTACTATTAAGTTTAGATGTTTGTGGTTTTCTTTATTGAATTTGGTGCCCTCTCTCATGAGGATGGTTTTCTTGAACTATTTGGTAATTCTTCTGTGTGTTCATTTCTGTATTTGAGATTCCTTGCTTACGTATCTGTTAGCAGTGTTCCTGTTTAAGACAATCTGCCTTGTCTGTAGGGTGGGGACAGCTGGGCTGCCAGGAGTGATTTTCAGGTGCTCCCCTTCTACTAGGGGAACTCTCCATTCTTTCTGGGCTTTGATAATCCAAGTCCTTCTCCAGTCTACTATCCTCACATGCTGCCTGGGCCAGGGTTGGGCGCGCACCGCTGCTACTTCTGTTGGTGGAGGTTGTGGAAGGAGGAAGAGCTCAATTGCTCACCAGCTGACCACTGAGACCCTTTCCCAGGACTCCTTTCTGATACCTTGTCTGTCATCTCTGATTTCTGAGTGTCCCAGAGCTGCTCTCACCTTTGCAACTGATTTCTCCTCCATCTTGGTTATGGTTTCAATATGATTCTGTCAATCTTTCTTATTTCTGGAAATCGTCAAAATTTCTGTCCATCAGTTCCACCCATTCTTGTTTTCCAGCACTGTTGTGAATTTATTCTTTTTAAAACAGATTTTCTGGTATTTTAGGAGATTGAAGTGGGAGTAGATAGGCATAAAGGCCTAGTCTGTCATTTTGATATAATTCCATACTATGTTAATTAGAAAAAGATACAATTCTTTTAAAAAAACTTTGTGTTTTTCAAATGTTTCAGACAAAAATTGTCCCAATTCTGGATTTCAAGGAAGGATTTATATGGAACCCTTTATTGATGGCTTATGTAGGAACCTGTAAGAAAACATTAGTCAATTCTAACTTATTATTGTTACTCTTTTATTTATTATTGTATGGATTAATTTTAACCTCATATTTATTCAAGGATACTTTATTATTATATTTTTATATGAGTACCTTCTGTACTCTAACACATTCATATTATAACAGTGATGCAAGGCACTTTATGATTCATTATCTCATTTAATTCTCACAGAGGTCCTTTTAGGTGGTGGTTGTCATTTTCATTTTGAGGAAAAGAACACAGGTTCACTGACTTTAACCTCCCTGTGGGTTCCAAACAAGTAGTGGAGCTGGATTTGACCTATGAGCTCTCTGTCTCCAAGTTCATTAATAAATTGCACTGTTATGGAAGGAAGATTGGTGCTTGTTCTGCAACGTTAACTACTAGCTCTCGTGTGCTCATGTGCATAAAAATCAGGAACATGTGCAATGTATCATGAGAAATTGGATCTATATTGGAGGAACTGTGGTAAACATTTAGGCATATGCTATAGCTTTCTGTTATTAGATTCTTCTTCATGTTAGAATGAATAACTGTTTAAAAGTTCATCTTTCTAAAATCAAATTAATGATAAGTTGAGTGTCATTATCATGTCAAATTAAAAAATTCATGTCCAATTTAAGGCATAGCAATCAAACATATATTTAAAGGAAAATAATTCTGCTCTCCCCAGGGTTTTTCATTTAAATAAACAGATAATAAGTCAAGAAATACTGTACACAGCAGGCCTCTGGCTTAGAACAGCTCAAAAATTTTCCCAACATCTACATTGCATCTACACAGAGGAGTTAATGATTGAATTTAAGTTGGAAAATACTGCTGCTTTTATGTAAAGAGACAGTGAGTACATTGGGTAAAATCAAGAAGGTACCAATTTATAACTTCTCCATTTTGAGCTGTTCAGACTCAGAATGAACTGTAATTTAGGAGAGTTCCCTGAGAACATGGCCTGAACCATGGTCTCATGCTATGGCCTCTGCTGTCCTCACCCTGACCCAGTTGTGATGGATTTTATTGGAAAGAGAAGAGTTAGATCTCATGCACATACTTTGGAGACATAATTTCCTCTCTGTGGGTCATTGAACCATTTTTAGAGACCAGTTCAATTATGTATGACATAAAGTGGCATAAAAATAAAACAAGCCTATGGAAATCAGGCCTTGGGCAACAGGCCTAAAAGGAAACATAAAGGTACCATAACTTCCCTATTTCTTTACCCCCTTTTTTTGATGGGGTTAGGTAGAAGAGATAATTTTTGAACTCTAAAAGTTCTTACCTCTTCCAAATACTAGTTGCTAATCTGTTAGTCAAAGTCATCTGGGAAAACATTATATAGAAATAAATTTCACTGAAATTAAGTTGACTAGATTTGTTGTACAAGACTAGAAAAAAAATAGCCATCTCTCATGAACGTGATTAATAGTCCCACACTCAATCATGTTTACATTAGTAACTGTAAGGTTGAAGGCACTGGGGGAGGGGGGAGCACATAAATCTCATCATTCTAAATCTCAGCTTGTTCTGACAGAAGCTCCAAGCTTTTCTGGTAAACTCCTGAGTTGCCTCACATGCCTCAAACTCAGTCAGACTCCCTGCTGCTGGCCTCCTCTTCATTCTGACTGGAGCCTCCTGCCCTCAGCCTGCTCTGTAGCCCTGATTGGCATTTGGCTGATGGAGGAGCAGATGCTTGCTGAGTCATTGATGCTTCTGACAAACTTCAACCTGCGCCAGGTTGGCCAACACTTGGGACACAGGAAGGAGGACATTTTCTCCTCTTGACAATACTCCACTAAGAAGATTCCAGAATAAGGATTCTTAGCCTCAAACTGTGGCAGAGATTAGTGTGATGGCTTTACCTGGTTACACATAAATTTTTCTGTCAGATTTGTACATATCAGCAGGTAGCATTGCCTGAATGGATTTAATACTAACTTACTGAATGCTGCATGCATACTTGCATCCCAGCCCCCGACCTTTGACTTACTGTTAGACAGCCTTTTCCTTTAAGATGGATTTTCATTCACAGGCAGTCTCCACTGTCCTCCCTGCAGCCTGGTGTCATTCCTTTTACTTCCAAAATTCCACTAGATGTGCCAGTGTGTGCCTGATCTCTAAGCAGACACATGGCTCAAGTGTGTTTGCCCCCAAGAAGGCCTCTCAGCCGTAATGCAAATCAGTGGATGCAAATAGGTACTTCTGAGAATAAGTATCACTTAGCTCTATTTCCCAGACATATCTCCATTCCACTTCAGGCCAGCCAAGTACCACATGTAATTTTTGCATTTATTTCATTCCCCCAGGAGTTCTTCCTCTTGTATTTTTACATTTAAACAGCAAGTTATGGCTAAGGTTATGTGGGCAGTCTGGATGTTGATCTTCCACAACATGCAATTCATCTTTGAAATTTTCTGACACTCACTGAAAGTTACTCAAAAATTTTGGAGCCAATTGGAATCCAAAGTACTTTTGTCTTGACAGTTTTCCTGAGAAGTACTGCTTAGGATGGACCTAAAGTGTATAAACTCAGAAGTATAATAGGTAACCTGTTGTGGAGTTTGTGGAAGAGGAAAAAAGTAGTGGGGAGGTGATGTATTAAGTAACTAAAAGGTTGTGCTTATGTTTACATTATTTTCCTTTTCTACTTGTAAATTAGGAGAATTCACCTTTTAAATTAGTTTGGAGGGGAAGGACCAAGAAAGCTGAATGGGTACAGGTCGTAGTCTCAGTGTGGCCTTGGAGGGACACAGGGACAGAGGGACATGAGACACCTATGCTCTCCTGAAGGTAGGTGTCTCAGGTCTCACAGCCACATGGTCCAGCCATGCATGAAAGAGAGAATGAGCGTGTACCTTCTCAGCTGTCTTCAGGCCAGCCCAGGAGCACATAGTGGGTGATCTTTTACATCAGCCTTTGCCTGCATTCTGCTGATTGAAAAGCCCTTGATAGTAATTAGCCATGGCAATTTAACTATGTACAATGAGCAATAGCATGGAGGAAGTATACAAGGAAATCATTTTTCATTTCAAAATGAGTGTGGTAGGGGGAGAGAAATTTATAAGGATGAATAGCTATTTGCAAAGCCCATTGCTTTTGATTTCTTATAAATCAATTTGTTGAATACCCAGAGGGACAAGAAAAGTGATGGAGCCTCTATTAACCATCAGGAAAAGGCACTAGGCACTTTCTGTGGAATGTTGGTGAAGGATGGAGTTTTCTTTTATCTTTGAGGATCATCTTGGACACTTCATCTATACTAATACTGTCTCTATTTATTGCCTTTCTGCTTTTTTAGATTATGTCTTAACATCTTAAACTTTTCATGGAAATACAGTAAAGGCAACTTGCATTTGTCGTCCGGCCTGAAAGCAGCCATCACATTTGATCCCTGGTTATAGTTTCTGTCCTTCAGTGTTTTAAGACTTGGTGGCACATGTTGGCTATGCTGTTTATATTTGGCTTTAAGAATCTAGACATATATTTCTGATTTATGAATTCCATATTTGAGAGTTTCCTAAAGCAAAATGAAAGCTCCAGTACCTTTTGAGAAAATTTGTATTAAGAATCAATTATTTTTAGCCTTTTATGCGTTAGATAAGAAAACATTGGAGAGACTCTGCTTTTTGAAAAGATTCAGAAGCACATTAGTCTCACCACATTGTTTACATTCAAGGTAAAGCCCTGTTTTATTCTTCTATTTCTATGATCAAGGCAAGAAAGTTTACAGAATAGGGGTAACATCCTTGATGAGACTCTAAAGTCAAAACCAATTAATAGCAGTAGTAAAACCAATAACAACCCTTCAATTAAACTAAGACCCATAGAAATGTCAAGGGCAGCTCATCTTGTGAGATGCCTACTTTCCTTTAAGCCTATGCTCTCCTGAAGGTAGGTGTCTCAGGTCTTTTCATTCTTTTGTTTCATTCTGACTTCCATTCTTTCCTTTCATACAATATTCTATTTGCCTTTAGAAATTATTGATTTGATTGCCAATAATGCAGTAGATTAGCTTTCATTCAGAAACAAATTCATTCCATGGAGTGAGTGGTTCAAGTATCACTGAAGATTTGAACTTATATTTAAACAGCCATATATATTTAATCCAATTTCTTGTTCACTTGAGGCTTTTCTGGATGAAAACAGACTTTTGTTTTTCATCTGGGATCCTCCATGCATATCTGGAAAACACTCATAAAAGTAACATAACTCACTAGTAATTGTTGATCACCTGGGAATTAGCTAAGCAGGAGGAGAATGAAGTGCAGAAAGGCCAAAACGTGTGTTTTATACAAATTATTGTTCAGTTCTCTCAACAACACTTTGAAATATCAGATCTTTTTATAGACATTCGTATTTACTAACAGTGCTTGGTCACTTGTTTTAAGATTATACAGCTAAGGCGTAACGTGGTGAAGAATTGAACTCAAGCCTCACTGACAACACTCTTGCTCTCATTGTTATGGGACTTGGACCTAATTCTATTGTTGTTACAGAATATGAGTATGTAATATGAATTATATAAGCACTATGAGCTTGGATATTGGAAACATCCAGGAAAGAGGAAGAGGGAGGACTATTTTTTTATGTGTGGTTAAGAGATCAAAACCAGTTTGGTATAGAATGTTTTGACCCTGAGGATGTTCATGACTTCATGTTTGTGAATTTAAATTTTTGATAATTAACTCTGAATAATTTTAGTTTTTTCTAGAAGCAGCCTCCATTCCACACAAAACAGCTTATTCTGTTTTTTGGCCTATTTTTATTTTACTGAAGTTAATTTGATTGGATCACTTATATTTTGTATTTTTTTAAACAATGATTTAATATATTGTTCAGCTTTCTTACATACATGAAAATGTTAATGATTGTAGCTTCTGTCACTGAAGTTGTTTTCTTATAAAGTCCAAACTGCTTGGTCAAATACTGGCATGACTGAAATTTTCTCAGAAAGACTTAATTCTTCCATCAGTGCTTAGTCATTGCCAGTTTTAGGTTAGTTATTTTTACTAAATCTGATTTTCTAAGATCAGTTTTGTAGTTATCATTGTCTTTAGTAAGATGACATGTGCAGTTTTAGTTATTAATTTTGTTTTATGTTATTCTGACCTTTAGAAACAAAAACCTAGTAGTTTTTATTTCTTTCTTAGCCAATCCATGAGAAAATTGATCAGTTTCCTTTCATCTACAATTTATTTTTGTCAAAATACCATTTGTCAGGTCCTTTGAATTCTAACACAATCAATAGTCAAGGCTGCTGAGACAACTCTTTCTGTCAAATGCACTCTTTTGTTATTGATTTATTTTGGATTGAGTCTTGCAGATCCTGTTAATGGATTTCTAAAATACAGGGTGCTTTATTTCAAATTCCATTTGAATGTAATATGTGTATCTCTAACCAAATTGGCAGATTATTATAGCTGATTGATATTTCATGTTGGAACTGGATGTGTGGAGGTAACCAAATACACATTTCCTGAACCAATTTAAAAGTAGTTTCATGTTGTACACCTGAAACTAATAGAATGTTATATGTCAATTATAACTCAAGGAAAAAAACCCCAAAAATGAATACAGTTTTTGTAATATATTAATTTGCTAAGGTGTCCAGTAAAATCCTAATTTATAACTTATAAAGTAGAATTTAAGCAAGTGATGCAGTTATCTCCACTGCATGAGCCAAATACATGTTGTTACCAGATGCTCAATTAACATTCCTTGCTCCTACTTAAACTGGCTTAAATTATAAAAAACTGAAAAACTGACCAGATTGAATTAATGCCACTTGTTTAGACTGTGGACATTGATGTCTGTGTGAAAGTTTGTGTAAAGTTCTTTATGGGTTTAATCATACATCAGTAGAACAGAAATCATTGGAAATTACCTAAAACCTTGCCAAAAGAGTTGGCTCCATTTTAAATGTGCTATCACATTTGATTGTTGTGATGAACATGAAGACTACTGACCAGACTCAGCAAAATAAATTCTTCCCATATTTGTAGGGTTTGAGTATATTCTTGAACCTCAGTTTGTGTCAAATCATTCAGTTTTGTTGATATCGGGAAAAGTTCCTATAGCTTTACATCACTTTTTGTCATCACATCTGCCTTCAGTCGTTTTCCTTTTGCCTCACTCTCACGTAGCCTGATACACAGGAATCTGAAACAAAGATGGTGTTTCAGACTTCACAAGAGCAGTCATGGAAGCAGAAACTCTGGCAAAAGCATCTCCAACAGAATGTTTCTTCACCATCTACAGATCCAGTTTCTTTGTGGAGATGAGAAGTGTAGCTTTGCAGGTGTGACAAATTTACTAAAAATTGCTTTGGTGTTGTTTGTGTTTGAAAAGCAGAGTAAGTGGCTGTCACAGGATAATTTTCTGCAATCATACATGATAGTCTTGTCTTGTTCTTGCTATTCAAAAACAAAACATGAACAGTTATGGAGAATTATTTCTATAGCAACTTCGTCCAGTTCTCCTGTCTGTTTGTTATCACTTTGCTTTCTATGTGCTGTCTGTACACATTATTGACAGCTCAAAGGCCATTAGTAAGGAAGGTAAAGAATCTGGGTGTGGAAAGGGACAAATCATCTCGGAGGTCAAGTTGTGAGGTCAGATATTCCACCTCATTGCCAAACTTAGCATAAATTCTGTGGTTGGACTCTGAAATTCAGAGCCACGCCAATTGGAAAATGCTGTGAATAGCTGAAAAGTTCAAAATGTGGGGAGAAAAATACTGAGTAAATTTAATATTCTGATGAACTATTTATTATTTTTGTTTTTACTTTCTGAAAGAAGTTTTCAACTTTGTGTTTTGAGATCCATGACTCCCAACACACAGGCACACATAAACACACACAGTGAGAATATATTCTAAATACAAGCACATGATAAGTATTTGTTGATTTGTTTCAACTTACTTTACTGCTATCTTTATGGATGCATCTGTTCTAGAGAGAGAATGCCTGCATACAAACAAGGCAGATTTAGCTGAACTTTACAGGATTCCAGTTTTAAAGAGTAATTTGTAAGCAGTTTTTGGGATGTGATTATTTCTGTATGAAGCCATTCTTACTCTTAGTTTCAGTCATGCTGTCTAATCTGAGTATTCTTACTATGCTCCTAAATGGTCTGGATTCTTGCAGAAGTGCACGTGGATCTGTCTTTGACGAGGGACAACAGATTTGTGGGTTGGAAGGCGGACCTGGGAAATCCCTCCTGGTGTAGCACTTGGAAAAGCTGCTGTGGTTCTGAGGGCCAGTGCTGTTCCCACCCACAGGTCATTGGGCACTGCTCCAGTCACTCCTTAATGCTGTCCTCTCAGTCACAGTCCACTACACCATCTCCTTAAGTTGGGTATAGGTTAGGTTGGTGGGCCCTGCTTGGAAAAGACCTACTACAATAAAGGGTAGATTTCTCCTTGACTGAAGTTTTTTTTTTTACACATACAGTCACAAATTTACTACTACAGTTGACCCTTGACCAGCATGGGTTTAAACTGCACCAATCCACTTATATGATAATTTTTTTCAAAAAGTATATTGGAAAATCTTTTGGAGATCTGTAACCATTTGAAATAACATTTTCTTTTCTCTAGCTTCTTTATTGTAAGAATACAGTATAACACACATGATAATAAAATGTGTTAATCTACCATTTATATTACTGGAAAGACTTCCAGTCGGTAGTAGATTATTAATAGTTAAATGACTTTGGAAAGTCAAAATTTATATATGAATTTTCAATTGCATAGGAGGCCAACACCCCTGAGTCCCCATTTTGTTCAAGGTCAATTCTATTTATTTAGAACTTAACTACGTACATTATCTTTACTTAATCCTTTTACCATCCTGCGAGTAGGCAATATTTATTTTATATCTTATTTTAGAGTAACTCATATTTTTATATATAAATACACACATATACATATATATATATACATATATATATATATATAAATAAAATTAAACTTTTCTGAAAAAAAAAGTTGACTGCCAATGATGATTATTCTAGAGTGTTGCAAGCATTTAAGATGATCACTTCTTAATAGTTGAAGCAGCATCCTTTGCCCCATTCTCTAGTTTTTAAACCTACAAGTAAAGACATGCTTCCAGTACTACAGGCTTAACAATGGCCTGCTGTCTTTTCACCACTGGTGCCATGCTTATTCCATTTGTTGTGTCTTCACAGTGGGATTGTAATGGGAAACTCTTCTCTTCTGGAGAGTAACGAGTTTTTCTTTTCTCATTGTACAGACTTTTTAATTTTTAAAAAAGTGTAAGCTGCTCAATGTTATGGCTCGTCAGAATGAACTTTCAGAGATGGATCTCAGAAGAGCTGGAGACAGAAACATGACAAGGAGAGAGACCGTGGTTCTAAGAGAAAATGGTAGTTGTTAAAATGACAAGCATTCTCCATGAGCTGCAAAAAGTTTTGCAAGGAATTGCAGTTTGTGTTTTGTAATTGAAGAACAAAAACTCTTACTCTTTCTGTGCTCCATTATTCTGACCAGACTTTCCTGCAATAATAAAAGGACAATGAACTGGGTGGTTTCTTCAGTAGCACTCATTTCCCTCCATTCTCCTCACATCTAACTTCCAACTACTTACTCATTTCCAGCCAGAGATTGAGCATTGAGTAGAAGAAGTGTCTAGTCTAAATCATTTGGCACTTCATTAAAAATTGTGGATTTTAAAATTACTCTTTTAATAACAATGGTTTAAATGCAGATAAAAAGATGATTAAGAAAGCAATCTGCAATTACCATTCAAATATAATGCTTGCAACAACTCTAACATAATGGAAGGACTGATACTGTGCTTCTTTCAAACAGAAGTAAGGCTGCAGTTTTCAAAGACTGATACCTCTCCTCACAGAGATCCTCGGGGGTGGAGCTTAGGTAATGTCACATGATAGTCACCCCAGTTTTCTTCAGTTGACTGTTGCTTTCCCATTTTAAACTAAGTTTTCTGTCATAAGTATGAAAGATCATATAATACATCCTATTTAAGATAACTATAGCTTGGTCCTTTTTGGCCTCCATGTAAACTCTTCTAAGTGATTTGACCTAGAAGAAAGCAATTAGTAGCTGAATGAAAATGTGCTTTGTGACATTTAACCACAGAGTAAGGACAAATGTCTTCAAAAAAATATTGACCTTTTTGGTCACCAAGATTATTTAGGTTACCTGATACTGAATTTGAAACCATTCCAGACCTTTTTAGCTGTTTTAAAATAGTATCATTTGCCTTTATTTTCAAAAACCAGGTCTGGAAAGCAGGAAAGTTGATTTACCTGGTTTGTTTGTTTCCTTATATATTTATTTATATTGAAGTATAGTTGATATACAATCTTATATTGGTTTCAAGTATGTAACAGTGGTTAAACAGTTACCCACATTATTAAGTCCTCAGCCCAGCAGTTACTACCTGTCAACATAGGAGAATGTTACAGAATCACCGGCTGTGTTCTTTATGCTTCACTTCCATCCCTCTGACAACTCACACTGTGATTGAGATTTTTGTGTCCCTTTATCCCCCTCCCCCATGGTTAACGTAACCACCCCAACCCCTCCCTCATGGTAACCACCAGTCACTTCTCAGTGTCTATGAGTCTGCTGTTATTTTGTTCATTTTGTTTTGTTGTGTTTTTAGATTGTACGAATAAATGAAATCATATGTTATCTTTCTCCTCCTGGCATATTTCACTTAGTATAATACCCTCTAGATCCATTGATGTTGTTTCAAATGGCAGGATTTCTTTCTTTTTTTTTACAGCTGAATAATATTTCATTGTGTATATGTGCCACATCATTATCTATTGATATACTGATGGACACTTTGGTTGCCTCCATATCTTGGCTATTGTAAATAATGCAGCAATAAACATAATGGTGCATGTATCTTTTCAAATCAGGGATTTTGTTTTCTTTGGGTAAATTCCTAGAAGTGGAATTACTGGGTCAAATGGTATTTCTATTTTTAGTTTTTTAAGGAACCTCCATAGTGCTTCCCACAGTGGCTGCACCAATTCATATTCCCACCAACAGTGCAGGAGGGTTCTCTTTTCTCCACATCCTTGCCAACACTTGTTATTTCTTGTCTTTTGGATAGTGGCTGTCTAGTTGGTGTGAGGTAGTATCTCATTATGGTTTTGATTTACATTTCCCTGATGTGGAACATCTTTTCATGTGCCTGTGGCCATCTGTATGTCTTCTTTGTAGAAATGTCTGTTCAGGTCTTCTGCCCATTTTTTAGTTGGGTTATTTGTCTTTTTGGTGTTGAGGCATATGAGTTCTTCATATATTTTGGATGTTAACCACTTATCAAATAAATCATTTACAAATATATTATCCATTCATTCATTAATAGGTATTTACTGAGTGTCTATTTGGTGCCAAACACGATTTTAGGTTTTGTGGAAACAGCAGTAAACAAAGTAGACAGAAATCTCAGCTTTCATGGAGTTTATATCCATGTGGGGAAAGGGAGGCAATAATAAGATAAATACATAAAATATATGATGTGTTGGAGAGACCTAATGGCTAAGGAGAAAAACTGAAAGTGGAGGGTGAGCGACTTTTAGATAAGGTGGTCGGGGAAAGCCTGACTAAGAAGATGATTTTTGAGTAAAGACCTGGTGAGTGTAAGAGAACATACTCTTTGGTTACCTGGAGATGGACTTTCCAGACAAAGGGAATAATAAGTGTAAATACTGAGACTGTAGGTGTCTGGGATGTCTAAGAAGTAGCAGGCGGCAAGAGGCTGGAGAGGACTGGAAGGAGGGTAGTGGACAAAGGGGTTCTAGGGATGAGAAGAGGGTCTGTTATTGGAGGAGGGCACTGCAAACCATTGAAGTGAATTTAGCCTTATAGTCCCACTTGTGGAAGTGAAATGGCCCTCCCAAAATGCACTCACTTTGGCCTCTGAGTGAAATGAGAGCCATTTGGGGAATGTTAGCAGAAGGTGGTGTGACCGGATTTGTAAGGTTCTCGTAAGATCATTCTGCTGCAGTGTTGAGAAGAAACATTCTAGGTGGGCAAGATTAGAATTAGGGAGTTTGTTCAGAATGTAACATCAGTAGTCAAGGTAAGAGATGATGGCAGCAGTATAGATGATAAAAGGTGGCAGGACTCTGGGTATATTTGAAGGTAGAGCCATCAGGATTTCTGGACTGACTGGGTGTCAGGTGTGAGAGAAGTAGAGGAGTTAAAGATGACATCTAGGCTTTTGGCCTGAGAAACTGGGAAGATGGAATTGTAGTCAGCTGTGATAGGGAGTGTGTAGTGAGTGAACAGCGATGGAGAAGGATCAGCAGCTCAGTGTGGTATTTGGAATGTGTATTATGCATTCATGTCGATTGTTGAGTAGGCATCTGAGTATAGGAGTCTGGAGCAGGGGAAAGGTCTGGCTGGACATGCACATTTGGGAGTCATCACATAGTTGGTTTTTAAAACCATGGTACTGGATGGAATCTCCAAGGAAGTGATGTAGATAAAGGAGAGAAGAGAACCAAGGACTGAGCCCCTGGATCCCCCCTACAGCTCAAGGGGAAGGAGGAACTAGCAACAATGTCTAAAAAACAGTTATCCATGAGGTATAAATAAATGTTTGTGTATTAGTAGGTTAATTAATTATTTATATAAATAAATTAATGAATGAACCAGGTAAATCAACTTCCCTGCTTTCTGGACCTGGTTTTTGAAAATAAATAAATTAACTAGTAGATTAATGAATTATAATTATAATTATGAAACAAATGGCAATAATGAAATCTGAGAAAAAGTGACTAGAGGTATAGGGAAAAAAGTTCTTAAATGACAAAGCTTTAACCCAAACTGGGTTAAATATTAATTAGCAGAACCACGACTGCATGGAGGTCAGGGATTTAGAAGCAATAACACTCATTTTTTCCCCCAGCAGTTGCTTTTGAGGATATACCAATCCTAATTACTTTGGATTTGATCAAACCAAAAGTATAATAAGCTATAATATCCTGGATACTAGGTAAACACCACCAACTCCTGTACTGTACTCAGAAGTTGGGTCCCTTCTAAATTTTTTTCATATATTTGGGGAAAGAACTGGCTAACTTTTCTCTCTGGTTTGATTCTCAGTTACATACTTTTCTTCTGATTGCTTAAAGTTAGGAGCATGCTAGGTGCTGTTGGAGACTGTTCTTCTTGGCCTTTATTAATTTATTTAGCAAGTTTTTTCAGAATCAATTACATAGGAAGCTTTGTACTTGATACTGGGGATACAAGGATCAAATAAGCTAACTCCCTCTCCTAAAAGAGTTCCCATTCTAGGGTAAAGGAGCAGTTATATATAATGCAGTGTGATGTGTGCTGTAGTGGAGATGAGTGTTGAGGAGAGGTTTGTTAAAGAAACTCAAGGGTGAGAGAAACCAACTTTCTGGAAAGCGTTAAAGAGTGCTTCTCAGAAGAGGTAATACTTAAGCTTAGTCTTGAAGGATCAGTAAGAGTTTCTCAGGGTGCAATAGGACAAAAGACATTCTAAGCAGGGAGGAAGTATGTGTATGGGCAAAAGAGGTATGAAAGAAGTGCAGAGTTTAGAAGGCATATATGTGGTGAAGTCAGAATGGTTAGCAGGAGCTTGGTTCTGCAAGCTGTTTTATGCCCTGTGCTGGGCACTGCTCTTAATGTCTTTGTGTATTTAATCACTGAATTCTCACAACAACCCTCGGGGTGAAGCAGTATTGACACTATTTTTGCAGATGTGTATCCTAAGGCATTGTGACTGAGTGATTTTTCAAAGTCATGTAACTAGTAAATAGTAGAGTTATAATATATGCATCTGATACTGAAAGTATTAGTTGGTTTGTCTTCACACTTCCTTCCCCTCATTATTTTCTTGGAGTTACTAGGAACCTCCTCCATTATGGGTTGTCATTTATTCTTCTCTGTGAACACTGCTGTTCCCCCATTGGATCAGATTTGAGAAGAGCCTTAATTGTTTCTGATTATTTTTTTCTCCACTTTCCAACTATTGGAATTTAAAGTCTCTTTATAAGGTTAGCAAGCCTCCTCCCAAGTCTGGTTTATGTGAGATACTGTTTGACTCTTTCCAGGAGCCCATGATCTTGATACTGTGAACCACAGCTCAGAAAAAAAACTCATCCTTCAACACTATCCATGGAACCTACTGTTCTCACCTCATATACTCATTTCCCTCATGTAATTATCACCTTCAATTTGGACAGGGTTTGACCATATCATCTGTTCATTTGTGGCCTTGAGGCTTTTGATTTCCTAACCTGTTGCTGTAGGTTTCTGATGAATGGTGGTGTGGGTGGCATGAGTTCAGGAAGCTGGTCCCCCTCTTGGTTAGCCATAGATTCACACTATTCACCATTAGTGACATGGATCTCTTTCTGGGGATAACTGGGGTCCTTGCACTTGATAAGGCATACTCTTTACTGTCCCAGGGAATGAAATGCTTTTCCATTAGCAGGTCTGGAGTCCCTCTTCCTGGGCACAGTCTACATTTTTTGATTAACTCTCTTTTTCTTCTGTATTACAGTCTCCCATTCACACCCTTTAAACTAGGCCTTGATTCCACACTAGCCATTTTCTTCTTTTTCTTCTGAGCGTTGTTTCTGCCCCCAAATTATTCATCTTCTTTAATAAGCTAGTGGAAAGGTTTTCTTCAAGTCCTTTCACATTCTTCCCAAGTAAGGAGTTTGACTTCCCAAGTCAGGAGTTGGACTCTATTTGGGCATGGTGGGCCTGGCATTTCTTCTAGACTCTACTAACTTCTAAGTTTTGGATCCTTGGTGAGGTTATGCTATATCCCAGCACACATACTGCCATTGCAAGAGGCTTGAACCTTCATCAGTTGGATTCTAAAGGCAGAGTTCTTGGTTACCGTGTTCGCTGCCTCTCCAATTCTTAGCATTAATGACTATTGGTTTTTTCAGTTTTGTTCAAGAAACATGCATTGGGCAGTGTTTATTGCATGTCAGATACCATATAAGGTCCCTGTCGTACAAAGGTCTACCCTTTCGAGTAGGCTCATTCTCCAGTGGAGTGACTCAAAGACCAATGTGCATGACCCTGGTTATTGATTTATTTCAAATATTCTTGGCACATACAGCCATAATTTCCAGTAAACTAGAGGATTTCTGTTACAAAACTAAGATGGTGAATATAAACCATATAAAGTCATGGATATAATTTTAAAAATTTAAGTGAATATTAAACATTAGCAATAAACATACTCAAAGCCTTTTATGTGAAAATGTACAGTGTATGAAAAGTCCCCAAATTACAATTAAGGCACAGAAGGAAGCAGTTGTTGAGACATCAGTGTTGATAAATAAGGGACTTTTAAAAAGTCTAAGTCACTCCTAAGAAAGGCAAAGAATTTTTTCAAATTCTTTAACATATAGTTAAAGAATACATTCTTAAATTTATCTGAACTAAAATAAAATTACAGACATGCACAATTGAATGAATTATTTTCTTATTCATTTATGTCTGGATATACTATTCTTAGACCTGAAGGGGAACATTTCTCTTCATAAGGAATTTATTTCAACAGCATGAATGTGATCCATGAAAAAAGATGTTTTGTAACATTTGTACAGAGCCCAGAATACTTCCAGAATGAACTGAGGGATCTTTGAAGAAAGGCTGGAAAATCTAAAGATTGAGGGATGAAATTCAGTGCCCAGAAGGAAGGGCTTAATTAATCTGCTCTTCTTTATGAAGAAAAGCAACAAAAATGGAAACTCATGTTAGAAAGAGAAAGAGGTTTTTTTTCTGCTGGGATTAAATAAAGAGTTTTCTGCTGGTTTGAGGTTGATAACCATCTGGACATAAAACTCTTCTGGAGATGGAGAAATATCCCTCATTTACTAGAAATTTAGCAATATAATTTTATTTTACAAAGAAAAATGAGCAAAATGAAATTTAATGAATTTAGTGGCATTGAATGACTTGGAGAAAATTAGAAGTATATGTAAGATAAAATAATCAAACAATAAAGGAAACAAAACTATAAGAAAAAAGTAAAAGGAAACATCTGCAAGTTGAAGGCATGATTTAATTTTCTTTCTTTTAAATTTCTGGCTGCTTTGAAAGACTAGTTAACAAGCCTGCTTGTTGAGGCAGTATAGGTCAAGGAATATGCTAGGGATAAGAGACTGGGAAAAGATCCCTGCTCAAACCCAGGCCAGTGTTCAAGAACCCTACACTAACGCTCTTTTTTTGCCAGAAGCCTAACCAGAGAATGACGGGTGCAAGTAGGATGAGTGGAAGACAAGGCCAAGAGAAATGGAAAGGGATTCCATCCTGATTGTTACAGAACTGGGCCTAAAGTCCCTGAAATCCAAGGGATTCCCTGCAAAGCGTCTGCTGGTGGAATGCAAAGCTTCTGAAAGAAACCGTAAAGTGCAGCTGGGAGTGAACATTGCCCGTGCTGCGATTGCCAGCCGGTGGCCCGCCTCATGCTGTGCCCTTCTGCAGAGCAGCCATCTGCTGCAGCTTCAATGAATGAATCTCAGGGATTTTTTTTTTGGACAGAACAATAGCTTCTGTACTGTGATCAGCATTCCGATAGATGGATTGATTCCCTTGCTCACACTCCTGTGTGTTTGTGTGGAGGGTGTGTTTGGGGGTGGCAGTGAGGCACAAGAGATTGTGTGTGTCTGAGGCTTCCCAGGTGGGGAGCTTCTGGTTGCTGTGAAGAAGGTTAATGCTTTAGGTTTGTTTTGGAATACTCAATCAACTCTTCCTTTGGAGACAATTGGGCTGTTGCTTTTTCCTCTCTGTTTCCTTTCTACAGCTGGTTTTGCTCCCTAAGGCCTGAAGAATGGAGTCAGCCAGTGAAGTATAGGACTGTGTAATAAAATATTTAAGAGAATTTTTTTCTTTTTTAAAATCACCCATTATTATCTTGGGTTGATTAATCTCCTTCTGTCCCTCTTGCCTTGGCTGGTGTCTGTAAATCCATCCGGCTGCCTTTGATGTGGCACCGTAGAGAAAACCTCTGCAGCCCCGTCAATGCCACTTTTCCCCATGGTATTCATCAAACTAGAGGCTGGCTCTTAATTACAAGGGAGAGAAAGAAACACCCCAAAAGAGAAATAAAAAACTTTACCAGGGGAGGATCGATTTGGCCTTCGGTTTAATCATCCTTAGAAATGGAGAAAATCCTATTTTGCCTGTTAATAATGGTCCTGTGGTTATAATCTTTAGATTAACAGAACTGGAGGAGAGATCTTCTGAAGACTGGTTATTGGACTCATTGAGGTCATCTAGTTTCCAGTTTTCAAGAAAAACAAAAACAAAAAAATATTTCAGGTAAAATCTTGCTCAGAACCTTCTCACGTAAACCTACAACTGCAGCTGCTCCGGTTGAGGTGGAGAGAAGTAGACAAAAGGAGACCCAGCTGGGCCCTGTGGTGGCCCGTGGCTCTGCTGGCCAGAGCCTGGGAAGCTGCTCATCAAGGGTGTGGATTTGTTTTGGGGTAGAATTCTGCTAACTCAGAGAGGAGAGGAGTTGTTATTTATGTATTTTTCTTGTTATTCTGCCGTTTAACTACTAGCAGAAATGCGATTTTATATCTTTTACTGATGTTCCGTCTTCTCATCAGTTTGGCAGAGGATGGAATACATGGGAACTAAAAATCCCTTCCATTCTAAAATCCAGAGGCAAATGGAAACATTTTTAATTTTACTTTTTTAGTGAATGTACATTCAAGTTTCCTATATATATGACAATCTTACCATTAGGTATTTTATTACTATAAGAATTGTGTTTTAATTTTTATTAAATTTATTTTTATGTATGTATTTATTTACATATATACATACTTATATAGGTATTTATTTATATACATGTACATATACATACAAGACATACTTGTGTAATTCTTAGTTCATAGTGAGAGACACACATATCTCCTCCGGTAGACAGTAATATAGAGCATCTGTGAAATTCTTTTTTCACAGTGACCAAGGAGACAAGGGCTTTTAGGGAGTCAATGATATAGGGTTGTTCAAGCAATATCTGCAGAGTTAAAAAATCACAAGACCCTAAGAAAATCTTTTCTAGAGAAGAATCAAGAAAGTCTCATCAGATATATAAGCTGATGCTGATTTCTGTTTAGGGTCAGCCAGGAGCTAGAAAGGCAAGTTAAAGTGGAAGGCATTTGCAGTTACATTAGAATCTGTTTTATATGTGGATGTTTCAGAATCCAGGCTTGGGACCCTAACCAATCTGGATGGGGGTAGAGATTCACATCTCCGAGAAGGCCCTAAATGAAGTGTCTGAGTGAGTGGGTAAGCTGCCATTCACACAGTGGGCATAAAGCAGATAATTTGTTAAAACTGGGATCCTTTTGAGAGTCAAAGAGAGCATTAGTTGAATGGCATGCTGGAACAGCAGGTGTCAACTGGGGCATGTGGTCACCCTTCTGGTAAATCTCAATGTCCTATTGGCTTCTGTGAATGAAGAGTATCTTGAGCCCCATAGATTTCAAAGTGTAGCCTTTTTCAAATAAGCAGTTAGGAACAACTCAAGAAAATGAGAGCTATCTGAACTTTGTTAAAAGCAGATTTTGACACTTTATAGTAACGTTCATAGGTTGTAGTGGTTTAACTTGGTCCTGGGTTATGAAAGTGGTCCTGTGAGAGAGCCAGTTGAGCAACCATGGGTGATAAAACAGTGACCAAGGAGACAAGGGCTTTTAGGGAGTCACTGACATAGGGTTGCTCAAGCTATATCTGCGGAGTTAAAAAATCACAAGTGACAAAGTAGTGGTAGAGATGAGGGTGGAGATGGCAGTTAGTAATTATTCTCTCAACTGGATGTATGTTCTGCTGCATCCCACCATGTGAGTGTACAGGAATATGTGGGCCCGAGCTCCCGTCTGAGCGCTCCTGACCCAGAGCGCGCATTCAGATGGTCTGGTGGTGACTTTACCATAGGCTGTCTTTCTGTGCCTCAGTTTTCTAATCCATACAAATGATTAAATATGCAATAAATATAGTGATGACTCCAAGGTTTTCTTACTCAGCGAATATTAATATATGCTCAGTATAAAATTTGGAATGTTGAGCATATTTCATTGTATTATAAGTCTTTAAAAATATTAACTCATCTAAAGTTTATTTGGAACTATCTATCCATTAGCCTTATATTAAATTAAGCTTCACAGTCCATTCCTAGACTATCCCAAATACCTAGGGGCTAATATTACATTTTTAAAAATTTGTTATGAGAAAATTCTTTCTTATAGCTAAACATTAACCATTAAGTTGACTAACATCTGAACATACCATTTATGCCACTTAATCTAATGTAGACTCTCTGTTGCTATTTTATGTCTCTGGACTCATACTTCCTGATTTTTAAGTTATTTTTAAATTGCAATTGCCAGAAGAGGCACCTTTTAGGAATTGCAAGCAAATTAATACTTGAACAGTATTTTGTAATACTTATTCCCTCCCAAAACTACAGTCCTTATTTCCAAAACTCTACTTAGAACCCATTGTCCAATGCAGAGTGTGACAAGTGGTCTGATAAATGGACTGCATTTTGAAATCAGGACTGTCCCAGCCTGTGTTTACCACACAGAGAGCAGCTGACATGTGGAGGAGCTTAGCAACGATAGGAGCCTGGAAACTTTCTGGAGTGCAGGATTGTATTTTATCTGGATTCAAATTCTCAATTGCTTTTTTGGATCTTGAGGAGAGTCTTCATCCTTCCTAGTCAACAATTATGGACAAGACTTACAAGCTCTTAAAGCTGTCCCCAAACCGTTTCAACCCACACCACCACTTCATCACAGACCCAAGGTAAAGGAAAGAGGTTAGTAATCAGCAACTAGGGAGGATGAGAGAGCAGTGGGGATTGTGTGAGGATCCAGCTCAGTGGAACCCAGGTCCTATTAAGCACTTTGTTTCATTCATGCCTGTGCTGACTCAGTTACTGCCTTTGTTATTTTGATCATTTGGAAGTTTCATACCTGAACTCAAGTGCAGACACCCAGCCATGCTTGAGGGTGGTCTAAAGGGAATAAAAAGCAGAAACAGTAGCATAGAATTAAGGACTGAAAACCATTGTGCAGGCATTTTGCAACCATGGAGGTTCATCCGCAAACGCAACAATAATTATTCATTAAGATAAAAGATGTGAGAGATCAAAACTCTGCTAGCTTAAAGCACCTGGCCTGTGGCGAGAACAGTGTTGTGCCATTTGGGAGTGCATATGAGCTAGCTGCTTTGCAGGAACGTCAGGAGTGTCCAGCTGGAGCTAAGTGTAATCTCTGCTTCCAAGGCCCACTGCAACGCATCCTTTCTGCATCTGTGCTGGGCACCTCTGGGTAGTTCACAGAGGCCTTCTCTTCACAAACAGCATTCTTCCTGGCAGACAAAATGGAGCTCCTTGCTTCTAGTTGGTGACCGGCATGAGACAGGAGTGAGTGGGGGCACTGTGGGTGTCAGGCTTTTCCGGAAGATAAGTGAGCACTGGCCCTTTTGCCTTGTGCAGCCACAGGGAGGATATGTGGGGCAGTGCACAGCGATAGTCCTGTTCTTTGATATGCTGTTGGCCTGCCTTGTGCAGTGAAGAATGCTGGCCCCTCCACTGTGGTTGGGAAATTGGTCAAACCTTCAGTGAGTGCTCTTTTACTAGGCAACGGAGGGGCAGGGTATGGAATCTAGTCAGTTCATTGATAAAACTCGAGGTTGAAAGCATGACTATTCCTTTGTGTAAGTGCATCCAGGCCTCCTTAATGGGCTGCTGCCCAACTTTGCCATCTGATCCAGCTGCTGAGCAATCAGAGGCATTGCAGAGGCCATTTTAAAGAGCCTACAAGTGAAGCTTTTGATTTCATATCAGAAAATTTTAGGACTTGCCAAGCATCGCTGAGGCCCCTATTAACAGGTGAGGATTTCAGCAGAGGCAATAGAAGGTTATGATTACAGCAGATCTGGAGGAGGCAGGAAAACCCCATTCTTCATAGTGCACCTATTTTCTTTAAGCAAATATCTAACTTCAAAGCCAGGCATTTGTCATTAACTCTTACAATCAAAATGAAAGCTGGAAAAGGACGGAAGATGAATGAGGGTTTGTATTTTCCCCATTTTTGTCCAGGGAGCAATATTCTAAGCCTGCAGCAGCGATTTCCTTCTTGACCCTGCTGAGGGAGGTTTTTCTTTAAGATATACTTGGTGAGCATCTCTGCTCATGACTCAGATATCCTAAATGATTTATGATTCTGCCTTTGCATCGTGTTCATTTTTTCTCCTTCTATCTTCTCCAGACATATTTCTAGGTAAAATGAACATTTATCAAAAAAAAGAATGACCCCAATTGCCCATGTGAATATTTTAGTATTTCTTGAGTCTAGCTTTTTTTTGGCCTTTCTAAATCTCTTGCAGAAATACCCTTTTCACATGCATTTTCAGAGGTTAGTGAGCCTAGAACTCTACACCACTGGGATTATGCTTTGGAGAAAGCCGTGAGAATTACAGGAAGAAAGAGGGCATCACAGTGCAAAGCATTGTAATGGTACTTACTATGCATTAGAATTTTCAAAATAGGTTCTACCAAACATCTGATATAGCTCGAATTTTAGATGTGAGCTTTGATAGAAGCATCTGGAAAAATAGTTTTGTTGTATAAACTATTACTCCTTTAAAATATTTACTGAGAAATGTACCAGATTTATACATGACTATATAAAGTCATATGGGGTTATGAATTTGTGGTCTGGGCTATTAAAATATATCTCTTTATACCATTTAAAGATGAACAGTTTTTTTCTCTCATTTTGTGGATAGTCCCTAATGGCAAAGAGTGCTTCAGTGAAAGACTATGGTAAAATATTTACTTATTAGATAAAACTAAATTTCTGAAATTTCTGATCCCAGACTAACTTGTCATACATACGCTGGAGAGGTAGTTTAGTGGAATTAGAGCATGGACTTCAGAAGCAGACTACTCAGTTCAGGTCCCGACTTCTCCACCTGCTTGTTGCATGATGCTAGGTAAATCTAAACTCTGTGCATTTCTTTTTCATAAAATGGGGATATTCATAGGGTTTTTTAAAGGCTTATCAATTTAATCTGATTAATGTTATGTAGAACAGTGTGCCACATGATAAACACTGTGAATGTTACCTATTTCTTACCATTCTAAGTCTGGGAGATAGGTACAGTTGTACACGCTGAGCAGGACAGGGAATTGCAAGCAGAGGATGCTGAAGCAGCCTCATGGCCTTTTGGTGGAGTTGTGTTTGAGAGTTAGTACCCTGCTCCTTTAAGAACATGACATCAAACACTGT
Source organism: Manis javanica (assembly GCF_040802235.1). Lineage (NCBI taxonomy): Eukaryota > Metazoa > Chordata > Mammalia > Pholidota > Manidae > Manis > Manis javanica. Next base: position 38,260,530 of record NC_133168.1, read on the forward strand.
CCTCAGGGTCCAGGACTTGTAAGTGAGACTTCCATGCAACAAGGGCCTTTTGACATTTCGTAACTAAATCTCTGTCTGCAGGGCCCGAGGCAAAGTTCCCCAATGCTCAGAATTTTTCTGTAACAAAGAGTTTTCCATCTAGGTTCCAGTATGTCATACTGAAGCAGAGGAAAACAAATCTAGCATTTGGAAATAAGTATACCTTGCCATATCTGAGATGCAAGAAAAATAGGTAAAATATATTTCTACATAAATTAATATATATAAAATAGGACTCAATAAACAAAATTTTTGGCCAAGTAATGCCTTGAATAAGAACAGAAAGCACAAGAGCATTTCAAATTCCTCACTTCTGTATTCAGTTGAAGAATAGTTTGCTGAACCAAGAGGTTTTTTAGACACTCTTAGGATAGATTCAAAGTGCATGTAATACCTGACATATAATTGAAGCAATTCTCCTTGACCACCTACTATGTGATAAACACTTTTTGCAGGCTTCCTCAATTAGTGTTCTCCACAAACTTATGATTTATCATCTTCATTTTTAGAGAGTAAAACTGAAGTTGTGGAGGATTTATTGAGATTCCAGATAGCTAATAATTGACAAGGCAGCATTCAAATCCAGGCATTTCTGACTCTGAATCCACATACTTTTCACTATAATCTTATTGTCTTGCAAGGATGATTTAGTGCAGTCCAGTGGAAAACTAACTGGTCCCCTATTGTGTGCAAGGCACTGAGGAGGTACTGGGAACCCAAGGCAAACGAGACAGGCACCCTCTCTGCCTTCAGGAAACTGACAGTAGTTGGGATGACAACTATTAGTGACTATTAATTTGCTTCTCTTTCTATTATGCATTCCTAGATGTCTATCTGAGTAGACATTGTCACTACCTTGAATACCTTTTAGACAGTTTGTAAGGCAACTGTGTTCTCTTGAAGTAACTATTTCTAAATGTCATATTTGTGAAAAAAATGTATGCACTTCACTCCCTCTCCTAACACTGTCACCTAACATGGTACTTTAGAGACTAGATTATGTATAGTATAGGCTCATCATCAATTTGGCTACTTTGAAGGATCAGTGGGAGAATTATAATTTAGCAAGCTATGTGTTTCTTGTTCAGAGAAGACATGTGATTATATCAGCTTTCTGACTTGCAAAGTAAAGTATTAGATTTGTCCTGATACTGTGGAGCTTGCGTAGAAAGGGGAAAGTAGAAGCAAGAAAGTAACCCTCTGCCCTATGTCCAAAGAAAGGGGGTGAGGTATGTATGAAGTGTCTTTGTGGGAAAAAAAAAGTTGTGTGACAATTGGTGATTGATGGAGAAGGGACAAGTTACTAGCACAAGCATGAGGGAGACAAAAGTCAGGTCACCAGAGAAGCAGGAACAAGATGAGATTTGATGGGGTGTTTTAGAGTTTATTTTAGGAAGGATTGTATTATTGTTTACTTCTACACGACTGTATGAAACTTTGTTTAGTAGTCTCTGCACCTAGGATCTGCTCATCAGTTTCACTGAAGAGCTCAGGAAGAAACAGAAGTGCACCATATAAAACACCCTATTCCCAGTCACTCTTCTTTGACTAACTTGGCGCCACCTATCATAGCACACACGAGAAAAATAATGGAAAGGGAATCGAGGGAGAATCAGAATGTGTTTCATTTCTTTTAGGAGTTGTGAATTGCAAATTTCTTTTACATTTAGCATGTTTCCTTTTTTCTATCGTCAGTACTTGGGCGGCTGCTCATTTACAATGGGAAATCTTATAAGGAGCCCCATGAAAATGTTGGAAATGAGACAACTGAATCTCAGTGAATGGATAACTGAAGAATCTCTAGCAGATTCAATTATTCTGACAACATTTTTACTCTGCTTCATCACTGAAACTGTTCAGAAATCCAGAACAATTGCAGGCAGGACACCAAGGCTCTGGCCATCTCCACAGGATGAGAACATTTACTGAAACCAAATGGAAAACTTGTGATCTCTTCTTTGCTGGTGGACACTTGGGCAGTCTGCACAAAGGGCTGATTCACAGAAGAGAGCCCGGCCCTGAGCTCTGGAGTTGTTTGGTCGGGTCTAGCAGGGAAGGGATTTCCACGTTTTTTCAGTCCCATGCCTGTGTCAGGTCTCTTCATTCTCCACCCCTCCTCCCCCCTTTGTGCTCAGTTAATGTAAGGCACACATATAGTGTTGCCAGAGGAATGTGACTGTCATTTTTCTTGATACCACTATTGGTTTCTTTAATGTAAATACTGGAGTCTCCTGTTAGATGCACAGCCCAACATATACAAATTTAATCTTTTCCAATAATCTACTATAAAATGAGCAATTGATTTCCAGTACTAAACATATGAATGTGTGTCATATCTCATTTGCTGTAATTCTAGTTTGACACAGGTGAATCAATAGCCCCTTTTTAATATATGTCTCACCTGTATTGTCTAATCTTAGAGATTATACATAAATATATGTAGAGAAAAATCTTAGGCCTATGTAAGAAAAAACAGTGATGAAAGAACATAATGTGCAGATAGAATAAATGCCTATAGTGACTGTTATTCATTTGAGGACCTGTGCCTGATGATACTATTGAGGGTGTTGTGGTTTTCTTTCTAACATGTGGATGCTTACTAACATTTGTATTATGAACTGAATCACTCAGTTTCCATGTAAAGATTTGAAGTCCTCTATATTATTTCTTTAGAATTGAGGATTAATCCATTGCCAAGCAAGCATGTAACCACATACATAAGGTGAGACAGGCAGGGGCCTCACGTTCCAATCCTGAGTACCAGTCTCCATTCTTCTCTACTATGTAAGGGTGAGGAAGCTGCACAGTTAGTGAAATATTTCCCTAGTGTTTTAATACAGGAAAACAAAGCCCAGGTGTAATATTTTGTAAGGCAATGAGATTTATTTTTTCCTTTGCTTATTAAAAATCTCCACTGTACTGTAGATCTTTTGGCATATTTATATTTTCAAAGGACCCCCTCCTTGCCTTTTAAAGATGCAGGACCTTGAACACCATCACATACACAGACACACAAAAGGTTTTAAGATTCAGTCTTCTTTGATGTAAAACCATGGGGTGTTGTATAATCATCTGCTCACCCGGAGAGCAGATGCTGCTCTCTTTCTCAGCAAACAAAGCTTGGATGAAAAGGGCAGTAATGCAGGGACATGTTAATACCCACCACTCCTCTCCCACCAACAGGCACTGGACTTCCTGAAGGCCTGCTGGCTCATGTCAGCTGTTCCACATAGGGTCTTCCTGAGTGATCAAAGAAGAAAGTGTCTTCAGGACATAATGTGCTAGGGAAGAAATACTGAAAAATGCAGATCATCTGAGCATCTGTAATTGTGATAGGCTGCTCTGCCCACTTTTCATAATGCTGGAAAGGATTATGTATGTGCAGAGAACACAGTGTGTGAGGCATGTGTGGGCTCAAAATCTGGCTCTGTGATCTGAGCAAATTACCTTACACACGAGGACTCTCATTTTCCTCGTGCTGTGGTGTGTTCATTAATGGGCTCTGGGGCCTGTGTGGGGGCAAGGGGTAAAGAGAGGAGTCCCTGGCTTGCTGTATTTGCCAATTTCCATGGTGTAACTACTTCCAACTGCTGCGATATCAAACTATCAAGGTTCATAGCTTGGAGTCTTGCAAAATTTCTCCATGCTCAACAGTAAGTTCATTAGCCAGCACAAGCATATCATTGCTGATGTGTAAAATGGACGTAGTAGAATTTACCTTAAAGGATTGTGCTAAGGATTAATGAAATGATGTATGCAAAGTTCTTAGCACCCTAAATTCTGGATTATAGAAAAGACTTAGAGAATAATAACTATTTTCATTGTTTTTGGCTACATACCACTTTTATGGAGTCTGTAATTTCTAACCCTGGCTTGAGAGTATCACATGATGCAAAAATGCTGTGATTTAAAACACATGTTCTACAAATAAAATCAATCTTATTTTAATTCTTAAAATAATCGTGTGTAGTACACAACATTTTATAGGGAAAGAGGGATATTAAGAAATGTGATTCTGATTCAGAGCTCCCTCCATCCTCCAGTGCAGTCTCCACTTGTGGCCTAAGGGGCTTGAAGGTTAGGGGAGGTGGCCCTCATCGCCTATTTGCACACCTGTTCTTTTCCTTTCTAGGCGAGCTGCTCCACTATTGAGTATAAGGAAGGGATGTGGAGAGAGGGTAATATTTCATCTGTAACCAAGTGAGCCCAGGCCTCTCCTTTTGCCATTTCTTTGGCTGATTGGCTGATAGTCACTTATCATTGGAGTTACCTCCCCCTTTCCCTGATGTGGAGGTTTAGGCTCTGGCTTGACCAACTTCTACTCACTCACCTCTGGTCCCTGCTGCTTATCCCACAGCCCGTGTGATGGGGTTCCAGCAATATGTTGCAAGTCTGGTAGCCCATGGACAGCCCAATGAAGTACCCGTAACCCATGGACAGACAGTTCACAAGGCCTTGCTGTGTCAAGCGGTAGGAGCAAACTTTTAAGAGTCTGACAAGCCTTTTCTATCTTTCTTCAGTTCTCATGAACTCTGCTCAGAGAGACAGAAACAGGTTAAGCTATTGCCAAAGCAGAAACCCAATGGGGGAATCAAATATTGGTACTCCAGTCTTGCATGTACCCCAGCCTATTTGAAGGAATCTCCTGAAGACCCTCCCATTTGTATAGGGAGGGAGAAGCACCCTCACCCATGGGATCCTCCACTTGAGCACTACTCTCCCCACAGATCCCAGGGCCCTTTTCATTCCCTACCTACAGCTGGGGTGCCAGGTGGTCGGTAGGTGTAGTAGTCTGCCAGGGCTGCCCTAACAAAGTGCCATAGGGGTGGCTTCAACAACAAAAATTAATTTTCTTATAATTCTGGAGCCTGGAAATCTGAAACCAGGTATCATTAATATTGGTTTCTTCAGAGGCCTCTCTTTTTGGCTTGTACATGGTGGTCTTCTCCTTAGTCTTCCCATTGTCTTCCTCTGTATATGTCTGTATCCAAATTTCCTTTATGAGAACACCAGTCATATTGGATTAGGGTCCACCCTAATGACTTCACTTTAACTTAATCACCTCTTTAAAGACCCTCTCTCCAAACACACTCACATTCTGAGGTACTAGGAGTTAGCAATTCAATGTTTGAATTTAGGGGGACACAGTTTAGCCCATTAACAGTAAGGTGGGGTTGTTTCTGCTAGTCTGGGTATCACTGATGCTTCTCTTTAGAAAATTTGATATCTTTCATTTGTTTCAGCTTTGGGCCTTATTCCCCAATTCTGAGATGACAGAAAAAATCCCACTTAAGAAATATAAATAGCTAATGCTGAATACTTTTGAGACATTTACTTGACCTACATCCTACAAATAGCTGAAAGTGTAGAATATACAAAATAAGAAATTACTAGAGTACATGGCAGAGGTGCTGAAACAGATGAAAGGAAAAGTTAACTGTGAAACGTAGGAAACAAGCAAAAGAAGGGATGGAAAATATCAGAGGAGAAAAAGAAAATATCAAAAATCCATTTTGAGACCATAGAAAAGAACCTAAACTATATTTCTACAAAATGTTCTATGGAGGAAACAGGATGCTGAAATCAGAAAACTCCACTGCGGAGAGGGTGTGATGAAGTTAAGTAATCACCATAAATGTTACTGCTATTGTCTATCAATAACACTGAAGTTAGTAGATTATTTCTGCTGACACTTCTGTTCTCATCCATCTTCTGGTTTATTTAACTATAACTTTGGCCTTCACGAGGGTCTCTTAACACCTTAAAATGATGTTTGCTCAACCTTACAAATTGATACATTGTGCTACTGTTTACTTCTGTCTCCAAAACTATTTGATGACTTTTCAGCAATTTCTGAGTGTTAAGAAGTATTAGTGTTCAATTAAATAAAAAAGCCATTGAGAGTAGAGAGATCAGCCAGGTAATCTTCTGTGATGAATGAGTTAATAAAAGTTAACTCAATAAATCTGTTCCTAGATGGATGCTAGTACCAAAAAGTTAGTTGCCTTAAGCCCATACAGAGCAAAGATCTACGAGTAGTTTAGGGGAACCCTTTCAATCCAATATTAGCCAAATATTTGTCTTAATTTTAAAATCTCCTTTGTTTTTAATTATTTGAAGTCTTAGTTATAGTGAAAGATAGAGACATGGATGTGTGTCTGTGGGTGGGGGTCATGGTGCTTGAGTGTGAGAGAAATAATGAAATATTATAAAGAATGAAGAAATTAATTTTCCCAGAGTATTAATTCCATTTCCTTTCTGATGTAACTGGCAGAGAGATCAGCACAAATCCTGGCAATCATCTCACCATCATATGTTTAAATGAATTGCACTTGGGTTCTCTGCCCAGGTGGGCCTTTCCTGTTTGCTTGGAGCACTGCAGAAGTGCATCCGTGCATGTGCTGCAGGCAGGACCCATTCAGGCTTCATCCTTCCTGTGGATCACATTCCTGTTTCCATAAAGAAAATGGGAACCTTATTTAAATTTGTAAAAATATTAAGTCTTGCCAAATTAACGATGTTGGCTTTCTCACTGAGAACTGCTTTCCACATTAGGCCTCACTAACAGTGAATTTTATTTGCCCATTCTTAGGAGAAAAATTACCCTATTTAATAGTATCAGGAATCAAAACATTTTAGGCAGATCCAAGTGGAAATTGTTTAGTCATTAAGATCACTTATAGCTCTAATTCAAAAGTAGTAGCAAAGGATAGAAAAGAAACTGGAAAGAGGTAAGAACTTGATTGAAAGAAAATTTCGGAAATGCCAAAACTCTAATAATATTTCATTCTAACTATTTTTATCAAACGTGTGTTGTCAGAATAACTAGTGAAGTACATTTTGCATTTTCACAAATCTAGTGAGTTTTGGATTGACAGTGGTATACCAGAAATCTAATCCTCAACTCTTTGAATATTTCAAAGACTTGAAAAATATGGCCAATAGTCTACCTGTATCAGAAACACCCAGAACACCTGAAGTTTTAGAGGGCTCTCCAGATGGTTCTGATACACAGAGAAGCTTGAGAACAACTGTTTTGGGAAGTAACTCTGCTCACAGATGATATGTATTTTGGCAACATTGATGCTGTTGTCTGTTAATTTACCCATTTTGCTCCAGAGAGGGATAAGTGATGAACTTTTTATATGGGTAGTTTGTATAGCCCAGGAAATGATTTTATTGATTAAAAGCAATTTCATAATTTCAGTACAGGAGTATCTCTCCCATGTGTCTTTTAGTCTCAGATTTACTATTTTAGCTGGCAGAAAGAAACTGAGAGAAACAGTCTTTTTTGAAGTAAGAATAGATTCTTTCATTACAAAACATGTTCCCATATTCACAAGAAATTTCTCTGTAATATAGTTCAACCTTTTCACCTGTAGGCTGAAATAACTGCTTATGTTTAAGCAACAATCTGTTCTTTGTTTGTGTCCTTATTCCCTAAAGGGACAAAATGAGACATGAAGGTGAGGGTGTTGGCAGGTTTGGTATCTTCCAAAGCCTCTCTCCTTGGTTTGCACATGGCTGCCTTCTCTCTGTGTCCTAAGTGTACTGAGAGAGAGGACTTCAACATATGAAACTTGGATGGAGTGGAGGGATGCAATTCAATCCATAACAGCTGATTGATTAATTGGTTAATTGATTGATCTAAAAATGGATGTCACTGAATGTGCAGATTATTTTACTGGGAGCTGGCTTGTTGCTTGTATACTTTCTGGGCCTCTCGCCGTATTTCAAGGCCATGACTTATTTTAGAGAAACTATAGTTTAAGATTATTAATAATATTAGGGTTATTTCTTCACAACTTTTATAATTGTGAACAAGTTTTGGGATGACTGAAAGTTCTAGTCAGTCTAATTTTTAAGTCTAATCTGCGGAATCCAGGAACAAACAGTAAAGTTGAAGTGATAGGTTCTTCCAGTTCTGCCGAGATAAACTAACTCTAGCAAATCTTGACATTACTATGGGTTTTGCTCTGGGTCATAGGCTGCTAGACCATATATCCACCAGTGAGGCCTTCCTGGGTGGTGCCAATTGTACTGTGGATGCATGTGCAAAGATTCTGCTGGTTTAAATCCTGGCTCTGATATTATCTGACCTTTAACCTAGAACAAATTGCTTAATCTCTCTCTGCCCCAATTTCCTTATCTGTAAAATAAAATAAAAATAATACACAATCTTGTTACAAGTAAATTAGTTATACTAATAAACTTTTAGAATGGTGTGTAGCACATACTATGTACTTAATAAATGTTAGGTCTTTTATTTAGAGGCAACCACATTTTTTTTTTCAGGATGTAAAGATACCATTTTATTTCCCCAAACTATCAATTTACCAGACATAGTTCTATTTGCATATGATAGGTTGTGATTTTTGTGATTTATAATAAATATATATTTGGTCTTCCTCCTGTTTTCTAGCACAGAGCTCCTAAAACCCTTGGAAGTCCCTAACTGTTGAGAGTGGTAAAGGTGTCTTCACTGTCAGTGAGGGACTTTTGGAAAGCACCTAAGGATGTTGTCAGGGCAGCTAGCTCTGTGAGCAGAGCAGTTAGTTGGAACTTTCAGTTCCTCTCCTGAATGATGGGAGTGGTGAGGGAGGCTCGAGATCGAATCAGTCACCTGTGGCCAATGAATTAATCAGTCATGCTTATGTACTGAAGCCTCCATAAACACTCCAAGGACAGGATTCCGAGAGCTTTTGAGTCAGTGAACACGCGGAAGTATGGGGAGAATTGCATGCAGAGGGCATGGAAGCCCCATGCTCTTTCCCCATACCTTGCCATGTGCGGCTGTTTCATCTGGCTGTTCGTGAGTTTATTCTTTTACTGTAAGTCAGTAATTTGTCAGTAATCTAGTCAGTAAAATGTTTCTCTGAGTTTTATGAACCAGTCTAGCAAAGTAAGTGAGCCCAAGGTCCTGGGAAACTGATTTATAGCCAGTTGATCAGAAGTACAAGCAGCAACTGGGATTTGGTATTGGCACTCTCATTTGGAGGGGGTCCAACCTGTGTGTGTGTGTGGGTGGGGGGGTGCTCTTGTAGGACTGTGCTGGTAACCTGTGCAATCTAATGCTATCTTCCAGTAGATAGTGTTGAATTCTCTCGTATCCTGCTGGTGTCTGAGATTGCTTGGTTGTACATGTGTCCCCTCCACATGTTGGAATTGGTTTCAGAGTACCAAAAAGATAGATACTTAGTAAATTTTTATTGAATGATATTTAAATTTTTCTTATTAGTTAGTTCTACACTGAAGTGAAATTGAATTTGACTCATAAAGTCAAACAAAAATGCCTTTCAACTAGGGCAAAGCAGAAAGTTGCTTTGTGAAGATCCAGAAAGATGTTCTGGAGCCTCTGAGTTTCACTTAAATACAATTTTTTTTTAATGCTGAGGCAAAATACAGGTCTCTGACAGCTGTTCTCAAGAATTTTGGCCTAGAATTATTTATACTCTGTAAAATTATTGGGGAACCAAAGAGCTTTTGCTTATGCGGATTATATCAATTCATACTTAACCACATCAGAAATTAAAATTGAGAAATTTAAACATGTTTATGTTTTATCCAAAGTAATAAAAATAAACCTATTGTGGCTTAGCATAAATAAATATTATTATGAAAATAACTGCATTTTCCAAATGAAAAAGAAATTCAGTGAGTAAAGTGGTATTGTTTTACATTTTTACAAATCTCTTTAATGTCTGGCTTAATAGAAGACAAATGATTCACATATCTGCTTCTCCATTAATCTCTTGCAAAACTTGCACTATATACTTGTAAGAGAGTGAAAAAGGCAAATAACATTTTAGTATGATTATGAAAATAAGTTTGGCCATGTGGACCTCCTGAAAGAATCTCAGGAACTCCCAGAGGCCTCCAGACCACCCTTTGAAGATTACTGATCTAAGCCAAGTCCATTAGGAATCAATAACTTCAGGGTTACAGCTTTCTATTTAAATGAACTTGAATGAGCTCAAAAGATGGAAATACATACTTCCTTCCTTACACTGATGTACAGAAACAAATTGACTAGAATGATTTCCTAATGCCATTCACATACCCTTTAGTGATAATGTCCATCCTCAAAATAAATGAGAAGATTAAATAGCTAGAAAAATATTTTTGTCACAGTTATTTGACAATAAAAAATAAAATTTGATTAGCATCAACTACGTTATAAATGCTTTTCTCAAATTTAGAGCCCTTTAACTGGGGAGGACAGTTAAGCTTTGATATGGGACTTGCAGGCAGAATCCCAGGAAAAGTCCAGCAGTGTTACTGAAATACAGATATAAGATCTAGAGTCTTGAGAAATTCTTTCCATTTTAATATCATCTTCCCACTTTGATGTGTTAGAATTAATTGTGTGTCTCAGCCTGTCAATCAGATGTGATGTTACTGTAGTAAGGAGCAATAAATAACCCCAGATTAGAATGACAGGAAATGTGATTTTCTCTTTTTCATAGATGGTGTCACTTCAACATGAAGGAGAATTTATTCTGTCCTACAGGTGCTCTTTACCATGCTAAAGATGTCATAGTCTCTATTGTACATGATCTCTTATTTGATTTTGTTTCCAGCCTGTTCAGTTGTTATCATGTTTATTTTTTAAATAATGATTTATAACTCTACAAAATTTACAAAACTGACTATCTCATGCATTTCAGAAAGGCTCAGTTCCTGTTCTGGACATTCTCATTCTTACATGTGAGCATAACTGAGTGTATTTGCCCTAAAGGAGAGTCTCATATCCTCCCCTGTGATAACCCTGACAAGCAGTGGTAACAGTGCAAGAGGACATTCAAGTTGCCTCTCGTGAATTTTAAGGCAACCTAACACTTACTGAATGTCAGGTACTTTCCAGTACAAAAGCTTTGTGTGTTGAAAACCTAAATAACCATAAATTCTGGGATGATTTTACTTTGAGTAGTGTGGTCTCTGTCTAGTAAGCGTTGTGTGTTTTCTCCCATGGAGAGTAATACCGAAGTCTTTTGGCTCTATTTATATTTAAAACATTTCATCTCATGCTCACAAGAGGGCGCTAATTCATATTCATATCCAAAGTGGCAATAATAAACTGACTCAAAATCGTTATTTTCATGGTCAAAATAGAGAAACTTTTTCCCACAAGAAAACTGTTGGTTTACTTCCTTTACTTTTGGCAAAGTAATTTCAAATTGTACAAATTTTTGGTTGTGAAAAAAACGAAGAATATATCACCTACTTGTCAAGTGTGTGGCAAACTCAGTTTTCAGAAACTGATTTGGGGAGTTAAGATTTTGTTTGTTATTTGCTCAATTTAATTTTTGCTCTTTTTAATTGTATTGTCGAGATGCCAATTAATCAAAAGTTTCAGGACATATAAATAAAAATATTTAAATAAATATCAAGGTATATAGGTCTAAGTCTTGTAAATATTCTTAGATTAGCCCATATTTCTTTCTTTCTTGTAATAAAACAAAGTTCTTTAGCCAAAGCTAGTTTTCATTTCCTCCTTATTTATGAAATAAGTATACATTTACTGTAGAAACTCAGAAATATAAGAAAAAATATAAAAAGGAAACAATAATTATGCATAATCCCACAACTCAGTAACAGTTGACATTTTGGCATATTTTCTTCTACTGTTTTCATATGATTGTGATCATGCTGTATATAAATTTATAAATATGGTTTTGTGTGCTTTTGAAAAACAATGTTATACCAATTATTTAAATGCAAAGCTAGTAACTGTCTAGTATTCCATTTTAACTATTCTCCTTTTAATGAACATTTATATGCTTTCCTTTTCATGTTCTTTAAATGGTAGTGTGTTACCTTTGTTCATAAATCTTTGACAATACATCTGATGACTTCCTTAGGACAGATTCCTGGAAGTGGAATTCCTAGGTGGAAGAGTATGACCATTTTTTAAAGGCTTTTGATATATACTGCTAAATTACCTTCTAGAAAGGTTTTTACCAATTTATATATTAGAAGAGTGCCTGATGTTCACTAACTACCCTCATTAATAATGAATATTTTAATTAAGAAAAATAATAGCTAATTTGAAAGGTGAAAATGTTAAATAATGATTGATGTTAATTCGGACTTGTTTGATTGCTAGAGTAGTTAACCATTTTCTATGTTCATTAGGTATTTTTGTTTCTTTTTCTATGAATTATCTTTTCATGACTTTTGTCCATTTTTCTACTTGGTTGGAATATTTTATTACCTTTTCCAATGAGTTCTTAATAGTGTAAAGGTAATATATCTTTATCTGCTAGAACTGGAGTATTTCCCGTTTGTACTTATTTACTTGCTTATGGCTTTAAAAATATACATAGATTAGGGCAGTTTTAAGTTTTCATGTATTTAGATCTGTGGTTTCTGTTATTGATATTTTTTAATGCATAAAATAATCAATAATTCTTTATCAAAATGTTTTTTATGATAGGGAAAGGTTTTCAGAGACTGTGATTTAAATTTTAGCTTCAGTTAATAAAAGATTTACAGAAGGAACAAGTAATAGAAGTAATAAGTATTGAGGAGAAAAAACCCTTTATTTATTACTAAGCTAATTTGAGAGTAGGTTAGAATTTTACTTGAATTTTTGCAAGACTTTGCTTCATATTGCATCAAAGCCTCTTCTGGTAGGCTAATGAAAGCATTTATTAGTCTTTCCTATTTCCCTTATATTATATGAGGAAGATTGTACCTCAAGGTGCTTTTTAATTTCACACCTTACTTGTGAAATGCTGGTTACATTTTCTACAGGTGCCTGAGTTTTAGTAGCTCTAGGCTTGACCATAAGCTTTTTGTTGTTTTCTGATGCACAGTACCTGAAACTTAGTAAGTGTTCAGAGGTGTTTGTTGGGTGAATGAATAAATGCATAACTTAGTATTTTTTATTTTTAAGGTCAATTTAATTCTCTTATTGTTGTCAGGCAATCCAAACTGGGAAGATCTTCCTACATGCTTAGTGAGACCTCAACTCAGGAGAGGGTTCCTGATTCTGATAGAGAAAGAATTCATGAACAGGTCTGACAAGTGTAGGTAAGGAAGGAATTTATTAAAGTGAGAGTAGGAGTGAATAGCAGCAGTTATGCAGGCAGGAGAGAGCAAGAAAGAGCAGAGGAGGAAGAAAGTCCACTGAACTCCTCTTGGCATGGGACAGACCAGTTGCCAAGTCCTGAAGCCAGGGTCACCTCTTGAATCTGCATGGTGTGGGAACTAAGCCCCTGTTAGCCCAGGATTTGGGGGAGCCTCAGACACTGGATTGAGAGAGATTATGTTCTGAGAACCTCCCAAAGCAAAGAATGGAGATTTTTGGGCAGGCCACTAAAAAGCATGATCGTACAGCTGCAGTTCTGTCCAAGTCACACAGGTGATGGGAACTTGCAAGCACAAATCAGAGCTCTCAGTAGCCTTTCTCTACTTGTCTGGAGTAGGACAGAGACAGAGTGAAGAATTTGTGCTGAAGACTGGAAAATTGAATGAAATAGCGAATTAACAAAGACACCACTGGAAGAGCCCAGAGACAAAATGCAGTAAGTTGTACAGTAAGAAGGCTTTATTTAAGGCCAAGTACACTCTTGAAGAAAGAGGAGTGTGGGCAACTTCAGAGAGGAGGTGTGCTTAAAGGCTTAGGATTCACATCTTTGAAAGATTTCAAGAATGCAGTGAAGGGCAGGGGTGGGGTGCAGCCTGGACATGTGGTTTCATGATGTCTATCTTCAGTGAGAGACGTTTTGTGATTATCCATAGTCAGTCTTCTAGATAGCTTATAAGATAAACTTAACACAAAGAATTTATTGAACTTGTTCTTTTTCAAGGTAGTGCCCACCCTCAAGCAGTGGAAGCACACCATATAGGATTGCTTAAGATGGGTTGGTTGGTTGTTGGCTAATTACCACAAAATATGTCAGGAATCTTACCTCCTAACTCACTGGTTTTTAAAGTGGAATCTTAGCCTTAAGATGGAGGTGCTTCTATTTTTATTATACTATTTTTATTTTAGCATTTTTCATCATAGGCAGGAAAAATTATTCATGATGCTTGTCACATGTCCTGCTATACCTCATTATCTCTTTAGGTATGCTTAACTACTTTGAACTTGATCCTGTTTATTGGACTTATCTTCTCCCAAAGCAGTGAAGAGGTGCCTTATTTGTTTGCACATTAGAAATAAAATACCAGATAACAGAAATAAGGGCCTATTTTCCTTTTGGTTCCACTTCCAAAGAATGTGCCTATAATTTAGTATTTTTCTCTCTTGCTGTTTCTCTCTTTGCAATTTGCCAAGATAATCGGTCTTGCCAGCTTACCAGATGCTGTGGAGTCTGTCACAAAATCCAAGTCTGCTTTACCCCATTACTTAGTATTTCTATTCAGACTGGATTAGTCATCCTCTTCCATCCTCATCACAATGAGCAACATTCCTTGTAATCTTAGCATTATTTATCTACATTACATAATCGCTCATGATGGAAATCTTACCTTTTTTCCTTTCACAGAATTCTCTTCCTGGGCTCCTTCCCCTGGCTCCCAGCTTGGTTCAGACCTCAGTCATCTTTCCTTGGAGAGAACCCTTGGTTCTGTCTTTTCAGATCCCACCTTTTAAGAGTTCCTCTCCTATGAGAATTCTTCTCTGCTGTAAGAAACCCAACTCCTTTGGGTGTTATGAACCTGGTTGTCAATTCTCCAATTCTCCTTCTCTCAGGTGGGGCCCCATTTCCCATTAGGCCTCAGTCCTCTCATTTAGGGTTGCCAGATTTAGCAAATAAGAGTACAGGATGCCTTGTTAAATTTTAGTTCTAGATAAACAGAGGTCTTTTTTTTTTCTATGTAAGTATGTCCTATGCCATATTTAGGGCCTACTTATACTCCAGAGTTATTCTTTGCTTATCTGGAGCTCAGATTTAACATGCTGTCCTGTATGTTATTTGGAACCCCGCTCTCATCCTGTGGCTCATTTCACAGCTTCTCTTATCTTCCTTTTGGGGCTGTGTGCATCAATCCCCACTTGCCATGCCTGCTCTTTGAACGCCTCTCAGTCTGGTTGCCATCCTGGCTTGACTTTTTTTTTTTTTATAGTCTCTCTGGGGAGATGCATTCCTCAAATGTTTTTTTTTTTTTGAGAGGGCATCTATCATATTTATTGATCAAATGGTTGTTAACAACAATAAAATTCTGTATAGGGGGGTCAATGCTCAATGCACAATCATTAATCCATCTCAAGCCTAATTCTCGTCAGTCTCCAATCTTCTGAAGCATAACGAACAAATTCTTACATGTTGAACGAATTCTTACATAGTGAATAAGTTCTTACATGGTGAACAGTACAAGGGCATTCATCACAGAAACTTTCAGTTTTGATCACGCATTATGAACTATAAACAATCAGGTCAAATATGAATATTCATTTGATTTTTATACTTGATTTATATGTGGATCCCACATTTCTTCCTTTATTATTATTATTATTTTTAATAAAATGTTGAAGTGGTAGGTAGATGCAAGATAAAGGTAGAAAACATAGTTTAGTGTTGTAAGAGAGCAATTGTAGATGATCGTGTGTGCCTGTAGACTATGTGCTAATCCGAGCTAGACAAGGGCAATAAAACATCCCTGGATGCAGAAGCTTTCTCTCAAAACAGCGGGGGTGAGGTTCTAAGCTTCACCACTGTTGTACCCCGATTTCTCACCTGATGGCCCCTCTGTGACTGTGCCTGTCTTAGGTTGTTCCTCCCTTGAGGAATCTTACCCATCTCTAGCTAACCAGTCATCTTCTGGGGCCATACAGGGAAATGTAAAGTTGGTAAGTGAGAGAGAAGCCATATTGTTTGAAAAGGTTAGCTTTTTACTTCTTTGCAGATTTATGCCCTGTGGCTTCTATGCCCAGCACTTGTCTCGAGGTATCTTTACCACCTGGAGGAATTATGATGCTCAGTAAATTCGATATGAGGCACGAATTCTATTTAAGGGTTGTAATTAGGAAGGAAGAAGAAAAGCTATAGAGGTAGCATATGGAAGAAAACATGGGAGGATTGATTATTTCTTTGACATATCTTCTTGTAGACTACCTTAAGCATGTATAGGTTTTAAACTACTAACTAACTTGCGCACACATAATAACATAATAGGAATGCAGTGACATAAACAAAGCAAATCTATAATTACCAGCCATCTCCAGTGAAGCCAAGAAAACCAGTTAGGCACCCTAGGCATTTGTGAAATTTGTCTATGATATGATGGATATTGTCCAACTGTACTTGAACAGTGTGAGAGAAATCAGACAAATTAAAGCAACCCATTTCTGGGATCTGTTCACATCCCATACGTTCTTTTAACCGTAGATAGTCTATAGTCGTAAGATTTTGGAGCGCTACAACTTGCACCCCTCCCAATTCCTGGTTGAGTTCCAACAGTACAGATCCAGTCAAATTCGTTGTCTCACTGTATGCACATGCCAGCCTAGACAGCTCCCTCCTCATTCCAGTGGCATGTCCAGGAAACGGTGGGATGGACGCAGCCACAACCGCAGCATTGCCTGATCCCTGTGGAAGCTTTTTGATGATCTTCCCCCGGCACGAGTCCTCCAGAGAGTGCTGATGCCGGAAGCTCCTCCTCATATCGTATCTTAGTTCATTTTCTGGGTAGCCAAGCTAGGCCTTGATCTTCTGCGTAAAAACAAACAGACCCTTTCTGGCTTGACTTTTTGTCTGCATACCTGGTGTTATTAATTCTTTTATGTAATGTGAATGCGTTTTTTAGTTTGCTGTGCACTATTGTCTGACTCACACGTTAGGGGGCAGTGCACTGTGGTCATCTTGGATGGAAAGCTACCTGACAGCAGAATGCCACCCATGCCCGAGACTCATTCCTTCCTTAGACATCACCTGCTATGTCAAAGGGCTTTAACTGTTTCTAATTCTAAATGCTGGAAGTGGGGCCAGGACTCAGATTAGAAAGCTTTTCATGGTACAGCCCATAAAAGTCATGAGCCTCCATTACACTATTAGATTTCTTTAGGGTACAGGTGTTGGTTTTTGGTCCCTTGAAAACTGTTAAGAAGATTCTACTGTGTGTGTACAGCAGACGCCAGCAGATATAGCTTAAGGACTGGTTTTGCTCACATGTTTTTCCTTTTTCTTATGGAAGTAGATTTCTGATGTATTCATACCACCTTACCTGCATCTAGAAAGTCTTAATAGCTCTTTTTCTTTCATTAACACAGCTTGTTCTCTAGCTATGAGCATATTGGTATGTTCTCAATCTTGCTGTGTCCTCCCTTTGCATCAGAAAGAGAAAATGTTGCTTAAATTATTCTTTTTGAAGCACGGAAGCATTAAGATTCTCTTATTATTTCTTTTCTTAGGCTCTTAGCCCAGGGTCATGCAGAGGGTCTGTGCAGGGAGAACAGAAGAGAATCCAGGTCTGCTTCTACTAGCATGTGCTGTGTGATATCACTCTCATGGCCCATCAGTTTGTGTCCAGCGGGTCCAGCTGATGTGGTTTCCAATACTGCAGCCTTTGGTTTCCCAGCATGAAGGGGTGATGGAGCTTTTAGCTATCGTGGCAGGAATATTCGATTCATATTTCTCTTAGCTCTGCCCAAAGAAAATACTTATCAGGATTTTTATCCCTTCACTGTGGTAACAAGTTTCTGTTAGCACAGTTATGAATGTTAAGACTGGAGCTTCAGATTCTTGTCTACTTCTGGGTGGGTTTCTGTTTGTGCATGTATGTAGCAGCCATGGAGCCAGTTGCCCTGCACAGTTGTCCAAAGCCTCACATGCACTGGTCAAGGCAGTGTCTGTTTATGACGAACTCTTGACACCTTTGAAACAACACATGAGGGAAGCCTCACAAACCTGTAAGACTAAACCTCCCTAACAAGGTGCAGGTGGTCACTGGGTTAGAGGACCTCCCAGCCCCCTGCTAAGGTTGGAATTTGAGGAGGTACATCATTAAAGAAAGATGGGATAATGGGAGTTGTGAGGACCTTTGATCACCCTAAATATTAGGAGAGCCTGTAATTAGAAATGCCCAGTTACTCCTATTTCATGACAACCTAATAATCTTACAGAATGACAAGAATTGGATTGAACATCTGTTTCTAATATTGTATCCATTGAGGGATCTGACTAATTCAACAGTTATACATCTCAGTGGAGGATATTACAGTTTTTAGAAATATCACAAATGGGATTCAGGGAAAAGCAATAATGGAACACATAGGAGTTTCTATTTTCATTCATTTATTTATCAGACAATTGTTGAGTACCCCTCTGCCAGGCATCATGTTGGTTTTTGTCCCTCTAGCTTTAGGGAGCTCAACGTTTACAAAGGTAAAACACATGTAAAAAGTTGTCAGAGCACATTGTAGTAAAGGCTTACTAGAAATATTTACAGGGTGTCACGTGAGTACTGATGAGTCTGTGTAAGAGAATCAGTTAATGACACATGGAGACCATTTGGTTATTCAAAGGAGGTGACATTTGAGTTAAACCTTGATGGAAATGAAGTTCAGCGTGTTGTCCTAGAAAGCATTCAAGGTAGCAGAAGAGATATGAATGAAAATAAGGGGATAGATGAGGTGTTTAGAGTTATCCTATGGCACAGGTGAGCCTAATTGATTTTAAGTGATGAGGTCGCATTTGGAAAAATTATGGAACCAAAACTCAGAATGTAGGAAGACCAGCTGTGGGCTATGATAAAAGCATTCAGTAGAAGCATTGGCACTGGGTCTGAGAGCTGAATCTGAGACAGCTTTGGTTGTAGAGGCAGAAAAGTTCCCCTATTCTAATGTAACTAGGCATTCTGAGTTGCCGTTAAAAAAGATAGGAAACAAAGGATAAGAAAGAGGTTTGGGAGAGGCGGGAAGAAGTGTATTAATTATATTTGACTGTGTTGGGTTAGAGGTAGAAGATCCAGATGAAGAAAATAAAAACACCAACAGTGCAAGAGAGAGAAGGTTCTGCAGATATAGACACAGTTATTTTTTAAACTGAGTTTATGGTTGGAAGTGAGGTACTGAAAGAGATAGCCCAGGGACAATGAAATGTATACAACCAAAAGCAGAATCCTTTGAACATTTAAGGTGAGGAAGAGAGTAAAAGGATCAAGAGGAAGACTGTAGGAAGGTTGGCTGGAGTGGCTCCCGTCCTGGTGGCGGTGGTGCATGAATGTGAACCTGAGAGAGATGATGCGAGGGAGGGCTGGAAGCTGGTGGCTAGACCACAGGTCACGAGGGATACTAGTCAGCCTCACATTCTTGTTCGTGCATTGGCATTAGACTATTTAGATGCCTAATAGGCATCTAAATGTGGTTCATTTTTCCAGGCATCATCAGAGGGCTTCTGGGTATACATAGGGAGGCTGAAGTGTGTGGGCAACTAGATTTACTTGGCAGTGATGAAGAGGAAAATAGGCCACATGTAGTGGTTAGTGGTTAGTGTTTTATTTGTGTAGCCTACTTGAAGTTTCAAATTTTTTAAACTTCTTTAAAGACTATGACAGTGGTTGAATAAACTTTTGTATATTCATACCACTACTTACACTTCTCTTTTAACTCCAACCTGTAGAGTAGCTGTCAATGTTGTTTTTATTTTGTTTTTTCTTTTTTTTTGTGAAGAGATTATTTTAGGGCAGGTGGAACCCTCTGAGGTCTCTGCTTCTTGATGATGTAAAAGATCTTGTCATGTGTCTGACACTGTGCATTGCATTGTCTTCCCTTTTCAGGATCATAGCTCCAGGCTTATGCTTTTAAGGACAGTACAAAATATCAGATTCATACTTAATCTGTGATCTATTAAAATTCCTAAATCTATTTTGCCAAACTTACATTTAAAATATATTTATTTAAGGTTTCTTCATTTCTTTCTTATATGGATTAGCCTTTTCTGATTTCTTTTCATATTAATATGATCTGCCTCTTAAAAATCAGTTATAGGAAAGGGAGTTATTTTGACTCTAACTTTGTTCAGGGTATTTCTGACAGGTATTTCTTATTAGCTTTCTCTTCTCAGGTAACAATGAGAACCTTGGAAAGTTACTGAAATGCAAAAATAAAGGAAAGGAGGCCAAGAAGTCAATATTTAATGAAGATTTGAGTTAGAATGGAAACTTTCTTCATCTTCAAGAAATAAAAACTAGATTTTTTATTTATGATTTCAGAGAATGACGGACTCTTTCCCTCTGCCCTTCACTCTGCATTTCCCAGCACATAAAACTTTATATAAATAAGAAAGGCAGAAACTATTTCAATTTTCCCTGACAACAGCACCCAAAACATTAGCTGTGGTGAATGATATGGGGTGATGAGTTGACCTTTAATCAGTCTGATGAGCAAAGGGAACATCTGAGGGGCTCACTTGAAAATACATTCCTCTCTTGTTGGAAGGCCTTTCCAGCTGGCAGAATTGTATGAACATTATCAACAAGAACTTCTCAGATATGAAGCAGTTGAGACATGATCTAGTGCTTGCAGATACTTTTGCTTAAAGAGAAGGAATATGGAACTGAAACAAAAGCCATGTATTTTTTTCCTTCCAACTTTTCTATATATCATCACTCCTTTAAAAACTTAGCAAAGAAAAGCATTCTGGCTTTGGTAAATTACCTGAGATACACTCTACAAATATAATTAACTTTTCTGAATCTTCAGATTGTCAACTATATGTTCTGAATTATCCAGCATTGCTCCCGACTGTACCTTATTGAGGTGGTGGCATTTATATTTCACTTGGTTCTCCACCTACCTACCTTTCTTGATTCCACTCATTGAACTGGGGAGACTTGGGCTGAGGCGCTTGGTATAGATGAAAGAAAAACATAATCTTGAACCTTACTGCATTTTTTAATTTTTTAATTTATTTTATTTTGGTATCATTAATCTACTATTACATGAAGAACATTATGTTTACTAGGCTCCCCCCTTCACTGAGTCTCCCCCACAAACCCCATTACAGTCACTGTCCATCAGCATAGTAAGATGCTGTAGACAGACTACTTGTCTTTGTGTTGCAAAGCCCTCCCCGTGCCCCCCTCCCCCCACATTATACATGCTAATCGTAATGCCCCCTTTCTTTTTCCCCACCCTTATCCCTCCCTTCCCACACATCCTCCCCAGTCCCTTTCCCTTTGGTAACTGTTAGTCCATTCTTGGGTTCCGTGAGTCTGCTGCTGTTTTGTTCCTTCAGTTTTTGTTCTGTTCTTATACTCCCCAGATGAGTGAAATCACTTGGTACTTGTCTTTCTCCACCTGGCTTATTTCACTGAGCATAATACCCTCTAGCTCCATCCATGTTGTTGCAAATGGTAGGATCTGTTTTCTTCTTAATATTCCATAGTGTACATGTACCACATCTTCTTTATCCATTCATCTACTGATGGACACTTAGATTGCTTCCATTTCTTGGCTATTATAAATAGTGCTGCGATAAACATAGGGGTGCATCTGTCTTTTTCAAACTGGGCTGCTGCATTCTTAGGGTAAATTCCTAGAAGTAGAATTCCTGGTCAAATGGTATTTCTATTTTGAGCTCTTTGAGGAACCTTCATATTGCTTTCCACAATGGTTGAACTAATTTACATTCCCACCAGCAGTGTAGGAGGGTTCCCCTTTCTCCACAGCCCTACCAACGTTTGTTGTTTGTCTTTTGGATGGTGGTGATCCTTACTGGTGTGAGGTGATATCTCATTGTGGTTTTAATTTGCATTTCTCTGATGACTAGTGATGTGGAGCATCTTTTCATGTGTCTGTTGGCCATCTGAATTTCTTCTTTGGAGTCCTTACTGCATTTCTGTCAGCAGATCTGTAATAACATTGCCTTGATCTCATATTGGCAATATTATTAATTTTTTTTAGGGTTTGCTGTGGGTAGACCCACTCTTCATTCTTACACAGCTCACAAGCTAAGATCCATTCTTGTATTTTTAAATTGTTGAAAAAATCAAAATAATAATATTTAATGACATGTGAAAATCATATGAAAATAAGTGTTTAGTATCCAGATGTGAAGTTTTGGAACATAGCCATGCCCATTCATTTATGTTCTGTCTAAAGCTACTTTGGTGCTCTGTCTTGCCAATGGGTTTCAGCCCTGGGCAAGTTCACTATGGATTCAGTGAGACCAAAGAAATTGACAGCAAACGTTCTCTGGAGTGAAAGGGTTTATTACCTGGCTTGTTCTTCCGGTGGTAGGTTGAGCACTAGCATCTCTACCTCCGCCCAGAGCACTGGGCCAAGCTCTCTATATAGCGCAATAACAGCTTATTGCCTAAAGGTGTGAAAACAGTAGCCTAGCAACAGGCCAGTTACATCATCAGGTGCTTTAAGTTCAGTGAGGATCCTGGTCATAGGAACCCCAACTTCCCCACACTCCACCCCTCCAGGATTCTTGCCTTAACAATGTACATACTTCAATCTTCCGCAATGGTCCCTGTGCGAGAAAGCTGGAGCACACTAACCAAATTCCACAATAGCAACAGAGGATAATAACAACTTAGATATAATAAAAATTAACATACAGCAAGATTTTGATACAGGTAACAAAAACTGTAATAATCTTCTAACCAGAGGAGGTTCCTAATAACAAAAATTATAATAATCCTCAAATCAGAGGAAGTTCCCAATCCACAAAGACTTTAGGGGTTATAAGACACATGGTTTAATGCCACCAACATAGGCAAATCTTGTCCATCAGGTAGGAAGCATGCAAGAGAGTGGTCCTGTGATAGGACTGTAGCAGGAAGGGGGTCCCTTCCAGGTCTGGTATACCATACTTTTACTCCTTTCCCCATGGGGGTTACTGAAGGGTCTATATATAGTGCTACTGGAGGTGTATTCACTGGCCATAATGATAAAACAAAACTCCCTGGTAACATGCTCCTACCTTCTGGCCGTTCAAGATATACTACTGTGACCTTTGGGGGCCACTCTGCTGTTATTCCAGGAATACAATAGGAGGACAGCTTCCAGGCCTTGTCCCCAAGGTACCAGGAGAGCCAGCCATCATTGGTCCATGTGTTGAAAGGTCCAAGGCTACGTCCACTCAATGGAGTCTCTGGGGTTCAGTAGACTTTGTGCTGGCAGCAAGAGGTTATTCTGGTGACTGAACCTCAGCTTCAGTGATTCTTCCTTGGTTTATAGTTGCAGTTGTATAGGGGAGGCAGCCATATGTGTTAACATGTCTACAGGGCTCAGGACTCCCTTTTGGGGTCTCTCATTCGAACGCTGTAGCACAGTCCATAAGTGGACTGACCATCCCTGCAGACTATTGGTATCTAACTTTATTCTGGATTTTAACAAGCCATTGTGCCTCTCTATCATGTCTGCTGTGGTAGGGTTGTATGGCACATGAAACTTCCACTTGATTCCCAGCTGTCACACCCATTCCTGCAGTGTATGTCCAGTGAAATGGGTGTCCTGATCACTCTTAATTACCTGTGGTCGGCCATAGGCAGCAAAGAGACACTCCAGGCCTCTTTTGGTCATCTGCTGGTCTGCACAACGGGTAGGAAAAGCAACCAGAAGTCCAGTAGCTGCGTCCAGACAAGTCATTGCATACTGATATCCTTCTGACACAGGTAGAGGCCCCATATAGTCTATCTGCCACCTGATGAGGGGTATAGGCCCCTTAGCTATTGTCCCATGTTGCTGTGGAACTCAGTGAAAGTCCCTTTTGGAGTACATGACACACTCCTGCTGGGCTCTACTAACATACTCAAAGGTCAAAGGCAAGCCCCACTGATGGGCTACAGCCCGCATTGTCTTTTGCTCTGCATGCAACAAATGCTGATGTAGCTATTGGGCTACATCAGAGGCAGGCTTTCCTTCTAACCAACATATCTGGGCCAATTTATCTGCTTCATCATTTTCTGGGGATGCCAGTGGCAAATGACCTGTAACATGGTATACTGTAATTATTTTAGTCTGACCACAGGCCCATAAGTCTTGTCACAATTCTTGCCCCCAAAGGGGTCGGCGACCAACCAGCCAGTTGGCATGGTACAAGGTTGGTAGCCACAAGGTCAAGCCCTGATAGACAGCCCAGTACAGACAACTATAGGGGAGGGCTCCTGGCTGATCACAAGCCAAACAGCCCACAACTCTGCCCATTGACTGCTCTTCCCCTCACCATCTTCCATCCTATTGTCTCAGTCTGAGGATGGAAAGCTATGGCCCTCCATTTTGGGGGCTGCCCACAGCTGGAGCCATCTGTGTGCCATGCATTTTTGGGTATAAGGGCTCTTCCCTCCTGATAGGGATTCTCTGCTACCAATGGTTCAAAAGCAAGTTCTTCCTGCTTTTTACTAGTATTATGTCACTGGCCCCAACAAGCGTTGGAGTTCTTCACTCAAGGGGCTACTAGAGAGGGCACTATGCTGCTGTAGGAAGCACCCCACTTGGCTAGTGTGGGTGTTTGTGCCACACACTCCTTGGCTTTTAGATCCATTCTCGTACCCACCCCAAAATGGGATAGGTGATTATTACCTTTATGGGGGCTATTCCAGTGATGGGTTCTGTAGCCAGCAAGGCATGGTACACGTCATTCAGTTTGTTTTTCTATCAAAGCGTATTGTACCTCTGCCCTTTTCCAGAGTTGTGACCAGAATCCAACAGGTTGGTGAGTTCGTTCAAGCCACTGCCAGAGACCCCAGCCATAACCATCTTCAGTGACATGAACATCCAGCTCATAGTGCCTTGATGGGTCTATCACACTCAAGGCCTGCATGGCCTTGACTGCCTGTTTTGCTGTAGTAAAGGCAGATGCACATGTCTCATCCCAGTCCCACCTGACGCCCTTTTATATCAACTGGTATAAGGGCTTCAGAATTTGTGCCAAGTGTGGGATAAACACTCTCCAGTAGCCTAGAAACCCAGAAACTCCTGTAGCAATGCCACAGTTGTGGGGGTAGGAAAGGCTTAAACTTTGTCTATAACTGCTTCTGGAATAACCTTGGTCTTACCCGACCAGACAATCCCCAAGAATTTGACAGACAAACCAGGTCCCTTAACCTTGGTGCTGTTCACAGCCCATCCTTTCTCTTGTAAATGTTACAGCAGTCTAGGTGCTGGACTTTCTAGATCTGAAAGAGAATCAGACGTGAGCATGACATCATCAATATAATGGTACAGCCACACTGTTGGTGGTTTCTCCCATGTAGCCAAGTCCTGGGCTAGAAGTTCATGATAGATGGTGGGGCTGTGGAGGTATCCCTGTGGGAGGACCGTGAAAGTCCATTGCCATCCTTCCCATGTGAAGGCAAACTATTGCTGACTTTCCTGCTCAATATCAATGGAAAAGAAGGCATTAGCAATATACCACATTATGGTATGTTCCTAGTTCCTGGCTGAGGGTATCCATCAGGCCTGCAATAGAGGGGACAGCAACATGCATAGGGAGTATGACTATTCAGTTCTCTGTAATCCACAGTCATACACCAGGAGCCATCTGGCTTTTATATTGGCCACAATGCGGAATTGAAAGGACTATGGGTGGGCTTTATAATACCCACCTTTTCCAGCTCCTGGAGAGTTTCTCCAATCTCTTTATGCCCTCCAGGCAGTTTGTATTGTTTGTTATTAGTCACCCACTGAGGCACAGGCAAAGCTATGGGCGGGTGCCTACCATGTCCCCTCAGAACTGCCTTCACCACATGTACTCTCAGTCTGAACTCAACTGCAGTGGTCTGCAATCATAGACTGTGCAGGATATCAATCCCCAAAATATACTCAGGAATAGGAGATATATACACAGTATACAGTTTTGGGGGTAGATGCCCTATTCCCAGAGGGATTTGGGCTTTTTTCACTCTGATAGCCTTCTCCCATATCCATCTATGGTAGTGGGGGTCCCGGAGAACTGCTCAGGGTTACCATGAATCAGTGAACATTCAGCCCCAGTGTCCACTAGAGCCAGGACATGTTGTATGTTTACTGGGGACCAATGAATAGCTTTTTCAACATGTGGCCTCCAGTCACCACCTTGTCCCCCAGGGCAGATACCTTGACCTTCCCCTCAGTCAAACCATGGTCCCCAATCACCTACCTGTGTGGGCTCAGGTGAGGTCGGCTCGCTCCCCAACAGGAAGTCTTGCAAACACTCAGGCTGGACTCGTGGCTCTGTTTCTGACCTCTGCCTCTTTGGTCTTAATGGATGGGACTGCTGCTCTGGTTTCAGCTGTTGCCATAGCTCTAGTGAGATCCTATTTGACTTCCCATCTAATTTCCTCCCATCTGCTCCTGCCCGTATTAAATCAACCCACATCTGGGTCCTCATAACCTTCATGGGGCCCTGTAAATTCTTCTTGTGAGTAACAGGTCTTATTTCTTTCCAGATTCTTGTTGCTTCTGCCTCTCCTGAGTCTGCTACTGTACGTGTCACCTTGCTTATGGGATGCCCTAAGTGAGGGGAAAGAATGGCCACTACAGACCCAAAGAGGGATGTAGGATCTGTTTGAAGTACAATATTTCTCATCCCAGTAGTGAAAATCTCTTTATCTGGGCCATAATTCTCTGGATTATAGATGACATTTCTTATGCCTAGCTCCCGTAGCACCTGTTGGAGCTCAGCATATGTCTGCCATCTAACAGGGGAGGATGGCAGATCACCCAGATTGGGCCATACAGCACGAAGTGCAGCCATAATCCAATCAAGGAGGGAGTAACTCTCTGGGGTCTGACGTGCATTTTGTAATCACTGCCTCAAGGCAGGCTGCACTGTCAGGGAAGACAGCTTTCCCGTCTCTGATCCCGAGAACAATCCCATCCACCCCTAAGTCCCACAGACGCAGGAGCCAATCTGATGTTGACTCCGAGGGCTTCTGCCTAAACCAGGAGCCCAAATCCACCAGCTCAGCCTGAGTATAGGGGCGGACCACAGAGTGCTCCACGACCTGGGGAGGGGCTGCTCCTCTCCTTGGGGAACTTTCAACTGCTGAGTCTTTATTTTCTTTACAACCACTGGGTGTGCTTTCAATACAGGAGGCACCTGTGCCTCTGGCACCACCCCTTCATCCTCTTCCAGCTCCTCCATATCTGGGGCTGATGGCACCTTTCTCTCCCCTCCCCCGAGTGCCTCCTCTGCTACAACCTTTACCTTTTCTACTGTACCTCGCAGCAATGCTACCTCAGTCTTCAGAAGGTCTCTTACCTTCATCTCAATGCTTTGCAGCTGATGTTCTTGTGCCACTTACGCCTGTGCTTCCCTCAGGAGTTCGTCTTTTTCCTTGATGGCCTCTTCCTACTTCAGAACACCTGGCAGCACTGCCGTCACTTCTCCAATGGCACCTTGCTGCCAGTGCTCCTGTGCCACCTCCTGTTGCATCGATGCCCTCTCCTTCCTGAGGGATTCCACAGAAGTCTGCACCTCGCGTTGTCGTGCCACCTTCTCTCGCATTAAGGCCATTTCTCTCCTTAGGAAATCCACAGAAGTTTGCAGCTCGTGTTCTCATGCCGCTATTTCTTGGGTCTCCTCTGTAGACCTCTTCAAGACTGTGAGAAGCAGCCAACTCACTGTTCCCGCTGCCTCACGGGCACTCTGCGTCTCAAAGCATCTGCTTACTATATCAACAGTCACCCTTACTGCCTCAGGTGTCACTTCTGCTTTCCTCCAGTCCTGGGGTGGGGCCCAGTCCTTTAGGAGGCAAGCCACCTCAGGCCACATACCCACTGGGGGACAATCCACTGTTTCCCCATTCACAGGGGCAGCCCGCTGAAGCACCCCTCCCATAAGGGCAGCTTGTCTTTTTCCTTGGTCAACAGTGAACTCTGCCGACTTTTGCCAATTGTCTTGCCAATGGCTTTCAACCCCAGCAAGTTCGTTATGGATTCAGTGTGACCAAAAGAAATTGACAGCAAAACGTTCTTTGGGGTGAAAGGGTTTATTACCCAGTTTGTTGTCCTGGCTGTAGGTTGAGCACTAGCATTCCGGCCTGTGCCCAGAGCACTGTGCTGAGCTCTATATATAGCACAATAATACCTTATTGCCTAAAGGTGTGGAAGCGGTAGCCTAGCAACAGGCCAGTTACATCATGGTTTAAGTTCAGTGAGGATCCTGGCCATAGGAACCCGAACTTCCTCACATGCTCCAAGAGCAGAGCTGAGTAGTTGTTATAAACACTGCATGGCCTCTAGACCCTAAAGTATTACTCTCTGGTCATGTACAGAAAAACTTTGCCAACCTCTACTGTATACCATGTACTTTACTTATATTGGCTCATTTAATCCTCACAACAAGGCTACTCAGTACATGCATTTGTTGTTCCCTTTCTACAGATTAGTACGCTGAGGCTTAAAAGGTTGTGAATTGACCAGAGTGAAGCAGCTAGAGGATGACGGTGCTGAGAGAGTAATGCTTATTTGCGTAATGTGGAAGGGCCAGCCTTTTGCCATACACTAAATTGCCTCTGTGTTGGCTAAGAACCCAACCTTTCTCTACAACTGTGTTGCTGTCTTCTGCCCTGCTTCTTAATTCCCTCCATCTCCATTAAATTGAAGAGTCAACAAATGCACATGATCTCACAGTAAATCGAGCATAATACAGATCAGAATTTGAAAAATCTTTTCCTTAATGGAATAAATAATCTATCAAACTCTGCAGTTGACTAAGCCTTTGGCAGAATATATGTGACGATATAAACATAATATATTTTTCCTCATTCCCTAATCAGATGAACTTCCTCGTGTAAATGCTGAGCAAACAAACTGATGTGAGTAGAGACTGCAGCTGAGAGAGGTTTGAACTACAGGGGAGGATATCATGGGTAAAATCAGTACTTCAAATTTGATGCCTATAACTTTGAGCTTTTTAAACTATTTAACAATGATTGTAATCATTTAGGTTTCTCTATTTTTGATAGTATTGTTTAGCTAAAAATAAACATTAGGCAGCACACAATTCACTTGTAATGGGCATGTGGAAGGAGAAAGTGTTTGAGAGACACTGTCTGAATTTGTAATTCAACTTGTGTGCAGAGTTGTTTGTCATGTAGAAAAATGCAACAATTAAAAAGTTATTATGTTGCACATTTCAAATTGGAATATCTCAAGATGTTCATTAAACAGCACAAAGGAGCATCTGAGGCTATTGATTACCTGAAGCTGAGTGTTATGAATATCTGTATATACATACTTATAAGCCATATGCTCCATATGTTGTTAAAATATCTTCAAAGAAGCTGTGAATAGTACCTCTCATTTCATTTGACTCTTTGACTCACTTTTTTTGACTTTCAAGTCTTTCAATTAGTCAAGAGAGAAAATGGTTCATAAAATTCATGGGAAAATCAAATATGCATACACTTAATTGGGTATCTGCCTTAAAGTTAGGTCTCCTTTGTTTGTAAAGAGTTGCTGCAGAAAATTCAAGCGCTAGCTTTAATGAAAAGGGGAAATTTATTGTAAACACAGATATATGATCCAGAGGTATCCCAAGAAACTCGAAGGCAGTTAGTGTGATGGGGCCTCACAAAGGACTGGGTTGGGCTGGAAATGTTTGAAGGTCGGCAGTTTCAGTTTCCTTCTCTCTCTGTCAGGCCGTATGAGCTCTCATTTCAGATTGTTTCTGGTGTCTCTTCCAGGGTTCTCTCTTTGCAGACTACTCTTTTCTGCTCTTCCATTCACATTTTGGAATATGGCCTTCTTACAGCTCACCAGAAGCTAACCAGTGACCCGGTTCCCAATTCCTGGGAGACAGAACCTGTTTAGCTTAGCTTGGAATCTGAGATCAGTCAGGTGTACCCAGGAATATAGGTCCCATAATTTAAACACGGCCATTAGGGTCCATTCTTGGGTTGAGGAGAATATTCAGAAAAAAGAAGTGGCACGTTGGGCAGAGTCTCCAAAATCTGTCTACTACCTATCCTAATTGCCCATGTCAGACCAAAAATGAACAGACCACTTATTTATTAGCTTTACTTTTTCTTGATTTACTAGCAAAAGTTTACTGAGATTATATTTGTGTATGTTTTTGTATGTTCAGTGTATTTTCCACAAGTGTTTGAGTTCCTTGGGATATTGAGATGTTTTAAGTTAAATGTTGGAAAAACTCACTGATTAGTCTATGTCCAAACTCTGTTCCTGATTACATGTACCACTAGGCTTCTGAGGGCAATTTACCTCTGAATAGCTGACCCAACTCTGCATAGTATGTTTGATCTTCCAACTTCAGCAGTGGGAAATTGTCTACCCCTTTTACCCTGGACAATTTTGAAAGATGGGGAATCTCCATATTTACCCTATTCATTAAAGTTGACAGAAAGGGTCAAACATTTCTGAAGTGCCATTTCTCTCCAGCAGCTCTAAAGAGCTTTTGTTCTTGACAACAACGGCAGCTCCTCAGATTGGAGATGATTTCCAGCAGCCTGTGTTGGGCGTCTTATGCTCAGTTCATTCCTTACTTACTGTGTACCAGGCAACAAGTTGGGAGCTGGGGATACTGACACACAAAGAGGTGATTTCCACAATTGGGTAGGCAGAGAGATTAAAAAATGCACAGGGTACCAAGGAACACAGAAGAAAGGTGTTCAGATGAGTTGCTGGGATTGAAGTGTGCTTCTTACAAAAAGTCACCTTCAAGGAGCAAACCTGTGCCTTACACCTAACTGCTCTCTGTTTCAGTCCCTGCTGCCCGTTCTGTGGGAACACCACTGTCATAAATCAGGGAACTATCCATTTGTGGATCTGTTTCTGGGTCCTGTCCATTCATCTCTCTCTGCTTGAGTTGATTCTATACTGTCTTAAGCATGGTAATTTTTTTTTATTAAGGTATCATTGATATATACTCTTATGAAGGTTTCACATGAAAAACATTGAGGTTACTACATTCACCCATATTACCAAGTCCTCTGCACATCCCAATGCAGTCACTGTCCATCAGCATAGTAAGATGCCACAGAGTCACTATTTGCCTTCTCTGTGCTACACTCTTCTCCATGCCCCCCACACACCATGTGTGCCAATCATGATACCCCTCAATCCCCTTCTCCCTCCCTCCCCACCTGCCCTCCCCCACCCCTCCCCTTTGGTAACTGCTAGTCCCTTCCTGGAGTCTGTGAGTCTGCTGCTAAGCATTGTAATTTTATAACAAGTTTGCTATCAAGTAATGTAAGTCTTCCAGCTTTCCTCCTCCTCCTCCTCCTCTTCCTCCTCCTCCATCTTCCAGGTGGCCTTGGTTGTTTATTTGCATATCAATTTTAGAATCAGCCTTTCACTTTCCACCAAGATTTTGCGATTGCTTTTTGAATATGTAACTCAGTTTTGGGAGAACTGATGTCTTTACAACATTGAATCTTCCAGTTGATGAACAAGGTATTTAGGTCTTCTAAAAATGTCTTCAATAAAGTTATAGTTTTCAACAGTAAGGTCTTAGACATCTTTCATTAGATTTATTTATTCCTAGATTTTTAATGGGTGTTAATATTATAAATGGTTTGTTGCATTTTACATTATATTTTTTATTTACTGGCAGTATAGAAATAAAGCTCATTATTTTAAATTTTGATCTGTAGGGACCTTGATACATTCACTCATTAATTCTAATTGTAAGTAGATTCTTTTGGATTTTCTGCACCTGTAAGAGATGTTCAGGCTCTTTCTCTTCCAGCCCAGTCCAGAACACCCAGCCCAATCTCTGCATGGTTTTAGAGTGTTACCAGAACTTCGAATCTGAGCTCATTTCACTTTCGAATCTCAAGCAAGGAATCACAAAGCCTGCTTACAAATAGGTGAGAGTAGGGTAGAGGAGAGAGGAAATGAGTCTAGGAAGAAGAAAGATCAATTAATACGTCAGTAATTATTGCCCTGCATATATAAGCCCCTGGGATAATTTTTGCTACCTTTTCTCAGATACATAGATTAAGGTTGTGAATCATTTTATGCCAGGGCATTTCTCTAAAACATATTATTTTATGTCTTTTAAATAACTGGCAATTTTCATTGGTAATACAAAATTAACAATTTTATAGTCTGGGCAGTGTATTTTCTAAAGCTGAATAAGAATAGCTTTTCTTTCAGCAGATTTGAAGCTTGGGATGCAGAGTCAGAGCCCATCGGTGGTGGGACATTCAGAAAGGAATGATCAGGGTGCCCAGCTCCATAGAGGGAGAATCCTGCAAGGCTCCACCCTCCATTCAGAACAGTCAGGAGGACACACGTCACTCCCTCCCAGGCCCAGGGACCAGTGGGCTCGATCACTGATGGGTTCCCAGACTCACTGCAGAGCCAGCAGGTGCTCAGCCATGTGTCCTGAGTGAATGAACAAGGGGTATCTCATGTGGGAATCACTCAGAGCTACAAAATTATTTTACCCCCAGGTGGGAGGCAATATGGTGGGTTTTCTATTTGCTGTCAGTTCACATCTATCCCAGAGCAGCAAGACCATCTAGACCAATATGATGGCAATCCATTCTGTAGTTCTTAATTTAATTCAAATCAGAAATTTAAGGATTTCTCTGAGCTATAGAAGACCTCTCAAGAGAAAACCAGAAGGGAGATTTCATTAGAATATAGTGAAATTCTCAAATCTCTCTGCTCCATCTGTGTCTGTGTAGAGTAAAATGAACAGAGTCCTCAGCCCCAGTGCCCTGAAATTCTCTTTGGAGAGAATCCTGTGGTGTGAAAGTTGTTTCAGTGATTATCAGAAATAGATGTGCCTATCATTAATAATGACCAACCTGACCATAAACTCTGTTTGGTTTATTCTATAATACTGAGAAATGTGCAAGTACAAAAGGTTTCCCTTGAAGAATATAAGCAGTATAACTTCATAATGTGGAGTAAAGTTGGCTTGTTAATATTTATTATCAAAATCCTATTTAGGTCTGAGAGGAGAGGGAGATGGGGAGCTATTATTTAACGCATACAGAGTTTCAGTTTGGGAAGATGAAAAAGTTGTGGAGATGGAGAGTGGTGATGGCTCCGTAGCATTGTGTATATGCTTAATGCCCCTGAATTGTACACTTATAAATGTTTAAAATGGTAAATTTTATGTTATGTATGTTTTGTCACAGTAAAAATGTCTTATTTGTGAGTTTTTGGAGGTGTCATTTCTCAAGGCAGTTATTGTTTTCTCTGTAGCAAGATGGATAGAGAGGAAGTTCTTAGTACCCAGGAAGCTGACATGGACTCATGTCCCAGATGATTTGTGGCCAGTGACCTCTCATAGGTCATCTCTGTAAGAGTCACTGCATTCAAGGACCCCTGCCCTCTATACACACCCCAATGTGAGCCACTGCAGCATTGCATTGTGGTAAGTAACAGGTCTCTCTGTCAGTAGTCAGACAGTTAGAAGAATGGCATCCTTGTACCATTTTTAGCTGAACACATTTTATTCCTTTTTCTGTCACCAAATGGGAGACTTTCTCTGTACTATCATACTGTGCATTGTGCTTTGTGAAAGACTGTCGGCAATGGGGGAGGCACTCCCCACTTGTATCCTGTCAGATCGTTTGTGATTCTTCTGTGTGTAGAGTGGCATGTCTGGGGGAAAAGGCCTACTATTCAAAATTAAGTTTTGGTTTGGTTTTCACATGAAGTTTTTATTTTGGGGAGATTTTATTTAAGGCATATAATTTTGGATCATTCTGAAACCCTTTTGATTCACTAAGGGGACTTAAAAATGGAAATTGGATTGTAATTTCTTATCTTACAAATGATGTACTTTTTTTAAATTAAAAATTTGTAAAAAATTGTGAACACTGTAAGTACATAATTTAAAGTTAAGTATCCTGTAACTGGAAATACTTACTCAACTTAATGTTAGATCTAATTAATTTCATCAATGAATATGGATACAAATTTGTAGTGGTTCATAGGTAGAGTGAAGGAAAGCAACAAATATGAACAGCCCTGATAAAGATTGGTAGGCTTTGTGAGAAGGAAACAGCCATGAAGATGACTAGATCAAAGCCTCTAACTTGGTTTTCTTGCAGAGCCTTCATAGAAATGTCAAGTTCATTTGGCCTGACAAATGACAATGGGTTTTCCATTTTGCGAACTGTTTTATTCTACTTACGGTGTTTGTTTCTGTTTTTCCGTAGCAGTGCTGCATCCAATTTAGCATATGATCGTGACAGCAAAGCTCTTGAATTCAGAATTTTCTTTCTGCCTAAATATCTGAGTCAGAGTGGCAGCTGACAGTTTTTCATTTCCCTTGGTTAAAAGTGGTTTAAGTGGATAGCTTCCATTTTAAGGGCAGTTGAATCAATTTTTTTTTAAGCCACAGGTAAGATTCTTTATCTCACATACTTCAACTTATTTTTGGTGAAGGACTAGAATTCTGAATCCTGAGCTTGGGAGTCAGGGTCATTTTCTCTAGAATGTAACTAGACATATTTCCTGAGGAACTCTGTGTCATTGAGTCTTAGACAAGAGTCTTTTAGGCTGAGTTGGCACCATGCTCTGCTTCTCCTCTCCCCTGGGGTGGAGCATCTGTGGTAAGTTTCCCATAGAAATCACTAGGTAACTATTAGGTAACTGAAAAAGTATATTATTTCAATGATTTCAAAATTCACAAAAGAAACAGGACATTCTGTTGTATAAAGTAGTGCAGTTCAAGGTACCTCATCAGTTAGAGTTGCTTGCGTTTGCATCACAATTAGAGTTTACAGAGTGATTGCATGTGTACCAGCTCATTGGTTCTCGAAATTAATCTGTGAGCGAGTGCCTACTGTATGCTGAGCTCTGCTAGGCATCAGAGGGCATATAAAGGAAGATGAAGAGATGACTTTTGTCCCTTTAAAACCTGCTCTTTCTGTTTATGAAGCATTAACGACATTAATAGAAGAAAGCTGCAGGAACGGGTGAGAGAAGATCCAGGCCAGGCTGGGGCGGCTGTGCCTCCATTAGCTGCAGTGGGCATTGATACCATCCACCCAGTCTGCTGTTGTGTTGTCTCTGCTCTAAGTCTCTATGAATGACTTGGGTGTTGTGGATTATTCATCTTATCTCCCAAATATGAAAATTAGGATATAAACTTATCAAGTGAATAGTTTGGTGATTCTTAATTTTTTTCTGATTAGAAGACTAAGCAGACATTCTAATTGCAGAAATTATTGAAAATACAGGAAAATATAAAAAGAAAATAAAAATCACCTGAGACGAGGACCAGATCAAGACATTCAGAGGCATTGAACAAAAAATCGGAGAATAGTGACCTCAAAAACCTATATTTGTATTTCAAAATGAATATACTACTAAACTGTGCAGTAAATATAAAGAAGTCCAACCATGTTATGATTTTTCTCACGATGACTAATTCACGGCTTTTTATTTTTTAATCATTAAAATTTTTTCAGAAGATATTTTTTTGTTGCCTCTGTTCAGCTGGTGCCCTAACTACCTGCCGAGTGACCCCTTGCTACCATCACCCCTCCTATAACTGAAGAAACTCTTTCTATTTTGGTGCATATTCTTCTAAAATTTTCTTATATGGATAAAAGCAGGTTTTATAATTAAATCTGGGTCTGAATATATAGTTATTTTAGATTTTGAGTTTTCACTTACCTGTAAAATGAGGCTATTTTCATGCCATTAAGAAAGCTCCAAAGATATTTTCAGTGTTGGAGTAATGCTATATTAACCAGTGTTTGAGTGTTTCTGGTTTTATATACCAAAATAAAACTTTATGAACAGCCTGCTACATATTTCTTTTAATCTATATTTCTGATTTTTATTTGTGTTAGTTACCTGGATCTGGTTTGTAGGCTTGCCAGCAAGTCTATCTCTTGGTACCTTTGATAATCCAGAGTGATATTATTTTAAAAAGTAATAATAAATAACTTTCCTCACTAGATAGAGAAAATTGTATCTTATTTTACACTTATTTGATTACTAGTGAATAACTTCTTGCATGTATTTTTTGACCATATTTTTCATTTCTGCCTGTTTATGTCCATTGAGCATTTTTCTTTCATGATATCTAAATTTTTGTAAGTGCTATCTCTATATGAAGAATATGAAATTTTAAAAATATTTGTTGGAAATATTTTTTTCTGTTTTTCTTTGCCTTTTCATTTTATGGCATATTGATATGAAAAGATTTAAGTTAATATAGCTAACTTCATCAATATATTCTTTCGCATACATTTCATTATTTAGAAAGCCCTTCCCCATCCTGAGAGCTGATATCCAAGTAGATTTTCTTCTAGGCTTTAATTTTTTTTCCTTTTTTTCCTTCGTTTTAACTTCTTGTACATCTTCTGATTAATGGTCTCAGTTTTACACAAGGTATTGCTTATTTCCATTTACCAATGTTGACATCATCTTATTTGAAGTGTTCAGTTATTGAACTTAGGAATGAAAGAGGATGATCTAATGTGTCAACCACTTTTTAATTTTCTGAAATGTTCTCCCGTACATGAAGCAGGTGTGAACATTCCAACCATTCCTTTAACTCTTCCTCTTCCTTTATCCTTTTTTTCCATTCATGTCCTTTTTCATTGCTCTTCTTCCAATTGTCATTTGATAAATACACAGTCTATCTTTTGTCCCCTCAGCTAGGCAGGTATGAAGACCCTGGTTACAGAGAAGTCAATTTAGGACATTTGATTACTTTGTGCGTGATATGCCTTTCTGACTGACAGCAATTGCTGGCTTTTGTGTATTTTGGAGATTATTTCCTATTTAGCTCTACTTATTTTCCTGTGAGAGAGATTTAATGGAATGGCTTCAGATTGTTTTCTAAGTGCCATGAAGAAAGTGTCAGAAGTGAAAGATTTTTAAAGCTAGGATGGTGCAGAGAGAAATCCAATATCTTATTTTGAGATTAATTGTCTTTCCAGGACTCATCACTACTTCTGAAGAGCATTTTAGTTTCATTAGCTTCATTCCTCTACAATCTATATCAGAAAGATAGGATTTTTGCAGATGGCAGTGGGCCATGCTTCATTTCTGGTCAAATCACATCATAATGATGCCACTTATTCATCCATAAAAGCTTGTGGAAGTGCACTGAACATCTGCACATAATGCAGCCATTCACACAAAGAAAGCCAAGGACCTTGTTTATCACAAGGGATCTGTGAGCTCTCTCTTCCTGTTCAGTTGGCCTCAGGAGCTTCAACTGTCCTGGGAAAGAAGTGCTAGCAGCCCATTAGCCTGATGAGCTGATCCGTAGAAACATGCTCTCTCTGCCCTTGTAGATGCCTGGTGGGAGCTGTGGCACAGCCAACATGCATTTAGTTCTCCTGGCACTGGTCAGCATCACCTTCCTGCTTTATCCCTCCTGCCCCAGAGCACTGCCTGGGCATCTGGCTTCCTATGGTAATGTTTACCCTTAACCACACATTCTGCATAACCTTTAAGCAAAACAAATTTGAAATTTTTGAAATTAATTTTCAGCAATTCCTGAAACAGATGTTGTTACAGAACTATTAGTTTGATGAAAAACATAATAGTTCCCTATTTCCAGTCATTGTAAATTTGTTTTCATTTGTCCAGTTAATAGATATTTTTATTGAGCAACAACTGTGTGAGAATTAATATGAATAGAACAGTGAGTGAGAAAGAAATCCTTTTATATCCTTCAGTATAATTCAGGCACAGCAAACAACTCTGAATTAATCCTTTGAAAACTTTTTAAAATTGTTTTCCTAGAGAACAATTCAAGTTTTACCTACTCATAATTATAGCATAATATAGATCAGAGCCTGAGGAATATGAGCAATCTCACTTTTGACATTTGTCCTCACCTTGTTCTGCTTTAGTTTTCTTGTTTCCTTAACTGAAAGGCACTTCACATTTACCCATAACACACTCCTCAGTTCATCTTTGCTGTAAATAATGATGATGCAATAGGTAGGTATTTCCAGTTCTAGAAAGAGTCCAAATGTAATTTAGTTAAAACATATTTTTAATTGAGTTATGTTTGATATATTACATTAGTTTCAGGTATACTAATGTGTTCATTTTCTAGTGCTACTGTAACAAATTACCACAAATTTAGTGGCCTAAAAAACAACACAGATGTGTTATCTCAAGGTTCTGTACTTTAGAAGCTGAGTGGACTTGGCTGGTTTCTCCCCACTGGGTCTCATGGGCAGATATTAAGGTGTCAGCAGCCTGACCTCTTGTCTGGAGGCTCTAAGCTCGTTGATGTTGTTGTCAGAAATCAGTGCCTTCTGGTTATTGGGCTGAGGTCCCATATCCACTCTGACTGTCAGCTGGGAGCCTCTGAGCTCCTGAAAGGCCACCTGACCTGCATTCTTCCCCACATCACTCTCTCCTTTTCAATCCAGTGTCTCTTCTCTTGGAACCTTATTCTTTGACTCTCTTTGACTTTCCCTTCTGCTGCATCTCTCTCTGACTCCAGCCAGAGAAAGTTCTCATAAGAGCGTATGTGGTTAGATGGAGTCCACCTGGCCAAACCAGGATAATCTCCCAATATTAGCAACTGTAACCTTAATCCCATCTGTACAGTTCCTTTTTCCATGTTGTATCACAGGTTCCAGGGATTAGGATATGGACATACTTGTGGAGCCATTTTTCCTTCTACAGCTTTCAAGGACCTCTTTATAAGAGGTCTTTCTGACTATTCAGATCCTCACCATAACCCACATGGCTGGTGCTATGTAGCCCGATTTTACAGGTGAGGAAATGAAGCTCAGAGAGGGTAGGCATAACATAGCATTGAGATTTGAACTCTGTCTCCAAAGCTACTGCATTTCATCTGTTAAAAAAAAAGCAAAACACTATACAGTATGCTGACTGAAGGGATGCCTGTCCATTGACATAAATAATTTTGTAAAGTTAAATTTTGTCAGAATGTTTAGGGCTTTTCAAAAAACTGAGATAGCCTCTTCTTGAATGATTTCTACATTAGAAATCTACATTTCTTATTGTCTCTCAATTTTCAGGTAAACCAACTAATACAACTTAAAACATTATGAAATGAATACTAATGCCTTGTCATTGGTATATTTGACTTTTAGGTGGACATTCCATCTGAAAGTCAAATTTTATAACATTAGCACTCTGAATTAAAATGCATTTTAGAGGTCATCTCATCTAACTTAGGGGTCTGCAGACGCAGTATTTTAGACTACAGCTTCATGCAGCTTGAGTTTTCTCTCACTACTAGAATACTAATAGTGTCACTGGGTTTAGTATTTTGCAAGGTTGTCATTTGTACCAGTGAATAGCTTTAATTCTCATTTCTTCTTTGATTAAATAAAAATCTTGCTTCTGCCATTTTCCAACACTGATATTTATTATAAAGTTTAAGAAAAATTCCCAATGTATTTTCCCACCAAGAGGGAAAATTGGACAAATATATTCAAAAATTTTGGTAAATACCATGAAGGCCTTTGGGAATTTCACTCAAATTTCAAATACATGGCAAGTGCTAAACAAATACTTATTGAATCAATGAACTGATAGATAGATGGGTGATGGTTTACATGTTCCACCTACACCAAAGGGAACCATATTTAAGTTCTGCTTAAGAAATGGCCAAATACACTTTACTTGGGTATTTTGGTAGATTGGATGGATTGAATTGTGTAAAAAGTATGTGTTTTTTATTGTTCACAAAATTGTTCACAAAAATAAACAAACTCCTGTTAAAACATCAGTGTGGGGGATTCCTTAATGCCATTTTCCATCTTTG
This sequence comes from Manis javanica, assembly GCF_040802235.1. NCBI lineage: Eukaryota > Metazoa > Chordata > Mammalia > Pholidota > Manidae > Manis > Manis javanica. Next base: position 38,300,165 of record NC_133168.1, read on the forward strand.
GAGAAAACTCCATATTTATATTTTTTTAATGAAAAGTTCAAAGAAAATATTTTCAGTGTTAAGAGTCTGCAGTGATTCTAGCATAGATTTTAAAAATGAAAGAGTATTAGATTAGTGCAAAAGCAAAAGTTTGTACCAAAGTGCTAAATAAGAATTTCTTTCTTTCCAGTTTAAATGATGATTTTTAAAGATCTTATTAAACCCTGTTTCAGGTGACTATTCACAATCAGAGATAATGTTATACATATGCAAAAACTTAACCTTTTCAGGATGTGAAAATTTTTTAACTGTCTGGCAAAATAGTCATAAGAGAGAAGAAAAAAGTGATATTAGAAAGAAGATACTCAAAATTATTTTTGAGAACTTAAAAACAATTTTGGCAGCTATTCCTACAGCTCCAAACATGCTATTATTAGATCAGTTTTATATTATTTCAGTAATGTGTGCTTTCTCAAAGTTTGCTTCACCCAAATTCTGGCTAGTAAATCAATTAGCATATATATTGCACTCTAACTTATTTAGAAGGACACAGAACCATGTGTGAATTGCAATGAGGCTGTCTTAAATTACACCCAGAGAGGTTTAGTTATAAAATATTAGTTGAATCTTAGTGTAAAGTAGTTTAGGATGCATGCATGATCCTTCAAAGCTGTGCTACGTCAGAATTTCCTTTGCGGTGGAATGCCTGAGTCCCCAGGTGCGTAGGCTTAGGTCTGTCTGAGGAAGTGAAGATAGCTCTTCCAACAAACTCAGAATAATGGAAAATCCAAATAATGAAACAAAGGTTATTTCTGAGATTCTATAGACTTAGTTAACTTTACAGTTATCCTAATACCATGGAATGCACAGGCCCAGGTGCAGGAGGTTCTCGTTGGTTCTGGGCCTGGTTCCCACGGCAGTCTACAGACTATGGTTTGGGTGATCTCAGGCATGCGTGTCTGGATGGGCCCCACTCACCACGTGCCTCAATCACCACGGGTGAGCTAGGTGGCTGTCCTCCATGTGGTGCTGCCCTCTTTAGAGGTCTTGGCACAGGCCTGCCTCTCTTTGCTCTGGATATAAGCTAAGGGCATGCTGTCTTGATGTTGAGAAAGAATCATTGAGAGAGAAAAAGTAAATCATAACTCCATTTTCTCATCTATAAAATGGAGATAATCATAGTGTCTATTACATGGGATAATTATGAAAGTTAAATGAGTTAATATGCCCTAAAGTATGTTTTACACCTAACTTTATGTTAATGATTTTACATACTTCTTAAAGAAGGCACTCCAACTTGTATAAAATTTCAGATCCCACAGAACCTGGATCTGCCTTTCCTGGCAGACAGAAGTGAGAAAAACAAGAGTCATTGCTTCCACAGAGATGAGATAGGAGGAGAGGCTCAGGAACGTGGTCAGCTACAGTATCTTCATTTATGAAGTGGAGGTAGTGACATCTTGGCTACTTCACAGGGATATTGTGAGGCTCAAATGAAGAATGCATGTGAAAGTAACTTAAAACTACTAAACTATTTTTATTATTTAGAAGTATTTGTATTCAAGTCCTTTATTTTGCAAACCCACTAGGCAATCTGGATAAATGTGTATCAGGTCACCTTCAACTTGTTATATTTTCACAAAGCATATATTCTTTTTGAAAGATGGTGATTGCACAATATAGTTTAGGTGTCTGGAGAGCGTTATTTTGAAATTTACATTTTTGTTCATTTCAAATCCTGAAATTGAGTAATCCTTCTAAAAGCAAATGTTCTTGTGGAGATAATATGAGGAGAAACTTTCAGGGTTCCACTTAGCATCCAGAGTTTGTATTAGAGTCTGGGCTACCTTCACCTAAACTTTGGATAAAGTCAATTCAAAATTCAACAAATTTTATTGAGTGTCTGCTATATATGAAGGGTAATTCTACCTGCTGAACATAAAAAATCAAATAACATCCAGCCCTCGCTCTCAGGGAGCCCACAGTCTAGGAGAAATAGACAAGCATGTAACAACTAAGCAGCTTGGTGGATGTCATGAGATATATTTATTCACAGGTATTAGCATATTGACAAGAAAAGGTTCATCAGTATTGGACTGGTGGCTCTGAGAAGGGTTTCCAGAGGAGGTGACACACAGAGACCATTTGAAGTACGACTGGAAGATAGACAGAGAAGTGGGGGAAAGGCCTGGAAGAGTGGAACACCTGCTGCATTCAGAGGACTGGTGGAAGCTGCTGCTGCTCATGTACATGGAGGTTGTGCAGCAGAGAGAACACAGCGGCCAGGCCTCAGTATGCCTTCAGTGGGACCATTAGGAACTTGACTGTTATTCTAGACATCGTGGGAGCCAATGAAAGGTGTTTTCATTGCTCCTGTCAGTGAAACCACAGAGTCACATTGATTTAAAACCACAGTGCCTTTATCTTTTCTCTCTGTTTTCCCAATAGTTTAATAACTCTCCTTTTAATTCATGCTTCATGGTGCTTGTAGACATCCCGGTGTTACTATTTTGCCCTATTTTAGGCTCATCTTCCCCACATGTAGGGCACTGATGGGTCACCCTGAATGGTCTCCCTGCCTTTCCTGTTACCCCTCCTCTAACCTGTTTGGTACACCTCTCCCTGACAAATTAATGTACTTCAATCACTTTGGCTTCAGAAACGTTTAGCAACTTTCTCTAACTCATAGTATTTCTCCAAATACAATAAACAAATACTGACTTGGATTGGAATGAACTAAAGACGTCTTGGCTCCCCAGGCCCATGATGCAGAACCTGCCGACCAGTCACCCACCCTCGGCTGCCCTTCTCCCCAGGGCCCACCCTCTGGTCCAGCCAGGTGGGCTTGTGGCCCTTCTCCCAGCTCCGCCCTCCAGGCTCCTCTGCACCCTCCCCCTACTGGGATCACTTCGTCCTGTTAGTTTCACTTGCTGCTTCTGTCACACACACCCCGGCCCACATTGGCCCATATATACTGCCTAGAAATGTTAATTATTATTGTAAGCTGCTATTTTATGATTATATTTGATTTCTTCAAATAGATTTTAAGCTCCCTGGGGGAAAATTTGTAAGATAGTACATCAAGCATTTAGCACACATGGCACACAGTAGGCTCAATAAGTTATAATTATTGTTATTATTATCATCATATTTCAGTTTTGTTTTTAGGCTATGGCTTCTTTGTATCCCTATAAAACATCTAATAAAACAGTCCCTCAAAAATGTGTCATCCTGAGCCACTTGCTCATCATAACTATAATTGTCTGGCACAATGTTGAGAGTTATAATGAAAATGTTTCCCTCTTGCAATTTAAAATTTTAAAAAGTATCTGGTTCTAGGCATACTCTTAGAACTTTTTTATTGTTTAAGTTTATCTTCTCTATTAAAAACTTGCCAAAATTCCCAAGGATGTGGAGTATACACAATAAAAAGTGAATGTTTTTCCATGCCCACTGCCCTGATTCACTCCCAGAGGTAACTCCTGAGATGAGTAGTTCTTTAACCACTCTGTTACATGTATGGTAAAATGGTAATGACTTTAACATGATGCAGATTTATGAAATGTATACCGAGTCACCAAAGAACTACATTATTTTTTTTCATGAGATATTTTATTTAATAAATAAACTCATTTATTCAACATTTATGAAGTCAACAGCACATTTATTGTCCACCTACTATGTGGTAGGTACTGTGGTAGGCAACAGAGAACATGTGCTCTCTGTTACCTAGCTATAATCCCCGTAGTTGTAGGAACTTGATAGTAGCCCCAATCATTATTTGATGGTTTGAGTTCCCATACCAAGTAACACACCGAGTATTAAAAGGTCAGTTTAACTGTGGTAAACTGGAGCCTGTCCTGTCTTGTAATGTGTCCTGAATTTAACTTCCCCTGTCACTCTGACCACCTGTGTTTTCATAATGTGCTCATGATTCTTTTTCCCTTTGTATAGATTTCTATTGGTGTATAACAAATGTCTACAAACTTAGAGACTTAGAACAGCACCCATCTATTGCATTTCTGTGGGTCAGGAGTCCAGGTGTGGGTTAGCTGAGTCCTCTACTCAGGGTTCTTACTAGTTTCGGCTGTGATTCTCAGCTCATATTGGAAAGTTCAGTTCCTGTTGGTTACAAGATTGATATCCCTGTGTTCTTGCTAGCTGTTGGCCAGGGGCCACTTTCAGCAGCCAGAGACTGACTATGGTTCCTGTGGTCTCCATAGGTTTTTCCACAATATGGATATTTGTTTTCTTCCAGGATAGCAGGTGTACATGTCTCTGACTTCCAATCCTTCTTGTCTGCTACAACTGTCATCTAACCAAAACCTACTAAGGCAGTTACTAGCCCACCACTTTACATGTTACACCTACATGAAGGGAAGATTATGCAGAAAATGCACACCAAGGAACTGGAATTTTGGGAGTATTTTAGAATTCTGCCTACCACACCCATATATGACATGGATATGTTAGGGTAAATGTTTAAATTAATTGCAAGTTTGACATTTAAAAACAGTAGAGGCTGGCATATGAAGAGGTTGGTGTAAGAGGTGAAGCATGTGGCCACCATCCTTACTTGACATTCACATGAGTTTGGGTGAGCTGGGGCATTGGCCTGACTTTATGGGGGCATTTTAATGTCCTTGCTGAAATAGTCCAAGGATGAAAATTTAGCTCACAATTCAGAAAAGGATGAGAGAAACTTTTCTGGAATTTACTTAGAGAAATAGTATTTAAACTTATATTCAGTGCTAGTGATAGACCAGATCAGACCCAAGCAGATGGCCAGTGACAACTGCAAATGGTAACAGCTTTAGTTTAAAAAGTCTGTCTGTTACTTTGGGGAATACAATCTTTAATATTTTGCTTCCACTCTCCAGATTCCCTCTGGAGTTAGTTTCTTTGTACTTTTACTCAAAATCTGGCTTTTCTTCTCATTTTTTCACTTCTGTTAGTAGGAACTAAAGACCTATATGATGAATGTCAGATGGCACTATTATGATTATTGAACGTGCTACATTGGAGAACTTAAAATCCTGATAGCCCCTAGAAATATGTTGTTGTGGCACTTTTGTGCTGTTCTGAGGTGGCATTTATCATTTCCTGTATGTAACCAATAATTCAAGTGGAAGAGATATGTTACGTCATATCTGATACATAGAATTGTTTATTCCACAAATATTTTCTGAGTGCCTTTTGTGTGCCAGGCACTGTGCTCAGAATATGGCATTGAATAGAACAGACCTGAATCCTGATTTCAAGGGTGAGAGACAGAGAGATGAGGCAGGCTGGAGAGATCCTAAACACGCTGTTGTTCTTTTATTTTCTAAAATTAGTCATTTTCTTTGATTTACACTTAGTGAAAATATCAAGAAATCAAAGCTATCTGAGGTCAGAGTATGGGCAAAGTCACATAAGTAATGGAAGTGCCACCCGAGTGCCACCTGGTCCAACCTGGTCACACCATCTCCCCATTTTTAAATCTAAGGAAAACTAAGTGTAACTGTTTTGAGAAGTTAAAGTGTGAAGAAAATTGAAATCACTCTTCCAATCTTCTTCTAGCTTCTGTGCTCTACACTAATGCTATTGGGCAATTTTGCTCAGGGTCATAGAGCTAATTAGAGGCAAGACAGCAATTTGAATCCTCCAAGTCCAATCATCTTTTGACTATAGCTTGTAAAATACTTTAACAGCCTCTATTCTTTCTTCGTTGCCATTTTCTAGTGTGCTTGTAATTATTCATTCAGTGAAACTACTTTCAAAATGACAACTTTAGTTCCTTAATATAAATTTTATTCCCATTTTCTTTAAAGATTTTTAGTCCAAATTGGTCCAATTGTATTTTCAGATATTTTCTCTTAGATTTATCTTTTAAGAGTACTTCAGAATAAATCTGCCTAGTCTCAGGCATTCAGCTTCCAGACAAAGGAATTCTGTCTTTTATTTAGAAGAAAATTTGCATACCGGGGAAGTAACCACTTGGAAATTTATTGACTGCATATTTTACAGTTGACCCCTAAAGATAGAAGCCACATGAATCTGTGATGCTTAGATTGTTATTTATGATTCCTCAAATAAAAATAAGATACACTTTTATACGTGGGAATGTATGAAAAATCCTTCCTAACTAAACTTTGATGGCACATAAGGAAAGTTTAGTGTTCAGAGTGCTAATTCCAGAATCTGACGTTACAAATTTTCTTTGTGGTCCGAGAATGACTCTATATCCTCTATCTAAGTAAGTATCCAGGATTTACTGACGTTTTGACACAATTCTTCTATTCAATAGCCAGTTTATTTTTTTTAGTTTTATTAATTTTATTATTTCAGAACAATAATGCCACTTGTTTTTACATCTGCCTCCTCAGTATGAGATGACAATGATTCTTTCAATATTTAATGTACTGCAAAGATTAGTTGTTTGTAAAACACTCTTGAATATATTTCCAGAGATGACTAATACATCCTTGTGATAGAGGCAAGGGAAAATAAAAGTGGTTTATGATATTTCAAGAATGAAATATATTTCTTAATAACTTTTTTTTTTTACCATTTTATCAGACCATATCAATAAGTATTTGCCAAACAATGTTGGCTTGTTAACACAAAGAAAAGGTAGAAAATGCTATGGTTCTGTTAGGCCCAGTCCATTCATGTTGTATAAAACATATGTTACTTACTCTCCAGTGCTTTTGGTATTGTTTTTTGGGTTTTGTTTTTCCTCCAAGAAACTCAAAGTACTTTAACCAATCTTGTGATGCTCACAGCAGTTCTCTCAAGACCAATATGAGGTGAATAGACATTATTAAAGAAAATAATCTCTCACCTCACTGATCCCCCAACTTCATCCCTGCCTCAAGAATGACAAACGCAAAACTCAAAAAACCTCCTTCTTTTCTTAAGTGCACACAAGCACACAGATAACCAGGCAGTATGACCTCAAGATGTGCTTCTTGCCTGAGCGCGCGCGCGCGCACACACACACACACACACACACACACACACACACACACACACACACTCTCTCTCTCTCTCTCTCTCTCTCTCTCTCTCTCTCTCTCTCTCTCTCTCTCTCTCTCTCTCTCTGCTTGGCGATATTTGGAGGCATTTTTGGTTTTTATAACTCACCAGGAAGAGACTGCTATTGGCATCTAACAGGGAGAGGCCAGGAATAATGAAAACATACTACAGTGCAAAGGACAGACTGCACAACATAGAATTATCTGGCCCAAAATGTCAATAGTGCCATGGTTGAGAAACCGATATAGACGCAAAAGTACTGGGCCAAGAAACAAGAGACATCAGATATCTTTATTTGTCTCTGCTTCTGATAGACTCATCAGAAAAAGAAAGAAGAAAACAATTTTGAGTTTTCAGAGTTAGTACCTTATACATAAGTTTTGAAAAAATGATTTAATATTTTTAGTGTCAACAAGAGAGTTAATAGTGTGCATAGACCTTTGAGAAAAACAAAGAAATCTGGAAAGAAAGGATTAGGAAAAAAAATCTTTTATTTCTGTCTCAATATTATAAAAAATGATATCCTATTGTTATGGGTTGAATTTGTTCTCCTCGGTCCTTGTGCCTGCAGCAAAAAAGAATCTGAAAGGCAGAGACACAATACTGAACAGAGTGAAAGTTTTATTTAAATACAATCCAAGGGAAGAGCAGGCCAGAGTCAAGATAGACAAAGGCCTCCATCCATTAGGCAGAAGGCTTATATATTGCATTCCCGCTAGGAGGAGCCTCTTTGATTGACAAGGTGGAGTTATTTGATTGACAGGACCACCTGTATAGCCAGCCTTCCCAGTGCCCGTGTCCTTTACTATGATGAGATATGTTTTGGGTAGCTCTTAGTTTTGTTTGGTTGTGCCCATGTTGGATCAAGTTGGGAGCAGTTTGGCCTGGTCCCAATAGACAAGAATTTCCCTCCCTGCCAAGCCTTTGCTGTTCTCAGTGGGACTCCCCTCCCTGGGCAGTCTGGGCTGTTTTTTCCTTGAGCCTTATCTTCCCTTTCCCCAGCTGCTCATGTCTGTCTTTCTATCTAACACTATTACTGTAGCATTAGTGACCAAGATGAGAGGAAAAAGATGCAGGAGGCAAAAGAAAAGAGAAGATGACAGGGCAATGAATAGTTATTTGTTTATTTAATGAGACTTGTGATACATTTTACCTTTTAACAAATTTAGCAACTGTCATTTCATTGATCTTCCTCCTAAATTTAGCACAAAAGACAGCATGAGACAATAAATGACTGGGAAACCAAAATAAAGTAAAGAAAAAGACCCTCTGGCTACATGACTATGAGTATTCAGGGGACAGCCGCAGGAAAATTAGCAAGCTGTTGCCTGTCCTGATGAGGAAACCTGAGCTGAGCCACCAGACTGTGTGTGGGCCCAGTGTTATTGAAGGACCCTGCTGCTTCTGCTCTTGTTTATAGTTGCTAACTTGCTAAGTAGTTCCTGGCAGTCACTTAACCCCCGTGAAGTGAGACTATGCTTCACTTTATTTGCTTTCTGTAATTCAATGAGAATGCCGAGATACAGTGAGAACTCTGAATTCAGAAAGGGGTACCGGTTTCCAGGTGTTATTACTTAATGTCATCTTTCAGTAACATGTTCAACAGAATGGAATTGAGTGCTACTATTACAAACTGTTAAGTACTCTGCTTAGGTATAAAATCTTTTACGTTATTCACAGTAGCAGTTACAAGCTTCGCAAGCAACATTTTTGCCAAAACTAGCCTTCTCTGGTGGTTACTTAGAATTTGGGTGGATGTTATTTCTTTTTCTTTTTGAACAATTAGTTCATTAGTACAGCTGTAGTCATGAAAATATGTCAGAGCCTTCCTAGATTTCGGGTCTAATCCCCTTACCCCCCAGAACAGCACTTAAATATTGATAGTATCACTGGGAAAACTCGTCAGCTATTTCCATATTTTCTGCAGCTCAATGAAGAGTTGTTCAGTGTGCCTCCCAGTCCTCTCCTTCATGAATGGACATGATTGTGAGGAAACCATCTCCAGCAAGGCGAGACGTGACACTGTGAACAAAGGCTGATTTTTAGCCTGATGTGATGAGCTCACCCCAGAGCCCATGTGGGGACTTTGAAGCTCATCCAGGTGCCAGCTTTCTGTGTGTATGACATTCTTAGGAGAGCTTTGGAGACTGGGCAAGAGGCCTTTTGACACTGATCTGCAGTGTGTGACTGATAAGGTCAGATGGGGTAAGATATAATTTCTATTTAGGCTGAATTTCTCCAGAGGAAGCATATTCCCTTACCCTGAGTAAAGGGAAACCAAAATATTTTCAATTTAACAAAATCAATAAATGCATGTAAAAAGAAAATTTGTTTTACTTTTTTAAAAATCATTACTTTCTGGGGTGGATATGTCTCTAAATAAGAAAGTATATTTCTCCTTTTCAATGTCTACCATACCTTCTGTGAAACCATTCTAATGCTTAGGAGAAAAACAATCAGGAAACCAGGGTCAGCATAGCCAGCTAAAATGGGAAAATCTTACAGAATCAGTTTTTGATTCATGTGATGTCTTAGAACCACATTGATTGTTGTTTTTTCTCTCACTAAATTGACTGATTCTATTGTTTATCATACTGTAGTCACAGCTTATTATATTGGCTTTGTACAAATCCATCCAACTCTTTGTAGATCAAAGTGAAATGAAATGGCATTAGTTTTTTTCTCACTTAAGCAGAGATTTTCAAGGTATACTATATGTAAGGTGGATAAATTGTTGGGTACTCATAATACATCTAACACTGTGCTGGCTGTTATGTTGGGAAGGAATTCAGTTTGGAGACAAAGGGCAGTCAGAGTGAAAACAAAGTCAAGAGGGCAAAGTAAGTTTCATTTCACTATGTCCAAGAGTGACCAAGAGGGCGTCAGGTAGGACAGGCAGTAACTGGCGTGACTGTATAGCTGCAGTCCTGTGGGTCACCCAGGCGATGGGAACTTGCAGGCCCAAATCAGAGCTCTCAGCAGCCCCTCCCTACTTATCTGGAGTAGGACAAAGACAGAGTGAAGACTTGTGCTTAAGTGTGGAGAATAGAGTGAAATAGCAAAGTGACAAAGAAGCTTACCACTGGAAGAGTACAGAGACAAAACATAATCCACAAAGTATGCTAGGATGTATTAAAAATGGTAACATTTCAAAACAAGAATTGATAAACATACAAACTACACTGAGCATAATTGTGATGTCCAATTTTGAAACCCAAACTCATACTTGGCATTTCTCATATAATCTCCTTAAAACCCATTGTAATTAGATGTCTTTTTGGGTGGGTGTGGTCAAGACAGGAAGTGTTGGATCCCACCCCGCCCCTCCTGGGCCGAGGCTATGGACCACTGTGGGAACACAAGTTGGAGGTCAACTGAAAGCTGAAAGACAGGGGCTGTCTTCTTCTCAGGGAGAGTCACAGAGACGCCGAATTTAAAGGAAGCAGGAGTGGAGATGTAAATACATGTCACAGAGCAAGTATTCACTCACAGACGCAGTTGTTGTGCCCAAAGTCCTGAATCCCAGAAGACCACCAAGGAGCCAACACCGATGGAAAAGCAAAGAGCCTTTATTGGAGCTAGCTCGAGCTCAATCTCTCATTTACACCAACGCAGTGGCAAGATGCCAGAGAAAGAGAGTGAGTTTCAATACCACAAAGGTTTTATGGGGTTCTAAGGCAGTTGGTGGGGTGATGGTCATGGCTCTGGCTGATTGGCTGGATCTAGGGGTAGTTGGTGGGGTGATAGGTCGTGGCTCTGGTCAATTGGCAGGGTCTAAGGGTGGTGGGTGAGCTCCTTGCTGACTGGAGAGGAGAGAGACCAAGCTCCGATTGGGTGAAATAGGATCCGGGTCCTGACTGGCTGAAATAGGATCCAGGTCCCGATTGGCTGAGGTAGGATCCAGGTCCCAATTGGCTGAAATAGAATCTGGGAGCTTGCCCTTTCAACAGTAAAGCTGGACTAAGAGCCAGCCAGAAGACATCTTGACCTCCCTCTGGGGCTCCTCTGTATCAGCTGGCAAGTAGATGAGAATTAGGTAAATCAGACTGGCTTAAATTGCAAGTGGTAGGATGGACAATTTCCTAGAAATTCCTGCTGTCAAACTGGAGGCTTTCTGTGTCTAGGGAGATTCAGAGGCTGACTTTCCACCTTTAACTCTCCCTGCTTCTTTTCACCCATTCATACCAGCTGAGCTTGTGTTCCTAATGTTCTTTACAAACACAGTTTTCTAAATTCAAGTTTTTTATTTATATCCAATCTCAATCCCCAAGGACCAGCTTAAATTAAAAGTCCTTGTTTTTTCAGCAGGAAATAATCACCCCACACCTAAATTTCCCTCAAGAGATCTCTCTCCTGACCTGCACCCCCACATTATTAGACTAAAAACTCCTTAAGAGCAAGGACTGTACGAGTACATTTTTATATGCAGCACTGTTTTTCAGATATAGCCAGTGTCTCTCAGAGAGCCCTAAACTCAGCTAAGACACCTAGTTATTAACTGAGTAAATCCATTCATTCTTTCTTGGAAGATGATTTATAAAATTAATTCCTTGGGAGTGATTTTATTAAGGAAACTATATGACATATGAATGGTCACTGTCTTCCTAATGGATTTCAGCCTGGGCAAGTTTGCTATGGATTCAGTGTGACCAAAGAAATTGACCACAAAACGCTCTTTGGGGTGAAAGGGTCTTACAAAACTGCCATCTGGCCCATCTCTCTTGCTCCAGCAGCAACCACACTGGCCCTCCTCCTCCTACCCTCTCAGGTACAGATAAGCCCTCTGTTGCCCAGGTAAACCCACTGATATGGAGATGAGAGATGCAAATGTACTAAAGCCTACTTCTTTATACCTCTGAACGCCTGTTGATATGCAGATGTACCAAAGCCAGGAGAGATATTCTTGAAATATTACAATTTTACCCACAGTCACATCTGTTTTATGAGATACAACTGACTTCCAAAACATGCACCCATTTTCGTGTTTCCTATTCAGTGAGTTCTGCTGCTTGAGAATTCAGTTATTTCGTGACTGTTTCCACACCTTCATCTTGGAATCATTTTGCTGTATTTTGTGGGGGTCCTTGGGTAACCTGAGCATTAGCGGTTTCTCCCATGGAATGTTTCCAAGTCAGCCTCGGGGGACTCCAGTTCTGTCTCGAGTGTTTTCATAGCTTCAGCCACCACCACTCATGATTCTTTTGAGTCATTTTAATCCTTGGGGTAAATGACATGCCTGATATTTACTGTTTCATACTGAATACAGGAAAAAAAATCATTCCTTATGTAATATTGGTTCCCACAGAAATGCTAATTTTAAAAAAGGCTAAGAAATCTGGATTCTATAAACCCTTCAAACATTTAAAAACATTGTCTTGTCTAGCTTAGTTCTTCAGCAAAGGTAGGAGGGAAAGTAGCATGATTTATGCCCTATTCCTTTCAAATTGAGTAGAATTCATTTCTTAAATCAACATTTTAGGGTTAGACTGCAAATATTCTTTGTTCAAGTACTTTTGTTTTTAAAGAATGACTTTGGTTTCAAGCTATTGTGTGAAAATGGTGGGTGGAATCAATGCCTGCCCCATGTCTAGTGGTTAATATTTGCTTAATGTTTGAATTAACCAGCACTGGATTCTTTACTGGTGTCCTTCACATCAAGAGATTTTTTTTTTAAGCTCACAGTAGCGCTTTCATGGTGAAAAGGCTTTCATGGTTAAAAGGTTACCGCCTTCTAATGAATATTTTCAAAAGGAAAAGGCTCTAGAACATCTAACTCCTCTCCTTACAATCTTCCTTACAATTTCTACCACCACACTTGTCAACAACAAAAATATCCCCCCATACTCCAATATCTTCCTGAGGCAAAAATTCAAGGTTGTGTTCTTTTAATGCAGAACTGGCTCAAGATAGCAAGATTGCTGCTGACTTGGTCTCCTCACCGTTAGACTACACAGGGGTGCTAAACCCAGAAACACAGGCTTGCTTAGAGATTAGGATTTGTGAAATCCTTCCTTGGAGTATTTCGGGAAAAGTTAGAGTAGCTTCAATAGCCAATCTAGGAAAAAGAAAATAGACCCAATGTCTTGCTTGGTTTGCCTCATTCTAGAACTGATATAAACTGTTGGCATTCTGACTGTTGTCTCACGTGGGCATAGACTGCATCCCCAGTAGGATGAGTCCCTGAGCTGGGAACAAAGCTGCAAGCACGATGTGATTGATCTAGGGTGTGGATATAGGGGCAAGCAAGTCCATAGTTGACTGGATGCCTTTGCATTGGTGTTCAATTTCCCAAGAAAGGAACAATTCTACTTCTTTGTCTTTTTTACTTCGTCACATTGCAGAGTGATAGGCAAGCCAGGATAAGAATGTGACTTCTCATTAGGAACCTCTCAGTAGTACCCCCTGGAATTTACCACAGGATCATCTGTTCTTGGGTTACCATTCTTCAGTTTCTGATGACTGTGATATTCAGTGGGTGGCAAAAGCTCAACTTGAAGTAGAGGTGATCTTATAAATAATAGTAACTTGGCAATCACATGAGCTTGTACTAATTATGTTTCTGTCACTTTGTGGCAGATCTTTTGTGGTTCTTGTATAAAATAGCCCGAGGGTATTATTTCTGCACACTTATGTAAGCACTGTTCATTAAATAAACTGTTTGAAGTTAAATTCTCTTTTAATTTTGTTTTCTGAGATCATCATAATAAGAGAGGGACTGGACTGTAGTGAACTCTTTTTGTAGAATAGTTAATAGCAACTTGATATAAGGTCAGTTTTTTAAAATGCATAAAATGTCAATGGGCCTTATCATTACTTTACACTTTGCTTTTAAAGTCCTCCAGCATTAGCCCAAAGTGCCACAGTAACAGTTTGTATGGTGCCTCCTAAGTAGTCATTATTAGAATCTAGATTCTTTAAGTAGATGGAATATTAGACTTGTAATTAAAGGGCAGACTTTTTCTCTATCACTTAGTGGCTGCATAAATCCCTCAATTCTTCTCTGAGCATCTCTTTATCATCTGAAAATGAGCATAATAGTTTTTACCTTATAGGGTCATTATGAGATTATAATTCTTTTATATGTGTTAATTCTTTTGTATTTGTCCAAAGCATTTTGTAGATTGGTAACTCATGCACATCTTTGTTGTTGCTGTTATTATTATTGCTATTATTATTAATGCAGAACTGCTTTAGATAGGGATATTTTAAACATCTTTCTATGAAAGTTAAGAGTTTTATGCTTTGAGATCTAGACATAAGGTTTCACAGGAACCTTTGATTATTACTCTTGATAAGAATAATGATAATGAGCAATATCACATCAGAAAATCTCATCCAAAAAAATCCCATGCTCTACTACTCACCAGCTAGCTGGTGAAGTGTGGCTAATGGGACCAGTGCAGCTGCATGCTGCCCAAATTTGTATTCTTAGGGTGTGCTATGCACACCCTACTTGATTGACCTTTACTACTCTCAACTTTGGCAATTTTAAAGACATTCCAATTCATACATCATGACAAAAAATTACAATTTTCTTTGCAACATTAGTGCTTGGTGAGGACTGTCAAAGTAGACTTCAATCATTTAAAATAATTTCAGCTCTTTGAGTTGAATGTGTTAGGTCAAACAAGACCAATAGAGTTGCTACCTTCACTTGTCTTTTATCCTGAAAGACAACTGTTTCAAATTTTTGTATGTATAAACTCAGGGCTTCCATAATTTGAAACTGACCAAGTTTTAGTACTCCCTAGCACTGGATTTGAACAAATAAAAGTTGATATTAGAATACATTATTGAAACATATGGCACATTTGATATTTTACATTTTGCATACATCATTTATCCATATGTACATACATATTTTTTAATTGAATTATCATTGATATACAATCATATTTTGGTTTCAAGTATATAGCACAGTGGTTAAACAGTTACCCATAATATTAAGTCCTATTTGTCATTTTAATTTTATATGTCTTGATGTTGCCTTGCTGGGATTCCTTTAGTTAGGGGTTCTCTGAACTTCCAGGACCTGGGTGTCTATTTCCTCCCACAGATTGGGGAAGTTTTCAGCAATTATATCCTCAAAGATACTTTCTACCCCTTTGTCTCACTCTTCTCCTCTGGTACCCCTATTATGCAAGTATTATTTTCTTTTGAGTTGTCAAACAGCTCTCTTATTCTTTCATTCCTAGAGATTCTTTTTTCTGTCTGTATCTCAGCTTTGTTGTGTTCCTGCCTTCTCATTTCCATCTCCTCTGCTTGCAGCAATCTATTATTCATTTGCTCCATTGTATATTTCATTTCAGTTATTGTATTCTTCAGTTCTGAGTAGCTCTTTTTCAATTCTGTCTCTTTGCTGAAGTCTTCCATGAGATCTTCAATACTTTTCCACAGATCAGTGGGGATATTTATGACTTTTACTATGAAATCTTTATCAGGAGGATTAGTGATCTCCATTTCATTTAGCTGTCTATCTGGTGTCTTATCCTGTAGTTTTGTTTGGAACACACTCCTCTGTGTTCTCATTTTGTCAGAGTTTCAGTATTTCTTCCTTTGTATTAGATGGATACACTCTGCTTCCTGTTCCAGAGAATAATTGCTTTATGAAGAAGGCATGCTGTGGTGCCCAGTAGCTCAAGACTCTTTATTCTCCAGTGCCTGATTTTCCTTTGAAGTGGAGCCCTAGTTGCTGTTGGTGAGCTATGAGCAGGGCTGCTTTTCTGTCTGTCTGTTGGCAATGGTCTATCTCAGTCCACTGTGGAGGGTACTTTGCATTAGCCATCCCTTTGTGATCAAAGCTGAGGAGCTTCTGCTGGGTTCATTGTGCATAAGGCTGCCCTGTGTCTGCCCTGCAGCAATGGCAGTGCTGCTGAGCTAATGGGGTGGGCAAGTCAGTGCAGGTGCATGGTTCTGGTCCTGGGTTGCCCAGGAGGAGGAAGGAGTACTGAGACCTGGCTCTAGCAGGTGCCTGCCCAGTTGGGCTGAGAGCATGAGAAGGCTGTGAAAGCCACCCTGTACCTGCCAGTCAGCAAAGTCTGAGCTGCTGGGCTAAGTGAGTCAAGCAGGCAGTCAGGTATGCAGGGAAGCACTGAGCCACCAGCAAGGGGGATGGAGCTTTTGGGACTCCCATGAGTGCCCAACCTGTTGGGATGAAGGAGGGCTAGAAGTGCAATCCACCTGTGCTTTCTCCTGCAGAGAGCTCCATCCAACCCTTGCCCTTTTGGCAGCCTTTCTGTTGCTGTTAAAACTTTCAAACTGCTGCCTCTATTTTGTGTCTCAGTGGGATTGATGAAGCATGCCTTGTCCTCCACAAACAGCAGGAGTCTCAGCCTCCCAGAGTGCTCCAACTCTCCCTTGTGTCCAGCCCCATTAATCACCAAATCCCAGTGCAATGTGGACTCCTGTTCCCAGAGCAGCTCTCCAGGGCCAGATGTGCCAAGATCCTGAGTGCCTACCCTTCCCTGCACTGTTCCTCTTCTTGTGGGCTGGGGTAGCGGAAGGGCTGGGGTCCTGACTGATAGTGGCTCTGTCACTTCACTCTTGTCTGTGTGGTTTTCTATTCTTCACCAGGTCCTACAGACTTCAGGTTGTTTACAGGGTTAGCTGTATTTGCTGTACTTCCTTGGTGCTTGTGTGGGAGGAGGTTTCTGCCTTGCATTCTTACTCTGCCATCTTTTTTTAAAACATACATATTTTATATAGTAAGCAAATAAGATTTTGACCAATATTTTCAGTGCCAAATAATGAAACATGTTTGTGGTGTGACCATTTGAATGCATCATCTGTAGAAAGATAAAGTATATTTAAATATTAACATAGAAATTGATAGTTGAAGCAAATTAGAGTATTTTTTTATTCTGTATAGTTGTATTAAAGTAGTATCATCAGAAAGTAATTAACAGTTACTATTTAGTAAAACATTCTTTTAGATACATTATGGATTGGAGAAGAGGGAGAAGGGAAATAAACTTTTAAAAATTGAATATTTTAGTTTTCAAGTACTAATTACTCATATATATATCTTTCCAGTAGCTCCATGGTCCTTATTTCATATTCTGTAACACACAGAATAATATATTATCCTATAACTTCATCCATTTTACCTCCCTTATTTTAGACTGAACCCCTTGGGCACTACTAGTGGGAAAAATGTAGGTCTATTTTTACGTAATAGTTGGATGGTGTAATATTGTTCGATTTGGTTGTTCTTTGTCTGGAGTGAGGAGTCGTTTTAACAAAATACTCTTCCTATTTGTGTTGCATCCTTTATCCTTATGGATCTAATTTACCAAAATGTTCGTTTGTTTTTTTCAGTAAGGAGTCTAAAAAGTTTTAGACAAATGTCACAGCATTTGAAACAATATCAAAGGCTGATCTCTGGAACATTCAAAGACTCAATGAAAACTGACACAATATTTCCTTGTTTTAAATTAAGCATAATGAGTCCTTTATAGTATCTACATTTCTGCTGTCTTTCTCAGAGACATCATTATTAGGACATATTGTGCTACACTTATTATATTGAACTAAAACTGAACACCAATCACCTCCTGTATATAGGCTGTGTAGTCTGTGTGGTATCTACTTATAATGACTAGTTTGCAAGTTGAAATCTTAAGACTTCTAATTATGTGTGAAGTGTCATAGGTTACCTGAGCAGGGTATTACATGGCATCCAAATCCAAAAAGTGTACTAGATGATTAGAAAGTGAAGGAAAATGATCATGAAGGAATCATTTAGAACACAAGTATTTGACTAGGTTGGAGGAAGTCAAGCCCAGTGAGAAACAACTGGATATGGATTGGAGTCTTGGAAGAATTATTGAATTTTCAAATGTTCTACATGGAAGGTTCAATCCCCTTAGAGTGCAGATGTAAAAACTGAAGTTATTCGTCTGGCTTCAAACAACTGCTATGGGCAGAGTGAGGATTAGCATTGTGTCTTTGATTTAGGGTCTCTCCAGTTGAAGGAGGTTGAACTACAGTTGCTTCCAGGAAAACAGATTAGTGGAGAACAAAGCATGGCTGAATGAGTGTCCATGACAGACTAAGGTCAGGGGAATATGACTGAGCACTTTCTATTTAGCTGAGAAAAGTTGATCTGGTATGGTGAAGAGAATGTTCACAAAGGAATACTTACAGGTTTCCCCTGCTATCTGAAAGTGGAGTATTCCTATGAAACCTTTTGAGTCAAAATGGCATAAAGTGATGAAGGCATTACCACTAATTTAAATGGAAGGTTTTTAAAAAATTTCCAGACCCAAAATATAACCTATTGCAGGCTTTTCTGGTACCTTAGGACACATCTTGCTACTGGATGCACAAAATAAATTGAGATAAAGCACAGATGCTCACAGACACAGTTCAAAGCTGTGGCAGCTTGATGCTGAGATGCCGAGTGTAGTTCCTGGAAGGAGCTTGGCAGGGCCACTCTCACTGCGCAGAGTGTGTGCTGCCTCTATAAGTGGCTTGCTGCAAGACAGACACTGAATGCTATTTTTGCTTTTCCTCATTTTCATTAAAGTGAAAATCCTCTTCCAATATTTCAGTTAGAAACCTAATATAGGTCTTCTGTAAAAGTGAAGTGGCATAATGTGACCTTTCAAAAAGTAGGGGATATTTGTACTAGGAAATAAATTTGGATAGACTTTGGGGGAGGAAATATGGGGAGCCCCTGAAAGTGAAATATGATGTGTTGACTCAATGACATCAGAAATAGGGAATTATTATAGACTATTGTGTATGAGAGAGATAAAAGGAAGCTTTTTAAGAAAATTAGTCTGAAGGCTCTACTTAGAATGTTTGGAAGGCACGAGACTAAGAGCCTGGAGACTAGCTAAGGAACTGCTACTGTAATTCAGTGAGATACATGGACTCTGAGGAGGGGGTGGCACTGAAGGGAAGGGTCAAAGATAACTCATAGTGTCCTAGTCCAGTATGCTGTAGATATGGATACTGAAGATATTGAAAAGGTAGAGCCATTTTAAGAATTGGTGAGCAAGTAAAACCTTTCATGTAGCACTGACAGTTATGCACAGAGGATTTTCTCTAGCAACCAGTACAGAGCATCCTGAGTGACATCAGAAACCTGTATGCTCCTGTGGCCTCTGGATGCCTGAAAACAGCACCCCCACAGTATCACACTTCTGTCACACCCTGTTGGTTAAAGGAAGTCACAAGCCTGGCCTAGAATCAAGGGAGGAAAGAAGTAGACTACACTCTTGAGTGGAGGGGAGCATTGCCAAAACTGCATTGCAGAAGGCATACATACACAAGTAGCAAGAATTTGTGGCAATTGTTTTTTCCAATATATCATAGAACATGATCAGATTTTTACTATAAAGTCTTTATGATTACAGCATGAAAATGTGTTTGGTGATCAGGAAGAAAATTAAGACTGGAAACATGGAGGCCAATTAGAATATTTCTGCCATGAACTCAGAGAATAGTTATGGGCATATTAGTTAAAGCAATGGCAAAGGGGATGAACAAATGTAAACAGATTCAAATAAATATTAAGATGGCAGAACTTGGAAGTGAATTTGATGTGAAGAAGGGTCGAGGATGACTACCAAGTTCCTTGTCTGGACAATGGAGAACAAAGTGAAGACAGTCACTGAAGCGGGGGTGCTGTATGGGGAGCAGGCTTGGATGGGAAGGTGAGGACAGCTGTCTGGTATTGCGATGCCTGTGGGACATCCATGACAAAGAAGGCAAAGGTCTTTGCTGAGGATGAGAGGGAAGGCTGAGAGGGCTTTTAGGAAACTGGTGAAATAGCCGTTGTTAGGAATAGAGGGGACAGAGGACCTAGAAATACTGGATCACAGACAGCACTAGGCAGAGAATGACAGCTATGAGCATGGGTGGCTCAAGGCCACCGGCTTCAGCAGTTTTTTCCATTAATGCTCAGCCATTCTTGTATTGGTATAGGGAATTCCATGGATCAATCCTGATGTTCAGTAGACAAGGAAAAGAAGTGTAGGTGGAGATTTCTGAAGGTTAAAATAAGATATCTTTAAAAGCAATGGTCAAGACCAGCTCCTTAATTTGCATAACACAATGCAGAATGAAAATGTTGAGTTCCTTCTTAAAAAATTACAAAGTTCACGTCGGTGACCAGAAAGCATTAAGCCAACCTGGGGGCCCTGTGTGGGCGGACCTGTGTGACTGTGCAACGGAAACCATCCAGAGACTGAAGAGAATACAGTCACTGAGTGGAAACTTGGATATTTCTCTTTGAACACTTTTTCCTTCCTCTTCTTTTGTCAAACATATAAATGACTAAGGTAATAAAAGTGATGATATTAAGGAAGTGGTGGGCATGGAAGGAATTTTGGTGGCATGATATATTTAAGGGTTGACCCTCACTGTTCATCTGTGCCTATTTAAGTGGAAAAGCCGATGTCCGTGGCCTCAATTCCTCTATCCCATTGTCTGCTCTGTGATAGCTGTGGTGAGTTTTCCATCAATATGAATGTTAAGATTTTCATCTTAAGCACAGTTTTCCTAAAATCTGTTTTTGTATGAACATATGCAGCTTTCCTCGTCACTCTTTTCTTTCTCTTTGAATCTGTCTGAATGCCAGCTCCTTTGTGCTCTAGGAAGAAGCCTACTCTCTCTTATTGAAGACTATTCCCAAAGTCAAGGGGGCAAGAAACAAATTTTGAAATCAAAGTTGGATTAGGTATGCTGGCCCCAGTGAGTCATATCTTTAGCACAATTTCTGTTTCAGAAATATAAACTCCTATCCTTATATCTATTAATTTTAGAGTCTGCTTTTGAGGGGTTGTGGGGTTACTGGAGAATTAGGCTCATCATACTTATTTGAAAGGCAAATTGTGAAATTAATACTCAGACTTTAAATTTTTTTATAGGTAGGATGAATATGTAGATAAGTGCATGTGAATTATAATCTTTTCCTTTTATAAATGAGAAATCTGAGACCCAGATCTGTGATTTGCTCCAGATCAGTGAGAATACTTGAGAAATGGTTGCGAAGCGCCCCCAGAACATCTGCATATGCTCTATCTTTCATCCTAACAAATGACTGACTAAACAAAAAAATAACCCTCTCCCAGATCCTTCAACTATGCTTTCCAATATAGATACAATTTATTCAAGGAAGCTTATTAAAATTTTCTTTAAAGTTTATAATTTTAGCAGTGGGAAGGACTAAGATCTTACCAGTATTAAATTTCTTTTTCACTTATTTTGGAAGGATAGTTATGAAAATAAAGAACATAAAGACTTTTTTTTTCTAATAGCAAAATATAGTATCCCTTTGTATGGAAAGGGGAAGGATATAGGAGAAATCAATCATCTCCTGAAGTGGAATTTATTTTAGGTAAACCTGACCACAGAATAAATTTCTGTAAATAAAGTCATACATTTTTTTCAGTGGCTTTCAGTATAAAATTGCATAAATACAAAATTGTGAACTTAAGGTGTAAAGAAAATCATATGCAATAATGAAGCAATTATTTTAAAATTATGCATTTAAAAACAATCTTAGAGTAAATATTAAAAATGCTGAATTTATTTGTTTCAAAAATTTCATCCTGCAACTGTTACTCTGGACTAAAATTATTTCCAGGTATGTGTTTGTCTATAGAATGAATCTCATATGATATAACTTAAATCTTTATTTTTTGTTTTAGGGCAACTTTTTCACATTTGAAATTTGTATATTTTTTAAAATACGAACCTTTACTTTTAGACAGTTTTAGCTTTACAGAAAAATTATAAAGATGGTGTAGAGTTCCCATTTGTTCCTCATCCAGACCCTACATTAGTATGTTATAATTAATGAGCTTATAATTATATATTATTATTAACAATACTCCATACTTTGTTCAGGTTTTCTTAGTTTTCCCTAATGTGCATTTTCTGTTCCAGAGTCCTATCCAGGATTCCTCTGCATTGGAGATTGTCTATTCTCTTCCATTTATTTATTTATTTATTCAATCATATAATTGTCAGGTTGGACCATGGATGTATGTTTTGTAGTTTTAGTTATAATCCCACACTGCTTTTATTTATTTATTTATTTATTTTGTTGTCAAAGTGTTTCCGCTTTGACCTTTGGGAACTCTTTGAATTTATGTATATTTTACCTGATAGTTTTCAAAGAAATATAATGCAACTTAAAAACATAGCAAGTGATATATTATATTTAGAACAAATCTACTACTTTGAAATAAAATAGAGGTCAGTAAAATTTTCAAATAGTTCATTTTCTGTAATTGTACCAAATTTGCTATGATTGCACCAAATAAAAGCCTAAATTTAATATTCAGCTGTTCAGCTAATGTTTATTGAGTACCTGTTACTTCAAGGCACTTTGTTAGAAGCTGTGAGAGGTTGGGGATGAATCAAACACAGGCTCCAGCCTCTATTGGCTTACTACAATCCAGTAGGTTAATTAGGTCAAAATCCATGTAACCACTGTATAGAAATTTAGGAGTCATAAAGAGATGCAGATAAAGAGCAATGGCAGTCCTGAGGCTGTTTGAAAGGATCCTGAAGTTTTTAGTGTGTGAGATGAACGTTGAAGGACAGAAAGCATTTAGGTGTGATGATATGGGGAGGACAACATGGCCTGTACACAGCACACAGTGAGCAGGGCTTGGAGATGGGGAAATAAAGGCCACTGTGGGGACAGGCAAGTAGTTCAGTTTGGCTGAAATGGCTAGCTTCTTTCAATATGGATTTATTAATAGTATATTTAGTTTAAGTGGTTGGCTATATGTCTTTTATAAATGGAGCTCAATTTTAGTTTATGAGATTTTTTTTTAAAGGGAAAAAGTCATTCTGACTTTAGGATGTGTACATAAAATAAGGACATCACTCTTGATGCTTTACTCAATTTCTTGTTTTGTTAAAACCATCTTTGTGAATCCCAGTGCGTTGAAATTTTGTGGTGTAAATTTTCACTCCTGTTTTCTTTACAACAGGAAACTTTTAGACCCAGTCTTAACCTTGTTTTTATTATTCAAAAGTTTTAAAAGTGTCATTAAGCTGATACTGAGTAATTATTTTCAGTATGACAGTTCTTGGGGACAGAAGCTAACAAGGAGGTTGGGAAAGAAAAATAAAATGTGCTATCTCTTTTTTTTGTTGTTGTTTAAAACACATCTTGATATTTTAAAGTCAGGTTTATTGAGGTATAATTTATATGCAGTAAAATTCACTCTTTTTAGGTAAATTCAGTGAGTTTTGACAAATGCATTTAGTTGTGTAACCACAAACATGGTCAAGAGGTACAGTACATTTGGTCACTCCAAAAAGTTCCCTGGTGCCTTTTGTAGTCAATCCCTTTTCCCACTGCCAGACCTTGGCAACCAGTGATTTGATTTCTGTCTTTGCTTTTTCAGGAATGAAACAAATATATGAAGAATCATGTAATACATAGCCTTTTTGTGTTCAGCTTCTCTTACTTAACCTAATGCTCTAAGATTCATCTTTATTGATGTCAGCAGTTCAATCTTTTTTTTATAACAGAAATATTCCATTTTATTTGTTTATCCATTCACCAGCTGTGGATATTTAGGCTGTTCACAGCATTTGGTCGTTGTGTAAAAGCTGCTATAAACATTCATGTGCACGCCTTTCTGTGGACATATGTTTTGTTTCATCTGTAGTAAAAACCAAAGTGTGGGAATTGTCCTCTCAAATGGTAAAATATTGTTTAATGTGGCAAGAAACTTGGTAGTACCCTGTTGTATTCTCACCAGCAGTGAATGAGAATTCCAGTTTCTCCACGTTCTCACCAGCACTTGGTGTAGTCAGTCTTTAAAATTTTTTCCTATAGGAGTGTAGTGCTACCTCATTGTAGTTTTACCTGACATTTCACTAGTAATTTAAGGATGTTAAAGATATTTTCATTTTCTTATTTACTGTCTGCATCTCTTTTTGGCAAAGTGACTGTCAAATCTTTTGCTCCTCCCCCTTTTTAAATTGGTCTGTTTATCTTCATATTGATTGGATTGTAAGAGTTTTACATATATACTACATACAAACTCTTTATCATACATATGTTTTGCAATGTTTTCTTCACAGTCTGTGGCTTAGCTTTTTATTCTCTTAACAGTGTCTTTCAAAGAGCAAAAGGTTTTGATCTGATAAAGTCCAATTTTTATTTTTTATTTTATGGTTCACATTTTTTATGTCTTTTCTAAGAATTCTTAGCCCAACTCAAGGATATCACAATAATTTTCTCCTGTGTTTTCTTTTAGAAGTTTTATTTTTAGGTATTTATGTTGAGTTTTGTGATCCATTTTGAGTTAGTTTTGTTTAATATGGTACAAAGTTATGGTTTTATTTTAAAAATGTTTTTTGATTTCCCAGATTCCTTATTCAAATATAAAATCCAAATACATACCAGAACATTACATTTTCTTGTATGCAATGGCCTTCTCCATTCTGTTAATGCATGTAATAGACTGTGACTGTAATTTAATGAATGGGAGACATGGCTCTTTAAGAGATGTATCTGTTTCCCTTATCTCCTGCAATCAGAATTAATGAGACTTTCTTCATAATTTTGTTTCTGTTCTTCATTTTCAATTTTTTTCAAAAGACTGGGAAGCTCTGGAAAGAGTATAGTGAAGTCAGTGAAAATAAGTAGATAGAGGAATATAGAAAAATGATAGTAAATGTGGAAAACTAAAGGAAATAGAGACAGTTCACACAGAGGAGTAAGCAGGTTGGTGAGCGAGTGAAGTTTATACTTCAAGAACTCTGGCTTGGATACACAGCATAAATTGGGAAGGATGAATTAGTGGCAGTAGACCTACCACATTAAGGCAGGTACTCAGTAGTGTTGTTATAGTTTATGGATTGAAGAAAAGAAAGATAGGGATGGAGAGATGCTCAATGAAGAAAGTAACCATCTGAGAGATTGTGTAAAGGATGAGAATGTAAAATGATGGAGATGATGTAGAGAAAAAAGAAGCAGAATTTAAAATCCAATGGTGGGAAGGAAGATGGCAGAGTAGAAAGGCAAGGTGGAAACCTCTTCATGCACAAACACCAAAGAGGCAACTACAGCATATACAGCTAACCCTGAAAACAACCTGAAGACTACAGAACAGACCACCTACACCTGGTGAAGAAGAGAAGACCATACAGAAAAGAGTAGAGTGGCAGAGCCATGATCAAGCAGAACTCCAACCCTTTCCCCATTCCATCCCACAGGCAGGAGGAAGAGGAATGGAGTGGAGAGGGGATAAGCGCTTGGGAACTCGGCACACCTTGCCCTGGAGATCTGCTCTGGGAGCATGAGTCCACATCGCATTGGGTTCTGGTGACTAGTGCGGCTGGACACCAGGGACAGTTGGAACACTCTGAGAAGCTGAGACATCTGCTGCTTATGGAGGACAGGACTCTATCGATCCTGCTGAGACCCAGCACAGATGCAGCAGTTTCAAAGATTTGCCAGCAGTGGGAGGTTTGTGAGAGGGGTGAGGGTTGGGTGGCACTCTCTCTTCAGGTGAAAGGGCAGGTGGATGATACCTCCCTGTCCTTCCTCATCCCAACAGGTCAGGCACTCTCAGACACTCCATCACCCTTGCTGGCGGCTCAGCCTTGAGGTGCTTCCCTGTACACCACTGGTGCACCAGTCCACAAGACCCAGGAATGACAGACTTTACTGCCTTGCTGGTAGAGGGAGGCTTTTTCAGCTTTTTCAGCTGTCTCAGCCCAACTAGAGAGGTGCCTGCAGAAACCAGCTTCTAGTATAGTATGCCTTCCTCCCCACAAGTGTCCAAGCCCTGCATCTGCACACATCGCTGCCACCAGGGAGCACCCACATGACTCACTGCAGCAGCCACGTGCCTGTGCTTCCGGCCCTCTGCAGGGCAACTCACCACTTCCCTACACTTCCACCAAGCCACTTGCCATCAGTGGCGTCTTTGCACTCTCCCACCACCTGAATCATGGCTGCTGTGTGCTCTCGCACCCTGCCACTGTGCAACTCACGCTGTGGCAGGCCTCACAACTGCTACACCCACCTTATTAACCCAGCAGCCTGACCATCACTGTAGGATAGTAAAAGGGTGGCCCCATCTACAACGATCCCAGCAGAAGCCACTATTCTGCTCACAAAGGGCCTGATGAGGGGAGCAGCCCTCCTAGTGACTGAGATAACCCACTGCAATCAGACAGACAGAAAGGCAGCCCTGCCCATTGTCCTCCACCAACAATTTGGGCTACACCACAAAGGAGAACCAGACATTGGAGGGTCTTAAGCTTTTAGGAACCACAGGATGTCTTCCTCATAAAGCCATTTCTCTCTGGAACAGGAAGCATAGTGGACCTATCTAATACAAAGGAAGAAATGAAGAAACATTGACAAAATGAGGAGGCAGGGGAATATGTTCCAAACAAAACTGTAGGTTAAAACACCAGAAAAAGGGCTAAATGAAATGGAGATCACTAATCTTCCTGATAAAGATTTCAAAGTAATAGTCATAAATATGCTCACTGATCTGTGGAAAAATATTGATGACCTCAGGGGAGACTTCAACAAAGAGATAGAAGAGTTGAAAAAGAGCCACTCAGAACTGAAAATATAGTAACTGAAATGAAATATACAATGGAGAGAAGAGATTGCAACAAATAGAGGAGACAAAGAGATGGAAATTAGAGAACAGAAAAACAGTGAAGGTGCAGAACAGAGAGAAAACAGAATTATTAGAAATGCGAAGAAGCAAAGACAGCTATGTGACAACACCAAATGGAACAATATTTGCATAATAAGCATACCAGAAGGAGAAGACAGAAAGGGATAGAAAATCTTTTTGAAGAAATAATTGCTGGAAACTTCTTCAGTCTGGGGAAGGAAATAGACACCTATGTCCTGGCAGTGCAAAGCCCCTAACAAAACTCTAGTAGGAAGACAACATCAAGACATAATGATTGAAATGTAAAAGATTAAAGATAAGGAGGGGGTATTGAAAGCAGCAAGAGAGAGAAGAAAGATTACTTATAAGTGAAACCCCATCAGGCTATCAGCAGACTTATCAGCAGAAACTTCACATGCCAGAAAGGAGTGGCACAAATATTTAATGTATAAGAACAGAAAGACCTTCAACCCTAAATCCTCTACCCAGCAAGATTAACATTAAAATTCGAAAGAGAGATTAAACATTTCACAGAAAAATAAAGGCCAAAGAGAATTCATCACCACTCAGTATTGGTATTAAAGAAAAATGTCATAGAAATGGTCTAAAGTGAGTAACAGTTCTCACCAGTGAAAATAAACCCACACTAAAGGTAGCATACCAGTTATCAGCAAGTGCAAAATTAAAACAAAATAAAAGTATAAAACTAACTATACATAAAATTAGGGGATACACAAAAAATGCAGATTGTGAGAGGAAGAAGAATAAAAAAAGTACTTTCAGATTGTATTTGAAATAGAGCAATCATCAACTTAATGTAGGGTATTATATAGTTAGGAAACTAATGAACCTTATGGTAACCACAAACCTAAAGACTATAATAGATATACAAATAATTGAAAAAGAGAAATCTAATCACAACACTAAAGAAAACCATCAAATAACAAGAGAAGTGTATAAGAGAGGAAGAAAGGTACAGAGAAGAACTACAAAAACAGCCAGAAAATAATTAATAAAATATCAGTACATACATACCTATCAATAATTACCTTAAATGAAAAGGACTAAATGAACCAATCAGAAGACATGGGATGGCAGAATGGATAAAGAAATAAGAGTCATCTATATATGGCCTACAAGAGACTCATTTCAGACCCAAGGACATACAGAGACTGAAAGTAAAGGGATTGAAGGAGCCTTTTTGTGCAAATAATAGAAAAAATCAGGAGTAGCAGTGCTTATATAAAATAAAATAGTCTTCAAAACAAAGAAAGTAACAAGAGACAAAGAAGGACATTACATAATGATAAAGGAGTCAGTCCAACAAGAGGATATAAACATTATAAACATCTATGCACAGAACATAGGAGCACCTAAATATGTAAAACAAATACTAGCAGAATTAAGTGGGGAAATAGTCTGCAGCTCATTTATATTAGGGGACTTTAACACATCACTTACATCAATGGACAGATCAACCAGACAGAATATAAGTTAGAAAACAGAGGCACTGAGCAACACATTAGATCAGATGGACATAACAGATATCTACAAAGCATGCCACCCAAAAGCAGCAGGATACACATTTTTTTCAAGGTCATGGAATGTTCTCCAGAAGAAATCATATATTGAGGCCACAAAAAGAGCCTCAGCAAATTCAAAAAGGCATAAATCATATCAATCAACTTCTTAGACCACAATGGTGTGAAACTAGAAATAAATTATACAAAGTAAAAAAAGAAGCCTACAAATATCAGGAGGTTAAACAACATGTTTCTAGATAATTGATGGATCAATGAGCAAATTAAAACAGATCATAATCAATACATGGACCAAATGAAAACAAAAATTCAACAGTCCAAAATCTGTGGTATGCTGCAAAAGCAGTTCTAAGAGGGAAGTACATTGCAATACAGGCCTACCTTAAGAAATAATAACAATCCAAAATAAATACTGTAAATTCACAATTAAAGAAACTAAGAAAAGAACAAATGACACCCAAAATTAGTATAAGGAGGAACATTATAAAGAAGAAATTAATTAAGTAGAGAAGAATAAAACAATCCAAAAAAAATCAATGAAACTGGGAGCTGGGAAGATAAGCAAAATAGACAAATTCCTAGCTAGACTTATCAAAAAAAGACAGAAAGTACACAAATAAATCAGAAACAAGAAGGTGTAGTTGTAACGGATACCACAGAAATACAAAGAATTATTAGAGAATACTATGAAGAATTATATGCCAAAAAATTGGACAACTTAAAGAAATGGACAAATTCCTAGAAAAATACAACATTTCAAGATTGACCTATGAACAAACAGAAAAATTACCAAAAACAAAATTGAATTCATAATAAAAAACTCCCCTAAAACAAAAGTCCAAAACCAGATGACTTCACAGCTGAATTCTATTAAATATTTAAAGAGCTAATACCCATCCTTCTCAAAGTATTCCAGAGAGTAGAAGAGGAGGGAATACTTCCAAACTCATTCTATGAAGCCAGCATCACTCTAATACCAAAACCAGACAAAGACACTGCAAAATAAGAAAATTGTAGACCAGAATCTCTGATGAACATAGATGCCAAAATTCTCAACAAACTTTTAGCAAACTGAATTCAAACATACATCAAAAGTATCATCCATCATGACCAAGTGGAATTTATTCCAGGGATGGCATAATATTTGTAAATCAATTAGTATCATATACCATGTTAACAGAAAGAAGGATAAAAACCATATGATCATCTCAATAGATGCTGAAAAGCATTTGACAAAAATCAGCATCCATTCATGGTAAAAACTCTCAATAAAATGTGTATATAGGGTATGTACTACAACATAATAAAGCCTGTATATGACAAACCCACAGGTAACGTCATACTGAATGTCAAAAAGCTGACAGCTTTTCCTTTAAATTCAGGATCAAGATGAGGATGTCCACTCTCACCACTTTTATTCAACATAGTACTGTAGGTCCTAGGCACAGCAATCAGACAAGACAAAGAGAGAAAAGACATCCAAGTAAGTAAGGAAGAAATTAAACTGTCACTATTTGCAGATGACATGATATTATACATAGAAAACTCTGAAGACTACCAATAAACTATTAGAACTAATAACTGGTTTCAGCAGGCTACAAAATTAATATACAGAAATCTGTTGCATTCCTGTATACTAACAACAAACTAGCAGAAAGAGAAATCAAGAAAACAATTCCATTTACAATTGTATCCAAAAGAATAAAATATCTAGGAATAGACCTAACCCAGGAGAAGAAAGACCTGTACTCTGAAAAGTATAAAACACTCATGAGAGAAATTAAAGAAGACACAAATAAATGGAATTCTATCACATGCTCATGGATAGGAAAAATTAATATTGTCTAAATGGCTGTCCTGCCCAAATTAATTTACAGATTCAATACAATCCCTACCAAAATGCCATCGCATTTTTTAATGAACTAGAACAAATAGTTTTAAAATTCATATGGAACCACAAAACACCTTGAATAGCCAAAGCCATCCTGAGAAAGAAGAACAAAGCTGGGGGGATTACACTCCCTGACTTCAAGCTCTACTAGAAAGCTACAGTAATCAGAATAATTTGGTACTAG
Source organism: Manis javanica (assembly GCF_040802235.1). Lineage (NCBI taxonomy): Eukaryota > Metazoa > Chordata > Mammalia > Pholidota > Manidae > Manis > Manis javanica. The sequence goes on from NC_133168.1 coordinate 38,330,405, forward strand.
TGCAAGAACAGACCCATACATCAATGGAACAGAATAGAGAGCTCAGATATAACCCATGCATATATGATTAATTAATATATGGTAAAGGAGCAATGATTATACAGTGGGAGAAAAGACAGCCTCTTGGGAGAACTGGAAAGATACATGCAAGAGAATTAAACTGGATTACTATCCAACTCCCTACATGAAATGGAAGAGAGACGTGAATGTAAGACATGAAACCATAAAACTCTTTGAAGAAAACATGGGCAATAGTTTCTTGAACATAAGCATGAGCAGCTTTTTTCCTGGACACATCTCCTTGGGCAAGAGAAACCAAATAAAAAATGAAGAAGTAGGACTGTATCAAACTGAAAAGCTTTTGTACAGCAAAGGACACCATCAGCAGAAAAAAAAGGCAACCTACAGTATGGGAGAATATATTTGTAAATGATTAATCTGATAAGAGGTTAACACCCAAAATATATAAAGAACTCATATACCTCAACACCCATAAAATGAATAACACGATTTAAAAATGGGTGGAGAACCTTAGCATACATTTCTCCGAGGAAGAAATGCAGATGGTCAACAGGCACATGAATAGATGCTCCACATTGCTAACCATCAGGGAAATGCAAATTAAAACCACAGTGAGATAACACCTCACACCAGCTAGAAAGACCACTATCCAAAAGTTAAGAAATTACAAGGCTTGATGAGCATGTAGAGAAATGGGAACCCTCCTACACTGTTGGTGGGAATGTAAATTGGTGCAGCCACTGTGGAATGCCATATGGAGGTTCCTGAAACAACTAAAAATAGAAATACCATAAAATCCAGCCACTCTACTTCCAGGAATTTATCCGAAGAAAATAAAGTTCCTGATTTGAAAAGGTAAATGCACTGTTATGTTAATCTACACAATGTTTACAATAGCCAACTTAGGGAAGTAACAAAAGTGTCCATCAACAGATGAGTAGATAAAGAGGTGGTACATATATATGATGGAATATTATTCAGCCATAAAAAGAAATCCTGCCTTTTGCAGCAATGTGAATGGACCTAGAGGGTATTATGCTAAGTGAAATAAGCCAGGTGGAGATAGACAAATACCATATGATTTCACTTATTTGTGGAATATTAAAACAAAGCAAAACAGAATTATCAAAACAGCAATAGACTCATAGATATTGAGAAGTGACTGGTGGTTACCATGGTGGGGAGGGGTTTGGGTGAGTAGATAGGGAAGGTGTAGGGGATAGAGGGGCACAGAAATTCTCAATCATAATATAAACCAGCCACAGGGATTGTAGTACATGGACTACAATAAGGGAGTTTGGGATGAAAATCTAGTTTAAGATGATGAAAATGCATGGACAATATAGTTATGTTCTGTAAAATCTTTCTATATTAACAGATAGTAACTGCACTAATGGGAGTGAGGGTTTAATAATATGAGTAACTTTTGAATCACTGTGTTGTATATTTAAAACCAATAGAAGGTTGTATATTTGTGTAGTACCATAAATTTTAAAAAGTCCATTGGTGTAGTAAAAATTCCAACAGTAAGTCTTGTGGACAGGGAAAAATGTTGTTTACTGACAGAAATAAGGGAGTTCAGGATGAAAATCTAGTTTAAGATGATGAAGATACGGTTTTTTTAAAACTATGTTCTTTTGTTAAATATAGCAATTGACCCTATCTAAATTTGTCATTGGAAATATAATCTGAGGTTTGAGTTAGAGACATGAGGACAATTACAGAAGTGAGTGTTTAAAATATCAGATCTGTCTAAGGACAAGAAAAATGAAAGAAGGAAAGTGAAATGTTTAATTTTTGAAGGTCCATATAGTTAAAAATTAAAGGGCAGGTAAGAAACAACTGAGGGAAACAGAGAAAAAGTGTTCAGAGAAGTGGCAGAGAGAACAGAACAGGTAGTAGGTAAACAGACAGATAAACAGACAGAGGTACTCAGGAAGCACCTAGACATATAGAGATCAGATAGAATAAGGGTCTACAAAAGAGAATTAAATTTGTTTAAAAGAATGACTCTAATGACCTTGAAGAACAGTTGGAAAGAGGAAAAAATATACGAGAAAGGTAATAGGGACACTGTCTTGTAGCTGTGTTTCCAGCTGACAGCTATTAATAAATGCTGCAAGATTAAATATTCAAAAGTTTACAGAAGTTAAAAACATTTCTTGACTTAAAAAGTTTAAAATGTTTCTTTTTTACAATACTTGGCAGTCTTCACCATGCTAATGTGAATTACTGAGCATTAAGGAAGGGAATTATAATATTCAGCTTTTCCTGTTGACTGGGCTTTGCATCCCCTTTTTTCTCTTCCATGCCAGTGAGGGAAGACAGATAGTAAATAAGTCACTAAACTTTATAGTGTATATTAAGTGTCATGTGGTAAGCATTATGGATAAAAGTAGACAAAGGATAAATATGCTAAAGAGTGATCAGGGAAAGATGACACATTAAAGATTAAGAAGGAGGTGAGCAAGCGAATCATGATTCCCTCTGGGGAAATTACATCCCAGGTACAAAGCTGCAGAAGCTAGAGCAGCCTAACATGTTTGCAGAACAAGGACAATAAGGCCAAATGGAGTTCATGGTACGAGATGTGGTCAGAGGTGTGTGTCTGATACTGTTTTGGCAATGCTTTGACACTGTGTGGTTCCTGGCACTGTGGCAATCACTTGGGATTTCATTGCCCCTTCTCATTATTTTGGCCAGAGGCTCATTGCTACAGATGGAGCCTTGGCCAGAATGATTTCTGCTTTGATCCATTCTGGAAGAGCAAGGCATGTTTTAATGTGGATTTGGAGAAGCAAGTAAAAGTCAAGCAGGGAATAGCACAGTAAAGCTAAGGAAGTCTGAAAAAGAGAATTGTTGAGGTACATATAGGAATCTGGGAGCAATAAATCAAGAATGTGAAGATCTTTGGGGTGGGGATGGGAAAGGTGATGGAAAACCAATCATCCCTTGTATTTATGGGTTTCACACCTATGTCAAACTTGGATTTATTGGAGATCTTTATGCCTGGGATTTCTTCAAATAAGATTTATAAAATTAGAAATTACTATGATTATTGCTGTTTTCCATTAGAAGCTTTCTTTATGTCTGTATTTTTAGAAGCAGTCTGTTATCCTTAATAACAGAGGAGTATTCCCTGTATTGATTTTGGAAAATAAATGTCCTCTAAGTAGATTTTAATTTAATTCATTGAAAGCATGTACAACATTCAAGTCCTTAGAATTTAATATTTACCCTGTTCTTTTAAGAGCAGTTTGAGGTTCACTACAAAATTCAGAAGAAACTACAGAGAATTCCCATATACTCCCATCCCCACACCCTTACAACCTTCCCTACTCTTTAACACCCCAAAGTGGTACACTTGTTAAAATCAATGTGGTATTTATTTTTAGTTTGAGTGAAACAGTAAGTTAAAAAAATCAGTATCTTTTTGAGGCAGGTGTGCATTCTGAATGCACTTGTACTTTCTAAAAAGCCTGGTTTCCTTTTTCCTTACATCTAAAACTTAGTAGTAAATTTAAAGTAAATATGTCTCAAACTATAAGCTATTTCTACATGAAATATTATTTTATAAGCCATGTATGAGGTCTACTCTAATAGTAGCGAGTTTACAGATGATTAATATTAATATTTGAAAGGATTCACATAGCTCTGAAGTGAAGAGGATTCCAAGTTCCCACTTGTTTAGATGGACCTGTTGGGAGGTTTGCTGTAGCAAAGAATTACTATAACTATTGGGAAGTCTTAGGCTGGTTCATATGGATACATGATGAATGAATATGCTAAGATCTTATTATAAATATAAATAAAGCATGTTTAGAGTTTTGTCCAGGTAGCTATTTGGGAGGAAGTGTGCATGTGTATAAAATATTTCCAAAGTATTAAAGCATCTTAATTTAGTCCAATAAAACCAGAGACATTGTCTCTCTGGTTGTTTATCTTTATGATCTATCTGAGAAGAAGATTTTATTCCTATTTTAAGTCTGATTTCTATAATTATTGGATGTTTAACAGAAAAAATAAAAGAGGACAGAAGAAGTGAAACATGGTCAGTTTACAGCTGTCACAACACAAAGTGCAGGTTTGGTTTTTCATTAATTTAATCATTTATTTAAAAACCTTGATTAATCATCTGTATACATCAGACACTGTACTTGGGACTGGACACATCAAGTGTCAGTCTCTGCCCTCAAGGAAGTGGAGGGTGAAGAGTTGCCTCAACTTCAAACATTTCTTCTCTACCATTTCATCCTTCCTGCCCTCTATCCTCTTCCCATCTTTAGTAGTGATAATAGGAATAGAAGTAGTAAGAGGAATCAAACCTTAAACAATTTATGTAAAATGTAAGTTGTTACTCTCCTATCCTGATTTAACTGTTACAAGTGATTTTAGTGTAAAATTAATTGTGAGGAAGGTTGTTTTTTTTTTTTAAGCTATGTGATATTCAGTCTACTTTTCCCTAGGCTGTAATTTTTCACCATACTCTCCTATAATAGAAAAGCTATTGGCTTTAAAGATCTTATTATATACCTTTTATGAGCCAACTCAGTTTTTTTACCTTGATTCTTTCTATATATATTTTAGTTAATTTAATATCCTCTTTCTTCAATTAAGTTCTTGAGTCTTATAATCATTCCTGTTTGGCTTTTCTCATCTTATTCAAGTGTGTCTACTTCTTCTGGGAACTGAAGCTTGCAGACAATATGCCATTAATCTTCTTTCTCTTTGGTGACATCTTTTTTGCAAGTCCCAAGTCATTCTGATTATTTTGGTCACCATGTTGCCCTACAAACATGATTATCTTATTCTGCACTCTCAAGTGCATGTTTCCACTGGTGGGTCTTCTCTCCAGCAAAATATTCTCATTCATGAAATAAAGAATTGATTGCAACTACTTTATCCATGATTAGACTTGGTTGAATTTTTGTTGAATGACATTTTGTATCTCTGGGGTAAATCCCAGGGCAAATTACCTTTGAAATCAAAATCAGTCAAAGGGAGAAATAAAATGGGAGAAACCTGTTTATTTCTTATAAGCAGTCCACTTCTGCTCCCCCATGTCTCTCGTGACCCGGCTGCAGAAAAAGAGACCCCAACCAACCTCTCTGGTACAAATATGCCCTAGCTCGCCCTTGTAATTACCTACTGATACGGAGATGGGATACTTCTCTCCCCTCCTTGGAAACACCTATTGATGTGGAGATGCACGAAGGCCAGGCAAGAGATTCTGAAAATATTGCAATTTTACTCACAGCCCACCCCTCCAGGAATCTCCTTACAATCTACTCATTCCCCATCTTCCGTCATGGCCACTTTAAAAGAAAACGGGATCATTGTAACCAGACTAATACCATACAATAGCAACAGCAATAAGATTATAATCCTCAAGTTGAAGGATTCAGCTAAGTTTAAAATGCAATGCAGAAAAAGTCCATAGCTTGTCCTTAGGTAGCTCCACAGGTAGTCATTAGGTAAACAGGTAGGGAGTTCAGAGCAATCATCACATGGCAGCTGTAGCCAGGTGGTGGGTCGAAGCCACAAGGACTGTAGAAGAAAATAACCTTAAGGGTGATAAGATACATGTTTTAATGACATCAGCATAGGCAAATCTTGTCCATCAGGTAGGATGCACACAAGAGAGTGGTCCTGTGAAAGGCAGTGGCAGCAATGGGATCTCATCCTGGTCTAGTATACCAGACTTTCACACCCCTCCCTGTGGGAGTTACAGATGGGTCATCAATGTACAGGGCTCTGGGAGGTACATGAACTGGTCATAAAGATAAAACAAAACTTCTCTGTAAGATGCTCTTACCTACTGGATGTTTTGGGTACACTACCATGACCTTTGGGGGCTACTCTGCTGTTACTCCAGGAATACACACAGGAGGCCTTCTTCCAGGCCTTGTCCCCAAGGTGCCAGAAGGGCCAGCCATCACTGGTCCATGTGTCAAAATGTCCAGGGCCATGTCCACTCAACAGAGTCTCCAGGGTTTAATGCAGTTGGGGCTGGCAGCAGGATGTTGCTTTGCTGGCCATATCCGGGCTTCAATAACTGCTCTTTGGTTTGTACATACAGTTGTAAAGGAGAGGCAGCAATGTCTGTTAGCATACCCACAGGGATCAAGGCTCCTTTTCAGGGCTTCTCATTCAAATGCTGTAACACTGCCTATAAGCAAACTGACCAGCCCTGTAGACTATTGGTGTCTGACTTCAGGCCAGATTTCAAACAAACTATTGTTACTGCTCTATCATGCCTTCCCTGTTAGGGTTATATGGTATATGAAACTTCCACTTTATTCCTAATTGTTGCACCCATTCTTGTAATGCATATCCAGTAAAGTGGATGCCTTGATAACTCTCAATCACCTGCAGACAGCCATAGGCTGCAAAGAGATGCTCTAGGCCTCTTTTAGTGGTTTGCTGATCTGCATGACATGGAGGAAAAGCAACCAACAGGCCAGTAGCTGCACCCACACAAGTCATGGCATACCAATACAATTGTGATATCGGCTAAGGCCCAACATTGTGTATCTGCCACCTGACAAGGTATATCAGCCCCTTTATTATTGCCCCATGTTGCTGCGGTACGCAGTGTAAGTCCCTCTTAGAGTACACAAGGCACTCCTTCTGGACTCTGCTAACTTCTTCAAAGGTCATCAGCAAGCCCCACCAACGGGCTACAGCCTGTGTTGTCTTTTGCCTCACGTGCAACAAACGCTGATGTAACCATTGGGTACATCAGAGGCAGGCTTTCCTTCTAGTCAGCACACCTGGGCCAATGTGTCTGCTTCATCATTCCCTGGGGATGCCAAAGGCAAATGGCCAGTCACATGATACAAACGGTAACAGTCTTAGTCTGACCAGAGGCCCATAAGTCTTATCACAACTCTTGCCCCCAAAGGGGCCAGTGACCAACTGCCCTGTTGGCATAGAACCATGTCGGTAGCCACAGGGTCAAGCCCCGATAGAAAGCCCCGCTGTCAGTACAGACAGTTATAGGGGAGGGCTCCTGGGTGATCAGAGCCTTACTGCTTACAGCTCAGCCCATTGACTGCTCTTACCCTCTCCATCCTCCAGCCAATATTGTCTCAGTCTTAGGATGGGAAGCCACAGCCCTCCTCTTTGGTGGCTGCCCATGCCTGGAGCCATCTGTATATCAAGCATCTTCAGGTATAAAGACTTTTCTCTCCTGATAAGTACTTTCAGCTACCAATGGCTCAAAAGCAAGTTCTTCCTACTTTCCACTGGTATATGTCACTGGCCCCATTACGCATTGGAGTTATCCACTTAAGGGGCTGGTAGAGAGGGCACTACACTGCTGTAAATATGTACCCCATTTGGCCAGTGTAGGTATCTGGGCTATGCCACTCTGTGGTCTTTGGGTCCAGTCTCACACCAAACCCGCGATGGGATAAGTTGTTTTTACCTTGGTCAGAGCTGTTCCGGTGATGGGCTCCATAGCCAGCAAGATGTGGTACATAGCAGCCAGTTGCCTCTCTATCAAGGCATAGCAGACCTCTGCTCCTTTCCATAGTTGCGACCACAATCCAAAAGGTTGTTGTGTCTGTTCAAACTGCTGCCAAAGACCCCATCCATAACCATCTTTGGTTACATGAATATCTAGCTCATAGGGCCTTGATGAGTCCATTACATTCAAGGCCTGTATGGCCTTGACTGCTCACTTAGCAGCAGGAAAAGCAACTGCACATGTTTCATCCCAGTTCCACCTGATACCCTTTCATACCAACCAGTATAAGGGCTTCAGAATTTTTGCCAAGTGTGGGATAAACACTCTCCAGGAGCCCAAAAGACCCAAAATCTCTTGTAATACTACCACAGTGGTAGGGGTGGGGAAAGTTTGGACCTTGTCTAAGACTGCTTCAGCAATAACTTCTGTTTTACCTGACCAGACAACCCCCAAGAATTTTACAGACAAACCAGGTCCCTGAACCTTGGTGCTGTTCACAGCCCATCCTTTCTCCTGTAGATGTTGCAGCAGTCTAGGAACTGCCCCTTCTAAATATGCAAGAGAACCAGATATGAGCATAACATCATCAATGTAGTGATACAGCTGCACTGTTTACAGTTTCTTCCATGTGGCTAAGTCCTGGGCTACAAGTCCATGACAAATGATGGGACTTGGAGGTATCCCTGTGGAAGGACAGTGAATGCCCACTGCCTGCTTTCCTACATGAAGGCAAACTGTTCTTGACTTTCCTTTGCTATATCAATAGAGAAGAAAGCTTAGCAAGGTTCACAACATAATGATATGTCCCTAGTTCATGACTGAGAGTGTCCATAAGCATTGCTGTAGAGGGGACAGCAGCTTTCAAGGGGGGGTGTGACTTTATTCAATTCACTGTAGTCTACGGTCATATGCCAGGAGCTGTCTGGCTTTTTAACTGGCCACACTGGAGAATTAAAAGGTCTGTGAGTGGGCTTTATGATGCCAACCTTCTCCAACTCCTGTAGTTTCTCCAATTTCCTTGTGTTGCCTAGGCAAGTTATACTACTTAGTATTTGTCACTTGTGGAGGGACAGGTAGGGCTACAAGTGGGTGCTTAACATGTCCCTTCAGAACTATCTTTACCACATATACCCTCAGTCTGAACTCACCTGCAGTGGTCTGTAATCACAGGCTCTGCAGGATATTTGCCACCAAAATATATTCAGGAATGGGAGAAATGTATACGGTATACTTCTTTGGGGGTAAACTCCTTATCCCCAGTGGGATTTGGGCTTTTTTCACTGTAATTGCCTCACCCCCATAGCCATCTATCATGGCAGGGGTCCTGTGAAAATGCTCTGGGTTTCCATAAATCAGAGAACTTTCAGCTCCTGTGTCCACTAGTGCCTGGACACATTGTACATTCAAAGGTGACCACTGAACTGCTAATTCTGCTTATGGCCTCCTGTACCCACCATGTCTCCCAAGTTGCGGACTTTGACACCCCCCCCCCCCCCCCAGTTAAACTGCAATGCTCAGTCATTGTCCTCTGGAGTGAGGGCCCAGGCAGAGCCTGAGTACTGTCCCCTAGGAAGTTGGCTGGAACTGGTGTTCTGGCTTTAATTGGTGCCACAGTTCTAACAACACCCTCTGGGACTGCCCATCAAGTTTTTCTTTCACTACCCCAGCCTTTATCAAGTCAACCCTTATCTGGGTCCTCCAGATCTTCTTGGGGCCCTCTGCCCCAAAAAGGGGTCCTTTGCCCTGAAAGTACCTCTCTTTTCAGTCATAGCCCATACTTCTTTTTGAGTTGTTATTGTTTCAACCTCCCCCAGATCTGCGAAAGTAAGAGTAGCCTCACTTATGGGTTGCCCTATGCGGGTGGCAAGAATAGTCACTAGGGACCCAAAGAGAGATGCTTGAGCTGTATGGAGCATCAGATTCCTCATTCCTACACTGCACAACTCCTCATCAGGGCCCTGGGGGTCCATATTATAGATGATATTTCTCATGCCCAATTCCAGTAACAGCTGTTGGACTCTGCATATGTTTTCCAGCTAGTGAGTAAGTATGGTAAATCACCCTGATTAGGCCAAACTTCCATATGGCAGCTGTCAGTCAATCCAGAAGTGCCTGATTCCCTGAGGTGTGACAGGAACTTTGCAACCACTGCTGGACAGAAGGGTAAGTTGTTAGATAAGCCAGTCTACCCATTTCAGAGCCCAAGATAACAATGTGTTCCACCCACATATCCTAGAGACACAAAGCCACATAGGCAGAGGTTCCAATAGCTTCTGTGAATTCTGGATGCTCATGTCCACCCTCTCATTCTGGGTATAGGGATGGAGCATGGAGTGCTCCACAACCTGGGGAGGGGCAGCTCCTCCTCCTGAGGAGTTTGCCGTTGTTGTGTTTTTATTTTCTCAGTTAAAACTGGGCGGTCCTTTAGTACAGGAGAGGCTGATGCCTCAGGCTATGGCCTCGGTAACAGATCAGTCCTCGGTCCCACCCCCTCATCCTCTCCCAACATCTCCTCTACCATCTCCAGGGCTGAAGGCATCACTCTTTCCTCCCCCTGCCCCTTGACCTTCTACAACACGGCTTCTCCTGCCTCCTTCTCCCTTGCTACTACTAAGGAATCTTCTAGGAGCATGACCCATCTTCTCAATAACTGTGTCTCTTTCTTAAGGGCATCCCATAGGTCATCGCCCAGCTCCTCCAAGCGATGCTGAAGTGTGTTTCTCTCCTGCCAAAGTCTCTCTCTTCAATAACCCTCTCTCTTTCCTCAGTAACACTTTCCACTATATCAAGTAAAAGGGATCCTACAATCGCATCTCCTACACAGCCACTTGGAGCCTCTAAGCAGACCTCTATTTCACAAAGGGCTAATTCTGCAACTTCCAATGTCTCCACCCTTCTCCCAATTCTGGGGAAGGCCCCACCCCTTTAGGAAGTGCTTTACCCTATACCAGTTCCCCAGTATGGGCTCCCCAATTCCCACAGATAGGAGGCTCCTGGGTGAAGGTGCACCCTCTTCTGCTGCAGGCACTGGGACCTTCTCACTATCCACAGGGGAGGTTCCAGGCATTTCCCCACTGTCTCGAGGGGCAGCCCACCCAAAGGTTATACCCATATAGACAGATTTCGGGTTCAAAGGTCCTGCTGACTATCACCAGATGTAACTCTGGGGGAAAATCCTGGGGCAAAATACCTTTGAAACTAAAATCATTCAAAGGGAGAAATAAATTAGAAAAAAACATTTATTTCTTACAAGCAGATCATTTCTGCTCTCCTGTGTCTCTTGCAACTGGGCTGCAGGAAAGGAGACCCCATCCAACCTCTCTGGTCCAGATATGCCCTTAGCTTGTCCTTGTAATTACCTATTGATACGGAGATGCACTAAGGCCTGGCAAGAGATTCTGGAAATATTACAATTTTTCCCACACATTTTATTTTCTACACATATTAATGCTGCCTGAACCCCTTTTGACAATCTTTGTTATACTCTCTGGATTTAGAACCCAAAAATTATCAGTGGATAAGTAAATGTTAGCAATGCTTTTTAACACATTAAGATGCATATCCTATGGATTTGGAAATTTTTTACATTTTTAAAAATAGGGAGTTATTTTTGGATGTATTAACAAAGCCTCCTAGGCATTATCTTTCCCTAATGTTCAACTGTGTTAGTTCTTTTTTAAATGTGAGATTTAAGGAGCTTTAATTTGAGAGGATTGACAGTTTTGAAACACCCAGTTGAGGAAGATATAAGACTATAGTATCTTATGTTTGCCTCTGTATACATTCACATTAATTTCTTTGTCTTTTTCTTGAAGTATATTATTATTTCTGTATTATAATAATGAGAAACCTCAGGTCCAGAGAAACATGACATCTAGTGTAGAGTGCAGAGGAAACCCAGCAGCAGAAAGATGGAGATTTCCTAGGTTTACCTAATTACTGTTACCCTCATGACCCTGGTAAAACCATGCTGGAAAGATGAAGTCATTGACTGAATAAACATTGAGACCTCTTCCGTAAGAACTGTAGGTTCATTGTGGGTTGGGTTTCCAGTCCTGTATATTATTGTACTGCAGATATAATGGTACAGTGACTGATATATAGTAGGACCTGCCTACATATTTATTGAATGAATGAACCAACCAATAGGGGGCAGAAGCTAAGAGGAGAGAAGAGGACAGGAGGGCTGGCAGGTGTTTTGATCTGAGGATTTTATATAACCACTCTTCCGGATGTTAGAACAATTCAATTATCTATTGTCATAAACTAATTAAAAAGGATAGCAAACTTCAGTAAAGGTCAAGAATAAATATTTTAGGCTCGTAGGCCACATATAGACAGTGTTACTTCTTTTTTTAACAACATTTCTAAAATGTAAAAACTGTTCTTGGCCTTCAGGCAATATAAAAACAAGCCTGAGCTGGATTTGACATGAGGGCTGTGGTTTCTCTACTATAAAACAAGATCATTAGAAAATTATCCAGAGAGTACATTTTATACTCTGTTTCACCTGAGGCTGTATTATAATCAGATCCTTCCTTCCAGGCCTTTCTGTAACAAAAGTCGTTTGTTATGGTCCAATACTTTGCTACAAGGGTGCATTGGAATAGGACTCCACTTTTTAAAACAAGTTTTACAACTTCATTAAGATATAAATTTAAATCTTTTCAGGGCTTGGTATTGTGTTATACCAGCCTTGTAAAATGAGTTGGTCAGTGTCTCTTACTCTTCTGTTTTCTGAAAAAGGTTGTGTAAGATTGGTATTATTTCTTCCTCGAATGTTTCTTAGAATTTACTGATAAAACACTTGACCCTGGAGTTCTCTTTGGGGAACAATTTTTGATAAGAAATTCAGTCTGCTTAATAGATAGAAGAAAATTCAGTTTATTTTTCTTCTTGTGTCTGCTTCTCTGAGTTGTAACTTTTAGAAGACTTTTCCATTTCATCTAATTTGTCAAGTTGGTTGGCATAAAATTGTTCTTAGTATTTTCTTATTATCTTATAATGTATGTAAGATCTGTGTTGATAAATCTTTTCTATTAGAGTTCTTTCTTATTCAGAGTAGCTGGAAATTTGTCAATTTTTGTTGATCTTTTCAAAGAACCAGTGTTTGGCTGCAGTAATTTTCTCTATTGTTTCCCTGTTTTCCATTTATTTATGCTATTATTTTTATTTCTTTCCTTCTACATAGAGTTTATTTAGCTCTTATTTTTCTAGCTTCTTAAGGTAGAATCTTAGGTTTTTTATTTTAATTTTTTCTTCTTTTTTAACATAAGCATATGTTTCCCTAAAAACAGTTCTTTAGCTGTTTCCCCAAAATTTTGGTATGTTGTGGTTTCTGTTGTCACACAGTTAAAAAGATTTTATGATCTTCCTTGTTATGTCGATCCATATTTGGAAATGTGGTATCCTTTCACATATTTTATGATCTCCTTTGTGATGTTGATTTGTTAGAAATGTGGTTTAATATCTGGAAGAGATATTTGATGTTTTCTTAGGTATCTTAATACTATCAATTTATAATTCAATTCATTGTGGTCAGAGAATAAATCTTGTATGATTTTTATCCTTTTAAATTTCTTAACACTTTTTAAAAATCCCATCTATGGGCTATCTTTGCAAATGCAGATGTGTACTTGAAAAAGGTGTATACTCTGCAGTTGCAGGGTGTAGTGTTCTATAAATGTCAAATAGTTCAAGCTGGTTGGTAGTGGTGTTCAGATCTTTTGTCTTTGTGATTTTTTTGTTCTTGTTTTTTTGATCTGGTTGTTCTATCTGTTGCTGAGAGAGAGGTGATAAAGCCTCTAATGTGGAATGACCTGATTCTCATTTTAGTTCTATTAATTATTGTGCCATGTATTTTGAAGCTCTACTATCAAGCACATACATATTTATAATTGTTGTTTCCTGAAGAATTCTTTTATTATTATGAAACATCTCTCTTTATGCCCTACAATACATTTTGTCTTGAATTCTATTTTACTTGATATTAATATGGCAATTATAGCCATCGTATTTTACTCTTTGTATCAATTTTACCCTTTTCCTTCAATTTTTTTCAGTCTTTTGTTTTTTAATATTTAAAGTGTGTCTTTTTAGGAATATAGTTGATTCTTGCTTTTTAATCTCCTGTAATCTCTGCCTTTTAATTGGAAACTTTAGATGATTAATATTTAACATAGTTTTAGATTTTTTTGGTTATCATTTTTTTTGTTTATTCCCTCTGCTCTTTCTTTCCTCCTTTCCTTCCCTCCCTTCCTCTCCCCTCCTCTCCCTTCCCATCCCCTGTCCTCTCCTCTTTTGGATTATTTGATTTTAAATTATTTATTGGCCTTTGGTTACATATCCTTGAATTTTTTTTTAGTCTAATTATAGTAATATTGTACCACTTCAGGTGAAATGTGGAAATCTTGCAACCATATAGATTCTATTACCATGCCCTCTTGCTGTCTTTTTATATTATGGTTGTCATATGTATTGTATCCATGTACATTGTAAACCCACTGGAAAATATTATAATTTTTACTTAAAGCAGTCAGAACATTTTAAGGAATTTAAGTGGAGAAACCAAAAGTGTTTTATATGTTCCTAGAAGCTTCCCACTTCTGATGTCTTTCCTTTACTGTTAAAGAACCAAGTTTCCCTTTAATAATATTTATCTTCAGGGTGAATAAATTTCTTTTAGCATTTATTGCAAAGCAGGACTTAGGGAAAAATTTTTTTTTTAGTTTTCCTTTATCTGAAAACTATTTTGATCAAGATTGTGTTAAACCTGTAGATCAATTTGGGGAGTACTTAACAGTATTGTCTTCTAATCAAACAACATTTATTTAGGTCTTTAATTTCTTTCAATACTGCTTTGTAGTTTTCAGTCTACCTGTGTTCTTTCACTAAATTTATTCCTAAATATTTTAGTTTTTTTAAGTCTATGGTAAATGGAGTTGTTTTCTTAATTTCATTTTTGGAGTATTCTTTTCTTGTGTATAGAAAACAAATTGTTTTATATTGATGTTGTATCCTGCAACCTTGCTGGACTAATTAGCTGCGATGGCTTTTTTTTTTTTTAGACTCCTCAAGGGTTTTCTAGAAAATGTCTTGGTTTTGCCTTTATTCATAAATGACATTTTTGTTGGATATAGAATTTGACTGCTTTTTTTCCAGCTCTTTAAAGACAGTGTTCTACTGTCTTCTGATCTCCATGGTTTCTGGTAAGAATGCCATGATTATTTGAATGTTTATTCCTTGTATGTAAGATAACATTTTTCTCTAGTTCATTTAAGGATTTTTAAATTTTTTATTTTATTTTATTTTTCAGCAGCTTGATTATGATGTACTTAAGTATAATATCTTTATAATTTATTCTCTTTGGGCTTCACTGAGTTTCATGAATCTGTAAGTCTGTATCTTTTACCTAATTTGAGATGTCTTCAGCATTATTCCTTCAAATATTTTTTTTGGCCTCAATATCTTTCTGCTTTACTTCTTCAATCAAAAATATCTTAGATCTTTTATATCGTCTCAAATGTATCTGAGATTTTCTTTTTTTGTTTGCATTTCGTATTCTCTATACTCTTCAGATTGAACAATTTTGTATTGATCTATTTTCAACTTCTTTTTCTTCTGCTATTAAGTCCATTTAAAAAATATTCAGATATTGTATTTTACAGTTAAAAAATATGTAGTTGATTTTTATAGTTTTTATTTCTCTGATGTGGTATCTTTTTTTTTTTTTTCATTCATTTCAAGTTTATTTTCCTTTTCTTTATGTGGTAGAATTAAAGTACCTATTTTAGTGTCTGGTTTAACATCTGAATCATCTCAGGATTGTCTTCTGTTGATTCTCTTTTCTCTTCAGAATGGGTTACATATTCCTACTTCTTGGTATGTCAAGTCAGTTATTGATTGTACCCTGGACATTGGATTGTTGTTATAGAGACTTTGAGTTGTGTTACAATCCTCTGAAGAATGTTGTTTTGGTTTCAGTAGGCAATCAACTCGATTGCTTCTGTCTTGCTTTTTGTTGGCAGTTGTTCAAATCTCAGTTAAGTTCTTTAAGCCTTCACTATGTCACTTAGTGGTTATCTCACGATGTATATTTTTTGAGTAAGGTGAGACTTGTGTGGTCTTACACAGAATTAGGAGTTTATCTTCTGAGATTTCCTCCCTTCTCTCTGACCACAGGTGCTCCTTTTCTGTATTTCTAGCTAGAGGGTTATCAAAATTTCTGTCAGAATTTTAGCTATGTGTAAACTGCTGAGCTACTGGGTGACTGGGGGCTATCCTCAGGGCAGAGTTGCAAAAGAAAAATATAACTGGGAAACTTACTGTAAGATAAATTCTAGCCAAAATAAGCAGGCGAAGAGAGGCAACAAAGGGCCAGGTAGTTTATTTGAGTGCAACTCCCGGGTGATGATCCACAGTCTGGGTATTACAGGCAGGGGAAGTCACACCCGGTCAGGGAGGTGGGGGCTTGTAAGGGGTTAGGAGGTGGAGGAGTGGGCAAGCTATTCTAGGGGGCGTGGAGAGGTATGATTGGCTAAAGGTGACATAATAGACAACTAGAAACTTTTTTTCCTTCCAAGAGGGAGGAGGCTGACATCTGGGTCTTAGTTGGCACATCAGAAGGATGGAATTCAGGAAGAGCTGTCCCCTTTCCATATAAGGCATGGACCTTGGGGTCTGGTCTGTTCTCCCCCTATGGCATCTCTCTCTTCTGTTTGCATGTCCTTGTTTTTCCTTCTCCAGCCTAACACTTACCTCTATGCTGATTGTTTATCCAGGCTTTGGCTGCCCTCTTTAGTTCTCCTGTTCTTGTTTACCTTTCAGAGTTCTCAGGTTGAGTTGTTGCTTTTCAGAATTTGTAGGCATAATCAATGTGGAGGGATGGATTGTAGAGAAATTACATAGCCGTGACAGAAGTGGAAATTTTTCAATATCCTTTTATTAATGAGGAAGACAATTACTTCTGTAAAGAACAAAACAATGATTGGATAGCAAGAGTAAAAAGCACAGTTCTAGGAACATTTAAATACCTTCTATCATCACAGGAGACAATGTTTTCATAGTAAAGATAATTACTGTAGACATACCACAAGGTTAGAATCTTAGAAATCTGGGGCTGGAAGGAAATGAAAGGTTAGTAATCTAACCTTATCATTTTACATATGGTATGCTAAAGTGAAATGTATGGCCTAAATTAACTCAGTCTGCTATTCAGATTAACTGCATAGTTGCCATATATATACCATATATTCACATTGGTATATGTAATGAAGTCACAGCTTCTGTTTCCTGAGAGTGTATGTTGTGTTTCTCCAACCCTAAAATCTAAAAAGTAGACAAAATTCGGTTCCCTCTTATAGAAAAGGGGTAACCTAAACCAATCAGAGTATAAATATTTGTTGTACAGAATTTGAGCAGCTAGATCTGTTTTAAATTCCATTTATTATTGTTTAGGGACACAAATACAAGTTAGGATTTAGTTGCTAGTCTGACTTTTTCTAGTTATAAGAAATATGAAAAGGACTTAAATGAGTATGTCTGTGCTTTAATAAGAATATTAGGAAACTACCTAAACTTAAAAAAAATTAGTTGTGCCATTAATCTAGAATCTGCAAAAGTTGATGTTGGTTATAGTGGTGGAAGTAACTGAATTGATTTTGAAAAAAATCAAGTAAATAAATAAATAAAAATATATGAGTCATGACTGATAAGAAGGAATAAAGCAAGATATTCTGATAGAGGATGAGCCTAAAGCTCATCAGAAAATGGACTAGAGAAAGCCCTGTGAACAGATGGGATCTTACCTTAATACTAACTGCCCTTTGAGGATCTTGCAAACAAAGGGAACAGCAATGGAAAAGTCCTTAAGGCAGAAACAAGCTCGGTATTTCAGAGAGACAGAACTAAGGCAGTGTAGGTAGACTGGAGTCAGGGATTGGGAAATCAGTGACTTAAAGAAATCACACTTGAGTAATTGGGACTTTGTTGGCTGTGGTGAGGTCTTTAGATTGTATTCATGGTCATTTGCCCCAGCCAAATAGACCTTCTGCCTTTATTTTTTCAATCATTTATTCTTAAACTGTTGGGCTCTTGCTCACATAGTTATCCCCACATGGATATTCTGTGTCTCATATCTTCCCATTCAACTCTTATTCCATTTTTAAAAGTAATGCTGAAATCTAATGTCATCCATGAAATCTTTCTGATTGCTCTGATAGGATGTATTTTGTTCCCCTTTTCTATACAGCCATCCATTCATTCTTTGAAATTCAGTTATTGATTGAGAGCCAGCCATATACCAGGCATTGTCATAGGCCCTAGGAATTCAAAGATAAATAAGCCATTCTCCTTGCTTTTTTAAAAAATTCATTTTATTATCATTAATCTACAATTACATGTCCTTACTTTTATCAACCCAATATTTAGTGAAGAAAATAGCCATATGAATACATAATTATGATTAAACATGATGAATGCTGTAACTGATGAAAAGTGAAGCATATTTGTTAGGGACAAAGAAGAAAAAACAACTACCTCTGTCTAAGTAGTTTCAGAGGAAGAGTAGGAGTTTGTTGTGTGGGGAAGTTGAGGAAGACTGTTTCAGACCCTGTGTCTGAACATGCAAAGACCTGAAGACATAAGTAGGCATTGTGGGTTTGAGTAATAGTGGAGGGTCCAGGATGATCACCAAACACTTGGGCAGTTTCAGGAGGATGTACAGAACTTTCCATGCCTTGCCAAGGAATTTGGACTTCATGGGCAACAGGAAAAAGAAATGTAGAGAATTACCTGGTGGCAGTGTGGAGGGTGATCCTGAGAGAAAGAAGAGAGTTGGTCATGTTTTCCTGTTGGAATAGGTCCAGATGGATGATGAGGAGGACCTGAATTCAGGCAATGACAGTGAATGAACAGGACTGGCTGGATTTAAGGGGCAGTTCTGCAACAGAAATGACAATGTTGGTGACCAGTTGAATGTGGACCATATGGGAAAAGGAGAGCTTTGGAGGGGCTGGCTTGAGTGAAAGGTGCCACTATTAACTGAAACAGAGAACAGGTGGAGCATGGTTAAAGAACAGGTAATCAGTTCTGTTTTGAATGGGTTGTATTAAAAATACCTGTGGTACACTCAAACATACCTATTTTGCTTATTGAGGGGCCATGTGGTCAGATTCACAATTGGTACTTGGCAGCTGCTGCTGTATATTCTGCGTGGTTAGCGTTCCATTATAAGGGTGACTTATCTTACCCCTAGAGCAGTACTCACATGATCTGTCCCTAACATGTGCTCAATAAATATGTACTAATAAATAGAATTGTAACATTGATGAGTCTTTCTTACAAGTTGCATAGCTACTCTTTTGGGCCTCCATATACTAATAGAACATTTATGAAGCTCACTGATTAAGTGTCAGCCTGGCTTTCTACCTGTGTCCACCTTCACCCATGAGTTAGGAAGAATGAGCAAAGTCTTATCAGCAATGCTTTCACAGAGGAGTTTGAATAAGCCTTTATATTCTCCTTAAATGGACTCTTTTTGCAGTTTATGTAGCAAAAGGTGATGGTGCTTTGTGGCATGCATTACCTCTTCAAGGTTTCAGGTACAAAAGGAGGGAGGGGCCATATCTCTTCTATTTTCGACAGTTTACCTTATATCTAGAGCTATAATTAGAGCCTAATGAAACTTCAGTAAATATCTAACAGACAAGTGAATGAATAAATATTTCTCCATGTGTTTATATATTGATTTCTATACAAACCTTGGGTCAAGGTAGTATTAGATGTATTCCTTAGCACTCAGTCTTCTTTTTACTTTAAAAGTACTTCAGATGTATTGTACACCTATGTATTTTTAGAAAATTTAACTTTCTTACCTGTGTCAACTTTGCTAGATAGGCAGTGTGAAGAAATATCCCAAAGTCCTTTGTGTCTACAGAAAAGAAATCTTTTCCTTCTGCCACTGCTTTCAGAATTGCATTTAAACCAGGCCTTTTAGGAGAATCTGATTTTCTCTATTGTCTGTACAGGATGTGACCTATTCATTCCCCTTGGTTTTGAAGAGTCTGTGGTGATTGCTGATGGAGGAGGGCAAAGAGGGCTGTCGGAGGATGTCTTGATTGACCCCAAGGCAGGCAAGCTGGAAATGCCCTGATGGATGCAGGCGGCGCCTGCTGGGATGGGAAAGGAAAGCACCTGCGTGGCCATCAAGCCAGTGCCCCTTCAGGTCTTCAGGCACAGAGGGCTAGTGTGCTTCAGATTTTGCCTGTCATTTGTAGCAGCTGTGGGCTGCCTGCCTCCCACCACCCTAGAGTGTCAGTCAAGGGCGTACTCCTCAGCCGTGTACCCTTCATGCCCTTTCCCCCACCTGGTCCTTCATTCTTTCTTCCGCTGCTTAAGTAATTCTTTACTCTCTTAATTTCCCTCTCTTTCTCTGAATAATTTACATCGTTACATCTGTTTGAAATCCTTCTCCGGCCTTTCCTTCTGCGTCTGGGGAGGCGTTTCCTCAGTCACCAAGAGCTAAGGACGCTGATGGCCGGGTCTGGCGGCATGTCCGGTTTCTCAAGCCCTGCTGTTCAGAGGCACCCTGTTCCACCTCAGAGGAGCCAAGTGGTCAGATACACAGCTGAATAGCAAAAATCACTGTGAATTATTCAGGCTTTTTGAAGGGTTTAGAAGATGAAGAAAACATATCCCACAGCTGCATTTATAAAATCCACGCTCTCTTCCAGTCCACTGTCCTTATATCCAACTGCTCTCTCAGGTCCAACTATACTACTTTAACTCCTCAATCTCCCCATTTTCTTTCTTAGCACTTAATCATGTACCAGATTTAACCTCTCTCTCAACAGGTGTAATCCTTCTAATTTAGGAAGGAGAGGAAGTGAGAAGTTATAGGAGAAAGGAAACTTGTGAACCAATCTTCATGCAATTGCTTTTGTACTTTTACATTATATGGTACAAAAATCAGTTTTAAATAAACACTTTAAGACTAAATCTGGCACATACTAGTATATTGGAAGAGAATTTTCCAAGAAAACAATTTTAAATTATTTCATTATGCCATTTTTTATAGGCAAAATATGAACTTTCAGGGGACTAATTCCTTATTAAACAAATTTACTCTTAAATGATCGACTTTGTGATGGGTGAAATTACATATTCTGGTATTGTGTCTTCCATCAAAGTCTGAATCACTCATAGAGGAAATTTTAAAGTAACACATATTTTGCTACCAGGAGGAAAAACATACAAGAAAGTGTTCCAGAACTGCTAGCTATGGACATGACAATGTGTCAGAGTTGTCTGCATTGAGAAGGCCTAACATCAAGTTCACTAGGTATATGCTGTTTTATGGGTAGGGAGGTCTCAAGGGCGAACCACAGAGCCCGGCTTATAGGAAGCTCTTGATGGATATTTAGTGAACTGAATTGGTTTGGAAGCTTTGAAGTCTGGAAATTGACTTTTGGACATTTACTTCCCACATCTATTTGTCTTAATTTCTGAAGTTGCCTCCCCTACTTCTTCCTTTTCCAAACACACACACACACACACACACACACACAAGCCCTCACACCTGACTCTCATGTCTTTGAGATGTACTGGGTGTTTTCCACCTGTAAATGTGGAAGATTGTGAGCTTCTAGAAGGAATATAGAAGGGATAGTGTCTAAGTTTACAAGGCCTACCCCAGAAGCTTAAGTACATGTTTTTAAATTTTGCATATGATTTATTCTAGTGTCACTTCTATTGGGAAAGTGGCAGAAAGGATGCTGTAATATTTTTACATGGTTTGGTTAGCTTTTCTCCTTCTCTTGACATTGTCATAATTCATTCATTTTTCCAGATATTAGTTATCTTGGGGTTTGACTCTGAGACCATCAACTGATGAAGATGGTGGGTAGACAGACAGAATCTTTTCCATGGTGTTATGACTCAACCAGATGGTTATAAACCTGTTATATTATTAAGTACTTCTATTACTTCAAGTCACTTCCTTAAAATGCCCAAGCATTTAAAGAAATCTGTGAACTCTTTCCTAAAATCATGCAGGCATCTACAGACAATTGCCCTTTTACCAAGTATATTGGCTTTGTAAGAAAGTCTGACATTTTTAACACTAGATAAACCTAATACCTTTCATACACTGTTCATTATATAGTAAAATTTGGCTTCTTTCAGCTCTGAACTTACACAAAATTCAGTAATAACCATGGCACATCATCACTAAGGCTGTGATTGTGGCCAAAGGTTCATGGTGCCATGAAGATAATGCCAGTTCTTTTAATAAGGCTCCTTTACGTACCTGTCTATCTTGTCTTTTTGGAACTGTGGAATGTGGGTGCATGACTAAGCCCTTTCAGTTTCAGTTTCCTTATCTGAAAAATGGGAGCAATAGCAACCAATCTCAAAGTTATGAGAATAAACAAGAAAATATATGTAAAGATAGACTTTTGAGATAGGAAAGGAATCAGATTTGGTTTTCTAATTTAATGGCAAAGAATGTCTGTTTCCTTCCTCTCTCCTCCAGGTTTCCAGAGCTTCATCTAATCTCTCAACTGACGTGTGTTGAGGGCTGGCAAGCTGATCCTTCTCTTTTTTCTGCTCCTGAGCAACAACAGCCTCTCTGGTGGAGACATGTTCGTGTGTGCGAAATAGAGAACTCCTTCCTTGTTGTGTCTTGTCTAGCTAATACTCTCTTTCCTGAAAACCCAGGCTCCATTCACTTGAAATCCAAATGAAGAAGAGGACATTAGAAAGGATGAAGATAAGAAAATAGGTGGGAGCATCAGTCTAAGGAAATCCTGTGACTAGCAACATCTTCCTTAGGGAAAGTTGGGCATGTTTGAAGACTTCCTTAGGGCATGTGGGCAAACTAGGAGCCATTAAGTTTTGGGTTGCAGCCCAGGCTGAACTTCCATCTAATTGGGCAAGTCATTGCTCCTATTTATGTTCAGTGGCTTTCTTCATAAAATTAAGGGAGTTGGTCTGGGTTTTGGATTATAAGCTCAGAAGTCCATAGGATAGGCAGGTCAAGGGAAAGTGGGCCAAGGGAAAGTGCTTGCACTGACATGACATGAGTGTGGGGTCCATGGGGAGTTGCAGAGCTGCACGTACTTAGCTCCAGGCCTTAATGACTCAGGGGAGGGAGTAATGATCTGCCCCAAAGCAGATCCTGAGATTAGAGTTTAGGTATAGACAGTTTATTTAGGAGTGGGTCCCAGGAAGCATGTTGAAGGAAAGGGGCAATGAGACCAAGAATGTATGCAACCCAATAAAATGTGTAATAACACGTAATAACACGGAGGATTTTTAGGGCAGTACACCTACTCTGACACTATATTGATGGATACATGTTGTTACACATTTGTCCAAACCCACAGAATGCACATCCAGAGTGAGCCCTAATGTAGTCTATGGACTTTGGGGGATAATGCATCAATGTGGATTCACTGATTATAACAAATGTACAACATAATATAACAAATGATTATTACAAATGTATAATAAATATAACAAATGTGGGAGGTGTTTATAGTTGGGGAGACTATGCATGTGTTGGGGGCAAGGGCTGTATGGGCACTTTCTGTACCTTCTGATCAATTGTGCTGTGAACTTTAAACTGTTCTGAAATATAGTCTATTTTTTAGAAAACAATGTGCTAATGAGTGTGGACAACTAAGGCTCAAACACCTTTGAGAATCTCCTGAGAGAATGCTTTGTGCATGTCCCAGAAACATGCTTCCGAGGGCTAGAAACTGTCTGTGATAACTAGGAAGGTTTTGAGGTAGGGAGCTTTCAGTTAATAAGGGAACTGTCCTTCCAAGCTGCAGGGGAGGCAGTGGTGATTAGGGTGGACACCAACTAATAGTATCTGTTATGCAGTCTTTTATTTTTAAGATGTCAGAAATTTTTTAATTGGCAACTTAATTTTTTATAAATCTGAAAAGATCAAATAAAAGTTGTTTGCTGGCCATATTTGGTCCATTAATCACCTGGGCCAGATATGATACTAAGTGTTTTACAAGCATTATATTTAGTTCTCAAAGGTACAAAAAGGAGAGATGAGTGCCATTGTAATACATATTTTATGTGTAAGGAAACTGAGGCACACAGAGTTTGTGACTTATTCCAAAGCCAAATAGCTATGAATTGATGGACCTAGGATCTAAATGTAGGTGACTGGCTTTGAATCACTATAGCTCATTGCCCTGGGTTTCACTGACTGTACTCAAAACTAAAGTGCATGGGGAGGGACAAACCCAAATCCTACCATCAGCTTACTTGGTCCCATCTAAAGTTGAACTAAAGTATAAATTACTTAAATCTCTGGTCCTATAATGAAATCATTTCCAAAATAAAAATTTAGACTGAAAAACACTTTTTCTTTGATATTTTAGTTTTGAGAGATTTTATTCATTTGAGATCTGCTGAGATCTAGGGAAAAGCCATATATTAAACTAAATATGGAGACTTGAAAGTATTTTCCTAAGGAAGCGTTGAAAAAATCCAGGAAAAGATATACTTTTTAGAAAGTCCAATAATTATTACACACATGTATATTTTTCCAGCTGAACACAGGAAGACAAGCTTTGAGAACAGAAAGTTCTATTTTAGTTACTGAACTCTGCTGTTTTGCTATCCCATCAATTCAGACTGATGGGTAGTTCTATTGTAGACACGTCAAGGTGGGATGTTGTAATTTTTCTTCTATTGTTCTTATCTTTACAAATGTTAGGTACTTAGAATTTATAACATCCTCTCCAAATTTAAAAGGGAATTATGTTTGTAGACATTAAATCTAATTCATTCATCAAACAAATTTGGTGCTTGCTGTATAAGCTTTGAACCCTTGAGGGATGGCTGCAATTACTAAGTGTTTCTAGGGTATTAGGTTTTATTTGAAGCATTTGAACAATTTTTTGTAGATATGATCTGTAGTTGGTTTTATACTATCTTGAATAAAACATTAAATTGCTTGGGCAAACTTCATAAAGCATTTCTTCAAAGACTGAGCTGTGCCTCTTTGAAAGCAAATGTTTTGTCCCCACCCTGGACTTTATTAGCAAATACACTTCAGAGCCCTTACCTATGGACAGTTACAATAATCAAAACTTACAACTGACACTGTAAATAATAGCAATAAATAAAAGATACCTGTCCTCAAGGAATTCACTACTTAGTGGGAGATAAAGACAAAAGACAAAACAGAAAACTGCAGTTGTGTTACAGTGCCATAAGGGCAGCAGTAAAAGCTCAGAGGCAATGAGGGCCTAAATAGAGGCAGTTAAACCTGACTGTGAGAGAAAGGAACAGGCTCAGAAAAGAACTCTTGAAGTGATTGCTAAGGAAGAACAGACAATTATCTAGGCAAAGGAAGAAAGGGGAAGGAAGAGTGTTTTAGGAAGAGAGAACTGCACATGTAAAGGATGGGAGACAAGCAAGTATGAGGCTTGAGGAACTGAAAGAAAATATGCTGTGGAACCCTAGGCTGGGGAGGGGTTGGAGCAGTAGCGTAAGAGGGAGGTGGAGCTGAGGTTGGGTCAGGTTTTGGTGTGGTCTGGTCCTTATCCCACAAGAGTGGGTAAGCTTTAAAGTAAGGATACCGTGGGCAGAGTATGATTTCTGAAATTCCTTGTTGACTTTGATTAGAGACACTGAAGGAAATCACAATGAGTGGAGCTCTTGGCAGCTGTTTTATGGTACAGAAAACATCTCAAACTAATGAAACCTCTGAGAACTGGTTGTCTTTAGCATACAAGTAACTTTAAAGATGAGCACATTCACATCTAGAAGATTTTTTTTCTTCTACTTACTGCATTCCATTTCCCAAACCCAGTTCCAATATGTGTGTGAGGGTGGGGGTTTTCCCACACAGGACACAAAGCAATTCTTGAACACCAACAGGGTGTCAGAGAATTCAACTAAATTACGACACTATCTGCCTGAAGACAGCACCAAATCCCCCAGGTTAAGGGCTCTGTTGTACAAGACTGCACTGTACCCCCTACTTCAGATGCCGGGCACAAACCCCATGCTGTTAACGTCTGTGTGGAGAAAATGGAAATTTCTGACCAGGATTCCTGCCTGGCCTTAATAGTACCCATTGTGTATATGTATGTATATATATATATATATATATAAGAGCCTGTTTTCCCATCTATGGGATGTTTACCAGGAACAGAGTAGTTGGTCAGTCGTAGCAGTACTGGCCTAGGGGAGTGGTGGAGAGGAAACAATCATTCTCTCTTCTTCTCAGTTCCTCATATGTAATTGGTTGGGCTTCTTCCAGTCACCAGAGACCCACCCAGTGTTCCTCCCGATGCTAGGGTGCTAGGGGCAGGGAAGCAGAGGGCTAGGAGAGTGCGGAGTGAGCGGGCAAGCGTGGAGGCCTGGGCAGAGAAGTAGGAGAGAACGGCAGCTGGCAGAGGGAAGCCGTGGAGCCCTGGTGCCAGGAGAGGATTAAGCCCGTGCTGGAGACCAGGAGGGAGTGGCACCAGAGCCAGGAGAGACTGGGGCCTACTGCCATGAGAATAAACATGGTACCCCTTTTGAACCCCAAACTCCTTGCCCTTGCCTTTATTCAGTTTCATTGAATTTATAAGGAACTTGCCCCATGAAGGGAACTCCCACCTCACAGAGCAGCATTATCGGCATGGTCGGCAGGGCTTGTTGAGCCTGAAGGACTGTCCTCTAGGGAGGGGTGCTTCATGTGCTGCCCTCCGGGAGGGGGTGCACCTGGGTGTCCTCTGGAGGGGTGTGGCCTGGGGCACCTTGCTTCCTAGAGGAGTGGGCCTCTCTCCAGGACTGGGGGGAGGTTGTGACGCCTGAGTCAGTGGAGTTGGCCCTCTGCAAAATAGGGGACTGCTTAGGGAAACTGAGTGCTCATGAGGCGGTGGGAACTGTGGGTTGGATGTGTCTCATAGCATTGGGAAGGGTTACCGAGGAGAGAGATGCTCTTCTGTGGGAAGTGGCAGAATGGGAATGCAAGCTGTGGGATGCTGTGAGGAAGGAAAGTTGTTAAAGACTGAAGTAGTGCTGCCGAAGGATGTGATAATAACACAGGAAGGTACAGCAGGAGAGTGCAGGCTCATGATGCCATGGGGCAGATGAAGGAAGTAGTGGTGCCTTCAGCAGCAGAAATGTTAGAAGAGACATCAGAGGAGGACGAGCTGCAGGAGAAGATGACAGGAAAGGGCGAGTGGGTGGTGTTGAGGGTGGTACTACCACTGCCAGTGTCACTGGAGGCACCAGCCCCTCCACTATTGAAAGCCCACTCAGTTTTAGTTAAGAAAGTAAAGATGCAGCCACAACAGGTTCCCTGGGGAGAGATGCAACCCCCCTCCCCTGGTTGTGGAACACTCCATGCTCCACCCCTACACCCAGGCTGAACTGCTGGATTTGAGCTCCCAGTTTTGGCAGAAGCCCTTGGAGCCAAAGTCAGCCTGGCCTTCGGACCTCTGAGACTTAGTCGTTGATGGAATTGTTTTGTCTGGGTTAGAAATGGGAAAGCTAGCTTCCCTGATGGCTCACTCCTCTCTCCATTGGAGATTACAAAATGCTTATTGTAAGAGAAATTTTAGCTGAAATAAGCAGGCGAAGAGAGACAACAAAGGGCCAGGTAGTTTATTTGAGTGCAACTCCCGGGTGATATTCCGTGGTTTGGGTATTACAGGCCAGGGAAGTCACGCGAAAGTAAACAGGCAGCGAGTTTTTAAAGAAGGTAGGGAGAGGCAGAGCTTAGATTTACAATGGCATGAGGATTGGCTAGCCTAAGGCACATTTTTCAGGTTGGGAGGGGGCAGCAGCCGGGGACTTTGGCACGTCATCAGTGTCTGACGTGCTCACCCCTCCCCCCAGTGCCTTCAACCTTACACTTATCAGACCCTAGGGAACCACTCTGTTCTTCATCGCCAGGACTTCCTGCAGAAGTAAGCTGACCCACCTGAACCCTCACAGGAAGAAAATTGGGTGTTGTGGTTTGACTGAGGGAGGGTCAAGGCCTTCATTTTGGGAGACATGGTGGGGCCTGGAGGCTACACGTTGAAATATCAATTCATTGGTCCCCAGGGAATGTGCAGTGTGTCTTGGCGGTGGTGGCCACAGGAGCTGAAAACTCCCTGATTTACTGTGACCCTGAGTGGTTTCCTGAGACCCCCCCACTGTTATAGATGGTTGCAGGGGTGGGGCTGTCAGAGTGGAACAAGCCCAAATCCCATTGGAAATAGGGCATCTAATGCTGTATAACATATCATGCTCAATTCTGATTCTCTTACAAATAAACATGGAATTTTTTAAGAGGTTTTGAGTCTTGTAGGCTACTGGGGAGTGTTTATCCTGCACTTGGCACAATTTCTGAAGCCTTTATGCCATTTGGGTATGCAAGGGCATCAGGTGGGGTTAGGATGAAATGTGCATTTGCCTTTGCTGTTGCAAAACAGATGGTCAGAGCCATGCCAGGCCTTGAGTGAGATGGACGCATCAAGGCCCTCTGAGCTGGATCTCCATGTGACTGAAGATGGCTGTGACTGGGACCTATGGCAGCAGCTTGCAGGTTATTTGCCTTTGGCATCCCCAGGAAATGATGAAGAAGACACATAGAGAATAAATGTGGTACCCTGTGGGTAAAATCATAGCATTTCCAGAATATCTCGCCTGGCTTTAGTATATCTGCATATCAATAGGCATTCAGAAGTGGAAAGAAGTATGGCTTTAGTGCATTTGCATCTTTCCTCAGGGGTGGAGAAGTTCATCTCCATATCAATGGGTGATTACCTGGGCAACAGAGGGCTTACCTGTATTTGAGAGGGGAGGAGGAGGGCCGGTGTGGTTGCTGCAGGAGCCGAGAAAAAAAATGGCCTGGGACTGCAGTTTGTGAGAAATAAACAGGTTTTAAACTTTGTTTCTCCCTTTGGCTGATTTTGGTTTTTAGAGGTATTTTGCCTCAGGATTTTCTTCCCTCGGACTGACATACCTCTTTTGAACCCCCAACTTCTTACCCTTCCCTTTATTCAGTCTCATTGAATTCATAAGGAACTTGATCCAGGCAGAGAACTCCCACCTCCCGGAGCAACACTCTGCTTTGACCAACCAGCTACAGATTAGAGGTTCCAATGACCACCTCTTCAGGTTTGATTAAATTGCTAGAGTGGCTCACAGAACTCAGGAAAACACATTTAACAGGTTACTACTGTAACTGGATACTACTGTGAAGGATAGAACTTAATAGCCAGATGAAGAGATACATAGGGTAAGGTCCCAAATAAATGAGCTTCTATCCTTGTGGAGCTTGGTGCCTTGCTCAATGACATGTGGAAGCATTCTGGTTCCCCAAGCATGGAAGCTACATCTCAGGAAGCAGGATCCAAAAGGTAGAAAGCAAAATGCTCTCCTGCATTTTTTGTGAGGGCTTCATTGCATAGTCATGATTGACTAAATCATAAGCCACTGGCTGATTCAACCTGCCCTCTCACCTCCTCTGCCCTCTCACCTCCCAGGGGTTGGGGTCAGGGTCAGGGGCTGGGGTTGAAAGTTCCCACTCTCTAATCCCATGGTTGGAACCCCTGGTAACCAGCCCCTGCCCTTGGGTGGGGCTCAAAAGGCTTCTCATTAACGTGTAACAAGATGCCCATTTAACCTTTATGGCTCTGAAACATTTTCAGGAACTGTTAATGAAGAACAAATATATCTGAAAAATATATATTTGGTTACCTGAATGACCAAATATGTATTTCTCATAATTCATTGTATCTCAATTACCAGATAAAAATTAGGGAAATTGTATATGTTTCATTAAAGGACTTGTTTATGTTAAAAATTTGTGCATTCTAGGTTAAAAATTTACCCCAAAGGCAGTTTCTTAGTTGTCTGGTTTGTCAGTTTCTTAACATTTATAAAGCATTGTCTGTTTAAGAATTATACCAATTTAATTATCATTCTAAATACATTTCTCTTAGATACATGTTATTTAATTTTCTAAAAAGGAAGCTTCAAGTGTATTTCCCTTTGTATCTCTATTCAGTATGCATTGATTCTTAACAAGTACCCATTGTGGAGGCAGTCCTGTTGACAGCTTTGCACTTGGCTGTTGCTTAGTGCCTCACTGAATAATTGAGTAATTTTCTAATTATACATTGTAATGAGTGTGATTGTGTTTTTTTCTTTACAAAAAAAGAAAAATTAGAGAGTTTTTCATCTGCTGAAAGTACAAGTAGAATAAATTAATAATCAGTACAAATTTGTCATTCACCCACTTTATAGCCATCACTGTGCATTTCTGGGCGGTTGGTACAAAAACTGTAAAATACACAACGCTTATAACACTCCCTTGCAATTCACAATATTAGTGAGGAACCAGATCATACATGAAAGAAAAAAAATAGGGAATAATATAAAGCAAATATTATTAAGAGCTCAGAGTTATGGTTAAAATGACAAAGTGCACCAGGAGTGTAAATGAGGGTCTCAGAAAGAACCAGAATAATTAAGCTGCTGTGCAGAGGGATGTTGCAAAGATCAGCTTGATTTTGGATGTTGATGGCCTGTTTTGCTGGGGAAGGTCTTGTATGTGAAAATAATCTTGATGTTTATCATGGTGTCAAGGATAACCAGAGTGGTGGTGATCAGGAACTACATGAGCTCAGGGTCTTTCCTTTATAGGACAAAGCCTAAATGTTACTTCATTGCTATGATTTTGTTGTTGGGAAGCTGCATCTAGGGAGGTCTCCCCTGAACACTGGACCTGGAGGATTCTTGACTCTGAGAATTTTTGACCAGGTCAGTCAAGTGTAGGTTAGGAATTCATTAAAGCAAGAGCAGAAGTGAATGTCAGCAGCCATGTAGACAGCAGAAAGCAAGGAAGAATTTAGGGAGGAGAGGGAAGTTCATTGAACTCTTGCTCAGCGTAGGGCAAATCCCTTGCCATCTCCTAAAGTCAGGGTTACCTGGTGTCCAGTGTCCACTTGAATCTGCATGGAATGGAAACTAAGTCCCTACCATCCCAGGATATGGAGGAGCTGTGGAGCATTGGATGGAGTGAGATTATATTCTGAGAACTTCCACCTTCCTAATGATCTGAAATAAAACAGAGAGAGAAAAGGCTTGTGTTGAGCTGAGAAAGCTGATGAAATAGCAAAGTGACAAAAACAATTTACCACCAGAGGTGAAGGTTGGAGAGCTCTTTTTGTCATGGAGAAGTGTTCAGAAACAAGAGCAGTTGGCTTAAGCACCAAAAAAGTTTATTTGATATAAGACAGTGTACATTCACATGGAGTGCAGGCAACCTCAGAGAGGAGGTGCACTTAAGGGTTTAGCACTTGGGGTTTTATAGGACAGGTTGGGTAGAGGTCAGCATAAGGCATGATGTATATAGGTGATGCAAAATTCCTTTGAAGTTTTGTTTTAAGAATAGGGTCATATACCTCTTCTTGAACATATCTCCCCGGTCAAGGAAAACAACAGCAAAAATGAAGAAGTGGGACTATATTAAGCTGAAAAGCTTCTGTACAGCAAAAGACACCATCAATAGAACAAAAAGTTACCCTACAGTATGGGAGAATATATTTGTAAATGACAGATCCGATAAAGGTTTGACATCCAAAATATATAAAGAGCTCACACACCTCAACAAACAGAAAAGCAAATAATCCCATTAAAAAATGAGCAGAGTCGCTGAACACACAGTTCTCCAAAGAAGAAGTTCAGATGGCCAACAGACACATGAAAAGATGCTCCACATTGCTAGTTATCAGAGAGATGCAAATTAAAGCCACAATGAGATATCACCTCACACCAGTAAGGATGGCTACCATCCAAAAGACAAACAACAACAAATGTTGACGAGGTTGTGGAGAAAGGGGAACCCTCCTACACTGCTGGTGGGAATGTAAATTAGTTCAACCATTGTGGAAAGCAGTATGGAGGTTCCTCAAAATGCTCAAAATAGACTTACCATTTGACCCAGGAATTCCACTTCTAGGAATTTACCCTAAGAATGCAGCACTCAAGTTTGAAAAAAACAGATGCACCCCTATGTTTATCGCAGCACTATTTACAATAGCCAAGAATTGGAAGCAACCTAAGTGTCCATCAGTAGATGAATGGATAAAGAAGATGTGGTACATATACACAATGGAATAATATTCAGCCATAAGAAGAAAACAAACCCTACCATTTGCAACAACATGGATGGAGCTAGAGGGTATTATGCTCAGTGAAATAAGCCAAGTGGAGAAAGAGAAATACCAAATGATTTCACTCATCTGTGGAGTATAAGAACAAAGGAAAAACTGAAGGAACAAAACAGCAGCAGAATCACAGACTAACAGGTACCAAAGGGAAAGGGACTGGGGAGGATGGGAGGTAGGGAGGGATAAGGGTGGGGAAGAAGAAAGGAGGTATTATGATTAGCATACATAATGTGGGGGTTGGGGGAAAGGGGAGGGCTTTGCAACACAGAGAAGACAAGTAGTGATTCCACAACATCTTACTATGCTGATGGACAGTGACTGTAATGGGATTTGTGCAGGGGACTTGGGGTAGGGGAGAGCCTAGTAAACATAATGTTCTTCATGTAATTGTAGATTAATGATAACAAAAAAAAAAGAAAGAAAAGGGGGATTAGTCCCTGATAGGATAAAACTAACTGGAAATCACCGATTAACTCATGCTTTAAATATCCTTAATTTTGATCATTTAAAGGGTGTCAGATGATCAGCTATGGAAGTACATTTTTCTGATAATATTCCTTTCTCTTGAAGAGTCATTCCAGAAGATGATCATCAAAAAACTTCAACAAAGATCCTGGTGCTGTCGCAGTTGTAGCTGCATTCATCCCACCGGTTCCTGGACTTGCCGTTGGAATGAAGAAGGAGATATCTAAGCTAGCCTGTGCATACAGTAAAACAACAAATTTGACTGGATCTATACTGTTGGAACTCAACCAAGAATTAGGAGAAGTGCAAGTTGCAGCACTCCAAAATCATGTGGCTATAGACTATCTACTGTTAAAAGAACATATGGAATGTGAACAGTTTCCAGGAATGTGTTGTTTTAATTTGTCTGATTTTTCTCAAAATATTCAAATTCAGTTAGACAATATCCATCATATCATTGATAAGTTTTCACAAATGCCTGGGGCGCCTAACTGGTTTTCTTGGTTTCACTGGATATGGCTGGTAATTGTAGATCTGCTTTGGTTATGTAGCTGTGTTCCTATTATGTTAATGTGTGCACGCAATTTAATTAGTAATTTAAAACCTATACACGCTTATGTTACACTACAAGAAGATATGTCAAAGAAATAATCAATCTTCCCATGTTTTCTTCTGTCTGCTACTTCTATAGCTTCTCTTCTTCCTTCATAATTATAACCCCTAAGTAGAATTCGTGCCTCATATAGAAATTACTGAGTATCATAATTCTTCCAAGTGGTAAAGATACCTCAAGACAAATGCTGGGCATAGAAGCCACAGGGCATAAATCTGCAAAGAAGTAAAAAGCTAACTTTTTCAAACAATACTGCTTCTCTCTCACTTCCCAACTTTACATTTCCCTGTATGGCCCCGCAAGATGACTGGTTAGCCAGAGACAGGTAAGATTCCTCAAGGGAGGAACAACCTAAGACAGGCACAGTCGCAGGGGGGCCATCAGGTGAGAAATTGGGGATCAACAGAGGTGAGGCTTAGAACCTCACCCCCCTGTTTTGAGAGAAATCTTCTGCATCCGGGGATGTTTTGTTGCCCTTGTCTAGCTTGGATTAATACTTAGTCTATAGGCACACACCTGATCATCTACATTTGCCCTCTTACAGCACTAAACTGTATTTTCTACCTTTATCTTGCATCTACCTACCACTTCAGCATTTTATTAAAAATAGTAATAATAATAATAAGGGAGAAATGTGGGATTCACATATAAATCAAGTATAAAAATCAAACGAATAATCATAATTGACCTGATTGTTTATAGTTCATGATGCGTGATCAAAACCGAAAGTTTCTATGATGACTGCCCTTGCACTGTTCACCATGTAAGAACTTGTTCACCATGTAAAAACTTGTTCGTTATGCTTCAGAAGATTGGAGACTGACGAGAATTAGGCTTGGGCTGGATTAATGATTGTACATTGAGTCCCCTATACAGAATTTTATTGTTGTTAACAACCATATGATCAATAAATATGAGAGACGCCCTCTCAAAAAAAAAAAAAGAATAGGGTCATTTAGTTCACTAAATTGCTGTGGATCTCAGCATTCTTCATCCACATAGTTTCACTTATAGTTCAGAAATGTATCTCTCGGTTACAGTTACTTAATTGTTTAAAGGAGCTGAGAGAAGAGGAAGAACAACATAGATGAAGCTAAAGAATAATCTGGGCCTTTTTCTCAGGCTAAGTAAATTTTACAATGGCATGACCCTTGTCCCATTTCCTTGCTCTATCTGAGTTTGATTCTAAACTACCTTCCTAGTCTTCTCAAGATCCTATCACTACCAGGCTTGTCTCCAGTCTGTCTTACTTTTATGCCTCTAGGAGATAAATCCTGCCTCCTCTCATCTCACACATCTTTTAGAACACAAGAGTTCTTCTGTCAAAGAGCCACTTATCCTCGAGAGAATGCCCTCCCTATTCAAGATAGGATGGTCAGAAAATGCAATTTGCAGCAAACTCCCTCAATCCTCTCCCTTTTCCTAACGCCATTTGGTAACAAACACTACCTGTAAACAACTCATTAAAGAAAAAGCAACTTTTTCTTCTCCAGATGTTGTTCATATCCAATCTCAAATCACTAACAGAATTAAAATAGAATTAAAAATTAAAAAGAATTAAAACAGAATTCCTTAAGTGCTAATAGGAGGCTGAGGAAATTAAGCAAAGTCTCTAAGTCTAAACTCTTAATATCCCTAAGACTCTTAATTTCTGCATTACTCTTTCTTACTGTATTTCTATATAAATTCTATACCTAGTACTTACTATTCCACAGGATGCACAGGGACAAAGTAAGTTATAGAAAGTCAGCATTTAAAAAAGTGAATTTAAAGAATCCTTGAAAATATAAAACATAAGTGGAAACCAGTAGGAAATTTTAATGCATAATAATCTACCATTATCAGATATTATCACCTTCTTTTCAAATCACTTTTATATATGACCAGTGAGAAAGCAAAAAATAAAGTTTAAGAAAAAGATTTGCCATTACCAATGAAATATATTAATTTCTATATATAGTTTTTTCTATTTAAGAGGAAAGTTGTGTAGTTGTGAAAAAAATTACTGAGAAACTAAATATAATACTATCATCATCATTGAATAATAAGAGAATTTTATGAGAAAATAGTTAATCCTGGATTAGGCACAGAGTTTTGTGGACATATTTTCTGGAAAATGCAGATTCCTTCCCTATTATGTATTTACAATGAGGAGAACATTTAAATGAGATAGTCTTTTCCATAAACTCCCTGTTAAGTGCAAAGAGTGTTTTTCTGTTGAAGAGCCTTATCTAAATGAATGGTGAACAAAAAGTTACCATTAACTTCAATACAGCATTCTAGATTGATCAGGCAATGTAAAAGATTTGCATCAATATTGTGAAGAGACTTCATTTTGCAAATGAAACTTATCTGGTAAGAAAATTTACTCAAAAGTTTCATTTAAGGACTACAAACAAACTGAAACATTGTTAATATTAGATTCTTTTAAGAACTAGCAACCCAGTTTATGAAATTTCACTGGTCTCTGTATTCCTAAGAAAGAATGCATTACTTTGCTACTTCTTAGATATGGTAAGGTTGAGAAGAAGTAAGAAACTTACATTATTGTCTAAAAATGACAGTACGTGATGATTCTGTAGGGAGCTGGGCCAGTGCTCAGCATGTCACAAGATGGATAAAGCATAGCCCTGGCCTTTAAGATGATAACTCAAATGGCTAGGGAGGAAGCAAAAATCTTCAGTATCCCCCAGAAACCTTATTTTAAGTTGTAAAAATAGTATTTTTATTGTTCCCGGCAGCTGTCTGGGGAAGTCTCTCCCTGTGCACTAAAAGTGAAACCTCAATCAGAATCAAGTGAAACCTCTTCATTCTGATTAGGAAAGAATATTCGATCAGGTTGAACAAATGCTAGTAAGGAAGGAATTCGTTAAATCAACAGTGGAAGTGAATGTCAGCAGGTGTGTGGGAAGTTGGGCGAAAGGAAGAACAGAGGGCGAAAAGGGAAGCTCATTGATGAACTCCTTTGGTGCATAGGGCAAATCCCTTGCCAACTCCTAAAGCCAGGGTCACCTGGTATGCAGTGTCCCCTTGATCTGCATAGTGCAGGAATTATATCCCTACCACCCCAGAATTTGGGGGTGTTGTGGAGCACTGGATGGAGTGAGATTATGTTTTGAGAACTTCCACACTCTACGGTCTGAAATAAAACAGGGAGAGAGAGAAAGGATATTGTTAAGACTAGAAAGCTGAATGAAATAGCAAAGTGACAAAGACAATTTCACCAGAAGTGGAGATCAGCAACTTTTTGTCTTTATCATGGAAAAGAGTTCAGAGACAAGTGCAATCGGCTTATGCAACAGGAAAATTAATTTGGTAAGACAGCACACACTCAGGTGGGAGTGCGGACGACCTCAAAAAGGAGGCACACTTTGTTTCAGAGTTCTATAGGGCCTTTTAGGTAGGAGTCAGTATAAGGAATGATGTACACAGGTGCTTCATAATTCCTTTCAAGTTTCATCTTAAGAAGAGAGTCATTTAGGTGACTGTTCTGATACAGAGCTCAGCATTCTTTACCCACATAGGTTCATTTACATTCCAGAGGTCAATCTCTAGTCCTGGTTACAGTTA
The DNA here is from genome assembly GCF_040802235.1 of Manis javanica. Classification (NCBI taxonomy): domain Eukaryota; kingdom Metazoa; phylum Chordata; class Mammalia; order Pholidota; family Manidae; genus Manis; species Manis javanica. The sequence goes on from NC_133168.1 coordinate 38,366,733, forward strand.
CTTAATTGATTAAGGGTCTGGAAAAAGAGGGAAAAACAGTTTGTAGATTAAGTTAAAGAATAAGCTGGGCCTTTTTCACAGGCCACGTTGATTTTGCAATGGCATGACCCTTGTCCCATTTCCCTGCTCTATCTCATTATGACAATATTAATACTTAAGGTCATTAAATAAATCCTTCCTAATCCTATTATCCTAACATTTGATTACAATTAAAAGTATTTCTCCTTTCTTTGTCCCTATCCATATGTGTATTTCACCAATTAGAATCATAGTAAGCATATAACTTCATATTTATTTTCACCTAATAGTGTCTGTTTAACATTGTCATATTGTTTTCATAGTGTTCATATTTGTAATTTTCAGTGTCTAGACAATATCCTAATGAACTGAAGCATTAGCATTTACTTAAACATTTCCCTGTTTGTAGTATTTTTGTTTTTCAAATTATAGGTGTTTATGTAATAAACATCTTCACATAATATTTTTATGCTTGAGAGTTCTATAATGATAAATTCTATGATTACTGGGTCAAAGAGCAAGAAGATGTTTTTGACTCTGGATATATTACCATATTATGTTCCCAAAGAGTAAAATCTAGTCAATACATCATTATTAACAATATTTATGTGTTAATGCCACACTGATAGCACTGAGAATTTTCATTATTTTTTCCTAATGTAATATATGGTAAGTGGTACTTTATTGTTGTTTTAATATACATCTCTGATAATTAGTAAGGTTGAAAATTACTCCATGTGTTTGTTAAACATTTGTCTTTTTCTTATCTTTGGAAACTTGACTCCCATTCACTGATTTCTCTTTTGGAGTCTTGATTTCTTTTTTTGTGGTCATATCATACCTTTTTTGCAGTTGGTTAGCAATGAATACGTAAGGCTTTTGGGGCAGAATAAATGCTTTCTGACAATGAGGCATTGAGAGAGAGGGAGCCTTGGGAACAGAATTTATTTGGCTAGGGTAGGATAGCATGGTAATAGAGTTCTCTCCTATAAATGTCTGTCCTTTGTATGAATGGAAATGAAAAGGATACTGTTTTAGCCACATATCATACAGCAACGTCAGAATCCATAAGAATGTTTTTTGACTGTGTAATTGAGATGTTTTACTTAGGGATAACATACAAAGGTTCTTTTCCATCTCGGAATATAATTCCCCGCTCTTGGCACAATTACAACCTGACATTAGAGAGAAGACCTCATTTTTCAGAGTTTTGCATTCTTCATATGCTGTTTTAGCACCAAAAGTGATGTGGATTTGTGGAAGTTGTTTCTCCACATAACTTTGGTACTTCACATTGCCTGCCATGTCACTCCCTCCCTGACATTAATTTACCCTATTTTGTTGGAACTGATGAGTAGTGGATTTGACATTCTGGCAAGCTCCATTTTCCCAACTGTTTAAGAAAAGCCTGCTACAGGGTTGATCTGTGAGTCAATCTCCCATTCTTTTTAATCAGTTGATGAATATGTCTGGGTGTTGAAAGAGTGTTTGGATATTAACATCTAGTTTAGAGTATTAGTAGTTGTTACCTTATCTGCTCTTGAAGGTTTATTTGTCAATAGATTCTACTTTAAATTTCTATGGGCAGAAGCATTCTTGAGGATGCTGTGTTTAAACAATGAGTCATGAAGCATTTTAATGTAGTTCTGGTTGGTTAATCAATGACCTCATTGATTTAATATTTACAATAGAAGCAGTGTTTTCATTCTTGGTAGCTTTTAAAATTTTGTTTATTCAATTTGGATTAAAGGAAGCTGGCTTTGGTAGTATAGTGAAAGTCTGAAAGGAAAACCTCTTTTATATTGATGTCTCTAAAAGTCCTATCTTTGGCCTCTCATGTCTACTTGAAAAAAGAGGATTTTTCATTTTAGGAAGTTTTTTATTCACTGTTTTCAATGTGACTGATTATTTTGATTTTTTTTTCAAATTAATTTTGCAATCACAGCATGAATCATAATATAATGCTTGGTTACTTTGTAAAAATGCTGGGAGATATCTTCAATAAATTATTCCTGGAAACATTACTTTAGTCAGGATGGTAAATCATCAGATTATCAGATGCCTGAACCAGAGATGAGATGGTTGAAATAACATTCAAAGGCAAAGTTGGGGCAAATCATGGACAAGGCTTGGGTCAAAAAGTGTTTAGACAAGAGGGCCTCTGGAGGGAGTAGTTGACGGGCATCCATGACCAAACCAAGTAGGCTGAGGGATGGCCCCAGGCAAGAGTCAAATTTGCTTTCACATCCTTGACAGGCTGGACTTTGGTTCATAGTCAGGAGTCAGGATCAGAAACACACTTACTAGGAACTACTTCTGTGGCTTCCAGAGAAAGAAGAATCTGTATGGCTTCTTCAGCTAGTTTGGCTCAGCTCTTCCCCATCAGTCTTGTCGCTGGGATTATCCATGACATTAAAGATCTTGAAATGAGTTCTAATCCCTGGGTGTGTAGCTGGGTCCTCAGTTATTTGAGGCTTTTTCATTTCTGCCTGAAGTCTCTTTTCAAATGAGAAGGCATTTAGGGACAACACATGGTTGGGAACAAGGAGGAAGCATATCTCCCCTGTTCCATAAAAACTGCAGAGTAAGGAGACCAGAGAAATCAGGAAATTAGCCCAGGACAAAGCCCACCGAAAGCCTTGCAGATAGACCTGAGTGTCAGTCTGAAGACTGGAACTGGGTGGAGAAACTAGATTTTTTATTTCACTGAAACAGGATAAGAGTACTTGGGCATCTAGTAGCAGGTGGTCTGGAGAAAATTCCTAAGGTGCTGACCTAAGGACACTTTCAAGAGGGTGCCTAGTATTGACTTCTGGTTGGGCAGCAATATGTTACTGGTTTTCAGTTAGTTCAGACAGCGTTAGGCAGTACTGATATATTATATCTTCATCTCCAGCATGTAAAATTATCTTTAGTTCTATTTTATTATTAAAATGATTTTTGCTTAAAAATATAATTTTAATTTTTATGTCATACGTAATAATTTTATTATATATCCTTACTGTATCCTTCTACTTTTGTTAAAAATTAATATTAGTTCTTCTGAGAAATCCTGACTCACTCTAGATAGATGGATGCATTTCAAAACCAATGCTAGTCTAATAACATCTATTTAATATTTCAGTTTAAGGAAACATAAAAGAAGACATTTCGTTATTTTAGTTTCAGATGATCACAGTCTCCCAGAGGAAGGCAGTTCTCTTTCATATTCTGGTTAGAGCTTTGAATCTATGAATATTCACTTTACAACTAAATCAATATATAAAGGTTTCATAGAGGCCAGTTTTGCAATGCAAATCTAGTTTCACTCTCTGGCAGACAAAATAACACAGCCAGATTTATCATAATAAATAGTGAGGTTGATAATGTTATATTCTAGTTCAGTGAACTTAGGAAGAGTACGTGTATTTGAGAATGGAAGAGAAAAATGGTTTGCGTTTTTGCAAAGAATTTTATGAAAGTTTTCTTGAGCTTGTAATCACTATTGTGATAATTAATGCCCCAGGGTAGTAGAGAATTGGTCTTTATGTTGTACTAGTTTTGCATTGTGAAAACTGAAAACAAAAATGATAAGAATGATGGGTCTGTGTTTTGTTTATTAGACCATGTTGTTTGGCAGCTTTGACAAGCAGGGAAAGTATTCTCTTTACCTTGTCTGGAATAGCTGCTTAGAAAGAACAAGCAAACAAGGATAGTAAGAAATCAAACCTGAAACTGTGCTGGTCCTAATTTAGTTCTCCACATATAGATTTGGTAATAATGAGATAATTGCATTTGGGAGTGATTACCTCTGCCTCGTGGAAATTTGAACTCCAGAGTCTATGAGAAGGCTGCCTTTAAGGCTGCCGATTCATATGAGCCATTTAGTGGGGGCAAATGAAATTAAGCACTGAATTACTTTGATTAGTGTTCAGTGCACTGTTGTACCTGTGTCATGCTAGAGACTTTTACAACTTGCCATTCAAGTGCTTGAATATAGGCTATTAGTAGTGAAATTAGATGGAAGTGCTGCACAGGCATGAGATCCTGCCTGGACAGATACACATAGTACCAATCCCTGAGGGTCCTTCTGAGGGCAGCGTGACCTTGATGGCCCTGAGTCTGAGGTGGAGATACTGTGGAATTCTAAGGATAACATTGAACATCATGGGATTCTTGCAGATGTGTTGTACAGCAGAAAGTTGAAGTAACCACCTAGGAAATGTAAAGTAACCACCTAGGAAAGTGTAGTAAGAAAAAGCCCTCCTTCTAATTTGATATGAGATTAACCTGGCAAAAAGCTATTGCCTTAATCTCTGGCCTCTACATTTTGTTAAATGAGGTTTTGAAATGTGGTAAGAGGCTGCTATGATGGAAGTAAAATACTGCAAACTTCCAATTCCAAAGGTTCTGGGTACAATTAAGAGTCGAAGAGGTCTGGTTGTTGTGTCCAGTATCTTGTATTAGTAGAACAAGTTAATGATTCTCTGTAGGAAAATCTTTGAGAGATGGAGAAGCTGGGTACTGGAGCAGAAAGAGATATTTGAGGTGTGTGTATGTGTTGGTTAGAGGCACCCACTTGGGGAAGATGAACCCTTCTGCCAGATGTGTAGGAGCCTTCAGGTCAAGGCAGCGGGGGTGTTTGGGGAGGGTGAGAGAAGAGATTCTTCTTCAGCAGGGAATACATCTTTAAGGGGCTAGGAAAGCATCAGTGTACTTTCCTGTCTCACAAGGTGGGGGTGGGATACTGCCCTGGGACATAAGAAGAAAATATTACAACTTTGATTATTTTATATAATTTATTTTTTATGTATTTTTAACCTATATAATACATTGACACAGATTTGTACACATACACATGAATAGATACACAGATGTGGTAGAGGGGTATGCCCCAATTTTTTGACTAATGTGGTAAGGAATCAAAAAAGTTTGGAGGTCTAGGATCAGACTCTCTTTCATCTGATCACAAACTGGCCTCTCCAAAGACACTCCATAAACCAGAGACTCAAGGAACTGGTTTGTTTTCATTATGTAGGATCTTATGCATCTTGTAAACTATTGTTTTAACTCAGGAGCTAATCTTATCCCTGTCTTATTTCCAGACATTTATATTTCATAGACCCCATTTCCCCATCTTTAAAAAATCCCCATTATATACATTCTTGCAGACCACTTTAAGATTTTAATGGAACAAGTTGGGAACTGTATAAGTAAAGTTGAAAGTATTAGCGGATTAGTATTAGGACTTCGCAAAGCAACTTCACACCTGGTAGGTGGATATTTCTATTGTGGGATCTCTAACTAGCTTGAAAAAATCAACTTATTAAAAGTGCTGTTTGTCTTGATAATCATATTTTTCTTTCTAATAAATCTTTACTTATCTCTTTTTCTATTGGCCCCTATATTACAATAAGTTGGAATTGTGAGAATAATTCTAAAGTAGAATGCAATTCTTTTTCTATAATAAGATTAGCTTTAATTTAGTTTCAGTGCAGTGAAAATATAATGAAATTCTCAACTTCAGAACATGGAATCTGGAGAAATTTGCTGTCAATACCAAAAGTTATTCATAACCTTTTCAAGATATAATAATATATTTCATTTCCCACCAAAATTTTTTATGGGGCTTTAAAAATATTCTTCTGATAATAAACCATGTCATAAAGTTCACCTCAGTGAGATGATTTTGTTGCAATTCGAAGTTATAAGAATAATTTAATTAGTTATTCAGGATATAAGAAGGCATATACCACAATATTTAATCACTAAGTTCAGTAAACATGCATTGCACACATTTGAGGTGCCTCTTGTATTCACTAAGACAGAATAGAGAATGCACCCTAGCTGGTGCTTTTGTCAACCTTGGTTTCACTTACAACGAAAAGTAAATATCCGATGATGTTCTTTAGTACTCTAAATCCACTTTGGAGAATAGCTTCTGTATTAGTGCATCTTCCCATCTTCACCCATTTCATACCTCGGTAATACAAAGGGGAAAATGGCAATACAAGGGGAGTAGAATTTAAGCAAGATGAAGTCTAATTCCATGGGCTACCACCTCGTAAACTGTTATAAAATACTATAGTAAAGTTTCTTTCTTTATTCTCTTTAACAAGTTGACCTTTATAATGTTAGGTTGGGATCTAAAGGTAAATGCCATATTGATTAGATTCTGGGATGCTAAATCAGTACAAACTAGTTTAGGTTGTGTTAACAACCAACCAACTGCAAAATGTCCATGGCTTACAATAGCCATATGTGTACTATAGTCACTCACTGCATCCATTACAAGACACCATGACAGTTACTCAGAAAACCAGCTGTAGAGGTGCCATCATCTACCTGTGAGGTAGGAAAAGAAACCCAACAATACAGAGAGTCATGTGGTGGTTCTAATACTATCATTTCCACTTATGGTTGTACCACTTTCAAGCAAGAAAAGGATTTCAAAATTCTACCGTGTACCCAAAGCAAGAGACCCGGCATTTGTAAAAAACAACCCAAATGGCAATCACAGAGGCCACTGATAGAAAGATGTACTCAGTCTAATGATATCATGTTTAGAGGGCTGGGAGAAGAAAACATTGGGTTGTTTACCTGTGAGGCTTATAAATATGCATTAGGGCTGCATATTAAAAATTAACATTGTTTATACCCTCAAAAACCTTATATTTTGATGGGGAGGTAAAGATATAATTATGTGAGACTTGATAATGATATCTGGTTAGAGAGAAATAAATTGTAGGAATAAAAGCCACAGAACAAACAAGGAAAAACATACATTTTTGCACTAGACTTGAGTTGGCATGTGCTTTCTCCTTTTTAGTAGCTGTATGAATTAACCTGTCTCTATCTCTACACAAGGAATAATGTTTTACTGTTGTGTTATTGTCAGAATTAATCAGATGGCAAATATCAAGTGCCTGCCACTAATAGGCATATGATCAAAGATAACTATTATCAGGACTCTTTAATGTATAAAGTAGTATAATATATAAAATAATATATAAACTATTCGACAGAGTCCATGTAGATAGGCATTTACTAAAATGAGTTGGATTGCGTTTTCATTCATAATGAATATAAATATGAGTTTACATCTGATATCATTTTTTCTTTTACAAGATAATTCAATAATGTATTCCTTAAAATCATTTTAAAATTGCCCCTCTACCACTCCTGCAGGATATCCATGTCCTATTGTGCTTATTATTTTGCAATGGCTACTGTTTGTTATCATCTAGATTTTTCCTAAAACATTAGAAACCTAAGCATTTGGCTCACTTGATAAGATATGGCCACTTTCATAAGCAAAGGAGGCTAAAATTAAAATAAGACAATATTAAATGGATGAATGAATGAATGAATGAATTACAAAGAGACTAAATATTTGTGAAATAGAATACAATTCTATATCATTTTACCAGCCTGAACAGAGGGTATTTAGTAAGACAGAGACAATAGCTAACATGCATTAACTCACTTAATCCCCACAAGAAGACAGGTGCTGCTATTTTCTACATTGTACAGATCTGGGCACTAAATTAAGTAGTTTGTACATGGCTGCACAGAGAATAAGAGGTTGAGCCAGGGTTGAAACCAAGCAATGTGGTCCTTGAGCCCAACTAAGCTCAGGCAACATTGCTCTGCCATCCATCCATTCATGAATTCATTCATTCTCCTCTGTCTCTTTCTAGTAAAGTCCTTTGCATCTCACAATTCCAAATATACTGCAAAGCCAAGGGACAGTCACAGAATGCAATGCCACTAGTAATCTCAAATAAGGAGAATATAAAAAGGAGCATAATGGGCCATCTACTCCCCAGAGAAGCTGGAGGCCACCATCATGGACTTGAAATTGCTTTTTACATGCATCAACTGGAATGGCCTCCGCATCGCAATTAGATTTAATGAAGGGAAGCTGCTGATAACTAAGACAGGCTGCCAGACCTTCTGTTAGTTATTTTTAGAGAAAATAGATTGTACAACCTGTTTGGCCCCAATTCCTATCCCTCTAAAATTGCTTTTTCTTGATGGTTTTGCTTATTTTTCTGAATCCAAAATCAAGGAGAAACTCCTAAAGATAGCTTACTTGATAGTTTCAAACAAATTGTATAATTAAAAAACTGGACAGCTAATGAAGCTTATAAGGCTTATTATATATAGATACAGATATAAATGTAATAATAAAAATATAGACATATACATATGTGCATATTATATATATACTATATGTGTATATATATATATGTATTTGGTATCTTCTTTTATGTTGCTACATGACATACAACTGCTTTTCATAGTCTAAACCATAGTTAAACTCTAGTGTTACCCATTTGGTTACCATGAAGTCTAGTGTTACCACTAAATTTTCACTTGATTTTTAGAAACAATGACTAGAAGTAAAGCATACACATATACAACTCAGAGTGTTTATTGATGACTGAGCTTTCTACCCCATGATTAAGTGTCTGCAGAACCTGTCAGTTTGAGAAGGTGCCCAAACTTGAGTTAAAAGACTTAAAGCTATAAGAAGGCAAATCTTGTCAATATTAACAGAGGGAAGATGGCTATTATTTCCTGAGGTCACATATTCTCAAAATGAAATCTAAAAAGAGAAAAATTTAAATGGGATTATAAGATGCTGTTTATTTGCATCTATTTCCAGTTACTGCCTTCACAAAATACTAAGCTGCCCTCACTTAGCTGAGTAAAATACATCTTTTTAAAAATAATGGTAATAGAGTCCTTGAACTCTTAAGGAAGAACTTTTTAATTTTTCTAATAGGAAATAAGAATGAGATTTTTGAAAATGAAAATACATTTAATTTTATATATATACTTTAAAACTGAAGTACAGTAGTTGTAAATGAAAATTCCTGTTAAGACACAAAAAGAAAAACCTCATAAAAGATATTCTGATTTTAAAGTTGATTGTTCATGATATGCAAATAATTGGATAACAAGTGAAAAAGAAAAACCACCAACTCCTAAAGTTTCACTTCATAAACATGATTTGTACTTTCCTTAATTTTTTAAAAAAAGGAATTAGACCAAGATGTAACTATTTTAGGGTATGTGTGGTACTTGTTTTGTAAAGACATATTATTTATCTCTAAAATGGGGATTTGGGGTATGATGTGTGATAAAATTCTTCTATATCTCACATCTATATTATAGAAAAAAACAGCTAAATTTTAATATTATGTCGCCATGTGATTCATAGAAGATTGGAGAGCTACAGTCTGCAATCATGTTTCACTATGTTGGGTGAAACTTTTCATAAATTTCCTTGTTTGTCTTATACTTTCCCATAAATTGTCAAGCTTAATTTGTTGTCAGATGTCCACAGAAATATTCAAATTTTTTTTCACTGTAAGTTGTCAATGGAGTAAGATCTATTACTCTAAAATAGAAAAATTTGAAAACAAAGGTGAGAAAATCCTAAATAGCAAAAGGATTTAATTTCTTTCCTTTCTGCATATGCTACAGCCTTCACCCTAGTCTAATGCCTCCTAAGACTCTCTCTGGGAGTGTTCAGAGGTTAAGGACTCAGAACTGGACAAAAAGGCAAAATGTCTGTAAAGGAAATTATGTAATATGTATGCATTTTTTCTCTGTATTTTATTGACATACTTTCCAGTTATTCACTGTATAAAAGGCTGAATATTTCTGAAGTTCATATATGGTTCAAAAGCCACCACCCACCATCACTGCTCCCTCCACCCCTCATATTGAAGCTTTGTATACTGCTGGGCACAGCATTCTTACACAGGGGAGTCACTCTTCTCCTCAATAATCACTGATTGACTATTGTGAGTAACTGATGTGCATAACCACAGACTTACACAAAATTTCATCCAAGAGAGGGAAAAATAGTTCGATGCTTCCAGTATTTCAATTCCATTCTGAAATCAGATGATTCTTTTAACAAATATCTAAAAAGACACATCGGCTGATTTTGGCATAATTTTAATTGAAAACTTAGTATCAACTTTTTTTTTAAATTGCACTGAAGGTGTAATATACACAGGAAAGACATGATTAAATTATATAATGAAAGGGTCTGTCTAGACTGGAAAAGCAAACTCACAGACTTCTTGGAAGGTTTTGATCATTTTAATTTAACAGCTCTTACAGAGTTGGAGATTACTTTTGCACCATAGTTTAACATAAATAATAGATTGGAGGCCCAAAACCACAGCACACCTACCACAGCCATCACACCTCAGAATACTGCTTAGAATTACCCAAGTATTTGTCCCACGTATTTGGTAGTTGGCTGCTGAACACTAGGCCTACTATGCAGGTGACAGGAGGGCAAGTGAAAGTCAAACCTGAGTGACTCAATCTGGATTTTGGCAGACCCAATGAGTGCATAATGAATGCTTCTGTTACGAAGTCTCAGAGCTCCTTGTAGTCTGCTAGACACCTTGGGTGCCTAAAAATGTCAGACTTAATTTCCTATGGATAATAAATAATAAGGCCAAATTCTGAACTTGTTTTCTGAACTCTAATAGCTCTGAGGCATTGATCACCTGCATACTGGTTGCCTTTTGTCATGCTTTTTCTCTCTTTCTGGCTTATAAGGGCTGCAATCTTGTATATATCTTCATCCTTGTACTTAGTGGCTACTCATATAGATGTGCTAAGTAGAATTACCCAAAGTACAGGAAACCAGTGAAAGGTTACACCACCAATTGATGTATTAGGGAACACACAGCTAATCTAGATAATTTGGAATGGAAGCGATGTGGAAGGTAACCCTATTACCTGGGTTAACTGGATTTACTCTGGGGAAGAGTCCTAAATCATGGCATTGCCTTCCACTAGAGGTTGATAATAGGATACAAAGGAGTAAAAATTCTGTGCCTCCAACCTCTGGGTTGGTGGTTGGTGCTATATTAACTAAATGTGATCACATAGAGTTTCCCAGGTAGGCAGAGCAGAAAAACATGCAAACAAACAAAAACTCTGTCTTTGCATGTTTTAGTGCAGGATAACAAACTAAGAACATGAATTTATATTCCAATGATCTGTAATCTGTCTTCTATAAAAGTTAAGAAATAGCCACAGATGGTCAGGGTTGGATTAATTTTTAACATGATTTTATAGACTTTTTTCCACCACGGATGTTTAGTGTTTGTAAGGCATTGTGTTGCCTTAGTCCTTGCTCACAACAAAAAGCATTATGAATATGAGCAAGAAAACTGTAAAAATAAAAGTATTGCTTTTGAGCGAAGAAAAGCTTGAACTGGTCCTTTATTGGAAGATTTACATAAAACTTGTCAAAAATTTTTCAGCTAATTAGATTTAGTGGAATTTTTATTATAATTCAAATTAATTTCATAAATATTAGGTAATGATCCATCACCACAGAAAGTCTTAGATTTGTAAAATTATACTGTTGGATTTGAACTATTCAATTCTGAATAATTTTGAAAGTGCGTAAATTATCACTAGTGTAATTGAAGGGTTTTTTTCTCTGGCATGTAATTTTATAACTGTTCAAAGATTTTGTTTAAGCCTACTTATGTTTACTTTTCATTATATCTTGTATAATAGTGGTTACCAAAGCATGATCCTTAGGTCATCTGAATTAGATTAACTGGAGTGTTTGTTAAATTGAAGACCTACTGAATAAGAAACTGGGGGGTAATTTTCCAGAAGGTGCACTTTTAACAAATACCCTTGAGGGTCTTATACAGAATGTCACAGACTTTGAAAATAATATTTTTTATAACATCAGGATTTGGCTTATTTCTCATATTTAAATCATTTAACTACACTGCAACTCAGCTGAATATAGATTTACAACATCTTCAAAAAGAAAATCTCCATTACTTGATATCAATAGAACATCTAAGGTAGAAAGACAAAATTTCCTCTTTTATCACTGCTTGAATAGCAAGTGGCAGGGAACTGCAGGGGGCCACTAGAACTTGAAGGAAGCTCCAGCCTGTAGTCAGTAGAAAGCCAGTGCCCTCAGTCACATAGCACAAGGAAATGAATTCTGCCAACAACCTAAATGAGCTTGGAAATAGATTCTTCCCTAGTTGAGCCTCCAGATGAGAATGCAACTTCGCTAATACCTTCATTGTAACCTTGAGAGACCCTGAGTAGAGAATTTAGCTAAGCTATGTCTGGACTCTTGACCCACAGAAACTGTGAGATAATATATGTGTGTTGTTTTAAACTGCCAAATTGGTGGTAATTTATTTTGCAGCAAGAGAAAAACTCACACAAAGGCTAAGAAATAGAGTTCAGGTCAGCAGTGAAAGCTGACTTGTTGAAGTAGTTCTTAAAATTTGGTAGTATAAAAGTAACTAGGTGACAACTACATGTAAGAGAATGAAACTGGTTTATTTTCTTAATTCCATACCCAAAAGTAAACTCAAAATGGATCAAAGACCTGAATGTAAGTTATGAACCCATTAAACTCTTAGAACAAAACATAGTCAAAATCTCTTGAATATAAGCATACACAATTTTTTCCTGGACACATCTCCTTGGGCAAAGGAAACAAAATAAGAAATGAACAAGTGGGACTACATCAAACTAAAAAGCTTCTGTACAGCAAAGGACACCATCAGCAGAACAAAAGGCACCCTACAGTATGGGAGAATATATTCACAACGACTCCTCTAATAAGGGGTGATCATCCAAATATATAAAGAACTCATATGCTTCAGCACCCAAAAAAGAAATAACATGATTAAGAAGTGGGCGGAGAAACTGAACAGACACTTCTCCAAAGAAGAAATACAAATCGCCAACAGGAACATGAAAAGATGCTCCACATCACTAATCATCAGGGATATGCAAATTAAAAGCACAATGAGATGCAATCTCACACCAGTTAGGATGGCCACTATCCAAAAGACAAGAAATAACAAACGCTGTCAAGGATGCAGAGAAATTGAAACCCTCCTAACACTTTAGTGGGAATGTAAATTGGTACAACCATTGTGGAAAGCAATATGGAAGTTCCTTAAAAAACTAAAAATAGAAATACCATTTGACCCAGTAATTCCACTCTTAGGAATTTACCCATAGAAAACAAGATCCCTGATTCAAAAAGACATATGCACCCCTATGTTTATTGCTGCACTATTTACAATAGCCAAGATATGGAAGCAACCTAAGTGTCCATTAATAGATGAATAGAAGAAGAAGATGTGGTACATACATACAATGGCCTTATTCAGCCATTAAAAAAAAAGAAAAGAAACCCTGCCATTTGCAACAAAATGTATGAACATAGAGGATGTTATGCTAAGTGAAATAATCTTGGAGGAGAAAGACAAAATACCACATTGTTTTACATATTTGTGGAATCCTAAAGCAAAACAAAACAAAATGGACAAACTAGCAGTAGACTTACAGGCACTAAGAAGGGACTAGTGGTTATTGAGGGAGAGGGGTTGGGGTGGGTGGTATGGGAGGGGGAAGAGGATAAAGGGGCACAATAATTTGCAATCACAATTTAAATTGGCCACGGGGTTAGTAGTACAGTATGGAGAATACAGTTAATGATTCTGTAACATCTCACTACATTTATAGGTAGTGACCACCCTAGAGAGGGTGAGGATTTAATGATATGGATAACTGTTGAACCACTGTGTTGTGTATTTGAAACCAACATAAGATTGTATATCAATGATACTTTAATTAAAAAAAAAAGGTACTAGGTCATTTACTCAAAATGCAGATTCCTAGACCCCAGGCCCACTTGAAGACCTACTGAATAAGAAACTGGAGGTCACCTTTTTAAATCTGAAACACAAACTGATTGAGGTGAGTCTAGGATTGCAGGTTTTTTGGCAAATTTCCTAAGTGATTCTGGTGCACTGCTTGAAATTGCTTTTTGAGAAATACTGAAGGAGGGCTTTAGCCAGTGACAGGGGAGAAGGGATAAGATTCAAGGATATCTTAAAAGTGGAATTGAAGTGATTTGTGAATAATTGTTTGTGAAAGATAGCAATAGAAGACAATCCAAGATGATTGAGTAAGGGAATGGGGGATAAGAGCATTAAATGAGAAGAAATGTCACAAAGAGCAGGTTTTGGGGACAAAATCAAGCAGAGTAGGATATGTTGAATCTGAAACCCCTATATAGGTAGAGATGCAGAAGGCAATTTGAAATTCGGAACTGGAGCACAGGAGAGGCTGGTGCTGGAGGTACAGATTGGGCATCATTAGTGTTGATTTGAAAGATGATTTGAGAGTAAGTGAGACTGCGCAGGGCAAAAGAGTCAGAGGGAAAAGAGAAGCTTCTAGAGGCTTCCTGCATTTCTTGCCTCATGGCCTCCCTTCCTTCATCTTTAGAGTCAGCAGTGTTGTGACTCTTTGACCATTTTTCTATCATCACTTCTCTCTCTGTCTTCACTCTGGGAAAAGCTCTCTGATTTTAAGGATTCATGGGATTAGGTTGGGCCTACCTAGGTAATCAAGGGCAAACTTCCCAGCCCAATGCCCTTAACCTTCATGCCATTTGCAAAGACCCTTTTGCCATGGAACGTAACAGAGCCACGGACTCCAGGGATTAGGACACGGATGTCTTGGAGGGCTGCTGTTCTGTACGTTACACTGGCTGACACTGATGCTGCTGGTCTGGGAGCATGCATGAATGCCCCTCAGATAGACATTTATTCCCAGAAGTTTTGCAGTGAGGGTTTAGTCAGAGTATAGTAACTTGAGAGATAGCCAGGCAAGAGGATTTCAGGGGCATGGGAAGACTTGGATGTTTGTAGGAGGGCAGGGGAGATGCTGGTACAAAGGAGGAAAGGTGAGGCACAGAAGAAGGAGCCCTACGAAAATATGTGCGCGCGCAGAAGGCTGACATCCTAGTGCAAGGATGCTTGTTTCTGTGAGAAAGGAGAAGGACACTTAAGGAAGGACTGGTTTCTTCAACTTATCTAGATCTTCTAATTTCTCAGTGTTGCAAAAGTAAAACAGCAAGAGGCATACCTACTTTATTTGAACTGATGTTTGCCCTACTTGAAGTTCAATGTTACTTCAATTACTACTTCAAAGCTACTGCTGGTAGCCTTGGATTTGAGAGCAACCACACTTCAGAAGACTTACTTACATCTTACAAAATCAATCATTTAACTATCAGTGACACAAATGACAGTATAGGGAGGTGCCTGAAGTATTTTAAGTTGTCTTTGCATAAGATTTAAGATGTGCAGAGCACAATAACTGATTTTTTATTTTCCTAAGATTATATTAGAATTATATGGAATAATTCTAGGTTCTAGAAAATATAGAATTTTGGATTAATCTAATAGTTCTAGTCTTTCACCACTTGTACATAAAATTATTTTAAACTTACTCTTAAAGAAAAAAATTACTGAAATACAACTTAGAATATCTTTCAAGACAAAAAGCAAAACTTCATTTTCAATGTGTTCTCTTAAAGTTCTTACATTTTTGAACCCTGGGAATACTGAAGGTCACCTTTTTAAAATCTGAAACACAAACTTGAACACAATGCAGTAATAAATCCAGGTCAGTTACTGTATCTTTTAGTATGCTTTTATCTCCAAGTATACCCAACTAAAATGGTATTCGCTGTAAGAATATGTAGTCTGTCACAAAAGAAGGTTTGAGGTAGTGTCAGGGCTGCTCAGTTCACTAGGTCAGTAAGAACAGTGCCCTGGTTTTGGCTTTCCCCTTGGTTTCCAGCATTCTGTCCTCAAAAATAGCCAAAGATCGAAGGAGGAATTCACTGTCTTAAGATCCTTTATGAAATGAAGAAAATTTTTCTGGTGTTCCTACATCCCTCTCCTGCCACATACCCTTATATCTCACCCAAGGTCACATCCCCAGTCCATGCCTAAACCCTTTCCTGGCAAGGATGGAACCAACATCTACTGAGTTAGATCAGTTATTCTCACCTTTGACTTTGTTTAAAAAAACAAAAAAACAAAAACAGTGCTTAGGCACGACCCCAGAAAAATTGAATCAAAATCTTTGAGGGAGGTCCTCAAAGTGTGGCATTTTTTAACACTCTTCAGGTGATTCTAATGTACAGCCAGGGTTTAGAAATCTTGGTGTACTAGCAGTCCTCATGCTTGTTTTAAAGCACAGATTTCTGGGCCCTACCCTCTGAGTTTCTGATTCAATAGGTGAGATGGAGGCCAATCATGTGCATTTTTCCAAGTTCCCATCTTCTGATGCTGTTGGTCAGGAGAGCACATTTTGAGACCACAGAGTTGGAGATAGGCTATGAAGCACATGGCTTCCCAGTGCTTGAACAAAATCAGGTTTCTCTTAGCAAGAAGAGGCAATGGGAGGGTGGAAGGGCAATCATCAGCATTTATCTCAGTTATACCACTTGTTCTAACCTGGTACCAGTGACGACATGGTTTCAGTGTTATTCCCTTAAAGGAAGTTAAAGATTTCCTGAAGAAAATCTAGTCCATAGTCATATACTCCAAGTTTTACCCAAATACTCAGGTTCCAGAATACATCATAGGAGCGGGAGAGAGTATGAACTGGCCAGTGCCAACCATCACTGCTGGCAACGTCAACAAGTGGAGGTATGACCATAGAAGAATTATATACTTTAGAAAGGCAGAAATCAGTGTGGATCTTAAGGATTGGATGACTCCAGAGTTCAGACGTTCAAGATGGCTTTGAGTGACACTCTGAGCTTAGAATATCTTCTTGAGAGGGAGGGAGAGAGGGTAGAGTGTGAAAATGAGAATCAAAGAATTAAACAGTGAAAGAGATGGTTATTATGATTTTCTTTTTTAAAAAAAATAAAGATTAGGAGGTCTGCCTTTTTAATTTTTATTTAGGGAAATAGGGTAGGGTAAGTAGTACAGGACAGTTTCTGTTAAGGTTACACATGTGTCAGAGGAATGCAGTTCTTTCTCCTTCTGTCTCAGGGAAAGTGGAACAGAAATTAAGAGGAAGGGGCTAAGAGGCATGTGGGTGGGGATGGAGGTCTGCATCAGCTCCCTTTTCTCTCCCCAGACCCAGCTGGAGGAAGGCAAGTGTACCTTCATTTTAACCCTTTTCCGACTTGACAAAAAGTGTCCGACCTTTGCCTCCAGAACAGCTTCTGTTGGCAGTGCAATTGTTATTTCTCTGAAGAAGGAAAGGTGAGCAAATCTCGGGATTTCTTCAGGGAAACTTTCTTCTCGTTATCTACTTTAAGGTGATTAGAGAACACCATATCCAAAGGGAAAATGTACCATTGAAAATGATATTTTGTTACTAAACACCTGTCATGTGTTAGGTATTCTCCATATACGTTCTTATTTAAACTTCCTGTCTTGTGAAGGAAATATATTTATTCTTTTGTACATATGTGGAAACTGAGGCTCAGGGAGACTAACATGGGTTATGATACCTTGTTGGAGTCTGAGGCTGGAGTTTAAACTTGAGTCAGCTTGGCCGCCATTGCAAACGTTACTCTTTCACTATACTGTAGAGTTTATAAGGAGTGATACATGTATTGCTAAAGAGAAAACCATTTCCAGTACTTTGCTCTTAGAACATGGCCTCAAGTGTTTAAGTTTACAATTAAGTTACGATTAAAAGAAAAATATTCAGTGAACAATACACATATGATGTATAGCAAAAATCATAAATGTACTGGAGTAACTTAAGGTTAAGTACTCAAGAAACAATTTTGATTCCCTGTGTTGAACTGAGATAGTTAAGAGGTTAAAAAGATGATATAATATAGTTTCCTTTTAATGATGTTGCAAGTCATGTTTTCAAGTACATGAATCTGAGGCACTTTTATTTACTTGTGGTCATTTATAATATATAATTGGGGCCATTTAATATTTGTGGATATTAATTAATCATCTGACATAGTACCCAAGTCTTCTTTTGATCTCATCCATTTGGCTTTTGACAATTTCTCCATCATTTCAAGGTAACATTAAATTCTCATTGCAGGGTAGATCAAATCTAGTCTTCATCTTCCTCAGAGTCCACCTTGAGGATGACCATGAATGTCAAGTAAGATTTTGTCTCTTTTCATCTAACATCAATATACTGTGAACATGAGGGAGAGAGAGGAATCCGATGTCTTACTTAAGACCTTTTTTGCCATCCTTCCTCCCCTTGAAATGTATCTAGGATCAGGCCCAAAGAGATAAGATATTTTCTATTTACATTCCCTCCCTTTCTACTAAAATTTCCCAGGCTAGTCTGAGTTATTTTCTTAAAGCTCTAGGTTGCCACTCAACTTTGACAGAGTTATGAGATACATGCACAAGTAAACCAGAAGATTGTAACAGCATTGATCAGCAAGCCTGGCTTCTCTAGGTAATACCTGGCTATTAAACTACTCTTTGCCGCAGGAATAATTACACTATTTACCAGTTCTCAGTCATTGAAAGTATAGCTTACCTAATGTAAAACACTTAACAATGAACTCTGTCCCTTTTCTATCTGAAAGAACAGAGACTCCCAGTTCTCAGCTACTTACTCCAGATGAGATCATTTGTGCAAGAATGGCTATTCAGTTAAAGACAACTTAGTTGATGCATAGTACATTATGCAGTGAAAGCTAAGGAGATCTGAGGTGTAGGGTAAAGCAAGCAAACAGCTTCTCTCTTCTTTCTTCTTTCCACACGTATAGGTAAGGACTTAAATTTCAGAGAAATAGCAACCTGTGTTAAATCTTATCAAGAGAGTTTTATTTCCAACTGGCATTTTATTTCCAACTGTGGCACAGTAGATATGACAACATAAACGTTGCATCAAGAACCAAAGTCTACTTAAGCAATGACAGTAAATTCTACACTCTAGATGGGAATTCAACACAGCAGCTATACAAGTCCCCCAAGAGGTAGGCACACACAGATACAAACCTAAACACACACGTACATATTTTAAGAGTTGAATGATATCAAATTTTTATAATTATAACCACTTGCACCATATCCACTCCACCACCACCTGGTCCCCCTTCCCAAGTAACTTATTTTAAACTGTTTCTTCTAGTAGTTACCTTGATTTCTCTAAATAATATGCCTTGCTGGCTTTTTTTAAAAAAGACTTTAGACATAATCTACTTCTTGTTATGATAGATGAAGACTTAGATTTTTTCACACTAGCTAATCTTCCATCTCCCAGCCTCTCAATATAGTAATATTACTTTCTTTTTAAATTGATTATTATTGCTCACACTTTTGCTGTTGTTCACAATTGCAGTGTTGTGTAAATATTGTTCACTTAGTGGTATACCGTGATAAGGTTTCCTTTTCTGTACAGCCCTTTGCTTTGCTGAAGATTCTAGTTATACTTCTTTGTTTCTTGCCCTATTTTCCCATTATTGTATCCTGAACTTTTTTTTAAAGGCTTCATCCTATTAGGTATTCTGTCAGGAGTCCTTTCTCCTTTCCTGGGTCCCACCTTCTTTCAGCCCTGGTCAGGGCTGCTCCTCTCAGTTCTGTGGCACAGTGTCATCCCTGGGTAGCAACTTCCCTTCACCATCTGGAATCCTGGAAAGTATCCAGGAATCCTGGATCTTAGAGCTTTCTTTTCCTTTCTATCTTTTCCCCCTCTCTGGGGCATATCCTCAGATAGAAGGTAACTTTCCAAAACTCTTTACAAGGCTAAAAAAAGTCTTTTTATTTTACCCTCAAATTGTTGAGTTTGCCTCTGTATAGTGTCACATGGCTATACTCATTTTTCTTAGTAATATTTAAGGGATTCTTCATTGTCTTTTAAGCATCTCCTGTTAAGGAGTCTGATGCCATCTAATTCTCCTTCCAGTTTAGTAATTGCCACCTGCTCTACCCTACAAAGTGTCTTGTGTCTTTTGACTAGGATTCTGGAATTTCACAGGGATGCCACTTGCCATAGACTTTCTCTTATTCATGGGCCCTTTCAGCTTGAAGGCCCATACTATTACAGTATTTGGCTCTGGAATATTTTTCTATATTATTTCTTAGGTTTTTTTCTTCTTTTGTTTTGATACCAATTTCTGAAACTCTATTATTCATATGCTGGACCTGATTCCTTATGCCTCCTATATTACCACCTGCATTTTACACATCTTTATCTTTTTATTTTGAAAGATTTCCTTGATTGTTTCCTAAATTGTAACATATTTTTAAAATTGGGAGCACACTGATGTTTAATTTCCAAGACCTCTTTCTTGTTCTTCCTTCCTTTTATAGACATAATAATTTCTCAAATCTCTCTGAGTATACAAATTAGAGGATTTCTTTTTCTTAATTAGTTTTTTTATACTCTTTCTTATTCTCTGTTCCCCAGGATACTTTTTCCTTTACTTTGTTCTAATAGAGGAGACCTCCTTTGGTTGTCCATATGTATTTAGGGAAAGACACTAGAGAGCTAATTGTGAGCTCTGGTTATGTAGTAGATAGAGTGTGCTCATTGGAGGGTTTTTATTTGAGGTGTTTGAGCTCAGAGTTAACTATTTCATTGAAAACCCAGAATCCTACCTAGATCATAGTTTCCTTTACTTTTCTTTTACTATTCAGTTTTTCTTCAGAAGAAATATTTCCTGGAATGAGTAAATGCATAGCTTTCAGACATCATTTATATGGAGGGGGAAGGAAGATAAAGTTTCATATTTTCTGCATGCTAAAAGCCTCCTCTGACCTGCTATAATAGTAACTACACCTCCATACAGTGTCTTGCTTTCAAAAATTTGTTCACATCCCTTGTTGGGCCCCTCTCCTGCTTCCTCAGTTGTGATTTTATACATTTTAAGTTCCTTTACTGTCATTTAAGTGATGTCTCCAGAGGGAAGAGAGATAGATGCATTTTGTCAGGCCTTCATATTTAATGCCAAGTCTTGGACTCTGATTTTAAGTTCTCAGGAGGGTTTTTGCATGGTAACATTTGTGAATCCCTGACCTCAGGTGTGGAGAGTACACTGACAGACAATAAAGAAGGAGGGATATGCAAAGTAGAAGACACAAAATAATTGCACGTCTGAATTTTATCCTCCATGGAAAAGACTGAAATGTACCCTAGCATTTGAGTTCTGGCTTTGAAGTCAGCAGGATTGGAATCCTGATTGTGCTGGTACTAATTGAATGATCTTTGGAAATTGCTAAAACTCAAAAAATTTTGGTTGCTCATCTTTAAATTGAGCATATGTATAACAACCAGGTCATAGAATGATAATGACAATTAAATAAGATAATACTTGTAAAGAGCTTAGTATTGTGTTTGCACATAGTAAGTACACTTAATAAATATTCACTGCTATTAGTTATTATTAAAATGCCATTCCCCTTACCTTGGAATTGCAAGGAACAAAGAACAAATAAAATGCTATCCATAGATTTAGATATAACATGAGTAAATCATTTATAAAATCCAACATATTTAGTTATATAACCTAAAATCGAATTGAAGTTTACATGTGAAATTTTGTATCTCATAATTAAATATATTAGTATTATTTTTGATGCCAGTATTTGAAAGGAATTTCCTGCCATTATTATTTAAATAATGAGTTACATATGTTTTTACTTATATGTATTTTGAGAACACCACTTATTTCCCAATAATTTATCTAACATAAGACAAGTTAGTCTTTTGTTTATTATACTGGTCTACACATTTTAAATTGATTTATAATATGAAAAACACAAAAATCATTTATCGTATTATATTTTAAGGAGAGAGTTATGGCCCATTCTTTCATTGTTCTCATGTCAGCAAACCTAGGGAAAAAGCTTCTTGTCAGAATTGAAAATGTTTCCTGCTGATTATATAAATCCAATTACTTTAGCTTTTTCCCATAGTCTATGTGTTGGTTTTTTTTTTTTTTCATTTATTGTAGCATGTTTTTATAGTTATGCCCTGTGGTGGGAAAGAAGCATTGTGCCATGGATTAGGAAACCTGGGTTCTAGTCCTACCTTTATTGCAGACTGTAAGTTCATCTTTTCTGTTCTCTGAAGTATGTCCAGCTTTTTGTAAATTTAAGGCAGTGGTGCTTCTTTCAAATTCACTACCGTTGCTTTAAGCTTGTACAGACACCATTCCTACCTGTAAGAAAGAAGCGTAAGAAAGAAGCAATTTGGATTTTGCTGTGCAATGCTGTCATGTTCGCAGCATGGAGAGTAGACTGAATTTCTCTTGTTCAGCCTGCCTGACAGATCATCTGCAAAAGCCTCCATGCCTTGGTGTGGCTTCCTCCAAAGCACATCAGAAGCTTGACTTACCTGATATTTAACTACATCGATGGTAAGATCATCCAGCATTCTCTTTCTCACTTAAGGATCTTCTTCAAAATTGAACCATAAATTTGAGGTTCTGGTTGGTCATCATAGTATAGAATAGTGATTTGGTAACTATCCAGTTACTTTGAGACATGAGATCTAAGAAGCAGATATCTGGGGAGCTGTGGGCTTCAACTTTGCTACCTAAGGGCCAAAGCTTTACTTTTCAATGCATTGTTCATGCAGCCCTTTCTCTATGTATGTGGTCTGAATTAATAACAGCGGAGCAGGTTCTGTTTTAGAACATGGTGCTTGTTCAGTGAGAATTTTGGATCTTCAAAGGAGTGTGCTTAAATTAGTCAACTGACTTTTGAACCTGCAGTTATGCTGGACAGAATTTAAATGGACAGAAAATAAAACTTGGGATTCAGAATATTTCTCACTCATTTCTAATTACACACTAGAGGATTTTTCATTTCTTCAGTGGTTTTGTATTAATTGTCACAATATATTTATAGTAGTACAATGGAAGCTTAAATCCATATGATAAATAGAACCTAGTGTTATTTCCAAAAGAAAACCTGTTATTAATTTTATATTGGCATCTTTTTAGTATTACTAAATAGTTCATCAGATTTTGTGGTCACACTTCCCATTTTTTTTCTTTTATGAACATTTCATAACTGCAAACCAAAATGCACTAAAAGCTTAATTCAAAGATTAAGATGATAAATATTGTAATTAGGTGCACAAACAGTGGTAAAACCCTAATGTAATACTTAAAACTGCATTTGTATTTTTGTTTGCACATTAATCTTTGAGTTTTACATATGCGGTATTTCAATCTGTTATTACTTTATTTTTGGAAACAACCTGGTTGCTATTTGGAGCTAATTGTGCTTCTTAGCATGTATAAACTTAAAAAAGTATTTTTATTCATGCATGCTTAATGACTTTTATGTGCTCAAGTATATCAATATTTTCCTTCATGGCAACTAGTAAGTCACAAGTTTCATCAAATGTGTTCCTTTGCCCCACATAGTATTGTTTTTTTAATTTAAGTGAACAATCAAAATCAGCTTTTCTTAAAAATGTGAAAGATCTGGTAACTCCAAGCTTCTGTTTCCTTGCCAGCTGCCTCCGTAGAAGGAGCACGTGCACACGATGTCTGTACAGCACCCACCCTCCCGGTTATCTCTTCAGCTTTGAGGCTGAGTATCACCTTCACTGCCAAACACATATAATTCTGTTGGGAAAAGAAAAACAGTATTCTTTTGTCTAGTCTGACAATTGCTCATTTTTGTTACCTGTTTGTTGTACTTATTTGTGTTTGTCATTTCTCCTTTATCAGATTGGTTTTTTGTTATGCTTCGAAAATTTTTCCCACCCCCAAATTATGTACATGGTTCTCTGTATTTCCTTATGGCACTTTTATGCTTAATTTTTACATTGAAATGTTTAATGCATTAAGGACTTAACTTTAAGGCATGAATTGGGAACTTTAGCCAAATTGTTTCCAATTGCTAAGTAATTCATAATTCTCATCATTAATTTAAAATGTCTTTAAGTTATTTAGTTTTGTTACATATGATTATTATACTCTTCCAATATGCAGCATTAATCCTTTCACTCCCATTATACTGTTTTAGTTATTATAGGCTCACAAGCTTTACCAAATCTATTATACATAAGACCAGTTCTTTCTCTTTCTTGAAACTTTCTTGCCTATTTTTAAACAATTAATTTTTTAAGTTTACATTTAGAATAGTTTTTCAAACCCCCTTTCCTCCTCCACTTACACTGCTCTTCCCAGATTCTACATTTTTAAGCAAAGAAAGTGTTGACATGTTCTTCATTGTAAGGTGACAGCAATAGCAACCACATAAACCCTCAAAAGTGCCCAGGGCAGTGTGTACAGGGCCAGGAGAGAGCCCAGACCTGTCAAGGATGCTCAGGGATGCCTCTGCAGAGAGACTGCCTGTGGGCAGAGGCTTCTGTGTGAATGGGAACACACACAAACAGAAAAAAGCCGTGTGGAACTTTCAAACCCTGTTGTCATATCAGTTTTCCAATATACCATCTTGCAAAGTATAAAAACAGAAGGACAGGGAAATGCTTTTGGAGAACCTAAGTAAAAAATTATAGGTTCATTGCTGGAAATGGAACAGATAAAATTAATATCAGATGTTTTTTTAAAAAACACATTTTTTGACTAATTGATCTTATAAGACTTTTGAGAATTTCATTTTACTCATAATAAACATGGACAATGGTAGCCAGTGTGCAACTTGAGCTGAGCAATGTATAATCTAAGTGCTGGACAAGCAGACTGAGGATTTAAGATAGCTTTATTTTGAAGCTTTGTCAGCATATCACAGGCAGTGCAGAGCTTACAGTTGCCCCTAGAGGTTCCCATGACAGGCAGAATCAGCAAATAGAAATAAGACGACTACATTTTGTAGTAGAGAGAGAGAATTCCCAGAAAACTCTGAAACAGCAAGAAATCAGTCTAAGGAGCTTCACATCCATCTATAAATGTATTACTTAAATCATTTTTCACGTAGTCGGGCTTTATTTTAATTTTCTAGCTCACTAAGTTTTTCTATATAGAGGGTTAAACTTGCCATTGGTAATCAATTAAGTTCTGCCTCTTGGGATTAAAAAAGAAATGTCAGAAGGCAAGTGTCTCTCTTTAAGTGATGTCCTGCAAAGACTAAATCAATGGAAACTATATTTAAGAAAACATTTTTAAATGGCTTCTCAGTTTGCTGCTGTCACCTCAAAGCCATGGCATAGTTTGTGGAGTATTTTTTTTAAATTCATTTTATTATCACTAATCTACAATTATATGAAGAACATTATGGTTACTAGACTCCCCCATCACCAAGTCACCACCACAAACCCCATTACAGTCACTGTCCATCAGCGTAGTAAGATGCTGTAGACTCACTACTTGTCTTCTATGTGTTGCACATTCCTCCCTATGCCCCACCCCCACATTATACATGCTAATCATAAGGCCCCCTTTCTTTTTCTTTGCCCTTATCCCTCCCTTCCCACCCCTCCTGCCCAGTCCCTTTCCCTTTGGTAACCGTTAGTCCATTCTTGGGTTCTGTGAGTCTGCTGCTGTTTTGTTCCTTCAGTTTTTCTTTGTTCTTATACTCCACATATGAGTGAAATCATTTGTTACTTGTCTTTCTCCACCTGGCTTATTCACTGAGGATAATACCCTCTATCTCCATTCATGTTGTTGCAAATGGTAGGATCTGTTTTATTCTTATGGCTGAATAATATTCCATTGTGTATATGTACCATATCTTCTTTATCCATTCGTCTACTGATGGACATTTAGGTTGCTTCCATTTCTTGGCTACTGTATATAGTGCTGAGATTAATATAGGGGTGCACTTGTCTTTTTCAAATGGGACTGCTGCATTCTTAGGGTAAATTACTAGAAGTGGAATTCCTGGGTCAAATGTTATTTCTATTTTGAGCTTTTTGAGGAACCTCCATACTGCTTTCCACAATGGTTGAACTAATTTGCATTCCCATCAGCAATGTAGGAGGGTTTCCCTTTCTCCGCAACCTCGCCAACATTTGTTGTTGTTTGTCTTTTGGATGGTGGTGATCCTTACTGGTGTGAGGTGATATCTCATTGTGGTTTTAATTTGCATTTCTCTAATGACAAGCGATGTGGAGCATCTTTTCATGTGTCTGTTGGCCATCTGAATTTCTTCTTTGGAGAACTGTCTGTTCAGCTCCTCTGCCCATTTTTTAATTGGATTATTTGTTTTTTGTTTGTTGAGGTGTGTGAGCTCTTTATATATTTTGGATGTCAACCCTTTATCAGATCTGTCATTTATGAATATATTCTCCCATGCTGTAGATACCTATTTGTTCTATTGATGGTGTCCTTTGCTGTACAGAAGCTTTTCAGCTTGATAAAGTCCCACTTGTTCATTTTTGCTTTTGTTTCCCTTGCCCGGGGAGATAGGTTCATGAAGAAGTTGCTCATGTTTATATCCAAGAGAATTTTTGCCTATGTTTTTTTCTAAGAGTTTTATGGTTTCATGACTTCATTCAGGTCTTTGATCCATTTCGAATTTACTTTTGTGTATGGGGTTAGACAGTGATCCAGTTTCATTCTCCTACATGTAGCTGTCCAGTTTGGCCAGCACCATCTGTTGAAGAGACTGTCATTTCCCCATTGTATGTCCATGGCTCCTTTATCATATATTAATTGACCATAAATGTTTGGGTTAATATCTGGGGTCTCTATTTGTTCCACTGGTCTGTAGCTCTGTTCTTGTGCCAGTACCAAACTGTCTTGATTACTGTGGCTTTGTAGTAGAGCTTGAAGTTGGGGAGTGGCATGCCCCCAACTTTATTCTTCCTTCTCAGGATTGCTTTGGCTATTCGGGGTCTTTGGTGCTTCCATATGAATTTTTGAACTATTTGTTCTAGTTCGTTGAAGAATGTTGTTGGTAATTTGATAGGGATTGCATCAAATATGTATATTGCTTTAGGCAGGATGGCCATTTTGACTATATTCTTCCTAGCCAAGAGCATGGGATGAGTTTCCATTTGTTAGTGTCCTCTTTAATTTCTCTTAAGAGTGTCTTCTAATTTTCAGGGTATAGGTCTTTCACTTCCTTGGTAAGCTTTATTCCTAAGTATTTTATTCTTTTTGATGCAATTGTGAATGGAATTGTTTTCCTGATTTCTCTTTCTATTAGTTCATTGTTAGTGTATAGGAAAGCCACAGATTTCTGTGTGTTAATTTTGTATCCCACAACTTTGCTGTATTCTGATATCAGTTCTAGTAGTTTTGGAGTGGAGTCTTTAGGGTTTTTTATGTACAATGTCATGTCATCTGCAAAGAGTGACAGTTTGACTTCTTCTTTACCAATATGGATTCCTTGTATTTCTTTGTTTTGTCTAATTGCCGTGGCTAGGACCTCCAGTACTATGTTGTATAACAGTGGGGAGAGTGGGCATCCCTATCTTGTTCCCGATCTCAGAGGAAAAGCTTTCAGCTTTTCACTCTTCAGTATGATGTTGGCTGTGGGTTTATCATGTACGGCCTTTATTATGTTGAGGTACTTGCCCTCCATACCCATTTTGTTGAGAGTTTTTATCATGATTGGGTGTTGAATTTTGTCGAATGCTTTTTCAGCATCTATGAGGATGATCATGTGGTTTTTGTGTTTCTTTTTGTTGATGTGGTGGATGATGTTGATGGATTTTCGAATGTTGTACCATCCTTGCATCCCTGGGATGAATCCCACTTGGTCATGGTGTATGATCCTTTTGATGTATTTTTGAATTCGGTTTGCTAATATTTTGTTAAGTATTTTTGCATCTATGTTCATCAGGGATATTGGTCTGTAGTTTTCTTTTTTGGTGGGGTCTTTGCCTGGTTTTGGTATTAGGGTGATGTTGGCTTCATAGAATGAGTTTGTGAGTATTCCGTCCTTTTCTATTTTTTGGAAAACTTTAAGGAGAATGGGAATTATATCTTCTCTGTATGTCTGAAAAAATTCCGAGGTGAATCCATCTGGCCCAGGGGTTTTGTTCTTTGGTAGTTTTTTGATTACTGCTTCAATTTCTTTGCTGGTAATTGGTTTGTTTAGATTTTCTGTTTCTTCCTTGGTCAGTCTTGGAAGATTGTATTTTTCTAGGAAGTTGTCCATTTCTTCTAGGTTTTCCAGCTTGTTAGCATATAGGTTTTCATAGTAGTCTCTAATAATTCTTTGTATTTCTGTTGGGTCCGTCGTGATATTTCCTTTCTCTTTTCTGATTCTGTTGATGTGTGTTTATTCTCTTTTCTCTTCATAAGTCTGGCTAGAGGCTTATCTATTTTGTTTATTTTCTCAAAGAACCAGTTCTTGGTTTCACTGATTTTTTTTCTATTGTTTTATTCTTCTCAATTTTATTTATTTCTTCTCTGATCTTTATTATGTCCCTCTTGTTGCTGACTTTAGGCCTCATTTGTTCTTCTTTTTCTAATTTTGATAATTGTGACTTTAGACTACTCATTTGGGTTTGTTCTTCCTTCTTTAAATATGCCTGGATTGCTATATACTTTCGTCTTAAGACTGCTTTCGCTGCGTCCCACAGTAGTTGAAGCTTTGTGTTGTTGTTGTCATTTATTTCCATATATTGCTGGATCTCCATTTTAATTTGTTCTTTGATCCATTGACTATTTAGGAGTATGTTGTTAAGCCTCCATGTGCTTGTGAGCCTTTTTGCTTTCTTTGTACAATTTATTTGTAGTTTTATACCTTTGTGGTCTGAAAAGTTGGTTGGTAGAATTTCAATATTTTGGAATTTACTGAGGCTCTTGACGCGGTCCAGCCACGCCGAGTCGAACTAGACCTGGCGAGAGGGGGGTGAGACTGAAGAAAAAAGAGAAGACAGACAGACCTGGGAGGGCTGACACTCCTGTGCATCCCAGCAAAACTTTATTGAAGGTTCAGGGTATTTATACAGCAAAGACATACATGATTCCAGAAAATAGCCTTATCTAATAAACAGTCTAGCACAATATTGACGTCAGCGGCAGCCAGGCAAAGTTAAGAACAATAGGGCTCCTTCAGTTCTTCATGGAATGGTAAATAGGATGTTCTTTGGGACCAAGGCCGCTCCCTGCCACATCAGTGATGTTCTTTGTTCTCCATTCCTGCCACATCAGCATGTGAGGAGTCTTGGTTCATCCTCGAGGACAAGATATGTTTCCCTGGGCAGATAACTTCCAAGGACTGCACCGGTTGTTGTTCTCAAGTTTGTGCTTTCCCATGCTGCATTCAGACATGGGGGAAGGGACATAGCCCCAACTCCCTACAAGCTCTTTTTGTGTCCTAGTATGTGGTCTATTCTGGAGAATGTTCCATGTGCACTTGAGAAGAATGTGTATCCTGTTGCTTTTGGGTGTAGAGTTCTATAGATGTCTATTAGGTCCATCTGTTCTAGTGCGTTGTTCAGTTCCTCTGTGTCCTTATTTTCTGTCGGGTAGATCTGTCCTTTGGAGTGAATGGTGTGTTGAAGTCTCTTAAAATGAATGCATTGCAGTCTATTTCCTCCTTTAGATTTGTTAGTATTCGTTTCACATATGCTGGTGCTCCTGTATTGGGTGCATATGTATTTATAATGGTTATATCCTCTTGTTGGACTGAGCCCTTTATCATTATATAGTGTCCTTCTTTATCTCTTGTTACTTTCTTTGTTTTGAAGTCTATTTTGTCTGATATTAGTACTGCAACCCCTGCTTTCTTCTCTCTGTTGTTTGCCTGAAATATGTTTTTCCATCCCTTGACTTTTAGTCTGTGCATGTCTTTGGGTTTGAGGTGAGTTTCTTGTAAGCAGCACATAAATGGGTCTAGCTTTTTTATCCATTCTATTACTCTGTGTCTTTTGATTGGTGCATTCAGTCCATTTACGTTTAGGGTTTTTATTCAAAGATATGTACTTATTTCCATTGCAGGCTTTAGATTCATGGTTACCAAAGGTTCCAGGTTACTTGCCTTACTATCTAAGTGTCTAACTTAACTCACTTAGTATGCTGTTACAAACACAATCTAAAGGTTCCTTTCTATTTCTCCTCCTTTTTCTTCCTCCTTCATTTTTTACATATTAGGTATCAAATTCTGTACTTTTTGTCTATCCCTTGATTGACTTTGAGGATAGTTAATTTAATTTTGCATTTGCTTCACAATTAGCTGTTCTACTTTCTTCACTATGGTTTTATTACCTCTGGTGACAGCTATTCAACCTTAGGAACACTTTCATCTATAGCAGTCCCTCCAAAATAGACTATAGAGATGGTTTGTGGGAGGTAAATTCTCTCTGCTTTTACTTATCTAGAAATTGTTTAATCCCTCCTTCAAATTTAAATGATAATCTTGCTGGATAAAGTAATCTTGGTTCCAGGCCTTTCTGCTTCATGGCATTAAATACATCATCCTACTCCCTTCTGGCCTATAAGGTTTCTGCTGAGAAGTCTGATGTTAGCCTGATGGGCTTTCCTTTGTATGTGATCTTATTTCTGCCTCTGGCTGCTTTTAACAGTCTGTCTTTATCCTTGATCTTTCCCATTTTAATTACTATGTGTTTTGGTGTTGTCTTCCTTGGGTCCCTTGTGTTGGGAGATCTGTGGATCTCCATGGCCTGAGAGACTATCTCCTTCCTCAGATTGGGGAAGTTTTCAGCAACTACCTCCTCAAAGTCACTTTCTATCCCTTTCTCTCTCTCTTCTTCTTCTGGTATCCGTATTATGTGAATATTGTTCTGCTTGAATTGGTCACACAGTTCTCTCAATATTCTTTCATTTTTAGAGATCCTTTTTTCTCACTGTGCCTCTGCTTCTTTGTATTCCTCTTCTCTAGTTTCTATTTCATTTATTGTCTCCTCCACCGTATCCAACCTGCTTTTAATACCCTCCATCATGCTCTTCAACGATTGGATCTCTGACCTGAATTCATTCCTGAGTTCTTGGATGTCTTTCCTTACCTCCATTAGGATGTTGATGATTTTTATTTTAAACTCCCTTTCAGGAAGAGTCACAAGATCCATATCATTTAAATCTTTCTCTGGAGTTGTATTAGTAATTTTACTCTGGACAAGGTTCCTTTGGCATTTCATATTTGTATATGGCGCCCTCTAGTGTCCAGAAGCTATAGTCACTGGAGCTACTCAGCCCCTGAAGCAATGTTGGGGGTGGCAGGGGAGTGATACTGGTGCCTGGGGAGAGGAAAGAGCTGTTCCCCGCCTCCCAGCTGCTGTGCCTTTCTCCACTGCCTGAGCCAGTGGTCTGAGTACACAGGTATGAGTTTTTGTCCCATAGCAGCCGGATATGGATCCCTGCTTTCCACAAGCAACCGGAATCCCAGTCTCCCCAGGAACTCTGCCTATATTGACTTCCCAACGCAGTAGTCATGCAAGTCTCATGAAACACCATGAAATGTAGGTTTGTGCTCCCAGCGCAGATCTCTGGAGCTTGGTATTCAGCAGTCCCAAGCCTTACACTCCCTCCCTGCTCCATTTCTCTTCCTCCTGCCAGTGAGCCAGGGTGGAGGAGGGGCTCAGGTCCCGCGGAGCCACAGCTCTGGTACATTACCCGGTTCTGTGAGGTCTGCTCTTTCTCCAGGTGTGTGCAGTCTGACGCCATCCTCTTTCCTGTTGCTCTCTCAGGATTAGTTGTGCCAATTAAATTTTCTAATTGTATCCAGTTTTAGGAGGAAGCCTCTGTCCTCTCACGCCATCATCTTTAATCTAATCTCGTTTGTGGAGTATTTTGTAAATTACTTTTTAATTTCATTGGTGAGAGCAATACTTACAGCTAGTTCTTTCTATATGTCTACCCAAGGTTTTTAGAAAGAATGTAAGGCAAAAAGTATGCCCCAACATAGACAGCTCAAGTTGAATGTAGTGAAAGCACGCAGAGATGGAAAACTCTGTAGACCACAACAAAAAGAAGATGGGGTGGAATTTAGGGCCACCAATTCAGATATAGGAGCAAATTTACTACTTTCTTTCTCTTGATATTGCAAAGAATCTTTAAAAGAATACATGTACTGGAAACTATCAGGAAAGGAAGAGCAATATATCCCTTATCACTATGTCAGGCTGAGAAACAAAGGCTCACATGCCAGATTCTGAAGAAGACTGGAGCTTGCTTTAAAAAAATAAACAAAATAAAATATATATGTAACTGATCTTATCCTACCCTTGAACACTTATTTCCATGGTGGTGGATTTAACTTTGATTTTATCAGTTAAAACTTTGCCACTTGGGGCTTATTAATCAATTTAGAGTTTAATCTCTCTATGAGAAATCTTTTTACCTTCCTAGTGGGGTCTCCTCTACCACTTCTCTACTCTGAGATGGTGTCAGGGTACATAAGGAGCTTTTGCATCCTTCCAACATTGGTGCATCTTGGTGGGGACATTGCTACTGCCCCTCTGGCCCTTGAGTCTTTGCTGCCCTCTGTGGACATGTCCCTCAGCCAGCCTGCACTCTAAACATCCTGAGCCACAGCTGTTGAGGACTGGCTTTTGTGTGTCTTGTGGACATCTACAGCTGAAGTCCCTTGTGCCTGCTCCATATCTTCTTGCCATCTATGTTAAAGTCTTAGAGTAAAGCATGTTCCTCTCCAAAATTTTATTTTTATAATGTAAAGCAACTATTTTGGTATTTAGAAAGCCTCTTATTTTCAGGAAAACCAGGCTTCCAAAAAGCTGTTATCTCACTCTGAACACTAAAAATGTAGTTTGAAACTCAAAGCTTAGCTCTAACTTCTTCCTAGATGGGATCCATCAAATCCTGGAGTAATAAGTGTCATTGATTCAGTAAGTGGGGAAATGTCAGGGTAGGAAAAAGTACATCAGTGACATATATCAAAACTACTATCACCATTACATTAGCAATACCATTTATTTGGCCAAAGTCTGCTCAGCTTCCCTCCTTTGCCCTGCTCTTATATCCTACAACCTCAGCTCTCATTTGGGTGAAGCCGCACTGCTGTATGGGGCCAGTGGGATCACATTTGGCTTAATGAGTTCTGGAGGGAGGCTTTAAATGTCCTCTTATCGGCATATGCATGTAGGGTCTGTTTTCAGATATGGTTAGTATTGTCAAATCAGAGCAACATCCTAGCTAAGGCTTTTAATACACGTTTCTTAAAATATTGTACTAAATGTAAAGAATAGTAAATTGGCAGCGTGATGAAAAGAACTGCTGAAGTTCAGACTACTATTTTGTGTGGTTATGGATTTCTAATGGTTTTGCCATGACCTTAATTGAGCTGTTAGAGGCTAAGCCAGGTTTTAAATAAAATAAAAATGCTGTAGCATGTGCAGGAGCTCTTCCAGATTGATTGAAATAGTGACTGGGAAGACAGTGGGAGTCCTTACTGCTGTGCTTGGGTTCCTAGTGGCTACAGAGCTAAAATGCATCATCACCTTGCAGGGAAGGAGTGTGCTGTCCTGCGTACATTTCTGTTATCTCCGGCCTGGAGAGTGAGGCAGAAAAGGCTGTTAACAATCAGTGAGGAAAGAAAAAGCGAATGAACAAATTAGCAATGTTCCTAATAGCAAATCAGTGCCATTCTACTTATTTTGCCAGTGTCTGCCTGGAAATAGGAATTCCCAGCCCCTTTTACCCCTTAATGTCCTTGTTGATGTTTCAGAGAAGAACCTTTTTCCAAACCTGAAAAGTTGGTGAACCGAGGTCCTCTGTTCCACTTCTACATCATGGCTGATTTCAGAAGCTCAGAGGTTCAAATGGAATCCCTTTTTTTATTCTTCCTTCTCTTTTACTCTCATTTACTTCCATTTGGTCCAGAGGCTACTCACTGAAATTTTCAAATAGAAAAGCAAATTCCTCACTTAAATAGCATTTTCTACTAGGATACACCTTGTAGAGTTGTTAGAACAACACTTGTGTACACACAGAAATGTACACAGAGGAAAGATCAGAATGATAAAACGTATTGTTGTGAATATTTTCTGGCTTTTAGTTTATGTTTCCTTTAAAAGAACCAGATTGATCTGTTTTGTTTTGTGGGTATAATAACTTGGCCCATTCTTTCAGTCTGGTCTGTCCCTGCTCAGTACATGTCACTGTGCAAGTGAATGTTGGTCAATACCCAGCCTTCCAAATACCATGAATTCTCAGCCTGTTTTTATCCGTTCAAAGCTCCCATTTTTCTCTGTCTGCACAATAACTGTGAACATAGATTCACGGAGGGTGACTTGGGGCCATCATTTCATCCAGTAGCTCTTATTCCTGAATGGTCATCAGATTCACCTGGGGAGCCACTAAAATTTCTGAAAGAGCTATTTTAAATAGAAATCTCCATGAATTTGTCCTCAGGAATTTGTTCCAAGAATCTGTGTTTTTAAAGAGCTTTCCAGATTCTGATGATTAACCAGAATTAGGATCCACTGACTTAGTCCATTCCTCTTCTTTAAAGAAGATACCTGCCTAGAGTAGTTACAGGTGATTCCTAAATCAAGGGTGCATATATATGAAACACAAAGCTTTTAATAATATATTTTAGGGCCTCAACCTCTGAGGTTTAGAGACAGCTCATTGCAATTGGAGTCTTAGGCAATCATAATTTTCTTAAAAATGGAATAATTCTAGTTCATATCCCAATCCTCCGTGAGACTCACTGATCTAAACCATTCTGTACAGATAAGAAACAGCCTTGTTTTAAAGGTGCCTAAAGGAGGTGGCTTCATTTAAATTATGTGTATGTATTTATTATAAGATGCTTGTGGCCAGTGATAGGAGTAACTGAAATTTGAAGGGCTTGGGGAGAAATTTTAGAAAGGAATAGGAGCAAACGGGGGCCTGGAGTTTATTTCTGGTAGAAGAGGAGAATTTAGGAAATCAAAGAATCATTGATTATTAAGATAAAACTGTTATGTCTGTCTTTTCCTTAAACAATTGTAATAAGGTCTCTTTTAATTACAAGTAACAGAAACTCAGTTCTAAAGAGCAAAAAAGGGAATTTTGTTTAACATAAAGCAGAGACCCAAAATGGGGATGTCAGGTACAACTGGGATCCAGAAACTCAAAAAATGGAAGAGTTTTATCTATTTGTCCTTTAGCTCTTTTTCTCTTTGTGTTAGCTTCATTCTCAAGCATGCACTTTCCAAATGGCAGGAAGAAAATATGGCCACTGTCAGTTCTAAATTCATTGCCTTAAGTAATCCAAAAGGAAAGATTCCCTCTCTCTCTCAGTATGCATTGTTCATATCTCAAGGAAGGCTCTAATTGGCCTTGTCTGCTCACCTGTATTCATCACAATGGCCTGGGGAAGGAGGATTCTGAATGTCAGCCTGGGTGACACACTGCCTTTGGAGCTGGGGATACCATCTGAACCTAGAGTACAGTGACTGCCTAAAGAGGGGAAGGGGAAAGAACTCCTGGGCAGGAAAAAGCAACAGCTGTCCTCTAAAACACAAACTGAATGATTTTGCATTGTCTGCCCCATACTCTAGTATTTATTCAATTTTGTAATCTGTGGGGAGTCACATGTCAGACACTTCTGCAGCAATAATAGGTTTCTTCTGTGGTTGTGTGTATTTACTTAATGGCCTATTGGGAAGGATGTGTGACTAAAATGGAAACTAAATTTATCTTGTGTTTAATATTTTCAAACTGAATTGATAATATTCAAAGTAAACAAGTGTGTGGGCAGATACTCAAAAAGACATTTTATAAACCTTTCTAAGGTGGGCTGACTTAAGTGGCAAAGTAATAAAGATTTTGCTTTCTCAACATATTTGCGTGCAGATGTGTTCCTGTATTGAACTTGAGCTGCCCACAGCTTTCCAAAACCCACTTAGCAATGCCTATAAGAAAGAAAAAAAAAAAAAGAGAATATGTTAAGGTAAAAAATAGGTAATTCAAAAATCATCCTGGAAGTATTTCCCTTCCAGATATGAAAAGCAAATTATTGAGGGAATCCTTTTTACTAAATCCAGTGATGCTCTCATGTCACTATTATGAAGTCAAGGTCAAAAAATAATTTAGTACTTGGTTCTCTGTTGTATGACATGCTCTTTAAAAACATTCTGTGACTGGTCTTGATTGGTAGCTGGCAGTATATGTTTGGCTTCAGGCTACAGACAAACAATAATTTGCAATTTAGCTATCATTATTTAGCATCATCTAAGAGCCGTTGTTATTGCCACTTCACATTATGGAAAACACAAATGCAAACCCTCTTCGGTTTTCTCAAGATTTTGCCATTTATACCGAGGTTATTTGAACAGAATTTTGAGCTTTAGCCACTCACTGCCTCTCCGCACATGGACACATAATGGTAACATTTCTTGAGCACAAGCTGTGTGGTAGATACTTTTCTAAGCCCTTTCTATGTGTGTTTTGTTTAATTCTCCCAACAGCCATATGCAATAGATGCTTTGATTTCCCCAGTTTGTATTTGAAGAAGCTGAGGCTTAGAAAGTCTGGCTTCAAAGCTGTAATTCTTGAACCTAGGCCCTTTCCTCTCTTTCTCTCTCCCTAACCTGTGGGTTTATGGAAAAAAGAAGGGGAATTTTAAAGGTTTTAAATCAAGAAGTCTAGACACACAAATCCCATAAACTTCCCCAATAATTGTTTTCCACAGAGCTGGAGCTGGAATAGATACTTTAAAAGATGCAATAGAGTTTGGTTTGTATCTGCCTCCTCTTAGCAACATCACACTGGGGGCTGGGGCTTCAACATAGGAAATTTGTTGGGCACACATTCAGTCCTTAACTTCTAGTGGGAGAGATGAGGCAGGTAAAAATGCAGATACAAACACATATACATTCTGAAAGATTCTGAACAATACAGGTGTGTTCTCTGAGTTTCTCTCATTCCTACTTTCTTTGTTAATATGTCCAAAGAGATACAGAATAGTGTAAACACAGTGTTTGCTTGGGAATGCTTTACCTTCTTTATTGTCAGTGGTGGCTGCCATAACAAATCATCATAAACTGGGTGGCTTAAACAACAGAAATTTTTTTCTCATCATTCTAGAAGTTCCAAGATCAGGGTGCCAACACGGTTGGATTCTGCTGAGAGCTCACTTGCTTGTGATAGCCACCTTCTTGCTGTAGCATCACGTAGTGGAGAGAGAGGAGAGAGAGAGAGAGAGAGAGAGAGAGAGAGAGAGAGAGAAAGAGAGAGAGAGAGAGAGAGAGAGCGAGCTCTGGTGTCTCTTTTCTTACGAGGCCACTAATCCCATAATCCCATTTTGGGGGCTCCACCCTCATGACCTCATCTAAATCTGTTTACCTGCCAAAGGCCCCACCTCCTAATACCATCACA
Source organism: Manis javanica (assembly GCF_040802235.1). NCBI lineage: Eukaryota > Metazoa > Chordata > Mammalia > Pholidota > Manidae > Manis > Manis javanica. The sequence goes on from NC_133168.1 coordinate 38,403,739, forward strand.
CTGAGGGCTGGAGCTTCATCATATGAAATTTGGGGGTACGCATTCAATCCATAACAACTTCTAGTGGGAAGGATGAGGCAGGTACAAAAATAACTACTAGAAAGTGCAATAAGTCATGTTCTTCAAGTGACACTAAGTTGTAAAACTCATGCCAAAATAGGGCTTCTAGGTGGGTGTTCCTGCTTCTGGCTTGGGTGCTGAGAAAGACCAAATGCAGAAGCCGTATAAAGGATGAGCAGACTATTGAAAGGCAGATTTAGGGCAAGAGTCAGAGCAGAAGGGGGCTGAGGGGGGAAATGGGGCAACTCGCTCCTTCCTTGGGCAGCCGCTGTTTACACTGAGGTGACCCCCAGACCTGGGACTCCGGAGCCTGTCTTTTGGATTCCTTAAAGTCTCATTACCTCTGTCCCTGATTTTATGGGTGTCTTTGCCGAATTTTGCCATCCTAAATCTCATTTTTTTATAACCTCTCATGGAAGAGCACCCTCACCCCAACCTGGCAGTATGTGAAGAGGAGGTAATAAGAGTAATAATAAAAAAGAAACTAAGAAAACAAACAAATAAATAGTCCTGAGAGGTTTATGCCTTACCCTGTCCTCAACCAGTGTCACATTAACTGGGAGCCACTGTTAAGACATCTTTATTCTTAGATTTGTTTAATCAGCCTCCTTTCTAATTGTAAGCAGCCTGAGAAATGGGTCCATGTATGGAGCCCGTGACTGGGCAAGCAGTCACAACCTGGGTCACAAGACCCCCAGTGCCCCTCACACTCCAACTTTTCTACTCAGGAGCCACCAAGATTTTCCTAGAATCCAAGTCCACATCCGAGAGGGCCTGAGGAATTCTCACTTGGAGGAGGCCTCCTCTCATCTAGGAGATTCCTGGACAAGGCTGTTGCTAAAGCGGCCCACTTTCAGGGCTGCCAGCTGTTTGTAACAGATAAGAAGACCTGCCTGTTCCAGTTTGAACCAAATTCCTTGGGACCTTCCTGATGCAAATTAAAATAAAAACATCCTCACAAATCCATGAGTTACTGTTCTTTGTGGAAAGGTTATTTCAACTAGTTACAAATTTAGTAAGTGTGTAATCATCCAGCCTACAGTTTTCTATCTTATTTTCAAGATATGCCATGCTGGATATGAAGACACTGCTCTCACAATTTGCCCGGGATGAACTAACATGATTATCTGCAACATGACTATGTGAATGAGCTACCTTGAATGGTAATAAGTTTCTAACCACTGGAGGTGATCAAATGTAAGTTAGTTTGGTTATAAACTTACAGGAATTTAAGACTTTGATAGATGTTTGGACTGTTATTGAAAGGACCCTTTCATCCTGAAATTCTACAGTTCTTTATTTTTTCCATCATGAATCTATGCTTACTTCTTATAATCAAATTTCCTTTTCTTAAATGCTTACAATTCATCCATTTGAGAATTTTTTTCCTGAGACTGCTTTCAAACTGTCCCTCTTACAGTTTGTAGACTCCCTTCTGCTCCTTTTGGTGAGAGTCAGGCAGCTGTGCCTGTCTCCTGTCTGGCTACCTCTTCCACTCTCTGTGCTCTCTCTCAGTCTGTGTCAGCAAGTCTGCTGCTCATTTGCAGGTTCCGCAGTTACCTTGAGATGTGGTTTATGGAGGTCAGGATGCTTGAACTCATTTAGAGCAGCCATGTGCACTTTTATCATCCTTCACCTCCCTCGCATGTCAGTTTCCCCTCACCAAGGCCTATTCCTGTTATTTCATTCAGAATCTCCTTCTCACTGACAAAGACAGACGTAGAAGAGGAATGGAAGCTTGTGCTGCAGCTGTTATTTGGGGGACATTAGAGCATCTGCACAACCCAGGCTCTGGCCTCTCCTAGTGTTTGGACATCAGCTCTAGTTTAGGAGGCTCTTATTGTTGACTCACTTAATTTTTAGAAGCTCATTTCACCAGTCTTTCATCTTCCTGAGGTTTCGAACTAGTTTGTGTCTGCCAGATACTTTCCTGTGATTGCATGTCCTTCCCTCCATTTTCCTGCTTGCCCTTAAAACACGGACTCCTCAGGGAGCCTGGTGGTGCTGCTCCCTCCTTTCTTCCTCCACAGGCTCACTCAGAATGGTGTGGTCGTGGCTTTATTATGCCTTCCTCTGTTCTGAACTTTCTGCTATCTGAAAAAGCCTATCTGGAAAACCCGGTATACATGTCTGGCTATGCTTTCCCTTTTCCCCACCCTCGAGTAACTCTGGGATGCTGGGTCCCTGCAGTAGTCTACTTGGGCTGCCATAACAATATACCATAGACAGGAATTTATTTTCTCACAGTTCTGAAGGCTAGAAGTCTGGGATCAAGGGGTCAGTAGGGCTGGTTCATCTGAGGCCTATCTCCTTGGCTTGTAGATGCTGTCGTCCCCTGTGTTTTCACATGGTCTCCCCATGTTTTCACATGGTCTCCACTCTGTCACCATCTACATTCACATTTCCTTTTAAGAGAACATCAATTAGACTGGTTTAGCACCTGCGTTAATTATCTCATTTTACCTCTTTTGAGAGCCTATATCCAAATACAGTCACATTCCGAGGTACTGGGTGTTAGGACTTCAACATATTAATTTGGGAGGAACACAGTTCAGCCCATAATGGGCCCCTGTCCACTTTAGCAGTTGGTACTGACAGGTCAGAATTATGGCCATACTAACAGTTTGTAGATTGTTGCGGTTGTTGTTTTGGCCTCTTTCAACCTTTTAGATATGCAATGTCAACACACAGTCAAAAATCATCTTTGCTGACCCGTTCTGGCTATGTCCAGCCCATTATTCTAGGAGTGAATTCCTGTCCTAGAAAGCAGATTGAATACATGACTTCCATACCTTTGCCCCAATACCTTCTATCAAAATCCTCCTATCCCTCAAGCTCAGCTCAGATACCACCTGCTGTGTCCTTGGTCTGCACTGGCATAGGCCTCTGTCTGTATGATACACTCATGATCATTATTTGTTGTTTTTATTGTATTAATGTTACTTGCATCTAGCCCTTCTTGCATGTACATGATAGTAAGCACCTTATAGAAACTTTCTGTTATCATGTTCATTTTTATGTACACTAAAGCACCGAGCACTTAGTTTGTACCCAGCAACCATTCAACAAATATTAAATCGGTTTGGATCTTATCATAGATTAGTATGACATTCAAAACAATAAACATTTATGTTGTGTTTTATAGTTACACATATTCCTAAAAGTACTATGTGACAAATTATTTATGTGGTGAATATAATCACTGGATTATTTTAATGGTTTCTTCAAATATTTAGCCTAATTAAAGTATGTGTCTTTTCATAAATTTTTCATGGTGATTTTACCTTCTGAACTCCAAAATCACTGTTCATTCCTAACATGAATTTCATATTTATTATTTATGACAGAGTATCCTTTTACCCATTTTTTCAGTCCCTTATATTAAAATTTAGTCTCTTGGTGACCAGAGCAATGGCTTGAAAATACTTCCAACCCTGAAACCTGTGTAGTAATAGATAACTCAAGGCAGACCACAGGGTTGCTCTCATCAGCTATACAGGCTGCCATCTGCCTGTGGCCACAAAAGTAGTTTCCTGGGAAAGAGCCTGTTTGAAAGAAACATTGACTGTAGCAACCAGGCAGCTTTCCTCTTAGTTTATCTCTCAGCCTTTTTCTCCCCACTGTGCTTCATCTACAGAGTGGATAAATGTTGAACATTCATCCATTTATTTTTTTCATATTGGAATATTTAATGAGCACCACTTGTAATAAATCTTCTCTTGGCAATAAAAAGAATGTCTTGAAAGAAAATAATGTTGGTGGTTGGAGGAGGTAAGTTGGAGGTAAAGCTACTGTGTTTGGTTGTTTATGTTGTACACTGAACAAGGGCATCCAGTCAAAGAGTTGATGGGGCTGCAATCAGTCTGATCAAGCCTTATTAAGCCATGGACCCTAGCATACAGATGTGTTAGCCTAGTGAAAGGGAAGAAAATAAGGCTTTTTTCTAATTAACATAAGGATTCTGTGCATTCACCAGGCTCTGCATCTGTAGGGCTGCATCTACCCAGAAGAAACATTTATGTAAGTTATGTGAGTTATATAAGACTCCTTGTGGACTAGCAGCATCCCTGAGAATTAGAGAACAATGGACCTATCATATGTAGCACAGTTGGTGGGGTGGGGTAGTGAGCCAGAATGAAAGCCGAGAAATCATTTAACAAGCTATCACAGAAACCCAGGGAAGAAATGATGATGCCTAGGACAAGGTAATAGCAGTGGAGATAGACTTAATAGACATGCTGATAGACTGGATATAGGGGAGTGTGAGAAAAAGAAGGGAGCATGAGAAGGGACCCCAGAACTCTGGCCTGAGCATTTGATGATTATTGCTGCCATTTACTAAGATGAGGAAGGCTGGAGGTGAGGGAACAGAAAGAAATGTAATAGTTCTGTTTTGAGGAGTCCCACTGTACATGCTGCTTGAGGATTTTCTACTTTATATTGTCTTTAGAGTCCTATAAAACAGCCATGAGAAGGCTAGTCCTTGTGAGTTCCCAAAGCCTAAAAGAAGCAAAAGATCCTGGGCTGGGAGTTTAGACAAGTTATTCAATATCTATGGGTCCAGTTGCCAAAAGAATTAGGTACTCATTACTTCCAAAGTCTTTTCCTGCCATAAAACACTACTGTTAATTTCTATTTCCTTTTGCTCATTTTTCTAATATTCTCTGTGCAGGATGTACAAGTCAAGAAAAAAGAATGGCAATGACAACTAATAGTAAACTAATGCAAATTCCCAAGCTAAGAAACAAAATAAAAAACACATGGAAGAGGCCACAAGCTGCTCCCTAACATATTTTTGCAATAGTGCTGACTAAAAGATAAGACACTCGAAAAACTTGTGGATCTATTTTCATACCTATATTGCCAGCTGAAGACCCCTTTTCTACCTTGGGTTTAGATCCTGGGGGCGTCTGTGTATTAGAGTATTCTGTTAACAGCTATCTCAAGAATAACCATCAGCCTGCAATTTGACTTTGCAAAATTGAAAGGGAAGTCCTTTTTCCATAAGCTGATTTTACAAAACAAAAAACAACGCCTCAGTTCTTGACTTGAAGCCGAAAAACTGTAATGGTCCTATAAATGATTAAAACAGCAGCTGGTAATGTCTTAGAAACAGATTGATCAGTTGGAATGCCTTAAAATCTGTCTAGGTTCTGCATGCCTTTGAGCAGTATGATATAACTCTAATGTAAGACTCAGAGTGAGCGTTTAGAACCCAAAGATACCAAGATAATTATTAAAACTCTGGCAAGGACTGCATCTCTATAAGGCAACTGCTAGCATATTTAAACCCCAAAATGGAGCATAAATTTTGCAAGTATTTGGAATTATGGAAACTCATGGTGACCCTTGTCTAATCGACTAAGATGCTCCAAGTCAAATTTCCTAGTATTGTTATTTACTAGTAGCTTATGGGTTTTGAATGCCTACATTGTATCTGTCATGGAGATGTGGTGAATGAGACAGAGTTTCTGCCCTCATTGAGCTTATGTCATGGTGAAAGGAAACACATAACTTCTAAATAAAGAAGATACATAAATTTCCGTAGCAATAATAGCTATGCTGGAAATAAAGCAGAAATGGTGAGATGGTACTTTGAAATACCACGAAAGTCCTCTCCACAGAGATGGCATTTGAACAAAGACTTCAGTGATAAGAAGGAAGGAGCCAACAATGTAAATACCTTGGGGAAAATTCTGCATGGGCAGAGGAAACAGCATGTGTAAAGCCTTGAGCTGAGACTGGGCTTGGCATAATTGAATAGTGAGAAGACAGATGGGGCTGAAGTCTGGAGAGTAAGAAGAGTAGTGGGAAATAAGGTAAAAAAGGTTGGCAGAATCTGGATCAACTATTAACTTCTAGATCACAGGGAATTGGGTTTAATTCTATGGAAAAATCAGTGGAGGGTTTTAAGCAGTTTTAAGCAAGGAGAGGATTGATTAATTATACTAATATTTCTAAAGACATCCCTCTAACTGCTGTATGGAGAATGGACTATGGGGAGCACATGTAAAAGGAAGACTAAACAGGAAGCTACTAAAATTACCCAGGCAAAAGATGTTAGGCTTGGATCAGGGTAGATGTGGAAGTACAGGTCAAAAGTGGTTAGAAATGGAACAGAATTTGAAGAATCTGACAGGACTTATTGGTAGATTGGATTTGAGGGTAAGGAAAAGAGAAAGAAATAAAAGATGATAGGATGACACTTGAGTTTTTGCCAAAAGCAGTTGGGTGAATTAGTCTTAGCTGTATGAAGAGGTCTTAACTAAAGTGATGAACAGGGTTGGGTAGGTATGGAGGAGATATCCAGAATTTAGACTTGGACTTGTTAACGTGAGATGCCTATTAGACATCTAAATGATGATATCTAATGAAAAGGCCCTTGTCTTTAGTAAGTGCACAAGAAGATTATCCAGTAAAGTAAGAAAACCAGGGGCCTAGGACATCCTAGAAGCCAGGGGAAAGAAATGATGACAGGATGGGTAAGAAGAGAACTGATAATTGATCAATACATTTGACAAGAGAAAGGTCAGGGTTAAACTTAACCATAGCACTTTTATTGGAGAGCTTGAAGAAGAGCCACGAAAGCCTGAAGTGCAAGCATGGAGGACAGACAAGTCTTTGACGTTTTCCTAAAGAGGACTTGAGGGAAGTCAGGTGATAGTTTGAAGGGATGGCATTTTCTTGCACTGTTGTTTTTAAGATTGCAGTTATGGCATGATTCTGGGATACTGAGAATTATCAAGAGGGAAAATAGAGATGCAAACAAAGAAAGCAGCGATATTTGCAAGAGCAAGCCTTTGGTAAATGAGAAGAGATGGTGTCCAGGGCACAAATAGAAGACTGGCTATTGATGAGACCAAGGATGTTCTTCCATTGAAGTATTAGGAAAGACGGACTATTTAGGTCCATCTAAAGTGGGTGATAAATGATGTCAATCTAACACTTTTTTCAGTGAAATATGAAGCAAAGATCATCAGCTGAGAGCAAGAAAAGCAGTTTTGAAAGGTTAAGGAGAGAAAGTAAGCTCATTTTCCAGGAAAGTGGGGTAGGAATACTGGGTAGTACTTACGCTCTCAAAGAATCTGTTGTCATTAATCTAAGTTTATGCTCATTCTTTAAAACAGTTTTCAGCATTGAACATCTCAGTGAGAAGAGAGCATAGTGTTTAGCAAAAGACATGAGGGGCTTGGGAGGAGAGGTTAACTGCATTAATTTGGGCACATTATTACAGTTTCAGGGTCTCATGTTCTTTATCTGTAAAGGAGATGATAGCTTCTACCCAGCTGGGTGATTGTGCATATGAAATTAGACAACATATTTGATGAGGGTTTTTGCTTTTAAAAACTTGCTGTTAGTTGTTTTTGGCCTGTTTGTCATTAGGTAAACAGCTGTGGGGGGTCTGCAATTAGCATGTTATGTGCAGGTTGCAGATGTGGACTATAGTGAGGCTGAAACTTTGATATCTGTAGGAAAGGAATGTCCTGGGCATCTCTGACCAAACTGGACATAACCAGCAGGGCCTTTGGGAGCTCAAGAAGTGGAGCTGATGGGGCTGAGTTGGTGTTTGAGTGAGAAAGAAGCAACAAAGAAGGAAAGGGAAAAGTGGAGGCTGATGATGGGGAGAAAGGCCAGGCAGGAGGGGTGGGATGGGCTTGTGGGCCAGATGAAGGCTACACACAGTTCAGTGTTTCTGTCATGGATTGAGATGGTTCCTTTGGCTCAGCCTCATTATTACCAACTGAGTGCCACACTCCCGACCTGGATCTCCAATTTACAAATCCTACCTTGACAGAAGAAGCAAACGTGAGAATATGGGTCATGGGAGAGGCATGGTCTTGAGTGACTCTGTGAGCTTCCAGAAGTAGGGAAAAGGAAGAACTGAATCAACGGAAGTTTGGAATATTGCTGCCAAATCCTATTTCTCTGAATTTTCTCTGTCCTGTCTTAACCTCTTCCTTCAATGAAGTAAGTTGCTAATTCAGGACTGAATTTTCAGTTGGCAATACTGAATAAACAAAAATACTGAAATACTAAAATGTGTGAGGAATATTGTCAAAGATATTTTTTGGTAAACTTCGGTACAACTTGACCTAAAGATTTGCACCCTATGACTGAATCCACATGCTTCCCTTAGTTAAGGCATAGCAGAAGGCAGTGAGTGTGAGTTGTAAAGGATAAAACCTCTTGGGAAACAAATCTTTATAGTCATACTGCTCCTTTTAACTATCTCAGATCTTTTTTTTGAAAAAGCTAGACTATAAATAAATAATCATAGTTCTCTTGGCTGAGTTTCCAAAGTGATTGGGCATTCAATTTTGAATGGCCACACGCTGAGCAGCCCCTGGTCACAAATGCATTGTAGTAAAATCTCCTTCAAATGCACAATAGATGTGCCTTCATTATTTTTCAATATCCCAAAGGTTGACCGTCAGAGATCACACTTCATTCTCTTGTTCTTTTCATTCTAGGACTTTCCTATTGAAAAGTTTTCAATGAGCTGAGGAGGCTACACCACTCACCTTCCTCCTTGAATATTTATTCATTCAATGTCTAACTATAGACATTACTAGAACGCATAACCATGAAGGGAAACATTCTGATATTCATGGAATTGCTCTCTCTTATACCAAATCTGCTCTTTTTGTACAATGTTGATATTCTTAGTCTTGGCTTACATAGAATTCTCCACTCCCTGTTATTCACAGTATTGGTCATGGAATTATTAGTTCTGCCTTGTAAGCAAGTGCTAAATCTGTCCCCTCTTCATCTTCTGTGCCTCAGTTCAGGATCTCAGAAGTCTTTCACCCTTGGTTCTTACCAACCTCCTTTCCTGTCTTCAATCTTCTTTCAGTGTTTTTATGCAACTGCCTCCACTTGCCCCTGAAAAGGGTCACACTCTGAAGCTAACTCTATTACTGTTGTTGGGCAATTGCATCTCCCTGAACATTAGGTGAAGCCTCAACCTGGATGGGAGAGGGTTCTTGACTCTGAACGAGATTCTTGAACAGGTCAGACTAGTGTAGGTAAGGAAGGAATTCATTAAAGCAAGAGTAGCAGCGAATGGCAGCTGCCTCACAGGCACCAGAGAGCAAGGAAGAACAGAGGGAGGAAAGGGAAGCTCATTGAACTCCTGCTCAGGATAGGGCAAAAATACCTTGCAAACTCCTGAAGCCAGGGTCACCTGGTGTCCAGTGTCTGCTTGGATCTGCATGGCTTGGGAGCTAAGCCCCTACCACCCCAGAATGTGGGGGAGCCATGGAGCACTGGATGGAGTGAGATTATGTTCTGAGAACTTCCCAAAGGCAAGGAAAGGAGATTTTTGGGCAGGCTATTAAAGAACATTATCGCACAGCTATGGTCCTGTCCCCATTACCCAGGCAACAGGAACTTTCAAGCCCAAATTAGAGATCTCAGTAACCCTTCACTGCTTGTCTGAAGTAGAACAGAGAGAGAGAGAGAAGACCACTGCTATGTCTAGAAAATAGAATGAAATAGCAAAGTAACAAAGATGCTTATTACCACTAGAAGAGCACAGAGACCAAATGCAGTAAATTGAGCAGTAAGAAGTCTTTATTTAAGGCAAAAAGTACACATTTGAAGAAAGGGGAGTGTGAGTGACCTCAGAGAGGAGATGCACTTAAGAGCTTAGGATTCTGTCTTTTAAGACTTTCAAGAATGGGGCAAAGGGATAGGTAGTCTTGACATGTGGTCTCATGATGTCTCTTTCCGGTGAGAGACATTATGTCACCATCCATAGTCCTATAAGATAAACTTAACACAAGGAATTTATTGATTCTGTTCTCCAAATTAGTGGTTACCCTCAAGCAGTGGGGACATATCAGTCAGGACCTGCTTGCCCTGCCGTAAGATAGGTTGTTGGCTGATTACCAAAGAATATGTCAGGAGTCTTACCTCCTAACTCCCTGGTTTTTAAAATGGAATCTTAACCTTAATATGGAGTCCCTCCTGTTTTTAACTATACTGTTTATACTTCAGCATTGTTCATCATAGGCCAGGAAAAGTTAATCATGCTTGTCCCATTTCCCTGCCCTACTCATTATCACCCCACTCCTTGGGCCTCCATGTCCTTTTCTGTCCCTTTCCACATTCATTTTGTTCTTTGCCCAGGTCACACTGAACTACCTTCGGTACAGATTCACAGAAACTGTTTAAGGAAAGAAGACCTGCTGTTGAAGGGGGAAAGGAGGCCCCAGGTGAGGAGAGTTTGCTTCTCCCTTTTAAAATGTCTCCTCCCCATTTCCAGTTGTCCTGAGCCAGAGCATTAAAAGCCTTGTATTTTTCTTCTATTTGAAGACTTTCCAATCAGATGTATCTTGGTGGTGTGCATGCTTCACTGTCTCTTTTCCTGCTGGACCTGGAGGGTTATGGAGGCCATTTTGGTCTAAATGTCAGTGGTCAGGAATGGGATGTCTGCACAGGCAGAGCTGATTGTGACCGCGTGATATTTTTCTGTGAAGATTGCTTTATACAGGAAAGTGTATTCAAGTCACAGATCTCATTTAGAGAATTATTTTGCTGCCAACACCAGCCACAGCAGCTGATAATGCCAGTGGTTATTCTTTGTACCTATGAAATGGAGTACACTAATCCATTAAAAATAGCATTGAGCTTATTTAAATCTGTAATAATCATCCAAAACAATTACCAGTTACCTAATAATTATTCTAGAGTGAAGTTTTTGATCTTGCTAACTGAGTAGGTGTGGTTTAGATATTTCTTAATCTTCTCACATCTATTTATAAATAGATTAGTTTCTAAGTACCACATATCTCCTGTCTAAAAATAAGACTACTGTGGCTATACATCTCCTATGAGCTATGCTCTGACACAGCATGAATGGAAAATTCACAGTGACATCAATACTTTTAAATAATAACAGAGTTCTTTGGTTCAGCAATACATATATCTGAGCATATATCTGAGTATCTGTTACATGCCAGCATAGTTCTAGGTGGTGAGGACACAGCAAACAAATCAGTCAAAAATCTCCAAGCTCATGGGTCTGATGTTATTACCTCACAACTGTAGAAGAGACTGGTTGCAAAGCACTTTTCATTTACGTGCTTACTTTAATCTTCACAATAACTTTATGAGGTAGGTAAGGCTATTACCCTTCTCCTGAATTAAGAAAAACCAAGTTCAGAATGTCTTGGTGACCTAAGAATATACAACCAGTAACTAATGGTTTTAGCATCAGAGTCAAAGTCATTTGAAGCTACTGCCAGTGTGGTTTTCATGCCATTTTTCCAATGGTAGTACAGCTCCTCCAGCCAATAAGGCTCATGCATTGTGCACTGGGAATGAAGTAAAACCCTCCTCCACAAGGATACCCACTGTTGTTCTTCTTTCTTTCTGTATTCATTCATTCATTCATTTTTTCTTTTAATTAAGGTATTATTGATATATATACTCTTATGAAGGTTTCACATGAAAAAACAATGTGGTTACTACATTTACCCATATTATCAAGTCCCCACCCATACCCCAATACAATCACTGTCCATCAGTGTGCTAAGATGCCACAGATTCACTATTTCTCTTCTCGTGCTACAGTGCTTTCCCCATGATCCCCCACACCATGTTTACTAAACATAATACCCCTCAGTCCCCTTCTCCCTCCCTTACCACCCGCCCTCCCACAAACCTCCCTTTGGTAACCACTACTTCCTTCTTGGAGTCTCTGAGTCTGCTGCTGTTTTGTTCCTTCAGTATGGCTTTGTTGTTATACTCCACAAATGAGGGAAATCATTTGGCACTTTCTCCACCTGGCTTATTTCACTGAGCATAATATCCTCCAACTCCATCCATGTTGCAGAAGGTAGGATTTGTTTCTTTCTTATGGCTGAATAGTATTCCATTGTGTACATGTACCACCTCTTTATCCATTCATCTACTGATGGACACTTACTTAGGTTGCTTCCTTATCTTGGCTATTGTAAATAGTGCTGTGATAAACATACGAGTGCATATGTCTTTTTGAATCTGAGAGGTTGTATTCTTTGGGTAAATTCCAAGGAGTGGGATTCCAGGGTCAAATGGTATTTCTATTTTTAGTTTTTTGAGGAACTTCCATATTGCTTTCCACAATGGTTGAACTAGCTTACTTTCCAACTAGCAGTGTAGGAGGGTTCCCCTTTCTCTGCATCCTCAACAGCATTTGTTGTTCTTAGTCTTTTTGATGCTGGCCATCCTTACTGGTGTGAGGTGATATCTCATTGTGGTTTTAATTTGCATTTCCCTGATGATTAGTGATGTGGAGCATCTTTTCATGTGTCTGTTGGCCATCTGAATTTCTTCTTTGGAGAAGTGTCTATTCATATCCTCTTCCCATTTTTTAATAGGGTTATTTGCTTTTTGGGTGTTGAGGCATGTTAGTTCTTTATATATTTTTGGATGTTTACCACTTGTTGGATATGTCATTTACAGATATATTCTCCCATACTGTAGGATGCCAATGGTGTCCTTTGCCGTACAGACTCTTTTTAGTTTGATGTATTCCCATGAGTTCATTTTTGCTTTTGTTTCCCTTGTTCAAGGAGATGTGTTCAGGAAGAAGTTGCTCATGCTTATATTCAGGAGATTTTTGCCTATGTTGTCTTCTAAGAGTTTTATGGTTTCATGACTTACATTCAGTTCTTTGATCCATTTTAAATTTACTTTTCTGTATGGGGTAGAGAATGATCCAGTTTCATTCTCTTGCATGTAGCTATCCAGTTTTGCCAACACCAGTTGTTGAAGAGGCTGTCATTTCCCCATTGTATGTCCATGGCTCCTTTATCTTATATTAATTGACCATATATAGTTGGGTTTATATCTGCTTTCTATTCTGTTCCATTGGACTATGGGTCTGTTCTTTTGCCAGTGCCAAATTGTCTTGATTACTGTGGCTTTGTAGTAGAGCTTGAAGTTGGGGAGCATAATCCTCCCAGCTTTCTTCTTCCTTCTCAGGATTGCTTTGGCTATTTGGGGTCTTTTGTGGTTACATATGAATTTTAGAATGATTTTCTCTAGTTTTTCAAAAAATGCTGTTGGTATTTTGATAGGAATTGCATTGAATCTGTAGATTGCTTTAGGCAGGATGGCCATTTTGACAATACTAATTCTTCCTATCCATGAGCACGAGATGTGTTTCCATTTATTGGTATCTTCTTTAATTTCTCTCATGAGTGTCTTGTAGTTTTCAGAGTATAGGTCTTTCACTTCCTTGGTTAGGTTTATTCCTAGGTATTTTATTCTTTTTGATGCAACTGTGAATGGAATTGTTTTCCTGATTTCTCTTTCTGCTAGTTCATTGTTAGTGTCTAGGAATCCTACAGATTTCTGCATATTAATTTTGTATCCTGCAACTTTGCTGAATTCAGATATTAGGACTAGTAGTTTTGGAGTGGATTCTGTAGGTTTTTTATGTACAATATCATGTCATCTGCAAACATGGACAGTTTAACTTCTTCCTTGCCTATCTGGATGCCTTTTATTTCTTTGTGTTGTCTGGTTGCCGTGGCTAGGACCTCCAGTACAATGTTGAATAGAAGTGGGAAAAGTGGGCATCCTTGTCTTGTTCCTGATCTTAAAGGAAAAGCTTTCAGCTTCTTGCTGTTAAGTATAATGTTGGCTGTGAATTTGTCATATATGGCCTTTATTATGTTGATGTACTTGCCCTCTATACCCATTTTGTTGAGAGTTTCTATCATGAATGGATGTTGAATTTTGTCAAATGCTTTTTCAGCATCTATGGAGATGATCATGTGGTTTTTGTCCTTCTTTTTGTTGAGGTGGTGGATGATGTTGATGGATTTTCGAATGTTATACCGTCCTTCCATCCCTGCATCAATCCTACTTGATCATGATGGATAATCTTTTTGATGTATTTTTGAATTTGGTTTGCTAATATTTTTTTGCGTATGTTTGTATCTATGTTCATAAGGGATATTGGTCTGTAATTTTCTTTTTTTTTGTGGTGTCTTTGCCTGGTTTTGGTATTATAGTGATGCTGGCTTCATATAATGAGTTTGGAAGTATTCCCTCTTCTACTCTTTGGAAAACTTTAAGGAGGATAGGTATTAGGTCTTCACTAAATGTTTGATAAAATTCAGTGGTGAAGCCATCTGGCAAGGGGTTTTGTTCTTAGGTAATTTTTTGATTACCAGTTCAATTTCATTGCTGGTAATTGGTCTGTTCAGATGTTCTGTTTCTTCCTGGGTCTGCCTTGGAAGGTTGTATTTTTCTAGAAAGTTGTCCATTTCTTCTAGTTTATCCAGTTTGTTAGCATATAATTTTTCATAGTATTCTCTAATAATTTTTTGTATTTCTCTGGTGTCTGTAGTGATTTCTCCTTTCTCATTTCTGATTCTGTTTATGTTAGTAGACTCTGTTTTTTTCTTGATAAGTTTGGCTAGGAGTTTATCTATTTTGTTTATTTTCTTGAAGAACCAGCTCTTGCTTTCATTGATTCTTTCTATTGCTTTATTTTTCTCAATTTTATTTATTTCTGCTCTAATCTTTACTATGTCCATCCTTCTACTCATTTTGGGCCTCATTTGTTCTTCTTTTTCTAGTTTCATTAATTGTGAGTTTAGACTGCCCATATGGGATTGTTTTTCTTTTCTGAGGTAGGCCTGTATTGCAATATACTTTCCTCTTAGCACGGCCGTCACCACATCCCACAGATTTTGCGGTGTTGAATCATTGTTGTCATTTGTCTCCATATATTGCTTGATCTCTGTTTTTATTTGGTCATTGATCCATTTGTTATTTAGGTGCATGTTGTGAAGCCTCCATGTGTTTGTGAGCTTTTTCATTTTCTTTGCATAATTTATTTCTAGTTTCATACCTTTGTGGTTTGAGAAACTGATTGGTACAATTTCAATCTTTCTTAATTTACCAAGGCTCTTTTTGTGTCCTAGTATATGATCTATTCCTAAAAAAGTTCCATGTGCACTTGAGAAGAATGTGTGTTCTGCTGCTTTTGGGTGTAGAGTTCTGTAGATGTCTATTAGGTCCATCTGTTCTGGTGTGTTGTTCAGTGCCTCTGTCTCCTTACTTATTTTCTGTCTGGTTGATCTGTCCTTCAGAGTGAGTGGAGTGTTGAAGTCTCCTGTAATGAATGCATTGCATTCTACTTCCCCTTTTAATTCTGTTAGTACTTGTTACACATATGTAGGTTCTCCTGTGTTGGGCGCATCGATATTTATAATGGTTGTATCTTCTTGTTGGATTGACCCCCTTATCATTATGTAATGTCTTTTTTTGTCACTTGTGAATTTTTTTGTTTTGAAGTCTATTTTGTCTGATACAAGTACTGCAACTCCCGCTTTTTTCTCCCTTTTAGTTGCATGATGTATCTTTTTCCATCCCTTCACTTTTAGTTTGTGTATGTCTTTGTATTTGAAGTGAGTCTCTTGTAGGCAGCATATACATGGGTCTTGTTTTTTTTATCCATTCACTGACTCTATGTCTTTTGATTGTTGCATTCAGTCCATTTACATTTAGGATGATTATCGATAGGTATGTACTTATTGCCATTGCAGGCTTTAGATTCTTGGTTACCATAGGTTCAAGGTTAACTTCCTTACTATCTAAAATTCTACCTTAACTCACTTAATATGCAATTACAAACACAATCTAAAGGTTCTTTTTTTTTTCTCCTTTTTCTCCCTCCTCCATTCTTTATATATTAGGTATCATATTCTGTACTCTTTGTCTATCCCTTCATTGACTTAGGTGATAGTTAATTTAATTTTGCATTTGCTTAATAATAAGCTGTTCTACTTTCTTTACTATGCTTTTATTACCTCGGGTGACAGCTATTAAACCTTAGTAACACTTCCATCTATAACAGTCCCTCCAAAATACACTGTAGAGATAGTTTGTGGGACATAAATTCTGTCAACTTTTGCTTATCTAGAGATTGTTTAATCCCTCCTTCAAATTTAAATGGTAATCTTGCTGGATAAAGTAATCTTGGTTCAAGGTCTTTCTGCTTCATTGCATTAAATATATCATGCCACTCTCTTCTGGCCTGTAAGGTTTCTGTTGAGAAGTCTGATGATAGCCTGATGGGCTTTCCTTTATATGTGATCTTTTTTCTCTCTCTGGCTGCTTTTAATAGTGGTCCTTATCCTTGATCTTTGCCATTTTAATTACTATATGTCATGGTGTTGTCTTCCTTGGGTCCCTTGTGGATTTGCTTAGATCAAATAACAATGGAACATTGTGGGTTAAAGGGTTTATACCAAGCTTGTTTTCATGATGGCAGTTCAAGCTCTTGAATGTTGTCTGACTCTGTGTCTCTGTTCTCCAGCCTCTGCCCCAGGCACTGCCTCCACTCTAGGTTCTGTCTCCATTCTCAGCCTCTGCTCTCTTCTTTCCTGATCTCTTGCTGTCTTGCTTTCTGTCCTTAACACCAGGTGAAGCTCTTTTTATAGCAACACAGGCAATAATGGCTTATTGCCAATGGGTATACAAGTGCATACCTGTGCCTGTGCAGTAGGCTAAGTATTAAATCATTGCATGTATACAATGGTGGGTAGATTAGGATCAGGTGAGGATCCTGGCCATGGTAACTTTCATTTTCCCTACAATATCCCAAAAGAGGACATGTCTCTTCCCCCTCATACCATACCAGGATCACTTTATTCAGTGCTTACAGCTGACTCTCAAAGCTTGAAAGGCTGGGTCATGCAGTCTCTCCTATAAATGGAGCTGACTGCCAAGGGGACTGAAGGGAGTGGCTCTCAGGCTGAACACTGCTTAGTGGCTAGGGGCACATTTGAGGTAAGCCATGGCATGAACTGTCAGTGCTTCCCGCACCTGCAGATTCCCACCTTATACAGCCTGCACTGGGAAAAGCTGCTCTGTGAGTGGTGTGGTTCCCAGTCATACTTGGGTGGACTGGAGAGGTATTCATTCTTATTTCTCTAATAAGCAATGGAACAGCCTGTGGTTAATTATCAAAAAGCTCTGATTTGATACTGTAAAAAAATAAGATATAAAATACATTGATGTTACTTGCTTCTTGATTATTTTTAACAGAAAAAAAACCAATGGATTCATCTGTGTATAAGTAAGTAGTATTTATGAGCACTTGATAGCAGCTTGCATGTATATTTGCCTTCACAACAACCCAGAAATTTAGGTATTGTTAATATTATACTCTTTTTATAATGAAGAATCTGAGGCACAGAGAGTTTAAATTACTTATCAAAGGTCACACAAGCTGTGAGTAAGAGGAAGGATCTGGACTAAGGCAGCCAAGTGCCAAAGCCTAGACTTGCCTTTTACTATGATATCGACTATTTTGAGCTTATCACCTGAGCAGGGGCCTTTCATGTACCATCTTGTGTCTTGGGAACTTAAGTTTTGAACTAAGGTACTACTGAGAAAGCTCCCCACAGTTAGCTAAACTCAAGCTCAAGGGCACAGCCTCCACAAAACTGCTCTCACTTCAAATACCAGCCTGGACAAGTCGGGGGTCCCCAGGGCTGCCCCTACTTCAGACCAGCTGACTACAAGTTTGTAGGTCCTTGTGGACTCCCTCAGGTTTGGTAATTCACTAGAATGACTCACAGAACTTACTCAGGAAACTGTTCTTAATGATTGTAGTCTTCTTACACAGCCAAAGCATACTGATTAGAAACAGCCAGAGGAAGGGGCACATAGAAGTGTTACGAGGGCTTCAAATGTGAAGCTTTAGTTGGATCTAATCATTGGCCTTTTGACTAAAATCAATCTTCAGTCCACCTCCCTTCCCTGAAGATGGGGCTGATGTCCAGTGTCCAAAGCCTGGAACCCCTAATCACACGCTTGGCCCTTCTGGTGTGGCCAGCTGCCTGACCCAGTCACTTGATTGGTGTAAAATAGTAGGTGTGGCCCAGGGACCCAGCATGGGTCTAACACAGTAACATGACAAACACACTCCATCCACTCAGGAAATTCCAAGGTCTTTGAGGTTACTGCCCAGAGTCTGGGGACAAAGGCCAGCTAAATTCTTTATTACAGAAGTACAGCTCAGGAAGATGGTGGAGTAGGTATGCCTGCTCAGACATGAGTTCTGTGACATCATTTAGGTCAGCAACCCTATTTCTATACCAGGCAGTAGAAAGAGGAAGAATTTTCTCCTGGAATTTTCTGACACAAAGTCAGAAAAGGAGCACCGTTGAAAGTGTCTAAATCAGGAGAAAGCTAGAGAGCTCTTAAGTGGCGGAGGCTAGTGGTGAGCAGAGCGCAGCAATTCGCAATGAACTCACGTGGAGACAAAACTTACACAAACTTCATAGCAAGGTAATGAGTATCTCTGTGTGAACTGAGAGCCACAGAACTCTGCAGTTGTGAGCTTTTATACACCCAACATGTAAATTGTAGTGCTTGTGAATTGGGGTTGGTTCACATGTAAATGAGAAAATGCTTGAGTTAACCAAGTCTGCCTTTGAAAAGAATGGATATTTGAACTAAAGACTATATTGATGTACTTGCAAATAATAGGGAGGCAGAGAAAGCTGTTTTAATTCCAGTGGACTTCTAGAATGAAAAATAATGAGGGGCGGATAGGGAGAGGAACGTAAAACATCAGAAGAAGCAATCTTCCATGAAAATCTGCTTGTATGCCGTTAATGTATGTCTCTCCAAATCAGAGCAAGCAAATGAGAAAATAGCAAGGAGGTATAAATAAAGGCTGCAGTGAGCTCTGAAGGGAAGTGTGTTATGCATGAATGAAGCCTTGTATTTTGAAGGTCTGGCTGTTATAAAAATAGGCACATTACACACTTGTATTTATAACTCACTCAAAACATGGCATTTCCTATGATGTTCAAGCCTTCTCTATACTGAAATTGAATTCCTCAAATCTGATGTGTAAAATCAGGATTTCCAGTGGAAGGAGGAAGAAGAGAAGGAATGCTTAATTTGGCCTGACCATCTCCATTTGAATATCTGGGATGTTTGCCAGATTGACTGGTTTTGCCTTCTCATCAACATGCTCCCTTTACCCCTCACTCACTAACTAGAAGTAAGAGAATTGGGGTTTTGTGATTGCTGCGGCAGCTTTTAAACTGATGAGCTCCTTCCTTTAGGTCCAACATTGCTGGTTTAAGCAACATAAACTGGCACACAATGACAATTACAGCACAGACTTTTCCCATTTCTTTTTAAAGTAAAAAAAAAGAATGGGTTAATATTCAGGTGCAACAACCAGCTATGTTTATAATGTGACAGTCCTGGGTGATGAGGAATTAAAAATGTCCATGGATGCTAAGTGACACTTTTATGTCATGGTACAGCAGGCTTTACTTTAAAATCAGATGCTTCAGATCTAGAGAAGGCAGCCACTGCTGGGCCTCGAGAGCTCATCTGTGGGCTTTGAGGCCTAATTCCTCCTGTCCTCTAAATTCTGCTTTTGTAAGTCTGTCCCCATCAGCCAGAGACAAAGCCAGTGCTTGGCAGGAAGGAAGATGTTTTCCTAGGAGGCATGAGTCTCAATCCAAAAGGAAAGCCATAAAGGAAGCTTCCGTTTAACACAACCAGGTATGATGTCCCCATTTACCAGCTGTGAAATCAGGATGATCATTAGGTCTATCTCTCCAGGTTGTTTTGAGGATTAAATAAGGGAACATATCTGAAATACAGTTAGCTGCCCCCTCCACAAAGAATATGTTGAATGTCAAGTAAACAGATTTCTAATGTAAAATTGAAGCTTTCGAATAATTATCATTTGTTTTAAAAGCTGAAGTCTGTCTTGGAAAAACACCCCTATATTTTTGTTTACTCAGATACTACTACCACACTTCTGACACCCAATTTCTGCAAAAGTTTTCCACATATCAGGCAGTTCTGTGGCATGAGCTGTATGTCTTACAGTTCAACTGAGTTCTGACACTATCTACCTAGCATCCAATCCTGTAAATTAAGGGCTCAGTCCCACAACATGGCCCCCACTTCAGATACTAATTAATCAGTAGTCCCATGTAAATGCCCACTGGCTATAAATCAGGGTTCCTACAGTTTACTTCTTGAGTTTGATAATTTTCTAGAAGCTCACAGAACTCAGGGAAACACTTTTACTGGCTTATTATAAGAGGAGATAATAAGGGACAGGTATAGGACATCCAAATGGAAGAGAAGTATAGGGCAAGGTATGGGGAAGGGGCGGGAAGCTTCCATGCAATCTGGGTATACCATCAGCCGGCATCTCCACGTGTTTGCCAATCCTGAAGCACTCCAAACCCTGTTCTTTTGGCTTTCTATGGAGGCTTTATTACACAGGCATGACTGATTAAATCATTGGCCATTGGTGATTGATTCCACCTCCAGCCCCTCTCCTGAAAGTTCCAACCCTCTAACACATGGCTGGCTGCCCTTGCCACCAGTGCCAAACCTTAGGGGCTTTCCAAGAGTTACCTCATTAACATAATGAGTTAAAAGGAGCTAGTTATGAATAATAAAAATAGTCATTTCACCTTCACTATCTGGAGCTATTTCTGGAGCTGGGAACAAAAGATGCCTCTCTAGCTCTTATCACTTAAGAAATTATAAACGTTTTAGGAGCTATGTGCTGGGAACCATGGATGAAGACAAAATATGTAGTTCTTATTATAAATCACACCATCGCAATGCCTAGCTTATGAAGTGTCAGCTTAGTGACCTTCTGCTTCAGGGACTGCAAGGTCCAGCTGAGAACATTCACTGATTGCAATGCAGGGTGCCATTTGTCTGTCCTGCCTTGAAGCCTGCTAAGCAGCAAGCCTGTTCTGTCAGTGTGTGGGATGAGTGGCACAGCTGCACCCGTGATTGTGCCCACCCAGGCCACTGCCCTCTATGCCCGGACCTGGGAAGCCTCAGGGGTCCCATTCCATCCACTTGCTGAACATGCTACCCCAAAAATGGCAGGGGGCTCCAACATGTTGCTGAATGACCCCAAGTGTGTGTTTACTGATCTGTGAAAATGCCAGCCCTCTCTGCAAGGGGAGGCACCTTGTCTGGATGTGTGAGTGGACGCCTTCCACCCTTTCCTGTCCCTTTTCATGGGAGAGCAGACCTTTGAAGGGCTGGGTCATGGCCAATGGGTCTGAGATTGCTTTGTTTATGAGTGCAGCTTGTCCCGACTGAGATGATTATTGTGACAGCCTTTGAAATGGTTTGCCATTTACCATTTTTGTTTTCCTAACATCACTCAGGTCTGCCAAGCAGTTTTTTTTAACCAATAATGCCACCTAAAAAATCCTCAGAGTTTGAAGGAGACTATTTTGTTTTATCAGCAGATGCCTTCCAGTGACTTACACTGGAAGATTAAACACACTGAAATACTGATATTTCAGCAGAGAGTCAGCCATATTTGTTTTCAATAGCACGCGTACTATCAGAGTCACGTCAGATTTTTCTGCTTCCTTCCTCCTGTTTGTGGTGACTGGTTGACCTATGGTCTTTTCATTTCCAAATTCATATTAACAGGAGAAAAGCATACACTTTTATTTAATATAAGTTTTTTTGTGATATGGAATCCTTCATAAGGAAATGAAAAAACATTTTTTATGCTAGAAACATTTTTATCAGTATTCTTATGCTAGATTTGATGAAGACTCGGCAGTCATGGAGGAGTATGATAGGTCAAAGAATATGAAGTAATTGTAGCATAGAGGCCGAGGGAAGGCTGCCCCAAGATGTGCCATGGTGGCATGCAGATTACTTCAGAGCTGAAAACAATCAAGGCCCCAAAGATTCAGAAGGAAACTGACACCCACCTCACCCCACTCAACTGCATATAGAGGATTTAGGTGGAGACACTGCTCCAGGAGAGCCATCGCCTAGATAGCCGTATTGTAACCTGAGCCAGGTGTGGTAGACAGGGAGGGATGTGGCTGAGCCTGTTACAGGTCCTGTGGCCTATTGTTTCTGTGTGGCGCATCAAGTATTTTTTACAAAGCATATTTACTCTTCCATATTCCTGTGAATTGTGTCTTTTTTCCTTTTAAGTCCCAAACCCCTACCCATCCTCCTCATTGTTTAAGATGTCAATTTATACCTTGTTGTCTCTTCCTCCCTTCTTCCTTCCTTCCTTCCTTCCTTCCTTCCTTCCTTCCTTCCTTCCTTCCTTCCTTCCTTCCTTCCTTCCTTCCTTCCTTCCTTCCCTCCTTCCTTCCTTTCTCTTTCTCTTTCCTTCCTTCCTTTCACATTTAAAAAGTGCTTAGATTTAAAAATACTCCAATGTTATGTTTATAGATTGCATATCTAGAACATTCCAGAGACTGTATGACATTGTGCTCTAGAATAAGACTGACCAGGGCCAAATCTTGGCTTCACCATTTATTGACATAAATATCCTGGGCAAACTATTTAACCTTTCTAATTTTTAGTTAGAGCATCCATGAAATGTAAACCATGATGTTGGGCTCAGAGGACTGTGAGCTTTAGATAATGCATAAAGCATGGTGCCAGATCCATAATAAATGCTCAGTAAATGTTAGCTACTTTCTTTATTTACTTATAGAGAATTTTGTTGTTTTAGTAATACTATTCTTGATGTTTGTGATTTACTTCTCAAGTTCAGCCATGATAGAAGTTGTACAAGTAGAAAGGGAGAAATAATGTAGCCACCAATATTATTTTTTGAATAAATAAATAACTTAAAGGGAATATATGTGAAAACTCTCTGTATACCTTCTGAAGGCAGGAGATACAAAATTTTGGACTTATGTGACTGAACCCCTAGTGATCTTCAGCTATTTGGGGCCTAGTGCCCTTGCAAGTTAAAAAGAATCTGCCCATTCTCTCTTCTCTGCCTACAGCCCACAGAGTAACTCTTTCCCTCCTAGTTCAGCCCTTCCGGTCCTTACTGCAGGTGTGATGTTCTAAGCATCCTTGTCCTAGTAGACATGGGCCTACTGCACCTCCTCTTCTTGACTCGTGCTGTTGTGTCCTTCAGAGCTGTTCCTTCACTTCCTTGTTTACACAGCATTTCTCAAAGCCTCCCTGTGCTCCAGCAGGCTCTTTCCTGAGGACACCCCTTTTTTTATAGTCATCTCAAAGAGTAGCTGAGTGTTATTTTGTGTCTCTGTTTCCTCAGAATGAGGCAGTAGATCTGTTGCTCTGTTTCATTTCATCCATCCATAACTCAAACCCCTCCCCTGTGAACATGCCACTAACTGACATGACTCCTCTCCCTCTTTCTGGCTGTTGTCTACTCGCCAGTCCTGCTCATTCACTGAAGACTTTGGTTATTGGTTCACAGTCTCCATCTCCATATCCATTAAGGCCTCAATGGGCAGTTTCAGTGTCCACACGAGAGTGAGCCATTCAGCATTCTAGGTCTTAGTTCCTTCTCTTTATCTCCTCTTCCTTGGCATTCTATTCTCCATCTCAGAAACCCACCCATTGTCCTCCCCTGGATATTGTCATCAGTGTTACCAAAACAAATAATTTAAGCAGTTTGCATTCTGGCTGAAACCTTCTCTGTTTTATTTTGCTTGCTTCACCACTCACACTATAACCATTCTTTGACATTCTTTCTACCTCATCATTCCTCTTATTCATTCACCTCTTTACTCATTGCCTAAGCATCTTTTAATAGCATCTTTATCTATCTTAGTTTCCAAGGTCTGTTTTATATTAGGACCCCTAACTTCCTTCCCTCACTGTATTTTTGTTACACACGGCAGATAAAATATGAACTCTAGAGGAATACACATTTATACTTGACTCATGCCTATTCCTGACCAGTGGAGTGCTGATAAAAAGAAATTACACATCAGAATAGATAATATTACTACCTATTCATGGTCACTAACCTCGAAGAGACCCTCAGCATCCTTTTTCCTATTCAGCTCATTCTCCCAAACTCCACAATAAATATTTAAAATTGTCTCCATCTCCTCAAATCTCATTCACCCTTTGTTTCTTCCTCCCTACACTTCATAGACAGACTGGTAGCAATCAGCATGTAATATCAAGCCTGCAACTAAGTACTGATCATACTAATGTTATTAAGTCTGAAAATTAAGACTCAGTACCCATTCTCTGCTTCACACCTTCTGTAGACTAGAAGAGCAGCCCATCCTTAAAACTAATAATGACTCCTCCACCTAAACTTTGTATATTCTGCTTTCCCTAGCATCTTTAACTATCAATTCTTCTTTGCCTCTCAATATAATTGATGTCTTTCATCAGGAACTCACAAATTTCAACAGAGTTCTTGATTCCTCTCCCCAGAGCAGGGCAGTGATGCTCTCTGATTTTCCTAATGGCACCACCATGCACCCTGTTGCTCAGGGCAAAATCTTCAGACTCAGATGTCCTTGTTCTTTTTCTTTCACAGTGATGCAATCTATCAGCAAGTCCTGTCAGCTTTACAAACAGCTGTAAGCTAACTAAGTCGGATCACTCTTTACCATTTCACAGATACATCACTCTTACATGTACTACCGCAGTAACTATCTAACTGGTCTTACTTTTTTGTTGTTCCTTTCGATCTCCTATAATACATCTCCACACAACAGGGATACTGTTTTAAAGTTTAAATAAGATGATTCCACTCCCTCTGTTGAAAACTTTCTAACACATTTCTATTGTGATCAGAATACATTAGACTTAGAAAATTCAAAGTCCTTTCAGGGGCTGGTGGGCTATGTCTACCTCCCAGCTTTTATTTTCTACCACCTCCCCTCAAATACTACACTCACTGATTATCATTCAGCCCTTTGGACACACCGTGTTGTATGTTCCTGCCTCTTGCTTCATTTTGTTTCATGTCAGGCTCCTTCTCCTCACTTTAGCCTCTACTCAAATGTCATCTCATCACAGATGCCTCTTGTGACCACTCTACCCCACCCAACATCACTGTACATTTGCTTCACAGCATTTATCACCAACTAAAATTAATGTTATTCTCTCATTGTTTATTTCTGTTTTCAGGTATCTTGCCTGTCTTGTTTGTTGCTATTCTCTACTGCTTAGAACAATGTCTGATACATAATAGATGCTCAAGTAATGTTTGTTAAATGAAAGGATAGATAGGAAAAAAATGGTTCATTTCTATAAATATTAAAACTTGTTTAAATGTGTGCCTTCTCAAGGGAAACAAACAAATAAAAACCCTCACTGCCCTCTTTCCAATAACTCCGTCAGTTATTACTCTATGTTCTCTTCCCCATCATACATCCTGCACTCCCAACTTCCAGTTGCTGAACTCCCACTATCATTTGGGATGCATATCTATTCAGTACCACTTTGGAAGAGAATTGGGGAAGATATGTAAATATTTTTTCCTCAACTGTTTGCCCCTCAGATGGAATACTGACAGATTTTACAATAACCCATGTATCAGGAAAGAATTTCTTCATTGCCCACAATGCTAGAAAAATGAACACACAGCCTATTAATGTAAGAGTCTTTTTTTTTCCTGGGGCAATATTTTAGATGGATCCTAGATCTAATAAGAATGGAATAGAGATTAGACTCATTTTTCTGCATATGAAAAAGACTTCCAAAATAATCTTTGCCATTTTTGGACTTGTGTGTAGGTTGAACATATGCATCTACACATACGAGCAAGGTGTGTGTGTATGTGTGATGAGAATTATCAGTATTTGCCAATGGAGACAGTAATGTAGATGGTATTGGAGATCAAGGAAAGAATATATTTTCAGAGGCAGAAAAGTCTCTAAGCATTTGCTCATATTATAGCAAATTTTACCTTGCCTGGAGTTTTATCAATAGGAGGCCTTTATTAGCCTCTGTTTGGCCTCAGCTCTGCCACAGTGAAAACTTCAGATCCTACCCTGAGGTGCTGTGATGGATTTAAGTGCCTGTTGGATCATTACAGAATGAATGAGCAGTGTAAAATATTGGTGTATAAATAAATGCACATCATTATTTGGAGATTGAAAGTTTGTGTTTAGTGTACATTGTAACTCTATATAACTCAAATATTTGATTCACTAAAAATCTCTGCTGCTGCCAAATAGCAAAGAATGCATTGTTTTGCCAGGCCAGTCTAGTATGTGTCTGAAGCTTGATATTTAAACATACTAGTTTACTAGCTCCATAGTTCTTCTATAATTGAAGTGTGAAGTGAGCTTTTATCATGATCAAGACTTGTTTGCCACAGTCATCATATGTGAAGAAGACCTAAGCTGCTTCTGGGTGAATTTCCTTAAGAATCTGAAAGAAATCATTTGGTACTTGTCTTTCTCCTCCTGGCTTATTTCACTGAGCATAATACCCTCTAGCTCCATCCCTGTTGTTGCAAATGGTAGGATTTGTTTTCTTCTTAAGGCTGAATAATATTCCATTGTGTATATGTACCACATTATCTTTATCCATTCATCTACTGATGGACACTTAGGTTGCTTCCATTTCTTGGCTATTATAAATAGTACTGTATAAACATAGGGGTGCATATGTCTTTTTGAATCTGAGAACTTGTTTTCTTGGGGTAAATTCCTAGAAGTGGAATTCCTGGGTCAAATGGTATTTCTATTTTTAGTTGTTTGAGGAACCTCCATATTGCTTTCCACAATGGTTATCAATAGGAGGCCTTTATTAGCCTCTGTTTGCACACAGCTCTGCCACAGTGAAGTCTTCAGATCCTACCTTGAGGTGCTGTGATGGATTTAAGTGCCTCAATGGTTGAACTAATTTACATTCCTACCAGCAGTGTAACAGGGTTCCCCTTTCTCCTCATCCTCGCCAGCATTTGTTGTTCTTAATCTTTTCAATGTTGGGAATCCTAACTGGTGTACCAAATGACTTCCTTCATTTATGGAGTGTAGCAACGAAGCAAAACTGAAGGAACAAAACAGCAGCAGACTCACAGACTCCAAGAAGGGACTAGCGGTTACCAAAGGGGAGGGATGGGGGAGGGTGGGTAGGGAGCAAAGGATAAGGGGATTGAGGGGCATAATTGATGCCGGGGTTCTTGTTTGCAGAGTCAAAGAATGAATTTCACAAACACCCAAGGTAGGAGAGTCAGGTCAGAGGCTTTTATTGGGAGGTACAGTGAGAGGACAGACAGAGCTCCTGGTGAGAGAGCCCGTGGTGGTGCGGTTCTCTAGGGGTTTTATAGGCAGTTGAGGATTTTGGGGAATGTGAATAAAGGCTTAGGGGTGTGGACTTATTAAGTTGTCCCTGAATATTTAGAATTAACTTAACATAAGGAATTTCCTGCTTTGATTTCTTCCTGGGATACCAGAGTCTTGGTCTGGGAGCAAATCAAAAGGCTGCCTGCCCAGTCCCCAAGGTGGGCTGAGGTATTGTCTGTTTGCTAAAGAGTAAGTTAAGAATTTTACTTCTTAAAGGTCCTGGGTGTTAAATGCAATCTTATCTTTAAAGTGGAATCTTTCCTGCCTTTTACTATGTTGTTTTTGGCTGGGCCTGCATGCTAAATTAGTTGCCCAGTTTGCAAATCACCTCGTCAGGTCTGAAGGAGGAAAGACAGCACATAGGCCTGGGCCTTTTAGCATACTAAAGTGAATCTTGCACATGATCACAAATGATTAGCATAATAAAAACATGTGCTACTCTTCTTTATCTGAGGAATATTAACTGATCTTACTGAAGAACAACCCTAGAGCTTAATGTTTAACACAGAGTTTTGTTAGGGGTTTTCCCTTGCATGTAGTTACATTGCTCTGACTGTAAATATCCTGCCTTGCTTTTTCCAGAGGCCTTCAACCTATTTTGTCTAAGCTCATGGTTCCTGTCTCATTATGATTGGCACACATAGTGTGGGAGGGGGTCACGAGGAAGACAGTGTAGCACAGAGAAGATAAGTAGTGACTCTGTGGCATCTTACTACGCTGATGGACAGTGACTGCAATGTGATATGGGGGCACTTGATAATATGGGTGAATGTAGTAACCACATTGTTTTTCATGTGGAACCTCCATAAGAGTGTATATCAATGATACCTTGATTAAAAAAAAGGCCCCCAAAAACCGAACCAAAACAAACAAACAAGCAAAGAACGAATCTGAAGGAGTCACAGAAATCTTAAATGGTGATTTATTACTACCTTAGACCCCAGAACGATTTCTCTGTACATCCCCAGTTCCCTGCAGTGGGAGAAGTTTGAAAGCTCTTTAAGAAGTGGGCGACCATCCAGAGTGCTGAAAGTGCTAAGAGAGCTTTGTTTGCAGACACTTTTTAATGCACCTACATAGAAATACCTTGGATTCATGATTATCTCCAATACCTTGGATATAAAGGAAATGAAATTACTTGAAAATCTTTTCTCAAGAACAGCTGTTTCCCTAAAATCCATACTTCTCTGTTGTCGCACTGTGTTATTACTCGAGCATGGGTCAGGGAATTGTTTTGGAGCCTTTTTATTCTGTGTTTTCCCCATGCTGAAAACTATTAATCAGCTGCTCTCTATTAAATTTTTTTTTTCTTATCAAACTGTAGAGAAATGAGTTTAGCTTCTTATGTTACAGTGACATTTTTTGGCTATATTATTTTCTCTCACTGGGAAAATTAAACTTGTCATAAGATTAAGTTGCAATACCTACTGCTTTTCTTTGTTTGGGGTCACTCTAAAGTCTTATGTGCCTGTGCTCCTTTGAAGGCATTTTGCTGGATAAATTATAAGAACTTAAGTCAAAGAAACCAAGGAGACATAGTGAAAGTTAATGAAGAAGAGTATCAAAGGAGCAGATTAATTTAACTTCACACTAGGAACAACTTCCTCATTAGTGGGAATCATAGTAAAGAGGAGACTCAGAGGAGATTTCCGAGGAAAGAGGAGACTCAGATAAGAAAAGCAAGGAAAAGCCTCATGACAAAACCTGAATGTTTAAAGTAATTGGATTTAAGAGATTTTACCTACTCAGTAAAAATGGGTGATATAAACAGATGTGGAACATATGGAGAAATCTGGATGTCTAAAAGTTTGTGATTGTGCCAAGCCATTGACCACAGTCAATGTGGCTAGCAGTGGAGTGACAGAGAATGCTAGCTCTCAGAATTCCAGAGGCATTGACTGATACCTCTAGAGGTTTTTCCTTAATAGTCCTTGATTTTATTCTTTCCAGTGCCAGTGGTACAGCAACATTCTATTCAAGGCACAGGTATAAAATTTCTCTGGACATTACCTGAAAAAGAAAACAGTATATTCTAAGTAAACAATGCTCAGGATCAAGCCTCAGTTGGACATGAAAGTTTTATTACAATTTCAACATCTAACATTTAGAAAGTAAGAACTTGGACAAATGCAAATATTTACTGAGCAGAAAAAACAAAAACTAAAGTCGGCATAAGTATTTTGAGAAAACTGTGTGGTAGAAAGAGGATTTATTCTACATTACCTGGTCTTACAGTAATAATAAATCATATAAGCTAGAAAGACTTACATTAGCAGACAGAATACCATTAACCTCACACACAGGAGATATCCAGCAATTATTTATTGAATGAATGAAGACAATAATTCTGAGGCATGAAAAACTAAACCTCTGTTGAGACATAATATTATCAACTTTTCTTAGTCCATACAAGGAAATGTACTGATGGTCAGAATGTCCTGGAGGGAACTATGCAAAAACTGAAAGAACCTGAGAGGAGAAGAGGAACATTAAGAGACTGGTATATCCATCCTGTCATCTACTAACAGAAATCAGGAACTATGTCTATTGGATTCTGGGACACAGTTCCAGTTTGTGTGTGTGTGTGTGTGTGTGTGTGTGTGTGTGTGTGTGTGTGTGTTGTGGTGGGGGTGGGTAGTTCCCATATATGACACCAAGCAATTCTCAAACACCAGCAGGATGTCCAAGGATTCAGCTTGATTCTGACACTATCTACCTGGAGATAGTATCAGACTCCCCTGGTTAAGGGCTCCATTTTACAAGACTGTCCTCAGCCCCCCAACTCCACATGCCTGTTGTAAGCCTCAGGCTATTACCTGTGCTTCTGACTAGTCAGCTACAGATTGGATGTTACAATGACCCCCTCCGTAGGTTCAATTAATTTGCTAGAGCAGCTCACACAATTCAGGGAAACACATTTAAGAAATGGAAACTCCAAGGAAGGACTGAAAGCGAATACTAGGAACCAAAAGCCCTATAACAGATGTGAAGAATGCCATTGATGGGCCCATCAGTAATCTGGACATGGCCAAGGAGAAAATCAGTAAGCTTGAAGATGTGTTAATAAAAACTTGTAAAACTGAAATGCAAAGAGAAAAAAAGTTAGAAAGGTGGAACGATAGAAACATAATCTTGAGAGATTATCCAGGAACTGTGGAACAGTTATAAAATATGTTACATACATGTAATGGGAATAACAGAAAGTGAGGAAAGAAAAAGGAGCAGAATAAACACTTGAAGTAGTAATGGCTGAGAATTTTCCAAAATTAATAACAGGCAATAAAGTTCAGATCAAGAAAGTTCAGAGAACACCAAGCAAAATAAATACCAAAAAAATCTACACATAGGCACATCCTGTCCAAACTGCAGATCAAAGACAACAAGGAAAATCTTGAGAGAAGCCAGAGGAGGAAGGGGCGACACTTCACCTGTACTGGAGCAAGGGTAAGAATTACATTGGATTTCTCTTTAAAAACCATGCCAGCAAGCAAAGAATGGAATGAAATACTTAAAAGTGTTGAAAGAAAAAACAAATGCTAACAAATTAAAATCCATATCCACTGAAGTTATCCTTCAAAGGTAAAAGAGAAATAGATATTTTCTTAGGCAAAAGCTGAGGGAATTTGTTGCCAGTAGGCCTGCCTTCCATGAAATGTTAGAAGAAGTTCTTCAGAGAGAAGGAAAACAATACAGTTCAGAAACTTGGATCTACCTAAAGAAAGGAAGAGCATCAGATAAGGAATATGTGAAAGTAAAATAGTATCTTTTATACGGAATATGTGAAAGTAAAATAATATCTTTTATTTTATTATTCTTAATTGATCTAACAGATAACAGTTTGCTTCAAATAATAGCAATAATGTACTTGGTGATTACAATGTGTAAATAAGAAAAATGAATAGCAGCAATGTTATAAGGTACAGGAGGGAGGAACTGAGAAGACTCTGTTATAAGTTACTTGCACTACCAAGGAAGCAGTATGGAGTGTTTGAGAGTAAACTTGGATTAGTCATAAATGTATATGGCAGACTATAACAAAACCACTAACAAAAGTTTCCAAGAAGTATAATTGATATGTTAAGAGAAGAGAAGAAATAAAATCATACCAAATGTTCAATTAGAGCCAGAGAAGGCAAAAAAAGAGTGGAAGACAAAAAGGCAGTGAAGAACAAAGGCAATAAATAGAAAATCATTACCCAATATGATGGATATTTATCCAGCTATATCAAAAATCATTTTAAATGTGAATGTTCTAATTATACTAATTGAAAGACAGAGACTGTCAGAGCAGCTAAAAAAATTAAGACACAATTGTATGTAATCTACAAGAAACCCACTTTAAATATAAAGACACAGATAGAATTAAAGTAAAGGAATGGGGAAAGATAAACCATGATAACACTACGCAAAAGAAAGCTGGAGTAGCTATATTTATTTTAGGGCAGACTTCAGAGCACAGGAAATCATAGCAACCCCTCAATACTGTCTTTTCCAGCTATGATTTCAGTTTTTTAACTTTTCTTCCTGGGTTCTATTTGCAAGTCTATTCATGCAGAGCCCACATAACCTGTCAGGTTATCACCTGTCACCAGCTATCAATCCCAGGGAGTAGAGTACTGTGCCAGTTGCCAGTCCCAGGAGAGGACTCTGAACACTTCTACATATTGCATCCGTGTATTGGAGTCTCCAAAGAAAACACAACTCAGTTTAGTACTGGATGGAAAAATGCTTTCTATAGAGAAGAAACAGGGCAAGACCAGCTCCAGTAGTGGGTGTCAGCCTCCTGTGGCCAGTGAGTCTCTCCCTGCAGCAAACACAGGGCACTTGGCCTACACACAGATATAACAGTAGGGCTGACCAGGTGCCATATGATGCATGCTCTTTAAACAGTGACAAAAGGGCAGTCATTCAGTCTGAAATAAGTAAAGAGAGTCCCACACAAGGTGAGAACCTGACAGGTTATGTAGGCTCTTTATCTCTTTGCAAACAAGTGCTCCAGGCCCAAGGCTCATTCTTTTGCAGCCCAATGGAGGTTAAAAGACTGCATGCATAGCCTGCCTTTCCCAACAGATAACTCTGTTTCTAACTTTCCTCCCTAAATTTTTCATATTTTACAGCCCAATTAAAAATTAGTTGTCCGATACCATTTAAAAATGCTGTGCAATTTTACTTACTTAAAACATATATTGTCTCTGTTCTATGCTGTAGCTGCTACTATTGCTACTATATTGCAGGGCTGGTGTCATTTGTTGTATGATGTATCTGCAGTGTCCCATAGATTATTTACTTGTCTTTGATCAACATAGCATAATACATACTACTATGAACAATGAAGCAAAATTATTACTATTAGTTAAATCAAGCCCTTCTCTATGCATTATATCACTTATTTTCATAAGAGATAGACACTATTTTTATCCCCATGTACAAATAGGAAAACCAAGCCTCAGAGAGGCTGCTGCAGAACTCAGCTAAGGCTGCTAAGTGGCAAAGTTTGTGGTGTGAACTCAGCTGGGTCAACTCTAGCATCCCAATACTTAACCACTACACCACACCTTCTCTCTTTATAAACATTCTGTTATCATCACAATCATGTTTCAGTTTTACTTCCTGAGTTTAGTCCATGTTCTTGGAATATTTTAGCTCCCAAGTGAAGTATTGCTTATATTTTCCCTCTATTTCTCATTGATTGTACCTTTGTTCTTCAGTTTTAACCCACCCCAAAGATGTTTGGCCTCCTAAATTTTCTTCCAGGGGTTCAAGATCTCATTCCTTGTACTACACCAGCCAGCTGAAGTCTTTTTCTTACAACTTTTCACTTTCATCCCCATGCCTTGTGATTTAGTTTAGAAGCTGCCTATCCTGTTATTTAGAATTGAAATCACAGGCAATGGGGTGGGAAGAGACAGTTTACTTAAAATATTTGATGTCTTCATTAAATGTAAAACAAATAATTAAACTTTTAAAAAGTAGAGTAACTTAAAAGATACATGACCTGCTGCATGTTATACCCATGCAAACCTAGTATGGGGTATAAGTAGAAGCCACTTGGCGCAGAAGGTGTTTGCTTTAGATACTTCTAATTTGGTATACAGAATGTTCTTCCCAAGCAGATGCATTGAGTTATTAGTTGACTTTTATACTTGCTTTTTTCTTTTAGAACTCTCTCAGCTCTTGCCTTAGATAATCCTGAGTATCAATCACCTGATTTTACTGCCAGCACAGTTCTGCATTGATACAAAACAGGAACAAGTATTATTTACAATGTGCTACTTTTATTGGCAGGTGCTTTGCTGATGTCTTCTAATCAAGTGATGGGATTGTAACTGGAATTGCATTTCTGTATAATTGCAGCACACTGTAGGAATTCATTTAAAAAAATTTTTTAACCAGGAAAGACTAAACTGACTATTCAGAGGATATCACTCCTTTTGTGAAATGTAGTATTGCAGTGTATGTGCAGTTAAAGGTGCTAGCTTTGACCTCACACATCTCTGTCCAGGTCATTATCTTTTGCGCTCAGAGACACAGCTTTGTTTCAAGACTTGTGGCTTTGTCTCATAGCCTAAGTTCCAGCTTAGTCTCTCAGGTGCAGTTTTAGCCCTAATTCCACACTGATGAGCTTGTCACAGTGTCCCAGGAAGAATGATTCATGCTTGATGTGTCAAAGCTAACTATCACTTATCAGCAGGAATGGGAGATAGAAGATTTGTAGAGGAGGAGGAGGTCCTAAATCTTCTAGAAAGGGGGAAGGTGCACTGACCAGATAGCAGGTGTGCAATGTGCCCTTGTTGATTGACAAATGGAAGTAGAAAAATTAATAGCACCAACAAGGAGAAAATGTGAGGTGATTGGAGGAATCAAGGGCAAAGTGGTAGTTTTAATGATTACACATTGTTCTCTTCTTTTTACTCTAGAATAAAAGTACTTGTATTCATGGTATTTTACAGTCCACACAGCCTTTAACATCAGTTGTCTTCCAGGCTCACCGCCACAACTTAAGTGGGCCCTGCGTTTTACAGATGCTGAAACTGGCCAGCAGGCGGCGCTATTTGCACCACAATAGGTGTCACTTTAATCCTGAGAAAGTTCAAGTTATTAATTTTATCTTTATAATTTTCTTATCACCCTTTACCCCAACCACAACATAACTCTGTTAGCTTAATATAAGTCTTACAAATAGTAAGAAGGAATAAATGAGGAAAGAATTGAGTGAGAAAATGACAGCAAGCGGACTTGTACCCAAGTAGAAAATAAATATGGATTTATTGTATCCAGTCAATATGTGACTAAGGCTAATATGTTAATGTTCAAAATGTGAAAAAGTTAGTAAAATGTGAAAAAGTTGTAGTAAAAAGAAGCTGTAAAACATCAGCTTACCTCTGATTTTTTTTTTTTTTGAAGATTTAATGTGTACTGGTTGGGAGTAAACACAGAAATTTTCTCTTTCTTTGAAATAATTTAAATATGCAACTGACAGGCTCGGTGCCTTGCTAAAGGAAGGCTTGTCAAACACAGTACTTCAAACTGTCCCTTTGTGTAGTGTCCCCAAGTACTCTCTATATCCCAAGGCTCTTTCCCTGCGATGATGAAATGCAGCATGAGTGGTACATATACATTCTTTTGTAAAGTGGAAGAAAGGAGACTGTGAAAGAGATCAGAAAGGAGTGCTGGCATGATGTTCTACTGCAGGTTCTCAGGCGGACCCACTGAGGAATGATTCCATACATAAGGAACCTGATGATCTGCAAATTGTTTGTCCTTAAGCTGACCATGCTTACAAAACTTTATGAACTTCTGTAACCCAACTTGAAGGCCATTGGATTATAAAATGAATATAAGTGTGGTCAACATTTTACAACTTTGCAGCAAGTGAAAATCTTGAAGGTATTTGTAGAAATAAGTCCTTCTTCTGGGGACATTAAATATACATTGATAGAATATAATGCCTATAACTGTAATTTAATTCAAGCCATATTTACTACCATCTGAGATGCACAGAACAAGCAATACACACCAAAATGAAAGGGACTTGATAATTTATATTATTTAACCAGTGCTTTAGCATCTAACTCATGATGAAAAGGTATTATATTAATCCTTCTATTAATATTTTAATAGAAGTTATAGCTCTGGAGATTAATCATTTTAAGAACAAAAATAGAAAAGCTGCATTTTAAGGTATGTCAAATAGTGCAATCTAAAAAAATGCAACAAAAAACCCTAAAAACATGGAGTTAAAAACCTGAGTGTGATAGTTTATGTATTATAAAGGAACAGCAACTTGAGATGGCTAATTCATGCATACTTTTGTTGTTTTCAAGCTGTTTCACAGAACAGTTTTCCTTTTAGGACTTGTGCTAGCTCTCAGCTCTTATGTTTACTGAGTACCCGCTGTGTGCTGGTGAATGCTGCTAGGTGCTGAAGCCGTAGGGGGGAGCACAACCATCCCGATTATGAGAAGCTTGCTGCTTTTCTCTTCCACTCTGTCCCTGACTCTGGGCTCTACACACAGAAAAGACAGTAGCCGTCCAAGGAAGAGAAGGATTGTTTGGTATAAGAAGACCTGGTTCACTTTCCAGCCTTATTGCATGAACTTTGTGACCTAGTCAAGGTCTCTAATTGTATTTAAGTCTCAGTTTCCTAACTTTAAGATTAAGGGGATAATGATGCCTTGCAGAGTTGTTGAGGCACTTAAAATCATGTCTATAAAAAGCCTTGGTGAAATACTACAGAATGTTTTTTATTGTTCCCATTCTCCTTTACCAAGACTTCAAAACGTCTTCTGCTTTACCCACACCATTAAACCTTTCTACCTTCACAGGGTCTTCAAAGTTTACCACATTAATGCTGCTCTTCTCCACCACTGGAATGATCTTCTTTCCTGATGTTTAGGTGAGACTGGAGTAAACATTACTCTCAACACTAGGTAACCTGCTGTCTGCTGTCTTTGTATCTGAGCCACCAGATAACCCACCCAAGATGTTTAACTTTACGTTGACACTTCCATCTCCCTAAACATCCTCTCCTTCATCCTTTCTCTGCTCTATGTAACTCTAAATTCTCAGCCTTATCTTCTCCAGCTCCTTTTCAAAAGACTTTACTAAAAAGACAGAAACCATGAGTGACTTGATTTTACGTGCAGGGACCTACACTATATCTTCTCAAGTCCTTTCTCTCTGTCACTTCAGTTTTCCCTTTTCAACTTATTTCCTACCTCTTCTTTTGAAACTCATATTCTAAAAAGGTGGGTGCTCATTAGACCCTGTTGAGACCCTGTGACATGTATTGCTGTATTCTTATTTTCTTACTACTCTTCATGAGCAACACTCAAACTTGCTCCAGCAAGCAGTCTGTGGCCGCTAGCTCACTCCCTGTGCAATCTAAGTTTTTGACCCATGACTTTAATCAAACTGTAGATGAAAAGATAATTAGTTGTTTAATCAAATAACAGAAACAGCATTGAGTGAGATCTTAGAGATCATATAACCTCACCTCTTAGCTGCTGCTAAGATAACATCTGTGGCATTTGTACGAGTGTTTATTCAACCTCTGCTTCATTATCTCTAGTCAGTGGAGGCTCACTATTTCACAAGACAGCCATTTAATTTCGAACAGTTGTAGATTTGAGAAGGTTTACTTATGTATATATACACAAACCCTGTAACTTCCACAAACGACCCTCATTCTGCTACCTGAGACCTTATGTAGGTCACACTATTCTTTTTTACTAAAATGAGATGGTCCATCTCAGACCTGCAGCAGATAAGTGAGAGCTTGGTAATTTAGACCTTGCTGTACCAACAACCCTATTTGAGAAGATTTGATTATAAATATCATCTTTATCAATACAAACTTTTTCAAAACAGAGTCTTGTAAAGAATTTTTACACTTTCCTAAAATGAATAGATACATATTTTTGTGGGACAGCTTACTTCCAAAAGCACTGTACTTATTGCTTTTGACACAGAACAAAGAGAAAAAAAAGAGCATATGTATGTTTGTAAGAACTGCACTCTGAAAACAAGTAGAAAGAAAGGGAATGGGATGTTTCATGGGAACAGTCATGGAGTGAAAAGGTTCTGAGATTATCAGAGTTGATGTTCTTGGTAACAAGGATCAATAATTTAGAGTCAGTTTTATCACTTTATAATCAATAGGATGAGTCAAAACAGCAGTCCAGAGTAAAATGTTCAGGTTTTAGTAATTGTGTATAATCATGCAACCACCGCCAAAATAAAGATACAGAGTATTTCCGTCATCCTAAAGAGTCCTCATGTCCTTTGAAGAAAATCCCCTCCTCAAATTCCCCCAAATGAAGCAGCCATTAATCTGCCTTCTGTAGTTTTGCTTTTCTAGAATTTCAGAGTCACAGAGTACAATTCTAGAGTTTCATGGATGTATTACACAATACATTCTCTTTTGTATTTGATTTCTTAGAATAATGTTTTTGAGATTCATGTTGTATGTATTAATATTTTGTATTTTTTATTGCTGAGTATTGTACTGTGATATGGCTATAGCACAATTTGTTTATTTACTCACCAGTTGAGTGAGATTAAAGTTGCTTCCAGTTCTTTGCTATTGTGAATATGCTGCTATGAACATTCATATATACATTTTTGTGTGACATATATTTTTATCCCTATTGGATAAATATCTAGAAATCCAAATTGCTGGTTCACTCAGGAAATATATGTGTTACCTTACGACATTTTGCAAAGTGGCTGTGCCAGTTTGCATTCCTATCTGCAACTTACAGCAATTCCACTTGCTGTGAATCCTCATCAACACTTAGTGTCATCAGTCATTATAACTTTAGCCATTCTAATGGGGGTGTAGTGGTATTTCATTATGGTTTTAATTTGTATTTGTCTGATGACATCTTTTCATATGCTTCTTGACCATTTCATGTATCTTGTGAGGTATCTGCTCAATTTGGTTTTTAAGTAAATCATGTTTATTTATTAGTTAATTCTCTCTAGGCTTTTGGAGTTATTGCTTTTGCAGTATTTCTTTTTCTATTGAAGAGTTGATATATGATCTTATATTCATTTCAAGCATATAACATCATTTTTTTGTCTATTATTAAATTGGGTTATGTCTTCAAAATAGATTCTTGAAAGAATCCAGGAGTCTTTAAGTTCTTATGAGTGTCTTCTTATCTGGAGGAAGTAACAAATCTGGTAGGTAAACAGCAGAATTCATTTCAGGAAGGGGCAGAGTGGGGAGCTAATAAGCTTCGTTTCCCAGTATGACTGAATGGTATACTTGGAATACTGCACAGCAGTGATTTCATGATACCCATGGCAAGATGCAAATGAAAGACCCAAAAATA
This sequence comes from Manis javanica, assembly GCF_040802235.1. Classification (NCBI taxonomy): domain Eukaryota; kingdom Metazoa; phylum Chordata; class Mammalia; order Pholidota; family Manidae; genus Manis; species Manis javanica. The sequence goes on from NC_133168.1 coordinate 38,442,226, forward strand.
AACCTGCCAGCTTTAAGACATAGATAATACCTTTTTTAAAAATTTTGCTACAGTGTCCAGATATGGATTCTTGTGCTAAGATATAAAAAAAAATTCTTTTTTGACACAAGTTCCTCTGAAATAGTGTAAGGTAACTTTCAGAGTTATGTCAGAGTAAAAGATGTTGGCAAAGGCTATGTGATGATAGGTCTCAAAGAAGATTTAAAATGAAGTAAATATTTCTCAATAGCTGTTAAATCTTATGTTAAAAGAAAAGAAATGTAGCACAATCATTCTGCTTTATAATATCTTAAAATATGATGCTTATATACAAGATGATGTAAAATAATTCAGTGATAACAATATTTTCTTATTTTTAGAGAGCAAAAATATTATATTGTTAGCTGATCTATAGAAATGCTGTCTAATATACAATAATTTTGTACAAAGTAGTCATTACCACATATTTATTTAGCACTCTTTCTATATTGTGAGGTATCCACCAGAATTACCCAAAATAATTTCAGTAATCCTGGTTGTTCACCTAAAATATATAGGAAACTTGTAATATTATGCTTGTTTTTACAGGGTGAAATAATAGGCCCACAGTTTTTGAGGGGAATTCAAACCACTGTAGCTTATCTTTTGTGATATCCAATTCAGATTACATAAATAACTTATATTTTGCACTACTGAGCTTAATAAATTGAGTATACAACAGATAGGAAGATGAGATAAAACAAATAGGAAGTCAAACATGATAAAAGTATTTGTGAAAATAATAAGGTTACAATTGAAAAGGATAATCTTTGAAATGGAAACCAGAAAAGACAAATGGCATAAAAGAAAAAAAGCTTCTGGCTACAGCAAGAGGAATATTCTAGCCTCTAGGCTCAGGCTGGGTCAGATGACACCCCATTCAAGAGCACCTCCTCACTTCTTCTGGACTAATTTGATATCAATAATAAACATACTGACAGTTTCCCATAGTGCACAGTGCCTGGCATGGAAAAGCATTTGGTACAATTTGATAAGCTACTTGGTAATTCTCAAAAATCCAAAGAATTGTATCCAGAGCAAAACTTTTTTTTCTTTTAATTTTTTTATGTCTGGTGACAAGCAATGATACTACAGATAGAGTAGCTGAGACCAGGCAAATACAGCGTAAGCTATCCAGGTAAGTCCTGAATATCAATTCTGTACAAATACCACCTCTATAAGAAGCACTTCAGCCACCCACCCACTCATCACACAGAATCAAATTTAATTCATTCAAAGCATAGTAGAAAGCTTATTTTGTACAAAGATAGCCCCACAGTTCCCTTACAGATGCATGCTGCTGCTTGTAACACTCTCAGAAGTAAGAATTCCCTTGGTATCTGCAGATGTAAACTTAGGAGGGAAAGGCTTAGCTGCATCATCCTTACAGTTTACCATTCCTTTTTCCACTTAGTTCAAACCCTGTGAACATGAATTTGTTGTGTTGTGTTTTCTGCTTAGAAGTAACTTCCACGTTTTCTCAAGGTAATCAAAACAATGAGAAATGAAGGTTCAACCCCCTAACTCATTGTACAATAAGAATAAAGATCTGAATGAAGAAAAATTGGTGATAGAGGGTGATGGATGTGTTTAGGACCCATGAAAGGAACAACATCCCTTGCAAGATCCCACACTGATGTAGCACAGACAGAATTAATTCCATTAAGGTTCTAAGAACTTAATAATACAAGGAGCCCTTTGCCCTGGCAGTGTTACCAGACCCGCAAGGCCAGGCTCTTTTTGAGTTTCAGTGTTATACAAATGAACACTAGACTGGAAAGCAAGCAAGCAAGCAGGTAGAGTATATTAGAGATAGCTTGTACTTGTATACCAGGGATCCAACAAGAGGAGTATTGTGATCCTCAGAGGGGTGTACGTAGGGCTTATAAAGGCGGTTTCAGAGGGTGAGAGGTTTTGAGAGGAATGACATTGACAGATTATTTCATGATGTCATCTCCATCATTTGCTTTTTTTGTAGTGCGAAGCCATGGTCACTGGCTTTCCACTGGTTACTAACTTTTGGGAGTGTTTGTTCTGACTCAAGATATGGTAAATTGATTGTTAGTCATATGGCCAGTTAATGGATATTCTTTGTTTTTAACCTTTAACCCTTAAGTCCCAAGGTGGAGGTTCAGTTTAAAATGGAGTCCCTCTTGCTCTTCCCTTTCCTGCTTCAGCAAGACTTTCAATATTAAACTTAAGCCTCAACTTCAGTAACTCAATGATTATCTCTAATTCTTGGCATAATGAGCTTTTCCTCCTTTCTTGCTTTCTTTTTTTCAACTACTGTCCTTTAAACTCTCTTTTTAATTTACTGTTAATAGTGCTAATGGAATTATTTTTTTGGTTTAGTTTTTAAGTGCTCTCAAACGTTTTTTGAAATAGGGGACCAAGCAAGAATAAATAAAAGTAATAACAATGAAAGTGGCTTCACATTATGAGCTATCAAAAAGCCAAGAATTAGGCAAAAATTAATTTGCTTTAGCCCTGTTTCCTGTGTCTGTTCCTTGATTTATCATGATTAGCATTACTATGGAGGTGTTCACTGCTTTATTTATTAGGCATTTGAGAAGAGTTATTCAGAGATATAAATAAGAATCTGTGGCACTATTCTATATTCAGAAAGTTGAAAGAGACCTTAATAAAAATAACTGTTACCCTCTGAAAACACATTATAATCTAGCTACTATGGTAAGGATGTTTTATATTGATCTAATTTAGCCTCCACAAGACCATGATCACCAGTTTATGGTTGGGAAAACTGAAGTTGATGAGAATTATGTGTGATATTCCAGGTGACACCACTAGTGAATTGCAGAATAAAGATCTGAACCCAGGACTGTTTGGCCATATTCTTCTCCACTGTACAAATGCCACCTCTTTACAGATCATTTTAGCTAACCACCCTCTCATCTCACAGAATAACATTTAAGTTATCCATGTAATGAGAACTTACTTTGTCTCTGAAGACAGCCTTACCATTCCCTTAAAGGTGCATTCTGATGCTTAGTATTCCCCTCAAAAATATGAAATTCCTCTTTGTATCTGAATTTATATCTTATACAATCTTCCACATTCTTTCTCTTTTCCACAGTTGAAGGGAAGATTCTTGGACACATTGAAACACTGTGGTAGATACAAGGGAAAATATAATTCTCATATCTTTAAGATACCAATAAAATAAAAATTACTAGATGATTAATAACAGTACAATTAAGTGTTTCAAAATAAGTTCCTCATACATTGTTTGAATAGCTATCCTAGTCTTTCAGAATCCAAAGTTGCCTTTAAATCCAAAAGAGATTCCCCATTTCAAAGTTAACTTTTCTCTAAAATTGACACTGTACTCATAAAATGGGAGGCTGATAAAAATGAACTCTACCTTTGTATTTTGAATGCAGTTCAGGGTCCAGTGATGTTTTATTTTTGTATCTCATTTGAGACAAAATAATGGTCTAATAAGTTATTAATAATTTATTTTAATTGAAGAACTTTGCATGGCATTTTTGAATGTCCAATGTAAGAGCATTTTTATTCCAATTTCCTCATTTCTCTTTTTTCTTTTTCATTTTATTAAGGAAAAAAATTGAACTGCAACAAAAACATTAACTCCACTGTTAATACCATTGAAGCCCAGCTGTGGTAAGCTTGCCAACAACGTGGTAGCTTGATTTCCAGTGGCTGATTGCCTTGTTCTTGTTGATCTGAGAGGATTCAGTACCAAGCAAAGCTGCTCATTAAACAAGCTTTTGCCAAGTCAAAGAAGCTTTATTTTTCTTGCCATTTATTTTTCTTCCAATTTAGCTTATTTTTCTTCCAATTTAGCAAGGGGAATCTGGAAGAGCTTGTATAATTGAGAAGTACACGATAAAGTTTACTTTTATTGTGTGCTTTTAACACACCGCCCTGCCAAGCTTTCTACCAGAGCTACCAACAAATAACAAAATGAGCTTATTTGAGTCTCTAAGCTTTTAGCTCTATACCACTCCTGCCCCTCAATCCCTTACTAAGGAGCTAACAAGCTATGCTGTGGCCAAAAGGCAGGCAGCGGAAAAGAAACAGAGAAAGAGCAGAGTCAAGTTAATTCCAGACCCTGGCTAATTGGCATCCAAATAATTAAGAGCTGGCTTTAAAATAAAATACCCAACACCTAAGAGAAGCTTAGCAATGAATAGGACACAGGGATTAGCACTGAAAACTTGGAACATTTATCAGCTTGTAGGAGTCGAAGGCTGTAGGTTAAAAGCAGGAAGTGAGATAGAACCAGGTAGGAGAGAGGGTATTAGGCAGCAAGCTGGAGAGAAGATCAGCTTTCACTTTCAGTTATGAGATATGGTAACTGGTAGTTTGAACAGAATTTATTCATAAAAGGCCTTTTTTTTTAAAGCTTGTTTATGTTCCATTTATGTTGTATAATAAATACCCATCTCCAAACTAAAGTGAAACCCTGACAGAAACACTTCCCTGGCTATGTCTTCAGGTTCAATTAAAGTAGATGGTTAAGCAATTACCTAGAAGATTTAAAAGAAAACAATCTCACTGAATTAACAGGCAGATTCCACCCAAAGCTTACACTTTGCTTTAACTCCAGCATTTAACTGTTGTTGGATAGAATTGTATTTGGTATTTGATAGGTGTTAAAAGACCATTCTTGGAAATACAGTACCAAATGACAGATTTTTTTTTTAAGTTACCATGGAGAAAGGTTCTTAACAAATGGATAAGATATTTAATAAATGGCAAGGAAAGAAATTGCTTCTGTGCACTTTAAAGAGGGGACTGTCTTCTGTGCCTTGCTGCTCTACATGTTAATGTTTTGGAAAATGCCAATTTTGGACTTGCTGTATCTCTGCAACCCTTAGTCTTCCTTGAGAAGAATAAAACTCTCAGGGTGAAAATGGAAAACATTTCTGAACTGACATTTTGCAGACTTCAGTGAGCTCCTATCATTGTCAAAATATCCTGCCATTCTTTGAAATAATCTGCTTGAATTGAACATCCACTTTTACCCCCTTGGTGAGAGTTTCTGAAAACTCTGAGTTGAAATAGCAATTCTGGAAGCATTTACTTTTAGATAGACTAAGGAACTCCTTGTAATAGGACCTGACTAAATAGGGGCCTATTTAGTCAGCTCAGGTTATACAGTCATGGTCAGGCCTGCCATTGTTTTTTGGGAGGTGAAGGGGGTGAATAAGTGGTCTTTCGTATACACAGCAAATTGGTCTCTGCAAATGAATTTTGAGCAGAAACCCAAATCAGAGCTGAACAAGGCTGCATTTTGAATAGAACTTAATTTGTGAACAATTCAGTCTCAGGATATTTCCGGTTGTTTCAAGGATCAAGAACACTGGGAGACATAGAGAGATGATATCTGAACTAGGAATTAGGGATCCAGGTTCCAGTATTGGCTTTGCCACTAGCAAGTATGTTGACCTTGGATTATTTAGTCCCTTAGCATCTGAGTTTTATTTTGCTCAACTATAAAATGAAAGAGAATGGCCATATGATTTTAAGGTCACTCACTCTCTCAAAATCTCATGATCTTAAATTAGTATTTTACTATTCTTTGATCTCACAGGCAAGGACTATTAAATTTGGTAGATTTGGCTTAAAAGATAAAACCAATGATGGTCTGGGATAGTCATTCTCTTTCTCTGAACTACAGTCTCCAGGCTGAGAATCCAAGAGTCCACTTTACGGTATTGGACTTGCATATCCCTCTTACCTTAGAGAGGAGAGGAATAAAATGTTAACAAGCTTTACCCACACTGGAAGAAAGGAGAGAACCCTCCACTGCCTTCCTCCTGGCTGAGGTCTCAGGCCTCTGTGTTGTCACTGAGCCCAGGTCCAAGCTGACATGACCTGCTCAGGTGACATCAAAGTCCACCTGTAATGACTACTTGAAAGTTTAGAACCTAATGAAAGTCCCATATCCTTATTTACAAACACTTTCCTTCCAGGCTTTGGTGTAGGACCCCAAGTGAATATATTCAAATCTAGTCTGAAGAACACATCAAAGAATTTCCATATATTCTTGAGGTATTGCTAAAAACCTAAACTATAAAAATGACTGACAGTTACAATTATCAATGCTATTCTTTGAGGCATTGAACCTATTTCTTTCTACAACTTAATATTTTTCACAGTGTGCAAAATAGATGACAGCAGAATGAATGAGCAGTAAATTATGATGACATAAAACTTGATCAACCAGGAACCATGGGCAAAAGAAATGCTGGAACAGGATATTATGCAGTTCAACTTCTCACATTCCAGAATCTCAACTGCATAAGCAACTATTTGCAAAAACTTCTGTGTCTCAGATATACAAATACATGTATGTGTGTGTGTGTGTGTGTGTGTGTATGTATATAAAAGCAGGTGCTTGTAGGTGTGTGTGTATGTGTGGTATGTGTGTGTGTGCGAGAGAGAAGAGAAAAATCAGAATGTTTATTTACAGAAAAAAAGAAGTGGTGTTTTCAGAATTAAGCACTCAGGTTTTGTTTCTTGTTCCTGATTTAAAACCACTAGCTGAACTGTATTGTTATAGGGAGTAAACTTTTCCCACCATGCTATCTTTTCTTTTTATTAAGGTGTCATTGATATACAGTCTTATGAAGGTTTCACATAAGCAACATTGTTGTTACTACATTCACCCATATTATCAAGTCCCCTGCCACACCCCATTACAGTCACTGTCCATCAGCATAGTAAGATGCTATAGAGTCACTACTTGTCTTCTCTGTGCTATACTGCCGTCCCCATGACCCCCCTATATTATGTGTGCTGATCATAATGCCCTTTAATCCCCTTTGCCCTCCCTTTGATAACTGCTAGTCCCTTTTTGGAGTCTGTGAGTCTGCTGCTATTTTGTTCCTTCGGTTTTGCTTTGTTGTTATACTCCACAAATGAGTGAAATCATTTGGTACTTGTTTTACTCTACTGGGCTTAATTTTCACTGAGCATAATGCCCTCTAGCTCCATCTATGTTGTTGCAAATGGTAGGATTTGTTTCTTTCTTATGGCTGAATAGTATTCCATTGTGTATATGTACCACATCTTCTTTATCCATTCATCTATTGATGGATACTTAGGTTGCTTCCATGTCTTGGCTATTGTAAAGAGTGCTGCAATAAACATAGGGGTGCATATGTCTTTTTGAATGTGTGGTCTTGTTTTCTTTGGGTAAATTCCTAAGAATGGAATTCCTGGGTCAAATGGTATTTCCATTTTTAGGTTTTTGAGGAACCTCCATTTTGCTTTCCACAATGGTTGAACTAATTTACATTCTACCAGCAGTGTAGGAGGGTTCCCCTTTCTTCGCATTCTCAGCAACATTTGTTGTTATTTGTCTTTTGGATGTTGGCCATCCTCACCATACTATCTTAACTGAACATAATTATTTGGGAAAGGATAGTAATTATATATATAACTGGAAATTTTTTTACTAATTTATGTTTTTTGGGTCACTTACTGTAGATATAGTATGTTCATGTCCAAATTTTTCCTTTGAGAAAGTTTTGAGTGGAGCAAGAACTAGGCACTGATTGATCTTGTTATTTGTGAGCATGTCCTGAGTATCATGGACTTACTTGGACAATGTAACTGAAGCCCTATAGCCATGTTCCTACAGAGTTTCTCCCTTTATTAACATCCATAAAATGTGAGAACTCTCCCAGATACACAGTGGCAGGCAGCCTCGGAACTGGAGCCCCAAGATCGTTCTACTGTTTCATGTTTCTAAGACAAGGGGTTTGTCAATGCTCCAGAGATGGAGTAAGCCAAGCCAGATGACATCTGTGATTTTGATGAGCTTTTGAAGAAAAGACATATTTAATATGTAACCTCGTTAATGTTACATCTGCTGTCAGCCAGCCACTCAGTGATGGAGTAGGGCTGACAGTTTCAGGGCCTGGAGCTGCTCTTGGGCTACTACCCATGGATAATCTCTATTCCCTTCTTTCAGCTTGTTTGGCTAAATTCTTAGGGTAATTGACATTTCTGCGAGCATTTGGCTGTGGAAACACTAAGCTAGATATTATATTGGATCAGAAAATTTTAAGAAGATAAATTCAGAATATATACAATCCAAGTTTTATCTTGAGAGAGAGAGTAGTTAGTGGGCAGGCCTTCAAAGATGACAACCCCGATAGTCCCCTCACTAACTCAGTGCCTGCTGACTCTTCTGGGCCTGGTGTCTCTCTGTGAAAGAAGGATACAAAGCACTGTCCTGAGAGACTTGTTGTTAGGATTAGGTGGATTAAAACATGCAAGATATTTAGATAAAGCTAGCCCAACACATAATCAGGGCTTTTTTTGTCTTTGAATGTCAGTGTTATAACTGGGTATTTCGTTAAAATAAATGATTAAACAATACCTACTCAACACATTCATTGCCCCCTTTCCAATATTTCACTACATTGTTACTGATCTATTCATCGAGTATTAAGTGTACCTCCCATGTGAGAGGCAAGATGCTTGGCAGGCAAGATACAACAATGCACAGGAGATGTCCAGCCCCTTTCCTTACAGAGCTGAGAGTGTAGCTGGGGAGACACAATAAATAAGGAAGCCAGTGAATGAATCGCATAACTGTGGATTGTAATTAGTGCTTAGGAGATCAGTGGGAGCGATGGTAGAGAATAATAATAGCAGGGTCTCAGTGGGGACATGAGAAGTGGCTTCTCTGAGGAGGTACTACTTGGGCTGGTGTATGTATAAAAACTGTGAAGAGCTCAAGGGGAGAGAATTCTGAGCAGTGGGAACAGAAGGCATGAAGACCCAAGTGCAGAAGGCATTGTGCAGGATCAGAGTTAAGAAAGCAGAGCCTCCAAGGCTTCTTAAACTGAGGAGTTAGTCGCTGTGATCTGCATTTTCCTGAAGATTATTTTAGTTACATTGTAGAGAAGAGATAAAAGGGGTTCAATTATGGAAGCAGGAGACTGGAGGCATTTACAGAAGTCTAAGTAAGAAGGTATGGTGACCTGGATGAGGGTGTTTGCATCTGTGGTGGGAGTAAGGCATGGAGATGTTTTGGAAATCAGATAGCAGGACTTGCTGCAAATGCATTGGGCCTGAAGTGTGAGACCTGGTAAAGAATCAGGGATATGAAAGGAAAGTCCCTATCTTAGTTTTGATGAAAAATATGATGAATACTAAGTCAATGATGCCAAAGGAGCATTCTTTACCTATTTGAGATGATGTACATATAATGCAGTTAAACAAAAGAATCCATATTGAGTGTTAAGAAGCAGAATTCAATAGAAAAGCCGTTCATTGTAGGAAGTTCTTCACTGCATGTAAGGACATTAGATAGGTTTCATGCATTTTTCTCCTTGCTAAGTTGCTTATTGCCTCAGGTGAATCACCTTTTATCTTTCAAACTCTCCCCTTACTCCCACCCCCAACGCATACACTGTGCGTAATGATTTCTAAACTATATGATGCAGTGTTATAAAAACCTTTTTAATTTTGAAACATTACAAACTGAGCAATTTGAGGTATTTGTCTTCCTAGCTTGAAACCTGGGGCAAAGTATTAGCCTCTCTTGAGTGGTTTCTTCATCTCTAAACTGAAATTTGACAGCGGTACCTTCCTCAGTGGATTGTTGTGAAGATTAAATCACTTAGCACATGAAGTACCATGCATTGCCTGTCACACAGTATGATCTCAATACATTTTAGCTCTTATTATTAGTCAAGACAGGTTTCTTGGGATATATGTGCTTCAGTTTCATCTGCAAAATAAAGATGGTTCCCTTCTCAGAAATTAGTGGAGTCTGGTTTACTATAGAATGCTCTGTCTTTCTAAGGGATCTCTAATCTAAGAACAAGGTATTAGTATTTTGGGGTAGATAATGCCAAATGCACAACACTTGGCTAGGCTATCATATTGCATGATGTCAAACATTCAGAAATGTGAAAAAATATACTCCTTAACCCCTCTTTTTAGTTTTATCTACAGTTCTGTATGTAGAGAATGACTGCTACTTTGTATGCGTAAAGCACTATTATTATTTCTTATTTATACTGTGCAACAGTCAGAAAGGATTTGAGGTAGATTACAATGAAAGGCTCAAAGATGATAAATCACTTAAATAAAAGTAACAGAACCAAAGCACATAATGGAAGAGGAAAAGTATATAAAGATTTTATAAATATTTTGTTTTCTATAACTAGGACTTATTTCATGCAGTTACCTCAGATCACTTTACAATCTTCTGATTAATCTTCATAAAATAGATGGCACGGAAAGATAGCAAACATTGCCCTCTCACCATGAATGTGAAATGTCACTGTCTTGCTGAAGTCGAAGGTTGGACATAGTCACCGTATATGCTGGTTAGTCCAATATTACACTTTCCCCACTTACATATTTTTTTTTAGAAATAATATTATTAATTAAATTTTAAGTTACTGTATGATTAATTTAGTACAGAAGAACAAATTCAAAAGTAATAAACTTTTGTTGATCAAAGCTGTAACATACAGTGAAAGAAAAAAATCTGTCAATATGCATATAATAATTTTATGCAATTATAGTCAAGGTGAACAATTTTCTTATAGTACTTTTCATTCAGCATTATATTTTAAGCACTTTTATATATCTATAGATTTTTTGGCAGTGTTATGAAATTGCTGCCTACTATTCAGTGAAGTTGAGGCACTGTAATTTAATGAACTATTAAGTATAATTACATTTAGATCATTTCCAATTTTTGTCGTTATGAATAATAATAATAATACAAATATAGTTTTCCATCTTTTGGACAACTTCCTTACAATAAATTCTTGTATTTTATTGAATTACTGGAAGTGTCAAAGAATATGAATATTACTGTATTTCAGTACATATTGCTGTGAATAATGGAGGTGATATTTTGCTCCATCCTTTAAACATGGGTGCTCTTGCTTTTTCTACTTCCATAAGTTGATGAAAATTTTGCATACAGATATAGTTGTACTAAATTTTGCATCATGAAAGACAGGTGAATTTATATTATGTTAATGTTTTTTACCATAGTAGTCACATACATATATACATAAGCAAATATATAAACATATACTTATGTAAGTAATGTGTATCAACCTCCTGATTAATTATTTAATTTTCCTGCTAGAAGCACATAGAGTCACATGCCAGCTCTTCTCTCCCTCTGCTGGAGGAACCCTATTCAGCCCCATATCCTATCCCCTTCTCAGCCCTGCCCATTCCACCTCCATGCCTTCTAGAAGTAGTGTGGACTTGTGTTGTCTTTGCAAGTAACCCTGTTGATTCCAAGGAGATAGTGAGGTAATAAGCCATTCCTTTCTATTAAGTTTTACCTTCCTTCCTTTGCCGCCTTCTGAAATGTAGATAAGGTGGCTTATTACCTCACACACAAAGTGGCTAAATAACTTGCCCGAGATCACAAGGCTGGCATGTGACTCTGTGTGCTTCCCTGGATAGTGCATCTGGGCAGGAGACGTGACTGGAATGGACCTTAATCTCTGGAAAGAACAGATACAGGAGTTGCATGGTTTCTCTGAACAAGAGGTATTTGCATGACAATGGAAATGTTGTTTTCCTAAAACCAGTAATCTGTGAATTGCCCCTGGATCCAGGGAAAGGATCTTGTTCATAGAGCTCTTCAGGCAGGACCTTGCTGATGGCAAAGAAAAAAGAGACAAAAGAAAGAAGAGAATAGAAAATGAAGTCCAGCTGCAGAAAAAGCCTGCAAACCTAATGCTGTGAGCAGAAAACTGTTCCCTTGATTTAGAAAGTTTTTTCAAAATTAAGTGACAAAACTATTTTTAGGCTCTGAAAAATGTCATTTCTTTCCACTAAACCTAGTTTTTAGCTGCATAAATGGCAACATTTCTGGCCAGAAAAAAATAAATTTCTACCAAGAACATATTTATAAAAGGTTAATTGTATTGATAGAATAAACAAGTCCAATTTTCACTACAAAGAAATATTTCAATGTACAGCATTACCAGAAGGAAGAATGTTTTCTTTTAATTTTCATTTTGGATTTAAATTTACAGAAAACAGTCTTCAACTTTCAAGAAAAAATAGTTTTGTATTTTTTCTCTTTTCCTTCGTGTAATGCAGAGATCTAGGACATTATTTTGTTGTTGTTCTTGCTCACTGACTTTTTTAAATGGCAAAAATAATGGATCCTTATGCTTGAAACCAATATAAGATTGTATATCAGTGATACTTGAAACAAAAAATAATGGCCTCTTCGATATACTTATGGGCTGCTCAACTTCTAGAGATAACCATACACATATGCTCTGACCTCCCATGTCACAGTTTCTCATCTAGGACCTTGTAAGTGTGCCACTCATTGGAAGCCCAGTGACTGCAGAGCATTGTTATATTGAACCATCTAGTGCTCTGCTTCCTGGAAGCACTGACCTTTCCATCCGTGGATAACCTTCTTGTTTAACACTCAGCTATCACTTCTTGTGTCTTGATACCTTTCTTTCCTATGTGTCTCTGAGACCATCAAGGCAGTCTTAATATGAGAGTCATGTGTTTGGGTGTGTCCCCCTACCTATCTCCTTTCTAGAAGATGAAACACAATCCACATTTGAAGGTTGAAATCCTTATGAAATCTCAAGTTAATGAAGATATACCAGTAAGAGGAAAAGACTGCAGCAAAAAGAAGAGAGAGCCTGTGTAGAACAGGTTGTTCTAGCATGTTCCAAAGGTGACCCACTTAAGATGGGCTTTGGACCTTAGAGAAGAGCACAGTGTCAGCCAAGGTCAGGGTCTTCCTTCAGAGAAGAAAGTAGTTTGGCTGCATCTTATAGTCTGTTACCTCAGTACTTCCTGTGATACTCTCCTTTCTGTGTTTGGGACGTTTGCTTTATCATCGGTCAGTCCAGTTGGAGACAGGGAATTAGACACATTGTTGGCAGTCTGCTCTGATTCAGCACTCTTGGGGCAGGAGAGCCAGAAGAAATGTGTTGGTACAAAAATGAGCCTTTCACAGGAGCAGGTGGTGGATGAATGCTGGTCATGAAATAGTGCTGAATCCCAGAATGATGCCACACATGAAGAAGAATTTAATAAAGACAATCCCAAGGTGAATTTGAGGCAGAGACCTAGACCAAGGTGACCTGATGTGCACAGCAACACAGAGGAAGCCTGCTCCCTGCTTCTGCTTCTGGCATGACTCCATGTGGCAGGCCTCTCCTGGGGGCTGGAGTGGGGACTAGAAGAATCTATGTGAAATGACCTGTGAAAGTGAAGCCCTCCAAGATGTACACACGTGGCTAGTGACTCAGCAGTGAGCTGTGCAGTTTTAGAGACTGTAGTTGCTTCCCTCCATGAAGCAGCAGAAGTGAACATTAGGAGCTGTGTATTTCTTCCTCTTCCTCTTCCTTCCCCTTTCCCTTTATCTCCTCTTCTTTTCTTCCTCCTGCTCTTCTTCCTCTTCTTCTTTCTCCTTTTTCTTCTTTGAGATTTGTCTTTCATTTTGTCAAACCAGGGATTAAAATTTGAATGTTGACTTCCTGTTCTGTCACTCAAAATGAGGGCCAAAATTGGAAAGCTTACTTCTAAACAGTTTATACAAAGCCTAAATCAATAGTCAGAGAATGTCAAGCAGTAGAGATAAAAACAAGGATATCACCTCTTTATGGGCTATGAGTGAATGGTTCCTTCTTTATGATGATGTATATTTCTAAAATAGCTGTGAACCATGCTAGGCACTTTGAAAAGCATCCTGCCAGACATGTCCATCTTTGGGGTACAAGCACGCTCAGGATACAAGTTTACCAGGGAGTCATTAAAACTCAAAATAGTCAAATTTCAAGTAGGACTCTTAATCACTCACCTTCTAATAAACTGAGAAATTAATCCTTTTGTCCTTGAAAATTGTCTTTTAGGTTATAAACTCTTTGTCAATCATAGTATTCTTTCTAAAATACTATTCAAGAATTTTCAATGCTTTTTGAACTCTGTGTTATATTTCTACAGTAGAAACATTGTTTATGTTGTTTAACAAAAAGATGCATAGGACATGGGAAGATTGAAGCGTTGTAAGCATTTAGATGTAAGGTACCAACCGTCTGTGCTGCTTGAGTAGGACACTGTCCAGGCCCTTAATTTGGCTTGGCTGCTCTGCAGGCCAGCTGAACTTCCCACTTGCTCCACAGTCCTGTTGGATTCAGCATTTGTCTGTGTGTGTGCAGATTTAGCACCTGCTCATTTCTAAACACTCTCAAGATCTCTGCTGCCCATTGAGTGAAGGGAGGTTAGAGCTTGAGCAGCACATTTGGGTGATTTCTGACACTCACTACAACTAAATATACTGTACAAAAATCCACATTTTCCTTAACATAATTCCCTCTTTAACTCTCTGCCGAATATTTCTTTAGAGGGAAAATAACAGCAGGTGTTGACCACCTGTCTGGCATAGTTACGGGAGTCTGGGGGATATTCAGTCAGACCATCCTCATATGCCCAGAGCCAGATACTCACTTCTGCCAGAGAGTCTGTAAAAGACTGAGCTTCTGGGGTTCCCACTCCATGCACTGGGATGTAAGAAAGAGCAGGACACAGAGGATCAGAACCCTTAGGTCACTGCCATCATGTTGACTTTGGAGGTTGGCATTGACAAACAAGCATCACCATGGGGAGAGAATCTCCCTTAAGATGCCTTTCCCACGATGTCCCACTGCGAGCATATAGCATCTTCTCACTGCCTACCCTCAGCTGGCTGTGCTGTGCTATAAAATGACACTGATTATTGTTTCCTTTTTTATGATTCTCCTGGTGCTAATAATGATCTACATTTACCTTAGACTATGTGAAGAATTCAGAGGTCTCCTGCCCTTGTCTTTTATGTAATCTATAGTCACTAACCCATTGAACACACTGTTCTAATCTGTATCTGTTATATCTTTGAGGAGATGTAGACATAGAATTGTCCCTCTATTGCTGCAACATTTAACATAGCTCATTAAAAAATGCCCTCTGGTTTACTTAAGTGTCTCTGAGATTTTTAGGTCTCCATGCTAACATGCATGCCTTGGTGGGAATAGAACACTTTTTTCT
Organism: Manis javanica; assembly: GCF_040802235.1. NCBI lineage: Eukaryota > Metazoa > Chordata > Mammalia > Pholidota > Manidae > Manis > Manis javanica. The sequence continues at coordinate 38,457,295 of NC_133168.1, forward strand.
TTTTGTTTCTAATTTTATTACAATTCAATCACATATTTATATCTTGGAGGAATGTCTACTTTAGTAGAGGACAGAGCCTAATTTCTCCCTTACTTACCAACCCATCTACTCCCACCCCTTCTCTTTGTTCTTAAAGATGCCCAAAGCAGTTCAGGAGTCTTGCTTTACTTCCAGCCCTACACTTACAATAAATATTTCCATAAATGTCAAATGGGAAAAATGCTTACAGATGTGTTCTGAGGTTGTCAACTGAACCAAAAGTGTATGTGCCAAATATGAAGGAGTGAAATAGTGAGAAAACCTGCTCCTCTCATCTCTCTCTCTAATACAATTTCTGAAAGCACTGGGAATGTGCAAAAGAGTACCCTTTGTGAGAAAACATTTATGAAATATGTATCATAGCAGCCATCTTCAAAGGGTCTCATCTCTCTCCTTCCTTAGATTGTCCATGGAGCTGCAGTACAGATCAGGCAATGTCTATTCATTCATGGCTGGGTGACTTCCTCAGGTTCTTAATCCATTCTCCTTTGATTTTATATGTCATTGTTTTAGAAAAGTGAATAATTGTCATAGGAAAACCTCTGTTTTTCTAGTTATTATTACACATGATACCTTATCTATTCTGCATTTATCCTTTAGTGTATCATTTAAGTGTCTTTTAGCCTTGTAAACTGTTCCTTTCTGCCTTTTCCACCCTCTCAGACTTTACTAGCCACCCAAGCCAAAGAAACTATAATCCTTTCCTATAAAAAAAATTCTAAGCACTTTCCAAAGGAGTAGGAAAAGAGGGAATTTGAGGGAAGCAAGATGCTTTAATCATAAATGACTTCTTAGCTAACGAAATGGAAATAAACTTTTCCAAGAGTGGAAGAAATTGAGACCTTCTGTTTCACAAATTTCCACAAAACAAATTAAATCTGACTTCAAGTTCTCTTGGCTCTGGACTCAGAAGAAATTCTCTCTCTGCAGTCTGGGGAGGAGGGTTCCCTTTGTCCGCTCCCAGTTCACCTCAAACCCCTAACTCCCACTCTTCCCACCCACCCATTCCTTTAAGGCCAGATGATTAAGGATCTTTTCCATATCAAAACACACTGGACTACCAATATACATATTTCCCAAGCCTGCACTGGCCCTTGGAATCCAGAAGCTTTGCTGGCTTTATGCCACCCTCAGGCACAGAAACTTAATTTGAACTAGGAGCCCTGGTTCCTGGGATACAGCTTACCTACATGGTCTACCAAGACATTCCACCTAGATGTCTGTGAAATTCCCTTCCCTACAGTGGCATGAGGCCCTCCAGAACCTACCCTAGTCTTGGGAAATCTCCCAACTTTATACTTCTGTGCCCTCCTCCCTCTAGCTAATATTTGCCTTCCCTACCCCTAATCTAATCCCCTCCATGGGATTACAAACAAAAGGAGTATTTGCTTTAGACCTCTGTTTTCCTTCCCAGTAGAAACTGTTTTGATGCCAAGGGACTCCAAAACCAGAAAGGAAAAAAAAAAATGGGAAAAACTGCAAAACTAAATGCTTCAAAGATCATTTCACTGTCAACATAAAGCAAATCCTACTCTCTTTTTAATCAGTCCTTCTGAAGTTAGTGTAATTATCTGTCTCACCCAAGAAAGAAACGACCCAAGGTCTGTCTGACCTCTTATTCACAAGAGAATAGAGCACTAACCGAGTTCTTAAACAAAGCCCATTCTGTCTTTTTCACTCATAAATGTTCATTAGGTAAAGTTCTAAAATGTGCTTTAAAATAATCTAATTTATCTTGTCCCAAATAATTTAATTAGAATTCAATTAAATTCAGCAGAATGTGTACATCATATTACATGTTACACCATGATTCATTATATTTGCTATTTTTATTTTAAAGTGCAATGGAATTATTTGGCTCTGCAGTATTCTAGCCAAAATAATCTATTTTATGCATAAACTAACTGGTCCTCAGGAGCACTAAAGGAAGCAAAACGTGTACAAGATTATTCATGCCACCCACAACTCACTTGAATTTAATCTCTTTGGCAACATGTGCACAGGTAAGACAGGCACTTTAGGTAGCAATTCACTTATACTCCCAAAAAGGGTATCTTTTTAGCCCCTCCTATGTTTTCCATCACACACATAAATGGATCAGTAAAGGAAAAGAAATGATAATCAGACTATTCAAATCACCCTCACAGGCACTATTAAAACCTAAAGGTGTCAATCCAAAAGCATGGGCAACAGAAGTAAAAATAATAAGCAGGACTACATCAAACTAAAAATCCTCTGCACAGCAAAGGAAACCATCAACACAATGAAAAGGCTACCCACAGAATGAGAGAAAATACTGGCAAACTATGTATCTGATAAAAGGGGTTAATATCCAAAACATGTAAGGCACTCATTACAACTCAATAGCAAAAGAACAAATAATCTTTTTTTTTAATGCATCAAGGACCTGAATAGACATTTTCCAAAGAAGATATATAAATGACCAACGATGTATGAAAAGGTGCTCAACATCAGTAATCATCAGGGAAATGCAGATCCAAAGCCCCACGAGATATCACTTCACACCCGTCAGGATGTCTATTTAACCAAGAAGGTAAAAGACAAGCAGCATTGGTGAAGATGTGAAGAAAACTCAACCCTGTGTATTGTTGGTGGGAATGTAACTTGGTACAGCCATTGTGGAAAACAGTATGGAGATCCCTCAAAAAAATTAAAAATGGAACTACTATATGATCCACACACAATTCCACTTCTGGGTATATATCTAAAGGAATGAAATCAGTACCTTGAGGAGATATCTGTACTCCTGTGTTGACTGCAGCATATTCCACAACAACGATGATATGGAAACCTTGACGGATCAGTGTATAAAGGAAATGTGATATATATATACGTGTGTGTGTGTCATACACATACACACACACACACGATGGAACATTCAGCCATAACAAAAAAGGAAATTCTGCCACTTACAACATGGATGAACTTGGAGGACATTATGCTATCCTGCCACTTACAACAACATGGATGAACTTGGAAAACATTATGCTAAGTGAAATAAGTCAGAGAAAGACAAGTACTGCATAATCTCACAATACTTTTTGATCTAAAAAAGCCAAACTCACAGAACCTGGGAATAGAACAGGGGGTGCCAGGAGCCAGAGGTGAAAATAGAGAGACATCTGTTAAAGAGGAGTGACTTTCTGTTATAATGAATAAGTTCTGGGGATCTAATGTACAGCATGATTAAAATTTTTGTATTGTATACTTGAACTTTGCTAGGAGAGTCGATCTTAGGTCTTCTCATCACCACACAAATAAATGATAACACTATGAGGTGATAGGTCTGATAATAAACTTGACTGTGGTAATCATTTCACAATGTATACATGTATTAAATCATCAGGTTGCATACCTTTAAAAAATCACATTGTACATCCTAAATATATACAATTTTTATTAGTCAGTCATATCTCAATGAAGTTGGAAAAACACAACTTCAGAGCTGTGAGCTCTTTAGAGAACACTAAAAGACACCTCAGTTTGAAACTCTTTTTTAGGGATAGTTTGAAATGCTAATATGTCTGGAGATTGGTTTTCTGTTAATAGACATGCCACACTGACTTACACTTGGTCTTAATAGCACAACCTTACAGGGCCTGGCACCACATGGGTATTATGTAGGCATCACTGGAAGGATCTGACTTCATTGTTCATTTTCCAGAAGGAGAACCTTGGAACAGTCTTTTGAGTCGTTAGTGGCCATGATCAGCTTCATCCAGCAGAAATCGTCCAAGGCTGTGTGCTTCTGCAATTCAGGAAACAAAGGCAGAAAACAAGTGTCATTTCCTTCTACATTATTGATCCCAAATTTCTTATCTCTGAGGCATCCACAAGTAGAAAGTGAGCCCTGTGCCCTCTTGGCTTACCAGTGTGCCGAAGTCATAAGGCCTCAGCATTATTCTCAGCCATGAGGCTGCTTCACTGCAGCTTTCATCTAAGAAGTATTAGATGGTTCCAAGAACTTAGGTGTGCTGGTCTGGAAAGGCAGGTAGGAATACACCTTTACTAAGATACACAGAACTAAATTGGAGAGTTTATTTCTCAGCTACTAAATATGTAATTTCCTCTTCTCTGGAACTTTAAAGATTTGAATGAACCTATTCCCATTTTCTCAATTTGAAAGATAAAATCTTAGCATTCCCTTTCTTGGTACTTGGCCATATACTCATTGGATGCCCTCTGTGCCTGAACATTTTAAGACATCGCTGCAGCCTTTTCTAGGTAGATAGATGAACTAGGTAAATGTGTCAAATATCGGAAATTACTTGCATTTACCCAAGTCTTGACATAAGAGAAAAGGAAGGAAAGGTGGTTTATAAGCGGTTTCCATTGGAGGCATAGTAAGTGACCGCTTTCCTCAGCAGTGTGCATTGTACAAGGGCTGCTGTGAGCAGGCAGACCAGGCTGAGGCCCTAGTGTAAGTCCGGAAGGACCCTTCTCATGGGGACTGGACGGCACCAAGTCAGGTGTATCTGAGCACACCTGAGCTCCAGCAGAGGAATGATGAGGGTACAGTTTATGTTCACCAAAGTTACCTTTCACTTTTTTTTCTTCCTTCTTGAAGAAAGTGTCAGCGGGTTCCCACTGCTGGAGGGCCTCAGAAAGGTTTTCAGTCATAGCCTTGGCAGCGACTCCACTTGCAAGAACAGGCTAATCTCCTTTACAGAGAACATGAATTTAATGAGAAGCCTGGTTTTCAGAATAAAAATCACTATTTTTATTTGCCTGATATTTTTGTTTGGCCTGATGTTCTTTACCACAGTGCCTTTACCTTGGTAGCCTTTAAAAAGTTAGAACATTTTGTATCTCATGTGCCAATCTGAATTTTAATGAATTCATCAGTTTAATTTTGTTGTTTATCCTTTCTCCATCAGCCCCCTATCACCCAAGTCTTTAAAAATCCTCTTAGCTTGCCCTGCCTCAGGAGCTTTCTCTCCCTTGGGTTGGTCTTTCTGTCCTCTTTCTTCTTAAAGGCACCAAGGACCTTTTGGGATTTCCCACTAAAGAAGATTCCTTCTTTTTTCTTGATACATTTATTTATTTATTTATTTAATTAAGGTATCATTGATATACAATCTTATGAAGGTTTCACATGAGCAACCTTGTGGTTACTACATTGCCCCCTATTATCAAGTCCCTACCACATTTCCCATTACAGTCACTCTCCACCAGTGTAGTAACATGCTATCGAGAAGGACCTTCCTTTTAATTGCCTTTTCCTCTTTTAACCCTGAAGCAGGAGTAGCAATAATAGATTTTTTTCTTGGTTAGAATGGTCCCTACAATATCAATTTCAACAAGTTGAATTTCTTCCCATCCTTGTGATATTACTTCTGGTAAATATATACTTTTTATTCTTATAGAAGACCTTTTACTCTAGAATAAATTATGTCTATCTCATGCAGCAAAAAAATGAACTTTGATATAATTTTGAGTTGTTTTCTAAGGCAGTCTGTCAGAGGTACTGAGATAAAATTACTCCTTTATTGTCAGAGCCTTGTAATGGGGCAATTGGAATCACCTTTTGATACAAACTGATAAAGAAAATGTCAGCTAGCTTCCACTCAGAAAATCCTTTTATGACTTGAAAGCAAAAGCGAGATACATTGTTTTCTAAAATAAGGTTTCCATACTTTTATCCTAAGTTCCCTGCATGTTCTTCCAAGTAAAAGGCATAATTGATTATCTCAGTTGATTATACATTTTTCAAGCAGGTTTTAATTGTGTGTGAAGTTCAGCATTTAGTGGAATCTAATTTTCCCAGTTTGCTCTACTTCAAACACACTACACTTCATGCATACAAATTTGATAAATACGTGGTAAAATAATGGAATTTGACATGGACTTTCTAAAAGAAAATGAGTCACCAGTTCATTTGTATAATTTGTTTTTATTTATTCAATAGATTTTTTTAAGTTAAATCTTTGACATTTGGTTTCAGGGATCACTAACATAATTTAAAATGCAAAGTTAAGAGCATTCCACAGTGAAAAATGTCAAAGTCATTTAAAAGTGAATAAATAAAGAAAACAACAACACAGTCAACCTAAAAATGTTGGCACTTCTTTTCTATTCTCCAAGAAGATGTTAGCAAGTGTATGAACTCGATTCAAAATTGCTACTTAAAACTAAAATCTGTTAGTTTCTTAATAGTCTGATAAGTCTTAATATCTGGTAAGACTCTTTAAATATTCTTAATTTCTCTTTTATTTTCCTTCCCCATTTTCTGAGGGTCAGAAATATTTTAAACTTCCCAAATTTAGGAGTAAAAGTATTAATGAGAATTTGAGGAAATAAATTGGGGATGTACATTACAATATTATTTTCTAGTTTTCTTTCCTAATACAATCTTACAGATAGATTTAAGTAATACATGAGTATTGGTAATTCCAAAGTATACAGAAGGGTAATAAGAACTATTAGTCTGAGCATCTACCATGAACCAGATACTGTAGTAGGGAGATAGTTATGTACACTTTATCATTTAGTCCTATGACAGCCCTGTGATATATGTACTACCCCCATTTTATAGATCAAGAAAATGAGTGTCTGCTAGTGACAGTTAAGATCCAAATCCATTCTCAAAGCATATTCTTATTTTATGACATCATGTTGGGTACATCATTTCAATAACTAAATTGACAAAGAGGACTGTTGGCTTAAAAATGATTCCTTCATTAATACTTAGTCTATAGGCACACACCTGAAACTATGTTTTCTACCTTTATCTTGCATCTACCTACCACTTCAGCATTTTATTAAAAATAATAATAACAATAATAAGGGAGAAATGTGGGGCATATAAATAAAGTATAAAAATCAAACAAATATTCATATTTGACCTGATTGTTTATAGTTCATAATGTGTGATCAAAACCCAAAGTTTCTGTGATGACTGCCCTTGTACTGTTCACCATGTAAGAACTTATTCACTGTGTAAGAATTTGTTCACCATGTAAGAACTTGTTCATTATGCTTCAGAAGATCGGAGACTGATGAGAATTAGGCTTGGGGTGGATTAATGATTGTGCATTGAGTCCCCTATACAGAATTTTATTGTTGTTAACAACCATTTGATCAATATATATGAGAGATGCCCTCTCAAAATAAAAAAAAAGTGAAGGAGAATAAAGACTTTCTCAGACAAAAATAAAATAAAATAAATAAACCATGTTAATGGGTTTGCAATTGGGAAAAAAAATGATTCCTTCATAAAATCTGAGAATCAAAGATAAAAATTGTTCCATAAATAAGAAAAAAAATTTTGCTCAATTGAAAGCTCTCTTATTCTTTATATCTGACCTTTTCTTCATTAATCACATTACAAAGTAAAACAAACATGAAACTTAATCACACGTAAAAATATTAACTAAAATGTGTAATTGTCAGTAAGATGATTTTATCTATGAGTTTGCTTCCATATTTATTAAAGATGCAGTCACTCTAAGTGCTTCCAAGTTTATTAAAGATGGATTCACAACTATAACAAAAAGACAGCTTCTGAAATTCTCATGGGGCTATGCTTAAAATCATGCAGCACATTACTTTAAAAAAATTCCTTTAAAAGTTAATAGTAATGGTGGTTTGATTTTCCTCAATTGATATTTATAATGATCAAAACCCTTACACTATTGGAGTAATTCATCCTGTCACTGTAAAAGTTGCTATACTATACAAGAAAAACAAGATGATAACAGATAAAATACATTGTTCTGTCGACAAATAATATTGAAAGATGCTTAGAAAGCCATGCTTGAAGCTCCAAAGAAGCAAGTATCAGAAGCCTTGAAGCTTTGCAGTGTTCAGATGTTATCTAGCATGCCTCCATCAGAGGTAGCTATATTAGAAAGCTAATGGAGTTTCAGGATGCTGTGCTTATACAAAGTATCTGATTCTTCAATCTTGCCTCTTTTTGAAACTTTTTCCCCATAAAAAAAGCAGGATATGGTTGTAACTAATGGAATGAGCAGAGGAAATTGGAGACATTATGGCGGGAGCTTACTTTATTTCTCTTGCTCAGAAATTCCAAAGAGCGATTCCTACTGAATTAATTCTACCCTATGCTTTAGGTTCCTCTGCTGCTTACCTCTCTGCTGTACCATCTCTGCTCTTAAGATTCTTACTGGCCAGGCAAATGATTTTGTGTATTAATCTCTGTTTCTGAGACAGCACAGCATTCTCTTTCCTGGAGTGGCATGCCAACTTCTCAATATGAAATTACATCCCTTCCATTACTTAAAATAAAAATAGGCTCAGAACTATGTTCTTTATGAAACCTTTCCAGATTTGCTTTGCCTAATTTTAAGATTGAAATAATCCCAATAGCTTCTAGCACTTTTATGTAGACTTACTTGAGTACATAAGGATTTTTGTGTTCTTAATTTAGATAGTTTCACATATTTATGTTCCATGCCTTTCTAAGTTTCTTGGAGGCATGGTCCAAACATTCCTTTCTCATAACCTGCACTTCATGGCCTTGGCAAATGCTTCTGCTGATCTGTTTCTCTGTGGCTAATCCCATAACCCACAGGATTTACACATAATAAATAAGCAAACATTGCTGGTAACTCAACTTCCAAAGAGTTTAATGAGATACACAAAAGGAATAGACTTTAAGATCAAAGATACCAATTTCAAGAGTTAATAATTACACACCAGCTTCAAGTCTCAATTATGGAGTAGAAGGAAATGTAAAACGAATTATCTTGGCCCAAATTCCCCAGAAAGCAGAGGCTTATGTGCTGTTACTTATTTAAAGACTTCAATCCTGGGAGCAGGAGTGAAGAAGAGAAGGAAGGAAAGACAATACAAGGGCACAGAGTACCTAACAGAGCATCCACCTTGTGAGGCGGGACCATCTTTAGAGAGCCTGTAAAAGTGACTGCTTCTCAGCAGTCTGCCAAGGAGAGGATTTTATCTGTCTGCTACAGTTTCCCAGTGATCAGGGGCAATAATTCCCCTGCACTTCTGGGTTGCTGATAAGTGGGCATCAAGCAGGTCCCCGCAAGGTCTGGCCCTCAGCATCAACCTGGAGTCCCAAGGGCAGAATGCACAAGGCGCATGTGTTGGGCATGACGCCTCTGGGCTGTGCTCACATAGTGTTGGTTCAGTGTGTGCAGTGTCTGTGTAGTCTATGGAAGCCACTAGAATAAGAGACCTTGGAGGTAGGTAAGGCCAGCAGGATTTGAAGGGGAGCATAAAAGCTTTCTTACACACTCACCACTTGCAATATCCATGGCTTACAAAAAGGACCCCAAGGCCGTGATGGAAGGTGCCCCAAGTCAGGAGCTTTATTAGTGGAACTCAAAAGCCATAGCTTCCAGCTCCCCATCTGGTGCCTTTCGCCCTTCTGTGGCATGTGTGCTTCTGATGTTCTCTCAATGCTCGAGTTTCAAACATCTCCTACACTTAATTCTTCTTAGATTCAGTGAAGTGTTGTTTAGGAGGGATTCCTTTATGGCTTACTTGGTTTTCTCTAAAAAACAAAACAAAACAAAAAGCTGCCATGGAACCAGAGAACAGATTAAATTCCATGAATTTAATCTGAGGCATCTGAGGCAAAGAAACTCCAACTAATGTTAAACCTCTGGAGATGTGTATTTGCTTCTTGCTTAACAATCTTCTTACATAGTATTCCGATTAATACCTAAATATGATAGAACCTTTCAGCAAACATCTTCAAGAAGCCAATGTCCTAACTTCTGAAATAAGAATTTTTTCAAAGAATATGGTAGAACACATGTTTCTCCCACTTTCAAATGGTATTAATGTTTTTAGTCAAGGCAGTATACTTAAGTGTTCTTTATGTTACACGTATCTGAATTCATATTCTGACTAAAATCTGATGTGACTTGCCTAAGAATAGTTATCACAGTGAAGATGCCAGTATACAAAGGTTGATGTGCTCTAATTCAAGATGATAGCGTAATTGCTTCACTCTTTTGCCAAAGAGTTACAGAGCAATATGATTTGCAACACTATATTGAGATTTTTCATACCTTTTTAGAAGGATATATTCTTATAACTAAGGGAATAAAACAAGATTCAATTTATGTTTTATCTTGAATCTTACTATTTTGAATATCTAATTTGTAACACAAGTTTATTCACAAGGTTCTGAAGTCTATTTCTTTAACAGAATAAAGTGTTTATGGTAATGGTTATGCCAGTCTTTATGAATACAAGCTCTATTATAATAGGTATTCAGCTCCCAGCAGCACTGTTTTTCCTCAGACTCATACATTTTTCATTGTCTAGTCATCCTGAATTTTAAGCAGATAGGATGTCCTTTTAAATGCATAAACAAAGAAGATGAAAGTGTGTATCATAGTCTCCTCTCAATTTCTGCTACTAAAATTATAGAAACTGTGTATCCGATGTTAGAATGCATCTGGTGTGCTGTTCTATACATGAATAACCAAAAGCTCTTTGTGCACAATTCCACCCAGCACTGTATTTAGCATCATTTTTGCAAGATAGCACCTTACTAAGCTTATTCAGAAGTATAGCAGAAAATAGCTTATTAATCTCAGTGTCTAACTGGCAGATGGAATACAGTAAAAGTGAGGTTGTTTTGTCTTTCAGAGGTAATAGTTTCTTTGATATAAATGGCCATCTTTCAAATCTTCTAAGATTTCTCCCTTTTCATTTATAGATATTTGTTCATTCATAAATGTGTTCATTCATTCATTCTGTATTTATTGAGCTTCTATTTCCTTTCCATTCAGCAGTCTTTAAAGTACCAGAAACATAGGAATGAATAGAATACACTCCCTTCTTTTCAGGAGCTCATGGGTTATACAATGTGGTAAGTACAAGTAGACATAAGAGCATACAGATGAAGACACATCTATCAGCCTTGGGAAGCAGGGAGTGGCCAAGGGGGGACTTTCTAGAGAAGATGGTGCCTTAAGATTATGAGGAGTGAGGTGTAGGGACCACAGATCTACTGTGGTGGTTACCTATGGAGAAAAAAATAATTTGGAGAGATAGGGCAACAGTAAATGAACTGAAAAGATCCAAAAACAGAAAAATGGTAGGGAAAACATTCTGTGAAACAAATCACCAAAAGAACTTGCCCTGTGATAAAAGAGAACAAAAGAGAATTTGATGAGAGGAAGATTGGGTAGAAGGGTGGTAGGTGAAATTAGCAGAGTATCAACATCTGGGTTAATTTATATTTTTATTTAATTACTTATTTGTCTTTCTTTGGTGACTCTAATAACTTAGTTAAGATGTATAGATTTCAATAGCAACAGTGTCTAGCTTCCTACTGCTGGGAAAGACTGAACTAATCTAAGAAGAGATCCCTTCCATTAATTCCTTCCTGTTTTACAAGTTATATTTATTGACATGACAGATAAAACCATATTTTACATTTTCTATCAAATCATACCAGCAGCAGCTGAATGAAATGGCTACTAATTAAAAGAAGAAATTGATTACAACAGATTTTCTGTTTTGTTTAGCTAAAGTAATAAGAATAGGCTATATTGACATTTTGAAAGGCACACATTATAGATGTCTTGATGGAAGAATTTCTTCAGTCTGGCGAGCTTTTTTGTCTTCAGTTTACCCAGAATATTTCTGGAAACCAAACACAGGTTTCTAGCACTGTACTCTGCACCCTCTATAAGAGCAAAGAGTACTTTTGGGGGCATAATGGTCATATAGCATAGTGATTAAGAACTTGGATTTTGGAATCATGTAACCTAGTTCCATTCCAAAGTCTTCCCCTTGCTGGCTCTGTGATCTTGGACTGGTTGCTTAACCACTCTCTGCATCAGTTTACTTGTCTATAAAATGGAGCAACAATAATAGTATCTGTTATAAGTTGTTACATGTAAGCCTTACTGTAGCCACAAAAGAAAAACCTATAGTAATTACACAAAAGAGAAAAAGAAGGGAATATAAGCCTACTACTAAAGAATGTCATCAAGCCACAAAGGAAGAGAGCAAGAGAAGAAAGGAACAAAGATGAATTACAAAAAGAGCCAATAAATAATTAACAAAATATTAATGATTAACATGTAGTTAACTCTTAATACTTAATAGGGATAAGTAACAAGAGCATATCTATAAATACTTATTTATATGTAAATGGACTAAGTTCTGAAATCAAAAGACATGGAGTGGTGATTGGATAAATAAATAAATAAATAAATAAACAAACAAATAAATAAATAAGAAACGTTTATATGCTGCCAACAAGAGACTGACTCTAATGTAAGGACACGTACAGACTGAAAGTGAGGAGATGGAGAAGATATCCCATGCAAATGGAAACCAAAAGAAAACTAGAGTAGCTCTACTTAGACCAGACAAAACAGACTTTAATACAAAGAATAAAAGAAGACACAAAGAAGGGTGTTACATAATGATAAAAGGGTCAATATAACAGGAGGATATAACATTTGTAAATATTTATGAACCCAATATAGGAGCACATACATATAAAAAGCAAATATTAAAGAATGAAAGGGAGGAATAGTCAGCAATACAAAAATAGTAGGGGATTTTAATACCCTACTTACATCAATGGATAGATCATGTAAACAAAAAATCAATAAGTAAACATCAGCTTAAAATTACACTTTAGATTGAATGGACTGAACAGATATTTACAGAACATTTCATCTAAAAGCAATAGAATACACATTCTTCTCAAGTACACATGAAACATTCCCAAGATAGATCATATGTTAGACCACAAAACAAGTCTTAATAAATTAAAGAGGACTGAAATTATATCAAGCATCTGTTTCAGTCACAACGGTATGAAACTAGACATTAATTATATGAAGAAAACTGGAAAATTTACAAATAAGTGAAGATTAAACAACACACTACTGAACAACCAGTGGATCAAATGAGAAATAAAAAGATAAATTAAAAAAAATACCTTGAGACAAACAAAAATGGTATAACATACCAAAACTTGTGAGATGCAGCAAAAGCAGTTCTACTAGTAAATAGTTCATAGCAGCAAATGCATACTTCAAGAAACAAGTCTCAAATAAACACGTTAACTTTACACCTCAAGGAACTATAAAAAGAACAAACAAAGCCTAAAATTAGAAGGAAATAAAGATTAGATCATAATTTAATGAAATAGAAACTAAAAGGACAAGAGATCAGTGAGACTAAGAACTGATTCTTTGAAAAGATAAAATTGACAAGTGTTTAGTTATATTCACCAAGAAAAGGAAAGGAGAGGACAAATAAACAGAATCAAATTTATTCTACTTACAGATTTTCACAACTGATACCACAGAAATTCAAAGGGTCATAAGAAACCACTATGAACAATTATATGCCAACAAACTGGACAACCTAGAAGAACTGGACAAATTCCTAGAAACTTATAACCTACCAAGAATCATGATGAAATAGAAAATCTGAACAATCTGATTATCAATAAGGAGATTGAATTGGTAATCAAAAACCTCCCAACAGAGAAAAGTCTAGAACCAGACCATTTCACTGGTGAATTCTACCAAACATTCAAAGAAGAATTAATACTAATCCTTCTCAAACTCTCCCAAAATAAGAGAGGAGGGAATTCTTCTAAACTCATTTTATTACCCTGATACCTAAACCAGACAAGGACACCACAAGAAAAGAAAATTACAGGCGAATATCCCTGATCAACAAAATGTTAGCAAATTAAATTACAGTAGAATTACCAGATGATTCAACAATTCCACTTGTGGTGTTTAGCTGAAGACAATGAAAACAATAATTAGAAAAGATGTCTGCATCTCCTTGTTCATTGCAGCATTAACTACAGTAGCCAAGGTATGGAAACATCTTAAGCATCTATCAATGAAGGAACAGAGAAAGAAACTGTGGTACACAAACACATAATGGAATATTATTCAGCTGTATAAAAGAATGACCTCTTGCCATTTGCAACAACATGGATGGATCTTGAAGGCATTATGCTAAGTGAAATAAATCAGACAGAGAAAGACAAATACTGTATGAACTCTCTTACATATGGAATCTCAAAAAGAAAAAGAAAGGAAAAACAAACTCAAAGGTGGAGATGTCAATGTTGTTGAAATGCGTGAAAGGAGTCAAAAGGTAACAAGTAAAATAATAGAATTGACAGTGGGGAGGACAAAAAAAAAAACAAACCAGACAAATAGAACATGGAAAACAAGAAAAATCTTTGTGTGTACCTATAATCACATTTTTTTCCTGCAGTTTGAACAAAAGACCCCACCTACTCATTTTTCACTAAGATGTGCAAATTATGTAGCCAGCCCTGTTCCTTGAAACTGAGTTTCTTAAAGTTGGATCACATGCTTTTTCATCCTACTATTCTGTATCTAACATTGTATATGGCATTTATTAGACATTTAAAAATGCTTTTTGAGATAATTTTCATTAACTTAATTTGATTTATGTTTTATACATAGATATTAATATGTGTATTACATATTTATGTTTATACACTTATATACTGTGATTATATAATGATGTATGCAGTAGGTAGATAAAAAATATTTAGAAAACTGATTTTCAGACATTTTGATCTTTCAGTTATTTCTATATTGAGAAAACTGTTTCAGTCTCTGAATTTGAAAGCCATTAATCCAAATGCTAATTTAATCAATGCTATCTTTTTAAAACTATAAAAAGTAAATTAATATCAGGTAAGCAGATTCATTGCACTATAAGCTTTCAGAATGTGCCCAGTGTCAGCACATTTCTATGAGAAATGAAGTTGTTAATGCCACACACACACACACACACAAATAATATAATAGTATCTGCCTTATAAGGTTATTATGAGGGTTAAGTATGACAGTATGTGTAAGTCTGAATCTAGGACTTGGAATATAGTAAGAACTTATAAATAGGAATTTCAGCTCCAAAATCTTGTTTTGGTAGCTCTGCAATGACAAGGACAGTGTCTTATTTATCCTCGAATGTGTAGTGCCTGGCATATAGAAAGCTGTTTTATAGTATGTTGTTGCATGTATGTTAGAAGGACTAAAATTTTATTTTCTTATGCAAGCAATCTGTTTTTTGTGTGTGGCATGGTTTTATTTGGGAAAGTCACAGAATATTGCCAAGGATTTTAATACCATGGTTGTAATTTAAGCAGCAGTAGGAATTACCATGTCATGGCAGTAGCTTTCAACTTTTTCCCAAGGTGACACACTCTGTACATGTAATTCTCCAATGGACATACTCAGCATCGGGAGCAACTTCTAGTATGTTAGCTGTAACTCTCCCTATTTTTATTCCACTTAAAGATGTAAGTTATTATGCAAATCATCAAGAGGATATTGAGAGGATAATGAGATAACCATGAATTCACCTAAATTAAATTTTAAATTTTGTTAGATGTTATTATCTTAATTATCATTGTTACTATTTTGTTATGTGGCAGGTAGGTTGAACTTCTTAAAAGAAGTCATTGAATTCTTCAAAATTCATCAGTCATTCTTTCTTGGTTCACAGCCATCTTAATTTTCCTCCTTTCCCGTCCAGTTAGTCACGGCTAACTCTTCCCTCCATGAAAGTCTCTGTTCCCTTGGTTTCCATGACACCAGTATTGTTCTGGTGCTCTCCACTCAGCCAAACCGGGGCTCGCGAAGGCTAGCACTGGCTGCAAGTCATCCTCCATCAGTCCTCGTTCTCCCTGCCCTCTAAGCAGCATTCAATATTACGACTGTTCTCTCCATGAAGGCTCTGCTGCTTTGACTTCCTTGACAGCAAGAACATCCCTGGCCCTCCCACGTCTAACTGTCCCAGCCTTCTAACTGCTTCTGACTCTAGTGATGGGACTTCTTCTCTCCTAACCCCAAATCTGGGGTTTCTCCAAGGATTTTTTTCCTAGGCCTACTTATTCACTCTCCTAGTCTTCCTTTCTTGGTGATATTATCCATTTCCAGTCCTTCAGCCATCACTCTTATGTGTATGACTTCTACCTCTTTATCTTCTTGTTGACCTCCCTCCCCAACTCACATCCCACGTTCCTAATACTGCTGGATAATTTGGAAATTCATCTGCCAGCTTACATTCAATATACCAAAAATGCTGATTATCTTTCCACCAAAACCAATTCCTTATCATGACTTTAGTTAGTGGATACCCCTTTTAGGCTGACTTAAAAGCTTTGAGTTAATTTTGGAACTTCTCTTCATCTCTGCCTTTTTGTTTTAATCACCCTGTCGTTTCAATACAACTGTTCAGTGTTGCCTAAGCCTAGTTCTGCAGTCTTTGAGTCCCTCCATTTTCTACTTTCTCTGAATGCCATTGCCCAGCCGTAGCTACAATGAAAAACATTAGATAAATGTTCTGGCTGTCTGGCAGAGGGGAAAAATGTGTAAAAGCAGTAATTATAATCAATGATATAGAAGTAAAGGAGAAACATCCCAAGGAAGAGAGGGCAGGGCAAACTTCATAAAGCAGGTAACATTAGCTAAAACTGGAAAGACAAATAGGAGTCAGACTGAACAAAGGCAAGGTGAACATTCTGGAAATAATAACACACTCAAGGGGGAATGCTGGCAAAGAAGACCATGCCTCATTGTTGAGGTGAAGTAGTTCCATAAGGCTGGGGCTCTGGCTTCATGGGGGGATACAATGGGGGAAGCAGGAGGTAAACTCCAGAGGTAGTAGGAGGAAGAAGGCATTAGGGCCTTCTTTCAGTTATATGTTGCTACATGAAAAGTGACCACAAACTTCATGCCCTAAAACAACCACCACTGATTATTTCTCACAGTGCTCCAACTGAGAAGCAATCTCTGGGGATGGTTTATCTCCGTTCCATGGGCTCAGGTGGCACAGCTATCCTGGGGGCAGGAGGATCCGGGATCCTTACTCACTTATCTAATGCTTCAGCTGAGAGAGCAGTGGCTGACGGGTCCTCTCTTTTTCATTTGCCATGGTCTCTCAATATTCAGTAGTTCACCTTACATGGAAACTATCCTAAGGGGGCAAAAAATGGAACTTCCTAGTTAAGCTACCTAGCTTCTTAAGGCTTAGACCCAGAAGTCTCATGACTTCCCATCCCTATATCACTTCCCTTACATTTAAAGTAAGTCACATGCCAGCCCAACTTCCAGGAAAAGAGAAACAGATCCCACCTCCCTTTGGGGAGGAGCAGCATGAATATAGAGGGATGGGAAGAAACGTTGACCTTCTTGAGACGTACCACAGGCCTGAGATCACTGCATTCTGTAGGGTACTGTTGTAAGATTTTAAGCAACAGACTGACATTTTAAACTTACATCTTTAAAAATATCTCTCTGATTCCTTCATGAAGATTGAATTTAGGGGTCAGGACCAGTATTTGAAAAAAGAGCAACCAGTGAGAAGCCTCTACCAGTGTATTACAGGTTAACTGCAGTGAAGCCTTTTCTGTGGGCCCACATGCCTTGTCATAATTATTTCTCCTCATGGAAGCAAATGGAATGAACAAAATATGAGGGATGCCTCATTTTCTTTAAGCAAGACAGCACCAAGATACTGGAAAGAGATTAACATCTGCCAAAGGGAAGTAAATATGTAATACTAGAAATCATCTACCTAATGCTTTTTTGTTTAGAAATACTACTACTTTTTTATTTTATGTTGTTGTTTCTATAAATAAACTGGTAAAGTCAGATGATTCTTTGGGGGAGAGCAAAACCTGCTTTGTTTGTTCCTAGGGTCTCTTCATGTGTCAGAGCATGCAGGCTTATGTGATCATAAAGTTCATATGGCATTTTATTTCTATGCAAAGTGAACCCCTTGACTTTTGCCTCTAGTTCCTCCTACAGCGGTCCTAAGGGTTAGTGTACATGAAAAAGCCACAGAAAATACTTACAGAATTTAAAATGCTTTATTACAACACCTCAGTCACTACATTTCCTTCATGAATGACAGTTAATGGGTAAGTAATTGCACCTTAATCAGAGCACAGAAACTAATGATCATCTTAGTATTTGCTAGAGCAAACTGAGATCCAAAATCTGGAAATGGAGAGGAGATGGTCCTTTTGGATTTTCATAGGTTCATACAGGTCCTTCACTAAGTGTTCCTGGAATCAAGATTTCAACTGTAAAGAAAACAGTGTCCTTTAAGTGTGAGAACCTGAGGATAAGGTTGAAATCTGGTCCCTCTTGGCCAGTGTTCACGTGCTCTATCAGATGTCTGAACACTTAATTAATGCTATGGTAGGCACAGGACGATGTTAATTTTCCCCACAGGCTCCAGAGTGCAGTGGCTAGAAGCCAGGATCACTTGGAGAGATTTGGTCTCAAATCCCAGCTTTGCCACTTCCTAGTTATGTGACTGTGAGCAAATTCCTTAATCCCTCTAAGCTTTAGTTTCTTCCTCTGTAAAACCTCAGTAATAACTGCACCTTCCTGGTAGGATTGCTGTGATGGATTAAAAGAAATACTGTTTATAGCACTTCCCCTCATGAATAGCACACGTACTCAATAAATTTTAACTGTAAATGTTTTAATGGATTTCCTGCTGATCGTTCTTGTTTCTCTTTATTTCTCAGGGAGATGTTAATCTCTGTGGCTCTGGGCCAGGTGTTATCCCTCCTTATTTGTGGAATTGGCTTGACCAGCAAGTACCTGTCAGAAGATTTCCATGCGAATACACCAGTCTTCCAGAGTTTCCTCAATTACATCCTTCTTTTCTTGGTCTATACCACCACACTAGCAGTCAGACAAGGTAAGCATGCAAAATCCCAGGAATATAGCTTGGTTTCTCCTTTACAAGCATATAGAAGAATGATGAGCTATTACCAGGTAACTTTTTCACTTACAGTATCATAAGACAATTCAAAACCCTAAATCTCACTCTTCTATTTTGCAGCAATACAGCAAACAAAATGAATGAATAAATCACAAAGAAGCATAAATAGTCTGAGTTCAGCAGGAAGTAGAAAATGCATGTATAAGCAGAAATGTACAATTGCTCACTATTTGAATTCCTGTTAACATCCCTTGTACCTCTCAGTAAATCTAAATAGAGTACCTCCCTGGAACCTGGAACAGGCCTGCTGCAGTTATCTTAAATAATGCTATCCCTGAGAAAATCCAAGAGAATTACAGACAAATACATGGGAAAGTAACATGGGAAAGATAAAAGTAGTAAACACACACAACTCTAGTAATAACAAAGGGGGAAAGTAAGTCCACATATGTTCAGGTGAAATGTTCTATCTCAACTTAAAATAGCTAAAGCAATAAAACAAGTCCTCCAAGAGCCAATGCAAGAAAAGCTTTTTGATGGCCAATTGCAGTTAGAATACTTGGAGTGTATCTTTGGAGGTTATACTTCAGAACCTTGTGATTATAACCACTGAATCTCTTGTAAATGCTTTTATCTATGGCCCAGAAATAGCCACCATTTTCCCCCAGTAGTAGTGTTGACTGTAAAATATGCATTGAAAAATAATCATTAATAGGTTTAAAGACAATTCTATATTTTAATAATAAATAAGGATGCATGAATAGCTGTATACATCAATCCTAACAATCATACTGTTTTAAAACTTCTATAAGAACTGTATATCATTATTTAGTTTTTATACATCCTCATTTGGTGGCCATCCAGAATAATAGTGCTTAGTTATGATTTGTGCATACTAGATTTCATTCATTGGGACAGAATTCAAGTTTAATTTTGGATTTGTTTAAAGTATTGAAGAAGCTGATTTCATTTACTTCTCAAAAATTGGTGTAACTGGTGTTTGTTTTTTAACATTTAACATCAGTAGACATAACTAATTTAAAAATAAAATTTCAATCAAAACCTCAGGATACAAAAGTTATAGACATTGAGTCTCAGCTGTATTTCTTCAGTGCGTTTTGGAAGCTAATTATTTTGAATGCTACAAGTGCCGCCCCCCAAAAAAATCACATGAAAGTGGCTGAATTTATCTTCTCTAGGTATTTTTTTTTGGTACCATTAATCTACAATTACATGAGGAATATAATGTTTACTAGACTCCACCCCTCACCAAGTCCCCCCCACATACCCCATTAGTCACTGTCAATCAGCGTAGTGAGATGCTGTAAAATCACTACTTATCTTCTCTGTGTTACACAGCCCTCACCGTGCCCGCCCCATTATACATGCTAATCGTAAGGTCCCCTTTCTTCTTCACCCCTGCTTCACACTCCCTTCCCACCCAGTCCCTTTTCCTTTGGTAACTGTTAGTCCATTCTTGAGTTCTGTGATTCTGCTGCTGTTTTGTTCCTTCAGTTTTTCCTTTGTTCTTATACTCCACAGATGAGTGAAATCATTTAGTACTTGTCTTTCTCCACCTGGCTTATTTCACTGAGCATAATACCCTCTAGCTCCATCCATGCTGTTGCAAATGATAGGATTTGTTTTCTTCTTATGGCTGAATAATATTCTCTTGTGTATATGTACCCCATTCATCTACTGATGGACACTTAGGTTGCTTCCATTTCTTGGCTATTGTAAATAGTGCTGCAATAAACATAGGGGTGCATCTGTCTTTTTCAAATTGGGCTGCTGCATTCTTAGGGTAAATTCCTAGAAATGGGATTCCTGGATCAAATGGTATTTCTATTTTGAGCTTTTTGAAGAACCTCCATAGTGCTTTCCACAGTGATTGAACTAATTTACATTCCCACCAGCAGTGTAGGAGGGTTCCCCTTTCTCCACAACCTTGCCAACATTTGTTGTTGTTTGTCTTTTGGATGGTGGCGATCCTTACTGGTGTGAGGTGATATCTCATTGTGGTTTTAATTTGCATTTCTCTGATGACTAGCAATGTGGAGCATCTTTTCATGTGTCTGTTGGCCATCTGAATTTCTTCTTTGGAGAACTGTCTGTTCAGCTCTCTGCCCATTTTTTAATTGGAATGTTCGCTTTTTGTTTGTTGAGGTGCATGAGCTCTTTATATATTTTGGATGTCAACCTTTATCAGATCTGTCATTTATAAATATATTCTCCCATACTGTAGGATGCCTTTTTGTTCTGTTGATGGTGTCCTTTGCTGTACAGAAGTTTTTCAGCTTGATATAGTCACACTGTTCATTTTTGCTTTTGTTTCCCTTGCCCAGGGAGATATGTTCATGAAGAAGTCACTCATGTTTATGTCCAAGAGATTTTTGCCTCTGTTTTTTTCTAAGAGTTTTATGGTTTCATGGCTTACATTCAGGCCTTTGGTCCATTTCGAATATTTGTGTGTGGGGTTAGACAATGGTCTAGTTTCATTCTCTTACGTGTAGCTGTCCAGTTTTGCCAACACCAGCTGTTGAAGAGGCTGTCATTTCCCCATTGTATGTCCATGGCTCCTTTATCATATATTAATGGACCATATATGTTTGGGTTAATGTCTGGAGTCTCTATTCTGTTCCACTGGTCTGTGGCTCTGATCTTGTGCCCATACCAAATTGTCTTGATTACTGTGGCTTTGTAGAAAGCTTGAAGTTGGGGAGTGAGATCCCTCCCACTTTATGCTTCCTTCTGAGGACTCTAGGTATTTTTATCACCAAATAGCCTAGTCTACAAGACGATCAGTTGTAATTTGTCTTTGGGGTCTTGTTCATCTTACTCTACCAGGAGTCCACGGATTTAACAAATACATGCATTAAGAAAAAAGTGAAATCAAGCCATTCTAGGAAGCAAGGGAATAATATCATAGTCCACAGGTAGAGACAGAAATATTAGAAAACTAAAGGTAGCAAAAGACCCAAAGTTAATGATACCTTCTATTGAAACTTTATAATCTTTCAGACACTATGTATATGAATTACCTCTTTTATTCCTTCATTCCAAAGAGATAGGTGTTCTAATCCAAGATTTTGTAAATGAGAAAACTGAGACTCTGCCCGTGTCCGGAACCTGCTCCAAGCTACAGAACTAGGAAGCATAGAGGTACACCCGAGGCCAGGGCTGCACGCCGTTCTGGCCCCTCTTCCCAGAGCATGGGAGGCCACTGGAGAGAGAAGGGAGATACTTGTGAGCAAAAGGAGGGTTTTTTACTTGAATCTCAAAATCCCGCAGAAGAAAGCAGCCCTGGGTGCAAGATCTAGCGAGGCAAAGGAGCAAAGTCAAGAGAATGTGGCCAAGGTTCATGTGGGGAAGGTGGGCAGGGGAGAGCAGATAGGGGAGAGGCAACACTGGATGGAGGCCCAAGAAGAGAAGCAGCAAGGGATTTGGAGGCTCTTTGGAAAGAAGACTGAAGAGAGCCTGAGGAAATTCTGTCTGTCCCTGTCAGTTATAGAATAAATTTCTAAAATGTCCTATTTGGAGATTTTTACCATTGCCTCCAATTATCACTGAATTTGCTGTCATGTCTTTATCTGGGTGTTTACCCAGAATTTTTGCTTTAATCTTCATCTTTAGAAGGTTTAATAGGCTGGCATTACACTAACATCTGGAAATCAACATAGTAATTACATTAATTTTGTATAGGCTGATTCAGTAATATGTTCTAGAGACATAATAATCTCTCTCCTATTTCACCTCAAGATTTGAGAGGGAATAAACAACAGCAAAGAGGGGAAGGGGAATGGAAAGTGCTCTGTGTGTAGGGAGATGTCCTCATGACCACAATTTCTCCTCCTTTCCTGGTTCTTGCCAACCACTCCCAAGAGCGCTACAGATTAAGACTTAACAAGATGCCTGTCTTCCCATCTCTGCCAGCCCAGATGTCACCTATCTTGCTGGGCCACCATATTAATTTGATGCTACCTTAAACTACATAACAGCAAGAAGTTAGATTTGGAAATATACTTTTAAACAAATCTTCATAATTTCAATCATAAAACAAAAATTATAATTGTCACATAAACACAATATGATAAATGCAAGAAGCCCTTTAAGAATGTTAAGGGTGATGTTATTATAAAAGCCTTGGGAAAACTTGACTTCAAAGTTGAACTGAATTGTCTTTATCAAATATCATTGGACCCATGATCAAATATTCTGAAATACAAGGTTCCAGTAGAAGTCTGAGTATAACTGCAGTTGAAACTGAAGTTTTGAATTTGTCCCTGATTATTATTAGATGACTACAAAAATTTGAGTACTTCTCTTCTTTAAAAATTTTATTAATTTGTTTATTAAATAAATAACCTATTTATTATTTATTTATTTATATTAAGACATCATTGACATACAATCTTATGAAGGTTTCACATAACTGACATTGTGGTTACTGCATTCACCCCTATTATCAAGTTCCCACCTACACCATTGCAGTCACTGTCCATCAGCAAAGTAAGATGTTATATGGACTATGTGTCTTCTCTGTGCTGTACTGTCTTCCCCATGACCCCCTTCACTTTGTGTGCTAATCACATAATGTGTGCTCTCTCTCCCTCCCCACCCATCTTCCTCTACCCATTCCCTTTGGTAACCGCTAGCTCCTACTTGGAGTCTGTGAGTCTGCTGCTGTTTTGTTCCATCAGTTTTGCTTGTTGTTATACTCCACAAATGAGGGAAATCATTTGGTACGTGTCCTTCTCTGCCTGCTTAATATTCACTGAGCATAATACCCTCCAGCTCCATCCATGTTGTTGCAAATGTTAAGATTTGTTTTTTTCTTATAGCTGAATAATATTCCATTGTGTATATGTACCACAACTTCTTTAACCATTCATCCATTGATAAGCACTTAGGTTGCTTCCATGTCTTGGCTAATGTAAATAGTGCTGCAATAAATATAGGGGTACATGTGTCTTTTTGAATCTGGGATCTTGTTTTCTTCGAGTAAATTCTGAGGAGTGGAATTCCTGGGTCAAATGATATTTCTATTTTTAGCTTTTTGAGGAATGTCCATATTGCTTTCCACAATGGTTGCACGAATTTACATTCTTACCAACAGTGTAGGAGGGTCCCCCTTTCTCCACATCCTCACTAACATATACTGTTCCTTGTCTTTTGGATGTTGGCCATCCTAACTGGTGTGAGGTGATATTTCATTGTGGTTTTAATTTGCATTTTCCTGATAAATAGTGATGTGGGGCATCTTTTCATGTGCCTGCTGACCATCTGAATTTCTTCTTTGGAGAAGTGTCTGTTTATATCCTCTGCCCATTTTTTAATCAGGTTATTTGCTTTCTTGGGCGTTGAGGCATGTGTGTTCTTTGTATGTTTTGGATGATAACCCCTTGTCAAATGTGTCACTATGAATGTATTCTCCTATACTGTAGATGCCCTTTTGTTCTGCTGATCGTGTACTTTGTTGTAGAGAAGCTTTTTAGTTTGATGTAGTCCTGTTTGTTCATTTGGCTTTTGTTTCCCTTGCCTGAGGAGATGTGTTCAGGAAAAGTTCATCATATTTATGTTCAAGAGATTTTTGCCTATGTTTTCTTCTAAGAGTTTTATGGTTTCATAAGTTACATTCAGGTCTTTGATCCATTTTGTTTACTTTTATATATGGAGTTAGACTTTAATACAGTTTCATTCTCTTACATGTAGATGCCTAGTTTTGTCAACACCAGTTGTTGAAGAGGCTGTCATTTCCCTATAATATATCCATGGCTCCTGGTTTCATTGATTCCTTCTATTGTTTCATTCTTCTCAATTGTATTTATTTCTGCTCTGATCTTTATTATGTCCTTCCTTCTACTGACTGTGGGCCTCATTTGTTTTTCTTTTTCTAGTTTCATTAATTTTAAGTTTAGACTGTTCACTTGGGATTGTTCTTATTTCTTGAGATAAGCCTGCATTGCAATATACTTCCCCCTTAGAATGATCTTCACTGCATCCCACAGGTTTTTGTGGTGTTGAGTCATTGTTTTCATTTGTCTCCATATATTGCTTGATCTGCTTTTATTATTTGGTCATAGATCCATTGATTCTTTAGGAGCATGTTGTTTAGCCCCCATGTGTTTGTGGGCTTTTTATTTTCTTCACATGATTTATTTTTAGTTTCAGACCTTTGTGGTCTGAGAAGGTGGTTGGTATAATTTCAATCCTTCTGAATTTACTTATGCTCTCTTTGTGGTCTAGTATATGTCT
This sequence comes from Manis javanica, assembly GCF_040802235.1. Lineage (NCBI taxonomy): Eukaryota > Metazoa > Chordata > Mammalia > Pholidota > Manidae > Manis > Manis javanica. The sequence goes on from NC_133168.1 coordinate 38,482,324, forward strand.
ATTCTGGAAAATGTTCCATGTGCGCTTGAGAAGAATGTGTATCCTGCTGCTTTTGGGTTAAGTGTTCTGTAGATGTCTGTTAGGTTCTCTGTTCTAATGTGATCAGTGGCTCTGTCTCCTTCCTTATTTTCTGTCTGGTTGATCTGTCCTTTGGAGTGAGTGGTGTGTTGAAGTCTCCTAAAATGAATGCATTGCATCCTATTTCCTCCTTTAATTCTGTTAGTATTTGTTTCACATATGTAGGTGCTCCTGTGTTGGGTGCATAGATATTTATAGTGGTTGTATCCTCTTGTTGGACTGACCATTTTATCATTATGTAATGTACTTGTCTCTTGTTACTTTCTTTGCTTTCAAGTCTATTTTGTATGATGTAAGTACTGCAACTCCTGCTTTTTTCTCCCTATTAGTTGCATGAAATATCGTTTTCCATCCATTTACTTTCAGTCTGTGTATGCCTTTGGGTTTGAAGTGAGTCGCTTGTAGGCAGTATATAGATGGGTTTTGTTTTTTTATACATTCTGTGACTCTGTGTATTTTGATTGGTGCATTCAGTCCATTTACATTTAGAGTGATTATCAATAGATATGTACTTATTGCCATTGTAGGCTTTAGAGTCGTGGTTACCAAAAGTTCAAGAGTACTTCTTTACTATCTAACAGTCTAAATTAACTCACTTAGTACATTATTTCAAACACAATCAAAAGGTTCTTTATTTTTTCTCCCTTCTTTTTCTTCCTTGTCCACTCCTTATGTTTTATGTTTCATATTCTGTACTTTTTGTTTATCTCTTGACTGACTGTGGGTAGTTGATTTAATTTTTCACTTGCTTAGTAATTAATCGGTCTACTTCCTTTATTGTAGTTTTATTTTCTCTGGTAGGAGATATTTAGCCTTAGGAGCCCTTACATCTATAGCAGTCCTTCTAAAATACACTATAGAGACAGTCTGTGGGAGGTAAATTCCCTCAACTTTGTTTGTCTGGAAATTGTTTAATCCCTCCTTCAAATTTAAATGATTACCTTGCTGGGTAGGTTATTCTTGGTTTGAGGCCCTTCTGCTTCATTGCATTAAATATATCATGCCACTGCCTTCTGGCCTGTAAGGTTTCTGCTGAGAAGTCTGATGATAGCTTGATGGGTTTTCCTTTGTATGTAATCTTTTTTCTCTCTCTGGCTGCTTTTAAAACTATGTCCTTGTTGTTGATCTTTGACATTTTAATTATCATATATCTTGGTGTGTTTTTTTCTTGAGTCCCTTGTGTTGGGAGATCTTTGCACTTCCATGGCCTCAGATACTATTTCCTTCCCCAGACTGGTAAAGGTTTCAGCAATTATTTCCTCAAATAGACTTTCTATCCCTTTTTCTCTCTTCTTCTTCTTCTTCTGGTACTCCTATAATGTGAATATTGTTCCTTTTTGATTGGTCACACAGTTTTCTTAATATTCTTTCATTCCTAGAGATCCTTTTTTCTCTCTGTGCCTCAGCTTCTTTGTATTTCTGTTCTCTCATTTCTATTTTATTTACTGTCTTCTCTACCTCATCTACTCTGCTTTTAAATCCCTCCATTGTATGTTTCATTTCAGATATTGTATTTTTCAAAGTTTCCATCTCATTCTTGAAGTCCTTCCTGAGATCTTGAATATTTTTCTGTAGTTCCATGAGCATGTTTATGATTTTTATTTTGAAATATTTATCAAAAATATTGTTGATCTCAGTTTCACTTAGCCCTCTTTCTGGTGTTTGAGTGATTTTTGTTTGTACGAAGATTCTTTTGCTGTTTCATATTTTTAATGATTACTGATTACTATGGAATAATAATTCAGTGTAGGTGGCACCCTCTAGTGCCCAGCTCTACTTTCTGGAGCTGCCCAACACCTGAAGCGATAGTGTGAGTTGCAGGTGAGCGGCACCAGTGCCTGTCAGGAGGAAGGAGTTCTTTCCTTCTTCCCACTGCAGTGCCTGCCTCCACTGCCCAGTCCAATGGGCTGAGCACTTGGGCAGGAGCCTCTATGTTATACCGCTGTAGCTGCCATAGGCAGGGCTGCCCTCCAGCTGGCCTGGCATGATGGTGGAGGCAACATGTTTGTGAACTGGTGCCTGCTGGGGAAGGAGCGGCAGGTTGCGTTTCACAGTGGGGGGGGAGGCTTCAGCACATGTCCCCAGCTAGGCGGATCAATCACCTGAAGCTCCTGAAAGTTCCTAACCTGCTGGACTGAGTGTGCTGAAATGATTTTGTTCACCTGTCCTTTCTCCTGAACAGCAAGCTCTATGTAGTCCTGGCATCTTTAGCACCCCTCTCACTATTGGGAAGTCTTTCAAAGTGTCCACCTGCCCTTTGTCCCAGAGCAGCCAGTAGTGGGTACCTGTTCTCCACAAGGGGCTGGGATATCAGTCTCTCTGAGTATTCTCCCTGTCTTTGCTTTCCATCCTCACTTATCTCCAGATCACCATGTAATGTGGGTTTGTGCTTTCATAGCAGGTCTCCAAAGGGGGTGTTCAGTAGTCCTGGGTTTCTGCTCCCTACCTGCTCTGTTTCTCTTCCTCTCTCCAGTGTGCTGGAAGGGGAAGGGCTCGGGTCCTGTTGGATAGTGGCTTTGCTACTTTACCCTTTTCCATGACGTCTTCTCTATTCCCAAGATGTAGGCAGTCTGTCACAGTCTTCTTTCTGGTCACTCTTTCAGACTTAGTTGTATTTGCTGTATTTTTGTATTATACATGGTTTTGGGAGGAGGTTTCTGCCCCTCTCCTCACACTGCCATCTTTTCTTCTACCTATATTTCATCCTTAAAAAATTTTGTATTTTGTTGAACAAAGATTTAAATCTACATCTCTCCTTGATTGGAGCTAGTTTTTTATTCCAGATTGTTCTAAATTTAAAAAAAAAAAATTAAAAAAAAAAAAAAGGCAAGGTATGGTATGGGGAAACACCACTCTCCCAGCACCTCTCTGTGTTCACCAAACTCCCAGAAGCTCTCCAAACTCTGTACTTCTAGGATTTTATGGAGGCTTTATTGCGTAGGCATGATTGCTCATTAACCATTTCCAACCCCTCTCTCCTCCCTAGAGAATGGGGAGGCAGGGCTGAAAATCTCAAGCTTCTGATGATGGCTTGGAATTTCTAGTGACCAGTTCCCATCTAGGAGCCCACCACAATTCACTTCATTAGAACACAAGACATTTCTATCACCCTGGAAATTCCAAGGGATTTCAGAACTCTGTGTCAGGAACCATCATCAAAGACCAAACATTAGAACCAAAAGATGCTCCTAGTGCTTTTATCATTTATCTTACAGGGGTTTGAGGAGTATGTGACAGGAGCTGGGGACAGAAACCATTATATGCATTTTCTATTATCTAATAGGAACTAAGAAAGTATAACAAACTTCCAGAAAGTTATGGATTTGCCTAAGAAATTCTCAAAAGAAGACTCTTCCTTATATCCACTTTTTCTTAAAATTCCATGTAATGTTAGCTGAAGTCAGGAAACAGAGAAACACAAAATTAGACTATAAGCAAGAGTAAAAAGAACAGACTGGGGTCCAGCTGAAGCCCACCTGGTTCTTGCATTTGTGTTGTAGAAGCAAGAAACATTAAAGGCTTTTAAAAACAAAGGTAAAAATGGGGTATATTTCTCATCACAAAAAAAAAGTCATCAAACTTTTTGCCCATAAGCCTCTCTCATCAATTATTACAAGAATCTTACTTCTTCCCAGAACTGCTTTCAGCAGTTCTTAAATAATAGATACTCATGGCTCCTCTTTTGGCAGTTTTTAACTTCTGATTATTTATAAACAACAAAGTTTTTAAATAGTCAATAACTTCCTCCTCCTTCTCTTTTGCCTTTTTTTCCCCCCTCACTTCTTGTCTATTTCCTCTTTATTTTCCCATCAACAAATGCTACTGGGGGAGATAAGATTGTGGGACAAGGACAGGATTATGAAGATAAAACAAAACAAAAAAAAACCTTTCATTCCTTTTTTTCCACCTAAAGTCATAGTGGTGGGGGGAAAAAAGGGTATTAGTAATGGAAAAATGAATAGAATAAAAGTGTCTCTCTCTTTTCATATACAGACCCTGCAAAGAAAAGAAAATGTTGCCACCATTGATCATCAAGTTTTGGTGATCTGGTTCTACAAGTTTTGCTGGTGACTGGTTCTATAAGTTCTGCTTTTTCATTAAAAGATACTTTTATAAGCTCTTCCAATTTTGAATAAGAGCTTCCAGATAAAAAAAAATGATGAGTATTGCATGTATTTTGCTTTCCACCAAATTCTTGAAACAGGCATTATTTATTGAATTGTTTATATAGTTCTTTGTGTGCATGTAAAAATGAAACAAATCTCTAATAGTGCTAATAGAGCACTTATGAAAACATCACCATGTGTAGTCCCTTTGATTTTTTTCCTAAAGAGAGAATACTCAAAAGTAAATGCATGCCAGATTGTTCATGAGAAATATTCTCATTTTGAACATAAAACTCCAGAACACAGAAATCCTAAAGATGTAGGTTCAAATTTCAGTTGTAAGTGGGGAGGCTGAAGACAGGAACTCAGCTCAAGTATTTCAAGCACTCATTCTCTCCCAGGCTCATCTCCCCACCATCTTCTTTTTCCCACCCAGAGCACTCACTTAGGGCAGGAGAGATGAAAGGAATGTATACAAATGACAGCATGGCTGCAACAGCTGGATATGTTCATGGCCCAGTTGTCTGGTCCCACAGCCTTCAGCATTTTAAATGTGTGTTCTTTTCAGAATTTGTGCCAAAAGAGTATTCCTCCTTTTGGTGATGGCTGTACATATTGTTGCCCCTTCCAGTGCCAGACAGGCTCCATATTGGTTCTCTGCAGAAGCAGTACACTTCTTACATATAGTTATATAGACTAATTTCTCAATTACCAATGTTGCAAAATTAAAAAATATATAAAATTAGAAGACATGTAGGATTTCATACAAAATAATACTGACCTCTCAGAGAGCTACAACAGGTCTTAGAAACTTAGGTATCTGGCATTTCACAGTTTGTCAGACCTTAGAGTTACCTGAAAAATCTCACCTCCCCAACTCTGTCAGTACTGCTTTGACTCTGTGAAGCTTTGCCTCTTGCTTTTGTTGGGATTTTCTTTGATGCTTACTCCATAGGAAGCCAAAAACAGAGGCAAGAGCAGTGGAGAGTTAAAGCAAGATCCAAGATTTTCTCAGAGCAGAAGCCCGAGTTTGGCTCACACACAGTTCAGTTCCAATCCTCTGGATAACCTTGACTAAATCACTGAGGAGAAGGGGCTGTTAGCAGGTTGGCACAATATGAAAGCAGTTAGCAAATGTAAATACTGAATCATAACTCCCTTGGGAGTCGTAGGGAAAATATTACTGTCAGTTACCTAAGTCTGGTGAGGTAATACTCATTGGAGCCTTTTAAAAAGTCTCCCTTGTGGGAAATTACTTGGCAAGCCTCCATTCCTATCCCTTGTCAAGTTGCATTTATCTTTACTTTTAAGTATGATTGGAGAGTTTTAGCTTCCATAATATAGAAAGGTTGTACTTCAAGGATTTCTGAGATAAGGCTTCTATTGTCAGGGAAGGGAGAAGAAAAAGAGGCTAGGGGGTTAGTCACACACCATGCTGGCACACTGGTAGAGAAAACTGCAGCAGAAAATTAGAATCCAGTTCTAGCAAAACTGCCTGCCAGTATATGGAACAACTGGAACTCTCATGTACTACTGCTGAGAATGTACAATGATACCATCACTTTGGAAAATAGTTTAGCAGTTTCTTATAAAGTTGAACATACACTTACCATATGATCCATCTACCACACTCTTCCAAGAGAAAAGAGAGAATAATGGCCACACAAAGAACAGTACACAAATGTTCACCTGCAACTTTATTCACAATCACCAAAACCTTTAAACAACCCAAATGCTTATGGGTTTGTGAAAGGATTAGCAACTTTGGTAAATTCATAGAATGGAGTACCATACAACCACAAAAAGGAATAAGCTAATGATACATGTAATGATATGGATTAACATCAAAACAATACTCTAAGTGTAAGAAGCCAGACATAACAGCTTAGACACTGTATAATTACACACTGCATGGTAATTAATGTTCTGGAAAAGGCAAAACCTGTAGGGTCAAGAAACAGGTTAGTGGTTGCCAAAGCCTGGGAGTACGGGGAGGAAGTGAACTGCAAAGGGGCACAAAGGAACTCTTGTGGTGATAGACGTGTTCTCTATCTTGATTGTTGTAGAGGTTACATGACTGTTACACATTTTCCAAAACTTTTTAAACTGTATACTTAGAAGGTGTTAATTTTATCACATGTAAGTTATATTTAATATGCCTGAACAAAGACCAGAAAAGAATGAAAGAAAATTACTTGACTGTCATCACCCTGTGGTTACCATGATAAAATCAGTCATTGGAGTCTCTATAATGTAGAGTTTCCAATATGTAACTGTTCCCTCAGTCACTAATGGATATTAGCACATGTCATTAATACTTCCCATTTCACTGTGGCATACGTTTAGTCTACAAGAATGAGTGATTTCAAAAAAAAATGTATCTACTTCAAGGAACTTGCTAATGTGACATCAACTTTTATCAAGCTCATAATATAAACTGTAAAAGTATACACACTCCATGTATAGATGCAGTGCTTACAGGATGAATTGACACCCTAATTAAGTCTCCCACTTAATCAAATGTATAGTGTCCAATACTGCATGTTCTGTTTGTGCTAAAGTGGATAAATCTCAAATAGAGTAATACCTTGTATAGAAACTTCAGTATTGCTTAGTGCAATAGTGACTTTTACACTGAAGGAAAATGATATGAATGTGCAACACTGTCTTCTCCTCTTAATGAATCCTTGCATAAAACACACACATACACACTCTCTGTCTCTGTCTCTGTCTCTCTCTCTGTCTCTCTCTCTCTGTCTCTCTCTCTCTCTCTCTCTGTCCATCAGACCTTCCCTCATTCCCCATGTCCAATATTCACTAATGGATGCCTTTCTGATTCTTTCACCAAAAACAGCATAAAAGCTTGGATGGAGGGACTGTCTCTCTATTTTATCTGGAGTCCATGTTGACTGAATTCTGGAAATCTTTAAGATGCATCTATTCATGCTGAGAGCTGATATAGAGTAACACTCATTTCTGGCACGCAGCTCTAGCGTTCATGTGGGAGATTAAATGGTGGTTACAAGATGATAACCATATTGCCTAAAGGAGATAAGTCCCTTTCTGCCAAAATAGTGCTTTGTATGTAATTAGTGTAAAAATTCAGAAAAATAGAGTTTATCCTTAAAATCATATTTCTCATTAAAAAAGAATCATAATGGAAGAACAAAGCAGTCCCTGTAGTGGATTCAATTGCTTTCCCTAAGTTTTCATTAAATCAAAGACTTGGTCGTTAGCCGTCTTACAGAATCTGTTGCGATTGGCTGCATGAGATTTGAAGGGGGGAAAAAAAACAAAAACACTGAAGCAATTTTTTTTCCTCCATGGAATTAGAATTTCACTGTGGTTCTCCTTAGATCAGAATCCCCTGTCAATGCATTTTTTTGAGTATCTGATTTCATTGGTTTCCATTGCTGAGATTTTTGAAGACCAGGAAGAGGATCATGTAACTCACTGAATTTAAATATGATGTTTGCAAATGGTGGGTTCTGACTAAAGTTGGAGTAAAATTCATGAGCCATTGAGTCATCCCAGTAAGTTCCCATAATTTATCAGTACTATATTTCCCTATTTCCTATGTCAGGATAATAACAGTAACTACTCTGAGATTCATGTGAACTACATGAGGTGACACAGAAACTAGCAAAGTGTCAAGCATGTAGAAAATATTGAATGTGTATGATGTGTCATCATTCTCATTAGATTTGCTTAATAAATATCGGTCTCTTCCCCAGCAAGTTAGATTTTTCACAGGCAATCCTTAATTTGAATAAATTCCCCCATGAGGACCCTGACATTCATTAGCCATATTTCAGCATTGTTTTCTTAACTTGACCCTGGACATTAGAGTAGGTGCTGTTATGATTCATATCAGGATCAAAAAGAGGCATTTTAGATGTTTTCTCACACCTATGGTGGCCAGTGTGAGTGAGGAAACTCACTGGTAGAATTATTGCACTAGATCTGGCTAATTCTAAAATGCACTAGTTCACACCCCCTGCTCCCCTCGCCCCACCCCAGGTGTAGAGTGGGGTCCTTCTGCCTTAGAAAGCCAAGCCAAGGGATACAGTGGGCACCCAGAATCTGCACAAAGGAGCCAGAGCCACCTTTCTACTTCCAGGTATAGCTGCACCCAAAGTACAAGATACCGGGAATGGGACATGAAGGTTGCCAAAGAGTTGAAAGAGTAATTCCCCGGGCCAGTGCTTGCCCCAGAAAAGAGTGGGCACTTCGCTCTAGAGCTTTGATTATGACCGTGGAACCTCAAGGCAGAATTGCTTCCCACCCTTTCTCTCCCTCTTGTTGTTTTGTGTGTGTTTCCTATCTTTTCTCCTATTTCCTCCCTTCGCCTCAGCTTTTTCCTCCTCATACAATCATAACTGATAGACAAATGGGAGGAAATGGAAAGCAAAACATTCCCATTCCCTTTGCTGAGATAGAACTGTCATTACAAATTCAGACCTCACAGAGAACATCCAGGTTCAGTTTAAGCCATGCCTGCAAATAGCCACTGCAAGTGGCTTTTCTTTACTCAAGAAAAGGCTCTGAGCACAAGAACACCAATTAAGATCAAGTGTGCTGGAAACTAAGCTTGACTACCTTTTTTCCTGAATGTTTTTTCTTCCACAACACACACAGAGTGCATCTATGAACTGCAACCAACTGAATACGCATGTAGAAAGCAAAGCAGATCCAAAGCAGCTGGGAAAATTACATTCCTGTTAGGCCTGCTGACCAAGGCATATGCCAGCTGGAGAAGTTGAGGAAAAAGAAGTGTGGTTTGACCAAAACCAGGAGGGGAAAGCGTTTTTGTCCCAGATCATTTCCTTCAAGGAATCAGTTCCTGGGGCGAGGGTCATAGATACCTTAGAAGATCCTGTCCTTACAACAGCAAGGATTCTTCAGATGTATTCCTGGAGGGAGACTTGGGTCACTATTTTATAATCAGAATACCAAAGCTCCATCAGTTATTTGGAATAAGGAATAAACAGCATGTCCCTTTTAAAACCGTTTCAATGGAAACCATAGTAAGAAATCTGTTCAGAGATCTAATGTTACTAATGAACTACTGGTTGGACAAAAATTGTTCCTTGATGGGTTCATTAAAAGTAATCTTGCTTCCATTTTTTGACAGGGTAAAAACTTCATATTTCAAAGTTAAGAACTAATATTAGGATGGGGAGAGGAAAAAACATAAAAATAATCCAACACGAAAAAGAACTGCAAAATGCTCTAAGAGAGCACAGAGCTTTGGGAGCTGCATAGCCAGGGAAGTGGCTGCCAGCATATCACCCTCTAGCTGATCACAGAGCCATTGCTCAGCCATCTTTCAGCAGGAAGAGCAGCCACAGACAAACTCAGTGGATTACTGGGGCTTCACCAAATTCAAAGTGGCATGTTCTACACATACCAGCTCATTTTAACTTTTGGCTTATTGGATGCCATTCACTGAGGTAGGAATTTCCAGCTGTGCTGTATTAAACTCAGGACCATTATAGCACGACTTCAAGCAAACTATTGATTTTCAACTTTTGTCAGGCTAAAAGAAAGTAAGATCATTCAGAAGCAAAGGACTTGGCTTCTAAAAATAAAGTTAAGGAACTTGGTAACTTCTTAACAGAGAAATGTGTGGGCAGATCTTATGTAAGTGGCATAAATGTGGAAGTTTCTGTACTGTTAAAAATTGAGAGTGATTTACTATATGGAAACATAATAGATCTCAACCCTTGACTTTTCTTGTTTTGGCATCAGCTGTGTTGAGTAATTTAAGATACCTGACAGGAAAGTCATTGGTAAGGTGTAACTATGCACACAAGCCAAAGATGCAACCCTCCCCAGCTTACAGTTTTTTAGTTTAGGTTCTGCCCATGATTACTTTATATAGAACCTTCTAGAAAGCTCTGACCTAATTATATGTTCTTTAAATTTCTCTTATCTAAATTGAAGTTCTCTTACCTTCCTCTGTCACTCATTTCTTTCTTCACGTATTCATTCATATATTATTTCATTCATTTATTCAAGATATGCTTTTTTGAGGGCCTTTCTTTTTTAGGCACTGTACTACTAGGTGTGAAAGATACCTGAGTAAAGATGATTTCCCTTCCCACACTCCTTTTAAGCTCACAGATAAGAGGAGGAGAGTGACAAGTAAAGAGTCTCCACAACTGCACAGTGCATATCTAAGGACCTTGCTTTCCTTTATCTCCACCAAGTCTCCATTAAAAAAGAATTTCTCCTCTGTCATCCATGTCACCACTCTGTTCTCCATACAGCCACCTGTCCTCCCTTTCCCAATTAGTCACAGCATAAAAATTGATTACAAGCAGTTACAGTCTATACATTTCATGCGTCCCCAGGGCCTTGCTTTGATTGTGCACGCACCCATTGCTCTAGGGTCCTGCTTGCAGTGAGAAGAGCAGCACCACCCCCTACACTGTCTCCCTAGGAGAATACATTCCCGTCTACCTCCTTTATTTAGACTAAGTTGTGGGGACTCCCTAGCTGCTATGTTTCTATGAGCCAGAACAGTTGGCTGCTCTCATTACTAGTGACTTCCAAGACCCTCAGAGGTCTCCTATCCTTTTCCAAGCAGTTATGTATGGATCAAAGGTCTACATCATTTTTCCTGACTTAAGTGACCCTTTAATGTAGTGACAAATAGTCCCTTACTTTTCTGGCTTTATCCCTTTAAAAAGGCTTTGCTCTTCTCGTGATTTGGGGATGTACCTTCAGCACTTGCTGGTATATGAAATTATACTCTTCTCAAGTTTCTAACAACCCCTATGATATATTAGAAACCACAATAATTTAATATCATGAAATGAAGTAATAACTGAAGAATATCAAAGTTTGTGGGCTTTATCCCAGCACCTGACAGGGAGAAAGAAGTGCCAGTACTCACTGGGACAATTAGCATCTGTGGAAGAGAGGGAAGGAAAACCAAAGTATCAACTTCTTGCCTTTGACCAACTAGTTTGTCTCATTTTTTTAATGTGCTGCATGGTCCATTTAGTAAATACTCATTGCATCTCTTTCAAGTTATTAGGTTACCATTTTGTAGTATTCTAGAGGAGTAAGTTAACGGTGCCTTTGCTAATCAGAGTCATTAAGTACAATCTTAACTAGTTTCAATATAGTTCCAGAAAGTAGCACAGTTAAATATCCAACTGAGTGCAGCAATGATTATGATTCCTTTGAACAAACCATTATTGTATCCTGTTGATCTTGTACTAAAATCCCTCATCTAAATCTATTTATTCATGGCTTCACCTAAAAACCAAAATAGGATATCTCTCCCTAGCAAGCATACCTCCAACCATAGATATTCCCTGTGTATCTATGCAATTCCCATGTTTAAAGTTTAAACACATGAACAAACTAACTTAGGAAACTCCCATCATCTCTGAGGCTGAAGTTTCATTTCGTTGTGGAATATATTGACTGATGCAAAGTTGTCTTCAATTAAATTCCACAACTGTTTATTGGGCCCATGGTATACCAGGCAGCACATGAGACCCTTTCAGATGCCCTCTCTCCAACCCCATCATCTCTAGCACTGCCTAAGCCAAGCCACTCATCTCTTTTCCCTTGGACTGCTTGGTAACCACCCTGGATTCCTCTCTATCTCTGACACGTGCCACACCTTCATTGCTGGAATCCCACTTTTAAAACCTTATTTGCTCTACACTCAAGCGCAGTGTCAGCCAGGCTTTGGGTGATGGCGTATATCCTTCTTTATTTATGATTTATGTTGAAATTAGAATTTTTAAAAAGCAATTGGGAGAGAAATTGGTTAGTAAAAAGTTATTTTCCATATCCATTGAAGTCAACATGTACTTTTCAGCTTCATTATGGGAGCTGAAATACTTTCTTTTTAATAAGGATTCAAGGAACCGTAAAATCAAAATACTAGAATGTTGCTATTCCTGCTTTCTAATTAGCCTGTCTACTTGAGGAAAGGAGGCCAAAGATGTAATATTCTAATTTTTGTTCTCTGAGCAGAGTTTCTTCTAAAGTGAAAACCATGTTGTCTTGGATTTCAAAGTGGGAGATGTTGATGCTAATGTAAAAAAATAAACAATATTTCAGATACTATTTTCATACCAACTTTTATTGATACTCTGCTTGCTTTCTATACAGCATTATTGCTGACCTTGAAGAATTTCATTAATCTTTTAATATAGAACTTCCAACTAAAACCAATTCAGTTAGTTGAATATTAAAATAAATTGAAAATCTCCTTAATAATAAATCTTCTAATCAAAGATCTTTGTTGGATTGCTACTTAGTCCACTGTCTACTTTTTAAAAATTGTTAAATATTAGGAGAAAACCATGAACAGCCAAGAGACTCTGAGACAATGTTTGAGGTGACAATGTTATAACTATTAAAAAAAATTTTTAATTACCCAAGTAATACATGAATATAAACATTACATGTTTATATAAATATTAACATTGTAAATACAGACATAGATATGTTTTTTAAAAAAGAGAGTGCTTCCTACCCATTACATAAATTCCACTCTCATCTTCAAATCTTTGTTAAAATCTTGTTATTCATCTTTTATGTCAATTTTCTATGCATATGCATTCATATAAATAGTTATAATGTGTTTTTCATGCTAGGAATTATACATATTGTTCTGAAATTTCCTTTTTTCACTTAATAATATATCCTGGAAAATTTTCCATCTCAGTACATGTACATTTATCTTATAGTTTTCAATTGCTATGGTAGTATTGATAAACTCACAATTAGTGGTCATCCAGGTTGTTTCCAATTTTGAATTACTCCATTTTATAAGAAACATTCCTGTAGATATATCTTTAAATATATATGAGAGTATCTTGTTTAGATTTCTAAAAACTTAAAAGCATTTTAAATACTGATAAATGTCACCAAATCTCCCCTCCCTAAACGTAATACCAGTTCAAAAGCCTACTAACAGTATTTGAAAGTATCTCTTTTCCCACATATGAATTGACATTGAATATTATCAGTAATACTTTTTTGTCAGTCTAAAAGGTGGAAAATATCTCATTGTTTTAAATTCCAGTCCCTTAACTACCAGTGAAATGAGCATCATTTTGTATGTTTATAGGCAAGATGAAATAACTTAAATCCTAAAATAAGAGCAAGAAATGACAATGATCGCTCACAAAGTCTGCCCTTGGTGTAAGAGTAAGTCCCAGTAGACTCCTTTTCTTCTGTCTTTCCCTCAGTCTCCTGTTTTCATCTCCTCATGAATTAGTGCAAATAATGCAAAACAAATGAGCCCTGTGATACCTTCCTCTGGAAGAATGCCACTGCCAGAGCACTGGAGTAATAATATAGAAATTTATATCATCCTTAAACCTTTTATAGTAGTGTAATTAGTAGGGCTATTAATACTACCTAAGCCTAGCTTTCTTTATTGCTGTAAACACAGCTTGTGAACACATAAATGACATCAGTAATAATCCTTTAGGGCATCATGTAAACCAAAGCACTTGAGTCAGTTTAGCTAGGGTTTAATCAGACTCTCCATTCAAAAAAAAAAGAAATAAAAAGATTCACTTTGCTTAGAAAGCAGAGTGTGAGGGATAAACCTTGGGCATTTTCCAGTATTTGCATTTGGGATTCCAGGGAAGGTTTACTGGTGTAGATATGCCTAGGCAGAATGGATTGTAGAGAAATAAATTTTGGCCAGTATCAGTGCAAAATTATGCCCATCAGCCAAATATATTCTGCTTATTTCTATAGCTCAGTGTCATTTACATATGGCTTTGTTCACTCTTGGGGAATTAAAAAAATTATTTTTATTAAGGTATTATTGATATACACTCTTATGAAGGTTTCACATGAAAAAACAATGCAGTTACTACATTTAGCCATATTATCAAGTCCCACCCATATCCCATTTGCCTTCTCTGTACTACACTGTTTTCCCCATGACCCCTCACACCATATGTACCTTCCTTATTATCTAAGAGTGTAATTTAACTGAATTAATATGCTATTACATACACAAGCTAGAAGTTCTTTTTTTTCTCCTCCTTTTTATTCCTCCTCCATTCTTTATATATTAGGTATCATATTCTGTACTCTTTGTCTTTCCCTTAATTGACTTTGGGGGTAGTTGATTTAATTTTCCATTTGCTTAGTAAGTAACTGTTCTACTTTCTTTACTGTGGTTTTATTATCTCTGGTGACAGCTATTAAACCTTAGCAACACTTCCATCTAAAGCAGTCCCTCCAAAATACACTGTAGAGATGGTTTGTGGGAGGTAAATTCTCTCAGCTTTTGCTTATCTGAAAATTGTTTAATCCCTCCTTCAAATTTGAATGATAATCTTGCCAAACAAAATATTCTTGGTTGAGGCCCTTCTGCTTCATTGCAGTAAGTACATCTTGCCACTCCCTTCTGTCCTGTAAGGTTTCTGCTGAGAAATGCGATGATAGCCTGATGGGCTTTCCTTTGTATGTGATCTTTTTTCTCTCTCTCTGGCTGCTTTTAATAGTCTGTCCTTGTTCTTGATCTTTGCCATTTTAATTACTATATGTCTTGGTATTGTCTTTCTTGGGTTCCTTGTATTGGGAGATCTGTGCACCTCCATGGCCTGAGAGACTATCTCTTTCCACAAATTGGCGAACTTTTCAGCAATTACCCCCTCAAAGAAACTTTCTATCCTTTCCTTTTTTCTCTCTCTTCTTCTTCTTCTGATACCCCTATAATGCAAATATTGTTCCATTTGGATTGGTCACACAGTTCTCTCAATATTCTTTCATTCTTAGAGATCCTTTTTTCTCTCTGTGCCTCAGCTTCTTTGTATTCCTCTTCTCTAATTTCTTTCATTTATTGTCTTCTCCACCATATATAATCTGCTTTTAAAACCTTCCATTGTATGTTTCTGATACTGTGTTCCATAATGATTGGATCTCTGACCAGAATTCATTCCTGAGTTCTTGAATATTTTTCTGTATCTCCATGAGCATGTTAATGATTTTTATTTTGAAGTCTCTTTTATGAGGTTAATTTCATTTGAACTTTCTCTAGTGTATTCATAATTTTACTTTGAACCAGGTTCCTTTGATATTTCATATTTGTATGTGGAACCCTCTAGTGCCCAGAAGCTCTACTCTCTGGAGCTGCTCAGTCCCTGGAGCAATGTCTGGGGTCTCAGGGCAGTGGTGTTGGTGCCTGGAGGGAGGAAAGAGCTGTTTCCTGCTTCCCGGATGCTATGCCTGTCTCAACTGTCTGAACCAGTGGGCCAAGCACACAGGTATAAGCCTCTATGCTTTGCATTGGTAGCTGCCATAGGTGGGGCTTCCCTCTGCCTGGCCTAACACCAGGGTAGGGTTTGCCGGTTTGCGAACCAGGTGGGGCTGGCTGGGAGGAAGGTGCAGCAGGCTGTATATCACAGAGGGGGACCTTGGAGCTGTGTAGCCAGCCAGGAGGCTGGAGTGCCTGAAGATTGTGAAAGTTCCCAACCTACTCAGCAGAGTGCACCTGGACAATTTTGTCTACCTGTTCTTTCTCCTGAGCAGTAAGGTCTGTGTGATCCTTGCCCCTTTAGCAGTCCTCTCACTGTTAGGAAGTCTCTCAGACTTCCCACCTTTCTTTTGTTCCAGAGCAGCTGGATACAGATCCTTGTTTTCCACAAGTGACTGGAATCTCAGTCTCTTCAGGTATTCTGCCTATCTTAGCTTTCCAACACCCTAATCATGAAAGCACCATGAAATATAGGTTTGTGCTCCCGGAGTAGATCTCCAGAGCTAGGTGTTCAGCAGTCCTAGTCTTCCACTCCCTCCCTGCTCAGTTTCTCTTCCTCCCACCAGTGAGCTGGGGTAGGGGAAGGGCTCAGGTCCCGCCAGCCACAGCTTTGGTACATTACTCTGTTCCATGAGGTTTATTCTTTTCTGCAGGTGTATGCCATCTGGTGCAGCCATCTTTCCTGCTTCTCTTTCAGGATTAGTTGTATTAATTATATTTTCGTATTATATGCAGTTTTAGGAGGAAGCCTCTGTCTCACCTCTCATGCCACCATCTTTAATCCTTTTCTCTTGGAGCGTTTTTATTCATGTCTGATCTAGAAAACGACATGAGTTTAATATACATGTTTATCTCTTCTTCAAAAACTAGGTTCTAGGATTCCCAAGTAGTATAAATTAACAGCATTGCTTAGATAACTGGTGTGGAAATCAAGAATTACATTCAATGATGGTCTTTTCTATGGTTATGTTCCTTCCTTAAGCAGGTCAACTCAATATCTCAGATTTCCTGGCTGTAAAAAATGGGGATGACCAGGAAATAAAAACGGGTTCTTAACATATAGTGATCATTTTATGTGCTCAGAATGGTATCATTAAAATGTTAATTGACTTGGTATTTGAAGGACAGTATTCAACCATATGTGATTTTTTTGAAGACAAGGTATTAATTTAATTAATTAAGCCATAGCATTGACTAAAACTAGTATATTTCAAGATGAGTAAGACTTTCTGAAGCAGGAAGTGGAAAGCCAGTTCATTCAACTTGGATGATCATTGAGAAAGAGAAGGGCACAATTAAGTGATGGAGAAAGAAATAGTGCACAGCGTGTTTGTTTGATTTTAATGACCACCTTATGCACCACTTTGAGTACCAAAGAAGAAAGATAAAGGAAATGGGAATATAACTGCATCATTTTTAAGGCTTAAAACCACTTGGTAGGTCATTTGATAAAGAAACTGAGGCTCAGTGTGACTAATTAACTTATCAAAAATTATGTATTGGCTTCCATTTAAGATATAGTCACAGAAGACCATCACTGTCACTCTAACAAAAACATATAAAATCATAGTTTTTCCGAGCCTACCAGAAAGGTAAGGAAGAAAAGAACTGTAGGTGTATAAAATTCTAGAAAATTCCCTTTGTTAGTGAGAAAATATTCATAGCTTCTCTTATCCCTGGCAGTGACAGAGAAGGAATGCACAAAGAAAAAGGTAGGAAAAAAATAGCAAAAATGTTAGGTATTTGTAGCCTTATGTGAGCTGGAATTTAGACTATAATTCTAAAGGACCCCAGCCACAGAGCATGTCTATGCACACCTGCAAACTGTGTTCCACAGATCTTTGCCTGGTGCTGGGCACATAGTACACCAAATGCTGACATGGAACAGAAGAACTTAAAGATATTCTACCTGAGGTATGTGGAGTATCCCCAAGTGCATGACAGCATGATTTGAAAGTGGAGGGGAGCAGTACAGAAACTCTGAGGAAAATGAACTTGAAGCTACTAGACTTTTAGCTGCCAAGAGTTGGAGGAATGGTGAGAGAGATAGGGAAATTCTTCTGAGACATTTCAGACACAGAGAGATTTCTATAGATGTAAGAAACTCTATAGGACTATAGAGCAAAGAGAATTCTCCCAGCAACCCAAACAGTAGTCAACAGAGCTATAAAGCAAAGATCTATTTTAAGTAATTCAGAAAGTTGGTAGCTTGGTTATAAAGTACAAAGAGCTCCCCAGAATATTACCAGTACTCAGACCCCAAGTCCTCAAGAAGAGTAAGTGTGTGTCTTGCTTTCAAAATATTTGAAGTCAGTAATGAACTAAGTCAAGCTAAAGCTGCAAGAAAGCCTAGTCCCTTGATTAGATTGATTCAGCCCCCGAAACAAGTAGCCGGACTTATAAAAAGAACATTCTGTTTTTGAATGTAAATATTATTTAGTTTGGTCTCTACTGTTATTTTATGTAAAATATCCATATACAATAAAATACTACTAGATAAGTGAAAAGGCAAGAAAGTATGCCACATGGTCAAGAGAGAAAATAACCAATAAAAGCAGATCCTGTGATGCCATAGATGTTGGACTTACAAAGACAAGAACTGAATAATAACTATGATAAAAAGCATTCATGAAGAAGTAGGGAAATTTACCAGAGGCCAAGAAACTTTTTAAAATAGCCAAATAGAAATGTTATAAATAAAAAACATAGTATCAGAAATGATGAAGGTAGGATTCAGCATGGGAAAGAATCTGTGAATATGAAGATAGCTCAGTACAAAGTATTCAATTGAAACAGACAAAAAGGAGCTAAAAAAAAAAGAGGATAAAAACAGAATAGAATATCTGGGATAATATGAAATTATCCATCAGGCATATAATTGAACTTTCAAAATAAGAGGGGAGAGACAATGAGGCAGAATAAATACATGAAGAGATAATAGCTACCTTTCAATAAGAACCTTTCAAATTTGCTGAAAGATGCTGAATAGATCCATGAAGCTCTGGAAATCCCAAGCAAGATAAGAGCAAAGAAAACTACACCTGTGTATATACCACAGTCTAGTTGCTGAAAACCAAAGACAAAAAGAAAAATTTAAAAGCAGTGAAAGAAAGAAGAAACATTACACAGAGGGAAAAACACTTCCTGCCAGAAACAGCAAGGACAGGAAGGCAATGTAACATTTTAAAACTGCTGAAGGAAAGAAAAAAACACCTATCATCATATAAGTTTATGAACAATGAAAATATCCTTTAAAAGTGAAGGCAAATAAGAGGC
This sequence comes from Manis javanica, assembly GCF_040802235.1. Classification (NCBI taxonomy): domain Eukaryota; kingdom Metazoa; phylum Chordata; class Mammalia; order Pholidota; family Manidae; genus Manis; species Manis javanica. The sequence continues at coordinate 38,501,038 of NC_133168.1, forward strand.
ATATAGCTAATAAGAAACAGAGGCAAGATTTGAACCTATAAATGGGAAGATTGGCTCCCATGATGGTCAGCCCTGCTTGTATCATATTATTTTTGTTGTAAATTAGCATATGTATTCAGCAATGCCAGCCTTGGAATGTTTAATTTTTGCAATTTATTTCTATTATAAAAATAATGAACACCTTGTAAAAAAATTCAATCAGCAGAAAGTACAGAAAGTAAATTCAAAGCTTTCATTGCCTATTTCCTACAGAGGTAAATTGGCAAGCAAGAGATTAGAGACAAGGTCCATTGAGTAGCTTGAGATGGCCCAATTTTCTCTATCTCTTTTCTTAGACGTGAGATGTGAAAAGTGATAGTGAATCCTTGTCAAACTTATTCTGTTATGGCAGATCCTAATTGGCAATAAGAATAAGAAATTTGATACATTTTTTTTTAGTTTTATTTTGGTATCATTAATCTACAATGACATGAAGGACATTATGTTTACTAGGCCCCCCCCTTCACCAAGTCCCCCCCACATACCCGTTCACAGTCACTGTCCATCAACATAGTAAGATGCTGTAAAATCACTACTTGTCTTTTCTGTGTTGCACAGCCCTTCCCGTGCCCCCGCCCCCACATTATACATGCTAATCATAATGCCCCCTTACTTTTCCCCCGCCCTTATCCCTCCCTTTCCACCCATCCTCTCCAGTCCCTTTCCCTTTGGTGACTTTTAGTCCATTCTTGGGTTCTGTGATTCTGCTGCTGTTTTGTTCCTTCAGTTTTTCTTTGTTCTTATACTCCACATATGAGTGAAATCATTTGGTACTTGTGTTTCTCTGACTGGCTTATCTCACTGAGCATAATACCCTCTAGCTCCATCCATGTTGTTGCAAATGGTTGGATTTGTTTTTTTTCTTATGGCTGAGCAATATTCCATTGTGTATATGTACCACATCTTCTTTATCCATTCATCTACTGATGGACATTTAGGTTGCTTCCATATCTTGGCTATTGTAAATAGTGCAACGATAAACATAGGGGTACATCTGTCTTTTTCAAACTGGAGTGCTGCATTCTTAGGGTAAATTCCTAGAAGTGGAAATCCTGGGTCAAATGGTATTTCTATTTTGAGCTTTTTGAGGAACCTCCATACAGCTTTCCACAATGGTTGAACTAATTTACATTCTCACCAGCAGTGTAGGAGGGCTCTCCTTTCTCCACAACCTTGCCAACATTTGTTGTTGTTTGTCTTTTAGATGATGACGATCTTTACTGGTGTGAGGTGATATCTCATTGTAGCTTTAATTTGCATTTCTCTGATGACAAGCGATGTGGAGCATCTTTTCATGTGTCTGTTGGCCATCTGAATTTGTTCTTTAGAGAACTGTCTACTCAGCTCCTCTGCCCATTTTTTAATTGGATTATTTGCTTTATGTTTGTTGAGGTGCATGAGCTCTTTATATATTTTGGATGTCAATACTTTATCAGATCTGTCATTTATGAATATATTCTCCCATACTGTAGGATATATTTTTGTTCTGTTGATGGTGTCCTTTTCTGTACAGAAGCTTTTTAGCTTGATATAGTTTCACTTGTTCACTTTTGCTTTTGTTTCCCTTGCCCGGGGAGATACGTTCATGAAGAAGTCACTCATGTTTATGCCCATGAGATTTTTGCCTATGTTTTTCTCTAAAAGTTTTATGGTTTCATGACTAACATTCAGGTCTTTGATCCATTTCAAATTTACTTTTGTGTATGGGGTTAGACAATGATCCAATTTCATTCTCTTACATGTAGCTGTCCAGTTTTTCCAGCACCATCTGTTGAAGAGACTGTCATTTCCCCATTGTATGTCCATGGCTCCTTTATCATATATTAATTGGCCATATGTGTTTGGGTTAATGTCTGGAGTCTCTATTCTGTTCCACTGGTCTGTGGCTCTGTTCTTGTGCCAGTACCAAATTGTCTTGATTACTGTGGCTTTGTAGTAGAGCTGGAAGTTGGGGAGCGAGATCCCCCCACCCCCTTCACTTTATGCTTCCTTCTCAGGATTGCTTTGGCTATTCGGGGTTTTTGGTGGTTCCATATTAATTTTTAAACTATTTGTTCCTGTTCATTGAAGAATGCTGTTGGTAATTTGATAGGGATTGCATCAAATCTGTGTATTTCTTTGGGCAGGATGGCCATTTTGATGATGTTAATTCTTCCTAGCCAGGAGCATGGGATGAGTTTCCATTTGTTAGTGTCCTCTTAATTTCTCTCAAAAGTGTCTTGTAGTTTTCAGGGTATAGGTCTTTCACATTCTTGGTTAGGTTTATTCCTAGATATTTTATTCTTTTAGATGCAATTGTGAATGGAATTGTTTTCCTGATTTCTCTTTCTATTAGTTCATTGTTAGTGTATAGGAAAGCCACATATTTCTGTGTGTTAATTTTGTATCCTGCAACTTTGCTGAATTCCAATATTAGTTCTAGTAGTTTTGGAGTGGAGTCTTTAGGTTTTTTTATGTACTATATCATTTCACCAGCAAATAGTGACAGTTTGACTTCTCTTTATCAATCTGGATTCCTTGTATTTCTTTGTTTTGTCTAATTGCTGTGGCTAGGACCTCTGGTACTATGATGAATAACAGTGGGGAGAGTGGGCAAACCTGTCTTGTTCCCGATCTCAGAGGAAAAGCTTTCAGCCACTCGCTGTTCAGTATGATGTTAGCTGTGGGTTTATCATATATGGCTTTTTTATGTTGAGGTACTTGCCCTCTATGCCCATTTTGTTGAGAGTTTTTATCATGAATGGATGTTGAATTTTGTCGAATGCTTTTTCAGCATCTATGGAGATGATCATGTGGTTTTTGTCCTTCTTTTTGTTGATGTGGTGGATGATGTTGATGGATTTTCGAATGTTGTACCATCCTTGCATCCCTGGGATGAATCCCACTTGGTCGTGGTGTATGATCCATTTGATATATTTTTGAATTCAGTTTGTTAATACTTTGTTGAGTATTTTTGTATCTACATTCATCAGGGATATTGGTCTGTAGTTTTCTTTTTTGGTGGGGTCTTTGCCTGCCTTTGGTATTAGGGTGATGTTGGCTTCATAGAATGAGTTTGGGAGTATTCCCTCCTATTCTATTTTTTGGAAAACTTTAAGCAGAATTGTTATTATGTCTTCTCTGTATGTCTGATAAAGTTCCGAGGTAAATCCTTCTATCCCGGGATTTTTTTTCTTGGGTAGTTTTTTGATTACTGATTCAATTTCGTTGCTGGTAATTGGTCTGTTTAGATTTTCTGTTTCTTTCTGGGTCAGTCTTGGAAGGTTGTATTTTTCTAGGAAGTTGTCCATTTCTTCTAGGTTTTCCAACTTGTTAGCATATAGGTTTTCATAGTATTCTCTAATAATTCTTTGTATTTCTTTGGGGTCTGTCATGATTTTTCCTTACTCGTTTCTGATTCTGTTGATGCTTGTTGACTTTTTTTTTCTCTTAATAAGTCTGGCTAGAGCCTTATCAATTTTGTTTATTTTCTTGAAGAACCAGCTCTTGGTTTCATTGATTTTTTCTATTGTTTTATTCTTCTCAATTTTATTTATTTCTTCTCTGATCTTTATTTTATGTCCCTCCGTCTGCTGACCTTAGGCCTCATTTGTTCTTCTTTTTCCAATTTTGATAATTGTGATATTAGACTATTCATTTGGGCTTGTTCTTCCTTCTTTAAATATGCCTGGATTGCTATATACTTTCCTCTTAAGACTTCTTTTGCTGCGTCCCACAAAAGTTGGAGCTTTGTGTTGTTGTTGTAATTTATTTCCATATATTGCTGGATCTCCATTTTAATTTGGTCATTGATCCATTGATTATTTAGGGACATGTTGTTAAGCTTCCATGTGTTTGTGAGCCTTTTTGCTTTCTTTGTATAATTTATTTCTAGTTTTATACCTTTGTGGTCTGAAAAGTTGGTTGGTAGGATTTCAATCTTTTGGAATTTACTGAGGCTGTTTTTGTGGCCTACTATGTGGTCTATTCTGGAGAATGTTCCATGTGCACTTGAGAAGAATGTGTATCCTGTTGCTTTTGGTTGTAGAGTTCTATAGATGTTTATTAGGTCCATCTGTTCTAGCGTGTTGTTCAGTGCCTCTGTGTCCTTACTTATTTTCTGTCTGGTGGATCTGTCCTTTGGAGTAAGTGGTGTGTTGAAGTCTCACAAAATGAATGCATTGCATTCTATTTCCTCCTTTAATTCTGTTAGTATTTGTTTCACATATATTGGTGCTCCTGTATTGGGTGCATATATGTTTATAATGGTTATATCCTCTTGTTGGACTGACCCCTTTATCATTATGTAATGTCCTTCTTTATCTCTTGTTACTTTCTTTGTTTTGAAGTCTATTTTGTCTGATACTAGTATTGCAACACCCGCTTTTTTCTCCCTGTTGTTGACATGAAATATGTTTTTCCATCCCTTGACTTTTAGTCTGTGCATGTCTTTGAGTTTGAGGTGAGTCTCTTGTAAGCAGCATATAGTTGGGTCTTGCTTTTTTATCCATTTTATTACTCTGTGTCTTTTAATTGGTGCATTTAGTCCATTTACATTTACGGTAATTATTAAAAGATATGTACCTATTGCCATTGCAGGCTTTAGATTCACAGTTACCAAAGGTTCAAGGTTAGCTTGTTTACTACCTGACTGTCTGACTTAACTCGCTCATTGAGCTGTTATACACATAGTCTGATAATTATTTCTCTCCCTTCTTATTCCTCCTCCTCCATTCTTCATATGTTGGCTGTTTTGTACTGTGCTCTTTTTAGGAGTGCTCCCATCTAGAGCAGTCCCTTTAAGATACCCTGTAGAGGTGGTTTGTGGGAGGCAAATTCCCTCAACTTTTGTTGTCTAGGAATTGTTTAATCCCTCCTTCATATTTAAATGATAATCATGCTGGATACAGTAGTCTTGGTTCAAGGCCCTTCTGTTTCATTGCATTAAGTATATCATGCCATTCTCTTCTGGCCTGTAGGGTTTCTGTTGAGAAGTCTGATGATAGTCTGAAATGTCTTCCTTTGTACATGACCTTTTTCCTCTCTCTGGCTGACGTTAATACTCTTTCCTTGTCCTTGATCTTTGCCATTTTTATTTTTATGTGTCTTGGTGTTGTCCTCTTTGGGTCCCTTATCTTGGGAGTTCTGTGTGCTTCCATAGTCTGAGCAACTATTTCCTCCCCCAGTTTGGGGAAGTTCTCAGCAATTATTTCTTCAATGACACTTTCTATTCCCTTTTCTCTCTCTTATTCTTCTGGTACCCCTATAACGCGAATATTGTTCCTTTTGGATTGGTCACACATTTCTCTTAATATTGTTTTATTCCTGGAGATCCTTTTATCTCTGCGTCAGCTTCTATGTGTTCCTGTTCTCTGGTTTCTGTTCCATCAATGGCCTCTTGCATCTTATCCATTCTGCATATAAATTCTTTCAGAGATTGTTTCACTTCTGTTATCTCCCTCCGGACATCATCCCTTAGCTCTTGTATATTTCTCTGCAGCTCTGTCAGCATGTTTATGATTTTTATTTTGAATTCTTTTTCAGGGAGACTGGTTAGGTCTGTCTCTGCAGATCCTCTCTCAGGTGTTGTCTGAACTATCTTGTACTGGCCTAAATTTTTTTGCCTTTTCATGTTGATAGCGGTGGCTCTAGGCAGGTTGTGGATGTGTCAGCTGGGAGAAGAAAGTCCTTTCCTGCTTGCTGGATGCCTTCCCCTTCTCCACTGCCTGTGTTGGTCATCTGCCCTCCTGGAGCAGCCACCCAGTTAGTCCCTTAAGCTGCTGTGGGTGGAGTCTCCATCAGAGCAGCATGGAACCCTGTGGGAAGTGGCAGGTACACCAGGTGCACTCCTCTGTGACAGCGGCGCCCCTGCTGGGCAGCTGTGTGCCAGCAGTGGCCTTTGGGTCTGACCCGGGTTGCTGTGCATCGGACTGTGATTCCGGTTGGCTGCTGGGAGTGCGGCTGCTCCCTCTGGCACCTCTGCAGGTGCACGCGGCGCTCTCCCGCGCTGCCTTCTCCCAGGCTCCTCTGGCATCACTGCCGCTAGCCCGCGCAGGCTGTACCCGGGCTTTTTGGTCGCTGCCATGGCGGGCTCGCACTAGCCGCTCCCGCTCCCCTCTGGCGCCGCCGGTGTATGCGATCCACTCCCAGTCCCTTCCAGTGCCGCCGCCCCCAGTGCACGCTGCCACTCTCCCAGTACTTGACTGTTGTGTCGGAGTCTGTGCCCATTGGAGGAACAACTGGCAGGCTGCTTAGTGCCGTGAGGGACTGCAGAGCTGCGCTGCTGCCCCAGGGTTTAGGTCGCCTAACGTTCCCCAGGATCCCAAGCTGCTGGCTAAGTGTGCTGGGATGACTTCGTCCAGCTGTGGGGTCCCTGTCGCTTTAAGACTTGCAGAAAGCACTTGCTTTTCTTTTGTCTCAGGGGCGCCGGTTGTGGGGACCTGCCCACAGGTTTTGCTTTTCTGTTTCTCTAATATCCAGCACCCCGTGCACCTTGTATCTTAGCTCTGGGTGCAAATTTCTAGAGCTGGTTGTTTAGCAGTCCTGGGCTTTCACTCCCTCCCTGTTCCGACTCCTTTCTTCCCGCTGGGTTCTGGGGTCGGGGAGCTTTTGGGTCCCGCCTGGCCGCGGCTTGTATCTTACCCCCTTTGTGTGATGTTTAGTTCTCGCAGATGTATATGTATCCTGGCTGCTGTACTGTATCCAATGGCGTCCCTTTTAGGAATAGTTGTATTTATTGTATTTTCATAAATGTATAGGTTTTGGGGAGGAGATTTCCACTGAACTACTCACTCTGCCATCTTCCCGTGATCCCCTCTAGGTACTGATCATTTTGATTTGCTACTGTACATTCCCTATCCATTTGGCATCTATCATGAATTCTGAGAAATGCTGCTCTTTGTCTGCTAAGGAATGGTTTTTCAGCACAGTAGTGTGAAGGGGCAGTGGGTACATAGATCACATGAGCCCTTGGCAGGAGGAAAACATCTAGGTTAAGTGCTGCCTGTAAAGCCATTCTGTTCTCATCTTTACTTCATTGCTTCCTGTCTCACATGGTTAAACATCCTTTTGTCACAGTTCTGGGGTGTGTGGATGGTGAATTATCTCCTGCTTACTGTTGTAAAGTGTGGATGTTCTACTCTTACAACAGTAACTTTACCAACCTTGCAACTCAAGTTTCCCTCAAACATTGAAAATGAGAGCTAATCAGATCCCTGTCACTGCTTCTTGTCGTTTTGGTTCAGATCCCCTGGATATTTGCACTACTAGATATCAACACCCCCTACTATGTGGTGATTTGAATTTTTGATCCTTCTCTGAAGGATGCCAACTCTTTTGTGCCCCTACCCTCCTTCATTCTCCACCAGGAATGTTCCACCTCACTTCCTTCTCCACACCTCTCTTGTCAGAGTGCCTTGCTTTTTAGGGCCCAGCTGTTTTGCCCCTCTGTGGAAGGACATGTTCACCTTTGGAGTCTGTGACTCTATAGTTACCTTTTAAAAAGTTTCATGTCTTTTCATTTTTGTGTTCAGTTCAGCTAGCCATCTCATTTACAAGAACTTATTTTTAGTAAATGGTTTTTTTAACATTAAAAGGAAATTTTAGCATTTTCGATAAATCTTTCTTGTGATATTTTTTCCTATTATTTGCTTTTAAAATGGAGGATCACAAGTAGTTTAAGGCAAATCAAGTGAAGAAAACCCAGATGCCTTTTATTCTATTATATCCAAGATATAAAGAAAATTCTCTACACTGAGCCTCAGTGCAGATTCTACCCTAGTCACAGTGAACTAGTAGAGACTGACAGTACCTATAAAGAAACCCAGACAATCACAAGACAGATAAGATTTATCCCAAAGATAACTCTCTTATCTTGTTCCCAGGATTTTTCAGTACTTGTATGAATAGATTTGTGCTCTAAAAATCTGAGTCTGTGATTGACACATAATTGGTTTCACCCATGGTGGTTCTGCAACTCAGACTTAAAACTAAACTTCAGTAATAACAAAATAGTTTCCAACACTTTCCTCAAGAATATTTTTATGGGGAACCGTAATAAAAAGGCTGTGTCCACATTACTAAAAATCTTAATGAAGACTTTTTAATGCAGAATATATGACTGAATAGATTCATTTTTTTCTAGACAGATTAAATTAAATTTTCCTCTTGGTTAAATCTCTGTTTATCCCTTCCTATACCTGGGATTAAGGAAAGCCAGGGTATCTCAGGTTTTTAAGACAAGAACATGGCTATGCTTCCCTTCAAACATAGATCTGGTGATCAGAACCCTAACCATAACCAGAGTCTCTCTTCCTAGCCTTTTGGGGGTTGAAGAAGTAGTTTTATTAAACTGCTGAATGGGTTGATTTCAAGAATTCTGTATCTTGTAAATTAGTCCTCTATTTTCCATTTTTTATTTTTTATATTTTGCCAAGGTAGGCTTCCAGTATCATTTTGTGTTACTGGAATTCAGACAATGAGTATTTTTTAGAATGACCACATCAGGATTTCTAAATTTTTCATTTATAAACATGATATAGGATATATGTCCAAGAAGTCTTTCCCAGTAGAGCACCCAAAATAGGAGCTAAAGTACTGTGACATAAAATGTACTTTGAAAGTTTTTTTCAAGTATAATTGACCTTACAGGAAATTTATGGGAATTTATGGAGACTAGACACCAGCTTTATGCCTGAAGCTCATTTGATGGACATACTCACACAGGTGCTGGTTTACACTCAAGTATATAACAGCTAATTCTGATGGTTTAAAGCCTGGTTTTAGAGTAGTGATTTTAACATGTCATTCTATGGCATTCTAATGGAAAAGCCTGGAACAGATATAGACTAAAATCAGAGACCTAGAATAAATCAAAGACTGCAAAGGGATACCCTCCCAGTGGGTGAACTAGGATGCAATCTGTCCCATGAAAAGAGGAGATGGAATTATATGCCTATCTGACTTTTGATCTAGTGTTGCTCTTGGAGGAAGGTGGGGAGCAAGTTCCTTATGAATTCAAAGACACTGAATGAAGTCAAGGGCAAGAAGTTGGGGATAAAAGGCAATTTTTTTCTCATGCCAATGGTTCTCAATCTCCTCACTCCCCACTCTTCCAGTGGCCTACTGCTTCCCCACTTCTAGCACTGTAGGAGCTCTGTGGGCAGGTCTCTGGGACTGGTGGATGTTTGACCAATTACAGACCTGAAACTGAGAAGAGAAGAGAATGGGTGATTCCTCTCCACCATTCTCCTGGGAAGGTACTTCCATGACTGACCAGCTACTCTGTCCCCAGTAAACATCCCATGGATATGAAAACAAGCTCTTACTATATACAGTGAGTGCTGTTAAGGCCAGACTGGGATCCTGGTCAGAAATTCCCATTTGCTCCACATCTGGTTAGGGCAGAATCAATAAAAATAAGTTTTCCCTTGAGAAATTCTCACCATAAGAGCACATGTGTGCATATGTGGGACCAGAAATCATATAATTTGTAGGAGTTCAAAAGCAGTGAGGTGCAAATTTAATTTTAAGTAGTGTCAGAGTAGTAGTTTCTCTAGGAGCCTGGCATAAGAATTACAGATCTTCTGGAGGAATGCATTGTAAAATAAGATCTGAAAAATCCCCACAGAGAAAGTTCTAGGCAATATGAGTTAATAATACATATTTTTTAGCGTTAAATGAACTGAGGGCAACAAACGTGTAAGAGCCAGCATAACAATATGCGTAACGACAGAAACAGACCTGCAAAAATTATTGAAATTGGAATTCTCAGAGAAAGAATTTAAAGTAAATTTGTCTAATGTGTTTAACAAATGAAAGAGGGTTTTCATTTTATGACATGGGAGAAAGAGACTATCAGAGACAGATCAGGCAGATCTAAAGAGCCAAAAGGATTTCTAAAAATGAAAAACATAACAATTGAAATTGGAAGCTCAATGTTAAAAAACAGATTCAATCCCAATAAAGAGAGAATTAACAAACTGAAGGTTCTTAAGAATCTATGCTAGATTCAGCACAGAAAGATAAAGGTAAAAATGTGAAATAGATGTTAATTGACATGGAAAGCAAGTGAGAATGTGCAACAGGAACTCAGATTCTAGGAGGTATGAAGAGAAAAGAGACACATTAAAGAGAAAATGCCAAAAAATTTTCCAGAATTAATGAAAGTCCCAAATCCTTGGGTTTTGAATGTCTAGTGGATGCCAAACAAGATAATAAAAATAAAGCCACATCTAGAAGCATCATAATAAAACTGGAGAACACCAGATAAAAGAGAATATCTTAAACACAAGATAAGGGCTACCCACAAAAGAATGGCAATTAGATGAAAAGTAACATCTACAAAAGAGTGTAATAACACCTTGTAACTGTTAAAAGAAAATAAGACCTACAATTATATATATAATTGAATTATCCTGTTTTTAAAAAGGGTCTACTAAAGATATTTTCTCACAAATAAAAATAGGGTTCACAATGAACAAACTTTCAGTAAGGAAACTAAAAAAGATGTACTAAAGGAAAATAACTATGATCTAAGCAAAGTCTAAGATAGAAGAAGGAATTATAAGTAAAGAAATGCTAATCATGAAGGCAGGTCTATACGAACATTAATCGTATAAAACATAATGGTAATGAGCAAGCAACAGTGACATTTAAGTCAGGAAGTGATGGTTGGGATTAAAATATCCTAAGTTTATTGTACTGATTTAGAGGAGGGAAAAATTAACTTTAAACACAGGAATATTACATTTCTTAAGTGACCACTAAAAGAATAGAAAGAGAACACAGTTTAAACCTACTAGAGGGAAGACAATGAAATGAGGGAGTGAAATTCAATACATCTAAAAAAAGGAAAAAGTGCAGCAGGGAGAAGAAACAATGCATGAGACAAAAAGCCTAAAAATAATGGCAAAAATCAATAGAAATACATCAGAAATCACAGTGTAAATGCACAAACCTTTCTACTTAAAAAAATGGTCATTGAAATGAATTTTTTAAAATTCTAGTTGTCTGATTACAGAAGATACATCTAAAAACAGAAAGATGGGATAAAAAGATTGAAAGTAAAAGAATGCAAAAAAGATAAACCAGAAAAAAGCTAAACAAAAAAAGAGCTACTGTGGATATATTTGATGAAAACTTTAAGAAAAGAATTACTGATGATAGGGCTCATTTCTTTTTGATTGAGTTACTCAAAACATTAAACAATCTTAAGCTTGTAAATTCCTAGTAATAGAGATTCAAAATAAATAAAATAAAAATTGATCCTTTGAAGTGGGAGATTTTTAAAGGTGACTCAGTAACAGAGAAATCAGGAAATTTTGTAAAGTATGTTTGCTAATTTTATTTTTTTAATAAATAACTCGACTTGGATGATACTTTCTGTATGTCTTTGTTTTTTACTTCATCTTCTCCACTTGTCCTTTATTATCTCGTTCCTTATTGTTTCTTTGGGCTTAAGAAATTCAATGAACTGCAGAATTAACCCAAGTATTAAAAAGCAACTTGAAACAATTAAAATATAAATGGATGTAGGTGTTCTGTATTACTTGTTGTGAAATGACATTGCTGTTTTCATATGTATATTCATATATATTTGAATATAAATTCATATATGTATATGAATGTATGATTATATATATACTATGCACAAAAACATTTGTAACAAAAGTCCTTTATAGACCTATCAAAGCTCTGTAATGTAAAATAACATTTGTGATATGTTTTCATGACCAAATTTAATCTTTAAATACCATTACAGTAAAACTGAGGTGATTCTTATGATTCTTCTATTCAAATGAATCAACTAAAACCTTTTATTATTTTTTGGAAATATGCCCCCTGGAAGGATTTCTCTTTGGCCTAACTCTAAAAATTTCAACACCTCTCTCAAAATCTAGTCCAAAGTAAGAGAAACTATATTGCTGCTATCCATCACAGTAACTCCATGTGTCTTAAATACCACCAGCAGTGAACATCTTTATTTTCTTATCTTTATTACTAGGTGGCTTTGAAATGCATGACAGATAGCAAATGATTGGTTGGCGTGTGTGTGTGTGTGTGTGCGTGCATTTTGTGTGCACTTAATTTCACTCTCTGAAGTTAAGCTTAGATAGTTGAGAGCCATTATTGATGGCAGAGGGTGAAGGAGTCAGAGAAAAATTTTTCTTGGTTTTAAAATATGCATGGAAGAAGAGGAAATTGCTTATCAGAGAAAAATTGGATAGTTCCTATGAAATGACAACACCAACAGTAGAGATCAATACTCGACAGCAGCCAGCAAGAAACACATATTCCAAATATATCCTCGGAACCCAAAGCATGTTTTTCCCAGTAAGCCCTCATCTCCTAGAATCTCAGATGAGTTAACTCAGGAAGAACCAGCTACCTAGAGATGCCTTCCTGGAATAGGGCTTGGAAGACCCAAGGTCTACAACCAACTCCGCAGTTAATTGAACATTAACAGAAGCATTTTGCAAGTTACTATGAATCTATCTTTCTTCCCACCGTAATTTTTTACTGTGTCTTTTCTTTTGCAGATCAAAAAAAATCATTTATTTGAATGCCTTCTTACAAGCAAGAAATAAAAAATATTCTGTTCTTTAAGACTTTCATTCCTTTTCCCTCATCTCTCAGTATCAGGAAGCAGAGGGAAAGGTATTTGTCCATCTATCTTGCAACAGGAATCTTCCAGCAAATACTTGTGTGGATTTATTAGTGAGCCAGCACAAAGCTTGCCTTAGTTATTGGTTCAGATTCCTCTGACTGATTTAGAAGTCAGCAGTTTCTAGCAATTTTCTAGCACATGATGTTTTCCTAACAAAGTGCAGAAAACAAGTCACATTGAGAGGATCACCCTGAGTGAGATAGTATGCTCGCATATCTGGTTTGCCTATGAGAATACTACATTATGCCTGTGTCCTGGAATAATAATATGACTCTCAAAGTGTTTCTAGATGATGGGATACCTGGCCCTACCACGTGTGGATCAGGTTTTCTGGAAATCCAGTTCAAGGGGTTTCCAAGCTATACCATAGCATGGAATTGCTCCCTGCTACTGTTACAGGGGAATAGCATACTAGGCAGAACATTCAACAGCACCCAGAGACCATGTTTAGAGTAGGCAGCCATCTCCCAACTCCACTCTTTCTGCTTCACCCCATTAGTCCTCCAAGGACAAGAGTACTCTAACCCCAAACATCGAGGGAGGGATATAGCAGGAGCTGTCTTTGGAGTCTTTCAGGGTCAAGACATAGAATTCATACAAAAAAGATAATTATGTGCCATATCTGTATTTTTTAAAGAGAAGGATTCTGAAGAACTTTATATGAAAACTTGGACACTTTAGTATGTGATGTCTGTAACTAAAAACTGTAATGGGCTTGAATTTTGAACCACATCCTCAAATTTGGACAAAATAACACATTTTCATATTTTCTGTACCTCAGAAATGTATTTTAACTTTAGCCACACTGATGATGAGTAAGAAAGCCTCACCTTGGCTGTGACAGTCAGGGATGGCGTAGAGGTTCTGTGGCCACGTCATGGGTAACCAGGAGATGTAGTTTCCACTGGTTACCTGTTGTCCTGTCTGCTGGCCCCTCCTTGTCCAGAAGCTCTCGGCAGCCCCAGAGGCCATGCTCAGGGTACAGCTATGCTCTTTAAGCTGCCTTCACATCCTTCTGCCTAGAGTGATCAATGACGGCATCCATGAGAGGCAGAGCCTGGATCCTCACTGCTCTGAAACCCATTTTTGTTTCTTCTTTCCTTCTCCTGCGTCTTCCCAGACTAGGAGGAATTTCTTTCTTGGGGCAGGAAATGAGTACTACTTTATCCTTTGGTTTTCCTAGACTCTGCAGATACTAAAAAATCCTTCTTCTTTTTACTCCTTCTGCAAATTACTACTAAGGCTTTAAGTTTTGGGAAAATAAAAGCCAGAAAGATTTGCAAGCTAATTCTGCACTGGCCCTGCCACATTTCCCCTAAGGCAATAAAACAGAAAGTCAGCTACCAGTTTGAGTAAGTGGAAGAAATAGGGAAAAATACTGGGAAAGAAAAAAGAATCTCAAAACAGTATTTAACCACAAAAGTCCATGGGAAATGAAAATCACATGCTGTAGGCAACACTGTCCTCCATATAGCTGCTTTGATGTAGGTGCTTCAGGAGAGCATTCCCAGACTACTTTAGCAGCTCTCGGTGAGACTTCAGGAAGTCCCCTGATTAATCTTCTTGTCACGATGATTTACCAGAATTGTGTGACACAGAAGTAACAAAATGGCAGACTGAAGGCCAATTCAGGATGGTAGATGGTGTTGTGTTTGGCCCGCACAATGTTCATAAAATTTGAGTTAGTTGGAAACATTTAAAAAGTCAGAACATTTCACAGAAAAGTATGGATCTCCAGCTTCTATGGAAAAATTAAATCTGGCAGCAGGGAGTCTGCATAGCTGGCAGCAACAACCCCAGGAAATGAACTGTGGCTTGCCCCTTAGACAAGATGGGCACCCTCCACGTTGGTCACAGTCTCTGTTGGTCATCTGGTAGGCACCTGAGTTTGTGAGACACTCAACATATGTGAGTGGGAATACAAGGGCAATGGCCCCTCTTACGTGGGTTCACAAGAGCATCAAAAATATACTGTGCTTCAGAGTCTTTTATCTTTATCATCTCCAGCCTCTTTATCTTACTTGCAGCTTTGCAAAAGCATTGATTCCTATTATACCATCTAAGTCACTGTCTCTTTTTTCCCTCTTTCTAGTCTCCAGTTTTCTCTCTTTTTTAAATTATTCCTAAGAAAATAAAAGTATTTCATATTGTCAAAACTCACTGTGAAGAAGTCTGCCAGTTTTCAAATAATAAATATATATTTTGTTTAACTGTTCAAGGCATTAGTTCAATAGACATGTATTAAGCTGCTTTTATTTGCTAGATACCAATCTAGGTGCTAGGAATAGGAAGGTGAATGATGCTGGCAGCCCACATTCTCTAAATTAGGCCATGGTGATCCACTGGGGGGAAATGATGAACTTGGAGAACTCCGCCCACAACCCAAATAAAGGTACAGCTTTTCCTGTCTAGTGAACTGCTAAGGGCTTATGATAAGTTTCCTAGACAACTTGAACCAAAGCCAGCTTCCCAGGGCTTTAGGCTATCTTCTAAAGCTGGCATAGGCAGATATTTTCTAGACTACCATTTCCCTCCAGACATTCCCCCTTTTTTCCCATATCAACCCCATTATTTGTGCCCAATTCTCTCTCTCCTTCCATCTCAACCAGCCGCCTTTTGGAATGATCTCATTTTCTCCTGGTGTGTACAAGCTGGGAATTTGTTCACTGTCCATGCTCTGTCACTGAACACAATCTATTAAATGAGATAATTTATGTACCAACACCCTGCACAAGGCAGACGTGTCAGTGTTACCTCTCCTCTCTCTTCTCTTCTCTTTCCCTGAAATGCCAGGGCTAAGATTGCTTTTTCTGTCAAATGGAGCACTTACATTCTGAGAGCGTGTTTTTGTTTCCACTTCTTTCCTCCTCACCACTTTTGCTAAGAGTGACAACTGTTCAAATTAAGGCCTCTAGATATAAGAAAAGGAGAGGCTGGAAAAACTTTAACCAACTCATGAAAGCAGTTATCTGAGCATATCAAGTGAAGAAGAAACAACAAAAAAAGTTGAATTTTGTCTGCACTGTTTCACCTTTCAGTCACAAAAGCCTTTCTTCAGTGACAATGGAGTTTCCACTTTGCTCTTCCAGGTCTTTCCCTTGGCAGCGCCTTGATCAGGTTTCCCCTAGTTATCTGGTGTGAGGGTGGCTGAGGGACCTCTCCAGGGGCTGTAAGATGAAACGGCTCTCTGAAGAGAGATGTGAGGAACGAAGCCTACAGCCCACTCCAAGTACGATTCTAATGAGTCATCTCAGTTTTAGGAAGCATATTAATCTAAGAGGTGCCTGAGCCAGAAAACAGAATTTTCTCAACTGAGAGCAAGTTAAAAATAGCCTTGTTACTGACAACAGAGAAACTCTTCTCCCTACTGGCATATAAATCATTCTCCAGCTCCACACAAGGAAAAAACCGACACAGGCCACTCTCTCTGGCCCCTGCCTGAGACAAGAGCTGTTTCAAGAATAATAGCATAAATTCCTATTGCCTGGTTCCTCTTGAACCACAACATAATGTATTTACTTCACATTCTGTCAAGGCATTGAACACTCAGCATTTACCCAAGGATTTAATAGTGAATCTGATTACTTTGTTATATGTCACTATTCTTAACATAAGCAATAATGCTACAGTACCATTTAGAACTTGTGCCGACCCAGAAGTTTAGGGGGGATCTGCTGTGAACACCAGCTGGGCTCCCCACAAAATAATTAACTCTTTCCTGGGCACTGCACTTCTCATTAGGAGACAATTCCTTTTACATTTATTAAGTTTCTGCTGTTTTTCAAGCTGTCTTCATTTACTGCAGTTCAGCCAAAGAAAAACTACTTCCAGCTGAAATCCTTTCAGTTTATCAGAGCAATCGTAGGTTGTAAAAAAAATTCTTAGCATGCCTGAGTTATTTTGCTCAGTAATTGAATCAACTATTTTACCCTTTCTTTTTTTTCTCTTTATTGTTTCATCCTTTCTTTATTTTTCTTCCTCTCACTTCCAGTCAACTTTCCTTTCTGCCTCTTTTTTTCTTTTCAGTGGATAATCTAAGATGTGTCTTTGACTTTCCAGATGTCTAGAAACTAAATGGTATGAGAAATTAAATGTATTAGAATTAAAAAAGAAGTTCAGTGAAACTATGCTGCCTTTATGGTGAAAAACTTGAACAAAAGGAGGTTTCACCTTATTAAGAAGTTATCTTTGGACATCTAGCTTAGGAAGTACAGAGGCTCAGACAAACTCCATATCTCTGGGATTAAGAAAAGGTTTCCTATCTGATCCCAGTATAATATTAATAGGGTGAAAGAGGATTGAGGAAAATACAGAACTCTGAGTTTATGAAAATCAGTCTCCATGGCCTGAGGCCAAAACTGTACTCAGCCCTCAGAAATGCCCTTGTAACAATTCAGGGTTGAATTTTAAGACTTTAAGTTGTCTGCTTTCAGAATAAGAAGGCAGGAAAAAAAAAAAGAAAACCTACTTTACATTTGAAAAGCTCACTTTCTGAAATGGTTCCCCACTGGGCGAGCCTGGGATGGGCTGGCAGTGGATTTGTGAAGGCATCACTAATAAACTCACAGACAAGATAAATGCTGCTGTAAATCTAAAGCCTCTTCTTGGTTTTAAAATCTGTAAATTGTTTACAGTTACATAAATTTACAGAAGAAAGAAAATTTCCTGTTATTAAAAGCAATTCTTATATCATAAATACTGTCCTTCTGGAGCACTTTCTGTCTGAAAATATTCAACTGACTTTAGGACTCTGAGCCTATCGTAAATGTAAATGAAAGAAGTGCTGTGATCATTTCCCCCATTCATTCAGATGACTAAATCAGCTTGAAATTCAATCGTGCAACCTGTGAAGGCATGCATCCTTTGTTTTGCAAGAATATTTTTCTAGATTAGATAAAATTAAGATTTTGAACCAGTTGAATTATGGAATTGCTCTGTTGGGTCTGTGTAATCGACCTCCAAATAACCAGGAGACATGTGGATGCAAAAGCAAGAGCGTTTGTTGGGTAGCCAGCATGCTGGGGTCTCACACTGGCAGGTGGAGACCCCAAAGTACAAGTTCATTCTTCTTTTATGCATAGGAATGGGGTCGTGTGTAGAGCAGGCGGTGCGCAGAATGGGCCGTGGGCAGAGCAGGCCATGTACAGACTGGGCCGGGCGCAGAGCGGGCCATGCGCAGACCTGGCCCAGATATGACCTGACCCTCACCACAACCAACCCTCTCACCAACCACCTGGACCGGTTCCCTCCAGGTGGAGTGACACCCCCGACCACCGGGTGGGCGAGCCGTCCACTTTCCACTGGCCGGGAGCATCTGGCCAGCCCTGGCAACTGTGTTGGCCAAATCCCTGTAACTCCTGCAACCTCCCCCTGATGTGACCTGTCTCTCAGAAAATAAAGTCACCTACAAAATGGAGCAGCATTAGTCAGGACTCTTCAGCTCACAGGTAGTCTAGTCTCCCTTCATATTCCCTATTTCATGCACTGAGGAATGATCTATCTTAAATCTTGTGATTTTATGTCACAGAAGGAAAATGACCATAATTTTTTTTTTTCTTTTAAACTGAAACGGTTTTGAGAAGAAAAGGGGGCCCTATTATTCATGTGGGGACAACAGGCAGAAACCAGGAAAACCTGAGTTCTTGCATCTGAAGATAAATTAGTGCAAGATAAAAATGTTCTTGCTTATCCCTCTGCATTTAAAAAAAAATGCATTTTCTTAGTGTAAGTATAACTTACTTTAGAAAAGCAAGAAAATACATTAAAGCATATAGAAGAATTAAATACTTACTATCCCCACAGATAATCCTTGTTATTACCTTGATGTATATCATTACAGAGCAGAAATACATAGATATATGTGTGTGTATGTGTATATATATATCAATATATGTCTCACATTTAAGTTTACTCACACACACATATATAGTAGGAGAAGAAAAATTTTCCTCAACATTCTAGGGTCCCTAGCTGGATCTGGAAGTTAAACTGACAAAGACAGATAAAACAGGAGAAATGCAAATTTATTTAATACAAGTTTTACATGGCACAGAAGCCTTCATAAAGAATGAATACCTGAAGAGCAGCTAAACTGTGTTTTTATGCTAGTTTTGATGAAGAGTGGAAAGTTATGGACAAATATGACAAGGTAATGAGTCCAAGCTAAGTATAGTTGTGGGTAAAATTGTAATATTTCCAGAATATCTCGCCTGGCTTTAGTACATCTGCGTATCAACAGGCTTTCAGAGGTGGAAAGAAGTATGGCTTTAGTGCATTTGCATCATTCCTCAGGGGTGGAGAGAAGTTCACTCCATATCAGTGGGTAATTACCTGGGCAACAGAAGGCTTATCTGTACCTGAGAGGTGAGGGGAGGGCCAGTTTTGCTTCTGCTGGAGCAGGAAAGAGAGACAGCCCTAACTGCAGTTTGTGAGCAATAAACAGATTTTAAACTTTATTTCTCCCTTTGACTGATTTCAGTTTTTAAAGGTATTTTGCCCCAGGATTTCCTTTCCCTGGACTTACAATAGTAAATTGGGGGAAATTTAACAAGGCCTGTTCCTTCAGAGTCTCTCCTTCCAACTTGGACAGGAAGATGCTCCTTTCCTCATGGTCCAGGGAAGGCACCTTTCACAGGAGAGCCTTATGACCTGCTTCAGAAAGGTCTTTCTGCTTCTGCTGTTTTCTCAAACTTCTTCAGCTTAAGATACAACTTAAGATATGCTAAGGTGCCATATTTTGTAATAGCCTGTCCTGAATTCCATCTATATGAATATATATATACACATACATATATATATATATATATATATATATATATACACACACATGCACACATATACACATGTTTATGTTCAAATATTTACACTTACTCTGTGCCTCTAGTGCTGCAATTTAGTTTTATGTTAATAATTGCTCTTCTGTATCAACAACTTTTAAAGCTATGTAGCATTACATTATCTGAATGTTACAGGTTGACTTTGTTCTCCTTGGTTCTTGTCCCCACCAAATCAAAGACTTGAAAGGCAGAGACACCATAATAAAGCAGAGTTAAAGTTTTATTTGAATATACTCCAAGGGAGGAGTGGGCCAGAGTCAAGGTAGACAAAGGCCCCAAATGTTAGGGGAGGATTCATTTATCATGACTTAGCCTGGAGGTGCCTCTTTGATTGATAGGACGGGTCATTTGATTGACAGCTCTAGTTATATACCCATTCCTCTTGGTGCCCATGTCTTTTTCCCAAAATGCACACAGAAAAAAACCCGTGGTTGGGGAGGTGGGGGTGAGGAGCAAAACTGCAATTTATTTTAATGAGATTATGATGAATTGTGGTTTGGGCTGTTCTTAGTTTTGTTCATTGCACGTGCACTGGGACTTGGCCGGGACCAGTTTGGCCTGCCCTTTAGGCAAGGAAGTTGTCTCCCTGCAAAGCCTTTGTTGCCTTTACATGGGACCACTACCTGGGCAGAGTTTGGGCATTTTTTTCTTTGAATCTTACCTTCCTCTTCCCTGGCTGCTCATGTCTATCTTTATACCTAATAAATAAATCATAATTTATTCAACCAGTCACCATATTGAAGTATACATTTTAAAGAGGATAAAATCATAACTCCCATACAAATTTAAAATGAACACATGTCAAAGATTTTGTTTATCTTATTCATTAATGAGGAACCATTAAAGATATAATAACCAGGTCAAAAAACCCTCAAACTATGTCTCATTTAGAGTGAGATAAAGAATACTGAAATAAATTTATACATGGATGGCAAAATTGGACAATATCCACAGGGAAATAACCAATTGCATTCCACAGGACACAATATACATTTCTATGGTCAGAAATTATTTTCATTACTATCAGTTTTGTTCAAAGTGAACTTCTATAGAGTTGTAAAATAGTGTACTCAAACACAAATAATAGTGAATATTGCTACACAGGACACCTGGAAAATTTTTAAGGTTTTCACAATTTTTCCTTGCAATCTTATTGTTGAGTCAGATTTCTCAAATAATAAATTGTACTATGAGCATGAGTAAGCCTGGGGGAAAAATCCCAGGCAAATACCTTTGAAACCGAAATCAGTCCATTTCTGCTCCCTAGTATCTCTTGTGACTAGGCTGCAGAAGAAGAACCCCCACCCAACCTCTCAGGTCCAGATAAGCCTTTGCTTGCCCTTGTAATTATCTATTCATATGGAGATGGACTACTACTCTCCATCCCCTGGAAACACCTATTGTATGGAGATGTACTAAAGCCAGGTGAGGGATTCTGGAAATATTGCTATTTTACCCACAGCATCCTTATTACTAAATCTTCAGTTTCTTTAATTTTTAAATTTATTATTAATTACTAGAAATTCAATGACTAGGTCAGGGAGCACCCAATTTTGTGATTGGAGGGGTGGAGAATTACTAACATTTTAAGCTTTTTGGTATGTTGCCAAATTGGTTTCCAGAAAGATTGTACCATTCACAATCCCACTGCCAATGTAGATAAGTACCAACTCCCCCAAATCATTCCCAAAAGTTATACTTCTATAAATTGCTTCAGTTTGTGATGGCAACTATGGCTTCAAAAATGCTTCATAAGGAGAGGAGCCAAGATAGCAGCATGAATAGGGCAGCAGAAATCTCCCAAAACCATATATATTTTTGAAAATACAACAAATACAACAAATCCTAAAAGAGAGACCAGAAGGTACAGTACAACAGTCAGGCTACATCTACACCTGCGAGAACGCAGCACCTCATGAAGGGGATAAGATACAAGCCGTGGCCTGGCGGGACCCCAGTGCCAGCTCCCCAGCAGGAGGAGAGGAGTCCAAGCGGGGATGGAGTGGAAGCCCAGGACTGCTAAATACCCAGCCCTAGTCATCCGCACCGGGAGCGCAGACACACATTGCATGGTGTGCTGGATATTAGGGAAACAGAACAGTACAATCTGCAAGCGGGTCCCCACAGCTGATGCCCCTGGAACAAAAGAAAAGCAAGTGCTTTTTGAAAGTCTTAAAGGGACAGGGGCCTCACAACTGGATGGAAGTGTCCCAGCACACTCAGCCCAGCAGCTGGGAATCCCGGGGAATTACAGGCACCCTAACCCCCGGGCACCAGTGTAGCACTGAAGATCCTCATGGTGATAAACAGCCTCCCATCCATTCCCCCTCTGGTGTGGCCCCGCCATAGCAGGGGAGCAGCCTGAGAGTGGCCATGCTCACAGCGGCTGCCCAGAGCCTCCTCCTTAGCTGCCTGGGCCAGACTCAGAGGCCCTGCCAGTGCACAGTAGCCCAGCACAGACAGAGGAAGCCAGGACAGGGTGCAAAATGTCACTGTTCTTGCAGGAGAGCACACCTGGCATTCCTGCCCCTCCCTGCTGGGCTCTGGAATGCCCCGACGGCTGCCCCACCCACTGCAGCTCAGGAAATAAAACTGAAAGTTGCTCCCCATGTACAGGTAGCCAGCACAGGAAGCAGAGAAGGGCAAGGCACAGGAAGGAATGTTGTTCTCTCAGCTAAAACATGTGCCAACTGCCTACAACTACCTCTATCACCATGAAAAGGCAGAAGAATTTGATCCAGTCCAGAATTACCCAGACAACCCCTGAGAGGGAGTCTGGGGAGATATATTTAACCAATCTTCCTGAAAAAGAATTCAAAATAAAGATCATAACCATGCTGATGGACCTGCAGAGAAACATGCAAGAGCTAAAGGATCAAGTTAGGAGGGAGAATACAGAAATAAAACAATCTCTGGAAGGACTTAAGAGTAGACTGGATGAGGTGCAAGAGGCCATTAATGGAATAGAAATCAGAGAAAAGGAACACAGAGAAGCTGAGGCAGAGAGAGATAAAAGGATCTCCAGGAATGAAAGAATATTAAAAGAACTGTGTCACCAATCAAAATGGAACTATATTCACATTATAGGGGTACCAGAAGAAGAAGAGAGAGAAAAAGGGATAGAAAGTATCTTTGAAGAAATGATTGCTGAAAACTTCCCCAAACGGGGAGGAAATAGTCTCTCAGGCCATGGGAGCCCACAGAACTCCCAACACAAGGGACCCAAGGAAGACAACACCAAGACACATAATAATAAAAATGGCAAAGATCAAGGACAAGGACAGATTATTAAAGGTAGCCAGAGAGAGAAAAAGGTCACCTACAAAGGGAAACCCATCAGGCTATCATCAGACTTCTCAACAGAAACCTTATCGGCCAGAAGAGAATGGCATGATATATTTAATGCAATGAAACAGAAGGGCCAAGAACCAAGAATACTGTATCCAGCATAACTATGATTTAAATATGAAGGAGGGATTAAACAATTCCCAGACAAGCAAAAGTTGAGGGAATTTGCCTCCCACAAATATCCTCTACAGGATATTTTAAAGGGACTGCTCTAGATGGAAGCACTCCTAAGGCTAAATAGATGTCACCAGAGAAAATAAAATCACAGCAAAGAAAGCAGACCAACCAAATACTAACTAAAGGCAAAAAATAATATAAACTACTCACAAAAGCAGTCAAAGGAAACCCAAAACAGCACAGAATAAAACACCTAACATATAAAGAGTGAAGGAGGAGGAATCAGAAGGGAGAGAAATAAATAATCATCAGACTGTGTTTATAATAGCTTAACAAACTAGTTAAGTTAGACAGTTAGATAGTAAAGAAGCTACCCTTGAACCTTTGGTAACCATGAATCTAAAGCCTATAATGGCAATAAGTACATATCTTTCAATAATCACCCTAAATGTAAATGGACTGAATGCACCAATCAAAAGACACAGGGTAACAGAATGGATAAAAAAAGCAAGACCCACCTGTTCTCATCAATTCCTTTAAAAGGTCATCTGAAGTATGCTGAAGGAAGCATTCTGTGCCAAACAAATCCATAATTATAGGCTTTAGAGATATTTTTTCAGTCTGGCCTTATTTATTGCAAAAAGGGTCAATGAAACAAGAAATCGTTTTAGTGCCTAAACTAGATGAAGCACCTATACTAAAGTTTATGTAAATATGGTTATAATCTCTGAAAGAAACAATTAGTCTGCTTTTCATGAGTGTTCCTGTTTGCTTCCTCTGGGATGTGCAAAATCAGAAACAGGCCTTATTGCTCTCCTCTTGACTTCAAAACTTCAAGAAAATCTTGGCTCTGGAATAATCATAATCTGAGTCATCCATATGCCAAGACCCACTTGTTTTTCACTTGGGAAGGCCTGGGCTACCTGTGAGTCATGATATGATCTCTGTCACCTCTTTGTAATATAGGTTCTGTGCTTTGAAATGGAGGCCCTCTGGTTCTCCCCAGCCACTGAACAATCAACTTCCTGGTTAATAGAGTAAAAATTAAACATGTATGAACTGGATGTTCATATATTTCTCTGCAGGAGACACTGTGATCACAGTGCAAGATCTCACTGTCTGGGGGCAATTCTTGGCTTAGGAAAAATGGAGAAACGGAAAGTAGAAAACTGCAATGATAAAAACATGAAAGGCAGAAATGAAGCATATTACTGAAAAAGTGTAAATGAAGTAAAGAACAAAGTCCTTGTAGAAAATGTCCTCATGACTGGCCAGGAGCAAATCCTGCTATAGGAAGAGCCTGCCCTATTCCTTACGCCCTCAACCTTTGTGAGAAAATTAATGTCTTCACTCTTTCATTGACATTGTCTATGAAGGGTGATGCCATGAATGTTAAACCATATTAAACTATTTGAAGATCCCTCCTAATGGGGAATATATGGGTCAGAACAGCTCAGTGATGGGTTGTAAAGAATGACTTTATGTGAGATAGGCAGATAAGCTGTGAAGGGCTAGAACCTTCTTTGGGGCTCAAGAATGTCAGTTAGTCAGCATGCCCTTGGGAAGTGGACCAATTCTTCAGACTGCATCTGAAAGGAGAGGCCTAGAACATTCCAACCAGGGAATGCAGAGTTGATACCTAAAGAGAAACAAGATGATATTTATCTCAGGGAAACTCAGACGTAGAAGGAGAGGCACCCAGGGAGCTGCCTAAAAGAGATAGAAACATCACAGGGAGAACAGTGTAGCACAGAGAAGGCACATAGTGGATCTGTGGCACTACAGTGATGGACAGTGACTGCATTGGGGTATGGGTGGGGACTTGATAATATGGGTAAATATATTGTTTTCTATGTGAAACCTTCATAAGAGTGTATATCAAACATACCTTAATGAAAAATTTTTAAAAAATCAAGACCCATCTATATGCTACTTACAAGAGACTCACCTCAAATCCAAAGACATACACAGACTAAAAGTCAAGGGATGGAAAAATATATTTCATGCAAACAATATGGAGAAAAAAGCATGTGTTGCAGTACTAGTATCAGACAAAATAGACTTCAAAACAAAGAGATAAATAAGGATATTACATAATGATAAAGGGGGCAATCCAATAAGAGGATATAACCATTATAAATATCTATGCACCCAACACAGGAGCACCGACATATGTGAAACAAATACTAACAGAATTAAAGGAGGAAATAGAATGCAATGCATTCGTTCTAGGAGACTTCAACACACCACTTACTCCAAAGGACAGATCCACCAGACAGAAAATAAGTAAGGACACAGAGGCACTGAACAACACACTAGAACAGATGCACTTAATAAACATCTACAGAACTCTACACCCAAAAGCAACAGTATACACATTATTCTCAAGGGCACATGGAACATTGTCCAAAATAGACCACATACTAGGCCACAAAAAGAGCCTCAGTAAATTCAAAAAGATTGAAATTCTACAAACCAACTTCTCAGACAATAAAGGTATAAAACTAAAAATAAATTGTACAAAGAAAGCAAAAAGGCTCACAAACACATGGAGATTCAACAACATGCTCCTAAATAATCAATGGATCAATGACCAAATTAAAATAGAGATTGAGCAATATATGGAAAAAAATGACAACACACAAAGCCCCAACTACTGTGGGACGCAGTGAAGGCAGTACTAAGAGGAAAGTATATAGCAATCCAGGCCTATTAAAGAAGGAGGAACAATCCCAAATGAATAGTCTAAAGTCACAATATTGAAATTGGAAAAAGAAGAACAAATGAGGCCCAAAGTCAGCAGAAGGAGGGACATAATAAAGATTAGATAAACCTCTAGCCAGACTTATTAAGAGAAAAAGAGAATCTACACACACCAACAGAATCAGAAAAGAGAAAGGAAAAATCATGACAAACCCCACAAAAACACAAAGAATCATTAGAGAATACTATGAGAATCTGTATGTTAACAAGCTGGAAAACCTAGAAGAAATGGACAACTTCGTAGAAAAATACAACCTCCCAAGACTGACCAACCAAGAAGCAGAAAATCTAAACAGACCAATTACCAGCAATGAAATTGAAGCAGTAATCAAAAAGCTACCCAAGAGCAGAACCCCTAGGCCAGATGGATTTACTGCATAATTTTATCAGTCATACAGAAAAGACGTAATACCCATTCTCCTTAAAGTTTTCCAAAAAATAGAAGAGGAGGGAATACTTCCAAACTCATTCTATGAAGCCAGAATCACTCTAATACCAAAACCAGGCAAAGAACCCACCAGAAAAGAAAATTACAGACCAATATCCCTGATGAACATAGATGCAAAAATATTCAACAAAATATGAGCAAACCAAATTCAAAAATACATCAAGAGGATCATACACCATGACCGAGTGGGATTCATCTCAGGGATGCAAGGGTGGTACAACAGTCAAAAATCCATAAACATAATCCACCAATCCACAAGAAGACGGACAAAAACCACATGATCATCTCCATAGGTGCTGAAAAAGCATTTGACAAAATTCAACATCCATTCATAATAAAAACTCTCAACAAAATGGGCATAGAGGGCAAGTACCTCAACATAATAAAGGCCATATATGGTAAACCCACAGCCAACTTCATAGTTAACAGCGAGAAGCTGAAAGCTTTTCCTGTACATTTGGGAACAAGACAGGGATGCCCATTCTCTCCACTGTTATTCAACATAGTACTGGAGGTCGTAGCCATGGCAATCAGACAAAACAAAGAAATAGAAATACAAGGAATCCGTATTGGTAAAGAAGTCAAACTGTCACTATTTGCAGATGACATGATATTGTCCATAAAAATCCCTAAAGACTCCACTCCAAAGCTACTAGAACTAATATCTGAATTCAGCAAAGTTGCAGGATACAAAGTTAATACACAGAAATCTGTTGCTTTCCTATAGACTAATGATGAACTAGTAGAAAGAGCAATCAGGAAAACAATTCCATTTGCAATTGCATCAAAAAGAATAAAATACCTAAGAATAAGTGTAACCATGGAAGTGAAAGACCTATACCCTGAAAACTACAAGACACTCTTAAGAGAAATTAAAGAGGACAGTAGCAAATGGAAACTCATCCCATACTCTTGACTAGGAAAAACTAATATTGTCAGAATGGCCATCCTGCTTAAAGCAATCTACTTCAATGCAATCCCTATCAAAATACCAACAGCATTCTTCAATGAACAAGAAAAAATAGTTCAAAAATTCATATGGAACCACCAACGACCCCGAATAGCCAAAGCAATCCTGAGAAGGAAGAATAAAGTGGGGGGGATCATGCTCCCCAACTTCAAGCTCTACTACAAAGCCACAGTAATCAAGACAATTTGGTACTGGCACAAGAACAGAGCCACAGACCAGTGGAACAGAATAGAGACTCCAGACATTAACCCAAACATATGGCCAATTAATATATGATAAAGGAGCCATGGACATACAATGGGGAAATGACAGTCTCTTCAACAGATGGTGCTGGCCAAACTGGACAGCTACATGTAAGAGAATGAAACTGGATCATTGTCTAACCCCATACACAAAAGGAAATTCAAAATGGATCAAAGACCTGAATGTAAGTCATGGAACCATAAAACACTTAGAAAAAAACAGAGGCAAAAATCTCTTGGACATAAACATGAGCGACTTCTTCATGAACATATCTTCCTGGGCAAGGGAAACAAAAGCAAAAATGAACAAGTGGGACTATATCAAGCTGAAAAGCTCCTGTACAGCAAAGGACACCATCAATAGAACAAAAAGGCATCCTACGGTATGGGAGAATATATTCATAAATGACAGATCTGATAAAGGGTTGACTTCCAAAATACATAAAGAGCTCATGCACCTCAACAAACAAAAAGCAAATAATCCAATTAAAAAATGGTCAGAGGAGCTGAACAGACAGTTCTCCAAAAAAGAAATTCAGATGGCCAACAGACACATGAAAAGATGCTCCACATCACTAGTCATCAGAGAAGTGCAAATTAAAACCACAATGAGACATCATCTCACACCCTAAGGATCACCACCATCCAAAAGACAAACAACAACAAATGTTGGCGAGGTTGTGGAGAAAGGGGAACCCTCCTACACTGCTGGTGAGAATGTAAATTAGTTCAACCATTGTGGAAAGCAGTATGAAGGTTCCTCAAAAAGCTCAAAATAGAAATACCACTTGACCCAGAAATTCTACTCCTAGGAATTTACCCTAAGAATGCAGCACTCCAGTTTGAAAAAGACAGATGCACCCCTATGTTTATGGCAGCACTGTTTACAATAGCCAAGAAATGGAAGCAACCTAAGTGTCCATCAGTAGACAAATGGATAAAGAAGATGTGGTACATATACGCAATGGAATATTACTCACCCATAAGAAGAAAACAAATCCTACCATTTGCAGCAACATGGATGGAGCTAGAGGGTATTATGCTCAGTGAAATGAGCCAGGCAGAGAAAGACAAGTACCAAATGATTTCACTCATATGTGGAGTATAAGAACAAAGGAAAAACTGAAGGAACAAAACAGCAGCAGAATCACAGAACCTAAGAAAGGACTAACAGTCACCAAAGGGAAAGAGACTGGGGAGGAGGGGTGGGAAAGGAGGGATAAGGTGTGGGGGGAAGAAAGGGGGCATTATGATTAGCATGTATAATGGGGGGGCACGGGAAGGGCTGTGCAACACAGCGAAGACAAGTAGTGATTCTACAGCATCTTACTACGCTGATGGACCGTAACTATAATGGGGTTTGTGGGCGGGACTTGGTGATGAGGGGAGTCTAGTAAACGTAATATTCCTCATGTAATTGTAGATTAATGATACCAAAAAAAAATGCTTCAGAAAATATGTTCCTTCAGATTTCTTTCTCTTTCCCATCAGCATTTCTTTCATAACCCTCTGGAACCATACCTTTGACATACCTTTTCTGTTTTGAAAGTGTCTTGGACAATAAGAACTGAATTAGCAACAAAGCCCTTAAGCTTCCTAGATATAATCTTTCTATTTCATGCATCAGTTTAAATTTTTCCCCAGGATTTTCTGGACATTTTCTTTGGTGTTAGTTTAAAGCAGTCCCTGGTTTCACCTAGGTGAAGGTGGCAAAAAGTTAATAAGAATATTTGATATGTTGATCTGGGCAATGGCTATATGAGTATAATAAACAAATAAATAAAATAGTCACTGGCTGCTCTCTAATCGTTAAAGATTGGGAAGTCTTGGACACAGGGGCTCAGGTCTGTGCACACAGCTAGAACTTTGTCCCCATTGACCCAGGTGATACTTTTCTCTCCCATATTCTTCCTCCTCTTCATTTGGCCTTCCCATGGTTAGGACACAGATCCAAACAGTTGTGAAGGGGTAATAGAATTATCCTTGTTGACTGACTCATACCATGTTTTGTCTCTGTGCATTTGGAGGAATTGAGGGCTTGGCAGTAAGTGCAGGAATTCCTATGGTAAGTGATTCTCCATTTTTCTCACAGATGAATGGAACAACTGTTTTTCTTTACTCCCTTGTTTTTTTTCTCAAAAGCTTGATAATATTTTTATGGTATTGTTTGAAATAAGCCCTTCCTAATATGGGCTTATTTGAACAAATGTCAAAATTTGTAATCCCCAAGATAGAATCTATCCCAAAGAGTGCCCTTCATCATCTAGTATTATCAGATTTAAATTACTATCAAGGGGTTAGTCTTAAAGCAGTAAAAAATGAAAGGCAAAAAGAGAAAATTAAATTAGGAAGGGAAATGGGGGAGATGGCAGGAGGCAACACTTTTGCTAGAATTTTCTTGATAATTTAAACATGAACACCATGGTGTTTTATTTGTTTGTATGTATTTTTTAGTATCATCTACCTGTACCACTATATTTAACCATAATTACACTTTCCTCTGCCAGTATCTCCCCAGGTACCCAGTTGCTAAAGTAGAAGGAGTCCCCATGGAATAGAAGAAACCAAGCTGGGATTAAGTAATAAAGGCAATAACACAAGTCTAATGAAAACCTGGTAAAATTATCACTTTGTATCTGAAGGAATACAGCACCATAAGCCTCAATTGTTGAGACTAGGAGAGGCCTCATCACCTGAAATATTTCTATTTTTCTATTATATCCCAGTGCACTAGTTAGAGTAAATTTAATATTAGAGGTTTATTTGTTCTTAGTATAACAATACAATTATGGGGCAGCTTGGGCATTTTGTTTCACATAGTCATTCAGGGTCCCAAGTTGATGATGATTGCCATGTCAACATATGGCTCCCAAGATCACCACACTCGTTTTTATTCCAATGACAAAGGGGAAGAAATGCATAAAGGAGCAAGCCAGACTTTTGACTATTAGCTAAAGTTCATTTATAAGGCCACCCAAATGCAAGGGAGGCTAGGAAATGAAAGCTAGTTGTGTCCCAAAAAGAGAAAGAGAATGTGGATTTTACTAACAGTAGTAGTCTCCACCACCTGCCATTTCCTGTAATCAGGTTTCTCTTACAAGATGTGAAATAAGGTGAGTAGTTGGTATAAAGACCACAAACATTGCAATAGATTTGTTCCATAAGGTAAAACTCATGTGTATTCCCCTCATGTACTACTGAGCCTTTTGCAAAGAAGGTGATAAATACATGTTGAAAGATAGAATGTATGAGTAATTTCAGGTATCGTGCCTGGCTGAATGACTCTCTTTAATAATAGCTTTAGTGAGATATAATTTAAAATCATTCAATTGACTCATTTAAAGTATACAATTTGATTTCTAGTATAAACACAGAGTTGTCCAACTCTCACCATAATCAACTTTAGAATATTTTGTCACCCTGAAAAGGAATCCTATACCCACTAGCAGTTACTCCCCATCTACCCATTTCCACACTCCAGCCCTAGGAACCCACAAATTTACTTTCGGTCTATATCATGGCTATTTTGGACATTTCATAGAGTAGACCCATGTAATATGTGGTCTTTGCAAATGGCTTCTTCATTTAGCATAATATTGTAAAAGTTTCACCCATTTCTAGCATGAATCAACACTTCATTCCTTTTTATTGCCAAATGATGTTCCTTTGTATAGATATACTGTATTTTATTTATTCATCAGTTCATAGAAATTTGGGTTGTTTCCACTTTTTGTATAGTATGAATAATTATGTTGTGAACACTCATGTACAGGTTTTTGTGTAGACATATGTTTTCATTTCTCTTCAGTATTTATCTGGGAGTGGAATTTCTGGGCCATACAGAAACTTTATGTATAATCTTTTGAAGATCTGGAAAACTGCCAGACTGTTTTCCAAAGTGGCTACACTCTTTGACATTATTGAATGGCTTTTTGACCCTCAAGTACTCCAGTAAATTACTTCATTGAGAACTTAAGATATGCCAGGCATTGTTCTAAACACTGAAGTTGTGATGGGAACAAAGTTTCTGCTCTTACGGAGTTCACAATCTGGGGAAGGGAGACAGACAACCACATAAATTACACAGATGGATTTCATGTAGTAGTAAATGTTGTGAAAGCTGTTTAATAGACTGTGTGACAGAGAGTGGC
Source organism: Manis javanica (assembly GCF_040802235.1). Classification (NCBI taxonomy): domain Eukaryota; kingdom Metazoa; phylum Chordata; class Mammalia; order Pholidota; family Manidae; genus Manis; species Manis javanica. The sequence goes on from NC_133168.1 coordinate 38,532,598, forward strand.
TGGCATGGGGCTGAGAATGCTCCTTTAAGTTGGATCATCAGGGAAGACCTCTCCAATTAGAGGGCCAAGACCTGAATGATAAGTTCTAGTTCATCAAGATCTGGGTGGTGAGTGTCAAAAGCAGAGAAAATGGTAGAGGCCCTGAGGATTCACATGTCTATGTGCGTAATAACCCAATAACGTAAAAACTCTGAGTTAACTTCCTTGAGGAATGAGAGACCCTACTTCCTACCTGCGGTTGATTGATTTCTGGCAAACCACATTTAGTGAAAGGCAGCCTTGCTGCTCTCACACGTGGCCAGCATCTCACAGCAGGGTTGGGAGTTTTCATGTTCACAACTGTTCACTCCTAAGCTGGTTGTATCTCCATGCACACTTCCGCTGTATTTGTGCAGGAGTCAACCGTTGTCTGAGATTAACAGGGCTCCGAGGCCAGTGGCTGTCTTGAGTGAAGCACAGCTCCTTTGAGCAGCAGTGTCTCCTATGGGTTAGCACTCTGCTATCAAATGCCAACTGTATGAATGAATGCCAAATATGCAAGATACCTTACATCTGACATCTGTCTCTGAGAATCAAGGCAAGATCTTGAAAACTGAGGACTTGTACAACCTCTGCTGTAAGTGGCTTGCCCAAGTCTCTGTCTTTGATTCCATCCTCCCACCTTTCAGAAGGGCCTCTCAAATTCCCATGGTGTTTTAACCTAACCATCTTCCTCCAAGGGCTCTATTTGCATTAGACAAGCATCTGAGGCTAATGAAGTGAAGCCTTAGTCTGTGAAGGGAAGGAACCACGCTGTTGGGAGGGATATGTCTGTTTCCTGCCCAGACTCAAGGGCAAGCCTGTTCACAGAGAGACATTAGAGGAGAAATAACTGCAAATTCTTTGTGACTGCTAACTGAATACCTGTGTATTCCAAATTGTGCTATGGAAACCATATTATGGGAAAACATGCTGTTCTTTCCAATCATCATAGAGTCATTCATTACTGCAGCACAGTGAGCCAAGGAACTGGTGGTATGACATGAAGATACAGAGGTAGGCAGGGGCCGCACCATGTGAGGCCTCCAGGGTCAGGTTTTGTTTTGCCTGCAATGGGAAGTCATGGAAGCTTTTCACTTTGGAGAGAGAGAGGATCAAATTTGCCTTCTAAAAAAGTTACTGTGCCTTTTTGGACAAATGAAGCATCTTCTTTTGATTCTTGACCACTAGAAAATTTCTATTTCCATTTTCTAAAATATTTAGGAGCTTCTAGACTTAAATCTGGATGGGACCTCAGAGGTGACTTACCTACTAAGTACACATACCATGAAACTATTGAATCCGTTGAGGGGGCAAAGTTTTTTCTTTTGTAATTCTGATCCCTTCTTGAAGTACAACATACGTAGAGAATAGTGAATAAATTATCAGAATTCTTCAAAGTGAACTACCTCTGTAAACAGCATCCAGATCATGAATCAGAGTACTGCCCACTCCCCAGAACAACAGTGTCCCCCACAATAACCTCTTTTAGTTTCTACCTTCTTCCTAAAGTTAACTGCCATCCTAACTTCTAATCACATAAATTAGTATTGCCTGCTTTTTAACTTTGTGTAAATGGAATAATGAACATTTGTACTCTTTTATGTCTGACTGATTTCACTCAACATTTCGTTTGTAAGATAGGTCTGTATTGGTTGCATATAGTTGTAGTTCATTCATTCTTAATGCTACATGGTGTTCCAATGTGTGGTGTGTGGACTCACCACAATTTAGTCCACTGTTGATGGGCATCTGGGTGTTTTCCTACCTGGGACTATTATGAACAGTGCTGCTATGAGCATTCTCATACCTATCTCTTGGTATATGTGTGTGTGTGTATATATATACATTTCTATTGAGCATATACACTTGTGTGCTGATACCAGCCCACAAAAGCCAATTGTCCACATCTGTTCCCATTTTGTGTTCAGTGTTGCCAGGTCAGAGCTTGCAATCACATATGGTGGCAGTATTTATACCATGGAAATCAACAAATACTACAAATCAGGCTTTGCTTTTTTTTGTTGTCTCTTCCCAGAAAGATAGCTGTTAAAACATTTATCAGCACACCACTCAGGAGAAATTTCAGAACCTTGGACATATGTACATTTGTCTTTAGTAGATACAAGCAGTTTTCCCTTGTGATTGTACCAATTTATGCTCCCCTGTGATTGTGCCAGTTATGCTCCCACCAACAGACCAGCAATCTAAGAGAGTTCCTGTTGCCCCACATCCTCACCAACTCTTAACAATTCTGTTAAAGATCTCCTTATCATTTTAATTTGCATTTCTCTGATGCATAATGAAAATAAGCACCTTTTTATATGTTTATTGGCTGATTGGATATCTTATGAAATGCCTATTCAAATCTTTTGTCCATTTTTCTTTTGGGTTTTGTCAATTTCTTACTGATTTCTAGTTCTTTAAATATTGTGCATACAAGCCTCTATGAGTTATCTGTTCCTGAATAAGAAGTTACCTCTAATTTTAGTGGGTTCAGCAATGATTGTGCCATTTGCCCCTGATTCCGTGAGTTAGCAACATGGACTGGGCTTACCTGTGCTCGATCATGTAGTTGCAGATACCTGAAGGCTCCACAGGAGCAGGGCAGCCTCAGATGGTCCTGATCACATGTCTGAGAGTTGGCTGGGGCATCTCTGTTCTCCTCTAGTTTCACCAGTGGGCTGATTTGGGCTTATGTACACTGCAAACTCAAGGTTCCAACCACAGCCAAAAAAAAAAAGAGCAAACCCCAATGCACAAATGCTGTTTAAGCCTCTCCTCTGTCCTGTTTGCTAATTACCCATTGGCCAAAGCAGATCCAGACCACAGCTAATGTAGAAGGAACTGTGCAGGGATTTGTATAACACTACACAATTCTTTGGGGGCCATTCCTTAAACAGTGTACTGTGATGTACCACAAAGTCCTGGGTCTGCTTTGAAAATACAGATTTAAAAGAAAACTTTCTATTACATAACCATTGACCCACTGACAGGTACACTAAGAATTAAAGCTCCTTGAGAAAGTGAAAGAGAAAAGGCAAGAGGGTCCAAAGAGCAAGGGATCCCATAAATAGTCTGAGGTAACCCGGGTTGACAAAACACTACACTGGAGGACCCCAGCATAGGGCAGCTAGACCAGGAGCTAATCTTTCACCTCTTCTTCTGTCGGAATTTCATTGGCTCCAGCAACATCCAGGGTGCCTCCAGAAGATATTACCTCTTCTTTCCTGATGTAGCTTCACCTGCACTCTCCATCCTCCATCAAGGGAGAACAATACTGGGAAGGCAGCTCACAGGACATTGCACACCTTATCTGCAGGCAGTCTTAAGTAGGATAAGAGCTAAAGCAGCCTCTTGTAGAGGAAGTTGCTGGTGTTGTTAGCTGGAGGTAAAGCAAATCTTTAAAAAGCCACCACCCACAACAATAAAAACCCAAGATGAGGAAAGGATTTGATTAGCCATCTTCTGAAGAAGATATACAAATAGCCAATAGCACATGAAAAGATCAACCTCACTAGTCATTAGGGAAATGTAAGTCAAAACCAGTGTCTTAGTTACCATTGTACACCTATTAGGACTCTGATAAAACAAAGAAAAAACAGAAAATAAGTGTTGACAAGGATGCAAAATTGGAACCTTCATACATTGCTAGTGGGAATATAAAATGGTACAGCCCCTATGGAAAACCATTTAGCAGTTTAAGAAGTTAGATGCAGAACTACCATATGACTCAGCAGCTGCACTTCTGGGTATATATCCAAGTAAATGAAAAGCCAGGGTTCAGACACATGTTTGCATACCAATGTTTATAGCAGCATCATTCACAGTAACCAAGGTAGAAACTATTAAAGTGTCCATCAACAGATGAATGGATAAACAGAATGTGGTCTGTACATACAATGCAATATTATTCAGCCATAAAAAGAAGTTAAATATTGATATATGTTAAAACATGGATGCGCCTTGAAAACATTATGCTAAGTGACTAAAAACAGACTCCAGAGGACAAATATTGTATGACTCCCCTCTATGTGGCAAAGCTAGAATAGGCACATTCAGAAAGACAGTAAGTAGAATAGTAGTTGCCAGGGGGTTGTGGGGAGGTGAGAATGGGGAGTTACTGTTTAAGTACTGAGTTTATGTTGGGGACAAGGATAACATTTTGAGTATGGATAGAGGTGATGGCTATACACTCTGCATATATTTAATGCCAGTTAATTACACACTTACAAATGGTTAAAGTGTTTAATATTATGTTATGTATATTTTATTACAATTTTAAAAAAAAGAAAAAGAAAAAAAGCCACTGCTCTTTGATTCCTTTCTCTCCATATCGGATGGCCCGGCTTTCATGCTACTTCCTCTGACATTTGTTTTGCCATCCTGTTAGCCACCATGTTAGCAGGCTACCTTTAGAAAATGTTTTCACAAGAGGCCAATATGGAGAAAGTACTTAGGGTGCCTCGCTGCCCTCACTTATGCTTCTTGTGGCCCATTCCAGGAGGTGTCACCTCAGCACCAGCACCCACAACTTTTAACATGAAACCAAATTTTGGAATTATGGATTCTCATTATTTGTATACTGAGAACAGTGAATATTATTCTAAGCAAAGTTATAGAAAACATTTCTAGATTCTTATATGACAAGGAAGAATGGTGTGACTACCTTAGATTTACATATGCTTTTATAACTGAAAAAATCTCAACAAGGTTTGAGAATCTTGAGATCAACCATGTAGTTGGGCCACTTGAGAGGTGGGACATCCCTGTCTTGTGAACAAACCAAAAATCTCCCATCCTTCACAGGGGACCAAGGGTCATATTAAGCTGTACTGTGACCTGGCCTGACCTAAAGGATCCCAGCCTTTGCACACAGATGTTTATGTTCCCTATTGAAGCTCTTAGCATGTAGACAGACTCAAGGATTTGATCACTTATTACAATTGAGAAGATGATACTCTGCATGACTTAATTGTCTTATTTTCTTTAAAAAGTTAAAAATAACTTTTAAATAATTACTATAACAAATTCTGACATGCACAGTTAATCATAGGCTCATCTTTGCTTAATAAATCAGAATCTCTTAACTGAAAAATCGAAGGAGAAAAAGGAGTATCCTTCTTCTAAAACAAGTGGATAAATGAGAAAAATACCTGAATCTGTGTTTGTATTAAGGATAAGTCCAAGAAAAAGTTTGTTGTACAAATAAGGAGGAATATATGACCACGAAATGTAAGCAACGATCTCAGAAGGGATCTTAGGAAGCATTTATTTCCTTTTGTAGTAAAGGAATGGTTGGATCAGTTAATCAAAATAAAAATTCCTAAGTTATATGTTATAATAAAAAGACATTTAAAATTAATGAGTCATTTACTTAGGGTCAGAAAATACGTCAGAGTTTTGTTGATCAGTTAGTTGACTGGTTTTCAGAAATAATTCCTTTTCAAATATCCGTATGTCATAAATTATAAGGCTTAGGAGGTATGTACTTCAGAATATGATGTGAAGTCCTTCCTGGAGTTCTGAGCATCTCTGTAATGTGACCAGCAAACCACAAGGCTGTGTTTCCCTGTCCACACATGAATATACTATCTTCAGAGGCAACTTAGGACAAAGTAGTGGCATCAGTATGAAAGGAAACTGGAATTGGGATGGAGAGGGACATGTGAAGTTCAGAGTAAGAGGGAAGAAAGTTGAAAGACACTGTCAGCAGACCTTCCTAAGTAGCTATAAAAACTAAAGCTGTTTTATTTTACCAAATTGCAGACCTAATTGGATTTCAAGAACAAAGAGCTATTTTTCCTGATACTCTCTCTCATTCCCTGGATCTAAACTACCTGCTTATCATTACCTAGCATTCCCTACATCAGAAATAAAGGTTTTATCCCATTGTTAGACACAAATACCTTTAACATTTAAATATTTAACAGTTAGCCACCTGGCATGAATGGAATCTATTAAGTTTAAAAGATAAGAGCAAATGATTCCCATATTGGATCAGGGTGGTGATTTCTGCCCTGAGTAGAAGGCGGGAAGGCCCAGTGCCCCTAAAGAGGGGCAAGGATTCCTTAGAAAAAGAGAATGGAGGCATCAAGAAAGGGAAAGCATCATGAAAGCGTGCACGTGCTTACACAGAGTACAGCACATCCTGTGTGACCTGCCAGTACACTCTGCTCAGCCAGGCTGTGATGGGATATCTCCAGCTCTTTATGTTCCATTCATATGTGACCCGGGGAAGTAATTTTCTCTCTCTAATGCAGAAGCACCTGGTAATGAAATGAGAACCTACCACAGAGTGTGAGCAATGCTCGTAAAATAATGACAAATGACTTTTCCATTTCCTTTGACCAAGACATTTATTGTTTGGTTCTGTCGATTAAATCATTCTCTGATTTCTTTACATATAGTTTGTAAATTATGGGAGTTCAAACTTGTGAAGAGAAATAGATTTTAAAATAACACTTTTATTATTTAGAGTGCACAGATTTTTTTGTTATCATAAGTACTTTTTAATTATGAAAGCAACTCATGCTTATTAAAGAAAAATTGGAAAATAAAGTACTTAGAAAAAAAACCATTATGCCACCATCCAATCACAAATGCCTTGTTAATATTTTGATGTTATTTTTAGAGCCTTTCTATACTAAAGTATTTGTGCTTTTATTTTACATAATTGAAGTCATACTGTATTTACAATTTTCACACCTGAGTTTTGTACTCACACTTAATATATCATCATAAACTTTTCATATTGTTTATATTACAAAGCCTTTCTAAAAGTATTTTTTAAAACCTAAATATTCTAACAAGTAGTTGTATTGAAATTCACCTCTATAATTGGGCAATTAAGTGTTTAGGTGCTCAGAACTTTGAAAACTAAGTCTATCAAATAATATATAGGAGCCAGAACCCATTTTTTCTCTTTTTTTGCTAACCATGACATTTCAGAAATCTTGATAATTTAAAAAATACCCCTGGCCAACAGAGTAATAAGACTACATTAAGTAATATTAAATGGTTTATAAACTCATAATGTCTCTGGTTCCATGAGAGTCCAGCAATGTCCTTTCTGAGTTTTCACATATATTTTGTGATCATAAGCATTATTCCAACCTTCTCAGACTTTCCCTCCAGGATAATCCATATGACAAAAAGAAACAAGTAATTTCTGATTTTACACTTTCCCAAGGTTTTATATGCACCTTTGCTATTCTAAACTTAACTGATGGCAGCAATAATTTTGGTGGCCTCATATAAAAGTTATCTTTATTTTATACATCAGTGGAAGCAATAAGAGCAGTATTCTAAGACACTTAGTTGGAGCAGGTAAAAGAACAAAAGGAACCCAATTATGCAAATATGTGCTCTTCCACGTTGAGGTGGTTGACTGAAAATGGGAGATAGTGGCAGGCTTATCGTTTTCTGCCTGAGTTATTAGCTGTCCTTATAATTAAACCAGACCTAATTGTAATTATTACTATTATTCTCCAACAGTTTTCAACAATTAAAATTATCCACTGACATATTCAATTGTTCATATCCCTCATTTTCTAATCCCTTACAAAGATATTTTTCCTGTTAAGATTTTACCACCTGTTGTATGAAAGGTTTTGTTTGAAGTACTTACCAACTGGGACTTTGTGGTGACTAGTGACAAAAAAATCAAATTCTAATTTGCTTAAATAAAGACAAAAAAAAAGAAGAGAACAAAATAAAATCCAAAAGAAACAGACTGAAGAAACTGAAAGGTAGTACTGGTTTACATAGCTTGACCTGCCTCAAATTATGCATCATGACCTAATTTCCCATATCTGCATATCTTCACTCCAGCTTCCCCTGAATAAGACCCAGTCTCAAATGAGCTTTCTCAGTGCTTTTGATTGGAAGAAATCTACCTCAATTCCAGTTTCCAGCCTTAAAACTTTCAGGTTCAGGCACTTAGAGAAAGAGCAAAGCTTCTGCCTGGTCTCCTGATGGCAAAGTGATTATATCTCTGTGGCTCTATGTAGGTTATGTGTCTAACCCTAACTCAAACCTTTTGGCAAGTGTAAAGGTACATGCTGATTATTCCACACCTGAGTAAGAGGATCCCCAGCCCTACTGCTGCCCTCCCTCATGAATCCATCCCTAACCACCTGTTATGGACTGAATTGGCCCCCCTCACCAAATTCATATTTTGAAGTCCTAACCCCCAGTACTTCAGAAAGTGACTGTATTTGCAGTAGGGTCTTTAAAGATGTAATTAAGGTAAAATGAGGTCATATGGGTGGGCCCCAATCCAATTTTACTGTGTCCTTCTAAGAAGTAGAGATTAGGACACAGGAAAAGACTACATGAAAACAGAGGGAGAAGATGGCCATCCGCAAGCCGAGGAGAGAAACCTGAGAAGAAACTAACCTTGCTGACACCTTGATCTCAGACTTCTAGTCTCCAGAACTGAGAAAATAAACTTATTTTACTTAGGCCACACAGTCTATGGTTCTTTGTTATGGCAGTCCTAGCACACTAACATACCGTCCTAGTCAAGAGTAAGCCCTTTTTCTTCCTATTTTCTGTTGCCATTTTTCATCTTTCTTACATTCTACCTTGTATTGCAACTATGCACGTACTGGTATCTCATATCACTTTTCCCCATAAGATCTTTGTACACGAGACTTAAGTCTAATGCATTTCATACTGCTACATTGCACTCATTAATTCATCAAATAATTATCGTGTGCCTACTATAAACCCTGAGTATAGCACAGTCTTACTAGGCACTCAGTAAATATTTGCTAAATGAATAAATGAATAAACATGACCCCCGAGAGACAGGTGACTGACATAAATCATTTTGAAATGTCAGTTCTTAAAGGTTACATGATCAATTGAAGAACAACACAAACATATGGACCCTTAAGGAGAAGTTGTGCCAAGATCATATCATGCTGACTACAGCATTCTAGCATTTTCATGTTGCTTATCCCTGCTGCGCCAGCAGATTAAGTGGTGTTAACAGGTCATTGTTATAATAAATTCCTTGTCTGACCTTAGCCAGAGCTGTGCACAGTGAAGTGGAAAGGAGTTTGAGAACTTAGTTGATGGATTGCCTAAATAATTAGATTTCTCAGGTAAGGGCATTAACTGTTTATTTTCTCACAGTAAGTTTAATAGACAGGAATTCACACATTAAAAAAGGGACCAGAACTGTCTATAGTAAAACCTTCTGGGGTGGACATTGTGTTTAGTCAGCTAGCATCCATTCACACTGCATCCAACAGAAGCCCAGATTCTGTCAGGAGATCTACCCCGCGCGCTCTCAAGGCCAGGTGACTCTCAAGGAACCCTGTTCTCAGTCGAGGAGTGAATGCATGACGAAAATGGAGCCAGTGAGACATCCTCTCCTGGGACTATGAGCTATTTCATGAGAGGCCACGACACAGCACAGGATGAGCATTGGAAATGTGGCATTCCAATGAAAAGACCACATGTTTCATGCCACCCTGGTTCTTGGCAGTTGGATTCTCCAGCAATCCACCAATCCTAGAAAGAGGTGCAGACCACAGAAGAATCCTCCCTGGGGTGCACACTCCACTGTGGCCACGGAGCAAAATGAGTGAGGAGCATTCTCCCCAGGAGGGTGGACCACGGAGGACAGGGCATCAGAGAGGACCACCCCAAGCAAAAGAGCAGTGAACTAGGGTGGCTGACCAAGAGTCCTTCAGTGCCAAGGTAGAAAGTTCTCCAATCTCTCAGATGAGAGTTTTAGAGTGAAATGAGAGTTTTCTCTCCCTCCCTCGTTGTGTAACTCGGTGTGTTGGGGGTGTTAAGCTTATCATTCCCAGGAAGGTTGCCAGACCTTTAAGGGCTGTGAGTGTCAGTCGTACTGAGATGTCTCATTACTCAGTAATTTTTGTCTTGGATCTAAGTGTATATTCCAAAAGTTGAACACTGGCAACAGGAATTTCATCTTTGGACTTTAAATAAGACTTTTAGTTTAATAACTGAATGAGGCATTTAGCTGTTTCCCTTTGTGAGGGAAGAGTGAGCAAATTGTATCTAGATGTGGGCATTTCTGTAAATGTAAACAAGCAAAGAGGGTTTGTAAGATGTATAAGATGTTGAGTGGCCAGAAGGGTAGATGCCATTAGACCTAGCATTTTTGGTCCCTGCATCGACTAGCCCTCTCTCCCTGATTTGTCCTTCTCGTTTCTCAGACAATGTGTTCAGGAAAAATAATCCAGCACTTATATATACACAGGGGCAAAGTGATTCTGAATGAGAGATGGGAGATCAGCCAGGAGGCCAGCGTGAGTTTAGGGGAGAAGCAGTACAAAACTTGTCAGAATCAACACAGAGAAGAAAAAATAGAGAAAGAAAATGAGCAGGGATTCAGAACTCACAAGCTAAGGAAGAGGGAAAAGTCTAAAACGGTTCTGAGACTGGAGGTTTTGCTGGGCCCATTACCAAGAATCAGGACTGTAACCAAAGAAAGCGTTTGCAGAGTGAGGGATAATTGAGGTCCGTTTTGAAGGAATAGATTCACTTATTTACAACACATCCTTTTGGATACAGGGTGGGTGGGGCAGTTGGCTAGGTTGGCAGTTATTAGAGTTTGGCCGGGTCACACACACCTACTCACAGTATAGTTTGCAGATACTCTGGCTATGTGTGAGCTCTTCAGAGCACAGTGCGCATGTCCGGCTGGTCATTCCTGGCACGCAGTAGACATCAAATAAGCAAATTTGTTCAACCTATATGTACTAGTCAGTCAGCATCCACTGCTCTCTGAGCCAAATCGTCTCATATTTTCTTCAGGGAAATAAGCTCTTCTTCCTAAGTATGTCTTCTTTGTGTGACTTCAGTCCAGGCGCCCAGTTCTTCCCTTATCAAAAGCTTGACGTGTGACTCAAGTACGGCCACTGTTTCCTTTTCTCCCAGGTGTTGAATCTTCAGTGCAGTGAGGCAAACTGTTTAAACGGCTGGTTCTGATTTACTCCAGCAGTGGAATCTTAAGACTCTCTGTTTTCACTGTATAGGTGTCTCAGGTGTCCTAGTTTCTTACACACTTTTTTCAAACCCAGTTTCCACCTTCCAACAATTGCCTTTTTTACTTGCAAGCACCACTGCCGGTGTCTGTTGCTTTCAATTACAAAAATCTTGATGCAGAAATGAACATATAGGTAGCTGTCATCCACATTTTCTCAGCAGCACTATTATAAACCATTTAGAACAATAATTAATCTAGTTTTCTTAAAGCAGGTAGATATCATAATTACTTTTGGGAATCTCCTAGTGTCCCAACACCATTTATATTAGGAAGTAATTCATATTTAACCTGCATCTCACCTATAAAAAGCCAAGCCATGAGAACTGAAGAAAATACTTAGAGGCAGGATAGTTGACTTGTGTTATTACAAACATGCTCATAAAAGCTAAGGCAAGCCTGGCTGTGTCTGAGCATCTTTTTATTTTTATTTTTATGTTGGTATTATTAACGTACAATTACATGAGCAACATTATGGTTACTAGACTCCCCCCATTATCAAGTCCCCACCACATACCCATTACAGTCACGGTCCATCAGCGTAGTAAGATGCTATAGAATCACTACTTGTCTTTTCTGTGTTTTACTGCTTTCCCCATGCCCCACCCCACATTATGTGTGCTTATTGTAATGCCCTTTTTTCCCCCTTATCCCTCCCTTCCCACCCATCCTCCCCAGTCCCTTTTCCTTTGGTAACTGTTAGTCCATTCTTGGGTTCTGTGAGTCTGCTGCTGTTTTCTTCCTTCAGTTTTTGCTTTGTTCTTATACTCCACAGATGAGTGAAATCATTTGATACTTGTCTTTCTCCATCTGGCTTATTTCAGTGAGCATAATACCCTTAGTTACATCCATGTTGTTGCAAATGGTAGGATTTGTTTTCTTCTTATGACTAAGTAATATTCCATTGTGTACATATGCCACAACTTCTTTATCCATTGATCTACTGATGGACACTTAGGTTGCCTCCGTATCTTGGCTATTGTAAATAGTGCTGTGATGAACATAGGGGTGCATATGTCTTTTTAAAACTGGGTTCTTGCATTCTTAGGGTAAATTCCTAGAAGTAGAACTCTTGGGTCAAATGGTATTTACATTTTTAGTTTTTTGAGGAACCTCCATACTGCTTTCCACAATGGTTGAACTAATTTACATTCCCACCAGCAGTGTAGGGGGGCTCCCCTTTCTCTGCAACCTTGCCAACATTCGTTGTTGTTTGTCTTTTGGATGGTGGCCATCCTAACTGGTGTGAGGTGATATCTCATTGTGGTTTTAATTTGCATTTCTCTGATGATTAGCAATGTGGAGCATCTTTTCATGTACCTGTTGGCCATCTGAATTTCTTCATCAGAGAAGTGTCTGTTCAGATCCTCTGCCCGTTTTTTAATGGGATTATTTGCTTTTCATTTGTTGAGGTGGGTAAGCTCTTTCTGTTTTGGATGTCAACCCTTTATAGGATATGTCATTCATAAATATATTCTCCCATACTGTAGGATGCTTTTTAGTTCTATTGATGGTGGCCTTTGCTGTACAGAAGCTTTACAGCTTGATAGAGTCCCACTTGTTCATTTTTGCTTTTGTTTCCCTTGCCCAGGGAGATATGTTCATGAAGAAGTCACTCATGTTTATGTCCAAGAAATTTTTGCCTCTGTTTTTTTTCTAAGAGTTTTATGGTTTCATGACTTACATTCAGATCTTTGATCCATTTCAACTTTACTTTTGTGTATGGGGTTAGACAATGGTCCAGTTACTTTCTCTTACATGTAGCTGTCCAGTTTTGCCAACACCAGCTGTTGAATAGGCTTTCAAATCCCCATTGTATATTCATGGCTCCATTATCATATATTAATTGACCATATATGTTTGGGTTAATATCTGGAGTCTATTCTGTTCCACTGGTCTGTGGGTTTGTTCTTGTATCAATACAAAATTGTCTTGGTTACTGTGGCTTTGTGTTAGAGCTTGAAGTTGGAAAGTGAGATCCTCCTGCCTTATTCTTCCTTTTCAGGATTGCTTTGGCTGTTCAGGGTCTTTGTGGTTCCATATGAATTTTAGAACTATTTGCTATTTGTTACAGTTCGTTGAAGAATGTTGTTAGCATTTTGATAGGGATTGCATTGAATCTATAGACTGCTTTAAGCTGGATAGCCATTTTGACAATATTAATTCTTCCTAGCCAACAGTATAGGATGAGTTTCCATTTGTTAGTGTCCTCTTTAATTTTTCTTAGGAGTGTCTTGTAATTTTCAAGGTATAGGTCTTTCACTTCCTCGGTTAGGTTTATTCCTAGGTATTTTATTCTTTTTGATGCAATTGCAAATAGAATTGTTTTCCTGATTTCTCTTTATGCTAGTTCATCATTAGTGCATAGGAAAGCAACAGATTTCTGTGTATTAATTTTGTACCCGGCAACTTGGCTGAATTGAGATATTGGTTCTAGTAGTTTTGGAGTGGAGTCTTTAGGGTGTTTTATCTACAATATCATGTCATCTGTAAATAGTGACGGTTTGACTTCTTCTTTACCAATCTGGATGCCTTTTATTTCTTTGTTTTGTCTGATTGCCATGGCTAGGACCTCCAGTACTATGTTATATAAAAGTGGGGAGAGTGGGCATCCCTGCCTTGTTTCTGATCTTAGGTGAAAAGCTTCCAGCTTCTCCCTATTAAGTATGATGTTGCTGTGGGTTTGTCATATATGGCCTTTATTATGTTGAGGTACTTGCCTTCTATACCCATTTTGTTGAGAGTTTTTATCGTGAATGGATGTTGAATTTTGTCGAATGCTCTTTCAGCATGTATGGAGATGATCGTGTGGTTTTTATCCTTTTTGTTGATGTGGTTGATGATGTTGATGGATTTTCATATGTCGTACAGATGAATCCCACTTGATCATGTAGTATGATCTTCTTGATGTATTTTTGAATTCAGTTTCCTAATATTTTGTTGTATATTTTCACATCTATGTTCATCAGGGACAATGGTATGTAATTTTCTTTTTTCGTAGGATCTTCACCTGGTTTTGGTATTAGAGTGATGCTGGCTTCATAGAATGAGTTTGGAAGTATTCTCTCCTCTTCTAGTTTTTGGAAAACTTTAAGGAGAATGGGTGTTATGTCTTCTCTATATGTCTGATAAAATTCAGCGGTGAATCCATCTGGTCCAGAGGTTTTGTTCTTGGGTAGTTTTTTTATTACCAGTTCAATTTTGTTGCTGGTAATTTGTCTGTTTAGATTTTCCATTTCTTCCTTGGTCAGTCTTGGAAGGTTGTGTTTTTCTAGAAATTGTCCATTTCTTCCAGGTTATCCAGTTTGTTAGCATATAGATTTTCATAGTATTCTCTAATAATTCTTTGTATTTCTGTGGGGTCTGTTGTGATTTTTCCTTTCTAGTTTCTCATTCTGTTGATGTGTGTAGATTCTCTTTTTCTCTTAGTGTGGCTAGGGGTTTATCTATTTTGTTTATTTTCTCAAAGAACCAGCTCTTGATTTCATTGAGTTTTTTCTATTGTTTTATTCTTCTCAATTTTATTTATTTCCTCTCTTATCTTTATTATGCCACTCCTTCTGATGACTTTGGCCGTATTTGTACTTTTTCCAGTTACAATAATTGTGACTTTAGACTATTCATTTGGGATTGTTCTTCCTTCTTTAAATAGCCTGGATTGCTGTATACTTTCTTCTTAGAATTGCCATCACTGCATCCCACAGAAGTTGGGGCATAGTGCTGTTGTTATCATTTTCTCCATGTATTGCTTAATCTCTATTTTAATTTGGTCATTGATCCATTGATTATTTAGGAGCATGTTGTTGAGCCTCCATGTGTTTGTGAGCCTTTTTGCTTTCTTTGTACAATTTATTTCTAGTTTTATACCTTTGTGGTCTGAGAAGTTGGTTGGTGGAATTTCAATCTTTTTGAATTTACTGAGGCTCTTTTTGTGGCCTAGTATGTGGTCTATTCTGGAAAATGTTCCACGTACACTTGAGAAAAATGTGTATCCTGCTGCTTTTAGGTGTAGAGTTCTATAGATGTCTGTTAGGTCCATCTGTTCTAGTGTGTTGTTCAGTGCCTCTGTGTCCTTACTTATTTTCTGTCTGGTGGATCTGTCCTTTGGAGTGAGTGGTGTGTTGAAGTCTCCTAGAACGAATGCGTTGCCTTCTATTTCCTCCTTTAATTCTGTTACTATTTGTTTCACATAGGTCGGTGCTCCTGTATTGGGTGCATAGATATTTATAATGGTTATATCCTCTTATTGGACTACCCCCTTTATCATTATGTAATGTCCTTCTTTATCTTTTGTTACTTTCTTTGGTTTGAAGTCCATTTTGTCTGATACAAGTACTGCCACACCTGCTTTTTTCTCCCAATTTTTTGCATGAAATATTTTTTTCCATCCCTTCACTTTTAGTCTGTGTATGTCTTTGGGTTTGAGGTGAGTCTCTTGTAGCAGTATCTAGATGGGTCTTGCTTTTTTTATCCATTCCATTACTCTTTGTCTTTTGATAGGTGCATTCAGTGTCTTTACATGTAGAGTGATTATCAATAGATATGTACTTATTGCCATTGCAGGCTTTGGATTTGTGGTTACCAAAGGTTCAAGGGTAGCTTCTTTACTATCTTACCATCTAACTTTAACTCACTGTTTATGCTATTATAAACATAGTCTGATGATTATTTATCTCCCTTCTTATTCTTCCTTCTCCATTCCTTATATGTTAGGTGTTTTATTCTGTACTCTTTTGTGATTCCCTTGAATGCTTTTGTGGATAGCTGATTTTATTTTTGCCTTTACTTAGTATTTGGTTGGTCTTTCTTTGCTGTGATTTTATTTTCTCTGGTGACTTCTATTTATCCTTAGGAGTACTTCCGTCTAGAGCAGTCTCTTTAAAATATCCTGTAGAGGTGGTTTGTGGGAGGCAAATTCCCTCAACTTTTGTTTATGTGGAAATTGTTTAATCTCTCCTTCAAATTTAAATGATAATCATGCTGGATACAGTATTCTTGGTTCTAGGCCCTTTTGTTTCATTGCATTAAATATATCATGCCATTCTCTTCTGGCCTATAAGGTTTCTGTTGAGAAGTCTGATGATAGCCTGATGGGTTTTCATTTGTAGGTAATCTTTTCTCTCTCTCTGGCTGCCTTTAATCCTTGTCCTTTTCTTTAATCTTTGCCATTTTAATTATTATGTGTCTTGGTGTTGTCTTCCTTGGGTCCCTTATGTTGGGAGATCTATAGTCTTCCATGGTCTGAGAAACTATTTCCTTCCCCAGCTTGGTGATGTTTTCAGCAATTATTTCTTCAGGGCACTTTCTATCCCTTTTTCTCTCTCTTCTTTTTCTTGCATCCCTGTAATGTGAATATTGTTCCATTTGGACTGGTCACATCGTTCTCTTAATATTCTTTCATTCCCAGAGATTCTTTTATCTCTCTCTGCCTCAGCTTCTCTGTATTCCTGTTCTCTGATTTCTATTCCATTAACCATCTCTTGTACCTCATCCAGTCTGCTCTTACGTCCTTCCATTGATTGTTCCATTTCTGTTATCCCCCTTCTGGACTTCATCCCTTAGCTCTTGCATGTTTCTCTGCAGCTCCATCAGCATGGTTATGACTTTTATTTTGAATTCTTTTTCCAGAAGATTGGTTATATCTATCTCCCCAGGCCCTCTCTCTGGTGTAGTTTGAGTGATTTTGGACTGGACCAGGTTCTTCTGCCTTTTCGTGGCAATAGAAGTGATCACTGGCAAGTTGTGTGTGTGTCATCTGGGAGAAGAAAGTCCCTTCCTGCCTGCTGGTCACCTTGCCCTTCTCCACTACCTGTGCCAGTTACCTGCACACAGGCAGCAGTCTCTGGGCTATTCACCTGAGCTGCCATGGGTGGGGTGGCCCTCGGGATGGCCTAGGTCACTTCCAGGGATTGCAGGTGCGTGGCATCTGTTCTCCTACAAGAATGGTGCCCCTTTGTGCCTTCCGGACTTTGCACCAGCTTCCTCTGTCTGTGCTGGGCAGGTGCATTCTGGAGGCAGCCTCTGTGTCTGACCCAGTTAGCTGCGCCCTGGAAGAACACTCTGTGTGATTACTGTGGGCAGGGCTGCTCCCTGGCTGGTCCAAAGCAATGGTGGGACAGCCGATTGGCTTGCAGCACTGGCTGAGGGGAATGAATGGCAGGCTGCTTATCACCGTGAGGGGCTTCAGAGCTATGTTGCCATCCAGGGGGCTAGGGCACCTGAAGTCCCTTAAGATTCCCAGCCTGCTGAGCTGAGTGTGCCAGGACAATTTTGTCCACCTGTTAAACCTTTGTCCCTTTAAGACTTTTAAAGTGCCCACTTTTCTTTTGTCCCAGGGGAGCTGGCTATGGGGACCTGTTCACAGTCTCTGTTTCATATTTTACTTTTCTCTTTCTCTAATATCCAGTATACCATGCAATGTGTGTCTGTGCTCCCAGTGCATATTACTAGGGCTGGTTATTTAGCAGTCCTGTGCTTCCACTCCCTCCCCACTCTGATTCTTTTCCTTCCACTGTTAAGCTGGGGTAGGGGGGAGTGCTTGGGTCCCATTGAGTCACAGGTTGGTTTTACCCTTTTCATGAGATGCTGAGTTCTCGCAGATGTAGATGTAGCGTGGCTGTTGTACTGTATCTTCTGGTCTCTCTTTTAGAAATAGTTGTATTTGCTATATTTTCAAAATATATGTGATTTTGGGAGGAGATTTCTGCCGCCCCACTCAATGCACCATCTTGAGCACTTTCCCCATCTGAGCATCTTTTTAAAATCCAGTGGCACAGAATTATGCACCCTAGTTCTATTCAAGTTTTCATTCTTCATCTTTCAGTCTTTCTTTCATTTGCCTCCTAATTAGTATTCACTGTATTCAAATCAACAAGTCTACAACATGTTATAATTATTGCCACTGTACTAGCAATCATTTAATGACTATTGAATTTCCATTGTCTTAATTACAAAACATGAAATTGATGAGAGATTATCCTCCTCGTCTGTTGTGAGCTAAGCAAGCAGGTTGTGCCTGGTTTGTGTTGGCAAGGATGAGGAGAAAGAGAACTCTCATACACTGCTGATGGAGCATATGTTGGTACAAAAACTTTGGGGAGTTATTTGGTTGTTACCTAGGAATGTAAAAAATGTGCATATTCTATGAACAGTAAGTTCAGGTACTGATAAAGTTTACACAGGCACAGAAACATATTTATTGCAGCATTGTTTATAATAGCAAAAATTGGAGATTACCTGTGAGTCAAGGGATGGGGGGAATGCATAAATAAAAGATAGCCTGCTGTTCAGCTTATTTTTAAATGGCCTGATTTATTTGTATATAGCATGGATAACTCACAACACAGTGCTGAGTGAGGAAAAAAAAGAAAGCTGCAGAATAAAATATAAAGTAACTAGAGTATGATAACCAGCATTACAAATTTTATAAAACCCTTACAAAAGCATGTTATTTACGGATATGCATACATATGCATATACATGTGCATAGAAACAAAAATGGGTTGTGAGACAGTTTATAAATTCCCTGTTGTTCTTTCTGAGGATGGGGGAAGTAATTGGATGTAGGAAAGTGAAGACTTTGACTTCATATGGAATGCTTTATTTTTCATTTTACTTTGTTCTGAGAAGTGGTTTTAGAGGTATTTCAGAAAATGTTTAAAAACTACCAATTCTCTGTTGTACCTACATTGATGTAGTTAATATTTTTCTGTATTTTTCATTTTTTCAAAGTAGAAGTCTTCTCAAGTTCATTATTATCTATGACACAAAATACTTGATTCATTCATTCAGTTTTAACAGATATATATTACATTGCCTGCTCCATATAAAACACTATGGTTGGTACAATAGGAAATAACAAAGGCATATAAAACATAGTTTTACCCTCAAGGATCCTCTAGCTTCAGAATTTAAAAGTCCTTTTTGGGAAAAATATGTGTGAGCTTAGGCATGCCTCAATGTAGAAATATTTTCAATAGCTTGTGATATGAAATTTTTCTAATTGTCATGAAATTACATGTGGGTGGGCTTCACCCTATAAAAACATAACAAGAAAATCACTACTTACAAACGATTAAATTAGGGTGTGATTGGCACTTTAAAAGGGAATTTTCCTTTTTTAAAAATATGATTCATTGTAGGCCTCTTCCTTGAACATATAAAATATGATGGTATTTACAAAAAAGTTTCTTTACATTGACTTTTTTGGACAATACATCCGTTATATAAAGACTATTCACCTGGAGGTTTTCTTTGCTATGTAGTAAGTCAAGCATGCAGAGAGACATGTAGCTGATGACTTTCCTGGTAACTCCATGTCCAGTCCAGGGTCCATGTGGATAAATCAGATCAAATGTGGACCCAGTGGAAAATATCCTCTGGTATGTCTCTCCATTGTAGCTGCCGCAAGAGCTTTAGGCTGATAAAACATGGACAGTGGGTGCAACATGCAAATTATTACATATGCTAACAGTGGGGGAAGAAAGGTGAAGAATGGTAAGGTAGAAAGCTGTCCATCAGAAGTTGAGGGATCACACCTCTGCCCTGACTAGAAAGGGTTTGGTGGATCTGTTTTTAAGAAGGGATAGAATCCAAAATACAGTCTGTATTTTTCAAACAGAGAATTGGAGAGGGAGAAATCATTGGTGAAAAAAAGAGAATTGATGTGGGCTGTAGGTGAGAGAAAGGCTGCTGGTGAGGCAGGCTGCCCAGCAAGGCTCTACCTGCATTAGAAATTCAGTAAATGTGTTGACTGACTGAGGTCCTGAAGTGCATATTAAATACTTCAGATGTGCATGGATCCTCTAGGGCATCAAAAGGAATTTGAATCAACAGTAAATACAACTTACCAACTCTGAGGGTAGAGGTGGAAGCACAGAGCCCACAAGAGCAGTGCCTTTAAATGTTCATTCAGCCTTTGTAATGGATTCATCCTCTCAATGAACAGAGTGGCTTTTGACATGCTTCAGCACACTTTCTTCCCTCTGCTCCTTTTTCCCTGAGCAACCAGGTTCCACGTGGAAAAACCCCTGACAATTACAGAGACAAAAATAGCAGGCTATGACAGGGCATAAATCTGCAAAGAAGTAAAAAGCTAACCTTTTCAAACAATATGGCTTCTCTCTCACTTACCGATTTTACATTTCCCTGTATGGCCCCAGAAGATGACTGGTTAGCCAGAGACGGGTAAAATTCCTCAAGGGAAGAACAACCTAAGACAGGCACAGTCACAGGGGGGCCATCAGGTGAGAAATTGGGGATCAACAGAGGTGAGGCTTAGAACCTCACCCCCCCGTTTTGAGAGAAATCTTCAGCATCCGTGGATGTTTTATTGCCCTTGTCTAGCTTGGATTAATACTTAGTCCATAGGCACACACCTGATCATCTACATTTGCCCTCTTACAACACTAAACTATGTTTTCTACCTTTATCTTGCATCTACCTACCACTTCAGCATTTTATTAAAATATAATAACAATAATAATAATAATAATAATAATAATAATGGAGAAATGTGGGATTCACATATAAATCAAGTATAAAAATCAAACGAATAATCATAATTGACCTGATTGTTTATAGTTCATGATGTGTGATCAAAACTGAAAGTTTCTGTGATGACTGCCCTTGCACTGTTCACCATGTAAGAACATATTCACTATGTAAGAACTTGTTCACCATATAAGAACTTGTTCGTTATGCTTCAGGAGATTGGAGATTGTTGAGAATTAGGCTTGGCGTTGATTAATGATTGTGCATTGAATCCCCTATACAGAATTTTATTGTTGTTAACACCCATTTGATCAATAAATATGAGAGATGCTCTCTCCAAAAAAAAAAAAAAAACCAATAAAATATTATACATAGTGTAACAGTAATTTCCAGATTTGGGGGTTTTACAAACTACTAAATGTTCAATGTTCAACAAAATTGAAAGACTATTAAATTGTTATGAATTCACTAACTTTAAAAAAAATAGGCTGTGTGTGTGTATGTCTGAGAGGAAGAAGGAAACAAAAGTATAAAGTGGAGGGAGAAACATGGAGAAGTAATGACATACTTAGTCCTTTTTATGAATGTGTGACTTTTGCTTTTTAATTTTTGCTGCTTCTCCCTCACTTTTCTTAAAAGTGATCAACTGGTAATTGATAGGTACTACTTTGGTGAACAGTTTAGACATTTCTCCTTGGTTTTACATTCTCCCTGGAATCAGGAGGCAGAAGAGAGCCCTATCTTGCCTCTAGGGTCAGATCACTGGCATCCTTGGTTCAAGCAAAGTGGACTTTGAGGTGCGAGTCACTGCAAAACTGGGAAAGCAGCTGTCAACCACAGGGTGCCTTGGCAATCAGATGTGTTCTGTTCCTTGGGGTTTCTATATTTGGCCAGACTATAAGGTATTATGGTAAATGAAACAAAAGATCTGAAAACCACATAGTGAATTTCCCTTGTAGTCATATCTCAAAAACAAAAAAAGATGCAATTTAAAGTGCATGAGAAAAGGGTATTTCTAAAAGTTTTCAAAAATAAAAGAAAGACCAATAAATGCTTTCAACTAATACATATTAGAGGGTGTTGCTGCTTTGATAAGATGGTCTTGTTGCTAGGCAACAAGGACACCAAGACAATAATGGGCCAGGAAGGTAGAGGAACTCGTGAATATTTTAGCATGAATTCTTGTCACAATAGAAACCAGGATGACAAGCTTCACCCATAATGGGAAATGGCAGAAATGAAGATTGGATGGACTGAAATAAGTGAGGTATCTTGATTTATTTGCCTAATCTACACATTTCTTGTGTGATGCAATTAATATTTTTAATGTAGAATGGCCTGTTTATCCTACTAGAGATTTTTCTAACTTTCCAGCTTGTATTTGATGACTCTGTTAGTAGAAGGAGCTGCAGGATTTCAGAGTATATTAGGCAATTATTATGGGCAGAAGCAAAGCTCAATTATCTTCACAGTGTGAATATGGTGTATTCTGAATTAGAAATAAGAACTCAATTCATCACTCACCTATCAAAGGAATTTGGTTGTCACTTAAAAGTGAAATTTATTTGATAGTGTATTTCATATCATAGTTTTTTCATAGGAGGATGAATACTATTCATTTTAGGAATCCTAAAGATTTTGGATATTTCATATGCATGGTTTTTATTTTAGATCTCCATAGTCTCTAGAATTCTTATTTTATCATTCTTACTACTAAAAAGTTGAATTGTAGGCAAGAAAATAAGTCAGTACCCCCCACAACCCTCCCACTCCCCCAAAAAACTGTTGGATAAAGTGAACAGAGGGCATTTTCATGAGTTTAAGGCAGAGGAGCAAAAGCAGTCAGGAAATGGTTGAAATAAATTGTATCAGAGCAATTTATTTATAAGAAAGTCTATATCATAAGCATTGATGAAGATTATTCATTAATTGTCAATTATATACATATTACATAAAAATATTTCCTTATTCTCTTTATTTGAAGAACTGAAAATACTGGACAGAGTAGCATTTATTACAGTCATGATTTTAGAGCTTCAAAAATTGTGAAAGTATCTCATTTAAAAAGAGTATATGTATATGTGTATGTATGTGTGGGTATATGTATGTTGAATTTTAGTTCAAGCCCAGAGTCGCAGCTACCCAGGTTTCCCAAAGAGTATGAACATAATCAGCTAAGTCCTAGTCCCACACTCACTCTCATTCTTATTGAGTAGCCTAAATTGAGTTAGATTCCAAAGTGATTCAAAGTGAGTGATCATCTAACTGGCCTGAAGATCCAATGATTTGGAAGAGCCATTGTGGATGACTCCAAAGAGGGGCCAAAACAAGGGGAAAAAAGGAAAGTTCCCTGTAGTTAACTTTAGTCATTATATAACTTCACTTTGGATCCCTGAATCTATGAAACATCATCTCCTCAATTCCACTTCTATATATATACCAAAAATAATTGAAGGCAGGAACTCAAACAGATACAGGAACACTGGCATTCAAAGCAGCATTATTCACAATAGCTGATGAAAACAACCCAAGTGTCCAGTGACCAATGAATGGATTAACAAATGTAGATACATCAATGGAATATTACTCAGCCTTAAAAAGGAATGAAATTCTATCACGTAGATGAACTTTGGAAACATGCTAAGTGAAATATGGCAGACAGAAAAAGATAAATATATGATTCTACTTATATGAGTTACCCAATATAGTCAAATTCATAGAGACAGGAAGTAGAACAATGGCTACCAGTAGCAAGGGAAGAGAGGAATGGGGAGTTCTTATTGAACAGGTAGAGTTCAGTACAGGAAGATGAAAAACTTCTAGAGAAGGATAGTGGTAATGGTTGCACAACAATGTGAGTCCACTTAATGCTAAATGTGAGTCCACATAAAGTGGCTAAAATGGCAAATTTTATGTTTTATGTATTTTACCATACAGAAAAAATAATCATGAAAAAAAATCATCATCTCATCCTAATTCAACACTTGGATTATTCCTTCCTGAAATTGCACTGTTCTCTCTCAACCTCAGTTTGGAAAATATAATGGTGATATCACTGTGCCTTAATTTAAACTCCGAGGGTACTGCAAGGTCAGTTTAGTATTTTCCTCTCCTGGAATTGTTTCTTTATGTTGCTTTCTTGAAGCATTACTTGTTTATCTATTCCCTTGCTAAAGCCAGCCACATGCTCATGGCAGCACTGAGACATCAAGGGAGAAACTCCGTCTTCCTGCCCTGGTTGGAGCTCATAGGACAGATGGTGTGGTACAGACAGCCGGTCCACAGACTGGACAGATGGCCCGATCTTATTCTGAAGTAGAAAGCACGTCCTGGAATTTTGCTTCAATTATATCAGACTTTTGATGAGTCTAAGTTTCTGTTAAAAAGGAAGAAATGAGGCATGTCAGGAAAAGGTAACCAAGGAGAATAGAAGAAGCGGGCTTATAGGCATGGTGCCCCCAGAAGACCAGTGGGGGGAAGCATTATAAATGTCCTTTGACACTGTGCCTGTTCACATTCTAGTTTCCTACCAATGGCTTGGCAGTGTTAGCAGCTTCATTTCTCAACTGGGTGAAGATCCACAACCTTCAGACACCCTTCGCACTTCAGCATAACCTTCACAAAAGATCACTCTCTTTCAGTTGAGATCAGATTTAAAAATAGCTTGGATGTAGTTGATGTGGGGGGCAGTGGGTATTCCAAGTTTGGTTTTTGAATTAGTTCCAAGGTGTAAGAAGTGAAGAGAGCCAAAAGGTTAATGGAACTACTTTGGAGAATAGCTTGAATTGTCTTCCAGGTTTACATCAGGAATCCTAATTTTAGCCCACATGTCCTTACCGCCTATGTTAACTACTCATTGGAACTCTAAAGAGTTTTCTTTTATTCACCTTTAAGCTACATTTCCCTCTGTTTTAAGAAATCCACAGACAAATGGAAAATCATATTAAATAAGTTATCCTGTAGCCTATGATTTCTGGGACTTATTCACCTCCCTTTATTAACTAACTCCAAGACCTGGAAATGTACTGGTGGACTGTTAATAGTGCTCAAGTGTTGTTCTTTTACAGGCCATCTGCTGTATATTGGAAACAGACACTCATCTTTTAATTCTCAGAGGTTTAATTCCAATAATGGGCACATATCTAAGAACAGAATCACTTCTCAAGAAAGACAATTATCATGAGTCATTAGAGTTTGTATGTATTGTGGGTTTTAAAAATTCTATCATGAAGTTGACCTTTTTCTTGGGGTATACATTTCTATGAATTTTAATTTGTATCATTGGGTTCTATCAACATTAGCAGTGCACATGAGCTAAATCACTAGTGCCATAGTTGGCATGTAATAAAAAAATACAATTTTTGGAAAGTTGAAATCTCCCTAAAATGTAGTATATAAATATAGTAGAAGATAATAAAAATACAGGCCTTAAGATGTATGGAATAGATCTATAATATATGTGGTTGAAGATATGTTTGTAATAGAAAGTCAATAAATATTTATTAAGCAGACAAAATGTATGTTTGTAAGAGTGTAGCAGAAAATGATTATAAAAGAGGCTTTGCTTTCTGTAACGTTACTACTATTTCAAGACAAAAGAAATACACAATGCAATATTTTTTTAAATATAAGAAAGGAAGTTAAGTTCACAAGTCTATAGAATAATGCATGAAGACTGTACGAATTCAGAGAATAAGTCAATGTGGGTCAAACTGGGGAAGCTTCTCCAAGTAGGTAGGATTTGAAGATTTATTCTTATACAAGGGCAACCCTATCAGTTGGTTCCAGTCACCACTGAGCAGTTAGTAAGCTCTGGAGTGTAAATGCCTCATGGAAGAATTAATTGGCCAATTTACTTATTAGTTTAAGTCAAAATTGCCAAAAATGTAATGGAACCAGAAACAAGCAGCATCTCATCCCTAGGAGGCTTTTTTAAATGCAGATTCTTGAGCCCCAGCCCAGACCTGCTGAGTGAGAGTGGGCCAGTTTTAAAGAGGTAGAGCTCAGAAACTGTCAGTTTTAAAAGCTCCCCAGGGGATTCTAATACACACTTAAATTTAAGTGCCCAACTAGACAAAGCTGGGGAAAACTAGCAAAAATCTGATTTCATCAGCAAATAAACATTTATATAATCTTGTGAACAAATGATCGCTGCTGTTTTATTTTGTTTTCTTGCATCCCAAATACTTCAGCATTCTTGAGTGATTTGTTGTGGGCCTTGATGTGGGACCAAGGCTGGTAACACACTCTGGAACCATGGTGCTTCGTGACCTGCAACAACTGCAACTTCGTGTCTCCGATTGTATTTGCCACGTGACACAGAAGGCTTCACTTGGTTGTATGGTAGCTTATTATCTGCTGTTGTTTCCTCTCCTTGTTCTTGTCAGTCACAATTTAAATCACACCATCTCTTAGAATTGTGTTAGCTATTACTGTGCCCAGTCAGCTCTGCCTTAATAGTTCCTGCAGTACTGGCTGAGCACAGCGCTATCAATCCTTGAGAGGAGTGATTTCTCCACCAGTAGCTTTAGGAAGCTTCCGTGATTGGTACAGACCCTACACTGCACCAACAAAATATTCCCAATGAGGACTGTTGGAGTCTAAACACAGACAGTTTGTCTGTAAATGAAGCAACTAGGGTAGGGAACATCTAGGCTGTTGGCAAGGCAGGGTACCGCCACAGATACAGAATGCAGGGGAATGAACGAGAGGGTTTAAATATGAAGAGCTTGTCAAAACCTCTACCGGAGGAGTTGCCAAGTATTCCTCCTGGCCTCCAAGACTGAAACAGTACAGAGAAGTAAAAGAATTCAAACTTCTGCATTCTCCGGCTGCTAAAGAGAATAATGCCACCTAGAAGTCAAGGATACTATAAGAAAGAATGTGACTGCATCAGTAAAATGCTTTAAGAAATCCACAGGCACGTAGGCACTATTGATATTCATATGTTCTGGCCCGTACAACTCCATTAGCTAACATCTCTCTTCACAACTGAAACTCTTCTTTTTGTAACTTTCTTATTCTGAAAGATTCCAAACATATAGAAAAGTGGACAGACTTGTGTAATGTGATATAATGACACCTGTGTGTCAATATATCAGCTTCAACAAATTTCAAATAATGGTCAGGCTTATTTTATGCTTTCCCTCACCACTTCCCCCTTCCTGTATTATTTTAAATCAAATTACAGATATTATATCAATTTATCTATCATTATTTCAATGTGTATTTCTAACAGATAAAAGCTTAAAAATAACATAACCGTGATACCATGATTACATTTAACAATATTTCCAAATATTCTGTCCATTTTCAAATGTCCAGTTGTCTCATAGGTAATATATTTTTTATTAGTTTGTTTGAGTCAGGATGCAGATAAGGTCTGCACATTGCAAGTGGTTGATATTTTTCTTAAATTCTTTTAATCTACAGATTTCTCTTCCTTTTATTTTTATCAGAATTGATTTGTTTGAAGAAATTCTCATATGGCCTATAAAATCACTGCTTCTCAGACTGTAATGCCTACAGATCCCCTGGCACTTAATCAAATGCAGGTCTGAAGTGGACCTAAGATTCTGCATCATGATACACTTTCCCCTGCTGCTGCTGTCATTCAATAGATCAAACTGAGTAGCCAGACTATAGCATATTCCATAATCTGGATTTTGCTGATGAAGTCTTTCTAGTGTATTTTAAGATGTTTCTTTGACCTGTGAATTGCCTGATTTAGGTTTTTTGGTTTTTGTGCTTTTTTGGTATAGGTGGCATTTTGTTCTTTTATCAAGAAGCACATAAAACATAAGCTTAGTTGTCTCTTTCTCTGTAATGTTAGTAGTTTGACCTCTAAGCCCTGTATCTACAAAATGATGATGTTCTAACACTCTCATTTCTTCTTCACTTACTACTATACTACTACTATAAAGACAAATCTCCTTTCATATACTATTTTTAGTTACCTAGTGGTATAGTTCATGTAAGAATCCTAGGGGGAAAACCTTGGTTCTTTTCTTTTTATGAATTTTCAAAATAATGAGTTGGCTTACTGTTATCTTCTGGTGACCAATTAGTTTTTTTGTATTTGTTTGGTGGTGTTGGTGGTGGTTACTGTTGCTTTTAGATTCATTATGAACTCCTGGATTTAAACATGTCTGATCCATTTCAATCTATTTCCATTGTTATCTTCATAACCTCTGGCCCAGTGCCTAACAAATGGTGTTCAGTGAAATAAAATGTCAGTTAACAGACGTAACCTTGGTAGATAGGTGCATGGCTTTTGAGATGGAGATGGGCAGGTGAACAGGGGAGAGAAGGCCGGCCTGCTTTCTGTTTACCCGGCCTTCTGGCCTGTGACACTCCTCTTGCTAATTTCCCACAATGGTCTCACCTATGTGTCTACATGACAGATGCTCTCATGTCAGATCTCAAGGTCAGTCCTTAAGAGTTCAGGCTGGCACCTTCTGTCATGTTGTCTTCTGAATATGCTCAGCAAGTAGCAGGAGTCTGGAGGCAAGTCTGCTTTGGCCTCTCCCCCTACATCGTGTGTCGTTAGCTGCTACAAAGCTCTTTGTTCAATACAAAATTCACAGATCTGACAGATTCATCTGCTAATGTCAGGAGGCATCAGAGCCAATTACAGTAGACCTCCAAAAGTCAAGTAGGGTCACTTTTCACAAAATGGGGTGAAGAAAGTAAAATAGTCTTGTCATTAAAAAGGACAAATACATTTCCCTCTCAGCAGGCTTACCCCAGGAAAATAGGGAGATTTGTATTAGTACATAGTTTCATTTGATTGCTTTAAATAATTTCAAATCAAAGCATCTGCCCCCACACACAGCCAACCTATCATTAACCATTTTGAGCTAGTGAACATATTTCCCTTTGTAAGTGATATCTTTATAATAACAGAAAAGTTAGGTGGAAAGCATAAAGTTTCTATACTCTTTTTTAAAATGGCAAATAATCACATATATTGTTTAAAATCACCTGAAAAGAATGCTATTTGTTTCTTTTCATTTGAATTCAGACGTGGAAGATTCTGGGGTCTGGTTATTCTGAGATACAGCTAATATGTACTGTAGTTCTTGAGCAAGAGGGGACCAAATTTAGTTGTAACTGAGGAAAACCTAGAGGCGCAGTCCCAGCACTACCCTTACCTCACAACAACACCTGTGAGAGGCCAGATAAAAATGTTTGGCATCCACACAAGACCACCTTTTCTCCTGACTCCAATTTCAGGTTTGGGGATGGGGGTTCCTCTAAAACCACCTTCAGTTTCAGTAATTTGCTAGGATTCACAGACACACTGAAGCTGTTGTGTTCCTGGTTATAGTTACGACAGGAACAGAATACAAATTAAACTCAACCAAGGGGAGAAGTGCATAAGGTAGGGTCTAGGTGATGTACCAAGTACAGAGCTCCCACTGTCCTGTCCCCCTGGAGTCAGGATGTGTTACTTTCCCAGCACCAATGTGTGACAATATGGAGAAAATATTGCCAACCAATGAAATTCACTAGAAACCCTGTGTTCAGGGTTTGTACTGGGCCTCCGTTATGTAAGCATGACTGATAGCCCACTTGGCTGATCTCAGTCTCCAGTCTCTGAGCATGACCCAAAGCCCCCACCCCAAAGTGCATTGTTGGTTTTTCTGGCATGGCCAGCATCTACCTTAAATCATATTGTTAGCCTAGGGCTAATCCCAAACCTCTCTTTGGTCAAGGTGACATTTTTTACTACACAGCTGCAGCATGCTGGAGGTATGGCATGAGGAAAAACCAGCTATGATAAAAATCAAGATATTAGTAACAGGAGCTATTTTCTAGGCACTATGTCAAGCATTTTACAAATACCTCATTTAATCCTCACATCAGTCCACCTAGTAGGTTCAATGGATGAGGAAAGTTGAGGTTCAGAGAGACTCGGTCTCACAGCATCACACACCCTGTGCCCAGAGGAGCCTGGGATGGAGTCCACTGCTGAGTGGCTCTGATGCTTTGTCCATGCTGACCTGCCAAAGGAATGCCTGGCTGCCAGATACACGACTCTGTTGTCACCGTTCTTGTTGTCTTTTCTGAAAAGCTGCCTCCAGGAGCTGGACAACCTGGCAGCCCCAGGAGAAAGAATCAGCCTGCAGACTCACTTCCTAAATAAAAAGGAAGGAACCTTGGTGAGACTTTCCAGACAAAGAAACTGCACCTGTAGATACAACAGAGTTAAGATGGCCTCAAAGAGATGGTTGCTCAACAAAAGGCATATACTGGACAGGAGTTTGGGGGAGGAAGATGTGCTCGATTTTAATGGGTTGGATTTTAGTTGCTAGATGATAAATATGAAGAAAGGTGTCTGTTGCACTAGAAATGTGGGTCAAAAGTATTGGTCTGTGTTTATTCCTGCAATAATGTCATATTTTTAAGATTTTCAGATTCTTCTTTGAGTTATTAAGAGGGACAATCAAGCAGGTATATTCTTTTTTGGGTGTTCTTTCTTAGAATATGAAATGGATGCTCTGAACTGTATACCTAGTTATAAAATTCTCAGTGAGATCTGTTTGGGGAAATCATTTAGATCTCACACATTCTTTTCTTTAAAAATTAGGACAACCTATAAAGCATAGTTATGACCAACAAAGCTTAGTGACTGGTACTCACATATGAATCTTTAGCAGTTCTGGGAAGTTCTTTATTTGTTTATCTGTCTATTTGTTTAAACTATCTGCATGATAAAACTTGGACAAACTTACCAAGAAGGAAATGTTAGCAATTGTGTTTTCTCCCTTAAGATACAATATCACAGGAAGTTAGGATGTTTTGGAAAAGTGTACGGTATAATTGTGTACATAAAATCATACATCTTAGCTTCAGAAAAGATGACAGTTTTTAAAAATCCAGAAAGAATATGTTGAAAAAGTGAAAAGTCTCTAAGACTCACATGATTTCATTTGTGTTAAAAATGACTAAAAGAACCTGAAATATACATGTTGAGAAGTTGAGACTTTCATTTTCATATTATAATTTGTAAATGTTTTTGTGTCAGAAAACATAATAGACTGAGTTCATAATTAGAGCAATAGTATCGTATTTTAGTTATTGATGCCAAAAATGTAACTGTGAAAGAAATTTTAAAAACTTACTGTTAAGAACCCTATCCAGTATGCAGTCATTTCTGTAATAATAGGGTTTCTCTATCATACTCAGCTTGTAAAACATCTACTAGAACCTTATGATTGTGATTCATTTTTAGCTGCTTTTAGATATTTTTCCAAACACTTATTAGGCATTTCTGGGAAACAGCCAAATGACTGAGCAGATTTTAAAGTTGTTATTCAGTATCTTACCTTAATAACAAGATCTTACAGTGAGTAATTTGTCTAAGTAACTGTCCTAGACATAGTTGAGCATACATAACAAAGCAGTACGTGCAGAAAGAGACTGGAGGAGAGGGCAGAGAATTTGGGAGGTCTTCCCATGGGAGTTAACACTGAGACCAAGTCCTGGGGTGAGTGGGAGCTTGAATGAGATGGTGCAAAGGGAACAAAACAGAAACCGAGGTGAAGCGTCTTCTCCTCTTGACTTCCTTTGAACCCCTTTGGTGCAGTTTCCTCTTTTATGTCTTGCCCATCATGTGCAGCTTGTGTGATAAAAGGGATCTTGGAAACAGCTCCTTAGAAGCCCCCGCCCTGGAAAAGCCTTGTAGGAGCAGTCTCAGGGCACAAAGCCAGTTTCTAGTTTGGGCCTCTGGAGAAGGTGTGTTCACATTGCCTCCACTCACAGATCAAGAGGATCAAGACAAAGGGCTGGCCCAGGAGAAAGGTGTCCAGGATGAGGACCTTGGCCTGCCTCATGTAAACAATATCATATGCTGGCTTTGATGTGACCCAGCACCACTCATCAGAGGGAGGTGTGTCTAAAGCCCTAATGAGTAATTAAGAGAGTTTATTTTTCTGGCCTTCCTCTATGAAGTGTCTATCATGCAATGTGAGCTGATGTGTGGTTGGTGGCCAGTCAAGGATTCAAGCATTTGGAGACCCCACCAATTGCTACTATGTCTTGTGCACATACCTTGTATTAGATATTAGTTCAAACATATTACCATACTACCTTAAATCTACATTGCCTTATGAGATATTTGTTCTGACCCTCATTTTTAGAGTAGGGGGATCAAGGTTCAGAGCCATTAACGAAGTTCTCAGTACCACATAGCAGAGGGCAGTCTGTTGTCAAGCCCAGGTCTGTTTGCTATCAAGATAAAACATTAAAAGACTGCCTTTTATGCTCTTCCTAACCTTACTGTCTAGCTCTAATAGTAAAAATGAATGGAAGATTACAAAACAAAATTTAATCTTCATCATTTATCTTTTTTGTAGTCATTCCTTGAACTCAGGTTCATGCTATGAAGTATAATTGGTTGCAAGCCTTTCTGTTAACAATTTACATTTTCATTTCCTTATTAGTACATTTATTCTGTTCACTTTTCTGACTAAAGACAGTTGTTTTGAACTCTACATTCAAATACTAAATTTTAGCATTTAAAGCTGAGTAATTAAAACCACCCTCATAAATTGTTCTTTTTTTCAGGTTCACTGATTAATACTTAAACACTTCCCTTTGGAGTTCTGGTAAAGGAAGATGACATTATGGCTTCAAATTGTGAGCCAAGGAGGTACCCACTCAAGTAAGGGCCTCACCCCCTGTGCGGGGGCTTTGCTCTTCCTGCAGAATCTCTGTACAATGCGTACTGAGTTCTATTCTTGCATAAAAGCACCATGAAGGATCCCAACACCAGTGAAAGCCCTCAAGAAAAATGCAGTCCTGAGAATAATGCAGCTTCTTGCTCCCTTGGCTAAGTCCACCTCAGGTGCTGTCTTGCAGCATTTTTATTCTCTGCTCAGACTCCCACTGTGGGTGAACAAAAATACTATGAATCAAATCTCTTCTGTTTTCCAATCATTGCCATGAACATGGATCATGTTTCAGGTTTTGTACAAGTTTCCTCTTCCTTCATTCAGCATTTATTAATCCCCACCACCCTTACCCCACCCCATGTGCAACCATTATTATTATGCCCCAGGCTAGAGTGAGTAGTCCACCATGCTAACAGTAATTCTTATAATTAGATTTTTTAAGCCATAAAATTGATTTAAAGCTTTATTTTCCATTTCACCAGGGAAACTTGTTATATACTTAGATTAGGTAGAGAGACATCAAATCCTTGATACTGAACTGATGACGGTGAGACACACCCTCATTCTTAAGCGGATTCAGGGCTTGGACACAGTGGCTCTACTGGGTACTGGCAGCTCCAGGGACATGCCAGCCTCAGTGTGATGGGCACGCCCTGGAGTTGGCAGTTGGGCACCCTGCAGGTGTTTTGGACAGGTAGATCATAAAGCTCCTTTAATGAGACATGGATGACTCCTGAGAACAATGCTACAATTACAAATCAGTGAGACAAAATAGCACAATAGCAATGAATATACAGCCTAGTGCCTGACTGTTAGCAGTTCCAGTTCTGGCTTATGTGTGTGACTTTTTGGGCAAGTTACTTAACTCCTCCAGGCCATCTGTAAATAGGGTTAATAGCAATATCTACTGAATAGAGTTATTGTTAGGATTAGGTGCATTGATATTTGCAAAGCATGTAGACACACTGCCTGATAATAGTAAGTATCATATAAAATTTGTTTAAAAAATTCAAAAATATATTTGATTGATAATCCTGTTGATGGTTAGTAAAATTAGATATGAATCACATGATCAAGATTGTCAGTAATTTCCCTCTCTGTTCTCAGTTATTGGAGTAGTTCTTGTTGCTGGGATTCTATTACTTCTAATTAGCATAACTTTCTTTAATTATGTTTTACGTGTTTGTCAATACTTGCATACTCCTCAGCCCTTTAAAAAGAAAATGAAAACAAAGCTCTATAACAATTATAGAGACACACTTGTGCGGGATGTTCTTTGCTGCACTGTCCCTAATAGAGAAAAACTGGAAACACCTTAGGTATCTATTAGTGGGAGACTGGATAAATTGTGGCATATTCATAAACTGTATTAATATACATTGTCTAAAATAAGTGACTTAACTCCACATGAAGCAACAAGGATACATTTCCAAAATAGTGTTAAACATAAAAAGAAGGACACACGCAGTAGATACAATAAACTTTCATTTAAGTTGTAAAACATGCCAAAGAAAGTTATATGCTATTTTCGATAGGTACACATGTAGAGAATGTGTAACAAAAACATGAACACGAAGGATACACAACAGTATCAAAATGATTTGAGGAAAGAGGAGAGGGAGTGAAACATGGCAGGAGCAGAAAGGGGGCCTCAGTTTTAGCGTAACATTTTCTTCCCATCCAAAAAAATCTGAAGCAAATATGACAAAATATTACCATTTATTAAATCAGGTTGGAGTTTCTTTTATTACATTTTCTAATCTATTTTATTTATATTTGAACATATTGATAATAAAAATAATAATTAACAGAATACATTTAAATGTCAAGCCATAATTCTAAAGTTTTCACCATGGATTTTATTACTCCTAGTTAATTAGAAACATTTTTTTTTCAAAGCATTAACATACCATCAATTGTGCTGGTGTTTTTTGGCACAAGGACTCTAAAGAATGCATTTCCATTGTTCTAGAAAGAATTTTAATGGCCTATTGTACATCAGTGTTAATGAGAATCATGTAGATAAATCCCTAAGTACTCCTTTTTGGGGCTGCATTTTTTGCTCACAGCCAAAAATAAAAAAGAGCTCTTGCCTTCCTGGATAATTCTGCTAACCACGTGTGTTGTATGTTTTCAGATGCTTCAGATGAAACAATATGGAACATTTATTTAAGGTCTTTTGCTTTGCAAGGTTCTTCAGCAGATTAGCAAGGCAACTAATCATTACTTTAAATCTATGTCATGAATCACACTTTGAATATGCTATTGATTTGTGGAACAAACAGCACTATGACCCAGATTTTAGTTTCAGTGTTAGATATTGAGATGTAGCTGACATGCTGAGAGGTTGGCAATTCTCTGTTCATTGTGTACATTAACTGGGACAATGACATGTGACTATAGAATTGCAGCTTTGCAGTTTATTAGTCCTTGTTTTTATATCTTTGATGTAGTATATTACTTATAAAATGGTAACCAAATTAATTTTGTCAGATGCCTACATTCTAACTAGAAAACAATTTTCATGGTCTAGAACAAGAATGTTTATAGTGGATATATTTTAAGTACCTAATTTCAAAGCTATTTAGCACTGCCGAGATTATTAACCATGAAATTTATTCATACATTCTATATTATTTATTGACTGCGTACCATGTAC
The DNA here is from genome assembly GCF_040802235.1 of Manis javanica. Taxonomy (NCBI): domain Eukaryota; kingdom Metazoa; phylum Chordata; class Mammalia; order Pholidota; family Manidae; genus Manis; species Manis javanica. The sequence continues at coordinate 38,567,474 of NC_133168.1, forward strand.
TTTCGGTTCTAAAGTGTCAACAAAGACAGTGCCACTCTCTCCAAATTGTTAATAATCTGAGGAGTAAGAGTCAAGAAAACAGGTCATTTTAATACAGTGAGATAAGTACTATATGTGGCATAAGTTCATTACAGGCAACCATAGGAAGATCAAGGTGAGAGATCAAAGAAGGCTTCCTGGTGGTAGTGTCTATGCTGATCCTTCATTTGGACACTGGAGAAAGGATAGTTCAAGCAGAGGATTCAGCACAGGAAAAGACAAGAAACAATAAAAGACAAGAGAGAGCATATTTTGGGCCAAGTGTTCAGGTTATTTCTTTGGTCTAAAGAGTCTTTACTACTCTGTGGTTATATCTCTTTGATATTCCTAGCTCAAGTCATTCTGAGGGTGGCCATTGGGCATCAACCATCTGAAAGTCCTAGATTTGATCCTCAGTCCAAGGTCCAGGCCCTAAAACCTACTGAATCAGAATTTATGGAGGCTGATCCCAAGCATTCGGATTTTTTTAAATCTCCCACGAGGTGAATACTCAGGTTGATGATCACTGATTTACAATTTAGATCTTGAGAGGTGCATTGATTTATCAAATGTGTAGACAAGCAAGAAATCAGAAATGCTGTGCAAGGGCATTGCCAAAACAAGCTGGCTGTAATGACCTTGGGGATGATATGTGCCAGCTATGAATCTAAGTGCAAAACAATCCGAAGTGTGACTCATATTCTAAAACTGACTCTTGACATATTCAGATAGCACTTTACACTTTTCAGTTCAGCTATTTGTTCATCGCAAAGGACTCAGCTAACCCTTACTAGAATGTCAGTGTGGTGCTGTGGTTAAATATATGATAAGACACTTTATGTCTTACCATCAAAAAAACTCCCAGTTTAGTGAAGAGACAATTCCTAGGTAATCACAGTCATGTGTAAGAACTACACAGAGCTGGGCACATGTTGCCCAGCTGGGGAGTGGTATTGGGCAAAATAGCAGAGGATAGCTAAATTTTCAAGGATGAGCAGGAGTTAGCAATTCACTGAGACAGAAGGATTTTTAGTGTGCTTGAAACAAAGGATATGGGAAGTGTGGCATCCAAAATGAGGCTAGAACATTGGGTCAGCTACCAGAGGTTGAGAACCCTCTCCTTTTTTGTTGTCAACTAGACACACTGACAGTCTGACATTCTCTATGGCTGGAAAGCTTTGTTTTTACATGTCTTTCTTTATAAGGTTGAAAAGACTATCTCATGCAACGGTCATTAGAATAAGACCAAGGCAGAAATCATGAGTTCAGAGTCTTGAGAGTGACCCAGAGACAGGTAAGGATGTGAATGAAGTCTGTTGGAGTTCTAGAGGACCAGCACTAGGCAGCCAGTCCCTAACATGGCCTCTGGTGATCTCTGCCTCTTCGTGGTCACACTCTTATGAAAGTCTCTCCCTTGGGCTGGATTTACTCTCTCCTAAAGAATAGACTAGGGTAAAAGTATCATTTCTGACACACTACATTATAAAAGAGATTGTGGTTTCCATCTTGAGTTCTCTCTCTCTCTTACAAATTGCTCATCCTGGGCAAAACCAGCTGCCATGTTTTCAAGCCACCTTGTGGTGGGGCCTATGGTGGGAGGAATGGAGGCCCGCCAATCATGTGAAAAGTTTAGGAGCAGATCTCTCCCCAGTCAATCCTTCAGATTAGACTGCATCCTTGGCTGACAACTCAACTACAACTTAATGAGAGACCTTGAACCAGAGGCACTAAGTTAAGCTCTGTCCAGATTCTTGACCCACAAAAACTATGAGATAATAAATTTTGTTGTTTTAAGCAGATATGTTTTAGGATAGTTTATTATATAGCAATAGATAATGAATATAGTCACCATACATTCAGGTGCATATTCCACATCCTCTTTGAAGACCTCACAGATTGGCTCCAGAGAGCTAATATTAACAATCATGATTTCCCCTTGAGAAATAAGGTTTACTTCAGGACTGAGATATGTAAAAATAATGATGAAGAATTAAGGGATTTGAAGTCATTCGAATGCTGTCAATTTAAGAGGCAAGATGGTGAAGATTATTGTTTTTAGCTGTGTTAAACCTATGGTCTTGTAGCACTCTTTTCCATCTGAGAATTATCCCCAATTTCCTTTCTCTGCCCATCACCCATACACCACCAGAATGTCACATTCAAAGCTGAATGAGCATCTTGGAGCCTTACTACAGATCTGCTGCCAAGCATAGGCCTTTGTCCATTGGGCTACCCTTTTTCATGTCTTTCTATTGTACCACAGTCCTGAGGTTCAAGATGGTTTGAACTTTGTGTGTTTATGCAGCTTCCCTGGCACATCTTTCTTTTTATTTTTTTAAGCATGATAGAACTTTTTTTCTTTAAATGTTCAAGAGAAAATGTTCTACATTGTGAACTAAAAACCTGCCCAGTCTTCTTCTGGCATAGAAACCAATTTGAAGCACTGAAATCTACATGAAGACTATTAGCTAAGTAAGAAACATGTCAGTCTTTGACACATTGATTCATTTGTTTAAACATTTGATAAGGTACAGTAAAAAATACACTAGTATGGTATTTTAGAATCCTTCTAAATAAGTGGTTTACTGTGTGTTCAGAACCTAACCCATTTCTTCTCAACTTCTTAACACAGGAGAAGAAAACCTCCTGGCAATTTTACGACAAAGATGGTGGAAATATATGATCCTGGGACTCATAGACCTGGAAGCAAATTATCTGGTGGTCAAGGCCTACCAGTACACAACTCTGACCAGTGTCCAGGTAGTCACCGCTCTTCTTTCCTTCTTGAATACCTCAGCTTCTAGATGTAATTTACTTTCAGTTTGGGGAATTGGAATACTATTCTAAAAGTTTTGCAACAAGAGGTAAATTGGCTATATAAAAATTAACTTGCAATTTATTTCTGTGCTTTAATTTTTCTTAATTCACATGTAATTGGACATCTTTTTCCTCTTCATTCTTAATGCACCACAATAACCAGTGACAATGTAGGAAAATGTTTTGTAGCTATGAATACTGCCAGCTAATTTTATGTCAGCAGGAGAATTACCAATAAGCATAAAAATAAATCTCTTTTAATCACAATTTGTAACATTTTAGAATATGTTAATTGACTTTGATTAAGTAATCAAAGTGCCTAATAATCTTATCTTTCAGCTCTCCTTAATGTGAAGATGTTTCAACCTGAAAGGACAGAATTTTTCCTAAAGAGACAAGATCTAAATTCATAATATTTGTTTTGCTTGAAAACAGCTAGTGTGTCCTCCCTCCCTCTCTTTTTCTTTTACTTACACGCATGCACGTGCACACACACAAACACACACAATTGCAAGTTTAACTTAGGTTTTCATAATTTTTGCCAGACATCACATTACACCGTAAGTTAGAATCTTGACTATTTTTGTTTCACCCTCATTTCTCTTTTTGTGGCAATATTATGAATTTCATACTCATTCCAAATCCAGGATGAAAGCAAAATAATGTTCACATATTAAATTTTGCCTAGACTTGATACTTCAATTACATTCCTGCTGTCCTAATAGTTTTCTTAAAAACAACAATAAAAAATGAAGAGACAAGCAAGCAAACCAACTGAATAAATTTAGATTATATAGATTGCCTGGCAAGCTGTCTAAACCAGATTTAGATGGGGCTACTTGCTTCTTCCTGCATGCCCTGACAGAAAGAAACAGACAGCTTAAAGAAAACTCCAGATGATCTATTCTGATTAGACCACACCAATATCAGGGGAGTGCTGTGAGCTAATTGGCTTAGACCTGGACTCTGAACCAATAAAGGATGAGATTTCTCTGATTGATTTAGACAAATGTTTTTCAATAGGAGTAATGCTGACATTTTGAGCACAATGATATTCTTGGTTTGAGTTCCTTTCCTATTTTATTGGTCATTTAACATTCCAACCCCTACACAATAAATGCCAATCACATCTTTTTCAGCCTTTGCAACAACCAGAAGCATCCCCATGGATTTCTAAATAACCCCTAACAGGAAGGCACCATCTCTGGTTGAGAATCATTGACTCACCAATAAGCATTTACTCCTGGAATCAGGGTAGGATCAGGCCCACCCAATCATTATCTGTCACCTACTGAAGACGAGGTGAGGTGAATGGATGCTGGGGAAGCGACCACCATGCCTTACACCCAGCTGAGCTCTCACCTTACTTCAATAAACCCCACAGTGACAATAGTCTCTCTCCTATGTCTGCATGGCACTTTGTCTTTTAGCTCTGTCACCATAGTCTCTATTACCTAAGAAAAACGTTTGAATATTCCCATCTGCTCCACCAAAATGTGAGTTCTTTCACTCAAAGATGATTCCTTGTTTACCTTTGAATCTTAGTACCTACAGGGAACCCTGTACATAAAAGGTACTCAATACATGCTTAAAGAGGTTAATCAAATTGCATTGATTTCTAGTATTTTGGGGCATAGGCACTCCCAACAGTTCTCTTCCTAAATGTGAAGGCCTCTGGAATGTCTATACAGATACTATGGGAGAAGGAAGGGAGGTGTCGGTTTTATGGCAGAACTGGGCCCATTAGCCCTGAGTCAAAAATTATAAAAGGGTCTGGGCAGAATGAGGAGACTTCTACCTTCGGAAATACAGCTGACTTTTGTTTTTTTTCTGTTAAGCATTGAAAAATCACAACCAATTGCTGTTGCTTAAGTTCTATAGTGTTTTTACCAAAAATTTTTTTTCAATTTTTCAATCGCTCAGTTCTTTTTTGTGAATGGTGACAATTTATTCTTAATAACTGGTCCCCAGGTGTTTAGTTCCACCCATGTTATACACCACCACCCTAATCCATCCTGCCATCTCTCTCAATTTAACAGTTTGACACCCTATTTAGTGCTATATTCTATGAAAAAGTTTATTTTAATTCTATAGTGAGAGAAAATGTAATAATTCCACTGAAATAGCAGTTGGTCTTTGTAACTTACAAAGGGACAGGAGAAAGTAGAAAAACAAGCTGAATCTAACAATTCTAGAATGATTTTGTCACCCAAACAAATAAGCCTAGTAAATAATAATAAATTGTCAAAATAGAAGGCATTTGTTCTGGGAACCATGTCTATACCATGCTTAGTAATTTAATTCTGTTGCAAATTGGTGAAACTAACAAGACCAATAATGATTTTCCCTTGTTTCTATAAATATTAATTGAGCACATAATGTGTGCTCAGCCTTTAGTTTTCATTCATATTAATCAATAAGGAAAATACATTAATTAAGCATCTGAGAAATGCAATAGTTATTGCAAGTAATGTAAAGAGAAATGAATAAGCCTTGCCTTCCAGGAGCTTATGAATTTCTAATGGTGATAAAAGGCACAGTCTATTGATAGCAACACCAATTACGTCAAGAAGTGCTACAATTTCCAAAGGAGGCAGAGATGGTGTTTATTTCCAAAGGCAAGAAAGTATCCATTTGGATTAGACTACAAGATTGGATAAAATGTGGGTTTAACTTAGGGGAGGAAACCAAGGAATATAACTAAAAAGCACTTATTCCAGTTTGCTTCATCCATTTACTAAAAAAGTAATTACTGAATATTTCTATGTACAAGACAGTGTATTAAGTGGTGAACAAACTTGTGGGCAAAATAGATATGGTCCATATTCTCATGGAGTTTCTAGGCAAATGAGGAAGGCAGCCTTTGGTCAAATAACCAAAAGAGTGGATGTTTAATCGTAATCAAGGATGTGTTCTAAACAGTTCTCTGACAATGTTTGTCACAACAGCCTGACCAAAAATTGGGGTGTTGGGGAAGATTTTCTTAAACAACTGATGATGAAGCTGAGTTCTAAAAGAGTGATAGAAGGTGAGTTGGGAGGGAAAGAAGTCCAAGCAAGGAAGACCCTCTAGTGGGAAGAACGGTGGCAAGGATGGGGTTAGGGACAAGGTCACATGGTTGGGCACAGAGAGAGCAAAGAGGGGAACAATACAAAATGGTCTGGAGAAGGAGGCAGGGACTCCATGAGTCTTGATGGCCAGTCAAGGGCTGGCATCTTTAGTCTCAGTGCTGATGGAAGCCAAATTAGGGTTTTAAAGCCAACTCAGGCTCTGGTGTAGAGAACAGTGAGTCATATGCAATAGAGGAAGATAGAGATGAAAAGTTAAGTTGGGGACATACTTATTGTAGGAGGTCTTTAATGCTCGGACGAAGAACATGACTTAATTTTATAGGTAACAGAGCTGTGACGGTTTCTGAGAGCAGACATGATAAGATGTGACCCAATGTCCTTTTCCAAAGCATTTTTATTTTTACAAGACAGTCTTCATTAACAATTGGCAGAATACCAAATGCTTTTGTTTTCTGATCCCCTTAAAAACAGAGATGTAAAGCAAAAGGGCAGGGAGGAGCCCTGCCTCGCTTCGTCCTCCTGCTCTTTCAGTTCATTCACCAAACTTATGGTTAAATGTCACAAACAATGGGTACATGAGGTTGAGAGGAAAAATATATTTTTGAAATGACTAGAGAAAACAGATTTTGAAATGACATAGACAAAAATATATAGAGTTTGTTAAACAGTTCACACAGCTTTCCCCAATATGACTTTAGTATAATGTCAAGAACACTGGTACAATGCTGTTAACTGGACTACAGATTTTACTCTGTTTTCATCCCTTTTTCCTTCACTCATGTGTTATGTGTATGTGTGTGTGTGTGTAATTCTATGCAATTTGACTCCATGCATAGGTCAGTGTAACCACTACCACAGTCAGAATGTGGGACTGACCATCACCACAAAGAAACTCCCTTGTGCCACCCCTGTGAAGTCAGCCTACTCTACCACCCCAGTCCCTGTCATCTGGCAACCACTAATCTGTTCTCAATCTATGTAATTTTGCCATCTAGAGAATGCTATATAAAATGGAATCATACAGTATTTAACCTTTTGAGACTGGCCTTTGCCATTAATTGTAATGTCTTTATAAGTACAGCCACATTGTTGCATGGATCAGTAGTTTGTTCCTTTTTGTGGCCAAGTAGTATTCCATGGTATAGACACACTAGAGTTTATTTAATCCTTCATCTGTTGAAGGACATTTGGGTTGTGTCCAGCTGTGGGCTTTTACACGTAAAGAGGCTATGAACATGCATGTGCAGGGTTTTGTGTTAGCATAATTCATTTCTCTGAGATGACTGCTCAAAAGTGCTATTGTGAGGTCATGTGGAAGGTGCCTATTTCGTTCTAGAAACTGTCAAACAACTTTCCAGAGTGGCTGTCCCATTTTCCATTCCCACCAGCAATTATGAGAGATGCAGTTGCTCCCATCCTCACCAGCAGTTGATGTTAATGATATTTTTTATTTTAGTCATTCTAAAAGGTGCATAGTAATATTTCATTGTGGTTTTAATTTGCAATTCCCTCATGGCTTATAATGTTGCACATGTTTTGGAAACAATATTTTTTAACTTTGCCTTTGTTGTCAGAAGCTAAAGAAAGACACTGAAGTGAAGAAACCCAGCTGTTTCCTTTATTATAAAGTAAAAAGAGATTTATGAGGATTTATAAGGATTGTGTTCTAAAGACACATTTGTGGATTTGTATCTCTTGACTTGTAGAAAATGAATAGATTGTGCTGTGACTTTGAGACAGATTAGCAATGACATTTGAATAAATTCTAAAAGCTGTGCTATTTTTACAATTGTGCTATATGAACTGTTTCTGTAGAAATATCAGCTTTATGACTTCTCACCTAAAGATTATTCATCTTTCTTCAGCTGTGTAGTATTAAAAGGCAAACAGATGAAACTAATGCTTCTTTTATATAAGAAGAAAGCATGTCTCTTCAAACATAGCTGGTAATTAAAATTAACTTAAACATAAGAAACAATTTCCAGTACTCTTGCTGATAACCATGCAGAGGGGTCTGTACCCCTAACACACCTCCCTCACATGGGGCATTTTTCAGAGCTCTTCCTAGTCTTCAAGAAAGAAATCCTCTAGCTTTGATTATTTTCTTCCTGCTCCACTCCTGTTACTTGGCATATTAGCAAGGTTAATACACAATGTAAGCCAGCCTTTCCAGTGTGCAGTGTGATATCCACCCCTGAAACTAATTCTACAGAGCATACGCATGCAGGATGCTTGTGTAATATACACAACATATTACAACACGCACACGCCAGATTTTGTCTCACCACTTTACATAACTCTCAGGCCTTTCTGAGTCTGTGCCTTCTGAATTTTCAATTGGCTATCAATTAAGTTGTATCAGATACAGAGAAAAGCTGGCTACATTGTACCTCTTTGTGTGTGTCTGGAGTCTAAAATTTAAGCCATTGAGATTCCTTTATTGATTAAAAAAATGCCAGTGCTGTGGCTAGACACTGGGGGAACAACTATTGACTCAGATCTGAACCCTGCTGCGGGGCGGTAGGCGGCTGCCTTAACCACTGTATTCAGTGTAGTGGGGACACTGCAGAGGTTCCTCTCACTCCCAGGATTCATGTACCTGTGGCCCATCATCGAGAAGTTATGACACACAAGAGAAAGTCACTAAGTAGGCTTTTATTTGTGGCCAACCTGGTTTTCCCCTCTATGGATGAGCCCAGAGAGAAAGCATGCCTGTGCATTAGAAACAGATCCCATGAGCTTGAGACTATGATCCTCAGCTCAGCTTCCAGGACTGCTTTTCCTTGTTCGTCCTTGCTGTTCTTGCCTGTCCCTGGTGCAGAGCTATGCCAGTTTGACTCTTCAAGAGATATTTTAAAGTATATTTAAAGACAGAGCTTTCCAAAGCAGACAAAGTTCCTACCCATAAGGGAAACATGATATTCTGATAGATTTCCTAGATCTGGACTTCCTGTTCTCATGATTGGGAAAATAACTAAAATATGTAGCAGTTCAAATCAAAGTTCTGCGTGCTACACAGTCTTCTGTCAGCCATTTTTCCTGATATAAGGTGTAGACTTTTGCTGTCTTATCTCTTATCATCAGAGCGGCACAGTAAAACTATCTTCAGTCTTTCTTTAGTTCTATCACTATGCCCTTCACTAAACCTGTCTTCAAATATGTTATTTAGAGATACCCACTACAGAAGGGGGCTTTCATATTCTACCTCCATTGACTCTGGGTGTATGGGCTGGTCCCTCACATGACAGCAGGTAAAGCCATTGGAAAACAAGAGGAGTGTCTCTCTCTGTCTTCCTTCCACTGCACTCTGTAACAGCCATGCCTGCAGGACAGGAAAACACATTTGATCCTGTCTTGACTCTATTTCTTCATCTTCACTTTCTTAATGGTAACTGTCACTTTCTCCTTTATGTAATAGTTGTTTACATATTTTCTTGCTCCTTCAAGTCTGTAGGGTCCTTACAAGTCTGTAATTCCCTCATCTAGTACTCAGTAAGCATTGAATAAATGCAGAAACAGTTCATTTTTGTTCCCTTGCAAGATCATGTACGCCAATGTCAAAAATGTATGAAATATTTGAATAAGTAAGTTAATGAATGAAAGGCTGAATTTCTAAAGGCCAGTTATTGGGTAAGGCAACACAAGTGACCTTTAATAGTTTTAGCATCAGTAAGTTCATTTATTCATATATTTCATACAGGACCCAGATATGGAACTCTAAACACCTTTGGAGTATTCTACTATGTTCTGGGGATATAAAGTTGATGAAAAAACTGTCCCAGCTCTCAAGAAGCTCAAGTGCTGTAGGCATAGCATGGATGGAGACTTGTTTGTGCTATACTTACTGTTCAAACTATGATGTTCAAAACTATCATACCTTGCATAATCCTGTAATTGATGTAATTTTTGGAGTGAACCTTCCTGCAAACACCTTCAAGCTAGCTAAATAGCCATGGGTAGAGACAAAATCCTGATTACATGTAAAACTTGACAATTTCTTTCAGTTTAAAAACCTTCTTTGAATAGTTCAGTTGCTTTTGGACAAATGCTCAGCCTCTCAGAATTCCTCTCTTCCATGCTCATTTCTGAGCTGGCATGTGTGTCTGCAGTGTGACCTTTGGCCTCATGTCGGGTCCGTTGGCTGCTGCCCACTGTAGGACAGTTGACTGGTTCTTGAGTGTGCGTTTGCTGAATCAGACAAGGGGCTGCTGCCTGGTTGTGTGCCTGTATTCTGCTGGCCTCTGCACTCTCTCCACCCCAGCAGTCATCCCCTTCTCCTTGCTGGCTGCCCCTGATACTTATCAGTCCTGTGGACCTCCAGGTATCTCACCTGTGAATGCATTTGTTCTCTAATCTTGGTGGTTCCTGCATGGAACCCTCTATCCCATTCCAGAAAGCCAGCCTACACCCCTTTGCAGAGCACTTGGGCTTCTGGCAAAATAGGAGTGGAGGAGGATTCTGGGGAGCTAGAGTGCTTTGCTTAAGGACACTTAACCTCCAGTTGTTCTCCGATGGGCCTCTTCAGGTCTGTGTGGTGTTCTCCCAAAAGGAAACCAATGCTTTGCTTCCAGTTTGCCCTCAAACTATCATCCTATCCCCCGCTAAGACATCAATCCAGAGAAGACACCTCTAGGCAGATATGACTCAACACCCATTTCTCCTATGTCAATTTCCTCTTTTTTCCCCACATCCTTGGGTGGCAAGGACAAGCACTTCGCTCTCTCTTCTCCCTCTTCAGCATGGGCTTTCTCATCTCACATCCTCTTTCTGGGACACCAGGCCTCCTGGCTCAGCCCTAAGGGAGGAAAGGGCAAACTTCCATGTTCTGGAAGCAACTCTGATATAGTTGACAAAAGGAATTCTTAGCATGTTGGAGGGAGACTTACAGAATTTAGAATCCCTTCTCTCTCCATAACCCTGACTGTCTAAACCTCATCTTGCTAAATAAGTGAGACAAGTCAGCTTTGTATTGGGAAGATGATCAGTGACCTCTTTGTTCTACAAGGACATGCTCTCCTTTTCCTCAGGCTGTTTGATAGGGAGAAGGCTGTGAAGGGCATGACTGAAAGGGGAAAACTAAATTTCCAAAAACTTTATCCTACTTTGCTGAAAGACAGATCTATAAACAAATTACAGTGCAGTGTGAAAGTTAATAAAATTGAGCTATACACAAAATGCTATGAGATCCCTGAGGAGGAGAGAGAGGGAGGACTCCAGAGGAAACACTGCAGTGGGGGATATAAGCCTAAGATTTACTGAGACAACATGAATCTGAGAGTAAAACAGAGCGACTTAGTTTCATTGGCATCTCCCATGGCTCATGGAGACAGGTCATACATCAGTGAGATGCCCTTATATGTTTTTTTTCTCTCTCAGAGCATCAGTTTTCCCATTTACAAGTAAGAATTTTAAGAACCCGCCTCTTGGTGGTCCTGGTTTTGTAAATATTACTTTACATTCATTGGTCCATGTTTCCCCACCAGCCCTCAAGCAAAAATACTGCAGCAAACATTAGCATGTTTTATTGTGCTGAATCTGCCTCTGCTTCCTGTTGCACACTCTGACAGCTTCCTCAATGACGTCCTCTGCCTGCCCTACAAACAGGCCTTCCACTCCCCGCTCTCTGGCATGTCTGCGATCCATGCGACAAGCACTCAGAGATGCATGTGCCAGCCAGTTGGTTGGGCTGAGATGCCCACTACATTATTAACAATTCCAACATGTAGTACATGCTCAATACATGCCAGCCCTTTTTACGCATATATTTCCCACTTTGTGTATTCTTTCCAGTGATCCAATTTAAGAAAAAGAATAAACATACATGTTGCCTAAACCAGTCCATCTTTTGGACACTCTCACTCTTGGACAGCAAATTTATGAAGACGGATGAAAAATTTCACAGTTGCTGAAAATAGATGAGCAAAACATGGAGTGTTTTTCAGTTATTAAAAGGAAAAAAGTACTGATACTTGCTACAATGTGGGTGGATCTCGAAAACATCATGCTAATATAAAAAAAGCCAGACACGAAAGGCCTCAACTTTATAATTCCATTTATATGAAGTGTCCAGAATGAGAAAATCCTTAAAAATATAAAGTAATTAGTGGTTGTTGGGAAGAGGGGAAATTGGGAGTGATTGAGAACTGTACCAGGTCTTTTTTGGGGGAAGAAGTGGGGGTTAATGAAAATGTTCTAGAATTAAATAGTGGTGATGGTGGTTGTGCAGTCCTGTGAGTATACCAAAAACTAATGAATTACACAGTTTAAATAGTGAATTTAAAAGAAAAGAAAAATTTTTTTCTCCAAGCAAAATTAAATAAGTAACCTCATTCGTAATTTCTCATAGTTTTCTCCAGGTAATTGTTTCCCAGGTTTCTTGAAAAATTAAAGATTATTAATACAGTGAAAGAAGGGCAGAGATTTTTTGTGTTGCATGCAAAGGTGAAGGAACTTACCTGACACCCAAAAAGGTGAGGAAATTCACTTTCCAGTTAGCTTTTGCCACTGAGTGATTACTGTGTTACCCAAGGTAAGACCATTTGCCAGTCAATAGAGGTGAAATTTAATAAAGATTAAGAAGATTGCTGCTAGGTCCTAACAAAATCTTCCACCCAGTCTGTTTGGGAGTAAAAATATCAAGGGAAATTTTACAAGAAAATGTGGTAATATTCAGAATCAGGTTTTCATAGTACTGGGGGCTAAACAAACCTTAAAGCCCTGGAATGTTGTTGCTTGACATGTAAAATCAAGAAAATTTTCTCCTATAGTCCAGATATATCACCTTTTCTTTATTGTGAATATATTCCTGAAATAATATTTCCAAATAAAATTTTTTAATCATTTATTTTTTAAAATAAATATGGGAAATGCATATGCCCTTGGAAATGCAAAAAGTATTTCATGTAAATTGAAGAAGCATTTTATACTATGAATAATAACTCATACTTGTTTCCTTTCGTGTTTGTTTCCGTATTTGTATTCTTTCTATATTGAATTTGTGAAAGGTAAAACACTCCTATAGTCCAATATTACACCACACACAAAGATTCATGTTTTTCAGAGTTAGTGGCCAAATTGCCTAGCTTGGCATATTTGATGGATAAGGATGAATAGGGCAGATGGGAAGACACAGGAGGACCATCCTTGGATATCTCCAAGGCTTCTTTATGCCCACACAGGTTTATTTGTTAACCACTAACTAGTAGACTCCCTGAATGTGAATACTTCTTATAGAATACAACTGGTGAAATTGTGGGCAGGTTGTATAAATGGACTATTTCAATCAACATTTGCATTCATTTAAGTAAGGAATTGCAAATAGATTTTTTTCTTTTTTTTGAGAGGGCATCTCTCATATTTATTGATCAAATGGTTGTTAACAACAGTAAAATTCTGTATAGTGGACTCAATGCTCAATGTACAATCATTAATCCACCCCAAGCCTAATTCTCGTCAGTCTCCAATCTTCTGAAGCATAACGAACAAGTTTTTACATGCTGAACAAGTTCTTACATAGTGAATAAGTTCTTACATGGTGAACAGTACAAGGGCAGTCATCACAGAAACTTTCGGTTTTGATCACGCATCATGAACTATAAACAATCAGGTCAATTATGATTATTCATTTGATTTTATACTTGATTTATATGTGAATCCCACATTTCTCCCTTATTATTATTATTATTTTTTAATAAAATGCTGAAGTGGTACATAGATGCAAGATTAAGGTAGAAAACATAGTTTAGTGCTGTAAGAGAGCAAACTTAGATGATCAGGTGTGTGCCTATAGACTAAGTGTTAATCCAAGCTAGACAAGGGCAATAAAACATCCACAGATGCAGAATATTTCTCTCAAAACAGCGGGGGTGAGGTTCAAAGCCTCACCTCTGTTGATCCCCAATTTTTCACCTAATGGCCCCCCTGCAACTGTGCCTGTCTTAGGTTGTTTCCCCCTTGAGGAATCTTACCCGTCTCTGGCTAACCAGTCATCTTCTGGGGCCATACAGGGAAATGTAAAGTTGGCAAGTGAGAGAGAAGCAATATTGTTTGAAAAGGTTAGCTTTTTACTTCTTTGCAGATTTATGCCCTGTGGCTTCTATGCCCAGCATTTGTCTTGAGGTATCTTTACCACTTGGAAGAATTACGATACTCGGTAAATTCGATATGAGGCACGAATTCTATTTAAGGGTTGTAATTAGGAAGGAAGAAGAAAAACCATAGGAGTAGCAGACGGAAGATAACATGGGAAGATTGATTATATCTTTGACATATCTTCTTGTAGAGTAACTTAAGCATGTATCGGTTTTAAACTACTAATTAAATTGCGTACACACATTAACATAATAGGAATACAGTTACATAACCAAAGCAGACCTATAATTACCAGCCATCTCCAGTGAAACCAAGAAAACCAGTTAGGTACCCTAGGCATTTGTGAAAACTTATCTATGATATGGTGGATATTGTCCAACTGAACTTGAACAGTCTGAGAGAAATCAGACAAATTAAAACAACCCATTCCCGGGACTGTTCACATCCCATATCTTCTTTTAACAGTCAATAGTCTGTAGTCGTAAGATTTTGGAGCACTACAACTTGCACTTCTCCTAATTCTTTGTTGAGTTCCAACAGTATAGATTCAGTCAAATTTGTTGTTTTACTGTATGCACAGGCCAGCTTAGATATCTCCTTCTTCATTCCACTGGCAAGTCCAGGAACCAGTGGGATGAATGCAGCTACAACTGCAGCATCGCCTGGATCTTTGTTGAGATGTTTTGATCATCTTCTGGTATGACTCTTCCAGAGAGTGCTGATGTTGGAAGTTCTTCATATCATATCTTAGTTCATTTTCTGGGTAGCCAAATTAGGCTTTGATCCTCTGTATAAACACAAACAGACCCTTTGCCCACACTTTGATATGCCCTTTATACCATTGTGTAGAACTCATTGGAGGTCACCACACAGGAACTGCTTTTTTTTTAAGAGAAAGGAATATTATCAGAAAAATGTACCTCCATAGCCGATCATCTGACATCCTTTAAGTGATCAAAATTAAGGATATTTAAAGCATGCATTAATTGTCGATTTACAGTTAGTTTTATCCTATCAGGGAGTAATCCCCCTTTTCTTTCTTTCTTTTTTTTTGTTATCATTAATCTACAATTACATGAAGAACATTATGTTTACTAGGCTCTCCCCTATACCAGGTCCCCCCTATAAACCACTTTACAGTCACTGTCCATCAGCATAGCAAAATGTTGTGGAATCACTACTTGTCTTCTCTGTGTTGTACAGCCCTCCCCTTTCTCCCTCCCGCCCTCTATGCATGCTAATCTTAATACCCCCCTTCTTCTCCCCCCCTTTTCCCTCCCCACCCACCCATCCTCCCCAGTCCCTTTCCCTTTGGTACCTGTTAGTCCATTCTTGGGTTCTGTGATTCCACTACTGTTTTGTTTCTTCAGTTTTTCCTTTGTTCTTATACTCCACAGATAAGTGAAATCATTTGGTATTTCTTTTTCTCTGCTTGGCTTATTTCACAGAGCATAATACCCTCCAGCTCCATCCATGTTGCTGGAATTGCAAATAGATTTAATGAACATCTCTAGGTGTGTGTGTGTGTGTGTGTGTGTATGTGTGAGAGACACACACACACACCCAGACAGAGAAACTAGGACAGACAGAAAGCTCAGCATTGAAAATAAAAGTTGTCTAATAACCAAGTAAATAAAACTTTAAAACTCAAGTTTTTCTTTACTTTGGAAACTTATGACTTAGAAGCCTTGATAGAAGTAATTTTAATATATCTCCAAGGCTTCTTTATGCTCACACAGGTTTATCTGTTAACCACTAAAATTTTAAAAGTCAGTGTGTTCTAATTAGCCATACTTTAAGATCTTGCCAATTAAGGTATGCTTCAGTGGTCAAACACAATCATTTGGCCTTTAAGTGATTTTTATAGATATGAAATCTTTGATAGAAATTTAGAATCATGCTTTTATTTCAAGATATCCTCCTTGCCTTTCTCCACGCAAAATTAAATAAGTAACCTCATTGATAATTTCTCATAGTTTTCTCCAGGTAATTGTTTCCCAGGGTTCTTGAAAAATTAAAGATTATTAATAAAGTGAAAGAAGAGCAGAGATTTTTTGTGTTGTTTACAAGATTTGAGGATTTTTTTTTAACTAGTGATCTAGTTTTGCTCAATGCAATGCTATATCCTGTAAAAGATTTAATTAGAGGACACAATATGAAAAGATAGTGGACTTGAAAAGAGACAGTTTGTAAGAGATAACTTTTCATGATTAGACAACATAACATGGGAATTAAAAGTCAGCAAACTCCAAAGGGTTTTGTTAGAAACATCTTTTTTATAAGAATTCTATTAACTTGTCAAATAAAAAGGTCTTGGAAGTAATAACAATATTTTACTATATAACTTATAAACAAAGTGATTTAATAAACAATATTTATACATTCAAATTAATAATTCTTCAAAGTGCTTATTTTTTATTAGATACTTATTTAGATGTGTCTATTATCATTCAAAATATTTTAGAACTTCTATTTTAAGATCTTCAGAGCCAATTGTAAGTCATGCAAATTTCTTTATAATTTATCCTTCCTGTGAATCCAGAAAGTATTGTCTAGCTTAATCCAGAGCATTTTTGTTCTTTCTGAAAAATAAAGCCTACTCTCAAAGAATGAACAGTTACTTCCATTAAGGATATTCCAGTGAGTGCTCCAAAGGCAGTTTGAAATGTTTTTGAGCAATGAGAGCTTCATTAAAATACACTCATGACCTTCCAGAGGACTACCTTAAATGACAACCATGTTTGGATGAATGAATTACAATGCTTTCAAGATCAGATATGTAAACACTTGCACATGCTGCTCTATAAGTGGCAGTTTTCTTTCCCTTAAAAAAAAAATCTCATTGTTTTCAAGGCCCATCTTTCATTATCATGAACACAGCCCATATAAGTTGGCAGAATTTTGGCCTGAAAAGATGTCAAAGTTCTAATCCTTATAAACTAGTTTACTAAGCAAAAGGGACTCTGCGGATGTGATTAAATTAATGATTTGGAATGATGAGATTATCCTAGGTCATCTGAGTAACCCCCATGTAATCACAAAGGTCTTTTAGAAAGAGGAGCTGGAGTCAGAGGTAGGAAGAGAGGCGACAATGGAAACAGAGGTCAAAGGTTCAGAGAGAGATTTGAAGATACTACACTCTTGGCTTTGCAGACAGAGGAAGGGGCCACAAACCAAGGAATGCAGGCAGCTCCTAGAAGCTGAAAAGCACAAGGAAAGGGATTCTCTCCTAGAGTCCCCAGAGGGAACACAGCCCTGTAACACCTTGATTTTAGGATTTCTGGCCTCCAGAACTTATATTTTATTAATTGTTCTAAGCCACTAAGTTTGTGGTTGTCTGTTACAGCAGCAATAGGAAACTAACACAGTTAGAGACAATACTTCATTCCTTCCCCTGCAGATTTGAAGTCACTGGCTTTTAGAGGGCCTCAAAAAGAATCAGCAGGCTTCTCTGATTCCTGCTGAGTGGGATCCTGCTGAGACCTGTTTTCTCTTTGTGCTTACTAAACACCAATGCTCCCAAGGCTGTCCAGGTGGGCTCCTTGGAGGAACACTCTGGTGCTGTCTGCCATGGACATGAAAAATACATCTGTGCCATGACTGTGTACATTGAATAAGTGCTCATTTGACTCAATCATTACACAAAATCCACCCATGATAAATGGTCAAAGTAGAAGGGTGTACTTGCATTTAAAAAAAGAACTAATGTGCATAGGCTGTTTCCCTTAGCAATGCATTTGAAGGGATGTATTTGTTAATAAATCATAAACCAGTAAAAGCCTGCAAGTTCCTTAAAGACTGAAGGGTATGGTCTTACAGTTGCTGAAACTTTTTAAGATGCTAAGATGTCGAGATGTCGGATGTTGAGAATTCATTAAAACACCATGTGAGAAAATAGCAGGAGTTATTTCTGTCCCTCTTCTTCCTGTCCTCCCTCTTGTTTATATTTTCCATGTTGTGGTCAGTTCCAATTTAAGAGTCCCAAACAGCAAGACAGAGTGTGGCTGAGCATTTTCTGGGGCCATCAAGTAGGGGCTCTGTGATCAGTTTAGGAGCTGTGATACCATCTGGGACAGAGAATGGCAGGAACTAGCAGCTGTACAGAGTAGAGTGCTCACCTTCAGCTCCTCAGGGCCCACATCATCTCGATAAGCAGCTTTAGGCAGTAGCAGTTACCTCAGGAACAAATCTTCCCAGATGATTCAGAGAAATGGAAATTATTCATTCACAATTTATTCATTAATTCAGCATCAACTATCTGCCAGACAATGAAATAAGCACCTTTGGGCTTTGCTCCAATGTCATCTTAGTGAGTTCTTCCCTGATGACCCTGTTTAAAATCACAGTCTCCTGCCCCAATTGGTGCTCTCTACCCTCTCCATTGTCCTTATCACCAGTGATATACTATGTAGCTGACTTAATTGTCTGTGTCTTCTATATAAGATTACAAATTCCACATGGGTAGGGATTTTTTTTTATTATCTAGATCTCTTATTTCCTGGGATAATGCCCAGCACCTAGTATGCTCCATAAATGTTTTTCAATGAATTAATGAAATCCTTAAGGGGTCCTACTGTACATAGAGTACCATCCTAACTACAGGAGAGAAAAATTCCTTTCCTTATAGAACATAATTGTGTTTAGCATAATAAGTACAATTTGGTAACACAGATCAAGGTAGCCACTGAGGAGACAACTAATCCAGATTTAGGAAGCCAAAGAGAGCTTCCTGAAAGAAGTGTTGTCTAAAGTGAGCTCTGAAAGATAAATCTGAGCAGGCCAGGCAAGGGGTCATGCAAGAGATGGATATGAGAACTGCAGGCAGGGGGAATAGCATGTGCAAAGAAATGAGTCAATAAGAACCATCACATGTTAAAGAGCTAAAAATCCTTCAGCATGGAGTTTGAAGGAAATGGTCAAAGAAGACAATGAAGGGGGTGCTGGTGACAGATCACTAAGGGACTTATGAGCCACATTAAGGAATTTGGGCTTAATCCTGAGAGTTTCTAGTATAAGGATGACATGAGATTTGCACTTTAGAAAGATCATTTGCATTGCCTGATGAAGTAGAAAGGATGGAACAAGTGAAAAGATTTTAATGAAGTTTAAGTGGCTAAAAAGACAGAACTTGGTGACTTACTTGATTTGTGGGTGAAGAAGTATAAATCCATGTTTTATTCACTCAGGTGCTCTGCAAATATTTATGCAGCATATATACACTTTACCATGGATGCTAAACATACAGCATGAAGAAGATAGGGCTCTTGCCCTCATGAAGCTTTGCTTCCAAGTTACATTTAGTTTTTATTTTCTTTGCCTCCCACTAGAACATGAAGAAGTGAGATATGCAAAGATATATAAAGGCAGTTCTAAGCAAAGGGAACCATATAAGGCTGAAGGCTCAGAACATAGTGGAAACAGAAAGAGTGATTGAAGTTCCTGGTAGTAAGAGATGACACTGAAGAAGGAGACAGCGGCCAGACTATATCAGGCAATGTGAATCAAGGAAAGGAGTTGGGATTTGTCCTGAGGAAAATCATTAGAGTGTTTAGAGCAGGGGATTGATGTGACCTAATTTGCATTTTCGGGTCACTGTGGCTGTGGCTGTTCATGGAGAATTAACTGTCTAAGAGCGAGAGTGGACATGGTTAGACAGTAGGGCACTAACTGAAAGATGAAGGTTACTCAAAGCAAGGTGCAAACTGTGGTGGTAGCTCCAGTCTGTGGAATGCATTTATAAGATAAAACTAACCGGATTTTCTGATTATTTGTATGGGGAAAGTTTGAGAAGAAAAAAATAAAAAATTCCTTGGTTATTGGCCTGAGCCACTGGGTTGTGCCCTGAGGTGAAACAATGTAAAGTTGGCTCCAGTGTATGTAGAGCAGAAAATCTAGTCTTGCTTTACCCATGTAGATCAGAGCTTCACATTAGACATTCAAGCAGAGCTAGTATATGGCTGGGCATGTGTATCTGAAATCCAGGGGAGAGGTGGGAACTGAAACTATTATCTTAGGATCATTTTCATAGGTGATGCTAATTAGATCACAAATGGGTGAATATGAATGGAGAAGAGGAGAAAACCAAAATCTGAGCCCTGGGACATGCCAGCATTCAGAGAGTGCAGGGAATAGGCTGGGAAGGAGAGGCCAGTGTGTCAGAGTAGAGCCAGAAGAATATGGCAGGCCCTGGGAGCAAGTCAAGGAAATGTCTCAAGAGGGTGGGAGTGACCACTACATGTTGGACATGTAGGGTTCAGACAAAGCAACTAAGTTGCTTATTGGTCTCATTCACTGAGGAACAAATCACGTTAGTAAGAACCATCTGGGGCCACGGAGATGAGCTGTGTTTGAGCCATGCTGAGCTGTGGGCGTTCTTTGGTTCATCCACACCCGAGCAGCAGGGAGCCCTATGGCTCTGGATTCACAGATGGATGGGACCTGAAATGTTGATTTGGAAGTCGTCAGCATACAGATGACGTTAAAGCCAGAACAATAGGTGAAATCACTCCTGTAAATGTGGAGAGATGATAAGGAGACACTATGGCAAAATCTTGGAAGCACAGCCTGTGAGATGTGAGAGTGGATCTTGGACCTGTTGACCAGGAGCTCGGAAAGGGGTCTAAGAGGGAGACAAGAGAAACGAAGTGCAGGGCGGAGGGACAGGAAGGCCCAGCAGGCAGGAGCATCAAAGGAGAGAGGGAGTGTCAGGCGCCGCCCTGAGTGACATAGGGACTGAAATGTCTCTGTTAGGTTCAAGAACCAGCAACGTGAATTTTGAGCCGTTGTGCTGGTATTTGGGGAACAGAGCCAGATGCACTGAGCTGACTGACTGAACGATGTTGATGAAAGCAGTGGCCGAAGGCAGCTCTTTTCAAGAAGTTTGCAGTAAAGAGAATAAGGGGGATAGGGGCATGGACAGTCAGAGGGTGGCCTGTGTGGGCTGTGTGAATGACAGAGCCAAGGGTAGAACCTGCAGACACACCAACTTTGAAGAATAAAAGAACAAAATTAGATAAAAGACCGAAGGAAGGGCCAGAGGAGGGAAAAAAGACATAAATCAATAGAGGAGAGAGTCAAGGAGAGAGTGATTAATAATGTCAACCAAAGGCTGCAGGAAAGTTTAGTCAAAAACAGCCGTGCAGTGTGGCTTTGTAATCACGGTGAAGGGAGTTGTCAGCATTGCTGAAGCTCGAGGAATGAGTGATGCCAAGATACCAGAGGCAGTGGCTCTAGATTAATCTTCCAGTGAAGCAGAAAAAGATAAATAGCTACAGAGCAATTGGGCATCAAGGGTGAGTTGGGATGTGCCTTTATGGCGAAGCAAATAGCCAGCTTCGCGGAAAGGATAAAGAGGGTCTTGGGATAGCTGCTGAAAACAGGGCCCTTCAGGGAGCAGAATGTAAGGATCCCAGAGAACAGAGGGCAGAATCACCTGCAGGGCCAGGCACGTCCCCAGGGAAGGAAGCCGGCTGCGACCTGCAGGGGAGAAATAGGTGTCCTTGGCATCTGTGCGCATGAGCCTAGATGTGGTGTTGTGTTCTCTCTGCTGCACCGTGCCCCTGTAACAATGCTGAGCATGCAGCAAGCATTCAGAAATTCCTGTTGAATGAATAAATAAATGATAAATATAAGGTGGTGAAAATCTGATTTTGCCTTTTTTTTTTTTTAAATAAAACCTGGAACAGTTGAGTTAGGTCTAGAAATAGACCCCAGAAAGTACAAGATGTTTTCCCCTAGCTTTTGAAATCCTTTCTCCCTGCTGTTTTAATGCTAGCAGGAATCCAAAGTCATGCAAAATTAATGCAGAATTAATATTTTATCAGAAAGCTTTCATTTCCTTCAGTATGTGCTTTGAAACGTGTGCTTTCTTTGATGTTATTGTTAATGTTCTTATGTTCATGTATTTCTATAAATAAGAAATACAAATTGGTAGTGCTTGACTGACTTAAGGCAACCACTTCTCTAAAAAAACCTAAGATAGCCACATAGTATCTGAGACCCATCAACTTTTTTAACAAGAAATGATTCTAATTCTTCTCTTTTCTTTCACAAATGTGTTGGATAAGCAAAAAAACATTGTAACTAGGTTTCAATCAGAACTGTCTTCAATCAGAGGTGTCATGCCACAGAGCGAATCTTGATGAATGGATGTTGTCAGCAAACTGTAACCATACTTTATGCTTCAGTGATTGGAAAAGCAGTAGTTTCCACTTTGGTGGTACAATTCTAATTCTCATACACTTTTTCTTATAACCTTCTTTAATATAAAAAGATGCCAGCAACCGGTGATTACTCTTTCAGTACCCTCAGTCTGCCTTCTCTTCTGGAGTGTGCCCAGTGAAGAAGAGTGAATAAATAAGTCTGCTAGATTGAGTTGAGGCTGACCCAGGCTAAACCACTGTTATTATAAACAGATCTCACATAGTTTCTACTCCACATGGACCTTGACTGTTTAAACTCACTTTGTATAAGGAGAATGGCAGCCTGGGATCCCATCTGGCTCTGACACTTATGACTACATAACTTCAAGTAAGTTACCTATTATCTTTAGTACTCTCTTTTCTCATCTGTAAAATGGGGAAAATAAGAACCTAGCATTGTGCCTGGTATATGGTAGACACTCATTACATGGTAATTCCTTGCTTCCTGATTCTAGAATCTGGTTTGCTGATAATCAGAGCTTGTTTTTAAACCTAATTAAAGCTCCAGTGATGCTCACCCAGAAAGAATTTGTCCCACCAGGTAGCTCGGCTCCCACCTGGGCAGATTTCCTTGAAGCAGAACTGGAGAGCGCCTGTCTCCTAATTATTTGTATCTTTTGGTGGTCACCTGGATTTCTAGGCCCTTGTCCCAGATTTTCAGTGTATGGTAGTGTCTTTTTTTCTTTCTTTCTTTTTGTCTTTGAGAGTTGAAGCCAAAAAAGGAGTGTGAATATACTTTAACAACTAAGAATTCCACTGGACTGACACTATTGGGATGTATGAAATTCACATGTATAAATTCTTATCAGTAGAAATAGGAAAAAATAGTTTGGTAAGGATTGTTTTCTAAATCCCGAAAATAGGGCATTTCTTGGGAAACGGCTGTCATATAGTCAGCACAATGACACATTTTATTGGTTTGGATCTCTTGGGCTACCTGGTGAAAATATGGCTATAACAACACAAATATTTTAAGAGAGTAAAACCTAAACTTTAAGTCCCTACGTATGGGTTTATGGGGGCGGGTGAAGGTGTTCTGCATAAAATAATCCTGGGAGAAAAAAAATCTGGAGGGGTAGGAGCAGGTGGAGGTGTCTACCAGAAAAGTCTGTTCCAGATGAAAGACACTCTCTGGAATTACGCTCCCAGTTGATTTTCAGATGCCTCTGGGATGGCTACGTGTCCAGGCCACTGAATTAAAATGGTTCTTGATTGCATGTGGATGGGTGTTTCTCAAATTATATTTCAGGCTCTTCAGCTGGCCTGTCAGCCAAAAGAGGATTTTTGTTGTGTCTGTGTTACTGAAGTTAGTCTTTTTTAAGATCCTTTCCTGTTAACATTTCAATTTTACTCACCGGAGATGAATTTGTAATATATATCACTTTCAGAAACACAGGGGAATTGCCAATTAGAAGCAGAGGAAGGGAGAGCAGGAAAATGTTCTCTTTCCCAAATCACCTACTAGTTGCCTCAGGTTTAGCCTCTGACAGCTGGGCCCTATGAAGGGAGCTTTTTCCCCGTGAATAGCCAGAGGGGAGCACTAATGAGGAGCCGAGGGCTGGCCGAGGAGTCTCTTTTTGGCAGAGAGAATTAGAAAGAGGGATGAGGTCACCTCCTCATTATGCACTACTGGAACGGGAGCAGTTGGGTAGCGGTTTTTGTTTTGCTTTAATTTTTTTACAAACCATCTGCTTCCCTTGAGAAACATTGATCAGACTCTTGTAAATTTTTTACTCTTTCGTGTGTTGTTTTATATATTTTGAAAGTAGTATATGCTCATGAGAGGAAATTTGGAAATCTCAGAGAATTTGAGTGGGGGGTTGTAAAGACTGAGTTAGCCCATCCAAACATAACCATTGTTAATATTTATATTCCTAAGTATTTTGATTTTCTTCTTCCAGAGATTTTTATGCCTAGCATTCTAGTATGTAGATCCTTAATCAAGAGACACATTTTTACATGAATATATGTGTCACCCGAACCAAGCTCGGTACAGAGAGAATGCAGAGGGACTCCTGTTCTCCCGTGGTGCCGCCCAGGCCAGCGGAAACGTGTGCTCCCTTCCAGATGCTGGGAGAACAGGGGACTCTCTTCTCTCTGCATTCCTTCTCACTGCAGCCCAAGGAGGAAAGAGCTAATGGATGTCCAGTAGGGGATGTTACCACTTGATGGGGTTATTATCCTCAATAGAGAAGGAAAGGGGGAAAAACTGTCTTCTGAGTGTTTCATTTCTGCCTGCTTTATGGATTTCTTCCCTCGTGGGAAGGACCCCTGAGGTGACCTTTTTGCCCAGTGTATCTCCCTAAGATAGTTTAAGCTAAGTTAAAATTGGAGTGGGAGATAGGAGGCAGTGCTGCCTTCTGCAGTTTAGGTCTAATTATACAACTGGTGTCCGATCTCTATTTAGGTCCTTGGGTCTCTTAGGTGAGCCATGTGAGCCAGTATTTCACCAATCTGACCTACAGTGGGTCAATCCAAATGGATCAAGCTATTATTTTCTGCCAGACAGAATCCAGAGGACAATTAAGTGACTAGAATCATAGTACCCAACAGTAAAGAAGAAAACCATACTTGTGGCATGTTAGACATAAAAGACAACATCTAAATATAGACATTTTATCAGACTGCAGTCATGATGCTATACTCAGTTTTTCTGCAGATATTTAAGGATATTTATATTAAGATATTTAAGTTGAAGATAAAGCACAAGCCATACTGAGTTGTTAAGTCTGAAAGTATAAAATAGGAACGCTGTGGGGGTTTCCTGAAATGCCTGTTTCTAATATGCAGAGCAGTTCTCCATCTTAGTTACCTAGATACTTTGTCATCTTCATCCGTGTTTCAGAGCATAGAGGCATGTAAGTCAGAAAACATGAAATACTATGGTATGCTAACTTTATGACCTTTATGATGCTCTGGTGTTTGTTTTGTGTGTTAAAGTAAATCTTCAAAAGGGGTAAAATCAACGTTACAAATTTGATCTTTTAAAAGTACTTCCTTGCTTTTCTGTAAAGAAATAACCTACTGGTTTTTCCTGTACCTCTAGGCAAAGCTACTCATCCTTTTTGCAGGAAAATGAATCTTATTTATACTTTGGATTAATTTGGTGAAACTCTGTGTAACCAACTCAAAGAAAAAACTTAACAATAGCCTAAAATATAACATTTACTTTAAGTACTATGTAACTGTCTACATTTTCTGCTTTGATTAAAACAAATAAAAATCCTCATGTTTTTCTGACATCAATGTCACTGTGCCCTTTTTGAAAAGTATAATTTATCTCCCACTGATTTTCCAGCAACTGTAATAAATGTAAATATCTAAATTCAGTATTTCAAAGTTTTGTTAACAGTTTGGAGAAAGATACAGGTTTGCTCTGAAAGGCTTAATTTACTATTACCCAAATCTGAGAACAAGTGTAGGGGAAATTGGCCCATTTTGCAGCAGGCACACTTTTATGGGCTAAGAATATGTCTAATAAAACTGAATTTATTTATCAACCAGTACTAGAGGAGGCCTCTGGTCTAGATATTTTATTGGCAATACCAGCTGCATAAAGGTGAGAGAGAGAGGATGCAGTAACCCACTGGCAAGTATGGTACTGAATAGGGCTGCTGTGGTATCACCACCAGTGAGACTGTTGGACTTTGCATGGTTATGAGATCGATCATGGGGATGGGATTTATATTACTTTACTTATTTAATCACTTTGCATCAGTTTTGAGAGCCATGTAGCATAACAGCAGTTAACTATCACAATAACTCCATGATGGTAATTGTGCAATGAAATTCTGTGTAAGTCAGATATGTTATATCATCATAATCATCTAAATCAGTTTGCCTCAACTAGCCAAGTTAATGTAGTGACTTTGAGTACTACCACTTAAGTTATATTCACAAAGACATTGTAGAGACATAGACACATACTTCAATTAAATATACTCACAGGAAAAGGCATAGATAAACAAGTAAAGTGGAAGGGATAAAATTCATATTTTCCAAAGGGAGTAACTTAAATACAATCAGTAGAATGGCATGTGAGGAAGTCATGGGAACAGTGGAATTAAAGAAGATTAAGGCCAGAAAAGTTTCATTCTTTCATTCAGCTGGCGTTTTGGGGCATCTACTAAAGCCCAGATTCTCAATGAGATGATGGAGAGCATACAGGTGAATGAGACACCTTCCTTTTCCTCAGGAAACTCATAATCCTGTCAGGAGATACTACATTCATTCATTTATCACATTTTTGTTGCAAAAGCATGCTCTATGGGCACAGCCAGGCTCTGTAATAAGGTGGACGAAACAGCCCCCACTGCTGGGAATCACATTCCAAGGATAAGGACACAATCTCTGACCACAGCCGAGTGTGCCCAGTGGGCCAAAGACTGCCATGGGAGCTCAGAGACAGCACAGCAATCATTTATGATAAAAGTTCCTGGAGAATAGGCACCCAAAACAGTTATCACCTGGGAGAAGAAGGTGGGTGGGCTGAGCCGGGGCTCTGGGCTCCATTCTCAGCCCTGCAGGATCAATCCCAGGCAGAGCTGGACGGGACCCAGCTGGAAAGAGCCAGGGAAAAGAAAGAGGGCAAGGACCTGCGAGCTGTGGGAACTTCCACCTGAAGCCCCGGGGCCATTGCAGCCTGCTGACCTTCCCTTCTGTGTCCCTAGCCCCTGGCAGGGTTTCTGAGGGGAGGTGCCCAGCGTGCAGCTGCCTGTGCCTTTCCTGGCATCCCGGCCATAGAGTTGTGAACTCAAGTGAACCAAAAGCTGGGAAACTGCAAAGCCAGGATACAACCGGGAATATTCACCAACTGTAGGGAGGTTTAGCAGTCTGTGAAGGCAGAAGATTTCATTGACACAGAAAATGTGTCATATCCCTGAGGAGAGTGTAGTGACCACGTCAGGGTCTCGGAGGGGATGACGACTGAGCAGGAAAGCCAGACAGGTGGGTTTGAAACCAGGAAGAGGTGGTCGGGGAGGGTCGGTGAATGCGGTTAGCACAGAAAAGGAGAAGGAAACTTGAGTGGGTATTGGCAGGAAGGGAGAATTGGGGGGTGGGGGAGTGTTTAGGAGAGAGCATAACCAAGTGTGATTAAAGAGTACAGGGAAGGAGCTAGTGGTAAGAGATTGGCGGAAACTGAGAAGAGGGAGAGAGAGAGCATAAGGTTAAATGGTGCTGTGATCCTCGAATATGTGCTTAAAAAACAAAACTTTGATTTTGTTTAACATTGACTGTTGTGTTTTTTTAGCAGCAATTTCAAAACATTTTTTTTGAGACAGCATCTCATATTTATTGATCATATGGTTGTTAACAACAATAAAATTCTGCATAGGGGACTCAATGCACAATCATTAATCAACCCCAAGCCTAATTCTCAACAGTCTCCAATCTTCTGAAGCATAACAAACAAGTTTTTACATGGTGAACAAGTTCTTACATAGTGAATAAGTTCTTACACGGTGAACAGTACAAGGGCAGTCATCACAGAAACTTTCGGTTTTGATCACGCATCGTGAACTATAAACAATCAGGGCAATTATGATTATTCGTTTGATTTTTATACTTGATTTATATGTGAATCCCACATTTCTCCTTTATTATTATTAATTTTTTTTTTTTAGTAAAATGCTGCAGTGGTAGGTAGATGCAAAATAAAGGGAGAAAACTTAGTTTAGTGCTGTAAGAGGGCAAATGTAGATGATCAGGTCTGTGCCTATGGATTAAGTATTAATCCAAGCTAGACAAAGGCAACAAAACATCCCCGGATGCAGAAGATTTCTCTCAAAACAGGGGGGGTGAGCGTCTAAGCCTCACCTCTGTTGATCCCCAATTTCTCACCTGATGGCCCCCCTGCGACTGTGCCTGTCTTAGGTTGTTCCTCCCTTGAGGAATCTTACCCGTCTCTGGTTAACCAGTCATCTTCCGGGGCCATACAGGGAAATGTAAAGTTGGTAAGTGAGAGAGAAGCCATATTGTTTGAAAAGGTTAGCTTTTTACTTCTTTGCAGATTTATGCCCTGTGGCTTCTATGCCCAGCATTTGTCTTGAGGTGTCTTTACCACTTGGAAGAATTATGATACTCGGTAATTTCGATATAAGGATGAATTCTACTTAGGGGTTGTAATTATGAAGGAAGAAGAGAAGCTATAGAAGTACCAGATGGAAGAAAACATGGGAAGATTGATTATTTCTTTGACATATCTTCTTGTAGTATAACATAAGCATGTATAGGGTTTAAACTACTAATTAAATTGCGTGCACACATTAACATAATAGGAATACAGCTACATAACCAAAGCAGACCTACAATTACCAGCCATATCCAGTGAAACCAAGAAAACCAGTTAGGCACCCTAGGCATTTGTGAAAACTTATTAATGATATGGTGGATATTGTCTAACTGCATTTGAATATTTTGAGAAAAAATCAGACAAATTAAAACAACACATTCCTGGGAACTGTTCACATCCCATATGTTCTCTTAACAGTAGATAGTCTATAGCCGCATGATTTTGGAGCGCTGCAACTTGCACTTCTCCTAATTCTTGGTTGAGTTCCAACAGTATAGATTCAGTCAAACTTGTTGTTTTACTGTATGCACAGGCCAGCTTAGATATCTCCTTCTTCATTCCAATGGCAAGTCCAGGAACCGGTGGGATGAGTGCAGCTACAACTGCAACAGCACCAGGATCTTTGGTGAAGTTTTTTTATGATCATCTTCTGGAATAACTCTTCCAGAGAATGTTGATATTGGGAGTTCTTCTTCATATCGTATCTTAATTTGTTCTCTGGGTAGCCAGATTAGGCTTTGATCCTCTGTATAAACACAAACTAACCCTTTGCCCACTCTTTGATATGCCCTTTATACCATTGTGAAGAACTTATTGGAGATCACCACACAGGAACTGCTTTTTTTTTTAAGAGAAAGGAATATTATCAGAAAAATGTACTTCCATAGCTGATCATCTTACACCTGTTAAATGATCAAAATTAAGGATATTTAAAGCATGCATTAATCGGTGATCTGCAGTTAGTTTTATCCTATCAGGGAGTAATCCTCCGTTTCTTTCTTTTTTTTGTTATCATTAATCTACAATTACATGAAAACATTATGTTTACTAGGTGCTCCCCTATACCAGGTCCCCCCCACAAACCCCCTTACAGTCACTGTCCATCAGCATAGCAAAATGTTGTAGAATCACTACTTGTCTTCTCTGCGTTGTACAGCCCTCCCCTTTCTCCCACCCCCCATTAGGCATGCTAATCTTAATACCCCCTTTCTTATCCCCGCCCTTATCCCTCCCTACCCACCCATCCTCCCCAGTCCCTTTCCCTTTGGTTCCTGTTAGTCCATTCTTGGGTTCTGGGATTCTCGTGCTGTTTTGTTCCTTCAGTTTTTCCTTTGTTCTTATACTCCACAGATGAGTGAAATCATTTCGTATTTCTCTTTCTCCACATGGCTTATTTCACTGAGCATAATACCTTCTAGCTCCATCCATGTTGTTGCAAATGGTAGGGTTTGTTTTCTTCTTATGGCTGAATAATATTCCATTGTGTATATGTACCACATCTTCTTTCATCCATTCATCTACTGATGGACACTTAGGTTGCTTCCAATTCGTGGCTGTTGAAATAGTGCTGCAATAAACATAGGGGTGCATCTGTCTTTTTCAAACTGGAGTGCTGCATTCTTAGGGTAAATTCCTATAAGTGGAATTCCTGGGTCAAATGGTAAGTCTATTTTGACTGTTTTGAGGAACCTCCATACTGCTTTCCACAATGGTTGAACTAATTTACATTCCCACCAGCAGTGTAGGAGGGTTCCCCTTTCTCCACAACCTCACCAACATTTGTTGTTGTTTGTCTTTTGGATGGTAGCCATCCTTTCTCGTGTGAGGTGATACCTCATTGTGGTTTTAATTTTCATTTCTCTGATAATTAGTGATGTGAAGAATCTTTTCATACGTCTGTTGGCCATCTGTATTTCTTTTTTGGACAACTGTTTGTTCAGTTCCTCTGCCCATTTTTTAATTGGATTATTTGTTTTTTGTTTGTTGAGGTGGGTGAGCTCTTTATATATTTTGGACATCAAGCTTTACTGGATCTGTAATTTACAAATATATTCTCCCATACTGTAGGGTTCCTTTTTGTTCTATTGATGGTGTCTTGCGCTGTACAGAAGCTTTTCAGCTTAATATAGTCCCACTTGTTCATTTTTGCTGTTGTTTTCCTTGCCCGGGGAGATATGTTCAAGAAGAGGTCACACATGTTTATGTCTAAGAGGTTCTAAGAGTTTTATGGTTTCATGACTTACATTCAGGTCTTTGATCCATTTTGAATTTACTTTTGTATATGGGGTTAGACAATGGTCCAGTTTCATTCTCCTACATGTAACTGTCCAGTTTTGCCAGCACCATCTGTTGAAGAGACTGTCATTTTGCCATTGTATGTCCATGACTCCTTTATCATATATTAATTTACCATATATGTTTGGGTTAATGTCTGGAGTCTCTAATCTTTTCCACTGGTTTGTGGCTCTGTTCTTGTGCCAGTACCAAATTGTCTTGATTACTATGGCTTTGTAGTAGAGCTTGAAGTTGGGGAGTGAGATCCCCCCTACTTTATTCTTCTTTCTCAGGATTGCTTTGGCTATTCGTGGTCTTTGGTGTTTCCATATGAATTTTTGAACTATTTCTTCCAGTTCGTTGAAGAATGTTGCTGTTAATTTGATAGGGATTGCATCAAATCTGTATATTGCTTTGGGCAGGATGGCCATTTTGACAATATTAATTCTTCCTAGCCACGAGCATGGGATGAGTTTCCATTTGTTAGTGTCCCCTTTAATTTCTCTTAAGAGTGACTTGTAATTTTCAGGGTATAGGTCTTTCACTTCTTTGGTTAGGTTTATTCCTAGGTATTTATTCTTTTTGATGCAATTGTGAATGGAGTTGTTTAACTGATTTCTCTTTCTATTGGTTCATTGTTAGTGTATAGGAAAGCCACAGATTTCTGTGTGTTGATTTTGTATCCTGCAACTTTGCTGTACTCCAATATCAGTTCTAGTAGTTTTGAAGTGGAGTTTTTTATGTATAGTATCATGTCATCTGCAAATAGTGACAGTTTAACTTCTTCTTTACCAATCTGGATTCCTTGTATTTCTTTGTTTTGTCTGATTGCCATGGCTAGGACCTCCAGTACTATGTTAAATAACAGTGGGGAGAGTGGGCATCCCTGTCTTGTCCCCGATCTCAGAGGAAAAGCTTTCAGCTTCTCACTGTTCAGTATAATGTTGGCTGTGGGTTTATCATATATGGCCTTTATTATGTTGAGGTACTTGCCCTCTATACCCATTTTGCTGAGAGTTTTTATCATGAATGGATGTTGAACTTTGTCAAATGCTTTTTCTGCATCTATGGAGATGATCATGTGGTTTTTGTCTTTCTTTTTGTTGATGTGGTGGATGATGTTTGATGGACTTTTGAATGTTGTACCATCCTTGCATCCCTGGGATGAATCCCACTTGGTCATCGTATACGATCCTTTTGATGTATTTTTGAATTTGGTTTGCTAATATTTTGTTGAGTATTTTTGCATCTACGTTCATCAGGGATAGTGGTCTCTAGTTTTCTTTTTTTTTGTGGGGACTTTGCCTGGTTTTGGTTTTAGGGTGATGTTAGCTTCAT
The DNA here is from genome assembly GCF_040802235.1 of Manis javanica. Taxonomy (NCBI): domain Eukaryota; kingdom Metazoa; phylum Chordata; class Mammalia; order Pholidota; family Manidae; genus Manis; species Manis javanica. Next base: position 38,599,357 of record NC_133168.1, read on the forward strand.
AGAATAAGTTTGGGAGTATCCCCTTCTCTTCTATTTTTTGGAAAACTTTTAGGAGAATGGGTATTATGTCTTCCCTGTATGTCTGATAAAATTCCGAGGTGAATCCATCTGGGGTTTTGTTCTTTGGTAGTTTTTTGATTACCGCTTCAATTTAGTTGCTGGTAATTGGTCTGTTTAGATTTTCTGTTTCTTTCTGGGTCAGTCTTGGAAGGTTGTATTTTTCTAGGAAGTTGTCCATTTCTCCTGGGTTTCCCAGCTTGTTAGCATATAGGTTTTCATTGTACTCACTAATAATTCTTTGTATTTCTGTGGGGTCCGTCGTGATTTTTCCTTTCTCATTTCTGATACTGTTGATTTGTGTTGACTCTCTTTTCCTCTTAATAAGTCTGGCTAGAGGCTTATCTATTTTGTTTATTTTCTCGAAGAACCGGCTCTTGGTTTCATTCATTTTTGCTATTGTTTTATTCTTCTCAATTTTATTTATTTCTTCTCTGATCTTTATTATGTCCCCCCTTCTGCTGACCTTAGGCCTCATTTGTTCTTCTTTTTCCAATTTTGATAATTGTGACATTAGACCATTCATTTGGGATTGTTCTTCCTTCTTTAAATATGCCTGGATTGCTATATACTTTCCTCTTAAGACTGCTTTTGCTGCATCCCATAGTAGTTTGGGCTTTGTGTTGTTGTTGTCATTTTTTTCCATATATTGCTGGATCTCTATTTTGATTTGGTCATTGATCCCTTGATTATTTAGGAGCATGTTGTTAAGCCTCCATGTGTTTGTGAGCCTTTTTGCTTTCTTTGTACAGTTTATTTCTAGTTTTATGCCTTTGTGGTCTGAAAAGTTGGTTGGTAGGATTTCAGTCTTTTGGAATTTACTGAGGCTGTTTTTTTGGCCTACTATGTGGTCTATTCTGGAGAATGTTCCATGTGCACTTGAGAAGAATGTGTATCCTGTTGCTTTTGGTTGTAGAGTTCTATAGATGTCTATTAGTTCCATCTGTTCTAATGTGTTGTTCAGTGCCTCCGTGTCCTTACTTATTTTCTTCCCAGTGGATCTGTCCTTTGGGGTGAGTGGTGTGTTGAAGTCTCCTAAAATGAATGCATTGCAGTCTATTTCCCCCTTTAGTTCTCTTAATATTTGTTTTACATATGCTGGTGCTCCTGTGTTGGGTGCATATATATTTAGAATGGTTATATCCTCTTGTTGGACTGAGCCCTTTATCATTATATAGTGTCCTTCTTTATCTCTTATTTTCTTTGTTTTGAAGTCTATTTTGTCTGATATTAGTACTGCAACCCCTGCTTTCTTCTCTCTGTTGTTTGCCTGAAATATGTTTTTCCATCCCTTGACTTTTAGTCTGTGCATGTCTTTGGGTTTGAGGTGAGTTTCTTGTAAGCAGCACATAGATGGGTCTAGCTTTTTTATCCATTCTATTACTCTGTGTCTTTTGATTGGTGCATTCAGTCCATTTACATTTAGGGTTTTTATTCAAAGATATGTACTTATTGCCATTGCAGGCTTTAGATTCGTGGTTACCAAAGGTTCAAGGTTAGCCTCTTTAGTATCTTACTGCCTAACTTAGCTCGCTTATTGAGCTGTTATATACACTGTCTGGAGATTCTTTTCTTCTCTCCCTTCTTATTCCTCCTCCTCCATTCTTCATATGTTGGGTGTTTTGTTCTGTGCTCTTTTTAGGAGTGCTCCCATCTAGAGCAGTCCCTGTAAGATGTCCTGTAGAGGTGGTTTGTGGGAGGCAAATTCCCTCAACTTTTGCTTGTCTGGTAGTTGTTTAATCCCTCCATCATATTTAAATAATAATCGTGCTGGATACAGTATCCTTGGTTCAAGGCCCTTCTGTTTCATTGCATTAAATATATCATGCCATTCTCTTCTGACCTCTAAGGTTTCTGTTGAGAAGTCTGATGATAGCCTAATGAGTTTTCCTTTATAGGTGACCTTTTTCTCTCTAGCTGCCTTTAAAACTCTTTCCTTGTCCTTGATCTTTGCCATTTTAATTATTATGTGTCTTGATGTTGTCCTCCTTGAGTCCTTTCTGTTGGGAGTTCTGTGTATTTCCGTGGTCTGTTCGATTATTTCCTCCCCCAGTTTGTGGAAGTTTTCAGCAATTATTTCTTCAAAGACACTTCTATCCCTTTTTCTCTCTCTTCTTCTTCTGGCACCCCTATAATGCAGATATTGTTCCTTTTGTATTTTTCACTCAGTTCTCTTAATATTGTTTCATTCCTGGAGATCCTTTTATCTCTCCATATGTCAGCTTCTATGCATTCCTCTTCTCTGGTTTCTATTCCATCAATGGCCTCTTGCATCTTATCCATTCTGCTCATAAATCCTTCCACAGTTTGTTTCACTTCTGTAATCTCCTTCCAGGCATCTGTAATCTCCATCTGGGCTCCATCCCTTAGCTCTTGCATATTTCTCTGCATCTCCATCAGCATGTTTATGATTTTTATTTTGAATTCTTTTTCAGGAAGACTGGTTAGGTCTGTCTCCTTCTCTGGTGTTGTCTCTGTGATGTTTGTCTGTCTGTAATTTTGCCTTTTCATGGTGATAGAGATAGTTTACAGAGCTGGCATGAGTGACGGCTGGAAGAACTTCCCTTCTTGTTGGTTTGTGGCCTTCCTCTCCTGGGAGAACAGCATCCTCTAGTCATTTGTGCTGGACAGCTGCGCACAGACAGGGCTTCTGATTCCTGCCTGGCTGCTATGGAGTTTATCTCCACTGTTGCTGTGGGTGTGGCTTGCCTCGGGCTGCTGCTCCAATATGGTGGAGCCGCATTGGAGGGGGAGCGGCTGGGAGGCTATTTATCTCTGTGAGGGTCCTCCATGCTCCCTGCTCCCCAGGGGGTTAGAGTGCCCAGAGATCCCCAGATTCCCTGCTTTCAGACTAAATGTCCTGGGATGCTTCCATCCAGTTCTGCGGTCCCTGTCCCTTTAAAACTTTCAAAAAGCACTCGCAAGAAAAAAAAAATTAAATAAATAAATAATTTTTTTAAAAAAGCCACTCGCTTTTCTTTGTCCCTGGTCACCAGCCTCAGGGACCCGCTCACAGGTCTTGCTGTCCTGTTTCCCTAGTATCCAGGACCCCCTGCATGCACTGTGTCTGCACTCTGGTGCAGATGGCTGGGGCTGGGTGTTTAGCAGTCCTGGACCCCCTCTCCCTCCCCGCTCCAACTCCTCTCCTCCCACCAGGAGCTGGGGGGAGGTGCTCTTGGGTCCCGCCGAGCTGGGTCTTGTATCTTACCCCCTTCACAATGCGCTGGGTTCTCGCAGGTGTGGATGTGGTCTGGATGTTGTCCTGTGTCCTCTGGTCTCTATTCCAGGAAGAGTTGTCTTTGTTATATTTTCATAAATACATGTGGTTTTGGGAAGAGATTTTCGCTGCTCTACTCATGCTGCCATCTTGGCTCCACTGCTCAAAACATTTTTTTAAATTATTGTTTAAGTAACTTTTGGAAGCTGCATTGGACTCTGACCTAAGAGTCCAGACACCAGTATTTTTACCCCATCTCAGACACTAACTTGCTTTGCTCTTAGACCCACAGTTTCCTTATCCATAAAATGAGTATAGTCATAACTCCCTTAAAGGGCTCTTCTGAAGATTAAGTAAAAATAATGTTTTTCAAACTATAAATGTAAACTTAATACAACTGACTGTAAATGTTATTTAAACTTCCCAAGTTCAAATAATCATCCTGGAGCTATTATCATTGATAGAAGCTGAACCTGAATACCGCCTCTTGAATAAACCCACTCACCATCTCAGAGAGACCTACGGTTCATCTTACTTAGGCTACAAGCATTCTCCAGAGAACATGTCAGCAAGCCACAAGCCCACGTTTCCCCTGACCCCTCCCCTCAAAGAGCCTGCCAAAATCCCTGGCCATAAAAAGCCTCTAGACCTGTTAGAGACCCTCTTTTTCCTTTGTTCTGCTGGCCAGGACAGAGGGGTCTCTCTCAGGTTCAGCAATAAACCTGCTTGGATTGTTGAGTTCACATCCCCTCTCTTCTTTCAACCATGACTTCAGAGAATTTGCCCCAGCCATTGAGCATGGTGTGCCTCCATAAATAAAATCAGATAATTTGGGATCATAGGTCTTTCTGGCAGGTATCACCTCAGGACAAATGACATAAAAGAGTCAAATTTGTTGAAGTCTGTAGAGTGAAAATGATGCTATGTAAATCTAATGGACAATGAACATGTTTTTTCCCAAAAAATATTCTTTGAGATTTTTTCAGAGCATAAAATGGTTATGAAATAGTATCCATTTGTTTATTATTTGGTATTATAAAATATCAGTACAAATACATGCAAAGAAAGGTAAATCCACTAAACAGGATAATGACAGAAGCTGAAGGCTTTTTAGTTCTTTTTCTTTTATAGCCCTTCTTGTAGGTAATTTTTATAATGCTTTTCTAACAACCACTTTGCTAAGGAGTTAAACTACCAGAAAACTATTGGAAAATTATTTTGTGAGTATATTTTATGCTATTTAACCACAGGCGAAAGGCTGGAGCCAAAAATCACTAAAAAATAATAGCCTGTTTACTAACAGCAGCTCCCAAGTGGCTTTTTCTGTAGTTACAGATACTATTAGAATTCCACTTACAGCAATTCCTCACATTGACCTTCATTAAAATATTGTTCAAAAAAAAATCATGACAGAACTGATACGGACAATTTGAGTGCTCTTCAGCACATCGCTTCTTCATCTCCTGAAACTTCTGAATCTCCAGTTTTTAAATAAAGGAGTCTCAGTGATTCTAAACTGGGGAGATGTCACCCCTGAGGAACTCTGTAAATCGGAAGTATTTTGTTAGTGGCTGGGGCCCAACAGTGCTTAACGCCCTGCATGAACAATCCTGCAAAATGAGTTATCTCACCCAAAATTCCAAAGAAGCCTGAATTATCTCCAATGTCCCTTCTGATAGTGACACCAAATGTCTGTTCATTAATTCATTTAGCCACCCATTATAGATTCCCTGCTGTATGCTGGACCCGAGCTTCCCTAGCTGAAATGTCCCAGAAACCTTGGCTTGGATTCTATCCATCTTTTCCCTTCTTTCTAAAAGTCTTCCCCAGCCATAGGTTCACCTGACACATACAAATAAGGGTTTTTCAGCTCAACCCATTAAGAGAATAGATCCCCGTACTCATCAAGTGCTTTGGGTTTCTAATGATACTGAGAACCAATTCCGCCCTCCCCACAGACTGCATGATAGCCTGGTTTGCCGTCAGTAACTCAGGAATGGAGACCTTCAAAATGAAATCCTAATTGTATAGCATGTAGCTAAATATTTCAACCATTGATTCAATAATTTCTAAGGTTTAAAACAAAACACCAACTGTTTTAGGCCCAGTGAACAGTTTCCACTGGTAAAATGAAATTTGCAACTATGCTTAACTGGCATTTGAGGCCGATCATAAAACCTGCCTTAGAGCATTTCAGCACATTAAATTAAATAGGATCATTAACTTGCTAATTAACTGTGTGGTAAGCAACCACGTGCTGCAGTACAGTCCTACCAGTGGGCACCCCTGTACACACACAGCTGCTCCAGGAGTGCCGGGACCTCTGGGCTCAGCCCCAGCCTTCATGGTGTTATTCAGCACTCACATGGCCTTCATCGCCACATCACTTCACAGCACCCTGAGGACAGCTTATTATTCTGATTGCTTTTTCCATTTTGCAAAAGAGAAGACTGATGCTCCTGCATGGGGCCTACCCGAGTCCCAGAAAGCTTTTGGGACAGGGGATTCTGAGGACTGTTTCTAGTGCCAAAAAGCCATTGTAATGGTCAGGGATGCTTTGCAAATATACAAACATTTTCCAGCCTTTACTGAATCTTGAAGACTCCATTTTGATGTTACTGATCATTTAAAATCTTTGTATGTACTTGTTCAATAACTATTATTGGATAGTTTCATGAGCTCAGCAGGGTCTGGGTAGTGGGAACATAGTCTTGTGCTCATGGACCTCTGGACCAGTGGGGAAGTCAGACATGCCGATAATTCCATATTAGTTACATATTATAATTGACACTATAAAGGAGAAGTACACGATGCAAGGAAGGCATCAAGTGGGACTGATCTAGCCTGGGACCTGAGATGCTGTCTTAAGAAGGCAGTATATACAAGCCTGAAGAAAAAGGAGGAGACGAGAAGTTCAAGAATTGAAGTGGAACATTCCAGAAAGAGTGGGATGCATGAGTGAAGACTCCAAGGCAGGAAGGAAGTGCTTGTCCCAGGTGGGAGAGGATGTGAGCTTAGTCTAGGTGGCAGAAGTAATAGTGGTGTGAATAGATTTGAGAGATGTTTAGAAGACAGAGTTGGTAGTACTGGGGATGAATAGGATGTAGGCACTAAGAGTGGAGGAATATCAGGGATTAGTGTCCTGTTGGAGACTGGGTGAGGAGGAGCTGTACTGGGCGATGGGACAAGATCACCAGTTTCTCATTTCATACCTGGAGTTTGAAGTTCTGTGGGGCATCAGTTTGTCTAGTGGAGACCCTGACTTGCATGGAATATCCAAAGGTCTCTACATCTTAGCAAGGTGCGGTACAAACAACCAGTTCTGTGGAGCCCAGAGCATGTGTTTGGAAGCAGGATTAGAGACGAGCATTGAGGCTCTTATAATTTACAGAATGTTTTCACATGTGTTATGGCTGAGCTTCACTATGATCTCTGGGAAAAGTCCATAGGAGTTATCTTCATAATTCTAACAGGAAATAAAGGCCCCTGAGTTCGTGATTTGCCCAGGGTCTCCGTGCTGTAAGGAGGTAGTGCTCAAACTCAGATATTCTGGCCCCTGGCCCAGAGGTCGTCTCATTTTACCACGTCATCTCACTACATGATGAGGGTGAACACTCCACCAACTCTTGGAACTTCCGTGTAATATGGATTCTCCCTATTTGTGCAAAATCTTTAAGAAATTATATTGAAGACGTTTTTCTATACTCTGTTCATCTTTCTCTCTCTTACTCCTTCTTACAACAGTATTTGTAAAGTATTTATGTAAAGAGTAATATTTGTATTTTACATTTAGAACAAATTTTTTTTCTTTTAAGAGTGAAATTTCAAGGGCACATTAAAGTAACTTTTACTGGTAGTGGGGAGACACTTGTCTGGGATAAATTAAGTTCAACTTTCATCTCAATTCTAATACTTTATGAAACATCACCTCCCATCCCCAGAGTTACTTTTATAGTAGTGGGACCATCTAAAGTGGCTGGGCGTATTCTCTCCTCCCAGGAGGTGTTCAGAGGAGTGGGCTGGGTGCTGAGGAAGAAGGCAGGAGGCGCAGTAGGAACAGGAGAATTTGCACCACCAGTCTGTGTATCCATTGGCTCCCCTTTCCCTCAAGACTTGGGGGATGTTCGTTAAAGCTAATCTGCATTTGTTGCAGAGTCTGTTTTAACTGCATCAGTTCTGGGTCTGCACAGAAGCTCAGGTTCAGGGGAAAAACACTTTCAAGTGCGCTAAGCCATTTTTCTCTGTTACATGGAAATTTCCCCCTGGAACTCCTGTTTTTTGCCTCTCTCCCTCCCAATAGCTCTTGGACTGTTTTGTGATCCCGGTTGTGATTTTGCTCTCCTGGTTCTTCCTGCTGATCCGGTACAAGGCTGTGCATTTCATCGGCATCGTTGTCTGCATCCTGGGAATGGGCTGCATGGCAGGAGCGGATGTGCTTGTGGGAAGACACCAGGGAGCAGGTGAGTCTCCAGCTGGTCACTAGGTTACATGCCTCTGTGCATGACGCCAAGGCAAGACATGGCATGTTCATGGTTGGGGGCTGGTGGGGGCGGAGCAAGGAACCTGGTCTTCCCAGTATCTGTGTCCGACTCATGTCTGTTCCCCCACACCTGGAACAGTGGCACATAAAAGGTGCTGTAATACATGTTTCTTGAGTGAATGAAGGGAGCAAAATACACATTTTACACCTTTTTCACATGAATTCAGAAACATGCCCCCAGTGTTTAAAGCTGAGAGTCAGGACACATTTATAAGATGTTTTCGAGGCCTCTGATGCCTGGCCCAGTCCAGCAGATTACAGGTGGTGTCAGTGGGTTAGTCCACTCCTGAACCACAGGGTCCTTTCCTATGCCTCACCCTCCAACTCTCTCTCCCAAGTCAGAGAAAGTGAGCTTTCAAACTACTGGGTGGAGGTTGCTATATAAGCCTAAGAGTGGATATTTAAAGTTTGAAGGTGAGATTAGGAATATTCAGTATTTTCAGAAGGGAGAGTTAAATTCCATCTCCTCATGTGTGGTTTTTTAATTTGCTTTGGGTGGTGGACTTGTGTTATCAATCATAGCGTGTAGACTTGTAAGGTAAGCTTCATGATTTACTCATCAAATTGCTATGAATCCGCTGGGAAGCCCTGATCCACAATGGTTTCCCAAGGACTCTTTTAAAGGCATTGCAGTTATTTAAAATGCAACAAATTCTTGTGCTACAGAAGATTTGGGGGAGCAGGAAAAAAATGACCTCCTTTGTTAATGTCAGGAATGGGATAAAAGTACCTACTCCTCTATAGTTCTTAGCATTGCCTTTCTAGGGAATTAGGTGATAAAGAGACAAAATTGGGACCTTTCTCTTTATGAGACTAAATCATAGGAAGTACCTGAAATGAATATCATTTATGGTTTTAAGTGGTACCATAGCATTTTGTAGCTGAAAGAGACTGTGTTGAAAAGAGCAACTTTATGTATGATGCACAGGAGCACTGAGATACAGGGGAGCCAAGTGAGTTGCTCAGGGTCGCAGGTCAGAGAGAGCAGGAGCCAGAACCCAGGGCTCCAGACTCTGGGGCAGGCCTTCTTCCATCTCCTTTGTTGCTTGGAGCTGAAGACACAACACAGAGTGAAAGAGGGACAGCTTGGCCCTCGCAAACCCACTGCCAACATGGTGTGATCAATCCCCACCCCACAGATGGGCTAAAATACAGACACCAGCTTTTCCCAAATTTTCTTCTATGCAGTATGATTCCATGGAATATCAATTGATGTCATAGGAAAGAGCCAGTTTTATGCTCTATACCATAGTGAGCCTGAAATGGATAATCTCTTTGAACCACTCTGATGGTATTTTTATCTGATACAATGTAGCCAGTTGTTCTAAAGTAACAATTTAATTAGTCTTTCTCAGCTTTACTTAAACTATGTAAACACAGACTAAGTAGAATCATGTGCACTTAGTTAAGAAAATTCTGCTTTGCTTAACCCTAGCCATTCACCCTGGCCATCATCTTTCAGTTTATAGTCAAAGAAAATAATTGTCCTAAAAATCTGGAAACTGAAGCCCAGAAATTTAAGCTGGCTCAAATACAGATTGCATTCCTACTTCTATAAAAAATGTTTTCTTGATTTCAAATGAAGTGTTAGGAAAGAAGTACTATTTAAGAAGAAAGTAAATCAATTTGAGGGTCTTTCAAAAGTGATTATTTTTTAAAAATAATGCAGAGTACTTCAAACATACTAGAGTAGTGTTTTATCTGTCTGTGTGAATCTTTTTAAGGCCCACAGCTCCATCCTTTTTGTGACATCAACAGTAACAGTGTTAACAGAATTAAATTTTATTATTCTGGAATACCTTCCAAGCTAAAGTAATGGTGCCCAACTACATGGTGTGATATTCTAAGGACAGCTCAAAAATAGGATCCAAGGGCCCCAAAATACTACCCAGCACCCTAAGGGGGGAATCTGTTTCTAGTCTGGGGCAAAATACCTTTGAAACAGAAGTCAGTCAAAGAGAGAAATAAAGTGGGAGAAGTCCATTTATTGCTTACCAGCAGTTGTCCACTACTCTCTCGGCCTGGCTGCAAAAAGGGACCCTACCCAAAGTCCCTGGTCCAGATATGCCCTCACTCCCCCTTGTAATTACCTATTGATATGGAGATGACTACTTCTCTCCACCTCTTGGAAACACCTATTGATATGGAGATGCACTAAGGCCAGGCAAGAGATTCTAGAAATACTGCATTTTACCCACAGCCCACCCCTTGTAAATCTTGCCTCACAATCTACTCACTCCCCATCTTCCCCAATGGGCTCTCTGTGAGAAAATGGGAGCATTGTGACCAGATAAATAACATACAATAACAACAGCAATAAAATCATGATAATCCTTAAGCCGAAGGATTCAGCTAAATTCAAAGTCCTATGCAGATTAAGTCCACAGCATGCCGATTGCACAGGCACCAATAGCTGAATGGATAGTAAGTTCAGAGCACTCATTACGTGGCAGCTGCAGTCAGGGGGTGGTTCCAGGTCACAGGGACTGTAGAAGAAAATAACCTTAAGGGCAATAAGATACATGTTTTAATGACACCAGCATAAGCAAATCTTGTCCATCAGGTAGGATGCATGCAAGAGAGCTGTGCTGTGGTAGGACAGCAGCAGCAATGGGATCTCGTCCTGGTCTAGTAAACCAGACTTTCCCCCCCACTCCCTGTGGGAGTTACAGATGGGTCAATATATAGGGCTATGGGATGTACATGTACTGGCCATAAAGATAAAACAAAACTTCCCTGTAAGATGCTCTTATGTTTTGGATACATTGCCATGATCTTTGGGGGCCATTCTGCTGTTACTCCAGGACCACACAGGAGGCCAGCTTTCAGGCCTTGTCCCCAAGGTGCCAGAAGGGCCAGCCATTGCTGGTTCATGTATCAAAATGTCCAGGGCCATGTCCACTCAGTGGAGTCTCCAGGGTTTAATGCAGTTGGGGCAGGCAGCAGGATGTTGCTCTGCTGGCCATATCCTGGCTTCAACAACTCCTCTTTGGTCTGCACATACAGTTGTATAGGAGAGGCAGCAATGTGTGTTAGCATTTCCATAGGGCTCAATGCTCCTTTTTGGGGTTTCTCATTAAAATGCCTTAGCACTGTCCATAAGTGAACTGACCAGCACCGTACACTATTGGTGTCTGACTTCAGGCCAGATTTCAACAATCTGCCACCTGACAAGGGGTATTGGCCCCCTTACTATTGTCCCAGGTTGCTGCAGCCCTCAGTGTTCCCTCTTAGAGCACAAAAGGCACTCCGTCCAGGCTCTGTTGACTTCTTCAAAGGTCAACAGCAAGTCCCACCAATGAGCTACAGCCCACATTGTCTTTTGCCCTGCATGCAACAAACACTGATGTAACCATTGAGCTACATCAGAAGCAGGCTTTCCTTCTAGCCAATGTACCTGGGCCAATGTGTCTGCATCATTCCCTGGGGATGCCAAAGGCAAATGGCCAGTCACATGATATACGGTAAGTGTCTTAGTCTGACCAGAGTCCCATAGGTGTTGTCACAACTCTTGCACCCAAAGGGGTTGGTGACCAACCATCCAGTTGGCATGGTACCATGTTGGTTGCCACAAGGTCAAGCCCTGATAGACGGCCCAGCTCTAGTGCAGACAACTATAGGGGAGGGCTCCTGGGTGATCATGAGCCATACTGCCTGCAATTCAGTGCATTGACTGTTCTACCCCTCTAGATCCTCCATCCATATTGTCTTAATCTTAGGATGGAAAGCCACAGCCCTCCACTTCAGGGGCTGCCCATGACTGGAACCATCTGTGTGCCAAGCATCTTCAGGTATAGGGACTTTTCCTTCCTGATAAGGAGTCTTGGCTATCAATGGCTCAAAAGCAAGTTCTTCCTGCTTTCCACTGGTATGTCTCTGGCCCCAATAAGTACTGGAGTTCTCCACTTAAGGGGCTAGTAGAGAGGACACTGCGCTGCTGTAAATATGTGCCCCATTTGGCCAGTATAGGCATCTGTGCCACGCCATTCCATGGCCTTTGGGTCCAGTCTCACACTCACCCCGTGATGGGATAGGTGGTTATTACCTTGCTCGGAGCTGTTCCAATGATGGACTCCATAGCCAGCAAGGTGTGGTACACAGCAGCCAGTTGCTTCTCTATCAAAGTATACCAGACCTCTGCTCCTTTCCATATTAGTCCATAATCCAATAGGTTGGCATGCCCATTCAGGCCACTGCCAAAGGCCCATCCATAATAATCTGTGGTTACATGAACATCTAGCTCACAGGGCCTTGATGAGCCCATTACACTCAAGGCCTGTATGGCCTTGACTGCTCACTTAGCAGCAGTAAAAGCATCTGCACATGTCTCATCCCAGTCCCACCTGATGCCCTTTCATACCAACCAGTATAAGGGCCTCAGAATTTGTGCCAAGTGTGCGATAAACATTTTCCAGTAGCCCAAAAGACCCAAAAACTCTTGTAAATCACCTGCAGTGGTAGAGGTGGGGAAAGCCTGGGCCTTGTCTATGACTGCTTCTGGTATGACTTTTGTTTTACCCAACCAGACAACCCCCAAGAATTTTACAGACAAACCATGTCCCTGAACCTTGGTGCTGTTCACAGCCCATCTTTTCTCCTGTAGATGTTGAAGCAGTCTAGGAACTGCCCCTTCTAAATCTGCAAGAGATTCAGATGTGAGCATGATATCACCAATTTACTGATATAGCCTCACCATTTGGAGTTTCTTCCATGTGGCCAAGTCCTGGGCTACAAGTCTGTGACAAATGGGGGTACTGTGGAGGTATCCCTGTGGAAGGACAGTGAATGTCCCATGTGAAGGCAAACTGTTTCTGACTTTCCTGTACTATGTCAATAGCAAAGAAACCATCAGCAAGGTCTACAACATAATGATACGTCCCCAGTTCATGACTTAGAGTGTCCATAAGGGCTGCTATAGAGGGGACAGCAACATGCAAAGGGGGTGTGACTTTATTCAATTCCTTGTAATCCACATTCATACACCAGGAGCCATCTGGCCTTTTCACTGGCCACACTGGGAAATTAAAAGGACTATGAGTGGGCTTTATGATGCCCACCTTCTCCAAATCCTGTAGAGTTTCTCTAGTTTCCTTTTGTCACCCCGGCCAATTTATACTGCTCAGTATTAGTCACCACTGAGGTACAGGAGCACCTACAGGTAGGTGCTTAGCATGTCCCCTCAAACTGCCTTTACCACATGTACTCTCAGTCTGAACTCACCTGCGGTGGTCTGTAACCACAGGTCCTGCAGAATATCTACCCCCAAAATATATTCAGGGATGGAAGAAATGTACACAGTATATGTCTTTGGGGGTAAACACCCTATCCCCAATGGGATTTGAGCTTTCTTCACTCTAATTGCCTTACCCCCATAGCCATCTACCGCAGCAGGGGTCCCAGGAAAACTCTCAGGCTTGGCATAAATCAGAGAACACTCAGCTCCTGTGTCTACCTGTGCCAAGATATGTTGTACATTCACAGGGGACCAATGAATTGCTAATTCTGCATGTGACCTCCAGTCTGCACCATGTACCCCAAGGTGGGGGCCTTTATCCCCTCCAGTCAAACCATGACACCCATTCATCCTCCTGTGGGGGTGAGGGCCCAGGCAGAGCCTGAGTACTGTTCCTCAGGAAGTCCTGCAGGGACACAGGCCAGACATGGAGCTTTGCTTTCAGCTTCCATTTCCTGGACCTCAGCAGCTGGAACTACTGCTCTGACTTTAATTGGTGCCACAGTTCTAACAAGATCTTGTTGGCCTGCCCATCAAGTTTTTCTTTCATTACCCTGGCCTTTATCAAATCAACCCACATCTCGGTCCTCGAGACTTTCACGGTGCTCATTGCACCTCACCTTTCAGTCGTGGCCCAAACTTCTTTCCATGCTCTTATTGTTTCAACCTCCCCCAGATCTGCTAAAGTGTGAGTAGCCTCACTTAGGGGTTGCCCTATGTGGGGGGCAAGAATAGTCACTAGGGATCCAAAGAGATATAGGAGAGCTGTATGGAGCACCAGATTTCTCATTCCTACAATGAACAAGTCCACATTGGGGCCCTGGGGGACCATACTGTAAGTAATTTCTCATGCCCAACTCCTATAACACTTGCTGGAGCTCTGTATACGTTTCCCAGCTAGTGGTTAAGTTTGGTAAATCACCCTGATTATGCCAAACTGCCCTGATGGCTGCTGTCACCCAATCCAGAAGTGCCTGATTCCCTGAGGTGTGATGGGCACTTTGCAACTGCTGCTGGAGGGAAGCAGTTTTCCACCCCCAAATCCCAGTGACACAAAAGCCTTGTAGGCGGAGTTTACAGTGGCTTCTGCTGAAACCAAATGCTCATGTCCACCAGCTCATCCTGGGTACACGGGTGGAGCATGGAGTGTTCCACAACCTGGGGAGGGAGCTGCTCCTCCCCGTGAGGAACCTGCAGTTGTTGCGTTATTTTCTTAATTACAACTGGGCAGGGCTTTAATACTGGAGAGGCTGGTTCCTCAGGCAGCGGCCTGGCAACAGATCGGCCCTTGGCCCCACCCCCTCATCCTCTCCCACCAACTCTTGTACCATCACCAGGGCTGAAGACACTGCTCTTTCCTCCCCCTCCCCCACCTGCCAACTACTTCCAGGTGTAACTCTAGAGGCAACGCAGATCCTCTGGCTGCTTAAGTATCTTCCAAGGAGTGTAACCTGTCTTCTCAATAACTGTCGCTCTTTCTTAAAGGCATCCCGTAAGTTATCATCCAGCTCCTCCAAGTGATGCTGAAGTTTGTCTCTCTTTGGCCAAAGTGTGTCTCTCTGCTCTATAACCCTTTTCATTCTCTTGAGAAACAAACATCCCACAATTCTGGCTGCTACACAGACAGTCAAGCTTCTAAGCAGTCTTCTATCAAACAGGGGGCTAATCCCACAGCTTCTGCTGTCTCCACCCTTTCCAAGTCGGAGGAAGGGCCCTCCCATCTAGAAGGTGCTTTCTCCTAGAGCAATTCCCCACTAGGGATTCTGCAAGAGGAAGCCCTAGGGATGGGGGGCTCCTGGATGAAGCCACACCCTCCACCGTTGCAGCCACGGGGCCTCTCCACCATCCAGGGGGTTTTCTGGGTATCTCCCCACCATCTCTACCGGCAGCCCACACAAGCATCACACACATGAGGACAGATTTCGGGTTCAGAGGTCCGACCAACTACTTCCAGGTGTAACTCTAGGGGGAAAATCTGTTCCCAGCCAGGGACAAATTACGTTTGAAACAGAAATCAGTCAAAGGGAAATATAAAGTGAAAGGAACCCGTTTATTGCCTACAAGCAGTCTTCCACTTCTGAACCCCCGTGTCTCGGTCACCAGGCTGGAGAAAGGGACCCCACCCAACCCAACCTCTCTGGCCCAGATATGCCCTTGCTCCCCTCTTGTAATCACCTACTGATATGGAGATATACTAAGGCCAGGCTAGAGATCTGGAAATATTGCAGTTTTCCCCACAGATCCAAAATAGTGATTTGACATGATTTACCTCTATAAAAATATTAAGTTAGGTAGCAATTTAAGCTATCATATAAAATGTTTTGAAAAAAAACCACTCTGGTTCTGAGGACAATATAATCCTAAAATTGGTGTGCATCGTTATTAAAAATAGTCCATTTACTTTCACATTTATGGTAGAGTTGGTTCAATTTTGTATTAATTGCCCAGGGACAGAACTTCTCTAAAATACTTAAGGCACTCGCTAGAACTCTGATCAGGCACTCAATTCAATATAAATTGTCATTGCCATATCAAGAACTTTTCACCAGAAAAGAGAATATTTGACTTGATCCTTCTTATGTTGCTTGATCCATGGTTCATCTTAGCTTGTCCTCAAACATTTTGATAACGGCCAGTTCGAAGTTACTTTGACTTCATTAAAATTGAAGTAATTGCTCTAATTTTACTTGTTAGAGTGTTTCTCCATCAGCTGTTCGGGGGTTCTTTATTTTGATTTAAACCTTGCTGAAGGAAACTTCTCAAATGGCATTAGGCACTCCAGACACGAAATGCAAATATTTGGGTACAATGATGTGCTAAGAATTATGCTTGTATGAAAACTACAATAAATTCGCCCATTGGAGACAGGTGGAAGAAAGGCATCCACAGTCCATGGCACCAGAGACTCTGCCTTGGAACCTAGGGAGTGGTGTACAAAGAGGGAAGGGAAGATTAGAAAGTAATAGGTTAGATAAAATTCAGTTTAAGCGGTTCTTTATTATAAAATACATTTCTCGCTTTTCAAAATATCTTTCTACCATATTATATTTATTTCATCTTATAGCTCATTTATAAAAAATGTTAGATATCCATAATAACCTTTTTTTCTTTTTATTAGACATAATTTTATATTCACTTCAAGGAAGAGAAGATATTTTCAAGGAGCTAGATAACTAAACACAATCAAACTAAAGTGACAATTTTATTGGTGCCTGTGCATTATCTCATTTATCCTCCTAATCATGCAAAGAAAGTATGTTTATTCTCATTTTTGCAACTGAAGAAATCAAGGCTAAAGGAATATAAGAAGCTTGTGAAAAGGCACCCAAGTCCTAAATGGTGTGGCCTAGATGTGAAATCCAGACAGTATTCTTTCTGCTGTACCGCACTTAATACTTATAAGTGATTCTTTAAGAAATGTACAGTTCTTCTGCTATAGTAAATTAGAATGAATGACTGTCTCCGATTGCCAGGAATGGAGGGGTTTCCTCAGATGTGGGACTTTCAGTGCTAAAACCAAGAAAGCCCCAGAAAAACAAGATGGTTGGTCACATTTAAAACTCAAAGATATTGAATGGGATCGTTCATTTTCAGAAATTGCATTAATAGTCTTTTAACATTATTGTATAATTCACTGCTTACTTCTTGATATAGTGTTAAACAGTGACTTTTAAAAAATTTCCCTTTTTTCTTCCTACCACCATGCAGACACAAGTGTCCCTCCAAATGTGGTGTTTCTAGTACTCCCAAATCTAATAAGTAAAACTAATTCTTGCAAGGTGTTTATGACTAGAATAATTAGAACCAAAAAGCAATTCAAAATAAGAAATGGCCAACTCAAAGAGACAGGTGGTTATCAAAGGAAATGATTAATTAATTCTTTTTAACCACCATTTTAGGGAACACTTAATAAGTACCAGATGATATGCTAAGCATTTCACATTATTTTATTTTATTTACATTATTTTATACTACCTTACTGTAGTTCCACAATGAGCTCATTTTCTAAAAAGGACACTGAAGTACAAAAAGATTCTGTAGCTTGCCCAGTGTTTAACCAGCTAACAGATGACAAAGATGTGGTTAGAGCCCTTGTTTACCTGAATTGAAAGCTGTTGCCATTCATAATCTTTACCATAGGATGGATTAAGACCTTTCTAGTCAACTCAATTTATTTAAACATTTTTTGAACAATTGTTATTTGCCAGGATCCAAGCTAGGGACCACACAATATAAAGCTAAGTAAGTCGCAAACCATGCCCCTCAACCCTATTATGTAAGAAAACAGAAGAATGAGGGAAGACATACAAGTTAACAGTTAACAGACATGGAGTAAAGTGCAGTGGGTACCATACCCAGGTACAGTGCTGTGAAGTTTAGAGGGAAAAAAGGCACTGGGTTGAATGGACTTCTCATAATTTCAAATGTATCCATTTACCTAAAATTCACAAAACGTTGTCACTTGTCATGGTTGTATACATACATAAATGGCAGATGCTGGGGATGATTTTCCCCGTGAACATTGCAGAGCAACTGGTTTTACTCGTCAGGTACATGCTGTATTAACTGAGTAAAACATGGAGCACTATGTTTCAATTTCCAGTTAACTAGGTTCAGATTGTAGACACAAAATTTAGTCCCAGTATTCTTGTATCATATCAAATACTTCATTATATAGCTACTTATGATTGGATAAAATCATGTCCTTGTTAATTTAATTATATTTAATCAACTAAATTTTCTAACATAGTATATGTGTCTATTTTAAATGGTTTAAAACTCATACAATTACTAGTGAAATTTTCATAAATAATATTTAATCTTTTTGTCACAGATAACTTAGAAAATATTTTTGGACTTGAAGTTATACAAAATTGTTTTATTAACAATAATTATCACTGTATTGGTGAAAATTCAAAGTACTGGGGAGCAGATTTCAGAGTCAAAGGCCAGTTAACAGAATAGACCATAAATGTACGAATGTGGAGTTTGAAAAGATTGCTGAGACCATTCACTGAAAAAGTATGGCCTCCTTTTAGGACTTTTAAAAGATAGACCAATGTTTCCCTTTCTCTTAAAGTGTTTCATTAATAATTTAACTTTCCTGAATCCACTCATATAATTTCATTAGCCAAGAATTCTGTTAAGCAGTACTTCCATACTTTACTAGTACAATAATTAATATTAATAATAATGACCCCACGTCAGCACAAGATTTTGAAAAGGCTCCTGAGTGAAGTGACTGATTCATGTTCATTATAATTTTATAATTTTAGTAATGGACATATTTTCTTTTACCGGTTATTGCTCAAATGAACTACTTGAAATTAAAAGTTTTATCATTATTTTCAAGTTGATGCATAAAAAAGATCAATCAGGTTGCTGAAGATGACACTCTCCATCAAAGCAACCTCAGTTTCCCCAGAAGACCACCCAGGACCTCCCAGCAGGTGTGCTGCCCACTCTTGGTCCTGTCTCATCATTCCCCGTGAGCCCAGGAAGGGTCCCCACCCTCTCAGATTCAGATCCTCAGCTCCATTCCCTTGAGGGTGAATCCAGAGAGCTCTCCTGCCTTTCAGAGTTTCTTCTCTCTTTCTGATGCTTACTAGGAGTGGGAGGTTGCCTTAAAAAAAGTGATACCATTTAGAGTATGACCGCAGAGGCATAAATGAAGAGGCCTCTCCCCAAGCCCAGCCTGGACTCTGAAGTGAAGCCACTTCCTAGAGGATGCTCAGTGCTCACAACCGACGGTGACAATCAGTTCTGCAGCTTTAGGCTGTTCCAGCTAACCCGGCAGACCAAGGCTGCTCTAGGATGAGTTCCTCCCTTAGAATCCTGCTGTAGACAGCATGCTCCCCATCCTGCACCTCTTCTGCCCCAGAGCTGCAGGTCTGCCCCACACCTGTGTGCTCCCTAGAGCTAGCTAGAGACTACTGGTTTCTGCTCTCCTTCCTGGCTTCACACCTCCTGGAGTGGAGAGAATTTGCCCAATTATAGGAAAGAGCTTGATACAGCATTATTAAAAATTACCAAATAATGAATGTAAACCAAAACCAACCAAAATTGAATTTAAAACTTTTTTTTATAGAAAAGGAAAATATTACTGTGATAGTGAATTGTATATATTTTCACTCTTATTTACTTACTTTGAAAGAGTTGAAAATTTCAACATAATTTCTTTCACTCTCATTTTTTAAGCAAGTACCCAGTTTGCTTATGGTCAGCATAAAGAGTCTCAACTACTGTTATGGCTTCTGTCTGTGTAGCAGAGGGTGAAAATTCAGATTGGTTCTGTTTGTTCTACACCATGTTCGCTAAGCAGGAAAATGCCCTGCAGCAAATATAACAGGCACAAATATTAGCATATATTCCTAGATAAATACCTCGACAGAAGACATGGGGCTTTGTGGAGATGGTATAATCTAGAAGAAACTAGTCCCTTTCTTAGTTGAAGGAAGACTTGTAGCTGAGCAGACATAGGCAACCTTTTTACATCAGAATATATCTGGGTTGCAGATAAACAAACTTAACTAAATCTTATTTGGGAAATTACCAGACTTCTCTGAAAATAGATTGCAATAGGCAAAGGAACTCAATTTGCTGGTGCCAGATTCTCATTAGGAAAATGTTAATAAAGCATCCTTTGTGTCTTGGTTCCTAGGGGAAAATAAGTTGGTAGGTGACCTTCTGGTCTTAGGAGGAGCCACCCTTTACGGCATCTCAAACGTCTGGGAAGAATACATCATCCGAACCCTGAGTCGAGTGGAATTCCTGGGAATGATTGGACTCTTCGGGGCATTTTTCAGTGGAATTCAATTGTGAGTAAATTTAACAAGAAATTCAGACAGCAGGTACTCTTAGGACTTACTGCAATTTTTTCAGTGGGCTATGGGTTAGTCACATTATTTTATAAAAATCAAGGCTGGAAACCTTTCGCCAACATCCCACATGAAGTCTGAAAACTCAGTACCTTTATTGCTAAATTTCTTCCAAACTAAGCAAGTTTATTATAAGTTATTAGAAAAACATTTAATGGACTTTGAAGATAATTTATAAGAAAGCCTTAGAAGTACATTGATTCTACCAAACCAGTCAGTGGATTGTTACTTACAGAAGTACAAAAACTAAGCATAAATGCCATGATTTGATGTACTTCCAAAAAGTGACATTTTGTTTACTAGTGACATCTGTCACAGAAAACCTATAGTTTAAATTTGCCTTTTGATAAATTTGTTATTTTATTGCCTATGGATTTGCACTAATGAATCATATTTCAAATTCATCTCTTAGAAATTCAGTTTCCATTTTTATTAAACAGTTAAAGATATAACACAGACACTCACTAAGCATCAACAAGTCCAAAACACCAATTTTATACTAATTCATTTCTGAGCATATAAATCATTACTGACTACTGCATTAGAAATTGTTGTGAGAAAAAGTGTCAATAAAAGCATAATTTTCCATCAATAGAGACCGCATTTTAGTTTCACTTCAGTCTAATATCACCAAAGTCCTTTCTACAAAGCAAGTAATTCTAATTTTACTAAATCTCTTTCTGCAAGTACTTCATAACTATATTGGTTCAAATCTGAAATTATTTATGGGAGACATTTTGGCATCACCTTAAACATGTTTTTCAAATAGGCTGTTTCTAAGAATCCTCCAAATACCAGTAACCTGAGATAACCAGGAAAAGCTACATAGCAAACAAGACCTGGAGATGGGAAAACTCCCTGAGAAGGGTTAATTTTTGGTTCATTTTGAAAGTCTGATAGCATTTTAAAGTTTGGTGCTTCAGCTTTGTGAGAGGGAAAAAATTGCCTAGTTCAGCTATTCATAACCAACATTTCATAGATGGATGGCTCCTTTCATGGGTTATTGTTCTTGAATCCAGGCAGTGTATTCAGAGATCTAGAGCTCATTTGCTTCAGGAATAGTCCATTAGAGCTGACAGAGCCCTTCAGGGACACTGCTGCCACAAGAGTGGAAGTAGCCTATGGGTGTGTTTGGCAAGTAGAATACATCGAGGGTACACTGAAACCACAGCCACGCCGGTGGGTGGAGCCAGCCTCACCTCCTGGTTCTCTCTGGACCACTGGTTCTCACAATGTGGTTCTCTGACGAGTAGCACTGACACCAGGAAAGAATTTGACAGAAATGCACATCCATGGCCCCACCCAGATCTACTGAATCAGAATCTTTAGGGATGGGGCCCAGAAAACTGTTTCATCATGCTCTCCAAGTGGCTTTTTGTACATTTAAGTTTGGGAACCACTGCCTTAAAGAATGATCGGTCATAAAATTGATTAAACCAGAAGCAAAGAAAGTTTCCATACCTCACCATTTACTTTTTAGAAGACATCTACACGAGAAGAAACAAAGGCAGACTGTTTGGGTGGGGAGGACAGCAAAAGGTTTGAGCTCCACCATGCCTGCTGGCTCATTCCCCCTGCTGCTGGCCACACCTAACTAGATCCTTCAGGGGTGAACCTCAGGCTGCCTGATTTGACTTGCCTCTGAGTGACCCAAGTTATTTTGAAATTCAATTGGCTGTTTAGTGATTTGTATAAACTAGTAAGTGAAAAATGAAAAAAAAAAGGTAGAATGCATCATAACCTTGCTCATCAGGTCTGCTTTCTTTGAATTTACAGAGCTATCATGGAGCACAAGGAGCTGTTAAAGGTACCATGGGATTGGCAAATAGGTAAGGCGTTTGCTCATCTGAGATGCTGTTATTGGTAAATCTGAGAAATACGTGTGAAGAGTACTGTGAGTTGGGGTGCACAAACAATGAAAAGATTTCAAAGGCAGGGGACAAAAGAAAATGAAATCCCCTTGTTATTTTGGAAATTATTGCACACTCTAAGAGACTGCACTGTCTGATTCATAATGTTTCCTAATTGAGCTTCTGCCCATTATCATCATCAAGATTCCATTAGTGTAAACACAAAAGTATGTTGTAGGTTAAAGACCAACCAGAAAGAAATAAACGCCCTGAGGCAGTGGTGGGACATAAATGACAGTAATTTGCTCTAGCCAAGAAAGCCAAAACTGATGTGATCACTAAAAAGCAGCAATTTAATAAAGGGGCAAAGTGAACTTAAAAAGGCATAAAAGAAAAACAAGGTAATGGGCATTCTGAGCCCATAAAAACCTTCTCAGAAGGGAGCAGTTTGCACATAAGAAATAGATAATGGACTTGGTGGTATTTCCCAGACATCCTTTGAGCTAGTTGATAGTCATCCAGGGCATCTCAGATTTCACCTGTTTCTAAGACCACTTTTCTCTAAAAAAAATTTAGGACAATCACTTAAGATCCTAGCTGATGCCCTAATGGTCACACAGCAAACCCTAAAGGAGGCTGACATTTAAAACCCTCAGCCCAGAGGGTGTCTCCTCAGTGTCTCCACCAAGATGCCTGGGCTCCAAAAATGGACACACAGCTTGGCTTATGGTGATACATGGAGAATGTGTGCACCGTTGAGTGCAAACGGGGGGTGAACATATAGACAGCACCCCACACAGAAGCTGGCTGCTTTACCCCTCTCCAGCTTATGTAGGCTTGGATGGAGTTGACAGCTTTGGTCAAATTCTGCTTCCATGAGCAAGGACAGCTGTGACATAAACTTCCCTGCACCGCTTTACCTACCCTTGACCCCGGAGCGTCCAAGACTGACTTGCCACTGCATAACTCCCTCTGGAGGCACACTGTGAGCTCCAGAATTACGCATGGCACCCCTGGGGGTGACCTCTAGTGACTCCAGGGCTGACCAGACCGCATGTCTGTCACTGTGTCCTGCCCTTTAATTTCTCTTGAGTTTTGCTGTAAAATGTTACAGTAAAATGAAAATCAATAGAGAAGAACGGACGAGGGAGGAGAGGAAGGGTAGCTGAGAAAGGACAGCAGCTACAGGTTACAGACGCTTTTGCCTTTGTAGTTCTCAGAGCCAGGAAACAAAGCGTTAGCCATGCTGGTAACACTTCACATGCAATGGTCTCTGAGTATAAATTGATTTTTTATTAATAGTAATAGAAATCATAAAAAATAATTTATCCTCTAATTATATAGATGTCATGTGCACATCCACTGAGGTTCTGTTATAATTCAGTGTTAGTTAAATGTGTCATCAAAAGGTAGCTTTATTCTGAGCTCTCATGTTACCATTAAAATATCAATCCTCTGTAGTCCAAGATGAAGGGCTGTGGGAAAGGAATACATCAGATCAGAAATGAAGCCAAAATGGCCTAGAAGCTGAATATTCATCCTTTCCTTTTTGAAGCATTGATAGTGTTAGGTTTGAGAATTTTTTTAAATAACAGGGGCACCTTTGTCCTCGTCACCTCATCCTGACCTACTATATGGTTATATTGCTTAGTTCCAGGCACATACAACTGAGTGCATAAATATTTATTAAATGAGCGAATAAATGAATAATAAGCAAAGGAAATGGGGCCTGTCCCTGCCTCTCTCATCTTTCAAAATACAGACACAAGGGAAGCAGGAGAGACAATGGCAGGAGGCTGTAGGTTCCGACATTGTGCTTTCTTTCTGGGGAGCCAGCATGCCGGCTACAGTGATTTGGAGGCCAGAGAGGCAGGGCAACATCCAGAGTGACCGATGTCCTCTCCGCGCATCTTCTCACTCACTGGGAGGCCACCCACAAGTGCCGAGCCCCGATCATTGTCTCAGTGGAAAGTTCCGAGCATCTTAGTTAAGAGACCAAAATCCAAGACTATCCTGATCTCCCACCATCTGTCAATGTATTTCTCTCTCCAAGTCAGTAGCCCCCCTCATTCATTCTCATGAACACTTCATATGGTTGCCATCTTATCAAAGTAAAAAGATTTTTTGTCTATGGAGTGAGACAATAAATGTGTTTTATGTAAATTTTCTGGACTTGGAAGACATTTTTTTTCTGATGATTTCTGTTATTTTCCTGTGACATTGCCCAATAGCAAGATACAGAGAGTATTTAGAAGCAGCAAGATAACAGTAATTTTGTCGTTTCTTTTTATTTCTTTGTTTTACTCTACTGAACAGAGAAGACTAGTTCTGGTGATGTAATCATTAAACTCAAATGAAATATATGACCTAATAGAGCTAAATATCTTCCTATGGAGCAGGTGTGTTTGAGTCAGTCAGAAATCTAATAAAGAGCTTAAACATTCCCTTTATCCCATTTGCCATATTGTGTGAAAGGACATGTGACCAAATCTAAGTGATGTGGAGGTGAGACATCAGAGGAAAGAACAGGCGTGCTGTGGGTCGGCCAGGACAGGTGTGTGGGGCCGGGGTTCTTGTCTCTTCCTGTGGGTGATGCCGGTTTGGGTTTGGGTTTGGGTTTGGGTTTTTTCCTGGAGGCCAAATCAAGAGATTTGACCTTTCCCTGAAAACAGAATAATGGGACCATGGAGCGGGAAGGACCTTAAAGACAATTAAGAATGCACGTTTTCAGTGCCTGCTCTCCTTTTCCCGATGTGGATCTGGGGGCATGGAGCGCTGAGGCTCACAGCTACCCAGGCAGATGGCTGGGCACCGCCTGAGCCGACCCCGCCAGCCTGGGCCCTTTACAGGCTTAGCTTAATGATTATATTCTAAGAAGTCATCTCACCCAGCCTTTATTTCTAAGAATTAAAAATATTTTAAAATCTAGTATATTAAAAGGGATGTGAAAGACAGACCAGAGGGATCCCAAAGAAGGTGATGAGATAAAACACATGCAGTGTACACAGATACATACTATATACATATATATATCATGTCAGTCATATATATGTGATATATGTATATGAAATACTGTGTTGTATCATATATATTCATATGTGAAATGACATGCTCATTAGAGCCAGACTGGATGCTCCATCAAAGCCCTGTGTCTCTTCATAATAATTAGGCAATATGGATTAGTAGCATGTGCTCAGAATTTGAAGTCAGACAGCCTGTGTTACCCAAACTCTGGATGGTGGTCTTTTGCCCGCTTACTCCCAGCTCTGCCTGGCCTTATTCTTCTCTCCGTTGCAGAGGCTGACTCAGACTGAGCTTCCCGAGCCGCCTGGGCTTCCAGCTCTGTTTGGCCAGTCGGGCAGTAAGAGGAGATCAGAGGGTGGGAGCAAGAAAGAAACCAGGGCATGTCTCCCTGTTTCTCTCTGTTTGGGGTCGGGTCTCTAGAGATGGCTGAGTGTCCTCTGTGATTGTACCAGCTCTGGGCTTCCCTAACCTCTGACGTCTGGTAGCATGGCCTCCTCCCTGGATCCTTCTAGCTCCAGAGATGTGATTAATTTATTGCTGTTGCTAATCCCTGGGTTGCCTTGTCACCCATCATCCCTTGTCACTCTTTCAGACACCTTTATAATGTACCCCATATTAAATTTCCTTCCCTGAACCTGGCATGGACTGTGTTTCTTGACTGATACACTCCATGAGCCTATCTCCCTACCTGTATAAAGAGGATAACAATAGTAAAGGCATTGTACTGTTGTGGAGATTAATTAATTAATGTGCATAAAATACATGACATGTAGCCAGCAGTCGTCATTCAGTATTAGCTGATAGTATTTTCTCCAGTTTCTTTTGCTTAAATCTCTTTAGGAAATGAGGATAAGGCTATCAAATTATATCTTTAGTGAGAGGTAAAACATTTCAAGTAAGAAATGGTTATACATGTACTTTGTCCAAAAAATGTAGTTATTTTAACCATCATGTAGTTATCAGTCAAAAGGTAATTCAGTTCATTTGTTTGATCATGTTGACTGACTATTCGAAAACCCTACATGGTCAGAAAGTTGGGTCTTCAGATGTGTTACTAATGCCCATTAACTAGCTAATGTCCATCTAAGAACAGCGAACACAGCAAACGGCAACCATACTGATTCCCATTCTCAGCTTAATCATGTGTTCATTTGGCTGACTATGCTTTGCTCACAAAACAGGATATTCACACACAAAATATTGGTTGACCTAGCAAAGTGATTAAATATGATGGTATATAGATCCCACTCCCATCCCTATAAACTTAACTTTAATTCTGCAGTTTTATAAAAACATGTTTAGGATGTTTAAGATGAAGCATCCTGAGGGAGCCTGAAGAGCAGAGTGAAAGTCTGCTGGGTATCTGTTTCCTACTCTCCTTGGCTCACCAGCTGTGTGTAAAGTCCCACTTCTTATCTAAGCCTTCCAACTCTATGTCCAGTTCCCTGCTGGACAGATCCTCTCGGATGATGCATAAGCATCTAAAACTTCACATGTTCAAAGTGGAGCTTTTTATTTCCCCTGAAAACCTGGTCCTCCTTCGGTTCTTTCCATCTCAGTAAGTGGTGTGACAATTTACTTAGTTTCTAAGTTGGCCAGATCCGTGGGTGTTTGGTGTCCTCCTTGCTCTCACTCCCTGTGTCTGGTCTATCACAAGGGCTTGCTGAGTCTCACAAACCCAGCCACTTCCCTTCTCCACTGCCATTCCAAGAAAAGCCACCAGCATCTCTTACCTGGACTGTGACACTATACTTGTCACTACTCCTCATGCTTTTCTCCATCCAGTCCCTTCTCCACGAGTAGCTATAATCATCTTTTAAAAATGTATACCAGTTGTTAGCCACCTGCCTCAAACTCCGCAATAGCTTCCTATTGCAGGCAGAATAAGATACTAGTTTCCCTCCAAGACCAAAGCCCTGCATCTTCTATCCCCTACACGTTTTCCAACCCCATCTTTCATCACTGCCCCATTCTGTTCATCTGCTCAGATATTCTGGCCTCTGGCAGCCCCTGCAAGCCTTTAAGCCCGGACCCTTCTCAGGGTCTTTTCATCTGCAAATCTGCCTTCCCCAAATATTCTCCCTCTCGCTCCTCCTTTTTATCCTTCAGCTTTCCAGTAAGTGTCACCTCCACCAAGAAGCCTTATCTAATCAGCCTGCCTACACCAAGCCCCCTGCCACTTCCTTCATGGTGCTAATACCAGCTCTGAGCTCCTTGTCTCTTCCGGTTTCCATTGCACTGCTGGCATAGCAGAGTGACGAGGACACTGCAGGTACTCAACAAATACATAGTTGGACAATTGAGGGAATATAAAACATCCGATGCCACATCTGAGAATCCAGAGTGTGTTAGGAAAGGTGATGGAAGGGTAAGATTCTGGAACTTTCTAGCCCAGCCATATATAATTTAAATCAGTGGTACCCTCACACACACACACACAAAGGCTCTGGTGTCATGGACTATCTTCTGATCAAGTCTGATTATTTTTAAAGAATTAATTTAAACTTGTATCTTGTCCCTAGTTTGTTAATCCCAGATTCCTTAAAGGAATACTGAACTAATTTTTATGTCTTTTCATGTATTAATCATAGCTTATTTAGTAGTGCATTTATAGTAACTTGGTTAAAAGGAAAATGAATTATACATAGCATGAAACCTAAGTACAGGAAGATTGACCATTTTTAGGGAATTATAACTTTTGATGGAGTCAAAAGCCTGATGCTACTGTGACAGAGAGCGCTCTGGAGGATCTCCACCCCTCCCAGCTGAGGTCGTGGCTACTCCGTTCCCTCTCGGGCACACGCAGCACACTAGAGGGGGCTGTTGTACTGAGTTTGCTTACTTACTGTTCAAAATACATTTTTTTATATCTCTATGATGTGGCTTTCCTTAAATTTAGGATTAGAAACAGAATGATGACTTGCGCCTGTGAATACTTTTCATATGGGAAAACGAAATTTCTCTTTGGAGGAGTCACTGGTCTTCATAGTCAGAGGGACTTGGTCCTGGACCCACCAAATCCTCCAAAATTCACAGGATTCAGAGGAAACAATCAGCCCACAGCCTGTATCAGACACATTTAATCAAGGATTCCTTCGAGAAGGCTAGATACTTTCATTAAAATCTCCAAAAATCCACTGAATTGTACTCCTTATGCTTATTCTATACCTTATTCTTTGAAGGTAGAGAAATGAGCACTGTTTTTCTACCCTTGTGTTGTATCAGCATTGGAAAAGATGAACCAGGCCCTAGATTTTAGCCATAAACTCCTGCATGGGACTCACAAAAATTGTGTGCTGACAGAATTAGTATCAACAATTGTTTATCTAGTTATAATTAGGGAGGGGATTTTCGAAGTAGAGAGACCAACCATATAGACTTTCAAGAACTTTTTAAAATTCTTTTCTGTTTTGCAAAACTTAATTCTTTGATGGTTTACAAAGCATTTACCTATTTACTTATAAAACAGCAGAGCCAACATGTGAGAACAATTGTATGCCAGGACAGGTGATGGGGGAGCAGGACTCTGCGTGTTGTGGGGGAGGACAGAGCAGCATTCACAAACTGACAGATCATCCTGTGCTCAGAGCAAGGAAGTGGCCTGCCCGAGGCCGCAGTCGGGGCTCCAGTTCTGTCCTCTGGCTTAGTGCACATCTCTCTGACCTGTAAACACTTTCATTCTAAGGACTGTGCAGTTATTCATCATTGTGAGCAATACATGGTACCAAGCACTTTTGTTCCTACCTGACAAATAAAAGAGAGATGAAAAATATTTTAAAAGGCATGGGCAGTAGAAGTTAATGACAGCACAGTTGGAAATAGAGCTCGGCAGCTTGACCTCATGTTCTGACTAGCTGCTGAGGGGCACTCCTTCCCAGAAGAAGCCAAATACCAGGTATATAGTGAGGAGCCGAAAATTAATTTTCAAATACAGATTTTTACCTTTTTACCTTGTTTTACCCTGCAATAAACCTCAGTTGAGAGAATGAAAGAAGCCCTCCTGGTGTGAGTGCTGAGTGGTGTGTCCCATTCCCCAGGGGCCCGGAGGAGGCTGTGACCCACCTTTCTCTCCTCGCCCCACAGGACTGCTCTATGTTGGCTTCAGCGCCTGCATGTTCGGTCTCTACAGCTTCATGCCTGTGGTCATAAAGAAGACCAGTGCCACCTCTGTCAACCTCTCCCTGCTCACAGCAGACCTGTACAGCCTGTTCTGTGGCTTGTTTCTCTTCCATTACAAGGTAAGTCAAGTCAGTGCTCCTTTGCAAAGACAGTACTTGGTAGGACATAACACACATAGGTCAGCACGCCCTGCTGTGGAAGGCCCTGGTTTTGTGTAGAGAATCAGGAAAACAATTCTGTATGCTAACCCCGAGATCTGCATATTCACGTTTCAACTATGAGACCAAGGCAGCATTTTTTCACAAGATACCAGTAACTGCAGACATTTGATAAAGACAAGAAACAGCCAGAGAGGGAACAGGTTTTAAATGATGGGGAGCAGTTCTTCTGACACTATTCACCACAGAAGCTACGCTTCCTCCAGCCCAAAGCTAGGAAGATTTGCACAATTGCCGAACCAGAACCACAAAATGGAACCTGCCAAAGGCATTGGCACTGTTCTCACTGGAGAAATGACAATTCATACAGTTTCTGTTCTGCAGATAGTATCATAGCCAATCTGAATGGAAAATGCTAATGCATTCAAAATAGTTTCTATACTAAAAGATTGGGGGTTAAGGGATGAAAAGAGATATCATAAAGCATTTGCAGTTAATAAATCAGCCCTGAGGAAAAGAAAAAACTGTTCGGTCCAAAGATGGCAGTCTATTCAAATTCAAGACTCTGCTTCCATCTTCAGCCAGGGCAGGCGTGCGCCTTGGTCATGGCCCCCTGAGGACAGCCACTACCTTTGGAACACTGCATTCACTGCGGCCATTAACAGCCGGTTAGAATTGGTATCTAAGAATTGCTCTGTTAACATTGTACCCGTTTGCTTTTCCTTAACTAGTCCTATATGATAGGAGTCAGTGGAGACTATGGCCAGTGTGAAAAAGGACAGTTATGGAATATCCAAATAGGTGAGATCAAATTAGGACCAGCAAAAGAAGAGGCCGAAGGAAGGAGACCCAACTCTGGCCACTTCTAGCCATGAATTACAGTTAGCATCACCAGCACACAGGTGTGGCCAGGTGAGGAGGCATCTTGGTGGCAGGACATCTTCAGCCAGGTCAAGCTGGGATTGGAGGTTCAGAGAAATGCTGAGCTGGAAAGACTGTGCACTGGAGAAGACCAGTGGCTAAGCAGCTGAAGTGAGTCATCGGAAATAGTGCCGTGATAAGCCAGAGTTGTAGCCAAGAAACAGGCTGGAAGGGCAGACAGGGGTGCAAAGAGGTCACAAACAAGGTCAGCGGCCAGGCAGCCCGGAAGCAGATTGGGAAGATGGGAGGTGGAGAAGTAGCTGTGGCTGCAGGCAAAGATAAAGTGCTGAGTCCCCATTTCATATGGAACCTGTGCCAGGTGTGGTGTCAGAAATGATAAAGAACCTGTCAAAGGCTGGACAATATTCATACATTGTTTGCAGTTTGTTTGGTCTAGATGTACGATCTCTGTTCCTGAGCGCACTCTGGTCTTTATAAAGGCAAACAGTAAAGTCACAGCATGTTCCCTCCCACTGCTCCCAGCCACAGTGCTGGGAGGCCCAGCTTCCCTTAGGATCCCCCTAGACACCCAGGCATTTCCTGAGCCCTGGAGCCACCCAGCCGTGGTCATATTGCTGCAGCACAGTGGCCACCATTTTTCTCTTCTCCTCTGCAGCTGGGCATCCACATCTAGTCTATTCCTCAGTGTGAGTTCAGTTCTCAGCAATTATCCCCATATCTTTATAAGCTCATGAACTAGAAGCATACCTTTAATCTTCCTTAAGGAAACACTACTAAAACATGCTGTTCTTATGAGGCCGGCAGTCACTTCTTGGGTAGTCCTGATCCAGGTAGCTCCCACATCCCTTACGGCAGGTCCTCAGAGACAGCTTTCACCATGGGCTCTCGTTAAAAATGCAGATGCATGGGCCATTCACCTGAGCCACAGAATCAGTGTGTATGGCTGTGTCTGGGGGAGTCTGCATTTTAACAAGCTCCCCTGTGAAGCTGATGTTTTCCAAATTTGAGAACAAATACCTGAGCAGGGCTTGTTCCTGTGCATCTTCTGTCATACTTCCACTGACTCTTGGTTAGATGTGGGACGCTCCACATTAGCAAGCATCTGAACAGAGAAGGCTCCTGAACAGGTAAATTCTAATTCTCTGCAATCCATCTTCTCCCTTCATCTGCATGTTACTCTTTAGGATAAGTGTCTTTGCTGCAGAGCAAACCATGTAGTAACCCTTCATCAAGTAATTTGCTGAAAATTGAATTCTTATATTCACCAATTTGGAAGTGTAATGGACGTTTTTACTTCTCAAAGTGATGTTTTCCACTATGCACATATATTTCATTCCTATTAACAGATAAATTTCCTTAAGGTAATGATTAGTTCAACACAATAGGTATTTTCTCTAGTTAAAATTGATTCCAATTGTCTTATTTTATTACACTTACTCTTTACTTAGATTCCCCCATTGGTAACACCTTGTAAAACGAAACATCAAAATATTAACATTGATACAGTCAGCAGACAGCTCATGTCCATCCCCGCAAGGGTTACCATGTGCCTTTAATAGCCATATTTACTTGCCTCTCACCCACCTTGTTAACCTCTCGAAACCACTAATTTATTCTCAGTTTTCCTAAAGTTGTCACTTTGAGAATGTAGGTAAATGGAATTATACAGTATGTAACCCTTTTGGGAGTGACTTTTTGCTCAGCATAATTCTCTGGGTCTTCATCCAGATTGTTTCATATATCAGTAGCTCATTCCTTTTTATTGCTGAGTGCCATTCCATGGTATGGATATACCAAGATTTACTTAACCATTCACTCAGTGAAGAGCATCTGGGTTTTCTGTTTGGGGCTATTATAAATAAAGCTGCTCTGAGCAGTCATGTACAGGTTCTTTGTGGACAGAGCTTTCATTTCTCTGAGATAAACACCCAAGAGTACAATAGCTGGGCATATGGTCATAGCATGTTTAGTTTTATAAGAAACTGCCAAACTGTTTTCCAGAGTAGTTAATGTATTTTATTACTAATACATATGCATTGTGAGAAAATCATAAAACCCAGATAAGTACTGTTATACATTGGTACACTTTTACAGTACATATATATTTTTATAGTTCATTTATATTTTAATAAATATTTAATTGTATTTTACCTACTGCTTTGTTACATGCTTTACTTAAAATTAGTGTGTATGTATTACCCTGTCATTTAATATCTATATGTAATGAGACCCTGAATGAGGGGTCCTCTGGCTATGCATTACAGTCACCTGGAGAGATTATAAAATATAGCCATGCCCAGGTCCCATCCCAAAAGTCTGATCCTGACTGGCCAGAAATGGGGAGTTATAAAAATCTCTTCAGGTGATTCACCATTTATCTTTGCATACAGCCAGAGCTGAGCATCACTAATCTACAAGGTTGTTTTTAATGGGCATATAATATTCCATGGACTGGTTAGACTTAGACTTCATTTGAACCAGAATGTCTTGCCAATGGGTTTCAGCCCTAGGCAAGTTTGCTCTTGATTTGGTGAGATCTCAAAATGACAGTGGAATGTTTTTGGGGTGAAAGGGTTTATACCCAACTTTATTCCCATGGTGGCAGGTCAATCACTAGAATCCTGTCCACTCTGAGCCAGTCTGCATGCAGCAAGCTGGTCTCTGCCTCTGGGCCTCTCTACCCCCACAGCCGTCTCAGTCTGTCCTTGGCACTGCCACCGCTCCAGTCTCTGCTCTCCTGCAGCCTTGCAGCCCAGAGCACTGGGCGGAGCTGTTTATATAGAGTCACTAACAACTTAGTGAGCCAGCAAGCCAGCACCAGGTGAGAATCCTGGCCATAGAAACTTCCATTTTCCCCACTGAATTTCTCAATCATGACATTATAGATATTTTAGACCAAAGATTCTTTGTTGAGAGCAGGGGGCTTGTCCTGTGCGTTTTAGGATGTTTAGTTGCATCCCTGGCCTTGATCTACTCAATGCAAATAGCATCCCCAGAGTACTTACAAAAATGTCCCCATACCTTGCTAAATATTGAGAACTACCAATTTAACAATCCCTAATTACTGAATTCAGGTGGTATCTCTTTTTGGCTGATATGAATAATTTGGGGAATTAGCTTGTACTAAATCTTGGCTCACATTCAGTGTTTCAATATTTTCTCAGAAAAAAAATTGAATCTTTGAATTGGTTTGTTTCATTTCTGTTTTGAAACCAAGATCTTTAAAATTACTTGAGAATCCTCCTGACCAACCAGGAACCCTGTATAGAGGCAGTGTTTGCAAAGTCCTGTTAATATTAGAGTAACCAATATTAAAACAAAGGACACAGACAAATGCTCTATTTCTCCTCTTTCTTCCCTCTCATTGTACTTATGGTTAACACTACCCCAATTAGTTATTGAATAAATGCTGCCCTGTGTGCTCTAATTGTTCTATGAACAATAATATTTAATATCTGCAAAGAAATAACCTAAAGACTCCAT
This sequence comes from Manis javanica, assembly GCF_040802235.1. Lineage (NCBI taxonomy): Eukaryota > Metazoa > Chordata > Mammalia > Pholidota > Manidae > Manis > Manis javanica. The sequence goes on from NC_133168.1 coordinate 38,632,798, forward strand.
TTAAATCTAAAAATTAAAAAACTTTTGTTTGCCTAAAACAGTTTCTAAAAGGATCTTCCAAGCAGTGCTTGAATTTGCAGTCAAAAGTCACTGGAAAATCCAGAGATTTTTTGTTTCCCCAAAGCCCCTCTTGCCTGCCTCTGAAATTGGTTTGGGCCTCCTGGATGACAGGTTCTCCAGAGCCCTGAGAAGGGCAAGTCTGAGTGGCTTGCAGGTTTCCCACCACAGCCAGTTGGGCCATCTCTGGAAACTGATTTTTAAATAATGCTTATTAGAGGTACTTTTATCATTATGAGAAATTTATGGTAAATGCAAAAATTTTGGCAAATTTTGAAAAATTAAAAAATGATGTCATGATTGTGTGTGTGTGTGTGTGTGTGTGTGTGTGTTTGTAAAATGGAAGTTCCTATGGCCAAGATCCTCACCTGACCCTAAACCACTTGAGGCCTACTGCTAGGCTACTGCTTCCATACCCATAAGCAATGAGCTATTATGGACTGAGTCACTATATAAAGAGCTCTGCCCAGTGCTCTGGGTGGAGGCAGAAATGGAGGTGGATTATGGACCTGCAGACTGCTAGATGCAGGTTCTAGTGCTCAACCAACCTCCATGAGAATAAGGCTGAGTATAAACCCTATTACCCCAGAACTTTCCATTGTCATTTCTTGGTCTCACTGAAGAGAGTGAACTTGCCCAGGGCTGAAACCCTCAGGCAAAACAGTGTGTGTGTGTGTCATGTGTGTTTGGGGGACTGGGAGAAGGTGATTATTTTATTAATATGCCATCTTTGGAGAAATGTCTATTTAAACTCTTTGCCCATTCTAATTGGGCTATTTGTCTTTATATTATTGGGTTGTAATATTTCTTTTCATATGCTGGATACTAGACCCTTGTCAGATACATGATTTGCAAACATTTTCTCCCACTCTGTGGTTTCCTTTCAATTTCATGCTAATGTCCTTGTGTCATGCCAGAGGTTTCCAGCTCCAGGCAAGTTCACTATGGATTTAGTGAGACAGAATAACACCAATGGAACATTTAGGGTAAAAGTCCTCCTACCAAGGTTTATTCTCAATGTTGGCAGGTCGAGTGCTAGAATTACATCTGCATCCAGCAAGTCAGCAATTCACCTGTGCCCCCTTTTCCGCCTTCACATGGAGCACTGAGCAGAGGTCTTCATACAGCAATACAGACAGTAAAGACTCATTGTCAACACATATGTCAGCATGCATCTGTGCAGTAGGCCAGTTACATCATTGCACGTGAGCAGTGGGCAAGTAGATTAGGGTCAGGTGAGCATCCTGGCCACTGGAACTTCCATTTCCCTACACCTTGGAAGCACAAAAGTTTTTTAATGGAGTCAATTTTATCTATATAGTAATACTTTTGAAAGTGTAAGGGAACCAAATCAATCCCATTGCAGTCTTTGGGCCACCAAGTCTTCCCTGGTGCTGTCAACACTGCCCTCGCCAGGGCTGCTTAATAATGACTGCTTCAAATTGTCTGCTCTTAAGGGATGGTTCAAAGTCACACACAGTCTAAGGGACAGAAGGTTTAATTCAGACGAGGGTCTTTTTAACTACATAAAGAGTATAGTGTAGAAAAGTTTAAGCCAGTAACATTCAACCTCGGCTGTGAAATGGCATCCCCTGAAGAGTTTTTAAAATCCTGGTGCTTGGGTCTCACTCTCACTGATTCTGATTTAAGTGGTCTATGGTTCAGCCCAGGCAGTAAATTTTTAAAGGCTCCCCATATAATCCCAGTATGGAGCCAGAATTGAGAGCCACTGGTTCAGACTTACTTTATGTGGCTGGATACAGGAGGATCTGGGACCAAAGGTGAAGGTTATAAGATGATAGCTAAATTTAAGGACATCTAAATGTGGAGTAGACTGTCAGGAGTTCTCATTTAAGTAAGCTGAACAAGAATGGCAGAGGGATAATGTGGAGGTACCTCACTCCTCAGTACAACAGACTGACCAGTGACCTCTGAGATCCCCTTTCGTTTTACTATAGTCTGCAGTTATAGTTTATTCCTTTCACTTAATCATGATGTTTTTACTCTAAACAGCCTTCTGGTCTGGTTATAAATATCTTCAAGTTGAGACGAGAGAGCTATTTAGTCACAGATGTTGCTTACCCAGGCAGAACTAAATCATTAAATGAAGCTCTCCTGCCCAACATTGATTATTTGCCTCTTCTCACTTTTCACCCTTGGAAAAAATCTATTCCCTTCACCACCCATCAGTCCTCTGTGCATAGCTTCTCTGCCTTTTGTGCTGACTGCCATGCTGACTGGGCAGTAAAACCCCACATCCTGGGGAAGCAAATGACCTAATTCTGAATTAGACTATCTGCATGGTATAGTGCTCTTAGAAACTCTAATTTTACAAGACTTTGGAGAAGTGGTTATTTATTTCTTTTCTTTACTATCTGACAACATTGTTGAGTCCAGAACAGTAGATCTATAATAATACATAGAAAATACAGGAAATGAGCTTTACTGTGCTTCAGAGACTCCCCAAAACCAAACCCAGGAAGAGATTTATATGGAAGCTTTTTAATTTGGTGGTGTGTTGGCTTTTCAAGGTCAGAGCTTCATCAGTTATGAACTTAATCCCCTTATATTTAGTGTACGAACAAGGACACTCTTGAAATTGAAAGATTATTAGTTTTTCTATGGCTGCTGTAACATATTACCACATAGTAGCTTGAAACAACACAAATTTATTATCTTACAGTATTGTAGGTCAGAAGTCTCCCTGGAATAAAATCAGGTGTTCCAGAGCTGTGAGGCTTCTAGAGTCTCTCTAGCGTGAATCTGTTTCCTTTCCTTGCAGCTTTGGAAGCTACCTGCATTCATTGGCTCATGTCCCTTCCTCCATCTTCAAAGCTAACAGTATGACATCTTCAAATCTGATGGCCATTCCTGCTTCCCTCGTCTAAGAAAGGATTCATGAGATTATGTTGGGCCCATCCAAATAATCCAGGATAATCTCCCCATCTCAAAGTCCTTAATTTCATCATATCTGCAAATTCTCTTTTACCATATAAGGTAACTGTAACTCCAGGGGGAAATCCCAGGGCAAAATATCTTAGAAACCAAAATCAGTCAAAGGAGAAATCAGGTGGGAGAAACCCATTTATTGCTTACAAGCAGTCATCCACTTCTGCTCGCCCATGTCTCTCACAACCCGGCTGCAGAAGAAGGGGCCTCACCCAACCTCTCTGGTCCAGATATGCCCTCGCTCACCCTTGTAATTACCTATTGATGTGAAGATAGACTACTCTCCACCCCTTGGAAACACCTACTGATATGAGATGCACTAAGGCCAGGTGAGAGATTCTGGAAATATTGCAATTTTACCCATAGTACATATTCACAGGTTCCAGGGATTAGGATGTGAACATCTTTGGGAGCTCATTATTCTGCCTACCACAGGAGGACTATTAATAATTACACCAGGACAAATAAGGGCACATAGGCTCCCAGCTGGGCCAGCTGGAGCAGAGCACAGACAGCTAGGAGAGCTCTTTCAAAGCTGCATCTGGGCAATGAAGACCCATTCTCCACCTACAGATATTGTAATATGCTGAATTTCCAAACTCTGGGAATATTAAATTAAAGTAGTTCTGGTAACCTGCTATTATGCAATTTGAACAAGGCAAACACTAGGGCATGTGAGGAGAAAATGAATTGGGTTAGGGCAGAACTACTTTAGTATCTGCTGTATGAAAGATGACTTCAGTAGGACGTTTTGGCAAGAGAGCATGGACTGGCAAGTTAAAGAAGCCCAGATTTAAACTGTGGCTTCTCTTTATTCTTTAAGCACTTCTCTCCAAACTTCAAGTTGCTGAGATTTGCCTTATGGGGTTTTTTTTGTTTTTTTGTTTTTTCCTTTTTCTAATAAACTTTCACTGATGTACAATCTTATGTTGGTTTTGAATATACAGCACAGTGGTTCAATAGTTACCCATATTATAAAATCCTCATCCTCTCTAGTGCTGTTACTATCAACATAGAAAGATGTTAACAGAATTGTTGACTGTATTCATGTGGCACTACCATCCCTGTGACCAGCTTATATTGTGATTTTGAATTATAGTTCTCCCTCTATCCCCCTCACCCTTCCCAACCCCTCCCACATGGTTACCAACAGTCACTTCTCAGTATCTATGAGTCTACTTCTGTTTTGTTCCTTCTGTTTTATTTTGTTTTTATATTCCACAAATAAGTGAAATCATATGGTATTTGTCTTTCTCCACCTGGCTTATTTCACTGACCATAATACCCTTTAGATCCATAGATGTTGTTGCAAATGGCAGGATTTCTTTTCTTTTTATGACTGAATAATACTCCATTGTGTATATGTCCTACATCTTCTTTATCCATTCATCTATTGATGGACAGTTAGGTTGCTTTTGTACCTTGTCTATTGCAAATAGTGCAGCGATAAATATAGAGGTGCATGTATCTTTTCAAATCAAGGATATTGTTTTCTTTGGGTAAATTCTTAAAGGAATTACTGTGTCAAATGGCATTTGTATTTGCAGTTTTTTTTGAGGAACCTCCATACTGCTTTCCCCAGGAATTGCACCAATTTACATTCCCACCAACAGTGTTGGAGTGGTCCCCTTTCTCCACACCCTTGCCAGCATTTGTTCTTTCTTGTCTTGGATAGGGCCATCCTAATTGGTGTGATGTGATACATCATTGTGGTTTTAATTTGCATTTCCCTGATGATTAGTGATGTGGAGTATCTTTTCATGTACCCGTTGGCCACTTGTATTTCTTCTTAGGAAAAATGTTTGTTCAGGTCCTCCAACCATTTTTTAATTGGGTTATTTGTTTTGGGGAGATTGAGGCATATGAATTCTTTACTTACTTTGAATGTTAGCCTTTTATGAGATGAGTCATTTATGAATACATTCTCACATACAGTAGGATGCCTTTTTGTTTTGCTGATAGTGTCCTCTGATGTACAGAAGCTTTTTAGTTTGATGTACTCCCATTGGTTCATTTTTTATTTTGTTTCCTTTGTCCAAGGAGATGTGTCCAGGAAAAAGGTGCTTGTGCTTATATTCAAGAAATGTTTGCCTATGTTTTCATCTCAGGGTTTTATGGTTTCCAGACTTACATTGAGGTCTTTGATCCATTTCAAGTTTACTTTTGTGTATGAAGTTACACAATAATCCAGTTTCATTCTCTTACATGTAGCTGTCCAATTTTCACAACACCAGTTGCTGAAGAGGCTGTCTTTTCCCCATTGTATATTCATGGTTCCTTTATCATATATTAATTGATCATATATTCATGGGTTTATGTCTGGACTCTTTAGTCTGTTCCATTGGTCTATGGTTCTGTTCTTGTGCCAGTACCAAATTGTCTTGATTACTTTGGCTTTGTAGTAGAGCTTGAAGTCAGGGAGTGTAATCACCACAGCTTTGTTCTTTCTCAGGATTGCTTTGGCTATTTAGGTTTTTTGTGGTTCTGTATGAATTTTAGAACTATTTATCATAATTCATTGAAAAATGCTGTTCGTATTTTGATAAGGATTCCATTGAATCTGTAGATTACTTTAGGCAGAATGGCCTTTTTGACAATACTAACTCTTTGTATCCATGAACATGGGATAGAGTTCCATTTATTTGTGTCTTCCTTAATTTTTCTCATGCATGTCTTATAGTTTTCAGAGTACAGTTCTTTCACCTCCTTGGTTAGGTTTGTTCCTAGGTATTTTATTCTTTTTGATGCAATTGTAAATGGAATTGTTTTCCTGATTTCTCTTTCTGTTAGTTCATTGTTAGTATATAGGAATGCAACAGATTTCTATGTATTAATTTTTTATTCTGCAACTTTGCTGAATTCAGTTATTAGTTCTAATAGTTTTTTGGTAGAGTCTTTATACATTATTCTATGTATAATATCATGTCATCTGCAAATAGTGACAGTTTAACTTCTTCCTTACCTATTTGGATGCCGTTTATCTCTTTGTGTTGTCTGATTGCCATGCCTAGAACCTCCAGTACTATGTTGAATAAAAGTAGAGAGAGTGGGCATCCTGTCTTATTCCAAGTGTAGAGGAAAAGCTTTAAATTTTTCACCATAAAGTATGATGTTGGCTTGGGTTTGTCATATATGGCCTCAATTATATTGAGGTACCTACCCTCTATGCCCATTTTGTTAAGAGTTTTTATCATGAATGGATGTTGAATTTTGTCAAATGCTTTTTTCAGCATCTATTGATATGCTCATGTGGTTGTTATGTTAATGTGGTGTATGATTGATTGATTTATAAATATTGTATCATCCTTGCATCTCTGGAATAAATCCCACTTGGTCATGATGGATGATCTTTTTGATGTATTTTTTTTATTTGATTTGCCAGTATTTTATGGATAATTTTTGCATCTATGTTCATCAGGGATACTGGTCTATAATTTTCTTTTTTTGTGATGTCTATGTCTGATTTTAGTATTAGAGTGATGCTAGCCTCATAGAATGAGGAAGTATTGTATTCCTTCTTCTACTTTTTGGAATACTTGAAGAAGGATGGGTATGAGCTCTTCTTTAAATGTTTGGTGGAATTCAACTGTGAAGCCACCTGTACCTGGACTTTTGTTTCAGGGGAATTTTTTGATTACCAATTCTATGTCATTGTTGGTAATTGGTCTGTTCAGATTTTCTGCTTCTTCCTGGGTCAGTCTTGAAAGGTTGTAATTTTATAGAAAGTGGTCTGTTTCTTCTAAGTTGTACAATTTATTGGCATATAATATAATATTATCTAATACTTCTTTGTATTTCTTATCGGCAAGTAGATTAGGGTCAGATGAGGATCCTGGCCATGGTGACTTCCATTTTCCCTACACTCCACCCCTCCAAGATTCTTGCCTCACAATCTGTGTGCCCAGTCTTCTGCAATGGTTCCTGTGCAAGAAAGTTGAAACATTGTAACCAGATTCCACGACAGCAATAGAGGGTACAGCAACATACTAGGATGCTGATAATAAGAGAAATTATGATGATTATAGTCATCCTCAACCCTGAAATCAATTACTAAATAGTCATTTCAGCTGCATTCAAACCAGCTCTACTTAGATGAGTTCATAACTCACACTTTCTATGGGAGGCCAGTAGTGTAACTCATAAGGAGCTCTGGCCACACCCAGAAAGCAACAATTTTTGCTAGGGTGTGTGCCCATACTATGAATACATTAGAAGAGATTAACTTTAAGGGGAAATAAGCATATGTTTTAATGACACCAACATAGGCAAATCTTTCCATCATGTAGGATGCATGCAAGAGAGTGGTCCTGTAATAGGACAATGGCAGGAAGGGGGTCCTATCCTGGTTTAATGTACCTTACCTTTACCACTCTCCTTGTGGGGATTATTGAGGGGTCTACGTATAGTGCTACTGGAGGTGTATGCACTGGCCATAAAAATAAAATGAAACTCCCTGGTAAGATGCTCCTACCGTCTGGCCATTTAGAGTACACTGCCATATTCTGTTGAGACCACTCTGCTATTATTCCAGGAATACACAGGAGGCCAGCCTCCAGGCCTTGTCCACAAGGTGCGAAAAGGGCCAGCCATTACTGGTCCATGTGTCAAAACATCCAAGGCCACGACCAATGAACAGAGTCTCTGGAGTTTATTGCAGTTGGTGCTCGTAGCTAGTTGTTATACTAGTGGTCAAACCTCAGCTTCAACAATTCCTCCTTGTTTGTACTTGCAGTTGTACAGGGAAGGCCTGCAGTGGTGGTGACACTAGCATGCAGAGAGGGATGTGACTTCATTCACTTCTCTGTAATCTACAGTCATATGCCAGGGGCCTACCAGCTTTTTTCCTGGCCACACCAGGGAATTAAGTGGGCTATGTGTGGGCTTTATAATACACACCTTCTCCAGTTCCTGGAGGGTTTCTCCAACTTATTTATGTCCTCCAATTTGCATGGTAGTAGTCACCGCTGAGGCACAGGGGAAACTACAGGTGGGTGCTTAGTATGTCCCCTCAGAACTGCCTTCACCACACTTATCCTCAGTCTGAACTCACCTTCAGTGGTCTGTAACCATAGGCCCTGCAGGATATCTTTCCCTAAAATATATTTTGGGATGGCAGAGATATACAAAGTATACTCCTTTGGGGGTAGATGCCCTATTCTCAATGGCATTCATGCTTGTTTCACTCTGATAGCCTTAACCCCGTATCCATCTGTAACAGTGGGAGTCCTGGGAAGCTGTTCAGGTTTGCCATAAATCAGTGAGCATTCAGCTCCTGTGTCTACCAGAGGCAGGACACTTTGTACTTTCATTGGGGACCAATGAACTGATATTTCAACATGTGGCCTCTGGTCCCCATGATCCCCCAAAGCAGGTGTGTTGACTGTCCCCTCAGTCAAAATGTATTGCCCAGTCATCTTGCCGTGCAGGTCTGGGTGAGGTCAGGTCACTGTCCTGCAGGATGTCCTGCGACACACTGGCTGGGCTTATGACTTTGTCTCCAGCTTCCATTTCTTGGTTCTCACCTTAGCCAATGGCTGAATCTACTGCTCTTGCTTCAATTGTTGCCATAGCTCCTGGAAAACTTTATTTGACTTTCCCATTCAATTTCTCTCTGCCTGCTTCTGCCTTTATCAAATCAACCCACATCTGGGTCCTCGTGACCTTCATTGGGCCCTTTAAACCCTTTCTCTCAGTAGCAAGCCATTCTCCCTTCTGTGCCCATATCACTTCAGCCTCCCCCAAATCTGTCACAGTATGGGTAACCACATTTATGGGCTGTTCTAAGTAAGGGGCAAGAATGGCCATTAAGGGCCCAAAGAGGGATGAGGGAACTGTTTGTAGCACCATATCCCTCTCCCCCACAGTAAACAGTTCCTTGTCTGGGCCATAATTTACTGGCTCATAAATTACATTTTTCATGCTCAACTCCCCTAACTCCTGTTGGAGCTTGGCATACATCTGCCAACTAGAAGGGGAAGATGTTAAGTTACCCTGATTGGGCCATATAGTGCGAAGAACAGCTATCAGCCATTCAAGAAGGGAATGATTCCCTGGGGTCTGGTGTGCATTCTGCAGTTGCTGCTGCAAGGTAGGATGAGTTGTCAGAGAAGCTAATTTCCCATTTCTAACCCAGACAGAATGATCCTGTCCACCCCTACAACCTAAAGGCTCAGGACCCAGGCTGCTATGGACTCCGAGGGTTTCTGCTGAAACTGGGAGCCCAAATCCAGCAGCTCTGCATGGACTTCTCCATGAGCTGGGGAGGGGGCTGCACCTTTCCTGGAGCAACCCACAGTTTTCTGCATCTTTATTAGTTACTATGCAGCAGGATTTCAATAGAGGAGGGATTGTTGCCTCCAGCACCACCTCTACCTCCTCGTTCTCCCATGGTGTATTCTCCCCAACACTGTGGAACTGAGAGCAAATCTCTTGCTGCTCCACAGAGCACGTCCACTCAGTCACCACTACCTCCTTTACCACCATCACAGGGCCTTGCAGTGGTGCTCTCTCAATCTTCAACAAATCTCCTACTTCCTCCATAGCACCTCGCAGCTTGTGTCCTTGTGCTGCCTCCTCTCATGCTTCTCGCAAGAGTATGTCCTTCTTCTTCGTGGCCTTTATGTTTTCCACAGTGTCTCACGGCAATGACTTCTCATTCTTCAAAAATTCTTTTACTTCCTTCACAGCACTTCACAGCTTGCATTCTCGTGCTGCCTCTTATGCTTCTTGCAGGAGTGCATTGTTCTCCCTTGTGAACTTTTTTAACACTGTGTGAAATAGCCAACCCATGGCTTGCACTTCCACTCAGGCACTCTCTTCCTCTAAGGATTTCTCTATTTTGTAGAGGGTCTCTGCCACTACCCCAAACATCACCACTACCACTACCACCACTACCTCCCCCCAGTCCTGGGGAGGGGCTCATTCCTCTAGGGGTATCTCCACCTCAGACCACATGCCCATTGGAGGATACCCAAGTGTTTCCCCATCCATAGAGGCATCCCGGTGAAGTACCCCTCCAATGAGGGCAGCTTATTCCATTTTTGGTCTACAGAGAATTCTGCCAATTGCACCAAATGTCACACAAGAGCTTTCCAGCTCTGAGCAAGTTCATTCTGGATTTGGTGAGACCGAATAACAACAACAGGACATCGAGGGTGAAAAGTCTTATATCAAGTTTTATTCTTGTGGTGGCAGGTGGAGAGCTAGAATTCAATCCATATCCAGCAAGTCTGCAATCTGTCTCCACCTCTGCCTCTGTGCCCAGCACTGGATGGAGCTCTTTATATAGCATCACAGTGAATAGTAGCTCACTGCCAGCACATGTGTAAGCCTGTGCCTGTGAGCACTGCCCAAGCAATGGGCAAGCAGACCATAGTCACGTGAGGCTCCTGGCCATGGAAACTTGCATTTTCTCTACAAATACATTGGAAGTGATTATTTTTGTAGCTTTACCAAAATAGACAAGAAATTGATAGAGAAAAAAATGAACATTGTAAGTTCTCTCAAATTCTCTTTAAACCCTCCCTGTAGGCCAGTGGCTTCTATGGGTGTCTACACTGAACAGCCGGAAACTCCAGGTGATCCTATTGGAAGAGTAATGTTTTAGGAAAGAAGGGCTCCATAAAATGTAAATTCTTACATGAGGAGAATGTTATGAGACAAATTCTCACTACCAAAAAAAGGGAGAGAGATTTCAAAATTATTTGTCCAAGAAGGCTAGTTCAACTCTTCTGGGTAATGTGATTCATGTAAATTTTTTAGAATTTCATCTGTTGTGTTCACTAGAAAATACCTGCATGCTTAAGTCTCATCTTTATACCAGATAAAAATTTTTTATAATTGCCATGAGTTAATTTTTACAAATAATCAGAAAAGTTTCTTACATTGTCAACTGCGTGTTCTGGGAATCCAGATTATATCCTCTGAAGTCAGGTGCAGAGCTCTATGATGTACCCTGACCCTATCTGTCATCCACTAAAAATTACATCCCATGTGTGCCAGTTCCTCTTACTGGTTTTGTTGGTGGTGGTGGTGGCATTGTTATGAGATTTGGCAAGAAAAACTTAGTAACTCTGGGTATGGTACTAATTTAATAATATATTATTGTGTACTAAATTTAAAAGCACTTCACTCAGCAATTATTTATTTATTCTATGCCTGCTATGCACCAGGCATTGTTTTGGTACTTAACTCTTTATTTATAAATAAAGATGACGAGAATACCAAAAATCACCAGGTGGATTAATGCAAAGGACGAGATTCAAAACCACTGAAATTTGAATAGACCAGCAATCTCAAGCATCCTTACCATCTGAGTGCCAATGCCAGAGAGTCTGCAGAGGTTGCATTAGGGTTGGAATCTTTAATTAGCCACGGATCAGAAACAGGAGCCAAGTAACCCTGTTGATCCTCTGCAGCAGTGAACAATTTCAGTAATGGAACTGCCCTGGGAAGCCAGTGTAGGTGGCCTCTGTGGCAGCCAGTGAGCAGAAAAACAATACTGCACATCTTGGTTATAAAGCTACCCTCATAATAGCCTGTTGTATTTCTTTTTTGTAAGAATGCCACCTTAAAAGACTATGAATTTTAAGTTCATAGTACCTAAATGTAATTAAGGGATATTTTAAAATTAATATTTAGCGTTTATGACTCTTTTCATGTTTTTTCAGCTGTCACTGCTGAGTAGTGAACTGGGGAAACTGACATCACTGAGGCTCCAAAGAATTTCCTGTGAAATTCCAGAATAATAGAGCAATGTTTGAATTTGGTTTCCCTGTGCCTAGAAACTCAGTACAGTGTCTTTTGAGGGTTCTTCCTTGGTGAATTAGGGTAAGTGTCGCTAGCTCCTGTGGGTGTGAGGGAGTGCCTCCCGCACAGCCATGGGGAAGCCCAGGCTCCCTCTGTCTGGCGTTTCTGCCATCCTCTACAGCAGGGATTAACAAATTAGGAACTCTGAGCCAGCCCCCTGTTTTTGTAAATACAATTTTATTGGAAAACAGCCATGCCCATTTCTTTACATATTACCCGTAGCTGCCTTTACCCTATGTCAGGCTCTGTGACAGAGCCTGTATGAGGCACAAACCTAAAACATTGATATTTAGCATTCTCAGAAAAAGTTTTCTGCCCTTAGAGTCCTCTGCAGCCCTCTCTGTGAGGCAGCCTGGAGACTTTTATGGCTTATGTTCTGTTGGCCAGAACTTAGGCACATAGCCACACCTAACCACAAGAGAGGCTAGGAAATGTAGTCAGTTTGTGTAGGAAGAAAGGAAAATTAGTGAACAAATAACCTGTCTCTGCCACATGAGCAGTTTCCATTTACCAAAAATATAGGAAAGATTAAAGAAGTTGGGGATAAATTGTGAGGCAGGTCTATAATTATAGCCAGAAGTAAAAATTCCTTCTACATGAGTCTGTTCATAAACTTTACATCACAAGCAGATATTCTGAATTCATATCATCAGGATAATGATAGAGAGAAATGGAATGTACTAGAGGTGCTGCAGATGTTTCAAACGGAAAAGCTTGTGGTTGGACTGGAGTGTAACCAGGAAAAACCAGCTGGTTGTCTCCTGGAGAAGCACACAGGGTATGTTCATTACCAGAGTGCACGGTCTGGCCCCCTCCTGCCCACGCAGACACCTAATTTTGTCAGCAGACCTATATGGATCCGTTCCCCATGGACCAGAATATTTAGGAACCCAGGAAATCAGAGCATTAGTCTGCTAAGATAAAGAACAAAGATAGGGTCCAACATTAAAGGCTGAAGCAGAGCCACCACTCCCATACATCCCCAGGGGCCACTATGGTGGGAGACTTTTTTAACTCTACATTTAGAGTTTTGAGAGTTTTTATATACTCCCCTCTGTGAAAGAATTCATACTGTCCCTTCCTCATTTCCTGGCATCTGTTGTACTGTTTTTATATTGCCATTTTTATAGTTAATTTCTATCAATATAATCCCTGTGGTTTTTAAGCCATGTTTCAATACTTACTACATTTGCTATACCACCAGTCTCTGAAATACAGGCTCCACTTTTTCTGAATTCCTTATTTTGCTTTATCTCTTAGTTGGCTGGATTTCATCACTACTGGTATAACTAGGGAGCAGGGCTGCTATGTACAGTTGTGCAGACTGTCCACAGTGCAAATTGTCCTATATAGGGGATATTTTCTAGTAGATGGTAGTCAAGTGCCTTGACAAAGGGAAGACTTTATAATCACTGCAAAAGTGGTAGATCTGTCAAGAAGTGTTCAGTGGTGCTGTATTTCCCAAGTCTTTGCTTCCCTGAAAACATTTCTTATATTTGTATTTAAAGGCTAACTTCCGTAGGTGACATTTTCTTTTTCTCAGATAGATGTTAAGGGAGTGAGGGGTTGTTTTTAAAAGTTGAGCACTGCACCTGTCCTTTTCAATCTTTTGAGTGACTGGATTTTATCATTAAATAGTTTGGGGGTTTTTTCCATAAAAAAAAACCCCAGTAAGTGTTGTATCTTTGGGTTCTTTTTGTTTGAGAATATCTCTGATGTCTTTTCATTTGTAGGTCAGCTTGGTCTATGACTATCCATTCCCAGGGTGCAATTCCTTGGTGGCCTTGAACTGCTCCCACATAATGGCCCCAGATAATGGCAAACCCCAGTACTCTGCTTCCTTAAGAATATGAGGAAGTGGGAGAGCATGTGTCTGATCCTGAGACTGTTTCCTTGACTTTTCCCTGAGTTTGCCTAATCACCACTAAATCAATTCTGTCAAATTGGAGAGAAATCTGAAAGTATCTTCAACAAAATGTGAACATGAGTCCAAGGGCAGGCAGAATGCCAGAGCTGTTGCAAGCCTGAGCCCAACCTCCAGACCCAGACCTCCTACGTGTAAATTTCAGCTCACTCCCTACCTATGGGTCCCTAACCTCTGTGTGCAGTGGGTCCTTTTGGCAGTCTGGTGAAGCCTAGAGATCCCTTTCACAATATTTTAAATGTCTAAAACAAAGTGTGTAGCATTACAAAGCAGGCTGATTATATTAAAGTGTTTCTAAACATGATGACAAAGTAATACACAAATTGCAAGATCTAGAAGCATATCTAATATCTACTGTCATTTCAAAGCACTGATGAGTATAATCAATATTTGGAGAGAACTGCAGCAATTACAATGTGATATGAAAATATATGTGATTTCTATTGGTGAAAAAGTCTAAGGTCCTGCTAACACTAATGTAGCTCATTCCTTCTATTTGTAATGAAGAAATGGTGCATGTCAGAGGTCAGTGAAAGTAAAATACAGTTTTCTTGTCCAGGTTTACAGATCCCTTTAATTCTGTGCCGGAATGCCAAGTGCTCCCAGTTGTACAGCCTTGTGCAGAAGTTACTGAACTTCTCTCAACTTTGGTTTCCCCATCAGCAAAATGGGGGTCATAATGTAAAACTAGCGCCATCTGGGGCCTTTGTCTAGAAATGAAATAGTGAATGTAAATCTTTACTGCAGTTATCTGGCACAGTGAACATTCAATAAATAAAGCTATTAGTAAGGATGGTACAATTTTGAGTGCTTATATTTCATGTTCTTCACACTTCAAAGTAGTACATAAATTTTATATTGCTAAAATGCTATTTGAACATTTGTTATTTTTATAATCATAAAACAATCAAGTTATTTTCAGTTCAAAAATATGTAAAGCTAGCTATCCCCTCAAATAAAAAGGAAATCTAAGTATGAATCTCTACATTGAGAAAAGAGACAAAATTGCAACCAGACATTGATTAGAAGGTTCTACATTATTCATTCTCGATTTTTATTGACAAACATAAACAAAAAAATGTTTCTTTGTGTCTGTTTTCCTCCTTATTTTTATATAACTAAACTCTTTGCTCATTACATGGTTAAACACTAGTTTAGTCACGTGCCTAGTTCCTTTCTCATTTAATGTATTTTGGGATGTGGTTTTATTTTTAAAATAAACACATTGTAAACATTCCATGGGGCCTCAAGTTACATAGTGTAACTCAGTTTAACTTGAATGAGAATTTTGGTTACCAGTTTCATATCCAGCTCCTTCTGAATGCTCCATGGTAGCAGGGATTTATGTGCAGGACTATGGCCATTTCCCATTGCTCTGCAGGGTCTCAGTGTCAAGGATTTTGCAGTGGTTCTTTTCGGTACTAACTGGTCCCACCTCTAAATGAAAGGACTGACTTTACGTAAGAAGTAAGTGCCAAGCTCCAGGTGACAAGGGCTGTGAGTGTCTCCTGCTGGATCCCTGGTGTCTAGTACAGTAGGCGTTCAGCAATTCTTTATTCAATGAAAAGCTTATTTCTACAAGAAACATCAAAGGCTTAGACTTCAATTTTCTAGGCTGAACATTAAGAATTTTCAAGAGAAGCAAGAAAGCTTCTGATTGATGTGGACTTTTTATACCTCAAGTTGATGAAATGAGCTGAAAAGCAAAAAACTTAGATCCCACAATAGTAAGTGCCTTTTCTGACTTATTCTTTCATTGAATTGATGGATGCTGAGGGAACATCTCAAGGAAACATAGAGATTAGAAAAACAGTTCAATAACATAGTAACTATACGTAGTGTTGTAGAGGAAGAACAGAAGAATGGAACTCACACCAAGGGTTGAAAATTTGTCCTATTTATAGGACAAGAAATTTGTCCTAAGAAATTTGTCCTATTTATAGAAAAAATAATATCTAAAATGCAGATTTATTATTCATAAGCCATCTCACAGTACAATTGTGAAGTGAGCCATTATCGCATACTGTATTTCCATATCTATATATTTGTTGATGTGTCTCATCCACAGGCGCAGGAAACTGTTAAGCAAAAGACCAGATTACAAAATATTTCAGGCTTGGCAGACCAGACAGTCTCTGTCACACTTACTCAACTCTACCATGGACATGGCTGGCTTCCAATAAAACTTTATTTAAAAAAACAGGCAGCTGCCATAGTTGTTAGTTTACTGACCCCTGATGCAGACTGTAACTGTCCTTGAAAACTTTTCCCTAGTTCTCTGCACCCAGGAAACAGCAATTTGTTCTGCAAAGTATGTCATTAATAAAGCTGTAAAAAAAGTTACATATTTCCATGCATTCCAGGTATGTGGACTTCTTTTCAAAGCTAATTGTGATCTCTAACAAGTTTTAGAATAAATGGAGTATCTGCCTCCCATTTGAGTTCTTGGTGGCATCCAAGGCCATATTTGGTAGTTTTGTTACAAGGGTATCGGTGGCATGCATACATTTACAATGAAATATCTTCAGTTGATTGGTTTATTGTTTTCATTTTACATAAAGGAATATGTGGGGTGCCAGTGCAAGCCAGTAGCTCTGAACTAAGATAGGAAAGGGAAGGGATATTAAAGCTGTTGCTTACAAAGAAGGATGAAGTAAAGGCATCTGTAGACAGGAAGCACATTCTAAACTGACACTTCTAGCTGCAGTAGAGTTAATATACATTATATTGGTTTCAGATGTACAACATAGTGATTTAATGATTATATATATTAAGAAATGCTCACCATCAGTGCATTACCATTTGTCACAATACAAAGATACTGCAGTATTATAGATTATATTCTCTATGCTGTATTTTTCATCCCTGTGACTTAATTATTTTCTAATTGGAAGTTTGTCTCTATTTATCTCCTTCACCTATTTCACCCATACTCCCTCCCATCTCTTCTCCTCTATGGCAACAACCAGTTTGTTCTCTGTGTTTATGAATCTATTTCAGTTTTGTTTGTTCATTTGTTTTATTCTAAACTGATTTTATAGATACAGTGTGCCCCAAAAGAAACAAGAATATCAGATAACAATGATATTATCAAATTAGCTTTCCCAGAATCACATGTCCAGAGAAGAGAGGCCATTATACACACAGGCTAATTTGACAGTAAGGGAGGCCATTTCCAATTGACATACCTTTATAGCTTGGCTTCACCATTACCATCTCCCTCAAAACTGTATATATAGAGAGATGTATACATACATGGTTGTGAGTATATCAGTTCATGAATGTCAAACTTAGGGCACTAAATTTTAGATTTTGATTTTTTTTAATGTGCTTACATAATTGTAGCATAACCCAAAGTTCACACTGTTTTCAAGTTTTAAACATTAGATAATCTAATTTTATTTTTATAATAAGTACAAAGTTCAATTTAAAAGAGAAAAAAAACCTAATTGTGTTGTTGAATGTCATGTATTCAGTAGCACTCCATGGATTTCAAGGATTACACAATACTGTGAAAATGGAATAATAATAATTATGGAATAACCAAATATTTGGGGCCCAGTGCCAGTACTTCTCAGTTGATAATCTGAAATTTAAAAAGTGAGTATTGAGGGCTATTTAAGAGAAGGTAACAGCTATTTATCAGGTATCAAACTTCTTATTTAGAAAAAAAAATGAATAACCATTAAAACCATAATATGATTTCTTCCTTGACATCTGCCACATCATGATATTCTTTTCAATAAATTGCTCATCCTTGTGTTTCATTTTTCTCTCTCTCCTACCACCGCCAGGTACTTGTGAGAGAAGGAAATAAAGAATTCCATTATGTTGTAGGAGGGCTCATTTTTCATTTTGTCAAGGGGTTTCCCCTCTCTCAGCCATGATAATATTTCTTCATGATTGTTCCTTTCTATGAAATGAGAAAGGACAGTTTCCAACTTCATCAATAACCCATTAAGTTTGTTGGAAGATATGTTCAAGTTGGATCCTTCCCCTGTGCAATAGCAGAATGGATTGTCCATAGAAGTTTGAATATAGGGAATGGAAGAAACAAGCAGAATTATGTTGCAGTGCAGTTAGCCAAGCAATTAGGAGATGGGGAGAGAACTGGGCGGAGGGTCAAGGCTCTGGGCACCGTGTCCACATCTTTACAAAACCACACCCGAAGCTCTCCTGAAGCTGCCACACCTCCTACTGGTGCACCTCCAGGATGTCCATCCTGGTTCTCTGTGCTGGTCCGCACAGCTGGTTTTTATCAGTGAAATGAGATTATATATATGAAAATATGTTGGAGGAAGTAGCAGCTTTCTTGCTAAGATTATCATACTTAGTTTAGAACTATTATTAATTGTCTTTCCTAAATATATGGTTCTCTTCTTAAAACACTTCTCAGGTTACAAGAAAAAAGACCAGTGGAATAATGGAAGAACTTTAAATACTGGCAGGAATTATACCTACAACCACACACAGTTTATGCTGGTACTATAGATGTTAAGTGTAAACCCTCTCTGTTTAAAGAGTTAATAATGTGAAAATAGGGGAGTAAATACACCATGAGAAGTGCTTAGAAAAGAATCACATACTCAGAACAGTCAGCTTTGGTAACTGAGATTCAATCTTAATTTCTTCACTTCCCACATCTAACCGATTAGCAAATTCTGCTGATCCTCCTCCAAAATGGATTCTCTTCCATTTCTGCTGCCATCGTCTTAGTTCAAAGCACCATCATCTCTCATTTAGACCATTACAACAGTCTCTGGTCCTCGTGCTCGCACCTACTCCTCTGCAGTTAATCATTCACCAGCAGCCACAGTGATCCTCTTTAAACACCAGACAGTACCCTCTTCTGCCAAACACCTTCCCTCTCATTGCATTTTGAGCAGTGTGTAAAGGCCCTGCTGCCTCCACGGGCCTAGCCACTGCTGAGAGCCAGTGCACCTCTGGTCCAACCTGCGCTCCTGACGCTTGCCCGCCATATTGTGCTTCAATGTCTTCTGCGTAGAATGGGAAGAAATAATCATAGCTCCCTCATGAGTTATTAAGGAGGCAAATGATATAAATCCCACCAAATGGTACCTGGTACAGTGTAAGCATGTAACTATGAGTGACTACTAAGTACTGGACATTGGTGACATTGGCTTGCTGTCCTTCCACTCCCATAATGAGCCCTTCTTCCTCAGAGCCTTTGCCCTTGATGTCCCTCTGCTTGGACTGCTCTTCCCCTAGCTCCTTCAGCAGCTGCTGCTTCCGGTTCTTCAGGCCTCAGCTGCAGTGCCTCACCTTCAGAGAAGACTACCCCAGCTAACTCCCACCACATGCTCACATCCTCCTGTCACCTATTGGTTTCTCTCATAGTATTTCCCAAACTTGTATTACAGATCAATTTCTTCAATTTGTCTTTAGTCTGTCTCCACAATAGACTAAACTAGGAATGGAGGTGTATCCATTCTGTTTATCACTGTATCCTCAGTACAGAACACACAGTAGGAACTCAGTATTTCTTGAATGGATGGATGTGGGGTGGCAAGTAAGGTCTTAGCTCACAGTTAAGTTCAGGTATTGAATTAATAATTAATCAGTATCAGTTTCATGCTGTTGCTTGTAACAGATTGCCACAAACTTAGTGGCTTAAAACAGCAGAAACTTATTCTCTCACAGTTCTGGGGGCCAGAAGTCCGAAATCAGTTTCCTTGGGCCCAAATTAAGGTTCAACAGAACCATGACCCCTCCAGAGGCTCTGGGGGAGAATCTGCTCATTCTTCCTCCAGCATCTGTGGCCGCCAGCATTTCTTGGTTTGTGGCAACATTACTCCCCTCTTTAAAGTGGCATCTTTAAATCTCTCTCAGCTCTGTCTTCACACCCCCTTCTTCCCTGTGTAGCTAAAATCTCCCCCTGCCTCCCTGCAATAAGCTATGTGGGATTGCATTTAAAGCTACCTGAATAATCCAGGTGTATTAGCCTGCTCAGGCTACCATAACAAAATGCCATAGGCTGCATGGGTTAAACAACAGAAATTTATTTCTCACACTTCTGGAGGCTGGAAGTCCCAAGTCAGGGGCCAGCAAGGGTTCATTTTCTGGTGAGAGGTTTTTCTCCTGGCTTGCAGACAACTGCCGCCTCACTATGTCCTCACATGGCCTTTCCCCTCTGTACAGATGTGGGCAGGGTGGGGGTAGGCGGGAGGGGTGGATAAGGTCACTAATCAACCTCTATGACCTCATTTAACCTCAATTTCTTCCAAAGAGGCTCCATCTCTAAATACAGATACATTGGGGGTCATGGCCTCAATGTACAAGTTTGGGGGTGGGAGACACACTACATGCCATAGTATTCAGGAGAGTCTATCATCTCAAAATCCTTAACTTAATCACATCTGCAAAGACGTGATTTTTTCCAAATAGGGTAACTAACATTCACAGGTTTAAAGGATCAGGATGTGGATGTATTTGGGGAAACCACTTTTCAGCCTATAACATCGATGAAGCAAAATGAATTGCTGACCTTACATGCACTAGTGGATGCTCAAACATGATTGTGCCAATGGGGAGCAGTTGCTCAAAATTAATAAACAAGGTAAAGCAGAAGAGGAATTTCTGAGCATTCCTGTGACTTAAGTAATTATGCATCGTTGTAAGAAAACTCAACATAAGTAAGTTCAAACACGAAGCCTATTAATGGGGTTGTTTTGTGCAGTGACAAAGCCTTTTACTCCAGATGGACTGATTGTTGCCCTCTTCTTCTAAATTGCCAATTGCCTTAACTCACTTGCAATTCAACTTGATTCAAGCTGAACTTTTCAGAAAAGGATATCGAGGACAGTTTTTATATCTTCCTATGCTTTAGCATTTGTTCTTTACGATGTAAAGATAACATTAGCTGACATTTATTGAACATTTACTATGTGCCGAACACTATACTGAAAGTTTTATATATATATATATCAGTTAACTGGGATAATAATAATAATAATAGTACCTGTCATTTTGGGTTATATATGTATTTCATTTAATGCTCACAACAGCTCCAAATAGCAGGTACTATTATTATCCTTAATTAGCTGATGACTGACCAGAGGCATGGAGAAGTAAGGATCTTGTCCAAGAACACAAAAAAAGGAATAGCAAAGAGAGATGCAAACTCCAGCACTCTGACTCTAGAGCTCATACTGTGAAGCATCACTTGCTATTCCTTGGAAGATATCACTAAATACTCCATTTTTAGTGCTTGCTCTAGAAAGAAATTGTTATGGAAGTTTACATCAGCATAAAGACCTCTTTTTTTTCTTTTTCTTTTTTCATTAAGGCATCACTGATATACAATCACATGAAGATTTCACAAGAAAAACAATGTGGTTACTACATTCACCCATATTATTGAGTCCCCCCATACCCCATTGCAGTCACTGTCCATCAGTGTAGTAAGATGCCACAGAGTCCCTACTTGTCTTCTCTATGCTACACTGTCTTCCCCGTGACACCCACACACACCATGTGCACTAATCATAATACCCCTCAATCTCCTTCTCCCTCCCTTCCCACCCACCTTCCCCTACCCCTCCCCATTGGTAACCGCTAGTCCCTTTTTGGAGTCTGTGAGTCTGCTGCTGTTTTCTTCCTTCAGTTTTGCTTTGTTGTTATACTCCACACATGAGTGAAATAGTTTGGTACTTGTCTTTCTCTGCCTGGCTTATTTCACTGAGCATAATACCCTCTAGCTCCATCCATGTTGTTGCAAATGGTAGGATTTCTTTCTTTCTTATGGCTGAATAGTATTCCATTGTGTATATGTACCACCTCTTCTTTATCCATTCATCTACTGATGGACATTTAGGTTGCTTCCATATCAGCATAAAGACTTTAATGTAACAGATTTTTTTTTGTTATCAGTTGCCTTAGTCAGGATTCCCCAGAGAAATAGAACCAATGTGTTTGAATACCTATCTATCTCTATCATCACTGTCTCTAGACAGTCCTATATCTATCTATCTATCTATCAGTATCTTCTATCACCAAATCTAGAGATAGAGAAATATAGAGAAATTATTTGAAGGCAATGGCTCACAGGACTGCAGGGTAGGCTGGCAGGCTGGTGACCCAGGGAAGAGTTGGTGTTGCAGCTCAAGTCCAAATGCAGAATTCCTTCTTGCTCAGGCAACCTCACTCTTTCTTGTAAGACTTTCAACTAATTACATGAGGCTCATCCATTTCATGAAGTCTAGTGATTTAAGTGCTAATATCATCTAAAAATACCTTCCTAGCAACATCTAGACTGGTGTCTGCCCAAACCTAGGTACTATGGCTTAGCCAAATTGGCACATATGTTAACTGTCACAAGTCTATGTCTTGTCAACTTGACACCCATATGCACAACTCTTCAAATCATACTTATCTCAAAATAAAGACGATAACAAGGTCATACTTTTGCCTACCATGATACAAGTATCGTGAACACAAATGAAAACACACTAACCTTTTCACTGGAAGAGGATGCAGACATCTTGAGTGATGTTCAGTCTTCTCTTTGATACACTGAACTGAAATACTATATGATATAAAGTCAGTACATCTTATCTGATAAGGTGATATGAGAAAAAAGAAAAGATATTTTATATACACACACATATTCATGACAAAATAAGGAATAAATACTCATGACAATTATAGTCCTCATTTCTGTAACTGGTCATGTTCCTGTAGCTGGTACTTATAACTACTTTCTTCCAATACCCGTTCTGTATTCCATTTGTCCTCAGCAAGTACCTCAGTGATCATGGTTCTTTACCTGGTGGGGCAACCCAGTCTTTGTTCCTGAAAGGGCTGTGTCATTAGTAATCCTGTCTCTATTGGGTTGTTGAAATTTCCACTGACATTAATTACAAGGCATGGTGATACTAAGATATGCCACAGGGATCTCCTGTGTCCCAGACATACTCTTCTTTACCAGCATTGTGAAGGAAGCAGCCACCCAGTTTCCGCTTGGTGACCAAGATTAATCACCCCATCCAGCACAGTGACAAGAACTCTCTTCTTTGTTAACTGAGGAGCATGAAGAACCTAAAGTGGCTGGGTGGCAGTCTTAACTTTTAATTCAGTGGAATCATTGTTGTGTCTTCTGGTGGAAACATATGATCATCCCTTTGGAACTAGGACTCTTAGATTAGCAGAGCATAAAGTTGCAGTGACAGGAAGCAAAACTTTCACTAGTTGATCAGTAGGGGAAATAGTGAGCTGTGCCATTTCAATTTCCACCTCTTGATTCCATTGTAATGGAACAGGTGATTTTGAGTCTTATTGAGCTGCAACACTAACACTTGTTTAAACTAAGTATCTTTCCCTGGCTTTAAATTCATTCTCCTGCAAAATAACTTCAGCCCAGCATGCCACCTCTGTGTTGTGTGTAAGAAAAATGGATGTCTTATGATGCAAGGGTCCAAATGTGGGAGAGAAGGCCACTGTTCAGTGTACATTGCACACAGATGTCATCCCTTTTTGACTAGTGATAATAAAAATAATGTATGGGAAGGGGACACAAATGAGCTATTAAATGGCCTTTGCTGTAACTGAACTTATAATTAAACACTCCCACAGAGTAGCCCCTCTTGTATTCTACTTCTGGCTTGGCTATTATTGTCTTTTGCTGAACTGCAGAGAATAGATATCTGTGTGGATGAGGATTTCTATCAATTCATCAACCAAGTGAAAATGTCTGCTTGTCATGTAAAAGATAATGGCAGAAACCCATTTTTAGTTCCTTGTTGCTGTGCTCATGTGTGAAATTATTCACAGGGGAAGATAGAAGCCTTACTAGCCTCAGATGTGATCAGCTGCACAGATTATACTGCCAAATGAATTGTTTTTGCAAACCAAACAGCAAGCCTCATCAACCAAACTGGGATTGCGGTTGGGGAAGACACGGACCTGCCCTGGGTGATGGTGTTGGGCCACAGAGAGGCAAGGGCCCTGAGTGCTGCTTCTCTCCTTCGCATGACGTGGAGGGAAAACTGTTTCCCAAGTATGTAAATCGTAGCCATGCCGTGGTTTTCTGATACAGATAGAGACCATTTGGCATTCTGACTGAGGCTCTCATTGATTTATTTTCTGTCTTGATTAAAGTAGCATGAATTTGAGGTCATTTCCTCTCTCCTAGTTGGAGAAAGAATAGAGAGGAGGAAGAGGAGGTCAGTAGCCTTGGTGGCACTAAAACATTTTGTGTTTTAGTGTTTGGTGGTAGATTTTGGTGTTTGGTGGTAGATTGTGTGCCATGCCCACTTTTGGTATTTTTCATTCTATGAGTTAGAAGAAATAAATGTCGCAACATTTAACCAAAGATTTTTAGCCATTTTTTCTCTTAAAAAAAATAAAGGAATGAGGAAGAGGAGAAATGAGAGGAAGCAAGAGTAGGAGACAGAGCAATAATAAGACAGATCCAAAGAATTTGAAAAATCTCTGGCCTCTCTGGCAATTTATTTCTAGTTCAGTAAACTCAGCAACCAAACTTTTGCATTTTTTCTACTCTTAATAATAATAAAAATGAACTTCAGTTTAGTGAAGAGCCAAAATTAGGAGATCAAGCATCAACTTGTTTATGTTGGCATTTCTGTGGAGCCAGGTCTGTCTAGTTTCCTTGCCCGGAATAGCCACTGGCTCAGAGCAAGCAGCAATAGATCAGGACCAGGCGGAGCCTTGCATCCCAGGATCCCAACCAGACCATGGCTTGCAGCCTGCCCAGCAATGACCAGCTTTCTCTGGTTCCTGAGCATTCCTCTCCCAGGCTCAAGTTGTGGTCCGCTACCCTCTGAGACACACGTAGCTGCTGAGAGATGGTGAGCTGTCGTCTCCTGCCCACTCCAGGACACTGCACAGATTGGCTGTTGCCAAGGAGTCCACCCTTCAATCCACATATCAAGTGGAGACTCAAGAGACCTTGGGCTTTCCTTTTAGTTATATAATCCAATCTTATTAGCCCATAATATTTAGACTTAGACATTCCACTACAGCAACATTATATTTCATTATGATTCACTCTTTTAATTGGCATTCTGCTTTACTTAAGTCACTGATGAATCTTTTAAACTACCTTGGTATCTAAGATCTCCAAACTGTATAATCTGGTTCTATGTGAAACAGAATTTGGCTTATTTATTCTTTCTTGGTCTAAAAGTCACTGTTAGATGTGCCAGCTGATTTATCTTATATTGCACAGTTTGGAATTCTAAGGGAAAGACTGTTTTACCTGGCAGATTATTCAGAACAGTTTTCACAAACTTAATTAAAATTTTTCCTAGGCATAACTTGTTGCTGGAATTTCCAGGCCAGTCTCCCTGCATGGCAGTTCTCCCTAGCAGCCCTTGAACCTCACATTCACCAGCCTGTGCCCTGTAACCCTGGGAAGAACTGATCACTGCCCTTTGTCATTCTATTTGTGTCTAGTTGCATTGACCTCTGAAGCAGCTGCTAGGGTTGCAGATTCCCAGACTGCTCTCCCAGATATTTTATGTTAAAGAGTTTAAACTGTGGAAAGGTTTAATTACATCTGTATCTGTTCAAAATAAGCTTGAATAAGAACTAGTGAGGAAATCAGAATTGTGGCCACATAGCCTTTGTTTATGTGAAATACCTCCGCATTAAAAACCATGTCTGTAAACACTTAGAAATATCCTTGAATTAATTCAAGTCTTTTGAAGTTTTAGCAATAATATCCTTGACCTGTGGCCTGAAATATTTGGTGTTTTCTTCCTCCAATCATCACAGATAGTTTTGGGAACACTTGAGGGCTTGAAAGCATTGTGCCTTGCTCACCTGCCATACATGAGATGCCTTTAGGTGTAATGTTCTTTCCACTACTTGGCGTCTCTCAAGAAAAGTTCAAAAGGCAAATCCTCTCAGTTCAGCAGTGGTGTCCCATAGATGTGGATGTGCTGGGAAAATTTAGAACAGAATTTTTTTGTTGTTATCCAAGTTCTGTACTCACATTTCTTTCTAGCTCTTGAGAAATTTTCTTTATCTGTATCTTTTGTTCTTTCTAATTTAAACTTCCCTACTTCAATTGTAATTTCTCTGGGCTTTCTTAGCTTCCCAAGTTAGATCCAAATTGGATCTTAGGTCCATTCCTAAGAAACCATACTAATTACTCTTTTCCAGGTCTTCTACCTTTCAAACGTGACATAGTTTCTTTTTATTCCATTGAATCTTCATTTTCTTTCTGGAGATAGAACTGTGATAAAGCTCCCTTTAAGAGCTAAAAGAATTTTTTAACCTACCATTATATGTTAAAACAAAATTATTGTGATCATTAACAAGCACAAATAGAGTCACTGAGCAAAATGATCAGAGTCCAACATCAACATCAGGAACCTTTTAAAAGCCATATTACACAGAGGCAAAAACCATAAAAGGCTTCTTTTTTTTTTTTTTAGTATCATTAATCTACAATTACATGAGAAACATTATGGTTACTAGACTTTCCCCATCATCAAGTCCCCACCACATACCCCATTATAGTCACTGTCCATCAGCGTAGTAATATGGTACAGCATCACTACTTGTTTTCTTTGTGTTGTACAGCCCTCCCTGTGCCCCCCTACAATATGTCTGCTAATCATAATGCCCCTTTTTCCCCCTTGTGCCTCCCTGCCCACACACACTCCCCAGACCCTTTCCCTTTGGTAACTGTTAGTCCATTCTTGGGTTCTGTAAGTCTGCTCCTGTTTGGTTCCTTCAGTGTTTTTCTTTGTTTTTGTACTCCACATAAGAATGAAATAATTTGATACTTGTCTTTTTCTGCCTGGCTTATTTCACTAAGCATACTACCCTCTAACTCCATCCATGTTATCGCAAATGGTAGGATTTGTTTTCTTCTTATGGCTGAATAATATTCCATTGTGTACATGGACCACATCTTCTTTATCCATTCATCTACCGATGGGCACTTAGGTTGCTTCCGTTTCTTGGCTATTGTAAATAGTGCTGCAATAAACATAGGAGTTCATATGTTTTTTTCAAACTGGCCTGCTGCATTTGTAAGGTAAATTCCTAGGAGTGGAATTCATGTGTCGAATGTATTTCTATTTTGAGTTTTTGGAGGAACCTCCATACTGCTTTCCACAATGGTTGAACTAATTTACATTCCCACCAGCAGTGTAGGAGGGCACCCCTTTCTCCACATCCTCAACAACATTTGTTGTTCGTCTTTTGAATGGTGGCCATCCTAACTGGTGTGAGGTGATATCTCATTGTGGTTTTAATTTGCATTTCTCTGATGATTAGCAATGTGGAGCATCTTTTCATGTGCCTGTTGGCCATCTGAATTTCTTCTTTGGAGAAGTGTCTGTTCAGATCCTCTGACCATTTTTTAATGGGATTATTTGCCTTTTGTTTGTTGAGGTGCGTGAGCTCTTTATATATTTTAGATGTCAATCCTTTATCAGATATGTCATTTATGAATATATTCTCCCATACTGTAGGATGTCTTTTTGTTCTATTGATGGTGTCCTTTGGTGTACAGAAGGTTTTCAGCTTGATATAGTCCCACTTGTTCATTTTTGCTTTTGTTCCACTTGCCCAGAGAGATATGTTCATGAAGAAGTTGCTCATCTTTATGTCCAAGAGATTTTTGCCTATGTATTTTTCTAAGAATTTTATGGTTTCATGGCTTACATTCAGGTCGTTGATCCATTTTGAATTTACTTTTCTGTATGGGGTTAGACAATGATCCAGTTTCATTCTCTTACATGTAGCTGTCCAGTTTTGCCAACACCAGCTGTTGAAGATGCTGTCATTTCCCCATTTTCTATCCATGGCTCCTTTATCATATATTAATTAACCGTATATGTTTGGGTTAATATCTTAACTCTCTATTCTGTTCCACTGGTCTGTGGGTCTGTTCTTGTGCCAGTACGAAATTGTTTTGATTACTGTGGCTTTGTAGTAGAACTTGAACTTGGGAAGTGAGATCCCCCCTGCTTTATTCTTCCTTCTCAGGATTGCTTTGGCTATTTGGGGTCTTTTGTGGATCCATATGAATTTTAGAATGATTTCTTCCAGTTTGTTGAAGAATGCTGTTGGTATTTTGATAGGGATTGCACTGAATCTTTAGATTGCTTAGGCAGGATGGCCATTTTGACAATATTAATTCTTCCTAACCAAGAGCATGGGATGAGTTTCCATTTGTTAGTGTCCTCTTTAATTTCTCTTAAGAGTGTCTTGTAGTTTTCAGGGTATAGGTCTTTCACTTCCGTGGTTACATTTATTCCTAGGTATTTTATTCTTTTTGATGCAATTGTGAATGGAATTGTTTTCCTGCTTTCTGTTTCTGCTAGCTCATCATTAGTGTATAGGAAAGCAACAGATTTCTGTGCATTAATTTTGTATCCTGCAACTTTGCTGAATTCAGATATTAGTTCTGGAGTGGAGTTTTGGAGTGGAGTCTTTAGGGTTTTTTATGTACAATATCATGTCATCTGCAAATAGTGACAGTTTGACTTCTTCTTTACCAATCTGGATGTCTTTTATTTCTTTGTTTTGTCTGATTACTGTGGCTAGGACCTCCAGAACTATGTTGAATAGAGTGGGGAGAGTGGGCATCCTTGTCTTGTTCCCTATCTTAGGTGAAAAGCTTTCAGCTTCTCACTGTTTAGTATGATGTTGGCTGTCGTTTGTCATATATGGCCTTTATTATGATGAGGTACTTGCCCCCCTCTATACCCATTTTGTTGAGAGTTTTTTATCATGAATGGATGTTGAATTTTGTCAAATGCTTTTTCAGCATCAATGGAGATGGTCATGTGGTTTTTGTCCTTCTTTTTGTTGATGTGGTGGATAATGTTGATGGATTTTCTAATGTACCATCCTTGCATCTCTGAGATGAATCCCACTTGATCATGGTGTATGATCCTCTTGATGTATTTTTGAATTTGATTTGGTAATATTTGTTGAGTATTTTTGTATCTGTGTTCATCAGGGATATTGGTCTGTAATTTTCTTTTTTGGTATGGTCTTTGCCTGGTTTTGGTATTAGAGTGATCCTGGCTTCGTAGAATGAGTGTGGAAGTTTTCCCTCCTCTTCAATTTTTTGGAAAACTGTAAGGATAATGGATATTATGTCTTCTCTATATGTCTGATAAAATTCAGTGGTGAATCCATCCATATGGCCTGGGTGTTTTGTTCTTGGGTAGTTTTTTGATTACCAATTCAATTTCATTGCTGGTAATTGGTCTGTTTAGATTTTCTGTTTCTTCCTTGGTCAGTCTTAGAAGGTTGTATTTTTCTAGGAAGTTGTCCCTTTCTTCTAGGTTTTCCAGCTTGTTAGCATATAGATTCTCGTAGTATTCTCTAATATTCTTTGTATTTCTGTGGGGACCATTGTGATTTTTTCTTTCTCATTTCTGATTTTGTTTATGTGTGTAGATTCTCTTTTTCTCTTAATAAGTCTGGCTAGGGGGTTATCTATTTTTTTTCTCAAAGAACCAGCTCTTAGCTCCATTGATTTTTTTCTATTGTTTTATTCTTCTCAATTTTATTTATTTCTTCTCTGATCTTTATTATGTCCCTCCTTCTGCTGACTTTGGGCTTCATTTGTTCTTTTTCCAGTTTTAGTAATTGTGACTTTAAACTATTCATTTGGGATTGTACTTCCTTCTTTAAATAGGCCTGGATTGCAATATACTTTCCTCTTAGAACTGCCTTCACTGTGTTCCACAGAAGTTGGGGCTTTATGCTGTTGTTGTCAGTTGTCTCCATATATTCCTTGAACTCTATTTTAATTTGGTCATTGATCCATTCATTATTTAGGAGCATGTTTTTAAGCCTCCATGTGTTTGTGAGCCTTTTTGTTTTCCTTGTGCAATTTATTTCTAGTTTATACCTTTGTGGTCTGAGAAGTTGATTGGTAGAATTTCAATCTTTTTGAATTTACTGAGGTTTGTGGCCTATTATGTCATCTATTCTGGAAAATGTTCCATGTGCACTTGAGAAGAATGTGTATCCTGCTGCTTTTGGGTGTACAGTCCTGTAGGTGTCTGTTAGGTATATCTGTTCTAGTGTGTTGTTCAGTGCCTCTGTGTCCTTACTTATTTTCTGTCTGGTGGATCTGTTCTTTAGAGTGAGTGATGTGACACTTGCTGACAGCTCAGCCCCATTTTAGGAAGTCTCCTAAAATGAATGCATTACATCCTATTTCCTCCTTAAATTCTGTTAGTATTTGTTTCACATATGTTGGTGCTCCTGTGTTGGGTGCATATATATTCATAATGGTTATATCCTCTTCTTGGACTACCCCCTTTATTGTTATGTAATGTCTTTCTTTATCTCTTGTTACTTTCTTTGTTTTGAAGTCTATTTTGTCTGATACTAGTACTGCAACACGTGCTTTTTTCTCCTGATTGTTTGCATGAAATATTTTTTTCCGTCCCTTCACTTTTAGTCTGTGTATATCTTTGGGTTTGAGATGAGTCTCTTGTAAGCAGCATATAGATGGGTCTTGCTTTTTTATCCATTCTATTACTCTGTGTCTTTTGATTGATCTATTAAGTCCATTTACATTTAGGGTGATTATTGATAGATATGTACTCATTGCCATTGCAGACTATAGATTCATGGTTACCAAAGGTTCAAGATTAGCTTCCTTACTATCTAACTATCTAACTTAACTTGCTTATTAAGCTATTATAAACACAGCCTGATGATTCTTTATTTCTCTCCCTTCTTATTCTTCTTCTTCCACTCTTTATATGTTAGGTGTTTCATTCTGTACTCTTTTGTGTTTCCTTTGACTGCTTTTTTGGAATAGTTGATTTTATTTTTTCTCTTTAGTTAGTATTTGGTTGGTCTGCTTTCTTTGCTGTGATCTTATTTTCTTGGTGACATCTATTTAACCTTAGGAGTGCTTCCACCTAGAGCAGTCCCTTTAAAATACCCTGTAGAGGTGTTTTGTGGGAGGTAAATTCCCTCAACTTTTGCTTATCTGGAAATTGTTTAATACCTCCTTCAAATTTAAATGATAATCATGCTGGATACAGTATCCTTGGTTCAACACCCTTCTGTTTCATTGCATTAAATATATCATACCATTCTCTTCTGGCCTGTGAGGTTGCTGTTGAGAAGTCTGATGATAGCCTGATGGGTTTTCCTTTGTAGGTGATCTTTTTTGTCTCTCTGGCTGCCTTTCTGTCCTTGCCTTGATCTTTGCAATTTTAATTATTATATGTCTTGGTGTTGTCCTCCTTGGGTCCCTTGTGTTGGGAGATCTGTGGGCTTCCATGGTCTGAGAGACTATCTTCTTTCCCATTTTTGGGAAGTTTTCAGCAATTATTTCTTCAAATACACTTTCTATCCTTTTTTCTCTCTTC
Source organism: Manis javanica (assembly GCF_040802235.1). Taxonomy (NCBI): domain Eukaryota; kingdom Metazoa; phylum Chordata; class Mammalia; order Pholidota; family Manidae; genus Manis; species Manis javanica. The sequence goes on from NC_133168.1 coordinate 38,663,884, forward strand.
TTCTTCTTCTTCTGGCACCCCTATAATGTGAATTTTGTTCCATTTGATTTGGTCACACAGTTCTCTTAATATTCTTTCATTCCTAGACATCATTTTATCTCTCTCTGCCTCAGCTTCTCAGTATTCTTGTTCTCTGATTTCTATTCCATTAACAGTCTCTTGCACCTAGTCCAGTCTGCTCTTAAAACCTTATACTGATTATTTCATTTCTGTTATTTCCCTCCAAACTTCATCCCTTAGCTCTTGCATATTTCCCTGCCGGTCCATCAGCATGGTTATGACTTATTTTGAATTCTTTTTCAGGAAGTTGGTTATATCTATCTCACCAGGCCCTCTCTCTGGGGTTGTCTGAGTGATTTTTGACTGTACCAGATTCTTCTGCCTCATAAAAGGCTTCTTTTTAAAGTACACTTCCCATATAGAAGAGGCTGGTACATAAAAATAGAATTTCATACTCCACTTTATGCCTCGCTGAGGATTGCTCATGTTCTCCCCTGCTCATCCCTGCAATATTTTTGCTCAACCTAGAAAAAGAAAGCTACCTTTGAAAATTTTCTCTTCCTCATGCATTCTGGTTCATATATTTATAAATGTACTTTGAAATGTATTTCAAACCATGTCGTTTTCTACTTGTATAGGCTTAGGCCCATTAGAGTCACTCTTTTATTCAAATTTAAGTAGGAAGGTAAGGCAGATACCTCCTCCCACACATACACACTAAGGAAGCAGCTACAGCAAATACAACTAACCCTGAAGATGATCTGAACACTGCAGAACAGACAACTTACACCTGGGGAAGAAGATAATGATACACAGAGTAGGGTAAAGTGGCAGAGCCATGATCTATCAGGACCCCAAGCCTTCCCCCATCCCAGCCCAGAGGTGAGAGGAAGAAAAACAAAGCAAGGAGAGGATATGCATGCAGAAACTTTGCACACCTGACCCTGGAGATCTGCTCTAGAAACATGAGAGTATATTACATCAAGCTTTGTTGATTAATGGGGATGGACACCAAGAAGAGGTTGGAGCACAATGGGAGGCTGAGATTCCTGCTGCTTGTGTAGGACAGGCACAATCCCTCAGTACCACTAAGACCCAACACAGATGCAGCAGTTTGAAAAATTAACCAGCAGTGGGAAGGGTGCCAGAGGAGTGAGGGTTGGATGGAGTTCTCTCTGCAGGAGAAAGGGCAGGACAACACTTCCCCTGGCCTTCCTCATCCCAACTGGTCACGTGCTCATGGGAGCCCCAAGCACTCCATCCCCCTTGCTGACAGCTCAGCCCCAAGGTGCCACCCTGCATATCCACCTGCTCACCTGCAGTCAGACTTTGCTGCCTGGCAGGAAGAGGGAAGCTTTGTCACCTGGCAGGCAGAGGGAGGCTTTCCCATATTTCTCAGCACTTTCTCAGCCCAACTGGGGAGGTTCCTTCTCCAGTGAGCTCCAAATGCTCTTTCTTGCTTGCTAAAAGCCCAGCACTGCCATGCTCCCTTGTGCACCTGCCTGGCCCACCACATCAGCCTAGCAGTTCTGCCATCACTGCAGGGCAGTCAGAGGGCAGCCCACCCACAATGATCCTAGCAGAAGCACGGCGGCTCTGCTCACAAAGGGCTGGCTGAGGCAAGCTTCTCCTACAGACAGAAATCAGCCACTGCTGGCAGACAGTCTACCAACAGCAACTGGGGCTCCACCACAAAGAAGAACCAGGCAGAGGTGAGTAAAGAGTCTTGAGCTTCTGGGACACCTTCTACATAAGGCTGTTATTCTCTAGACCAAGAGCATAGCATATCTGACACAAAGGAAGAAACACAGAAACCTGGGGAAATAGGAGGCAAAGGAATATGTTTCAAACAAATGTATAGGATAAGACACCAGAAAGAGGGCTAAATTAAATGAAGGTCACCAATCTTCATGATAAAGATTTCAAGGTAGCAGTCATAAATATGCTCACAGATCTGCAGAAAATTATTGAAGATCTCAGGGAGGGCTTCAACAAAGAGAAGAGTTGAAAAAAAGGCACTCAGACATGAAGAATACAGTAACTGAAATGAAATATACAATGGAGGGAATGAATAATAGATAGCTGCAAGTAGAGGAGACAGTGAGATGGAAATTAGAGAACAGGAACACAACGAACTGAGAAACAGAGAGAAAAAAGAATCTCTAGAAATGAAAGGATGCTAAGAGAGCTGTGTGACAATTCCAAATCAAAAAATATTCACACAATAGTAGTACAAGAGGAGAGGGGAGAGACAAAGGGGTAGAAAGTCTTTATGAAGAAATAATTGCTGAAAGCATCCCCAGTCTAGGGAAGAAAATAGGCACCCAGGTCCTGCAAATGCAGAGAACCCCTAGCAAAAGAAACCCCAGGAAGACAACACAAAGACATATAATAATTAAAAAGACAAAGATCAAGGAGTAGGAGAGGGTATTGAAAGCAGCCAGATAGAGAAAAACCAAATTACTTATAAGGGAAACCCTATCAGGCTATCATCAGACTTCTCAGCAGAAACTTTACAGGCCAGAAAGGAGTGGCACAAAATATTTAATGTATAGTAGCAGAAGGACCTTCAACCCCAAATCCTCTACCCAGCAATATTATCATTCAAATTTGAAGGAGAGATTAAACATTTCCCAGATAAATAAAGGCTCAAGGAATTCACCATTACTAAACTGGCATTAAGAATATGTAAAGGTGACTTCTAAGCCTAAATAGTTCTCACCAGTGAAAATAAACCCACAGTAAAGGCAGTAGACCAATTACTTGCTAAGCAAGCATGAAATTAAAGCAAAACAAAAGTAATAAAAGCAACTATATAGAAAATCAGTCAAAGGATTCACAAAAAGTGCAGATTATGACTTCTAATACATAAAATATGGAGAAGGAAAAGGAAATGAAGTACTTTTAGATTTTAGTGTTTGAAATAGAGCAATCATCAACTTAATATAGATGGTTAATATGGTTAGTAAACTTCCATGTCCCATACAGCAACCACAGGCCCAAAGCCTATAATAAATACACAAAAAATTTAAAAAGAGAAATTCAATCACAAAATTGAAGAAAACCATCAATAAACAAAAGAAGAGTATAAAAGAGGAAGAGAGGAACAGAGGGGAGCTATAAAAAACAGAAAACAATTAATAAAATGGCAATACACACATACTTATCAATGATTAACTTAAATGTAAATCTACTAAAAGCCCCAGTCAAAAGACATATGGTGGCAGAATGGATAAAAAAACAATACCTACTTATATGCTGCCTACAAAAAACTCATTTCAAACCTGAAGATATACAAAGACTGAAAGTGAAGGGATGGAAAAAATTATTTCATGCAAATAATAGGTAGAAAAAAGTAGGAGTGGCAGTACTCATATCAGACAAAATAGACTTCAAAACAAAAAAATAACAAGAGACAAGGACATTACATAATGATAAAGTGGTCGGTCCAACAAGAGGATAAATAATTATAAATAACTATGCACACAACACAGGAGCATCTAAATATATAAAAACAAATGCTAACAGAACTAAGTGAGAAATAGACTGAAATTCATTCATATTTTCATATTAAGGGACATTTCACATGCCACTTACATCACTGGACAGCTCAGCTGGACAGAAAATAAGTAAGGAAACAAGCACTGAGCACAGCATTAGATCAGGTGGACTTAACAGGTATCTACAGAACATTCCACCCAAAAGCAGCAGGATACATATTTTTCTCAAGTGTACATGGAATGTTCTCCAAAATAGATCACATACTATGCCACAAAAAGGGCCTCAATAAATTTTAAAAGATTGAAATCTTATCAAGCATCTTCTCAGACTACAATGATGTGAAACTAGAAATAAAGTACATGAAGAAGACAAAAAACCCACAAACACATGGAAGCTAAACAACACATTTCTAAATAATCAATGGATCAGTGAACAAATCAAAACAGAAATCAAGCAATACATGGAGAAAAATGAAAACAAAAATATAACAGTCCAAAATGTGCAGGATGCTGCAAAAGCAGTTCTAAGAGGGAAGTACATAGCAATATAGGCCTACCTCAAGAAACAAGAACATTCAAAATAAATAGTCTAAACTCATAATTAAATAAACTAGGAAAAGAACAACAAATGAAGCCCAAAGTTAGTAAAAGGAGGGACATAATAAAAGTCAGAGTAAAAATAAATAAATAAAATAGAGAAGAATAAAACAATAGAAAAAAATCAATGAAATCAATGGTTCTTTGAAAAAATAAACAAAATAGACAAATCCCAGCCAGACTTATCAAGAAAGACGACACAGATAAACAAAATCAGAAAGAAAAAATAGTTACAAAGGATATCACAGAAAGACAAAGAATTTTAGAGAATTCTATGAAAAATTGTATGACAATAAATTGGACAACCTAGAAGAAATGGACAAACTCCTAGAAAAATACAACCTCCCAAGACTGACCCAGAAAGAAACAGAAAATATGAGCAGACCAATTATGAGTAACAAAATGTAACTGATAATCAGAACACTCCCAACAAACAAACCAGAACCAGATGGTTTCATAACTGAATTCTACCAAACATTTAAAGAGCTAATAACCAAACTTCTTAAAGTATTCTAAAAAGTAGAAGAGTACAGAATATTTCCAAACTCATTCTATGAGGCCAACATCACTCTAATAACAAAACCAGACAAAGACACTACAAAAAAAGAAAATTGTAGACCAATATCCCTGATGAATATAGATGCAAAATCCTCAACAAAATATTAGCAAACCTAATTAAAAAATACATCAAAAGGATCATCCATCACAACAAAGTGGGATTTATTCCATGGATGCAAGGATGGTCCAATATTTGTAAATCAATCAACATCCTACACCACATTCACAAAAAGAAGGATAAAAGCCATATGATCATCTCAATAGATGTTGATAAAACATTTAGCAAAATTCAACATCTATTCATGATAAAAATGCTCAACACAAATGAGCATAGGTGGTACATACCTCAACATAATAAAGGCCATATATGACTAACCCACAGCTAATATCATACTCAGTCATGAAAAGCTAAAAGCTTTTCTTCCAAGATCACTCACCACTTTTGTTCAACGTAATATTGGAGGTCCTAGCCGTGGCAATGAGACAACACAGAGAGATAAAGGCATCCAAATTGGTAAGGACGAAGTAAAACTGTGACTATTTATTGAAGACATGATACTATATATAGAAAACCCAAAAGACTCCACCAAAAAACTTAGAACTAATAACTGGATTCAGGAAAGTTGCAAGATATAAAATTAATACACAGAAATCTATTGCATTCCTAATAAAGAACTAGCAGAAAGAGGCATCAGGAAAACAACTCCTTTTACAGTTGCATCAAAAAGAATAAAATACCTAGGCATAAACTTAACCAAGGAGGTGAAAGACCTATACTTTGAAAACTATAAGACACTCATGAGAGAAATTAAAGAAAACACAAATAAATGGAAATATATCCCATATTCATGGATAGGAAGAATTAATATTGTCAAAATGGCCATTTGCCCAAAGCAATTTACAGATCCAATGCAATCCCTAACAAATACCAACAATGTTTTTCAGTGAACTTGAGCAAATAATCCTGAAATATGTATGGAACCACCAAAAACCCTGAATGGCCAAAGCAATCCTGAAAAAGAAGAACAAAGCTGGGGGTATTACACTTCCTGACTTCAAGCTATACTTCAAAGCTACAGTAATCAAAACAGTATGGTACTGGCACAAGAGCAGACCAATGGAACAGAATAGAGAGCCCAGATATAAACCATGCATATATGGTCAGTTAATACATGGTAAAGGAGCTGTGACTATACAATGGAGAAAAGATAGTTTTTTCAATGACTGGTGTTGGGAAAACTGGACAGTTACATAGAAGAGAATGAAACTGAATTACTATCTAACTCCACACACAAAGGTATATTTGAAATGGATCGAAGATATGACTGTAAATCATGAAACCATAAAACTCTTAGAAGAAATCTTAGACAAAACTCTCAAGTATAAGCATGAGCAATTTTTTTCTGGACACATCTCAGGCAAAGGAAACCAAATAAAAATGAACAAGTAGGACTACATCAAACTAAAAGCTTCTGTGCAGCAAATGACACCATCAGTAGAACAAAAAGGCAACCTACAGTATAGGAGAATATATTCATAAATTATTCATCCAATAAGATATTAACATCCAAAATATGTAAAGAACTCATACACCTCTACACCAAAAAAAATATTAATAACCCAATTAAAAAATGGGCAGAGGATGTGAACAGACATTTTTCCAAAGTAGAACTACAGATGGCCAACAGACACGTGAAAAGATGCTCCACATCACTAATCATCAGGGAAATGCAAATTAAAACCACAATGACATATCATCTCACATCAGCTAGAAGCTAGAAAGGCCACTATCTAAAAGATAAGAAGTAACAAGTGTTGGCAAGGATGTGGAGAAAAAGGAACTATCCTATACTATTGGTGAGAATGTCAGTTGGTGCAGCCACTGTGGAAAGCAGTGTGGACCCTCAAAAAAACTGAAAATAGAAATACTGTATGACCCAGTTATTCCACTTCTAGGCATTTACCCAAAGAAAACAAAATATCTTATTCTACAAGATATGTGCACTGCTATGTTAATTGCCACATTATTTACAATAGCCAAGGTATGGAAGCATCCAGACAGTCCAACAATTGATGAATGAATAAAGAAGATGTTGTACATATACACAATGGAATATTATTCAGCCATAAAAAGAATATAAATCCTGCCATTTGCAACAACATGGATGGATCTAAATGATATTATGCCCAGTGAAGTAAGCCAGGTGGAGAAAGACAAATACCATATGATTTTACTTATTTGTGGAATCTGCAAAGAAAACAGAATAAAATAAACAAAATAGCAGTAGACTCATAGACCCACCAAGAAGTGATTAGTGGTTATCATGGGAGAGGAACTGGAGTGGGTGGCTGGGGTGAGTGAGGGGGATAAAGGGGCACAAAAATTCTCATTCATAATATAAGTTGGTCACGGGGACGGTAGTACAGCCTGCAGAATATAGCCAATGATACTGTAACATCTTTCTGTGTTGACAGATAGTAACTGCTTTAGTTGGAGTAAGTATTCAATAATATGGGTAACTATTGAGCCACTGTTTTGTATACTTGAAACCAATATAAGATTGTATATCTACTATACTTCAATAAAAAAATGAACTTAGATGTTTAATACCAAAGCTAAAATGAAAATTTGTTTCTTCCTAAACTGTTCTGCTGAATGTCCCATTAGCTAAAGAGAAATTATATTAAGATGCCAGTGTGTTAAAATGTAGGTTTAATCCCTAGTTGAAGGTTAGCAAACTTTGAACCCTATCATTACTCTTCCAACCATGCCCTTCTGGACAATGGCTTGCATCCAGACAGATCATTCTAAGCAATACACAGACATTCTTATTATATACTCTGAGCGCTTTCTGACCCTTGTTAGCAAAGAGGCCCGTCAAGATGGAAAAACTCAGCAAAGTACACAGTATGTGCACTGTAGTAGTGTTTAATGCAGGGTGCATCCTGTCTCAGCCTCTCAAAGCTACAATTCACATAAAATGTAGGTAGAGGTGAGTGTGCAGCAGGAACCCTTCTGATGGGTGACAATTGGCTGGGAGGAGGACTACAAAGCCCACTTCAGACAACAGCCCATGTTCTCAGATGAGGGCAGCAGGCTCTGACCTGAAAGTTACCTGTAACTTATCTATGACTTGGAATTGGCTTTCAGGCTTCCTGTAGTGATCCAGAGCAGTTCTTGCTCTCTTTGCTTAGGGAGCTAGGTATGAGTATTTCTTTGCAGTTAACAAATTAACAGCCTAGAATATACAGAATTTTTGCTTGATTATTTGGTTTTTTAAACAGATGCTCTGTCAGTTTCCAAAACTGAGAGTCATTCTATTAGTTACCCTGATTAAATTTTCTTTTTTCTGTCAATCTACAAAGAGAGAAAAGGTGAAACTTTTTCCTTTTAAAAAATCAAATCTTTCTGTCATTATTTCTAATATTCAGTATTTATCCAAATTAATCATAATGCTTGTTTTTACTGCTCCCTATTTGGGCTTGTGTTAAATAAAACTTTCTCTAGCATCTATTAATAAAACTCCTTGGGTGACTTCCAAGATGTCTCTGTAATATAAAATCCCATGCTATCTGTATTTTGAACAAGTTTAGAATGAATTCTGTATAATGCATTGGAAATAAAGTATGTGTTGTCATTCTAAAGCTATGTTCCAGGAAAACACTTTGTAGTGGATTTCTCATTCAACTTGATCATTCCATATCTTAAAAAGGGATAATTCAGGTATTATTTCATATATTGGCAAAGGCATTAGCTTTACAAAAATGAATTTTAAAATACTTGTCATATTGGTCAAGTCAGAATACAGGATACAGAATCAGAAAGTGAGGGGAATTCAAAACCTTCTCACTGGACCCCCTGTATCAGATCCTTTCTTGTCCCTATCCCTACACTATTTCAGTTGCCAAATCCTGTCCATCCCAAGTTTATGAAAACTGCAGTGCCAACCCACCGAGCAGCATCCTTCAGTCTTCTACCCAGACTCTTGTGTTCTGCATGGCCCCTGCCAATTCCTTGTCTTATCACTCACCCCTGACTCCAGATTTGAAGATGGCCTTTGGAGTAATGACTAAGGATCAGTACTATGACTTCCCTTTCAATGAGTTTGTGAATTTAGCATTTTATAAATGAGAAATGACATTGGATTGTTGAGTTTAAAGCTGCAAAATTTGAAATACACCATTGGTACCAGCTGATCTCTTATTGTTTCTTTGGTCTAAAACTTCTCCATGATTAAATGCATTCATGCATGCAAAATGAAAACAAGGCAAATAACAGTAGATGCCTACACTATGCCAGGCTCTGCACTTGACACTGGTCAAAAATGGGACAGTCCCTTAGTTAAGGGAACTATAGGAAAAAGTCAACTTAGTCAATAATTATAGAAGAGTAGTGACAGTCATATAATCACTGTTTATAAGATAGTGCTATAGGGGCTCTCTTGTCTCCTCCTGGTGTGAGCCAGGAGCTCTGTCCTCTCGCTTTATCTCTAAATAAAAGCCTTTGTCTTGCTCACCTAAAAAAAAAAAAAGATAGTGCTATAATAATAACAACAAAACAATAACAGTTACGATGAAGCTAATATAATTGAATGTTTGCTCCTGATTCAATGTGTGCTTACATGCTTTATCTAATTTAACCTTTTTAGCCACCCTATGTAGCAGGTACAGTTATTATCCCCACTTTACTGATAAGGAAACTCAGACATGAAAGGTTAAGGAATTTGTCCAAAATGACAATTATAAAGTAGTGGGCCCAGGATTTGAATCCAGTTTGTGGTTAGAGTGCAGTTCTAACCTCAAAGGCCTATTCTAATCTCTCTGCCTCCAACTGCTGCAGTAGAGGCAGGCTCACCCCCAACCCCTTTACAGTTCTTCACTTGAAACTAGAGACCCATGAGTGGAGTTTTGAAAATGAAAGTCAGTAACAAAATATTTGAAACAGTGGTAATGTTAGAACCAAACCCTTTTCATTCACCAAAGTTTCAGTAAAAGGTAAAGTTCTTGAATGTAGAATTTCAGGAAGCAAGTTCAGGGATAGATAGGTTTTCTGAGATCCCATATTGAGTACCAAGTTAGTGGTCTTCTTTTCCTACCGTTTTATTTTACAAACAAATTCATAAATCAAAGAATAAAGCACATTTATTTTCACTGGGAAAAGCAGAATTATTTCAAGATAATTAAGTGAAGCTGTTACAAGCCGAGTCTAGTATATAAATCCATTTGATGAGGTGTTATTGTATGGATTGAATGTGAAGAATAAAGGAATTGAAGGTCACGATGAGGAATGCTCTAGAAAGAAAATCAGAATGTCATCTTTAGTCTTGGCTACATTGCTGCTATGAGAGAGACAGAGAAAAAACAGGAGGAGGAGGGGGCGGGAGAGGGAGAGGGAAGGAGAAAAAGAAGGAATGAAGCACACCACCACAGGGGCTTTTAGCCTCAGGAATATCTTTTCTATGGCCCATTTTCAAGCCTGCCTCTCCTTGCAACTTACATTATAGACTCTGAATCCTTTTCCTGTTCTTCCAGCTTTCAATTAATTTTTGCCTTTTACCAATTTTTGGTTCTTCTAGAATATGATCATCAAAAATAAAACAAGATAATGAAATTGATCCCTCTTTTTTCCCCCATGCTACAGCATGTGGCCAAGACTGGGACAGCAGCTATTGACTAAAGGAAACTGGGCATGCCACAGGTGCATTGTATTACTTTTATCCATCTGTGCCTCTGTTTCTCCACTTTGACTGTCAAATCCTTGATGGCAAGGACCATGTTTTCGTTTCTCTTACCCCAATTTGGAGCTCAACGTTTGATACAGAGAAGCATACAAGAAACTACTAGTTGAATGAAAGAATGAATAAATGAATGAAAGGAACAATAGAAATAGCAACACTCATGTTGTTACTTTACTCTCCCCTCATAATTACTAGAGGGACTACTTCCAGTGTAACCATTCAAGAGAGTCCAGAAATAGTTTTCCAAAGATATATGTAAATTCTTATATAAACCATTATTTTCTTTTTCTCCCCCCTCCCCCCCACAAATCTCTGTGAATTATCAAGCAAGTACTTGGGGAAGCAGAATATTATATATATATATATATATATATAATATAAACCTGTTTGGTTTTTTGGTTTTGCTTTCAGATTAGTTGTGAAAGAATAGAATGCTATACTATTCCTTTCCATAGAGGTATAATCTGATTTTGCAAAGAAAGTTCCAAAGTTAGTAACAATTCTTACTGGGAAGACAGTGTCTGAATTGGATTAAGGTAGAACAGGAGTGCCCAGTGCAGGGAAGAGTTTGGTGTTTCTGGCTTCATACAGCATTAAATGGAATGTCTATATTTCTTCTGGGTTTAATGAAGCCATAACCAGCCAACTCATTGTTGAGTGATGTTGGACATTTTTTGCTTTTAACTTGATGTTTTAATTTGTGCTTATCTAGTCCTCCCACGTCAGCTGCTTAGACTGGCACATTAGGGACAATTAGCCAAGTGTTCCTCTGTGTTAGCTCCAGAGTGGAGAAAAACAGACAAGGAGAATCGATGAGAGCAACCAGCCAGGAAGAGAACATTGACTCTCCATCAAGAGCGCTGGCCAACTGGTCCAGCTGCCTGTGCTGAGAAGCAGCAGCTCTGCTCTTTCCCTCGGCGCCTTGTTAAGGTTTAAGTGGCTCAGCCATGGCTGCTAAATGACTTTGCTGTTGTGTGTTTAGTTTTCAGGACTTTATCTCCTGTCTTTCTTCACCATCCTCATCGGGCTGGTGCTCTACTCCTCCACCTCCACATACATAGCCCAGGACCCCCGGGTCTACAAGCAGTTCCGCAATCCTTCCGCACCTGTTGTGGACTTACCGAGCTCATCCCAGGTGGAGCCTTCGGTCACCTACACCAGCCTGGGCCAGGAGACTGAGGAGGAGCCCCGCGTTCGTGTGGCCTAGGAGGAGGCCCTACCTACTCACTGGGCACAACTCAGTGGCCATTTGTTTGCCCATCATCTCTGTATTGTACATAGAGAAAGGTATTTCTTAGGTGCGGTTTACGCAAGTGGACTGCAAGGTAGCAAATACTGAAGCTTGTAAGAGGCACAAGCTAAACATCACTGGAGGCACAGGCTCCAACGACCTGATTTGGAGAGACGCCTAGCTAGTGCATAAGCTGATCACAATGCCCTGCATTAATTCCTGTGAAAATTTTTGAACCAGAAGCAAGTATTATTATTATTACTTGTATTATTATTGTTACTGTTATTACACTGACTTTCAGGGGGATGTTTTGTACTCCTGATGAGAACTATTGCCAGACCCACATGTAGTTAACATAAATCCCACTTTTCTACAGCAAGTCACTTTTTAAGAATCATACTTTATTTTTTTGCACAGTCTATCTGAGTGCTGCATGCCACTGGAGCTCCACCCCTGAGAAGTTTCCTTACCCTAGGGACCTGGTGGCTAATGTTTTCCTCTGTTACCTGCTGGATCGCCTGCTCGCTAAGTATTTTGTGCTGTGACCCTTGTGGGGAGGGGCAACTGAACATATGATTCTCTATTCTAGGAATAGACATAAAACAAACATTTCAGCCTTTTTATATTTCAATCTCTGATTACTCCAGGCCATTGCCTTTCTGTTGTGCCATGTGATTCTGCTAATCAAGTTCCTGTAATAACAGGATAAAGAGTGTTTCATTTCTGTGGCTCATTGGAAACTCCAGAAGTAATATCATTTGTGTTTAGGGTAATGTATATACATCTTTTTTTCAATCTTTCTGCCCCTCCCTCTCCTCTCTTCAAAAAATATATCGATTTTCCTTTTTTTCTAGATTTCTTTAGCGATAATGTGGAAATTAATCAAGGCATTAGGAAAAGCTACGGTCCTCTGCTCTTTTCATTGTGTGATACCCTTTTTGAAATACGCCAGTGTGGCAGTTATATTTATTGTGGAGTTATCATTGGTGAGGCATCCCAGCAAAGTCAAGTTGCTGATATGGAGCCATCTCTGACAATAGCTCGATTTGTCTGGCCATTTTGTAGGAGTAAAGGAATCACCTGTGAAAAAATCTGGTATTTTGGTTATATTTGGCATCCATTCAATAGCAGAATATATCAATATAACATTCTTATGGATACAGAAAATATTACAGTGTCCTGATAAGGCTTTGAGGGAAATGTCACCAGTCTAATTTTGTTGCCCTTAAAATAGCCCTTTTTCAAACACAGGAAATGAAAAAATACCACAGGCCTCTATGATTTAAAATAGATTCTACATGTCAGTATGTGAAACCACCTTTAAATTTGGCTGGCTTCAGTACCATTCATAAAGACCCCACCCCCTTGGAGTTACAGAGTTTGTATAGGAAAAATAACTGTTTATGAAACTTAGGGCAATTCAAATCATTACATCTTAAGCAAGCACAGCAAAAGAGCGGAGGGGACCCTGAAAAGTAGAACAGATTGCCACTTAGTCGGGACTCCCACATCGCCTGAACAAGGCCTAAGTCCACAGGCAAAAGCATCCTATACCGTCAGTCGTCACCATGTGGCCCCTTTGCTGCCTTCTGCCCAGGGTGGGTGGTCTTGCCCTTGGAGACGGGAAAGAAAATTATCTTCTATGATATGCAGATTTTATGGTCATCCCTGTTCAGTCCCCTTAAAAAAGTTTTATTTTCTGTGGGGAAAAAAAAAATCCATGTTAAAGCTGTATCAAGTCAAAATCACTTTGCCAATGTCTACTCTCTGCTACCTTGTAAGCCAATTAAATACCTTTCTCTGAAAATTTTGTCCATTCAGATCAGAAGACCTTTAAAGACTGTGGTTTTATTTTTGTGTTTACATTCCTTTGTTTTACATAATTTGCTTGATTTATTGCATTTTTAGTATTTATTTTAAGCCAAATGTTTTAATCTTTCTTTATTCATTTTTCTACACTAATTTGTAGATGCTTAGTATGAGAAATAAGTGGATGAAAGTATGTATAAGTTGACTCTGGACTGGGATTTTTTTAAATTTAATTTCAAAAGAGTTTGTAATCAACAGATGGCTAAAAGTTGCTATCTGAATTATTTTCTAGGATATTTTAATTGACTCCATTGTATGGAAACCAAGTGTGAATGTTAAAGTGAATTCACTGTTTACCCTTTATCACCCAGTGTCCTTGTACACAAGACTTTCACGTCCCTGGGGTCCCTTACCGTGTGGGTCATCTTCATTTAGAAGGCTGGTAACACTGAGTTACCCAGGATCAGGTGTTCCAAAGAGACCCTCAGAAAAAAAAATAGCAAAGAACAAACTCTTTCCCTGTGCAAAAACAGTGATCCTTTTGGAGTGGGGTGGGAATGGGAGTGGGAAAACATTAACTATAGTTGTTTTGTTTCTGAAATTTCATAACCTCAGTAGACACCAGCAAAAACTTCAGCTTCCCCATCCACCACCCCTCTCATCCACAAATGGGACTTAAGCAATATGTATAGAATTTGATTGGGTATACTGGGCATATTGCATAGAGTGATCTGAGAGCAAACCACAGCTTTCCTAAACCCCTACAGAGACCACTTGTTGGTCCTCACTCTTTGATGAAAACTTGCACTGGGGACTGCGCTTGCCTGGGACACACCTTCCCACAGCTCCAAACCATGAAACACGCAACCAGGTAAACCAGGCATTGGGAAAATTTGCACCACTATGTCCCATGAAATGTTTGAGTGTTTAGTTTAGAGATTGCTAACTTGTGCTATTAACCTTTTGACAAGCGTGTAGTATTGTTTGTTTTGGGTTTGTTTTGATTTATAACCATTTAGTAGTCCCCAGCTAGCTACCAGTACAGATTTTACCCCATGGGTAGGATTCTATTGTCAAGCCACATAACAAAGCACACTATTCCAGACATTGCAAATGGAAAATATGAACCAAAAAGGAAATTTACACAGATAAGTTGAATAAACTCTCCATTTTTGATATTTGCATGCTCCCCTATGGACTGGCTGTGGCAATGTAATGCTTGTATAATGTTTTCAAATAAAAAAAAATGCTTTATGAAAGCACCGAGTTCCTGGTTTTCTTGAGTGTTTTTCTGTACTATGACAACCATGGAAGCAGGTCCCATGGGATGCTAGAAATAGCAATGAAAGGAGATATCAGGGTACATGTCAAAATAAAAACCAGAAAGAAAATATTCCCAAATTAGGAAGGCACAATTGGTCTCAGAATTGTAGCTTTGGAAAGCCAAATTGAACACATTTGTAATTTGCAAAATTTATTCCTTATCTAGGCACTTAAGAAATCTCTGGGGCTACAACCTTCCAGCCCACATTTAAAACACATGTATGGCAACATAAATTTACCCCCAAGAAATAGTTTCTCATAAAGAAGAAAATCTATGTATACTGCCCCAGGCACAATGCCAGGCTTAAAGGGTGAGCCTTCATCCAGAGCAGGACATTTATAAAGCAGGACAATTGGTGTTTCTGCTCCAAACAAACAGTGCCTCCACTAACTGCAGGCAACCCCTGAAGTATTTAGAGATGACTGTCTATAAATGTACATGTTCTTATCATTTGTGTTCACACCCAGAGCTCAAAAATTAAAAGAGCTGAAAAGACTATGTATTTAGAATACTTGAAATAATCTAAAATTATTTCAAAAGCAAAGTTTAAAAAACAAAACTGAAACAATTAGAAGTCCTGGAAAGGATTTCCTAAAAAAATAAAACAAAATTTTTCAAGAAAAACATCTATTTTTTTGGGAAAAGAGACACAGTAGCACACCAATCCTTTATAAAGAGTTCCTACGTTGTGATCCACTGTGATCTGTATAAGTAAAATGGCATATACTTAACATAAACAATTTGCTTGAAAAATGTCATTTACAGTTTAAAAACATCTTTTCATTGAAAAATGTAAATCTTTCTCTAAAGTGGTTATTTCGTAAACTCTTTGATCAAACATGAAATATAGTTGAACTTCAGTCCAGCCTGTGTCCTAAAATCCAGCAGTTCTAAGTTATTGGGGCCCAAAGAGCACACAGTACATGTATGCATCAGGTTTATTCTATCTCCACAATGCACTGTAATTTCCTTAAGAGACAGAACTTCCAAGCATTTAGGAGTGCTTGGAAGTTCTTGCAAAGATAGGATAAGGCAACACTTGAATGGTCGTGACTATTAGCATAAAGGAAAAGAAAAATAAATGTAATTCAGCAGGAGAACTATAATTTGTTATGCTGTCTTGATGTTCCATAGGAAAACATATTGTAATGTCTGAAAAAAGAGGATCTGAAATCAGCTCCAGCTTGCCTATCTTCAGGCCTAACCAAACCCCCCTTGCACAGGGCAGGCACTCATACAGCTTTTTTTTTTTTAATGGAATCTAACTTCTAAACCAGAAATAGAAAGTACAAGGGAAAATTTTCTATTACAAAATGTTCCCTTTCTTCTTCCACTATTTAAGTATTTTTTTCTGCAAAATTCCTGTTTTGGGAAAGGAAGAAATCACTGGCCCACTTAAACACACCCTTCTGGGGATTTCTTTTTTACAAACCTTTAAAATGATTAGCCCTTTAGGTTGGCCCTGGGATAAAAGGCAGCAAAGTGAAGTTCTTTTTTTACTTGCAAATAGTGCTTTTAAATTTACAACAATGCTTCTTAATTATGTGCACTGGTCTTCCTTTTTTCCTTCCTTTCTTTCTTTTCTTTGCTTTTCTTTTTCCTTTTTCTGGGCTTTTTCTTTCTGCAGGCACAAACAGAAGGCTCACATGGGCCACCTAGGCTGTGTCTCTGACTTTTATTCTCTATGTGGTCAAAAATGTTTAATTCAAAAAAATTATAATACAGCTGGAAAGCCCTGCACCTAGCAGATGGCCTTTCATCGGTGCCTGAAATGACAAGCCATTGTGCGTCACTTTTCAGACAGCCAGACAAGTTGCCTCCAGACGCTACTACAGCCTGATTAACAAGGAAAACTAATGATCAGAGGGAGGAGGTCTCTGGGAATAGACTAAAATTAGGGGCTTCCATCTGGATAGACAAAGGCCTGGTATGGATAAGACTAACGTCTATAAAATGAGCTCGTTCATCAGGAGCTGGGAACAATCCCATAATGCTTGAAGGATAATTTCAGAATGGATAGAGATAAATATTACTTTACACAATGGGGAGTAATACTCCTGAACTCATTATCCCCAAAGTGATGGTACAGGCTAAAAATGTGTTACCTCTCCTGATAGATGGGAGAGCTGCAGGAAGGCATTAAGCAGGCTGTATAATTCACTATCCAATCTGTTAACACTTCCAAGAGTGAAAGCAGGTACTACTCATGATTATGCTGGGCGGTAGACATAGACTCCTGTGTCCCAGGCCAATATGAATGTGTGGCCACCGTGGCTTTAAGAGATACAATGTCAGGTCCCGCACCAGGCAAGTTGGCAGCACAGTGTAAAGCCGCGCCTCCTTGCCTCTAGAGGTCGCTGTCTGAGGTGGAACAGCTGCACGAGGCTGATTGCTTGCCCGTGTGGTGAGGTTGCTCCTGGAGTCTTACTCCTAGAGGTCAGTTCTGGTCTAGGTTCCGGTTTTACTGTTCAGGCCTCCTCCTCGGGAATACCTGTGGCCAGGGGCAGTGAAATGGAAGGAGTTTCAATGGTATGATCTCAAACATCTTTACTGCTCCTTCCTTGCTAAACATAAAAGAACAAGAAAGAAACACTCGAGGTTAAAGGAAGCAGCACAGATAAAATTGTTCAGAAGCAAATCACATTAGAAGCTAACACCCCCATGCATTTCAAGCAACGTTGAGTGACAAATACATGCATGCATTTGTCCTCGCGGGAGGAAGAAATAGATGCCTAGGTGCTGGAAAGCAGATACCTTGTGGCAGTGGATCCAAACCCAGCAGTTCCTCACCCATTTCCTACCATGGCATCCGCAAATGCCATTTCTGGGATTTGGGACTGAAAGGTTGAAATGTTGGGGTAAAAACATTTTTGTGTAAAGTTGGGTCTTATCCATGGCTCCCTTGGCCCTGTCTCTGTCGGCAAGGAGAATTACTTCAAAAGCACCTGAAGAGGTTTGATAGATTTTAAGTAATAGTAATAATTGCAATTTCACAGATGGTTGGCCACTTGCCAATTTCACAGCAAATGAGAAAAGCAATAAAGAAAAACTACTTGTTCTTAAAATGACTACTTTTCTAAATGAAATTACTGAAGAGAGAGGAAATGGGCTAATCACTGGAATAATCAAAACAGTCTCATTATGGGACTCCCTGTGAGCTTTTGTTTGAATTCTCTAATGCAGAATAGAATTTTGGCATTAAATAGGATTTTAAAAGCTAAATAGGTCACACAGGCATACAAATGGTTGAGTGAATCACATAACTGCTTTACATGCCCCAAGATTCTGCCTATCAGGCTGCATTTTAATTAAAAGGAGAATTGTTGGCAGTAGAGGACAGCTTGGGGAGTTGGGTGGTGAAGGTGAAGACTAAGACTTCACTTGGTACTTAGTTTTCTATTCATAATCTTGACTTCCAAACACCAATGAAATTCATTTTCATCTTAGTCAAAAGTGTAGGCACAGAATTTGAGTGTTGGTGGGAACATTGGACATTGTTTCATTCAAAATTTCAAGACATTTCATGACACATCAGTGTGGAGATGGTTTCGTGGAGGGCAAGATATTTAGCCTGGAGAAACTATAGCCTTGTCCACCAAAATTCTATAGGTAACACCACAGTGTATGACTCTCCAGCTGAAGAGGCTGCTCTGTGATCACTAGAAACCAGAGTCAGAGAGCTAATACAGACCCTTCCTGTTAAGAGGATGGGCCTCTTCTTAGGTAGCTTAGATAAGTGTCCCTTAGAAGGGTCCCTATTTCCAACCAACTCTGTAATCTCAAAGAGAAAAGAAAGGAAAAGCACCTGGTACATGCCCCAGGTAAACTGCCTTTGCCCCCCTGGACTGAATCCATCCAGGCAAAGCCAAAAATGGGAAATTGCCTCTTTGTTTCTCCTACTCAACATACAAGTGCAAGAGGGGGTTTTGAAACTAGCATTGCCCAGAGAAGTCCCAGACCAGGCACGCTACTAAAGCAGCAATGGCCCGTCTGTAACTCCTCTATCAGGGTCCAGAGCTCACTGTTCCCACAGGGAGATTTCTTACCTCCAGACACCCACTAGCTGTCACGCCTATCTTCGCCAGTGACTTACAGCAGGTCAGTGTGGCAAGTGAGGCTGCTGCCCTTGGGAAACAAGTCACCAGCCATTGAATAAGGGCCTCTCTTTGACTCTAAGGTGAAGGAGCTTCTATGTTCCTCCTGACTGTTGGAGCAACATGAAACACTCAGCCAAGTGGCGCTTGTAATGCAAAGATGAGGGGAATGAAAGTCACTGACAAGAGATCAGGATATAGGAGCTTTGACATTTTAAGAGCAAAAGTTGCCTCAGTTTTCCACGAGAGGTGCGTGTTTCTGCTCACGCTGGTGCAAGAGTCTTTTGGGGCCTCAGGTTTCTGTGGGGCCACCACCTGGTACTCTTGGCTTGATGAGTTTGGTTTGATTTTGCTTTTCTCAGTGAGAGTACCCTTCCACTATTTCTTTTGTGGTTTAATTCATGTACTGCTTATGTCTGTAATGCAGTCTCCTTTTTTTTGATTCTTGATTTTGCAAAGAAATAGACTTAGGTACTCATGGGACTTTATTATTACAATTTCGTGATAAAGTGGAGTCTTTCCTTCAGAGTCCAGCATAATTCCCACCTGTTTCTATAGGGAGTATAATAGCACCTGCCTTTTGGCATCATATCATTTCTGTCTATTCCTCCTAAAATGGCTGACCCAGCTTCACAGCAGCATTCCGTATCTGCTACCATCTTCTCGGCTTTCCTAGTTCCTGCTTGATAATTGCTTTTTTGAGCATTTTAAGAAAATGATTTTCTTTACTTTAGAACTTAACTGTATTTGACTTTTTGTCTTTAAAGCCATTTAAGAAAAGAAGAGAACTTCACTGAGAATGAATGATCGATCGTATCTTAGACACTGTTTCTAGGCTGTATACACATTTTTAATTAGGTTTTTAATACCACATGGCATTCTTATTAAATGAAAACACCCTGGGACCTAAATAACAATCACTTTAAAATCAAATGATAGTTTTACAAAATTAAATATTATTATTTTTTCCAGTGTCCTGCCCTGTCAACGCTGTACTTCAAGATCCCCATTTTAGTGAAGCCCTGTGAAAGGTTTTACTGCTGGGGGTGCTGGTTCAGGCCATCCATCCTGCTGAATGAACCTGTTTTCTTCAATGGGATTAGTAGCTACTTTAACTTCTCTTTGTCCTGCATTTTTACTTCCAAATATTTTGGATTTTTAAAAAATCTTTATGCTATTCTTTCAGCAAAAGAACCATTCTTGAGAGGAAATTATGACCAGGTAGAATAACATAAAGATAGTAATATTCAGCAAATAATTCACTGCCTCTTTACAATGAACTGAAAGTTTCTTCTTTCTTATATGCTTTATCCTTAGAAGAACAGAATAATAACTAATAGTATTAATTTTAGAGATGAAAATCTGAAAAATAAGTCATTAAAATTAGGCCCCCAAATCAAACTAAATAGAAGTTTTGGTTAAAGTCTAATGTTTCCCACTAATCTGGTTCTGCCCCTGATTGGCACACTTACAGGAAATTGGCAGGTATAGACAGGATGCCTGACAGACTTAGTTCAGAGCACATGCTCAGTCAATGAGCTAAAAAAGGTGCCCACAAAGCCATGTGCCCACACAGAGGCAAAGGCAAGATGTGGGAAGAGAACCCGGGAATTTATCCAGGGCACCTTATCTTACCCCATAGTTACTCCTGATAATGCTGCTATTTGGATTCACCATATGGGATCCCCAAACCTATCTCCACATAGGAACTTGAGACCACCTTTCAGCCACTTGCCTATAGATTAGGTCTTATTTGACTTAGGTACATGGGATGACGATTTTCTCCAGAGAAGGAATTCAAATATCCTTCCAGCTCTCTTTTGCAGTTTGACCCAGTAGCTATATCTATTTGTACCTTCAAGGGATGTGTTCCTCTTCATGTTCATCACTTGACCATCTTATTCCAGCTGTCAGTCTCTAGCAAAGCTGTGAACTCAGGGCTCCAGGGCTCCAGGGTTTTCCTGGGAAGCCCAAGGTCAGGTAATAAGAAGGCCAACACATTGACTTTGCCCAGCATCCTTTGCACTTGTGGTTCAGAAGGTTCATTAATGCCTGAGAACAAAACAGGTTGCATTTGCTCTTCCTGGATGCCACCAGAGCTGAGCTTAAGATTTGATTCCACTGGGTGCCCTTTCTTCAGTCAGACAAAGGAAGCCTTGGTACATGCTGAACTGACTTTTCTGTTTGCATATCAAGGGAAACCCAGTAGCTCCCTTTGTAAAATCAAGTCCTGGTCCTCATAATGACAATTCTCGTGGATGGAGACTCTCCCCTCCCTCTGGGGAATAATGTGGAACCACAGCAATAGTGCAAGATCTTCAAGGGGAGGATGGAAGCTCAGCGGTAAGTGTCAGAATTCAAGGTCTCCTCCCTTAGATACCCTTTGCTCACTACCAGTCTTAAAGGATCCTGGCCCAAAATTATTGGGGGAGCCAAAACATTTTCTTTGAATCTGTTAGAGATCTCTGTGTAGTTGCAGCTACAGATATTATCATTTATTTTATTGTGTGGTAGGCACTGGCATTTAATCCAAAAACAACTGTATTGGGTGGACATTGTGAAGTGTACCCTTGTGATTTTGACAAGTTAATGGAGGCATAGACGTGCTATATAAAACTGCTAGATTAAACAACTAGCAGGCAGTGAGGCCAGGGTTCAAACCCAGGTGTGCCTGATTCCAAACATGTCAGAATACACTCTTGTAGCACGCGTCTCAGAATGTCTCAGCAGAGGGTTTAAGTTGACAGCACCTTTGAAAACTTCCACAAGAATCCATAATAAGCATGTGGGAGAGAAATGAAGTGACTATATCCAAGGAGAGAAGCAGTTAGATGGTAATGATTGACTCGGCCAGCATAAGAAATGGAGGCCAGCCACAGGCACGGCTCGCCTTTGACATGTGAAATGAGGGACAGGCCGATTCCCCTTTAAGCATCACCAACAGCAACAAATGGTATGAAGACAGGAAGGAAACAATGCTGTCAGCCAACAGAAAATATACTGACTTGCTCTAGAAGTAGAAAAATGTAGTTGGGGCGATGTCGGGACGGGACTTCTTCCACAAGCTCCCTGCTGAGGCCGCAAGTCTCCCCTGAGGCAGGGACAGCTTATCCGGGCCACGGTCTATGGTGGCGCCTGCGCCCATCCTGCTTGCCTACCTCGCCCTCCGAGAAACACCTCTTTCCCATGAAGCTGTCGAACCGCATTCTCCCTGGTGCCCCTTCCAGGATCCCTCTCTGCTCTGACCACCCTCACCCTGGGCTCACCTCTTACCATTACCCTGGTTTAGCTTCTTCATGACACTTCTTGCCATTTAAAAGAACACGTTGTTGTATTTGTTTCATGACCATGTTCTCCACTAGAGTATAAACTCTGTAAGGCTGGAAAATATATTAGTTGTTTTGTTAGAAGCAACAGAAACTGGTTTAGCCAGATTAAGGAGAGGGAGAAATTTCTTTAGGAGGATTCTGGCTCTTTGAGGTAGAGTTTTAACATTTATGCTCCTGGAACCACCTTAGATATCTTTGAAAAACAAAACCTGGTATAAAAACACTAGGAAACAATGTTTCAAAATCAGAAATAGCATTTAAAAAAACACTGAGTTCCTCCACAAACATAGGGAAGTGAGCAAGTGACTGTGGCTGTGTAGAACCCTGGCCATTTATCCAAGTCTGGGCAAAAGAGAACAACCTTTAAGAAAGAGGTAAAAATTCCTGTGTGAAAATATGAAGTAAGACAATAATGATGATGAACATTCTATCTTAACTAAATTATTCAGTTAAAATATTAGGCTTAAAAAAAAGGAAAATTAGAAAACTATTTATCTTGGGTCTGATGCCAATGGACTCTTAAGCTTTAGTTTAATAGAACCCTTGATATTGTAGGGGAAGAAGACATTTTCCCTGACTCTCTTGGCATCCCTGGCTGGGTCTGAAAACTAAACTGATATGGGTAGATTAACAGGAGAAAAGTAAACAAACTTACTTAATATAAGTTTTATGGAACAGCAGAGCCTTCATAAAGCAACAAAGAATCAAATGGTTAAATCTGTGTGTTTTTATGCTAGGTTAGAGGGACAGTGGACAGTCATGGAGAAATATGATAGGACAATGTAAGTGTGAGCTAAATGTAAAAAACTGGGGAAACCCGCTGAGGCCTGTTTAATTGGATGCTTCTCCCTCCATCTTAGAGATAAGGATGCTCCTTTCCTTCTGGTGTAGGGAGAGCACCTCTCACATGAGGGTCTCAGGACCTGCTTCAGGAGAGAAGGGCAAGGGAAGGTCAGAGAGACCAACATTTTCTCAAACTCCTTCAGCTTAAAATATTCAGTATATCAAGGTGCCATGTGTTGGGGTAACATGTTCTGAACCTCGTCAATATCAAACTTGCAACTTATTTTCAAATAAAGTAAATGCAAAAATTAACTGAAATAGTAAAGGTTTTTCCTGAATGTGATATGAAAAAGCCTTATTTAATAGCTCTCTCCAGATTGTCCTGACATTCAGCACAGTGTACATTCTAGAAACGATAATGTCTGAAATGTGGTTGTTCTTTCATAGTAGTGACTAGTCATTCCATTCCTGCCATAGGAGGTTTGAGATCCAATAAGCTGGGATTGAAAATTTTGCCTAAGTGACAAAGTCTGGAGAAAAAGCTCAAAGAACCAAGATTTCCTAGTTACAGGAACTCAGTTGGAACAGTTCTTTTACCACCTTATTTTCATTAACATCTAGCAGTTGAGGAAAGCATTTGAGGGTTTGTCAGTCTTACTTTCATTATGAAATAAATGCACCTTCACATGAAAAAACAAAGTTCTGAAAAATATTTAAAATAAATTCTAAAATATGAATTACAAAAGCATTTTGATGACTTTGGTGATTTATCAGTGTTACCCCAGAGCCTCTGACATCACACCAGGAAATAACCATCTTCCGGAATAAAAAGAAAAGTAACAAATCTAATGAAAACCAGGAATGCATGGAAATAAAAAATGCACAAACTCATCTTAATTTCAAATGTCCTTCTTGTTGTCCCACGTTCTGACTTTGGAGTTCTTCAGGAATTTTCAAAATTGGAATATAAAAATGATGCTTAACTTCCATTACTCCAAGATATGGAATATGAAAAGTTCAGAAAGAGTGAAAATTCACAGACAGAGCCAGAAACTCCATGTTAGTAACTCCAGGCTTGATCCTAACAAGGTGGCTGTGGTGAGTTTTGATTCCTCTCTCTTTTTCAATCTACTCCAGACAGTTTCTAGAGAACAATGTGGGTGGCCTGCAGTCACGAGCTGACTATAAATCCTCTTTTGCCTCTTGAGAGGATACTTTAAGGAACACTTGATATTGCATATTAAGACATCAGATATTGCAATTTCCTCTGGAAAAAATGAATTTGGGTGCACATTCCAGTCAATTTCATTCTTAAAGAGTTACTTCCACAAAAAAAAAAACACGTGGGAATGGAGGGTAAAAAGAGCAGCCAGGTAATACACTATTTAAAAACCAAAAAAAGGGGTTGGGCTCATAAACAAGGTGAAACAATAGTGACAGGTTGGAATTAAATTCTAAAATGCCTGAGCTACTGAAATAATTTCTTTGAAGAATCTCTAAAATAGCCATAGAAATCAAAGGTAATTAGAAATTTATTTTTAATGCTGTAAATAAAAGCAGGCATGGTAGTCTTTAGGAAATAGGGACATGGAGAGTTTTCTTTTCTATGGGAGTTGAGAATGAAAAGCCTCCACTGGGAATGGAGGCAGGATGAGCCACCCTACTCCCAATGCTCTGCCTTGGCCTGGGAAAGAGCAGCTCCCAAGAACCACCAGTGAGCCAAAAGCAAACCCCAGCTGAACTCAGCTCTCACTAGCAGACACCATCCTTGCTCACACGGAGACCTGGGTCTGGGGAGCCACATGCTGCTGCGGTGAGTTGAATAGTGGCCCCCCAAAAGATACATCCACCCAGTGTATGTGGCCTCATTTGGAAAATCAGTCTTGGAAGATGTAATTAAATTAAAGATTTTGAGATGAGATCATCCTGGATTACCCAGGTAAGCCTTAAATCCAATGACAAATGTCCTTACAAGAGACAGAAGACAGAGACACACAAAGAAGACAGTGTGCAAATGGAAGCATGACTAGAGTTATGCAGCCACGAGTCATACTTGTCAATATGGTAGGTCAAGTCCTAGGTCAGGTCGAAGGTCACATTTGGGAGGATTGCTCTTTCAGCTTCACAGATTTAAGCCAGCTACCTCAGATGCTGTGATTTCCAGGGGAGGAAAAATATCTTTTTCCCCTTCTCTTCTAAGTTCTCAACTGGGACCACTGTAACAAAAGGCAAATCAACAGGAAAAATTCATATACATTTATTTAATAAAAGTTTTACATGATGTGGGAATCTTCATAAGGGAATGAAGCTCCAGAAACAGTTCAACCTGAGCGTTTTTATGCTAGTTTTGATGAAGAGTGGAAGGCACTTCTCACAAGAGGGTTTTATGATGTGCTTTAGGAGAAGGTCAGGAAGTCCTTCCTTCAGCTCAAAATATTCAGGGCCAAAGTGCCATGTTTGAGAGTAGCCTGTCCTGAATCCCT
This sequence comes from Manis javanica, assembly GCF_040802235.1. Lineage (NCBI taxonomy): Eukaryota > Metazoa > Chordata > Mammalia > Pholidota > Manidae > Manis > Manis javanica. Next base: position 38,689,330 of record NC_133168.1, read on the forward strand.
TCAGATTGTCAGGATGCCTGTTCTCCAGTCCAGGATTCTCCACTTGGTAGTAAGCTCAAGATGACTGTGATCTTCTGGGGTATGAGTTTCTGGCCCCCAGAGGGCTTCCAGGACAAATATCAGTGTGGATCACTTCTCAGCCTTTTGGCTGAGATCAAGTGTAGTATCTGTTCTTATCAGTTCAATATCTGGTATGTCCTCTATCCGAGGACAATATATTAAATGGATTTTTGCAGCACGAAGTGGAGCAGGAGCTGGCTCCATCCATTTCACGCATAGGCCTGGTATTGCAGTGGAATGGTGCACCTGTTCTTTCACCATGGTAACAAAAGGTACAGAATTGGTACACCTAAAGCTCCACACTCAGGCTGTTTAAATCACTAACTACATTCGCTAGGGATGTCAATGATTAAGCCCATTTCTTCTCGCTTATCTACAGCATAATCTCTTTTTCAACATGGCTCTAGTTCCATCTCTCCCCTCTCCAGTTGCAGAACTACGTTTACAATTGCGGTTGCCAAGTGACGGTCAGAATGGTAATTGCGGACGCCCACATTTCCAGAGGAGAAAGGGTGAGGTTTTGTGAGACCTCGAGACCGTGGGGTAGTCAGCCGTCGTTTTTGAGGTACTTCTTCGCTTTGCACAGAGAGCATAATGTGAAAATGGCTGTCTTCTTCATGTGCTCCTGTCTCTGAGGAAGAAGAGCAATTTAAAAACAAACTTGATAATTTTCTCTGTGGATGCGTCTAGACCCCCACACAGAGGACCTGACTGAAGCTCCTGTGACTCTGTCCAGTTTTCCCAGTATCAAGTCTGGCACTGGCTCTGTCAAGAGGTTGGTAATCAAAAACTTTAAAGATAAACCTCTGATGCTGGAAAAGTATACTGAAGAAACATGGCAAAAATTAAAAGAGGCTACACAAGCTATCCAGAACAATGTCTCCATTAAATACTCCCTGGAAGAACTCTATCAGATTGTTGAAAACTTTTTCTCCTACAATTATCTGCAAACTTGTATAAACAACTAAAGTGGCTTTGTGAACTCCATATCAAGGCACAAGTTCATCAGTTCAGAGAGAATTCATTGGATAGTGACTATTTTCTAAAGAAAGTGGATAAATGCTGGCAAAATCATTGCAGACAAATGATCATGATTCTTAGATAGAACTTACATTTTTAAGGATTCCAGTGTTATCATCCATTTGGGACATGGGGCTTGAATTATTTGTGATCAGAACATTCAGAGCAAGACTATAGATGGGACTCTTCTGTTGATTGAAAAAGAAAGAAATGGTGAAGTGGTTGATCAATGTTTGATTCGAAGACTTTTAAATATGCTTTCTGATTTTCACATTTACCAAGAATCTTTTGAGAATAAATTCCAAGAAGAAACAAGGAAGTTCTATGCAACAGACGGAAGGAATTTAGTGTAAAAACAAGAGGTATTTTGAATGAAGATAACGATTAATAGTTTTATGATTCATAGAGCAGATTATTCAATACCCTGTGTAGTAGACATTGCCTGATAGTAAGGTCTAATAGTTGTGGCCTGATGTGGTTATATGTAATAAGCTGTACTTGTTTGCATTTATATATGTGCAGACACGCTTTTTGTGGTGACACTTATATTAGCTTCACTTTTATTCTGGGTCACTTTTGCTAAAGGTTTGTTGATTTTGTTAATCCTTTGAAAGAACCAAGTTTTTGCCAGTTGATTTTTTTGCATTTGTTTTTCTCATTTCTCTTTGCTTGAATTCCATGCTAAATGTTACTTTCATCACTTGGTTTAGGTTCATTTTGATCTTTTTCCTGTGTCTTCAGGAGCAAAGTTGGGTTTTTGTTTTGAGACCTTTCTTTTTCAAATATATTCACGACTATCACCTTCCCTGTAAGTAGCTGCATTCCTTAAATTTTGGTATGTTGTATCTTCATTTTCATTCATATTAAAGTACTTTTTGAGTTTCAAAAAAAAAAATGTCAGTGTGGACTCTGATTCTAATAATTTGTTTTGCCTTTATCAGCCTTACAGATGTGGCCTTTTGACGTAGGTCCAGAATTATAGAAGCTATCCGATTTTTTAAAGGTCCTTAACTACCTTTACCCTGGTGAGCATTTCATAAGGTATGTAATTGTCATATCACGTTGTACACCTGAAACTAATAACTTTTATATCAATTATACTTTAATAAAAAAAAAGACCTATTGGCTAACTAAATATTCTATCTAAAGTGTTTCTTGTCTTATTACAAGATGATGTTTCTCTGACCTGTGTGTCATGGGTAGGCATGGCAGGCATGGGTAATTTGGTACTAACTTCTGGATCATGACTGACCTCTGTATCACTTTCTGAAGAAACTGGTCCTGACTAAAGTAACCTTTCCCTTAGCTTTTGGTTGTGGGCTGTATCATCAAGATTCTTTATTACAGCCTGGCTACCTTAAGCAATAAAGGAATATTTGAAAAAACATATTGGGTAACTCAGAAGCCCAATAAGAAGGCTAGAGAATTAGGCTCACAAAACAGGCAAAAACTAAGGGAAAGACATAGTCAGACAGGAACTACTGCAGTCATTGCTGAATACTTCTCTGGCCATTCCAATCAGCTGTCCCTGGACACTGTCATCAGTCATAGAAAATGTTGCTAAGGCACCATCACAACTACTGAGAAACAAATCTCACAGTCCCTCCACCATTTACTTAAGATTTAAAGTTTGAATGTACATTTAGCCAACTCATGTGCAACAAGAGGATGGTACTTGCCCAATTCATGGCTTCTCCAGTGCTCCCTGCCACCCACCAAGACTCTTACAGTGAGGGTTTTCCCCACACTAGCAATGCTTAATAGCCAAAATCATGACAAATGGGCTAATCCTCATGGGCCCTATAGACCCTGGTCATTTCTGTCCATCTGGGACTTAGACCATGACAGCACTTACATTGAGACTCAGAGTTGGAAGAAATTAACTGGAGATAGAATTCCACTGAGCTAAAATTCCATGTGATTTGGTTCTCCTCCTTCCAGTTTATTGCTTAATACCACTTTGGGAAGCCCACATCACACTGCTAGGCCTTCCCACTTGGATACACTGAACTTAGCAGCCACTTAGGTATTGATGATACAGCCACCATCACAAACTAGAATAGCCCTAAACAATACTTCCCTACTTTTCTCATGTCATAGACAATGGTGATACTGGTAAGGCACATTAACATAAACAGAAGCAGTTTTTGGGATAGAAGCATTCAACCTGGGGATGTGCCCAGGTGGCTGTCTGAGGCCACTTAAAGGACTATGGTGATGAACATCTTAGTTCACCTTTATTCACCCTAGACCCTCTAAAATATATCATGGGATTAGGCCAGACTAGTAGAGACCCAAGGACTGGAACCACACTGTTTTTACTGAACTGACCTTCCGAGCAATGCCATGGGTTTGTAGTGAAGGTTATTCAGTCCATAATAATTCATTACTGTGTAGACAGTACAGATGGATGTTGTCCATTATACCACACATATCCTCTCAGTTACACCCACAGGAGAACTTTCTCTCTGATCCCAATATCAAGGAAAGCCATGTGCTCTTGAGCAGCTGTTTTTGTTTTATGTCACAGGCAGGACACTGAATCTTGTAATGGATCAAATTTCTCTGCTAAACTGGCTCTGGGAGGGTTAGAATAAAATATAAAGCTTGTCTTGAACACATTCACAGGGCTTCAGGACATGCATTTTCTGTGCTAACCTCGCACATGGTCCCATCTCACTTTCCTACCCTTATGTATCCTGACAAATTTACATTTACTTCACCCTGTTATTTTGTATATACTTTGTAATCCATTTTAGATAATTTTAGGAAATGAAAAGAAGGGAGAAGAGGAAAGGAAGGAAGGAAAGAAGGCAGGCAGTCAGACTGCCTTAAAATTCTTGACTAATTATATCACATTTATTTCTTCAGCTAAGTCACACCCAAAAGGTAAGTTCTCCAAGGTGTGAACTATAACTTGTTCATTTTTATGTACTGAAACAAATGGCTCTCAAAAAATAAATAAGTAATTGTGGATAAAAATATTATCACAACAACGTGCCAGTACTTAATACTACCAAATTATGCACTTAAAAATGGTTAAAATGCTCTTGAACATCAACATGAGTAATTCTTTTCTGGCTATGTCTCCCCAGGCAAGGGAAACAAAAGAAAAATAAATACACAAGACTGCAGCAAACTAAAAAACTTCTGCACAGCAAAGGATACCATCAACAAAATGAAAAGGCAACCTACTGAGTGGGAACATACAGCTGCAAATGACATACTAATAAGGGGTTAATTTCCAAAATATATAAAGAACTCATACAACTCAACACCAAAAAACAATCTTATTTAAAAATGTTCAAAGGACCTGAATAGACAGTTTTCCAAAGACAGGCACATAGGCAACTGACACATGAAAAGATACCCAGTATCATTAATCGTCAGGGAAATTCAAATCAAAACCATAATGAGATTATTACCTCATACCCAGTCAGAATGGCTGAATCAAAAGGACAAGAGACAGCAAGTGTTGATGAGGATGTGGAGGAAAGGGAACCCCATGCATTGTTGGGGGGAATGTAAATTGGTGTAGTCACCATGATAAAACATAGAGGTTCCTCAAAAAATTTAAAAAAAGAAATATCACATGACCCAGTAATTCCACTTCTGGAAATATACCAAGATAAAAACCCCTCTGCTTATTGCAGCATTATTTACAATAGCCAAGATATGGAAGCAACCTAAGGATCCATCAATAGAAGAATGGATAGAGAAGAAGTGGTACAGGTATACAATGGAATGTTGTTCAGCCATAAAAAAGAACAAAATATTGCCATTTGTGACCACATGAGTACACCTAAGGGTATTATGCTAAGTGAAATAAGTCAGATAGAGAAAGATAAATATTATATAATTTCACTTATATATGGAATCTGAAAGATAAAACAAATGAACAAACAAAATGAAAATAGACTTAGAAACACAAGAGAATAAACTGGTGGTTGCCAGAGAACCATGGAGGTGGTGATGGGAAAAATAGGTGAAGGGGATAAAGAGATACAAACTTCCAATTATAAAATAAATAGGTAATGGCAATAAAATTTACACCATAGGTAATATAGTCAATAATAGTGTAATATCTTTGTATGGTGACAGATGTTAACATTTACCCTGGTGAACACTGCTTAATGTATATAATTGTTGAATCACTATGTTGTACACCTGGAACCATAAAATTGTATACAACTATGCTTTAATTAAAACAAAAGAAAATGGCTAAAATGATAAATTTTGTTATGTGTATTTTACTATAGTAAAAATATTTTCAACTATCCATTAAGATAAAAAACATTTTATAGTTCTACTAAATCTTAAGCTTCTTAAAAGAAAGAACTGTCTTATTTGTCTTTGCAATATACCTTTCACTCCACCAGGCCCTAGAACCATAAAATGCACACAAGCCAGTATTTGATATTTCTTAAACTGGATTCCCTGAAGACATAAGTAGACTTCACATGTAGGCAGTTGCCTCTGAGTGTTATTTGGAACTCCCAAAGGTTCTGGGTGTGAGAGAGTATCCCCCAGCATTCATGGTAACTGAAATTCCTACCATTCCTTTTGGTTAAGTTCATATTAAAGGCAGATCTCTATCCAAAAAAGAGGAACATTTTTTAAATGCATAATTTTTAAAGCTATCTAGCTGAGAGTATAGCTCTGGAGATGTGAGTTAAGAGAGGAAATGGGGCTAGTGTTTCAAACAGGGTACATTCTAGAACATAGTAAGGATATGAGGTCTGGTGAGAGCGGGGAATCCACACTCTGCAGTGGAAAGCCATGAGCTTCTAAAGGGCCTGGTAGAGGCACTCACTGTGTGACCCTGGGGGAAAAGGACACTACAAAAATAAGAGGGAGCACTGACATTCTGGAAGGTTTTTATCATGAATATGAAGACAGAGCTGCTTTCTGCCCAGAGTAGTCTGTAATAACACTGAACACCAGATCACAGATGCAGAGCTGGAAGGAATCTTAAAAATCACTGAATCCCATACTCCTCTCTTATAACTGTAAAAGCGAGACAGTTGGTGGCATAACCAAGAGAAAACCCAAGCCCAAATCAGCGCTACTTCCAAACCACACTCCTCACTTGCCTATTTTGAGTAGAAGATTTTTATTTCCTGATTTGTGCCTGATGATTTGATTCTAGCAGCTGGAACACCAGTGATTTCCCAGGGTAATGGAGTGCTTACTACACACCAGGTTGCAAAAGCTCACAATAATCGGGGAGAACTCAAATTGCAAACTACGGCAAGTGAAAATCCCACACTGACTCAGGAATAACGTGTTAATCTTTCCCTGATGAAGGTGGACAAATTGTTTATATCTTAGAAAATACTTGGCAGCCCTTTCTGCCATTTTGCCAAGAAAAATCTCCTTCCAACATTATTTCCATTGGGGCATTCATCATTCCAACCCCACAGGCTAAAAATACAGAGGCATCATGGGAGGGAGGAGAGGGGACGGAGAGGCACGTGCCCTCCTGTGAGTGCTACCAGTCTCACTAGTGCAACTGTCTTGCAGAGTCCAGAACTGGTTTAACCCATTACGCCAAACTGCTTCCTCGCCCAACTATGGTGCCCATCTTCCCCCTCATTGATCCTCTTCTCTATTTTCTCCTTTTCTGCCTCCTAAAAGTCTATGTTTTTATAACCATCTGGTTCATTTTCACTAAGCAGGGTTTTCTCTCCTTCCTTCCGTTTCTTTCCATTTTCCTGTTTGGGAAACACAAGATACATTCACCAGGGAATGGTGTACACTTGGTGTGCTTGATTCACCATATTTACAGAGTCTGAAAAACAAGACTCTAGGTAATTCAGAAATACTGTGGTATTGGGGAATGTTCCCATCTTTAATTCCTCTAAAGATCTGAGGTTGTGGGTAGATAATAGAGTTAAACTCACATGGAAATAACAATTGTTATAAACTCTTTAAACTGTGGATGTTTATATAACACTTGACTATGTTACGGGCAATATTTTCAATGCTCTTCCACTATTAACTCATTTGATCCTCATAACAACCCTTTAAGGTACATACCATTAAAATCTCCATTTTTCAGAGGAGGAAACCATTGCATAGAGATGTCACATAACTCGCTGGTGAACTCAGCTAGTAGCTGGCAGAAATGAATATGAACCTAGGCACCTCCCCGTTAGGCCCAGCCCACGCTATCTCCACACCCACACATGATGCCTTTTCTTGCCCTACGACGCTGGCTCTAACCATGGTTAACACTGGACTCTATCACCTTGAGAGTTTAGGGCTAGCAGTTAACATTGGCAGCTGAGCTGTGCTCTGCCCGGGTTCGGTGACCGGCTTTAACCCTTGCCAAAGTGGGCTGGTGGTGCTCTCCTCCCTCTCAGCATTCACTCTTCTTCTTCACGGGACCGTGTGGCCATCCTCAGCACAGAGCCCTGGGGCTCTAAGTTGAAGAGAAGAGTGCTAATAAAAATTGTTAACAATTATTGAATGCTTTAATATACAGTAGGCCCTGGTCTAAGATCTTTGTGTACTATCTCATTTAATTCTCAAAATAGTCTGAGAAGGCAGGTATTTTTAATCCTACTGGACTGGTAGGAAACAGAGACACACAATTTGGCCTGCCCAAGACCTTAGTGCTGGCAGGTGGAGGAGCCGGAGTGTGCCTCTGGCGTCTGGGCTGGTGCCCCCCAGGCACTGCAGCTGGGCGGCTGCTGAGAGGCCTGTTCCCTTCTCGCACACTGGTCCTTCACGTAGTGCCTGTCGCTGCGTCCCAGGGCTGGAGAACCAGGCACCAGCGCTTTGCCTGGAGTGAGTCCGTGGTCCCTCTGGTCGTCACTGCAGGTCGCCTCCTGCACGGGGCACACAGCGGGAGGGGAGCCTGCGCGATGGCTGTGGGTGTGATCTTGGAGACGCACTTCCTCCCTCCTTGTGTCACCATGTCGCTCAGCATGTCTTGAGGCTCTTGGAGTCCGGGATAAAAAGATCCAGAGAGTAGTTTCCCCACAAGTCACCTGAAGCCCCGGCCTCCCTTCAGAAGTTAAGTGATATTGCCTCTCTCCCTCTGTGTCTCTCTCCTTTTTCCGTTTTGTGACTATATTTTCCTTTCCTGAGTAAATCCAAATGCCCTAAACATGTTTCCTTCTTTAGGAGGATGTTAACTATGGTAGTAAAAAAAAAAGTTTACTATCTCACTGTCACTATTTAGGGAATAGAATTTATAAATAAATTTAATGAAGATCGTCTCAATTTCATATTACACAGCCAATCCAATTAACCTACCATTGAATTCAGTACGGGACCTGGGGCAAGACAGGCCAGAAAGAGCTCCGAGGAGGGCCAGTTGTATTTACAGGCTCGGGCAGCCGGCTAGCATATCTAGATGCACCTTACCAAGAAAATGAAAGTTATTAGGCTGGGTTTACATTTGTTGATATTATTTTACTCTTAAGCAAAATATCTAAATTGTCCTCATTCCTTGATGGAAAGAGAGAGAGAAAAATCTTACTACTGCTACTGAAACTTTACTGAAATGGTACATTAAGAGAAGAATTGATAATGGGGGAAATCTTCTGGGCCCAAAACCATCTGTTATTGCCCTATTATCTTCCATCAATTGGCAATGTTAGGACAAACTATTACCCTAAATCTTCCTTGTTAAAATTAACTGTTTTAAGGCAAACAAAGCACTAGAGTAGAGAGAGTTCACTTTGCTCTGTGCTTCCTGCTTCTACATTTAGCAGCGAGGAGTTTTTTGACCATGGTGACTTAGGATTTCAACACTGTGACAAAAAGAGAAACACCAAACGGATGACCATCTTTGACCAGAACGTCAATGCTAAAGTCCTGTTTGAGGCCAATGTTGAGAGAAACAGTAGGAATAAATATACTGCCATATATATATATGCCAATAAATATACCAATAAATTGATATCCCACCAATTATGATTGCCAAATGCACAAGCCAGGGAGGCAGCACAACCACAGACTGCCTAGGAAAAACTCAAAGCTACCTTCGCAGATTTTTTCTTGCTGAATCAATGTTTAGTCAATGAGAGCACAGAAGCATATTTTGGTGATTTTTTTTTCATCGTAGCAAAATATACTTAAAGTAAAATTTACTTTTTAACCATTCTTAGGTGTATAACTTGGTGGCATTAAATGCATTCACAGTGTTGTGCAATCATTGCCACTTCAAATTTCCAGGATCTTTTCATCATCACAAATAGAAATTCTGTACCCATTAAGCAATAATTCTCCATCCGCCCACCCCCAGGACCCCTGGTGGTCCCTGTTCTACTTTGTCTCTGAGAGTTTGCCTACTGTAGGCACCTCATGCATGTGGACTCACACAGCATCTCTCCCTTTGTGTCTGGCTTATTCCATGTAGCCTAACGTTTTCCAAGTTCATCTTTGACACAGGACGTATCAGAATTTCATTCCTTTTTAAGACTGAATAATAGCCTACTAGGGATGGATAGACCTCGTATCAGTCAGGGTGAGTCAGGAAACAGAAATCGCACGAGTTATTTTAATAAAGAGACATTGCTGTAAAGAATATTGACCAGATAAGTGAAAAGACGGGAGCAGCATCTTACTTCAGGGACAGGGGCCGCAGAGAGCAGCTGGTGCCCAGCTAAGGAGCCGCTGGGGCTGCTGCTGAAGAAGTCCAGAGAGGATGCTGGGTGGAGCTGAAGCTCAGACCTTGAGGAGGGGGTGCGGCTCACCTGGGGTGGGGTTGGGGGGCTGTGTTGAGCTCAGAGGGGAGGACCCACATGGCTGGGACCCCACATTCTGAGGTGTGTACTGCTGGACTGGTGCTGGTGTCTTGTGAGTGTTGGAAAGGCGGCAAACTGGAATGGAGGGCTGCTACTGGAGTGAACTGGTACTGCTGGGAGAGGAAGCAAGGTGGATGAGTCACCCTAACAAAAACAGGAAGCCGCCAGGCAGGAGCAGTCCCTTCCCCCACCTCTAACCCTGTACCTTCCTCTAGTGCCCCCTATTGCCAGAGCCTGACATGGGTCCACTTGGCAGAGCAGAAATGTGCCTTCTTTGTGAGCCCCAGACCCAGTGTCACAAAATAGAACAGGGAAGCCTGGGTTTGAAGCAGGAAGACCATGGCTTAGGACTAGAATAGAGAAGGCAACCTGGAGTCAGAACAAAGCGCATGGGCATATTCCCAGTGACAGACAGTCCTTGGAAGTGACTGGCTCAGTGTGACATCCCTACATTGGGAGTGGTCCCCACGCCTGTGTCTGTATTGGGTAACTCCGTCTGCCAACCATGGCTAACTTATCCAATGTGATCACCTAACTCAAACTGAATTCAGATTCTCTTTCTGGTCTTTGAAATTTGGAAAAGATATGCCTCATATCTGGGAATCATTAGAGATGAGTCACATAATGGACCTGCAGACACCGGCTGCTGAGGTCACTGAGCTCACCTGCTCCCTCCCCTTCCATGTTCCTGATTGTTCGATTCCAGCTTTGATTCCATGAGATAATCCAGAAACATTCCAATAAATTCTTTCTATTCCTTAAGCTAGCCAGAGCCACTTTCTGTTGCTTCATATTTTCTCTAACTTACCAGAGCTTACATTCCAGGGGATTTTAAGAAACTTAAACAACATCAACACTTAGGGTTGCTAAGCATGCCAAGAGAGGGGAATAGAGTGAGCAGACTGTGGGAGAGCAGAGGCACCTAAGTTCATGGGTGGGGACCAAAAGCAGGGTAGAGGCAGGAGTGGGGCTTGGGGTGGGGGTGAGTATTTCAGACAGAGTGCCCAATGTGAAATCCCAGAGGTAAAGGAAAGCATGGCATGTCTGAGCAGATGAAAGGAACTCAGAACTGCTTGCAGAAAGAAGTGGATGGGGAGACATGATAACAGCAGCTCAGTTATCGAGGGTTTACTACCTATCAGGCATTCTAAGCCCGTATAGGTGATACCTGACTTGGCCTCACGGTAATCCAATGAGGAGGTAATATTGTTGGGAGACATATCTCCCTGGGAAGATGATAGACATATCACCTCCAGAGCACAGAGTGATTTGTTTATTAGGTTTGCTTATTATAATAAAGATAGTGCTTCCTGCTGGGGCAAAGTTCAAGTATATTTGCCTATGGGCCATTTACAAAGAGTTGGAATCCCTAAGCTCAGGTCTGTTAGTCGTGACGCGAACCCACAGCATGTATCACATCTGCCTGGCCTGGGATCTGCATCACCCTGGGGATCTTGGAGGACAAGAGGAGCCGATATAAACATGAAGCTCATATCACCTGCTGGGCTGTGAGTGATAAAGTCCTTTTACTCTGGCTGTGGAGTCTCCTGTCTTGTCAGCATCTGTGGAAGTGTAGCAAGCTGGTTTATAAGTAGTGTAATATCTCCAACTCTTCAGAGCTCTTGACAAATGTTATCTCCTTCTTCTGGAGGGGAAATGGAGACAACACAGAGGGGTTAAGTACTTTATCCAAGGCCACACAGCTAGTAAGGGGGCTAGGATATGAACCTATGTGGATAATCTCCAGAGCCTGTGGGCTAACCACAGTGAGGAGGCCAAAGAAGCAAGAAGGAGCCAAATCACACAGGACCTTTTAAATCAGGTTACAGAGTTTAAGGTTTGTCATAATAGTAATAGTCTATTTATTGGGTAGGCTGGCAGCTGTAATAATTAGAACACTCTATAAGGTACATAGATAGATGATTGATAGATAGATGATAGATAGATGATAGATAGATAGATAGATAGATAGATAGATAGATAGATAGATAGATAGACAGATAGATAGATAGATAGATAGATAGATAGATAGATAGATAGATAGATAGATAGATGATATATACTGGTTCAGACTCAACAGAAAATTATTTCTTGCTCATATAATTGAAAGATTCTGGTCAGCAGACGCCTCTCTCATACATGGTGACTGAGGAACTCGGGCTTCTTCTGCTTGTCCTTCCATCAACCCCTAGGATCTTATCTCTTCCAGTCAGAAGAGATGAGAAGAAAACACAGCAAACCACATTTACTTCTTAAAATCCATGGTCTGGAGGGGACCTACACCATTTTTGCTAACATTCCTTTGGCAAGAGCTAATCACATGGTCACACGCAGAAACAAGGAGCCTGTCAAACATAGCCACTGTTTCCTGATGATAAGTCCATCCTATGGGAGGGAGAATGAGCTTTGGAGCACAGCTGACCGTCTGCACCATAGAAAGCCACTCAAAGATTTAAACAAGTGGATTAACAGGTCAAATTTACCCTGAAGGTCACTGGCTGCATTTTGGATATTTGTTGGGAGGGAACAAGACAGGAGACAAGAAATAAGCTGAGGGTCTGCTGTAGTAATCTAGGTAAAACTGGTGGACTAAAGCAGGCGAGAGAAAATGAGAGGAAGGAGGGAAGTAGATGAAATCAGGAACTACTCTGAAGGTAAAATTTATAGGATGCTCTTTTGGCTAAAGTACATCCATCCTACCCAACACCCATTTGCAGGCCTATTTCAACCCTACCCCTGACTCTACTCCTGTATTTATATTCATAGCAAAATAATGAATGTTAGAGGGGGAAGGAAGGAAGAAAGAGAGAGAGCTAGTATAAAAAAAGAAAATTCAAAATGGACTCATTTGTGCAGATTCACATTCTTACTCTCAGAGAGACACACAGCAGGCCCAGGATTCCCCTCTCTCCATGGCCCCTCTACAGATGGAGCAGAGGAATGGGGCACAGCAAGTAATTCATTGTGAATAATCTGTGCTCACTGAAGGAGAACATTTGTGTGTGTAGGTGTGTGAAAGGATCCGTGTTCCAGTCCTGATGAGAAAGAAAGACTATAGGAACTATGGAGGTTGCACATGGTATAACATGTGGTTTGGGTTTCCCAGGAAGCCAACTCTGAGATGGAGGTTGGTGGACAGGAAAGCTTATTTGGGTGGATTGCTCTAAGAGTCATCACTTGTAGAGAAAAAGAGGCAAAAGAATTGGCCAGAAGGAGGAACTGATCTACAACTCAATAGCAGGAGCCTCAGCCAATCCGCACAAAATCTGGAGTTGGGTGGTGTATTAGATAAGTTTTCCAGAGAAACAGAACCAGTAGTGTGTATATATGTATATATAATGTTTATATAGAGAGATATAAAATATATATAAAAATGTAATTTTATAATGTGTTGGTTCATGCAATTACGGAGGCTGAGAAGCCCCCCACTCTGCCATCTGAGAGCTGGGACCCACGAGAGCACAAGATATCTGAAGGCCTGAGGGCCAGGCACACCAAAGGCAGGAGAAGGCTGCTGTCTCAACTCAAGCAGGTAGGCAGAGAGCAAATCTTCCTCTGCCTTTTGGTCTATTCAGGCCCTCAACAGTATTGGATGGCGCTCACCCACATTGGGAGGGGCATCTGCTTTACTCAGTCCACCAATGCAAATGCTAATGTCTTCCAGAAACACCCACAGAAACACACTCCAAATTAATGTGTAAGCAGCTATCTGGACATCTCTTGGCCCAGACAAATGTACATGAAATTAATCACCACAGAAGGCCTTCAGAGCTATCCCAAACTGGGGCAAGGAGACAGGGCACTGTACTCTTAACATCAGCCAGTCATATGGGGTAGGGACTGCCCTCGGAATGGGGCAAGGCCTCTCCTCCAGTTGAGCAAAGTGCCAGAGAGACACTGAGTGAAGCTATCAGCTGCCAGCACTTGTAGAGGCTGGGGGAATGAAGGCCTGAGTTCTGGAAAGGGTTTTAGGGCACTGGAGTGAGCTGGAACTGGGGATCCTAACTCTGCAACACAGAGCTGTATAGTGATGTCACTTAATCTCTATCAGCCTCAGGTTTCTCATCTGTAACAGAGGGAAAATTAAAGTACCTCAGTATTGTGAGGATAAAATGAGAATGTAAATAAAGCATTTCACTTTACTTGCTACCTGGCACATATGTTCTGATTAATAGAGGATGGATTTACATATACAGTAGGTCACATGTCTACTAGAAGATAATGATCAAGAAAGCTTCTCCAAGAACAGATATAGTGAACTTACTCCTGAAAGCTGCATGTAGATGAAATCCTGCGGAAGTCATTTCATTTGCCACCAAAAATGAATCCTCAATAACCTACATGTGGGTGAAAGAAGTGAGACTTGGTAACACAACTGCATTTTGTCTTCATCATGAAAAGCCACATTCTAAAACCCTGGCTAAAGGTGTGGTAGGCAGTACAGGGACTGCTCCCCATGTGGTTAGTAATCACCAACGAAGGCTTTATTCAGGCATCACGTCCTGATCTAGATTTGCGCTCTCTTTGGGGTCACACCAGCTGCACCAGGTGGCTGCTGTGTGATGGTGGTATGTTAGCAACCTCTCTGGGCCTTAGACTCCTCCTCTGGGACTGAAGAAGTGCTTGGTCCTCTGACAGAGCACCTTCTGTGAACCAGTCCTGGGCCAGTCACTGGAGTTACAAAAATGAGATATGGTCAAGTCCCTCAAACAGACAACAGGCTAGCAATGTCTGGAAAATGGAGTGTCATCCAGGACTAACACAAGGGGAGAGAAAAAGGGCCAAGAGGAGGACTGTTAGGTCCTCTCCTTACATTAGATGTACATTTACTTCTTAAAATCCATGGTCTGGAGGGGACCTACACCATTTTTGGCAGCAAATGACTGCCTGGTGCTGGGCTCTGCAGACTGAAGAGCAGGGGAGCAGAGTCCAGGACGCAGAAGCCATTAGAACAGAAGTGAAAGGCCCTGGGCCAGCAAATATTCACACATACGTCAATATCTACTACATACTAGGACTTGTACTAGCCTCTGGAACTTATCCACACCCCCTAGTTCTTCACAGTCCAGGGGGACCAACAGCAGGGAGAGTGTGGTACAAGACAGAGAGCTGGCGGCCTGGCGAATGGGCACAGAGGAGGGCCTCCTCACACAGAATGATGCCACTGGGCAGCTTTCCAAGCAGCTAATGCTGAGCTAAGCTGAGCCACAGAGCATAAGCTTGTATCTTTCAGGTGGAGGGGAGAGAGGAGGTGTGGAAGCAAAAGGGAACCTGACGGCCTGGCTGGAGAGGGAATGAGGATGGTGCACAGGATGGCGTTGCCCATGAGAACACAGGAGCAGGGACAAGGAGAGATTTTCTTCTTTTGTTTAGGGGGAGAGTTAAGGAGTCTGTATGTTATCCTTTAATTTATAAAAAGCTATTAAAAGCATTTCAGCAGAGGTCTGGCATGTGGAACAGCCATGAGGAGCAGGGGCTAGAGGGGAGGAAGAACATCTCCAGGGCTTTGCAATCATCCAGGTGAGAAATGACAAAGGCCTGAATTAAGGCAGTGACAGAGGAGAGGAGGAGATTACAGATGGGAAGGCAGAATTTACTGGAGCTGGGACTGCTCACATGTGGGTGGTGTGCTAAGTGGGACCTCTGGGGCGAGTGGCTCAAGTTACCCAGAGAGACAGGAGGTAAATAGCAAAGCTCAGACATCAAAGGACAGCGTTAGATTGAAAAGGGAGTGGGAATAGTCTGTGCAAAGCTGTGAAGACATAAAGATGTACTAATAACCTTTATTCAGGGAGAGAGACCCTGATGACCTCAGAAAGGGTAGCTGCCACTCCTGAAATCTCCTGGGGATAAACACCCTCAGTGGAAGAAAAGGCTGCATAGTTGAACCACTAACTCAAAAACTTGGCAATGTTTAACTTTTGGAAAAAAAGAATTGGCCTTGATTTGTGCAGATACACAGACGCTGTTCTGCTAAAAGTCATGTTCTTGTTGAGCTATGATTTGATTAAGTAATTTAAAAGATAGTTTATTTAATTTGGAGTCCTTTAGCTTTTGGAGTCCAGTGCATTTGAAAGTGTGCTGTCTCTTGTCAAAATTTTACAGCATCTTGGCTTGTTTACAATTGGAGATTAAAATTAAAAACCAGAATGAGAAGGAAGGAATTCATTTAATGAAAAGGGGAAAAAATGGTTTGCTGTCTGTAACTCCAGGGGGAAAATCCCAGGGAAAAATACCTCTAAGACCAAAATCAGTCAAAGGGAGAAATAAAGTTAAGAAACCCTTTTATTTCTTCAGAGCAGTCATCCCTGTCTCTCTCTTTATCCGGCTGCAGCAGAAAAGCACTCCACCCAACCTCTCTGGTCCAGATATGCCCTTGCACGCCCTTGTAATTACCTATTGACATGTAAAAAGCTCTCCACCCTTTGGAAACACCTGTTGATATGCAGATGCACTAAAGTCAGGTAAGAGATTCTGAAAATATTGTAATTTTACCCATAGCCCACCCCTCCAGAAATCTTGCCTCACAATCTATATCTTCCCCATCTTCTGCAATGGCCCCTGTGTAAGAAAACTGGAGCATTGTAACCAGGCTAATAATATAAAATAGCAACAGCAATAAAATCATGATAATCCTTAAGCCAGAGGCTTCAGCTAGGTTCAGAGTCCTAGGCAGTTTAAGTCCATAGCTCGCCCATTCCACAGGCCGTCAGTAGCTGAACAGGTAGGGAGTTCAGGGCAATCATCACACGGCAGCTGCAGCCAGGGGGCACATCCAGGCCACAGGGACTGTAGGAGAAAATAACCTTAAGGGCGATAGGATACATGTTTTAATGACACCAGCACAGGCAAATCTTGTCCATCAGGTAGGATACATATAAGAGAGCGGTCCTATGATAGGATAGTGGCAGGAATGGGATCTCACCCTGGTCTAATATACCAGACTTTCACCCTCCTCCCTGTGGGGGTTACAGATGGGTCTGTATATAGGACTACAGGAGGCACATGCACTGGCCACAGTGGTATATGAAACTTCCTGGTAAGATGCTCTTACCTTCCTGCATTTTTGGTTACACTACCATCATCTTTGGGGGCCACTCTGCTGTTACTCCAGGAACACACAGGAGGCCATCTTCCAGGCCTTGTCTCTGAGGTGCCAGAAAGGCCAGCCATCGTTGGTCTATGTGTCAAACTGTCCAAGGCCACGTAGTCTCCAGGTTGCTGTGGGACTCAGTCACACAGTGCACTTCTGACAGGGCTCTGCTGACCTCTTCAAAGGCCAAAGGCAGGCTTCACTGACAGGCTACAGCCTACACTGTCTTCTGGCTGGGGCAGGCTGTGCTGCTAGCCAATGCATCTGGGCTACAAGGTACTGCCGAGGCCCCAGCCCCAGCTGTCTTCAGTCACATGGACATCCAGCCCACAGGGCCTGATGGGTCTGTCTCACTCAAGACCTTCACGGCATTGATAGTCCATCTTGCAACAGTGGAGGTAAATGCACACGTTTCATGTCAGCCTTACTGGATGCCCTTTCATACGAAAAGGCATAAGGGCTTCTGCTAAATGCAGAATAAGCACTCTCCAGCAGCCTACAAGACCCAAAACCTCTTGCAAAAATGCCGCATTTATATTTAAAGTAATCCGACATGAGTGTAACATCACACACAGTATTAGATGCCCTATTCCCAAGGGGATTTGGGCTTGTTCCACTCAGCCCCACCCTGCAAATGGGTGGGGTGGGGGTGGGGTGGATTCCCTGGAAAACCCTCTCAGTATCAATAAATCCTGGGCCATTCAGCTCCTGTGTTCACCAGGGCCAGGACACATTGTACACTCACAGGGGACCAATGAATATAATTCTACATGTGGCATCTGGTCCCCACCACATCCCCCAAGGTAGGTGCCCTGACCCTCCTTCAGTCAAACTGCAACACCCAATTGTCATCCTGTGGGGGTGAGGGCCCAGGCAGAGCCTGAGTACTGTCCCCCCAGGAAGTGTTTTCAGGGAGGCAGGCCGGGCATGAGGCCTTGACTCTGGTTTCCATGTCCTGGACCTCAGCAGCTGGAACTGCTGCTCTGGCTTTAATTGGTGCCACAGTTCTAACAAGATCCTATTGGGCTGTCCATCAAGTTTTTCTTTCACTACCCTAGGTTTTATCAAATCAACCCACATATGGGTCCTCAAGCCCTTCATAAGGCCTTTTGCACCTCTCCTTTTAGTTGTAGCCTGTACTTCCTTCCATGCTCTTATTGTTTCAGCCTCCCCCAGATCTGCTAAAGCACGAGTAACCTCACTTATGTTTTGCCCTATGTAGGGGGCAAGAATAGTCACTAGGGACCCAAAGAGAGATGGGAGAGCTGTATGGAGCACCAGATTTCTCTTTCTTACGGTGAACAAATCCTCATCGGGGCCCTGGGGTTCCATATTATAGGTGATATTTTTCATGCCCATTTCCCACAACACCTGCTGGAGCTCTGCATATGTTTTCCAGCTAGTGGGTAAGTATGGTGAATCACCCTGATTAGGCCAAACTGCCCTGATGGCTGCTGTCAGCCAATCCAGAAGCACCTGATTCCCTGAGGCATGATGGGCATTTTGCAACTGCTGCCAGGAAAGGGTGAGTCATCAGGGAAGCCAGTCTACTTATTTCAGAACCTAACATAACAATGTTTTCCACCACCATTTCCCAGAGATGCAAAAGCCATGTAAGCAGAGGTTCCCACGGCTTCTGCTGATACCAGACACTCACGTCCACCAGCTCATCCTGGGTATAGGGGCAGAGCACAGAGTGTTCCACAACCTGGGGAGGGGGCAGCTCCTCCCCCTCAGGAGCTTGTGATTGTTGTATTTTACTTTCTTATTTACAACTGGGCAGGCCTTTAATACAGGACAGACTGGTGCCTTAGGTGGTAGCCTCAGCAACAGATCGGCCCTCGGCCCCACCCCATACTCTCCCGACACCACCTCCACCATCTCCGGGGCTGAAGGCACTGCTCTTTCCTCCCCCGCCCCCATGACCTTCTGTAAAGTGGACTCTCCTGCTGCCTCCCCCACTCCTGCTGCTACGAAATTTTCCAGGATCATGACCTGTTCTCTCAATAACTCTCTTCCTTAAGGGCATCCCATAGGTCATCACCCAGCTCCTCCAAGCAATACTCAAGTGTCTCTCTCCTGCCAAAGTCTCTCTCTCTCTCTACTCGATAACCCTCTGTTTCTCCTCAATAACTCTCTCTCTCTCCTCAATAACATTTTCCACTTCCTGAATGAAAGAGACCTTACAATGCCAGCTGCTACATGGCCACTCAGGCCCTCTAAGTAGTCTTCTATCTCATGGAGGGCTAATTCTGCAGCTTCTGGTATCTCCACTCTTCCCCATTTCTGGGGAAGGTCCCACCTCTCTAGGAGATACTTTACCCTAGACCAATTCCCCACTAGGGGCCCCCCAATTGGAAGCCCCACATATAGAGGGTTCCCAAGTAAAGCTGCACCCTCTGCTGCTGCAGTCACTGGGGCCTCACCATCATCCCAAGAAGCAGCCCACCTAAGGGTTGCACCCATTTAGACAGATTCTGGGTTCAGAGGTCCTGCCAACTACCATCAGATGTAACTCTTGGGGGGAAATCCCGGGGCTAAATACCTCTAAACTGAAATTAGTCCAAGAGAGAAATAAAGTTAAGAAACCCCTGTATTTTGTACAAGCAATCGTGCACTTCTGCTTCCCCACCCAAGCTCCAGATATGCCCTTGCAAGCCCTTGTAATTACCTATTAATATGTAGAGAGACTAATTCTCTGCACCCATTGGAAACACCTATTGATATGCAGATGCACTAAAGCCAGGCAAGAAATTCTGGAAATGTTGCAATTTTACCCACACTGTATCTCAAGAGCTTGCGTTGTCTAATGATTGAACTGCCACCTTTGCATTTTCCCAACGTTGAGAAAATTATGAGGGAGGGCCCTGTAGTAGAAATTTGAGAAATAAGTTGAATTAGAGAATTTAACTTGTTATTTGCGGTTATTCAAAACCCAGGGGATATGTTTCCCTAAGAAGCCTGTCCTGGGGATGCCTCTACCATCCAGAAATGTGCTTCCTGGAAATTCATAGAAAGCCTTCAATATGTAAGAAAAGTCAGATTCCTAGTTAGCAGGACAGGGAGCTGACTCTACTCCTGGACTGCACACCGTGGGATAAATGAGCAGCAGGGCCATGGAAGGCAGTGCCCATGCCCCAGCCAGACCAGCAACCCCAGGGGCAGAGCCCAGGAGGAGCAAGGATGGGCGCAGAGCCAACTGCAGGCCCTGTCCACAGACAGCCCTGGTCTGGGACCTTCTTCCACCACTGGCTGACCTGCCAGCTGTGCCGTATGACCAGCCTCAGGATGCTTCAATCCAACAACTGTTCCTCTAGCAGAATGGCGCCAATCCTTCCTTATTGGGGAAAGGTCTTGCCTGACGACACCCTGAAGCTAAGTGATGCATGAGCTTCTCTCTTTCAGGTTAGAAGCAGCGATGTGTAGTTATACCAACCTATTCCTAGTTAGCAGGACTTTTTTACAGAGAGCATTTTAGGGAACAAATTTTACCAAAGAGAAGATTTTTATCTGCCAACAAGTAGGATGCCCTTGGGAATTCTAATCCTAGTTGATCTGTCTACTCTCTGCTCTCATATCAAAATGTCACTGAATAAATTGGAAAATCCACTGGCGTGTCCCATTTAAAGTACGGAGGTAAAGGAAGGGAGATATGGAGAGGATTACATTTTGGAAACTTTTTGCTGTGTCATAAAATGGTCACATGCTTCTCCCCAGACACTGTCCAATATGAAGAAGCATAAAAATCACATCCCAGACATGAAACTTCAGAAACTGGAAGGCAGCAAATAATAATAGATGAGTTTTGCTTCTCTGTGTTTATAAAATTCATCCTGGCCCAGACTGGAAACCTCCAGAGGAATCTGACAGAGCCCTCTAAGGTGCAGGCTGTGCCACTCGGGTGCCAAAACAAAGGGCAGAATGATCATAAATAGATCAACTAAACTTATTATTTGACATCATATGAAACTGTACATAGACCATGTTCCAACAAAGATAGAGCTGGCCAATGTAGGTTTTCTTTTTTCTTTACATATTCAGGAATGATACAGACAGACATGCTCCTAAGAGTTTCTACCTAACAAGCAAAAATATTCAGTGATTAAAACCCAGCTTCCCACCGTGCTTTTGATGGACTGTAGTGTCAGTGGTCTTTTTCCTTCTGGACCAGCTATTGATTAGTGTTCTCGGTTGCAAAGCACAATGTCCACTGTGGCTGGTTTGAGCAGAAAAGCAATTTCTTAGAGAATATTAGGTAACGATCTGGAATTCTTAGACAGATGAGGGAATGGGAACTGTGGACTGATCACAGGCACAGGCCTGGGCGCAGGACTCCACTCTTAGAAGGCCATCACTAATGCTTCTAAAATCTGCTGCTTCTTTATCCCACTTGGCCACCCTTGATGGGAAGCAAATTCCACTCCTCAGCTGCTTGAAAAGGAAGTCTGTGTGAGGGGTGCATTGGCAGAGGCTGGGTCATATGCCTCCAACCTAATTCAAGATTGACTAAGAAACCAAATTTCAATTCCTACATTAAGGAGGCAGGACTCAGGTGGGAATGTCACCAAATATAGAATGGCTATTCCAAAGGCAATAGCCAGCTAGCATATGACAGGTGTATCCACAACACTATGAAACATACCTTCTGCTTTACCTTTCGTGAAAAACATTTGGTCCATAACAGGATCAAAGTTCATAATGATAAATATAACAAGGTATCTGCTGGTTTTGAGTTGATTTATGACTATAGCATGAACTCTAAATTCAAATAAATGTATATGTCATTAATGCTGATTTTCCTAAGAGCCTGTCCAAAATGGAGCAGATCACCAGAGCAGATGAGGTTTGTCAGCACTGTTAAATAAGCAGTTTCAAAATCAGACTGAGTAGCTGTTGTCCCAGCTACGTCCCTTAAGACTTTCTTTACACCAGTTAAAACAACAAGCTTCTTCCTTTGCCTACTTGTTTATAATTCATAAATATCTGCTCACTTACATGTCCTTTATTTTTCCCCCAAAAAGCATGGTTTTCAAGAACATGCTCAGAAATCAGGCCAATCTATAAATCAAGAGAAGAGTCCTGTATACATTTAAATCCATCAGGTTTCTGGATTAAGCTGTCAGTGAATGAAAAATAACTGAATTACCTCCCAGCATCCTATTAAAATGCCCGTGAATTAAAATATAGGTACATCAACCCACAGGCCACCATTAGACTAAACAGGAAAAAGACTATATAACATCCTGTTATCATCAGGAATGGGAAAGTTACCTCTACTATCATCACTGCTACTCATTGCTCTGGAGCTTGAGGTCTAATGAAATCAGGTAAAAATACAGATGATAGATGGATAAAGATATAAAAATTGAAAAGAATCAGCACTTGCTAATGATGTGCTTGTATTTCCAAAGAGCCAAAAGAAGTATTAACTTGCAAATAACAGAATTCACTAATTTGACCACATATAAGACTAATAAATCAGTGCTTAATATGCACAAGAAAACTGTTTAGGAGATATAATGGCAGAGAAAAACCTTGATTTGCAGCAGTGAGGAAAAAAATAAAAGGAATAAGTTAACAGGTCATATATAAAATCCTAAGAAGGACATTTGAAAACACTCCTGAGGAACACAAAAGAGGACTTGGACAAGTGAGAATCATGCCACGCTCTTAGCACCCATATTTAAAGTGATCTAAATGAAAGTACTACCAGGATTTTCTTTTTAACTAGAAGACACAATTCCAAGAAAAATTCACAGCCAGAATATCCTGGGAAATTTCTAAACTGACGAGTAATGGTGTGTGTGTGTGTGTGTGTGTGTGTGTGTGTGTTACTAACTCTGCTAGGACAGAAAGACAGTTAGCACATATTATTGAAATTAGAAATACATAGCTGATAATGACCTGGATTCATAACAGCAAATAGAGAAATACATGGTAAATTCTTTTCCTTTTGCTTACAAACGAGATCGATAGCCTAATGACAGTATAACAATGCATGTGGGCATTCTGCCAATGCTGCACATGTTCATATCTTTATGAAACAGAGTATTTAATGGAAAATATAGATGACCAATATTCAGGATATAGGGAACTTGAACTGATCGGAGCACAGAGAGAAAAGTGAAGGATTACTCCTCAAGGTTCACACTGGTTATTTTACAAGCAACTCTTTCAAACTTTCACAGAATCATTAACTCCCACAGCATACTAGATGGAGGGCAAACAAAACAGTGAACACTGACCCAGAGCTCATAACAAAACTAACATATTCTGAATTTTAAACCTGGGATTGATCTAGAGTTTTCTTTGTGGTGTGTAGTCCTTCACATTCCTGAACTAAGTGTAAACAGATCTTTAACAAACTACTAGGAAAACAAGTTAAAAATATATTCAAAGAATAACAATCTGAAATCAAGTAGTACTTACCCCAGAAAGGTGTTTAATACATCATTTCAACAAGTGAAATAAGATAGAATGTAGTTGGCTTGATTAATTTATGTCAAGCATTCCAACAAATCTTTTTTTTTATGAAGGTATCATTGATATACAATCTTATGAAGGTTTCATATGAGCAACATTGTGGTTATTACATTCACCCCTATTACCAAGTTCTCCCCACATATCCCATTACAGTTACTGTCCATCAGTGTAGTAAGATGCTGTAGGGTCACTACTTGTCTTCTCTGCGCTATACTGCCTTCCCTGTGCCCCATCCCTTACATTATGTGTCCTAATCATAATGTTCCTCAATCCCCTTCTCCCTCCCTTCCCACCCTCCCTCCCCACCCCCTCCCCTTTGGTAACCGCTAGTCCCTTCTTGGGGTCTGTGGTTCTGCTGCTCTTTTGTTCCTTCAGTTTTTGCTTTGTTGTTATGCTCCACAGATGAGTGAGATCATCTGGTATTTGTCTTTCTCCCCCTGGCTTATTTCACTGAGCATAATACCCTCTAGCTCCATCCATATTGGTACAAATGGTAAGATTTGTTTTCTTCTTATGGCTGAGTAATATTCCATTCCAACAAATCTTTAGAAAGACACGAATACCCATTCCTAATTTTTGAAAAAACTCCTAATAAGGAGCAATTAAAATACTGTCTTAATATTATAAAAATATATTAACAGTCAACATTTTAATGACAGTGAAACACAAGAGGTGTGGCTTTAAAATGCAGAGATAAGACAAAGTTACCCTCCTCTCATCATGTTTATTTTAACCTGTTCTGGGGGGGGTTAGTAAAAACAAATAAAAGGAAACAGAAACAAGAGGTACAATTATTATATATAAGGATATTATAATTGTTTATGAGAGGATTATTCTGTCTGAAATCAACCAAAACTATTTGAAATAAAGAGAACAATACAACAGCTACATTTTAAGAACAGTTTGCTTTTATAACAGTAAAAATGAAATATTATATATGTATATACATGGAGAAAAGACTCCATCCACAGTAAGTTTATATAAAATATTAGAGATGTACATTATCTATCACCTATCTATATACATGTCCTATATGAAGAGAACTACAAACATTTCATTATAAAGCAAATCAATTTTCTAGGTGACAAAATTAAAAGATAAATATGAAACATAAAAAATTAGAGGGAAAAAGTTGAATTATTTCCTATTAAATAAAAACGAAGTAATCATAAGGGGAAAGAGTAATACAGCTTATTATATAAAAATTAAAAAATAAACTTTAATAGGCCAAAAATGCCATAAACAAATGTTAAATATAATAGCAAAAAAAAAAAAACATTTGTAACTCATATGATAGCTCATTGATATTTGCAGCATAGGCAGCTCCTATAAATCAAGAGATAACCCAGGAGAAAATTGGCAAAGGACAAGAAAAATACACATGTACAAAAATATGTAAAAAAAATCAACCTTACTAAAACATAAAGAATTGAAAATTAATACAAAAAAATAAATGCCATTTTCCTGTTAAAACGTCAAAATATTTGTAAATGAATGAAAAAGAGATTCATAAACCTCTGATGAGTATGAAAATTTGCAAAAACTTTGTTGAAAGAAATTCAGCAATTTTATTTGAATCTTAAAATCAAATTCATGCCCTTTGAGCAAGTATTTTAGTATTAATATATTCACTCAAGAAAAATTAGTTTAAATAGACTGAACAATAAGTTAGATGAAAACATGAGGAAAGGAAAATGGGGGCTGACGTGAGGTAGAACAAGGGTCAGTTGCTAAAGCAAAAGTGAGAATTCCCTGTGGAATCCATGAACAATCTGCTAGGAGGTCTTTGAAGGGGGAATTGGCTATCTGCTGACCACCATGCAGCTGGTGGTTCCCGCCAGAGCCAAGGGAGCTGACCCTCGTGCCCTGCACCCTACCCTTTGCTATTCCACACTCCATGTTTCCACAAGCTTGGCAGGCAGTTTACAAAATGAAAGTTGTGAAAGTTTCAGCATATTTTGTATCTGTGTAGTTTTGAACAATAGATGTAACAACACCTAAACTCTGAATATTTGCTTATTAACAAGTGGGATTTATCTCAATCAAGAAAGAAAGTTCAGTTGCCAGACTAGCAGAAAAGATGAACAGCAAGTAACCCAGCCAAGGGCAGGGCAAAGGCCTTAAAAGGCTTGTTGCCTTACAGTCCAGTGAAATTTTAACAGTTATGTAATTAGGCAATCATCCTATAATTTCTCTGTGCATGTTCCACCGGAATATCCCAAAGCACCTTTCTAAACCATCAAACCCTTGCTGCCATTCCTGGTGGTAAATTGGGATTTTCTAATTAAGTAAAAATAAAATGTGAGAAAAGAAACTGGCTGCATATGGAAACCCAAGTTTAGATGATCTCATTTAGCCAGAGAAATATTAGATGAAAGCCAACATATTGCAACTGCTATTATTAAAGTTCCTAAAACACTTGTGACAAATTCTAACATACCTAAAATTGATAGTCCCACAGGTACCAAACACCCATGAAATGGCCTATGGATGACCTGCAGCTTGGCCCTTGCTCAGATGTATGCCTTCTCATTCTTACTCATTATACTGGATTCACACTGGCCCTCTTTTAGTTCCTCGAATACATCAAGCTTATTCTTCCTCAGGATTCATGAATTTGCTGACCCCACCTTCAGAAATGCCGCTCTCAAGTGTCCTTGGATACTTGCAAATCCTTAAGGCTTCCAACTAAATGAGACCTTTCTTGACCTGAAAGTTATCTTAAATTAGCCTGAATCATCAGTTCATACCTTGACTATATATATTGGAATGAATTGGGAATTTTTTAAACTATTGCGCCTGGATTCCATCCCCAGAGATTCTGATTTAATTTGCCTTGGAGTGTGGCCCTGGCATTTGAGAGTTTTTAAAAGTCCCTGGGTGATTCTAATTTTCATGAAAGATTGAGAAGCACTGGTCTAAATTTTACCACCATGTTTCTTTCTTTTATAGTACTTTGCAGATCTAGTAGGGACTTATGTGCTTGTTTATTTATTTAATGGGTACCTATGATAAAGTCAGGATCTACATCTGTTTATTCATCACCAAAAGTATTTGATGAATGAATGCATAATAGAAAGGAAAACCATTTCATATTCTATACTAAAAAATCACATGCCATGAACCAAAATAAAGCTTCTCAAACCTTAATGTTGGCATGAATCACCTGGGGTCTTGTTAAAATGTGGATTCAGATTCAGTATGCCTTGGGAGAGTGCTGAGTTCTACACCTCTGACAAGCTCCCACACTTTGAGTAGCAAGAGCCTAATGCAGTGTTTGCCTGAATTCTCCGAGAATAATCACTTGGAGCCTCTAACAAAATAAGAAAATATTACTGGTTTCCAATTCAAACCTACTGAATCAAAATTTCCATGGGAGAAGGATGGAAATCTTCATATACAATAAGCATACCAGCTGGTTATTTTCTTCAGGGAGATTTGGTCAGTCAATGAATTACTCAGACACTATTTCTTATTGTGTCTATATTCAAAGTAATGAGGGAACTGCTAAGTAACTTCTTAGCAGACTGATTCTCCCACATATAACTACAACCCTGGATAAAACAGAATGAATGACTTCCTGAAAATTCTGAAGACTAACAAAAGCAATAGATTCTGGAGGGGAATTGACACTGAAAGAAGAAACTAGTAGAGGGTTACTCTTTCATTATTATGGCATTTAGCCTCAGATCAATCACACAGAAGTCCAACAGTTAAAACTCAAATATAAATCAAATGAAAAAACAAAAGTATTAGAGGGAGAGTTCAGGGCAACCGCAGCCAGTAAAATGTAAAGGGAGAGAATGACAGAGAGCCGACCCAGAGAGGAAGAGCCACAAATTCTGTGTACAAACATTGGCCAGAATATCTGGCTATACCCTGAACCATGCATGCATAACATAGTCTACAAGCAAACCAGCAAAGGATAAAAAGACTTGATGGAGACTGGCATGGATGCCAAGAGGCAGGGTTTGAGGTGTAAGTCCAGTCAACTTAATTGGCAGCTACAACAAAATTGCCAACATTCTTTAGAGGACTATAATAGAATGCAGTGACTCTACAACACAACATTGACTATATCCAGAATAGAATACAAAATTATTCAGAGACAAAAGGACAAAAATTCATAATTCTCTGTGGCATCTTACTACACTGATGGACAGTGACTGCACTGGGATATGGGTGGGAACTTGATAATATGGGTAAATGTAGTAACCACATTGTTTTTTCATGTGAAACCTTCATAAGAGTGTATATCAATAATACTTTAATAAAAATTGTTTTTTAAATTCATGATTCTACTTATATGAGGTACCTAGAATAGGCAAATTCATGGAGACAAAATAGAATAGAGGTTACCAGGTGCTGGAGAAGAGGGAAATGAGGAGTTATTATTTAATGGGTACAGAGTTTCCATACTGTTGATGAAATATTTCTGGAAATTGATAGTGGTGATGGTTATACAACACTGAGGATATACTTATGTCACTAAAATGCACATTTAAAAGTGCTTAAAACAGTAAATTTTATGTGTATTTGCCCCAGTGAAACAAAAAAATAAACCCACTGTAACAGAAATAAAGAATGTCTTTTATGGACTCATCATTAGAGTAGAAAACACTGAGAAATGAATCAGTGAGCCTGAAGAAATGTCAATATAAACTTTCCAAACTGAAAAACAAAGAAAAAAACAGAATATCCAAAAGCTGTGGGACAATTACAGATATTTCGCATACATGTAATGGTGATACCAGAATGAGAAGAGCAAAAAAAACAAAAAAATATTTGAAGCAATAAAAGCTAGGAAATTTTCAAAATTAATGACAGTCACCAAAACATCTATCCAGGTAGCTCAGAGAACACCAAGCAGGAAAAATACAAACAAATCTACACTCAGGAATATCATATCAAACTGCAGAAAATTGAATGCCGGGAGAATTTATTGAAAAAATAAAAATAAAATAAAAACACTGTACTTACAGAGGAACAAGAGTAAGAACTATATCAGACTTGTCATTAAAAACCAGGCAAGCAAGAAAAATGTGGAAAGTAACATTTAAAATGTTTAAAGGAAAAAAACACCAAACTAGAATTCTATATCTAGGGAAATTATCCTTCAAAAGTGAAGAAATACTTTTTCTAACAAAAAATCAGGGAATTGTTGCCAGTACACCTGCCTTGTATGAAATGTTTAAAAAAAAAAAAAGGAGTTCTTCTGAAAGAATGAAAGTGACATAGGTCAGAAACCCAGTCTAAATAAAGAAAGGAAGTAAATTAGGAAAGGAATAGATGAAGGTAAAATACGGTCTTTTATTTTTCTTATTCTTAAATGGTCTAAAGGATAAGCTTGTTCAAAATAATAACAGAAACAATATATTGGATAATTATGGCTTATGGTGAAGTGAAATGAGTGAAAGCAATATAATAAGATACGGGAGGGAAGGATTGGGGGAATCCTCAGTTATAAGGTACATGCTCTACCTGTGAAACTGTGTAGTGTTCTTTGAAAGTGGACTTGGATTAACTGTAAATGTATATTGCAAACTCTAGGGCACCCAAAAAAGAGTTTTTTAGAAAAGAAGTATAATTTATTTGCTAAGAAAGGAGAGAACAATAGAATCATATAAAACACTCAATTAAAACCAGAGAAAACAGAGAAAGCATGGAAAACAAAAATTGAAAAAACAAAAGAGCAGCAAATAACAGGTATAAATATGGTTGATATTAATCCAACTTCATAAAAAATGACTTTAAATGTGAATGTATAAAAACACCAATTAAAAGACAGAGGTTATCAGAGTGGATAGAAAAACAAAACCAACAAAAAACAAGATACAATTATATACATGTTGTCTGAAAGGAATCTACTTTAAATCCAAGGACACAGATAAATTACAAGTAAAGGGATGGAGAAAGACAAACCATGTTAACACTAATCAAAACAAAGTAGCTATGTAATTATAGACAAAGAAGATTTCAGAGCAAGGAAAACCATCAAGGATAAGGAGAAGCATTACATAATGACAAAGGAGTCAAATCTTCCAGAAAACAATAATCCTTAGTATGTATGTGCCTAATAGCAAAGTGTCAAAATGCATAAGACAAAAACTGGTAGTCTATTTACAAGGAGAAATAAAAGAATCCACTATTATAGTTGGAGACTTCAACATTCCTCCATGAATAATTGAGATCCAACAGGCAGAAAATCAGTAAACATTTGGTTGAACTGAACAGCACCATCAACAGGATCTAAATGACATGTAGCGTCTACTTCATCCAACAACAGAATATTCATTCTTCTCACACTCACACAGAATATTTACCAAGAGAGACCACATTCTGGACCATAAACTACATCTTGACAAATTTAAAAGTATAGGCATACAAAGTATGCTCTCAGACCACAGCAGAATAAATCAATAACAGAAAGATCTTGGGAAAATCCTAAAGTATTTGGAGGTTAGACAACATAATGTTATATAACAAATAGGTCAAAAAAGAAGTCTTGAGAGAAATTAAAACATACTATGAACTAAATAAAATACAACTTATCAGTTAGTGGGAAGCAGTGAAAGCAGTGCTTACAGGAAAATTTATAATTTTGGATGCATGTAATCGAAAAAAGAAAGATCTAAAATCAATAATCTAAGTTTCCACTTTGGGAAACCAAAGAAGGAAGAGCAATAAAAACCTAAAGCAAGTAGAGAAGAGAAATTATAAAAATTAGAGCAGTTATCAATGGAATTACAAAGAGGAAAATAATAAAGTCAATGAAACCAAAAGCTGTTTCTTTGTAAAGATCAACAAAATGGATAAACCTCTGGACATCAGAGGCCCAGACAATTTGATTTGCTCAAACGACACAACTAGGAAATGACCGAATCAGAATTGTGAGCCCTGGCAGTCTGGCTCCAGCATCCACAGCAGTAACTGCCGTACTTCATTGCAGTTCCCAGAGTGGTGGATTTCCACAATGGCCTCCTCTTCCCATGGCATCGCATCCCGCTTACTTTCTCAGAAAGCTGCGATTGGTTATGGCCTTCTTTCTTAACAGCGTCTGAACGCAGCGCCCAGACCAGCACAGAACTGCATCAACTGAAAGAAGGCAAGGTTCAAATGGAAACCAATGTGTCATCCCTGGCCAGGTCCCTATTTGCCCCAAGAACACATTTCCACTTCATAATCACTCAAAAGCTAATCACAGAGCTCCTTCTATTTGCAAGGCACAGTTTTCCAAAGTTATTTTGACTAGAATATAGGAAAAGAGAGACAGAGAGAGGGAAAGAGACAGAGGAAGGAAGGAAGGGAGGAAGGGAGGGAGGAAAGAAGTCTTTAGTCTTTTGGAGGCAAATACTCTGCCCATTTGGCTTCCCAGGGGAGCTATGGCCTCAGCCCTCTCACGTGTAGTTGTATCCTGATAATCTGCCTTTCAGTCTCTCAAAGAAATATGAAAAACAGGAGCCTGGTCTCAGAGGCCTTGCTCTATCTGAACAAGGAGCCTGACGCTGTCACTTGTTTCTGCACTGATACTGAACTCAGCAGTCTCAGATCTAAATTTCTTCAGCATTCATTGAACCTGTTCTAAGTTGCTGGAGAAGAAAAACTAGTCATTGGAACACGCACAGATGACTGAGCCTACAAATTGAGTTACAGTTTGATTTACAAGTTGGATTCAACCTTACCACTCATCCATAAAGACTACGTCACCAATAGTAATGAAACTGACTGTTTTTGTTCCTTATTCCAAGCAATACACTCAGAAAGAGGGATAAGACTCTGTCTTAAGCACAAATAAAAGTGAAAGAAAGTATACCAATAGCTATTATAAAAATTACAGCTATAACAATAAATATTCATTAAACAGATGGGACAAAATATTTGGCTGGACACTGTATTTCCTGGGACAGGGTGTGCATATAATTGAGCGATCTGTAAGAGAATGAGGAAAGAAGAATGTCAAGTCGGCTGTCTGCAAAGACTGAGACCTAAGATGAGGTCAAGTGCTGCTTCTGGCGGACTGTTGAGGCTGACAATTTGAGAGGGTTAAGGAAACAATGTCTAGGGAAGCTTCTGGAAGCTTTTCCATGAAATGCACTATTTATTTCTCAGGATTCTGGCTCCTGCCTTACAAAGATGGTACTGCAGATGGTGCATCCACCGAATTAGAAACTATTCCACCAATGGTTTCAAAATTCTCTGTCTTATCCTCAAATTAACAGACACAAAAAATCATTGATGAAAACTCTGCCTCCCTGCTCAAACCTACAACTGTTTTTTTCATGAACTGAAACATATTCAACCAAAAAACATCAGAGAAGTGGCTGTCCAGGAAAATCCTGGAGATTTGAGGCCACCCTTTGAATGCCCAGTGTGGGAGTATCATGTCCGAAGGCTGGCTGATGTTTCCAGGGAGACGCAAAAATGTGAGATCTAGTCAGCAATATATTTTTTTAAAGATTTTAAAGTTTATTAGGCGAGTTTTTTTTAAAGTATCATTGATATAAAATCTTATGAAGATTTCACATGAAAAACATTGTGGTTTCCACATTCACCCATATTATCAAGTTCCCCCACCCCACTCATTGCAGTCACCATCAGCGTAATAAGATGCTGTAGAGTCACTACTTGTCTTCTCCACGTTGTACTGCCTTCCCTGTGACCTACCTATATTGTGAGTGCGAATTATAGTTGGTTGCCAATATTTTTAAGACACTTCCCTAAACAAAGCAAATCTGGTCATTTCATGGTGGAGTAATAAACAGTGAGCAGAGAGAAGTGTTGCCAATGGTCTCATTTTAACATCCTTGCAAACCTAGTGTTTTTACTCAGATCAGAATGTGCCAAAAAATTACTTATGTAGAACACTCAGGAGCATCTTGTTTAAAGAAAGTTCACCATTTAGCCAAGAACTTCTCCAAGCATCAGTTATAAATTTTGTTGTACTGTCTTTGTCAAGTTACAAAAACCTACGCATCCAAATATCTACAATATATATACCTCAAAGTATAAAACTATGATCCTTTGATAATATATAACACTCCATTTTTTGAACAATTATTAGTCATATGGCACTCGGCTAAAAATTCCATAAGTAATGATCTCAATCCATCCATACAACATCCTTTTGGGAGGTCCTATCATCCCTGTTTTGTATATGTGCAAACTGAGGTGAAGAGAATTTAATTTTCTCAAACTAGTCTACAATGGAATAAATGGTAGAGATTGAATTTGGACCCAAACTTAGTCTTATTTTCAAGCCTCTGTTTTCCCTCTTTTCTCTCTCTGCACTTGTTAAAAAACACCTTTACTGAGATGCAATTCACATACAAAAAACTGCACATATTTAATGTCTACAATTTGATGGACTTGAACATGAGCATACAGCATGAAACCATTACCACAAACAAAGTAATAAACATCCTCACCTCCAAAAGCTTCCTCCTGCCAGCACACTTGCATGTGTGTATTTGTGTGTGTGTGAGAGAGGGAGCATTTAACTTGAGATATACTCAACAACTTGCTCACTGTACAACATTGATTGTATCACAGTACAAGCACTGTGATAACAGCAGATCTCTAGAACTTACTCATCCTGCATAACTGGAACTTTAGACACATTCACCTTCCACCAGTTAGGGTGACTATTATTTTTTAAAGAATAACAACCATTGGTGAGGATTTGGAGAACTGGAACCAACTGGGGCTGCACGTGGGACAGTAGGAGAAACTCTGCTATGACCTGTCTTGGATATTCTGTCCTCATCTTTGCACGACGGGCTCTGATCATTCAGAATATCACCTCCTTATGGAGACATTCCTCACCCCCTCCCACCAGACTAAATGTGTCCGTCTCTCATTCCAGCCCCTCCCACCATCACATCAGCCCGCTTCATGTTCTTCATCACAATTCTTGTTATCTAAAACCAGCTTTGCTCATTTTTGGTTACTTGCTTCTCTCCTGCCTCTTCCTTCTAGAAATTGAACTCCATAAGAGCAGGAACGTGTCTGTTTGGTTCTGCTGGAAGCATGCCTGGCAAAGAGCAGGAGTTAACAGCTGTATGATAGAGTGAAGGGATGAATGAATCCTGGAATTATAAAGTATCCTCCCGGGCCTGAAAGCATGACTCCTGATGCTCTCCAGGGAAATTTGACGCTTGCAACAGCCAATTTTGAGAAACTTTTGGGAGCAATCCCATTCCAACCTTTAAATTGACATTTTTTTATTTATATACATCTGAAATGCTGTAACGTAAGACCTGAAATGCTGAGATCTTAAGCATACCATTGAAACAGTTTTGACTAATCCATATGAAGACACAGACCGCTCCCACCACCGCAGAGAGTTTCTCCCTGCCCCTTCCCAGTCACCCTCTCACCCCTACTGCCAAACAACTGCTGATCTGATTTTTATCATCATGGGTTCATTTTGCCTGGAATGTCATTTAAATGGAATCATACTGCATGAACTTTTTCTGTTCTTGTCTGACTTTTTTTACTCAACATAATATTTAGGGGATTCATCCATGTTGTTGCATGTACCATAATTCATCTCTTTTTATTGCTGAATAGTATTCCATAGTATGGATGTACCTCTATTTGCTTATCTATTGTCCTGTTGAAGGACATCTGAGCTGTTTCTAGGTTTTGACTATTATGAATAAGGCTGATAGGGACATTCTTGCACAAGGCTTTTAGTGGACATATGTGCATACTTTTCTTGAATAATTACCTAGTAGTGTAATTGTTGGGTCATAGAATAGATGTGTGTTTGACTTCTTAAGAAATTCTAAATGGTTTTCCAAAGTGACTTTACCTATTAAAATCCACTTTTAAAGTCTTCAAACAGCACTGTGGAATTGTTAGGCAGTCAAATATCTTGAAGTCATCCATAAACACATATTACATAAATACTTGTAGTGTACAGCACAATAAGCCAGGGAGCTCAGGGAGAAGCTCCAGTCCCCCAGGCTATTCCATCCAAGCCCTGCCCCTTTGTCTCTGTGGCACTTAGAGAGGACTTGATGGCCCACATTGCTGGATCAGAGGAAAGTCACCATGCCCTTCAGTTACTTAGTACTTTAATCTTTTTCACCATGGGCTTCCTCGATGAGGAAAACTAGAAGCCATGTTCCAAGCAGGATGGCCTGTATTCTGTTTAATGTCGAGCTCTCTAACCCATGTGCTTGAGCAGATAAAGAACAGCACAAGCCTGGGGCTATTTCAGTCTCAGAGAGATGCAGGAGGCTGCCCTGCAGAGAAAACAAAGTAACAACTCATTCATTGTGCATATATTTCAACTTCCAGGAGTAACATCTAATCTGAGGATAGATTTTCCCACTATGAATAACTACTTTAACTACTTCTCAGACATATAGCTGATGGCTGTAGGATTTGGGTACTTATTTCCCATCAAGATTGAAGAGTTTTACCTGGTCAAAATCTAAGAGGAAATAAGCCTATTGCTCATAGACCTCTTCAGTTAACAATGTTTAGCCAAGGAATATTCTACTATCTTTTAGAATGAGCTTAGTATGGCTTTTGGATGGCTTCTGCATTCTTGGGGAACATTCACCTTTCTATTGAGTGATGGGAAGGGTCCGAGCACTGTGACCCTTAATGACAAAGGTACAAGTCAACCTGGAGTGGACATCCCAGGGAGTAAGTACCAGCTCTATGAGCATCTCAGTTCCCCTCAGACCCTTTGAGGGGGCCTCCATCACCCCCCAGCAAGCCTAAAACACACCCTGAAATCATTCTTGGAAAGAAGCTGTTTTAAGAACCAAAGAAGGTGGTACCACCCTCCCCAGAATCTTCCTGGTGCAGAAACAAGCCATGAGGATGATCAAAGGGCAATCAGCTTTCTTACAGTGACTTCCAGTCTGGACCTGGGCCTCCCAACCTTCTCAGGGCTGGAGAAGATCCCAAGACTTTCTGAGTCTGGGTCTGCATTTCCAGTGTACAACCAAGACAGTTCCCAAAGTGGTCATGTTTGCTGGGAACTAGGTTTTGCTGCACAGCTGTGGTTCAGTTTCCTGCCAGTGAAGGACTTGTGGTGGAAGCCATTTGGAAGCCTCTGACCGACAAGGTTTCTGGCCAAGGTGCCCTGGTCTGGATTCCCACAGCTCTGGCAGGAGTCCCCTTGGTCTTTGAGGCCAGACA
Source organism: Manis javanica (assembly GCF_040802235.1). Lineage (NCBI taxonomy): Eukaryota > Metazoa > Chordata > Mammalia > Pholidota > Manidae > Manis > Manis javanica. Next base: position 38,724,904 of record NC_133168.1, read on the forward strand.
TAAGGCAGTGATTATAAATCCTGTTGCTCAGACCAAGGCCTGATCAGGTTGTTAAACTGTTTTTACTCCCACCCCAGACTTTTTGTAACAAGTTTCACCTTAAAATTATGACAGACTGCTTTCTAAAGGCACCTTTAGGAAGACTCTTAAAACAGGGTTAAGTGTTACGTTTTCCTTGATAAGGCATTTTACTCTATCCCCTGAGCACCTAAACATAATGGGTCAGAAAAAACCCAGGTGCTGTTCTGTTTTGATATAAGTAGCTATCACATGCTATTTAGAGGGTGTGTGGAAGGATTTCTTGGCTCCTATTGAACCCTGGAATTCTGTTTCCAATAGGCTTTCAGCAGCCATGGCTCTGAGTCATCTGTCTAGTGACAATAAGCTGGGGTCCAACATCATGTGCTTTCCAGATAATGAGGTCAAATATGCCAGACCTGCCAGGAGCCTGATAACTGGCTTATTAACATCCCTAAATGATAGTACTTTTGATTAAACCTCACATCTTTGCCTGTTCCTCTTTCCATCCCTTCTAAAATTAGAGCTGGTATTTTGATAACCATGCCCTTGCTTGAACTTAAGGACAGTTCAAGGATAGTGTAAAATCATGATGTACCTAGACAAGGACAAGGGGCTTTCCAGGTCACAGCGTCTTAGGCTTTAATGCAAGCCTTGCTGGATTTTCCCTTGGGAATTCACTTAGTTATTTTTTTTAAGAAGCCAACAAGGTATAAAAGAAAGCCTTAGGTATAGATTTAGGAATCTTACACTCTAATAACAGTGTCCACTCCTAACCTAGATATGTAAACAAGTCATTTTATATCATTGCTATTTCAGTTTTTCATCTGGAAAGAGGAGAGTCCCACTTCCTAGGACTAGTATAAGAAGCACATAGGATAATAGACTGAAATTCCTTTGTGAATAATAAATGAAGTACATAACGGTGAGGTCTTTTGTTATAATTATTATTCATGTTCCTAGGATTTCTGTGTTGTAGCAACATTGCTTTATTTGAAAACTGTAAATGCTGTAGTCAATTTTCCCATTTTAATTTTGGCTTTCAACACAGAAAATATTATAAAAGAATTTGGAAATTATCCTCTAAAGTGACGCTGGACCTAGGAGATACAGATGTTCCAGGATGACAGGCAGCTCTAGAGGCCCCCTAACAGTGAGAAGGGGGCAGCCAAGGCCAGACAGATGAGAACAGGATAATTACGCGAGACTAGACGGGGGCGTGTCGGTCACCGCGGAGAGCACCTTCAGTCACGTGGGAGAAAGAGAGCATGTAGATCTTCCTGCTGTGGAAGAGGGTGCTTAAGGCAGCCAGGGAAGCTGGTTAAGGGGAATGCCCAAAGCAAAAACTAGAAGGAGGGGGCTCTTCCAAAGGACACCAGGGCCGCTCAGGTGGAGGCGGCCGGCTTGTGGAGAGGATTTGAGCGCAAGTGTAGGGAGAGGATAGAAATGGTAGGATAGAAAGTAAAGGATTGACTGAACTAAGACTCATCAGATTAAGAAATAAAGTGAGCCTGAGGCAGAGGCTGTGGGCGTAGGGTGCCCGTGAGGACTGTGATGAGGTTGAAAAGCCAGGGTGGTAGGCAAGAAGGCGTGAGACACTGCGGAAGTGTGAGCTGTGGGAACTCAAGATGTTCATGGAGGGGCTTCTGCTTAATGAGCATGTGCATGTGGGTGTGCATGACAGGAGTGGGAGAGGGGCGTGACAGTCTCTGAAGTGGAGGAAGTCAAAGGCCTGTGGGACCAGGGTCTTCCCTGAGTCCCCACATTGTGAGTGGGGTCTCCCAGGAGGAAGGTGACATACGGTTGCGATACACATAGGAACCAAAGTTTTCCATAAATTGGGAGGAATGAACAAGAGTTTAGACAGTAAGAGTGGCCAGGAAGGGAAGGCAGTGAGCTAGGCCAGTAACGGGGGCCTGTAGAGGAAAGAACAAGTATATGGCTGAGAGCACCCACCCCACTCTCCTCCTTCCACAGCCCATCCTCACACCCATGCCCAGACATGGTGAAGGTGGAGGGAGAGCAGCAGTCTTCCCAAGGCCCTTGGCAAAACTCCAGATTAGCATGCTTTCTTCAGAGTCGGGCATCAGCACAGAGAGAGGAAGTAGAAGGAACAGCTCTGTGGAGAGGTAGGGGTGCAGAGGACTGTACGGGTGCTCATGGGGGCTGGGAGTGCATCCGGGGGGATGCATTGAGAGGTACATCAGGAAGGTGGGGTGCGATGAGGATCATGCATGTAGGGCTGTGTCAGTGACAGAGGAACATAGGTGGGTTGAACTGACCCCAATGTTCTGAATGGAACCCTAGGTAGGCTGAGACCTTTTCAGAAGCCCAGTGGCATCAGGATTCTTAATAGAACATTTGTTGGATGTGCTGAGGTGGGTGGACTGGCCAAGGAGCCCTCTGGTGTGTAAGCTCCAAAGTCAAGGCTTTTATATGTCCTTTGGAGGATGGTGAGTTTGGAGATAGGGCTTCTTTTGCATGCTTTGAACACCCAAGGACAGCTTTTGAACACCCATGAGGCAGGGCCCTCCAGCCAGCAGGTGGTCCTGCCTTCATGGTATCTGAAGGGCAGTAGCCCAGGTCACCTCTGTTCTCAAAGGCCTGAGTGAACCCAATGCTGACTGCATTCTGACACTGGGTCTCAGATCCCGTAACAGCATAGAGGGGTTCTCCTCTTGCTCTTTTAATTCACCCCTGCTTCCTTCCTCCCTTCTTCCTACATCTACACCATTATTGGTAACCTTGAAAAACCAGCGACAACCTAAATGCCTGAGTGAGTTATTTGTGACTAGGGGAAAATTTTACAAAGACACTGAACTGATAGCCTGTAGTTCCCCCAGTGTGAGCCTAGGAGGTGGGAGAGAGGAAGAACATTTCCTACCTACACTCTACATTTCTATAATCCTTGAGTTTTTTACAACTATTATTTATATATTACATCAGTAACTAAAGGCATAATTCTGTAAACATGTCTATCAAGGCCGATCTTTATGAGCTATAATGCATGCTCAGGTTTTATTAACTTTGGATTTGGGTATGATGCAAGCAAGCAGCAAATGTTTGGAGGAACGTAGAGCAGGGATGATGGAAGCAGTTTGCAAAATCACTCAACAGAAACTGGAGAATGTTGCCAGTGAGATGGAAAATTGTTGTGAACAAGTCATGATGAAGGTTAGTGGCTGGGCTGAAGCTGAGAAAGGTGAACCGCCTGGCTTTTGCATGCCATTTGCTAGCTTCTGATGATGAGTGAGAGCTGAAAGTACTAAAGTTTAAAATTTCATAAGCGGGTAAATTTTGCATTCTTAAATGATGTATTTTAAAGTCCCACACAAATAATTGCAGGTTATAAGGAGTTGCATCTGAAACATACACTATAAATATTTTGAAAAGTGAATTCAATTGGATTTAAAAATACCAAAGGTGAAACTTTTTATAATTTTCATATTTGATTTGTTTTCATAATTTTGCACCCAAAGGCTGGGTGAGCAACCTTTCCACCCAATCACTTACAAACCTGTTAAAGTTGACACCAATATAATAGTTTCATCTTATATTAGCTTCCTGTCTAAATATACCTCTGAACAAATTCCTGCAGACTTCAGTGTAAAAACAGCTTTTCATAAAAACACAATCTCAAGTGTGAATGAACTGCACTTGAAAATTAATTCCTTGTCATGTCTTTCCAAAGTCAAAGACACTTCTCTAAGCCCTCTGGCCCCGATCAAAAGAGACAAAAAAGGGTGCAGATGGCAGTAGACAATGTCTGTCCTCACAGCCCATCTCTCACAGTCTCCTCTGCTCCATTTGGCCCAGGAAGTTTATTCTGTCTCTCCCACCCCTCCCACCAGGCCTGAATTCTTTTCCAGTGGCTCTGCAGATTTATTCTGTGAAATTAACTAGTATATTTTAAAAACCAAATCAAAGAAGAGCTATTTAGGAAGGGTGAATCTTTCCACATCTTGAGAAAGGGAGTTAAAATTCACAAAAAGAAATTACGAACATTTCAAATTGCAAGATATTATGAAAATCTTTCAGTTGAATTTCTTCCTTTCAAAGCTAAAGAAACTAGCTCTTTGACAGCTATGTGCTAGCCAGAACCAGGTGGTTGCTTTATGGTCAATTTATTGCTAGACAGAAGGAAAATATCTTCAGTACCCAGATATTTCTAGAACATTTTGGTGATATTGAAAACATTATATAAAAATATTAGTAAATTAATAATTATACTTTTCAGGTGACTAAATATTATAAGTTGCAACTTCTTGGTATCTGTTTTTTATGTTAAGGTCTAAACATTCATTTATTCATTCAGCAACTTTATCTCCAATATGCCAGGCACTGTTCAGGTGCTGGGAAAAAGCCTGGAACAAAATGGCCATTGGAAAATTTTGAGCAGGGAAGTGATATGATCTGGCTTACAATTTTAAAGGACCATTCAGGTTGAAAATAGACTGTGAGGCAGAGGTAGCAGGTCATTGAGGGTAAAAGCAGGAAAACCAGTTAGGAGGCTGTTGCAATAAAGGTAAGCACCATGGGAATAATGGAATGAATGACATTTTGCAGGAACAGCCAACAGGATTTGCTAAGGCACTGGACATGAATGTAAGAGAAAGGAACGAGTCAGGGCTAACTCCCAAATACTTGGCTTCTGCAAACAGCAACTGAAAGAATGTAATTTGCATTATCTGAAATGGGGAAAACCAGAAAATTAAGGATTGAGGGGTCACATTTGGAATTCAGTTGGGGCATATTGTTTGAAAACTCTGGAAGACATTCATGAGTGATATTAATCGGCACAATAGGACCTAGGAATGTGGAGTTTAGAAGAGAGACAGGGTTGGATATTTTATAACTTCAGTTTTGAAATGAAGAGCTTAGTCATAGCTACATCAGCCATAAAGGCAGTAATAAAGCATTTCTTACTAGAGTGCTAGTAAGTTTTATATTTTATTGATTCAACCAATTACTTCTCAGGTACCAGACACTAGTATAGAGTCTGGGGGGGGGGGGGGCGGGGCATAGAGATGGTTAGGGTCCTTTTTCTAGATGCCTATATCTAGAGGAGACAGAAAATAAACAACAAAACCTTCCAACACTATAAAAGCTGTAAGAGTTAGCTCAGGATGCTACTGAAAAGGCAGAAGCAGACGTAATTAACTTTGCCTGGGAAAGCCAGAGATGGAGTTCAAGCAGAGCCTGAAGGGTCTAATGAGAGCTTTAGGGATGGCCAGGGTGGGTTGGGCATTCCAGCAAAGAAAACCTGCCCCAGTGCTCGGGGCAGGGCAGGGCGGAGCTCCTCCTGGACCCACAGAGGCCTTATGGGCCAGGCCCGGCCGGGTGGGGCAGGCCGCATTAATAGATGGGATGAAGTGAACATCGTGGGTGTGGTGTCGGGAGAGCATGGTGTGCTGGCTGCTAACAGGACCTCATAAAAGAAAAGACAACAAACACGGGCTGGAGAAGTAAACACACATACTTCTGTGCACGCAGGCCCCGCTGGGCCCCGCGGAGCTGCAGTTAATCTCCTGGCGACAGAGGAGGTGCCCTGCTGTCAGGGAGGGAGGGACAGGTGCCAGAAGCCGATTTTGGCTTGACAGGGTGCCCTGCAGTGGGTCCACTACAGTTCCCAAGAACTGGGCCACCTGCTGCGGGGGCGGCAGCCAGAGACCAGCACCCCCAAGAAGGCGTCCGCCCCCATCTGGGAGCAGGGAGGGCCGCTCACAAGCTTGAATCTGGAGAGGGGCACCGTGAACTTTTCCTAGGGAGTTAGTTACTCCTTCTCAAGAAACTCCGACAAGAAGTTATGCTTCAACTCAGACAACTCCATCTCATTTTTTAAAAATTATATTGATACACAATCTTTATTAGTTTCAAGCATACAACACATTGGTTCAACAGTTACCCATATTAAATTCTCTCTCCCGCTAGTACAGCTACTGTCCTTTAACATACAAAGGTGTTGCAGAGTCGTTGGCTGTATTCTCTCCATGGTGAACTATTATCCCCTACCAACCTATGCTCTGATTGAGAATTTTTGTGACCCTTTATTCCCCTCAACCTCCCCACACACCCATCCCAACTCCTCACCCATGGTAACCACCAGTCATTCCTCAGTGTCTATGAGTTTACTGCTATTTTGTTCACTTTGTTTTGCTTTGTGTTTATATTCCACAAATAAGTGAAATGGTATGGTATTTGGCTTTCTTCACCTGGTTTATTTCACTGAGCATGATACCTTCTAGATCTATCCATACTGTTGCAAATGGCAAGATTTCTTTTTTATGGCTGAATAATATCCCATTGTGTGTAAGTGCCACATGTTCTTTATCTATTCATCTATTGATGAACACTTAGGTTGCTTCCATATCTAGGCTATTGTAAATAATGCAGCAATAAACATAGGGGTGCATATATCTTTTCAAAGTAGTGATTTTGTCTTCTTCAGGTAAATTCCTAGAAGTGGAATTACTCTGTGTAATTACTGGGTCAAATGGTATTTCTATTTTTAGTTTTTTGAGGAACCTCCACACTGCTTTCCACAGTGGCTGCACCAGTTCACATTCCCACCAGCAGTGCAGGAGGGCTCCCTTTTCCCCACATCCTTGCTAACACTTGTTTTTTCTTGCCTTTTGGATAGTGACGATTCTGACTGGTGTGAGGTGATATTTCATGGTGGTTTTGATTTGCATTTCACTGATGATTTTCAATGTGGAGAATCTTTTCAGGTTTCTGTTGGCCATCTGTATTTCTTCCTTAGAGAAATATCTGTTCACGTCTTCCACCCATTTTTTAATAGGGTTATTTGGGGTTTTTTTGGTGTTGAGGTGTATGAGCTCTTTATATATTTTGGATGTTAACTCCTTATTGGATAAATCAGTTATTAATATATTCCCCCATCATGTACGTTCCTTTTTGTTCTGCCGATAATGTCTTTTGTTGTACAGAAGCTTTTTAGTTGGATGTAGTCCCACTTGTTCATTTTTATTTTGTTGCCCTTGCCCGAGGATATGTGTCCAGGAAAAAGTTGCTCATACTTGTGTTCAAGAGACTTTTTTTTTTTGAGAGGGCATCTCTCATATTTATTGATCAAATGGTTGTTAACAACAATAAAATTCTGCATAGGAGACTCAATGCACAATCATTAATCAACCCCAAGCCTGTATCTCAACAGTCTCCAATCTTCTGAAGCATAACAAACAAGTTCTTACATGGTGAACAAGTTCTTACGTAGTGAATAAGTTCTTACATGGTGAACAGTGCAAGGGCAGTCATATCACAGAAACTTTTGGTTTTGATCACATATCATGAACTATAAACACTCAAGTCAGATATGATTATTCATTTGATTTTTCTACATGATTTATATGTGAATCCCACATTTCTCCCTGATTATTATAATTATTATTATTTTTTTTAAATAAAATGCTGAAGTAGGTAGATGCAAGATAAAGGTAAAAAACATAATTTAGTGCTGTAAGAGGGCAAATGTAGATGATCAGGTCTGTGCCTATAGACTAAGTATTAATCCAAGCTAGACAAGGGCAACAAAACATCCACGGATGCAGAAGATTTCTCTCAAAGCAGGGGGGGGTGAGGTTCTGAGCCTCACCTCTGTTGGTCCCCAATTTCTCACCTGATGGCCCCCCCTGCAACTGTGCCTGTCTTAGGTTGTTCCTCCCTTGAGAAATCTTACCCATCTCTGGCTAACCAGCCATCTTCCAGGGCCATACAGGGAAATGTAAAGTTGGTAAGTGAGAGAGAAGCAATATTGTTTGAAAAGGTTAGCTTTTTACTTCTTTGCAGATTTATGCCCTGTGGCTTCTATGCCCAGCATTTGTCTTGAGGTATCTTTACCACTTGGAAGAATTACGATACTCGGTAATTTTCGATATGTGGCACTAATTCTTCTAAAGGGTTGTAATTAGGAAGGAAGAAGAAAAGCTATAGAAGTAGCAGGCAGAAGAAAACATGGGAAGATTGATTATTTCTGTGACATATCTTCTTGTAGAGTAACATAAGCATGTATAGGTTTTAAACTACTAATTAAATTGTGCACATACATTAACATAATAGGAATATAGCTACATAACAAAAGCAGACCTACAATTACCAGCCATATCCAGTGAAACCAAGAAAACCAGTTAGGTACCCTAGGCATTTGTGAAAACTTATCAATGATATGATGGATATTGTCTAACTGAATTTGAATAGTTTGAGAAAAATCAGACAAATTAAAACAGCACATTCCTGGAAACTGTTCGCATCCCATGTGTTCTTTTAACAGTAGATAGTCTATAGTCACACGATTTTGAAGCACTGCAACTTGCACTTCTCCTAATTCTTGGTTGAGTTCTGACAGTATAGATCCAGTCAAATTTGTTGTTTTACTGTATGCACAGGCCAGCTTAGATATCTCCTTCTTCATTCCAATGGCAAGTCCAGAAACCGGTGGGATGACTGCAGCTACAACTGCAGCAGCGCCAGGATCTTTGTTGAAGATTTTTGATGTTCATCTTCTGGTATGAGTTTTCCAGAGAGTGCTGATGTTGGAAGTTCTTCTTCATATCATATCTTAATTTGTTTTCTGTGTAGCCAAATTAGGCTTTGATCCTCTGTATAAACACAAACAAACCCTTTGCCCACACTTTGATATGACCTTTATACCATTGTGAAGAACCTATTGGAGATCACCACACAGGAACTGCTGTTAGTCCATTCTTGGGTTCTGTGATTCTGCTGCTGTTTTGTTCCTTCAGTTTTTCCTTTGTTCTTATACTCCACAGATGAGTGAAATCATTTGGTATTTCTCTTTCTCCCCTTGGTTTATTTCACTGAGCATAATACCCTCTAGCTCCATCCATGTTGTTGCAAATGGTAGGATTTGTTTTCTTCTTATGTCTGAATAATGTTCCATTGTGTATATGTACCACATCTTCTTTATCCATTCATCTACTGATGGGCACTTAGGTTGCTTCCAATTCTTGGCTATTGTAAATAGTGCTGCAATAAACATAGGGGTGATCTGTCTTTTTCAAACTGGCAACTCCATCTCATTTGGTAGAAATTCACTGATGGATCACAAGCCTGGGCAGATGTAACTCAGATCAGATCGCCTGATAACTAACTGCTCCTGTTTCATTAACACCAGCCTGAAAATGTGCATTTCCACCTAATTTTACTCTTTGAGTCATAAAAGAAGTGCTTTAGGATATTTCAAGAAATACAGAGTGTCTGCAAATGCTGATCAAATCTGAGCCAAGCACTAAGACTTTAACACTGTATAAAGGATCCTCTATTAAAACTATATTCATTGTGATGTGTTTGTGTGTACTTTGGAACAGAGGGACAAAGGAAAATCTAGGGTTATAAAAGATGATATGCTCCTCAGGAACCATTTTTCACCAATAGATTGGGGCATTATAGGGACAGCCATAGACAATCTACAAGAGGATGAAGCTGTGTTCCCATTAAACTTTTTTTTTTTTTTAACAAAAGCAGGTGCAAGCCATGTTGGCCCATGTACTGTAGATTGCAAACCCCTGCTAAGAGGATGGACTGCACACTGATCAAATCACATCTGTGCTGCATGGGGGCCTGAGAGAACACTCAAAAAGAGGAAAGTTGAGGAGATGTGCTTAACCTGTTGTATATAGCTCTCATAAAATTCAGTTGTTTCTTTTTAAAAATAACCTTCAGAATGTTTAGGAAGAAAAAGTTTGGCGCCTTCAAAAATTTAAGGAAGTTTAAAAGGAATAAAGTTTAAAAGGAAAAAGGGGGAGTAAAATGTTAGATTTCAAATAAAAAGTGAGTTGATTAGAGAACAATAAAATCTGGTCAAGAAAAACTTACAGTTAGGGCAGAGGCAGCAAAGACTGCCGACTGTGGTCTCAGGAATCTAGGCACATGCCCAGCTTCTGCAGGAACTGTTTGATAATCAAATCAGGTAACCTCTCAGGAGCTCGGTGTTCTTCCTTATAAATGACAGTTGTCTACCAGATCAGTCCAATGTCCTTTTCTGCTCTAAGATTCCATGAGAGATTATCTCAGAATCTTATGAGAACTAGAGACAGACACCAGGGTCTGTTTTCCCTTAAGATTTACTAAACATGCTGAACATGTGGAGTGCTTCTGTGGGCCCGGTGGCTGCCCCTAGGTTATTTTATTCTACACTCCTGATAATCTTCCAAGCTTTCTTCCCTGGACACCTCCGGGTGAGCCCCAAGTTTGGGTCTCATTACAGAGATCTTTTAATAGGAACAGGCCTCTTGGAAGTTAAATGACTGACTTGATTATTCCAGTAACAGAAGGTAGAACCAAGAGTCAAGTTCCAGACCCACCATTTCAGACTAGAGCATTAATTCCACTTAATTAAAGTGCTATGGCTTCCTGTTTTGTTTTGTTTTTCTCAGAAACTGGACATTGAAAGGATGGGAGCGTCCTTCTGAGGGCACAGGTGGGAGAAGTCAGGAAGTTTTCAAAGCATATGTCAGAGGCATATGCTATTGGAGGAAGCCTTGGACAACAACAGTAGGTTGAACATGAGTATAAGGAGCTTGTCTACAAAATAGAAACTAAGAGTGGGGAGGACTGGTTGTTGAAAATAATATGAAAGAGGATGCAGAAATCTACTCCAACCTGCCCCCTGAGTGACTAGAAGGAGCAAAGGAGAGAGACCTGCATCCTGCAAGAGGGGTATTTTCCATGTCTGGGAGGGCTTTCATGCAGCTGTAGCTCTACTGGACAAGGCAGGGGACAAACACCTGGGCACAAACTGACTTTCTGAAAGAGGATCAAATTCTGCATGCTGACCTCTTGTTAGCACGCTAATGGAGACCAATAGATTACTTCTGATCTCACAGAGGCAGGGCTCTGGGAGGAAAGGGGTGATGCCTGGCTCACGGAAGTAAATCAGTATCTTTGAAAATGACTTCAGAACCCACAGAGACCAATGACAACTGTTTGCTTTTGATCACTGACCTTTTAGAATAAGAACTGGGTGTATCTTTGCCCTGGGGTTTTGTTGGAAACATACTCTGGCTTTTCTTTCAAGTGTGTGTGTGTGTGTGTGTGTGTGTGTGTGTGTGTGCACATGTGTACTTTCTACTCACAAAGTGCTCTTTTTGTCACTAATGAAAGCAGGAGAGACCATTACAAGACATGGACAGCCTGCGCCCGGGAAAACTGCCTTCTCATTTTGAGCCAGACAATTCCGCAGGACGGAGCAGTCCTAGGTGCTCTCAGCTGTGGATGCGTCTGCTGGAGCATCCGGACACGGAAGTAATGGGTCAGTCAGAGGGAAAGTGAGTCGAGGCAGGATGAGGTTATGGGGACGGAGCATGGATGAGATTAGGCAAGAGGCAGCAGAGTTGTAAGGCCTATTCAGTATTCTCAGTTTAAGAGTTCAGCAGGCCAGTCAGCCCAGCTCACGCTCTCTGCTGCCTCACCTGTTCCCAGCCGTCTTATTCCATGAGGACTCTTACAAGGGTGATTTGCCCTGACAGTTCAGGCTGTTTTACTGGTTGAAATGCCCACTATATCAACATAAAAAAATTATGTCTGCTTTTATGAACTAAGGCATTTAGCTTGCCTGCCTGTCAAGTTAGGAGAAACTTCTGCAACTGAAGGCAATATTCTGTTCTAATATCTTCTGTTTTAAGAACCTCAAGTCATCATTGTACTTTGGTAATCCTTTCCAGATAAGAATCGGGCAGGCAGAACATCTCCAAGCTGCCTGGGCCAGTCAGGGGACGCACTGGGAGCAGAGCACTTTAAATGTGTTTAACTGGAACATTTAAAATTGGGAGAGAATGAATAACTGGCTGCACATGTTTAGGTGGGTATATGACAACTGTGGAGCCACGAGAAAGTCCTGGTTAGAAGGGGTGTTTGGCAAAGTCAGAGGGGAAAGTGATCTTTCCAGCAGAAAGTCCCTGCTGAGCAGCATGGACCCCGTGTGGTGGCACTGTGAAGGTCTGGGATGGGGAAGGAGCGGCTCTGGGGCTCCCTGACCACTCGCTGCCTTTTCCATTCCATGCCACCTTTTCTCCTCACAGGTCTTTGCAAAGCTTTCATTTTCTACAATGACACCTGAGGTCATGGCTCCCCCTCCCTTACTCTTACTCTCTCTCTTCAAGATTCACCTGTAATCTAGTCAGCTTAGATCCTGTGACCCCCAATACTTCCATTTCATCAGATTTTTATGAGTCTGTTTGATGTCACAGTGAAACGGGGAAGAGGAATGAACCAAAATTTTCTGAGGAGAATTTTTTCCATGGCTCTGCCCTCCCTGGCCTTAAAAGAAGCAGCAGAAGAAGAAAGTGATACCAAATGCCATGCAAAGCAGCACATTTTAGGAGACAGGTAGTCTTTCATTTTACTGATTCTTTAATGTTCACAAAACACAATAGCTTATTGCAACTTCTGAAGAAAAGATGACTTGATTGCCCTTAAACTGTGTTCAAATATTTGCACGTTATTTTGAAGAAGTGTATTGAGATTCTGGTCACTCTAAAGGAAAGAAATAGGAAAAAAAGATTAATTCGACATAAAGAGTTAATCTTTTACTGCCATGAGAGGTAAAGTGTTCAAGTTCAGTACTGAAAATGTTCAAGCAAAATGGCAATGAGTTGTAAAAATTAAGGGATAGCTGAGCTGAAGCAACATATGCACCCAAAAGATTCAGCGACTTAATGAACAAGGTGCTTTGTTTTGCTTTTCCCTTGAGTAACTAACAGTCCGGAGCAGGTCTTCAGGGACCCAGGCTGACAACTGTTCTAGTATTCCAGAGTTGTTCTGGACATCACCCTCCCTGTGTCCTGTAGAGGAGAAAGAGCGTGAAGAGACACACAGGGCCAGTGGCCCACACCCGCATCGCACTGGCCATGACTAACTGCCACGGGGGCTGGGAAATGCATTCTAGCAGCTGGTCACAGGCTCGCTTGACACTTCCTATCCAGTGAGTGGTAACAGGATGAGAGGATGTGGGTAGGTAGCTGCAAATATCTGCTGCAGTGAATGTCAACACTACACTACTACACTACAGGCAGGCCCACAAGTTAGAGATGTGGTGCTGCAATTCACTAGCTATGAGACTTTAGGTGAATCATTGAACTTCTTCAGTTGTGTTTCCTTATCTGGAAAATGGAAGAAGGAAACTTGGCAACATCTATCTTATATGAAAATAAAAGGGAAAATCCCATATTTATAAGAGCTCTGTTGTTGTTTTAATTGGAATCTTTGGCATGGATGAGCACAATGGTTAGCATCTACAGTACACTCTAGAGCACTGAACAAATGACATGTGAAGCAGATTCAAAATACAGCCTGGAGATTTTAGATTCCTACTGAAAATGGAACCACTTGAACACAAATGTCAGAAATTAGAGGCAAGAGGAGGATCTAGGAGTGAGTTTTACAAGAGGATGACAGAGCATTTTTGTTCAGATAACCTTAAAAGAAGATGTGATCCTTATTTCCTTGGGGATGGGTTTGGAAAAAAAAAAAACAACTTGAGGAGTAAAAAGCAGACTGCACCAGATGATCATTTCTCCAAGTCCTTTCTAGACCTGCTTCTGTTTTTCTGTCATTAGCCTGTACAGACATCCCCAAATATAAGGCAGAGCTGAGCACTTTTTTCCATAGGAAACCTTAGAACTGTTTCTCTTTCTTAATTTTACAATAGTACAGAGAGAAGAAAATAGATATTACAGGCTGGAGAGCTGAAGACATTTGTGGACCATGCAAAACATTCATCTGTGTACAAACCTACAAGTCAGGAACACTGGGGAAAGTGCTTGAACAGAACTGAAGGTTTATGTGTGCTGCCTGCTCCTTGCTGAGTTAGTGTGGCTTTGCAAAAAACAGAACTCAGAAAATACTTGATTGCTTTGCAAGCAGAAATGGGAGGAAACAGAAATGTATAGTTTCACCTACGTTCATTTGTTCATTCATTAAACAAATATGTCTCAAGGCACTTGGACTATATGAACTAAACACACAAAGAACTTACATTCCAGTTGGTGAGACACACAATATGTAATAAATATAATAAGTAAGTTACATATGGTAGAAAATAGTAAATGCTATTGTGTGGATAAAGTGAAGGCTCCTATGGCCAGGATTCTCACCTGACCCTGGTTGGCTAGCTCACTATACACATGAGGGCAAGACATCCTTATTGACTCTATATAAAGAGCTCTGCCCAGTGCTCTGGGGGAGAAGGTGGCACAGCTGTATGGCTGCAGGAGAGCGGAGATGAGACTGGAGTGGTGGCAGTGCCGAAGCCCGAGACTGAGATGGCTGCAGGGATGGAGCGGCCCAGAGGCAGAGACCGGCTTGCTGCATGCAGACTGGCTCTGAGTGGACAGGATTCTAGTGATTGACCTGCCACCATGGGAATAAACTTGGGTACAAACCCTTTCACCCCAAGAACATTTCACTGTCATTTCTTTGGTCTTATTGAATCCATAGTGAATCTTCCTGGTGCTGATACCCACTGGCAAGGCAATTGGCGATAGTCAGCAGGATTCATTGTTGACCACAGAAAAGAACAGGCTGCCCTCACGGGAGGAGTGTTTCAGTGGGCTGTGCCTATGGGTGGGTGTAGGGAAGTCCTCCCCCCTCCACTTTCCCTACTGTTCTGTGAGGACAGCTGTCTACTGCTTCATCCCAGATATGTCTGGCCTTGAGAAACCTGAAAACCAGTGTGTTGTACCCATGAGAAAGGAGCTAGATAAGTGCCTTGAAGGCCAGATACCTGGCCATGAAGGCCACATGCACGCACACCTTAAACTCTTATGCAACCATGAATTAGCACTGTGGCAGTATAAGAAGTACAGCTTTTTGCAGAATAAAGTGGCCTCTTTTGAGCACCCTCCATGACGACTCCCACTGCCTTCTTTGCTCCTTGCACTGCAAACCCCCAGACCCTGCCAATAGGGAGACATTTGAGTGTCCCCCAGTGGACATGTGGTCTGACATGGCTTGCCTCCTAGAGGGCTGGGCCCACCCCAAGACTAGGAAGGGGTGGAGGCCACACCTGAGGCAGTAAAGTTGGCCCTCAGCAAAATAGGGACTTACTCAGAGAAACAGAGTGCCAATGAGGCCATGGGAATGGTGGGGAGTTTTCTTCTCACAATATTGAGAAAGGCTGTAAAGGAGAAAGATGCCCTCCTGCAGGAAGCACAAAAAGAGGCAGCATGAGAATATGAGCTGTAAGCTGCTCTCAAGGAGGTAACAAATTTGTTGGTGACTGAAATGGCATCATTACAAGGTGCTGTGGAAATGGTAAAAGATGTGGCAGCTCAAGAGGAAGCAGCATGAGAGTGTAGGCTGCCGGGTGCCGTGAGGCAAGAGAAAGATGTAGTGGAGCCATTAGCCCCAGAAATGGAGGAGCAGAGGTTTGATGAACAGGTGGGTGTGGAGGCCCTGCTGGTGCCAGAGGCAGCGGCCTGTCCTCAGTTGAAACCCCAACCAGTTTGAAAGCTGGTGGAAAGCCCGCAGAAAAATAAAGACTCAGTACCTGCAGGCTCCTCCAGGAGAGGTGCAGCCCCCTCCGCAGGTCCCGGAGCGCTCCATGCTCTGCTTCTGTCCCCAGGTTCAAGCAATGAAAGCACAAAAGGAAATATGGTCTGCTTCTCAAAGGAAGAATTTAAAGGGCCCCATGAGAGTCACAAGAACCCAGATTTCACAAAGGCAGGAGCAGATAGAAAGAAATGGGATATAAATTCAAACAGATTCTTACTGAATCTGTGGCAACAACTGAGACCAGAGCAACAGTTTCAGCTGCTGAAGACGAAGCAGAAGCCAGAGACAAAGCAACGAGACCGGCCTGTGTGTCTGCTAGACTTTCTGCTGGAGAGGCTGGAGAAGGTGGGTACTGTAAAGCCCACCCTTTTGGTTAACATCCTTTTGGTTAACTCCTTTGAATAGAACTGGTTTGAATACAGCCAAGATGACTGCTTGGTAGCAATGGATCTCCTCGGGCTTGAGAGTTATTATAATTTGACATAAGTTGTTATTTGTATATTTTATTATGTTATTATGGAATTTGGTTACAATGGTCCAGCTTTCTCACACAGGGACCATTGCAGAGGACTGAAGGCACATAAATTGAGAAGCAAGAATCCTGGAGGGGTGGAGTGTGGATAAAGTGAAGGTTCCTGTGGCCCGGATTCTCACCTGGCCCTGGTTGACTTACTCACTACACAAGTGTGGGCAGTATGTTGTTTCTGACTCTATATAAAGAACTCTGCCAAGTGCTCTGGACTGCTGCATGGCTGCAGGGCTGCATGGCTGCATGGCTGCAGGAGAACAGAGACTGGAGTGGTGGCAGCACCAAGGACAGAGACTGAGGTGGCTCTGGGGGCAGAGAGGCCCAGAGGCAGAGATTGGCTTGCTGCATGCAGACTTGCTCTGAGTGAACAGGATTCTAATGATTGACCTGCCACCATGGAAATAAAGTTGGGTATAAACCCTTTCACTCCAAGAATGTTTCACTGTCATTTCTTTGGTCTCATTGAATCCATAGTGAACTTGTCCTTGGCTGAAACCCATTGGCAAGACAGCAATATTTGAGCAAAGACATGGAGGTGAGGGAGATGGATATACAGGTATTGAGAGGAACCCTGGTCTTGGTAGAGGGATCAGCAGGGCAAGGGTAGCTACATCTTAGAACTACTTATATCATCAAGTAATGTAGGCTCAGGTGAGGATCCTGGCCATAGGAACTTCCATATTCTCCACAATAGGCTAGTGGAGAGGGTCAATGAATGTGACACATCCTTCCCTTGCAGAAGAATGAGAACCAAGTGGAAGAAGGAACTAGCAGTTCTTCCCTGGAAACATAAGGAATGAGGAATAAGATTTCCCCCCCCATAACAATCAGGACAATTAAGCTGTACAAATAACAATATCTTTAATTTTAGAATATAATAATTCTTCAGCACATATCTTTAAAATCTCACTGTATAATAAGAATTAGGTCATTTTCATGTTCACAATATTCGTCCTTGTTTAACCAGTGTATTTCTCTGAGAAGGAGCATAGTGCTATGAAAGCAGCCTAGATTTTAAGGGTCACATTTAAATCAGTTATAATCTTGACACCTCTACCTACTAGCTATGTAAGTTACTTAACAGCTTTAAGCTTCCATTTCCTGACTATAAGAGAGGAGCAATGATATTGGATGCATGAGATAGCATATGGAAGACAAATATTATAGTGTTCACATCACAGAATGCACCAACAAAGATTAGTTCTTCCTTAAAGCAGTAGACTCACGGCAATGTGGAATGCCTTGCTTTCTGCTATATTGAGAAGGAGATTTTATCAAGGAAATGCTGGCCCTTATACACAGAATGCAATTTACCTAAGTTGAAAGAAGAAACTTTGCATTCCATTCAAACACAGTTGGCTTCTTTTTTTTTTTTGGTATCATTAATATACAATTACATGAGCAACATTGTGATTACTAGAGTCCTCCCATTATCAAGTCCCCACCACATACTCCATTACAGTCACTGTCCGTCAGTGTAGTGAGATGATATAGAATCACTTCTTGTCTTTTCTGTGCTATACTGCCTTCCCCGTGACCCCCACCTATATTATGTGTGCTAATTGTAATACCCCTTATTCCCCTTCTCTCTCCCTTCCCACACCCCCCACACCCCCAGTCCCTTTCCCTTTGGCAAACTGTTAGTACAGTTGGCTTCTTTTTGTGGCTTTTTCTGAATGGTTGGTGACCTCAAGCACCATACTTCTGATAAACTGTGAGAATTTGGTACACTGATGAGAAGAAACTATTCTAATGGTATCTTCAGCCTTAGCTCAAGTCTGTGGTTGCCAGTAGATCAAATAAAGTCTGGGGTAAAAATAAAATCTCTGTGGAGATAGAAACCAACTTGCTAGAAGGCTACATTTCTCAATGATTTTACAGCCTGGTACTTTTATTGGTGATATTTCAGTCATATGCTGTCAATTACAAATTTTTCTAACACCATAGTACTGGCTCAAAGCTCTTCCTAATTATGAGAGATGCTGTGAAAAATCGTGATGAGGGAATTTCAAATGCTTTGATTAAAGTGACATTCACAGAATTGACATTTAAATGACTAATTTGGTTCCTCTTGCATACTGTAAGTTCATCCACATTTTTGTGTTGCATATGAAGGGAAATTTGGAGAATTTCAGGAACAAAAACCACCACCATCAGTAGCAGTCTATTTATAAAATAAAATTCTTACTGCTCAAAGAAAAAATCCTGTTGCTAGACAGCTTTATTTTTAAATGATATGAACATATTATTGGATTTAACTATTTCATTACATTTTTTTATATTCTTCATCCTTTCTCCTCAGTAATTTACCCATTTGTGTGATGTAGTATAGCATAGAGAAGTGGATTTTGGAGTTTAAAAGATCTTGGTTTTATTCTCAGAGCAACTGGTCGTGTGATCTTGGGCAAAAGAGTTTCAGTTTTCTTAAATGTAATGTAGGGCTAATTCACAGGATTGTTCTGTAGATTTAGCAAGAACTTATTTTTAGAAAACATTTAGTATTGGGATTGATATCTAATAAGCAGTCCTGAATGGTAGCTATTGTTCTGATGAAGAGTCATCACAATTCTTTTGATCCTATTTTTGAAGATCATTTTCAGGACAATGCTATGTGAAACCTGAGTCACATAACATACATTCTGGAGAGAGATATTTATAGCTAGGGGAAAAGTGAACCAAATGGAATAGCATTTTTTAAAAACTACCTTACATTTCTGCATGTTTATTATGTGCCTGGCCACGTGCTGGGACATTTATTTTAGTTACCTCATTCAATACTAACAATAACATATTTTTCTTTTTTGAAATTGAGACATAATTTGCATACCATAAATTCAACATTTTAAATTGTACAATGCAGTGCTTTCTAGTATATTCACAAGATTGTGCAACCATCACCACTATCTAATTCCAGAACATTTGTCACCACAAAAAGCAATGACACACCCATTAGCAATCACTCCCCAGTCTTCTCTACCCCCAGTCTCTGGTACCACTAACCTAGTTTCTGTCTCTATGAATTTGCCTGTTTCTGGGTACTTCATAAAAATGGAATTATAAAATATATGGCCTTTCATGTCAGCTGAGTTCTCTTAGCATAATGTTTCCAAGGTTCATTCTTGTAGCTCATGCCAGTATTTCATTCATTTGTATGGCTGAGTAATATTCCCTTGTAAGGATATACCACCTCATGTTTATCCATTCATCAGTTGATGGCTCAATAACATTTTATAGTTAAGAACATTGAGATTTAGAAAGTTTAAGAAAACCTCCTAGAGATTACACAATTAATAAGTGCCAGACAAAGGATTTGAACTCAGGCCTTTAAAAAAAATCTAGAATTCATAGTCTTAATCATTTAACATTATACAAATTTAAAAATAGATTGGTATATAAGAAATAAAAGAAAGATCTACCTGTGCCTTTTCCTATTTTTCTATTACCATTATTATGACCTTCTTAATGGTTTGTTCTTCATATAAATATTATTTTGATACCAATCTTTTGTTGGTAGCATGCATTGTAAATACTTTCTTCCAGTTTGTAACTGGTCTTTTCACTAGGTTGAACATGTCTTTTAACTTCTCAACTCTAATATGGTCAATTTGTCAATACCTCATAGATAATAATTTTCGTGTCCTATTTAGGAAATCTTACATCAAGATCTAAAATATATTCACTTAGATATTCTAATAGGAGCATAAACTTTCCTTCCTTATATTTAAGTCCTCAGTATAGCTGAAGATGATTTTGTATATGAAATGTGGAAAGGTTCTAATTTCATCTTTTTCCAAATATTATTCCATCCAAGCATTTCACTGGAGAGGAAATATATGGTAAAAAAATATTTGAAGTGCTATCAACTTCACTAGTGATTGAGGAAATGCAAACCAAGAACACAATATGATAGTATATTTTATATTTTCAAATAGCAAAATTTTCAAGTTTGACAATATCAAGCATTTAGGAGAATGTAGTTCCACAGGATCTCTGATACATTGCTGAAGGGAATGAAAAGGATTAAAACCACTTAGAAAACAGTTTAGTACTACAAAGTTGAACACTGATAGCCCTTGTGAGCAATTCTATTAGATATACTTAACACATTGTTCATAAAAATAAAATACATAAGCAACCCAAGAGCCCGTGTCAGGAGAACAGTGAATAACCAGTGGCATGTTCACCTAACAGAATATGATTATGAATCTTAGCAATATATTAAGTAAAAAAAACTAAGTCCTAGAAGATAATACATAATGTGATACTTTTGTAAAGTTAAGAATAACTTTGATAGGAAAGAAAACAGGGAAAGGTGAACACCAATTCAGGATAGAGGTACCTTGTGGTGGGGGAGGCAAAGGAGAATGGTGAAGGACCAAAAAAGGCATGTGTAGGTTATCATCTTTCTTCTAGCTGTTTTTGTTTTTGTTCTTTACTGAATGGTACATTAATAATGCCATTTTTCAAGTTTTATTGAGATATAATTGACATATAACACTATTAGTTTAAGATATACAGCATAATGATTTAATACATGTACATATTGTGAAGTGATTACCACAATTAGTTGACATCCATCACATCATATAGTTACAAATTATTTTTTTCTTCTGATGAGAACTTTGAAGACTTACTCGCTCAGCAACTTTCAAATGTACAGTATTGTTAACTACAGTCACCATGCTGTACATTACATCCCCAGGACTTATTTATCTTGTAACTGAAAGTTTGCACCTTTTGACCACCTTCATCTCTCCCCCCACCAGCCTGTTCTTGGTTTCTATGAATTTGGTTTTCTTAAAAATTTCACACATAAATGAGATCATATAGTATTTGTTTTTCTCTGTCTGACTTATTTCACTTAGCATAATGCCCTCAAGGTCTACCCATGTTGTTGCAATGGCCAGATGCTCTTCTTTCTCATGGCTAAATAATACTCCATTGTATATATGTACCACCTCTTCTTTATCCATTCACCCACCAATGGACCCTTAGGTTGTTTCCATGTCTTGGCCATGGTAAAAGTGCTGCAGTGAACATATGAGTGCAGAAATCTTTTCAAGTTGGTGTTTTGTTTCCTTCAGGTAAATTCCCAGAAGTGGATTCCTGGATCATATGATAGTTCTCTTTTTAATTTTCTGAGGACCCTCCGCACTGCTTTTCTTAGTGGCTGCACCAGTTTACATTCCCACCAGCAGTGTCTGAGGTGGGAATGCTCGCCAACACTTGTTATCTCTTGTCTTTTTGATACTAGCTAGCTATTCTGACTGGTATTAGGTGATGTCTCATTGTGGTTTTGATTGGTGTTTCCCTGACGATTGGTTACATTAAGCACGTTTTCATATGCCAGATGGCCTTTGAATATCTTCTTTGGAAACATGTCTATTTAGGCCTTTGGCCATTTTTAAATTGGATTGTTTGGGGTTTTTTTGCTCTGGAGTTGTGTTAGTTCCTTATATATTTTGGATGTTAACCCCTTATCAGATATGTGGTTTGCAAGTATTTCTTCCCATTCTGTAGGTAGCCTTTTTCTTTCGTTGATCATTTCTTTTGCTGTGCAGAAGCTAACATAGTCCCACTTGCTGATGACATTATTAAAAGACACCAACCAGCAAAGAGGTAGATAAAAGAGGCCATTCATGGAGAGTGTCATGAACCAGAAACATGATAAATTCTGAGTGGGCCCATACAAAAGAAAAATAGATAATAAATCACCATTTTGAAAAGAAGTCCTGTAGCAGACTGATGAATTTTCATATGGAGAAGACACAAGTGCATCATCACAGTGGGGATCCTTGTTTAGCTTGCTTGTTTGTGGGGACCCTGGTCTGCCTCACAGAGTATGTGGCCAATTTCAGCAAGGACTGAGAACACGGGGCCACAGCAAAAGTGCCCAGGCTTGGCCCTGAGCGCCCAGCAGGCCAAGGGTACTTGACTGGACTGGAGACACCGCTCTAGAGCCAACCCTGCACACACATTGTCAAACTCGGAGCTTTTTTCAGTTACCAAAATCTAATCACAGCTCTTCTCTGGGCTGATAAGGTGCTAAACACCATACAAACAGAACTGCCTCTGAGCTGGGCTAGACCACAGAGGGCTGGTGTCACCTCAGGAAGCCTGACCTCCAGATGGGTCTCTGGTAGCTTTCACTTCAGCTTATTAGCAAACCAGCCATTCTGTGTTTAGTATTCTCTTGCTCTTCTGTATGGTTTTACCACAGGTACAGGTGTCCCTGAACAAAAAGATTTTAAATGCTTATCTTTATACCACACTTATTAATTTTGTTTGTTGTCTCTCTCCCCCTGCCAGAGATAAGCTCTCAGAAGGCAAAGACTGTTGCCTGCTTGGTTTACATCTATATTTCTGGTGACTTGAACAGTGCCTGACACTCAATAGGTGCTGACAAATATTCGTTAAATGTGTGAATTAACTGGTAGGAGTGAGTGGAATGGTTCCTGATGTCTCCTTCCTGCCTCGCAGGAGCCCACATGAAGGCCTGGGCTCACAAGAGCATAGCTCTCTTTGCTACCAGTAGTCAAGGATTCAGTAGCCTGCTAACTCATGAAAAACTCTTGCTGCTTCATAGTTTACTGCTGTGATCTCAAGTGTACAGTAGGCCCAGCTACAGTCAAATAACCAATTCCATGGTGGTATCACACACGACTGTTACTATGCTACCATATAGTCTCTAAGCTCACCCATTCTAAAACCTCTACATACGGCCTCATTTTTATGTCTTTCCTAATACCAAATCAGACCCCCTTCTTGTACAAATGGCCTCCTGACTCACACAGACTCACTGCCTGACTCTGTGACATGCATGAGAGACCCCCCCGCCCCCGCCCCAAGACTGGCTTCCCTAAGCTAACGTGTGCAGGTAAAGAGAAGGAAGTAAGAAACCAGTCACTAGGCCATTGGTCTGTGTGACCTGTGGCAACAGAAAACAAGATTACAGAGCTGAATTCAGGGATCCACCTTGGGATCCCCTTGTACTGTCTTCCACAGCTTGGTGTCTCCCTACTTCTTCCACTCTGCTTAGATTTTCTCCTTTGCTCTTGAATTCAGAGAGTACAAAGCCCCTTCATCAAAGGACAGTCCTACTCTCTTTCCTCCCATGGTCCTGCTTCTTTCCTTGCTCTGTCTGGGCTGCGCCACTCTGATGCCCAGAGATCATTAGGCCGCTTCTGTGCTGGCCAGGGTGCAGAGCCCCTGCCTAAGGCTGGCAAGAGGCGTTCTTTCCTCAGCCTCCCAGTGTCTCCAGAACTGGCATCTTGTGAGCTTCAGTGGAATTTTGTTCAACAATTATCACCCAGAGTGAGAAGAAAAAAATAACTTCCACCCAGACATATTCTTTTAAATAAGGTTGCCCTGGATGTACGAGGATGATTTTTTGGTCTCAGAAACATTCATCTTTTTCTTTTCATGGTACCCAAATTTCCTGCTGATTTCTAACAGTCAGGAATAAAGCCCTAATGAACCATGGAGATTTTTAATATATATTGAGGGAGTTTACAGAGATGAGGGGTATTTATAACACATCATCTTGAAACAGACAGATTCATTGGAACAAGCTAATTGTCCCTGGTGATCGGGGGCGGCTTGTGCCCCAGGGCTGCCACTGTCCTGTCACCCATTTCTGAAAGGGCTTCTGCACTTCAAAAGGATTTTCCAATTCGCCAGCCACCTCTTTGTTTTCCCTTTTCTTGGGTGAAGTCATGAAGCTATCTTTATAACTTCATCATCATTTTCCAAGTAACACACTCAGCAGCTATTAAAAGAACATTAGGGAGAGTCAAACCCACACAACTTGTAGGGAAATTGGATTAACACTGTTCTATAATCATGGCCAAAAGTGACAATGGTGAAATTCATTAAAGAGAAATATGTCCATTGCCTTTGGCATTATTCTGTTGCTTAGGGAACACAGTGTTTCAGATAATAGCATTTGACTCCCAAAGTGAGATAGTGATTTACCAATTTCTCCCTAAAGAAATGACAGGTTACGGACAGGGAGAGGCCCCATGCTTGGTAGTTGGCCTGTGCAAAAGGCCTTGATTTAACTTGCAACTGGTGTAGATGCAACTAAAAGGTCAGAGATGAGAATTCTACCCTACCCTAGAGCTCCTTCATCCTTGCTCGGGTTTCCCTGCACAGCCCTCATCTTAACACTTGTCAGTCATAAACAACCCACTGACAGCACAGGCTCTTCTTTCTCTGAGTGCTTTTGGTTGTTCCCTGAGGGCTTCCAGTCCATCCATTTGGGTCAGAATAATTTGGAGAACAAGTTATCTCAGAGGGAGAGCAAACATGAAATGAAACTTTTCGGTCTTCTTTCTGGCCTCCTCCCTGGAAAAGAATAGGAGTCTCATGTCAGCAAGTCTTTGAACTTGTGTACAATATTTCCTTGAATTCTGAAAAGTAGTTCTGCAGTACATGGCTTTGATTTTTATTTAATTGACATACCTATATTGAATTCTTGGTTTTAACTGGTGATGTGACTTAATTCTTTTTTGTTCCTCTGTGACTGTATTTTATTCATTGCAGGTGATGTAGTTTGTATTTGACCTTGTCTCTGTGGGAATAGATTTTGTATGTACTTTTTAAAGTTTATCTTAAAGAAGATAATTAAATGACAAATTTTCTTTGCTATTTTGGTGTAGCTAAACTTATTGGTATCCAAAGAAAGCAAGTTGTTCTGAGTTCAGAACACAGCTCTTTACTTTGCATTTAAAAATAGAAAAGACCTAGCAGTTTGTCCTACCAAAAATAGAACTTGGATAATCAAGTTCTTAATGAGGGCATTTTGAGTCCAGACAGGTACACATGTAAATTATCCTTGGTAGGGAGTGACCTGTGAGAATGGATTTAAAATCAGAAGAGCTAGGTAATACAAGCTAGGTCATTAAAACCATTATTAAAGACTATATGATATAAACTTGCAGTTAAATACATTATATTAAAACTAAATGTAATAAATACTCAAACCTTGTCACTTCTTAATTGTTTTACTACATTTTACTGTTATCTGTGTGGTAGAAATACTAAGCAATGGCGTGGTACCACACGTCTCTTCCCAACTTCATGTGTGGCGATGTGAGGTTAATAGCTTGAAATCAGCCTTTGGGTATTTACACTACGGAATTTGGCATATGTACAAATTAGGGCCTTTTCTCTCCAGACCTCCAGTTGTTTCAAACACTTATTAGCACACTATTGCCAGCTTAAGAATCTTGCTATTTCAAAATCTCGAAGGGCTTATTGTGGGGAGCTTATATCTCTTTTAAACACTTGCAGTTGTTTGCCACTTGCCTTTCCCCCTTTACCTTGCAGCATCATTCCTTTGTGGAATTACTTCTTTCTTATTCCGTATAGTTGGGCCAAAGGGTAGGAGGCTCGTGATGGGGTCTGACCAGGCATAGTGCTCTACAGCAGTGATTGGTTAAGGCAGGAACATGTGAGCCGCGCGCGAGAGAATCCTCCTTAAATGTGCTAGCTGCTGGCCAAGATTAGGAGCAGCAAGTGCAGGCCTGAGGCTGCCACTGGCCAGTCTTTCCCTCATGCAGTGACACATAGGAGGAAGCAGGACCCTGACGACATTGTTTGAAATTTGCTTGAAGCCAAATGCCCCTTGGACTTCCCAGTTATCTGAGCCAGTGTGTTCCCTTTCCTACATGAACAACAAGCTTTTTTAAAAATCTTGAGTAACTCTGTTTGGTAAAATGTCATAAAACACAACATATTCATATTTATATGAAATATTTATATAGATATAAGATATTCATATGGTTCTTCTCGGGTTACATTGATGGAAACGCACAGAGGGGGTTGTAATTTTATCTACATGTGACCAGATCCGTAGACCAACAAGACGTTCTTTAAAAGCTCTCATTGTATTTATCAACCAGAATTTTGTATGGATTTATGAGATTTTATTTAAAATATTAATATTGTATTTGCTTGATGCTTTGACCATCATGAGAGATAAGCATAAGGCAATGTCTGTCATTATGTTCTCAGGACTTATGCCAGTATTATGTGGACTCTAGTAAGAAATATCTCAGGAAACCTTTACTGAGAGAAGAGCTGTCTCTCTCTGTGAGAAAGATTTCTCTGTGAGAAAGGCATCTGGGCAATTCTGTTTGATATAAGGTGGAGTAAGCAGATTAAATAAATAAAGACATTCTAGCTCATCGGTGTGCTTTTTGACCTTGAACATTGACATTTCTGTATAAACCAGATTTCTCATTCTTAGTCTCTGGGCTCAAAGGAATCGAGCAAGAGAAATAGGCTATCTTGTTTTATAATGAACAATAAAAGGTTAATCCACTGGATAATTACAAGGTAATCTAAAGCTAAAACTAAGCTTTTGAAGTTCTAAAAATACTTTTCTAATATATCTCACATCCAGCCACAGAAACATCCAAGAATGATTTTGTGAAAACCAGAGCAGTGTCCTCGTCTCAGATGGAATCCAGGGAACAATCTGCCTCCCCTTTCACATCTCCATAGAGCTTAAGGGGCAGTGCTGAGGTGAATACTTCCGAATCTTCTCTTTGCCTTTTACTTATTCCTCCTCATGAAGATAAAAACAGATCAGGCTGGAAAGACTGAGAATAATCTGACACACGTCTACCACGCTGACCACGATGGGGATGAGGCACAGCTTTGAAAAACCACCCGCACACTGGTCCCCTTCTAGCTGGCTGTCTGTCCTGCCAGTCACTGGGTATCAAACAGTCCTACTTCTCTGTATGGTTGCTTGGGAAGAATGTGTGCCCTCCAGAAACACTTCTTACAGGGCAGGAACAAGGCCCAAGTTGGGAGGAAAGGAGGGAAGTGATAGGAATGGAGGAAATTCTGGCCTCTACCCTAGCTCCAGCCTCTAACATTGTTCATCAGGGACTGCCAGCCAACAAGATTGAAACTATTTACAAGGTGCATTTGACTTCCTGTTGCTTGTGTTCAATTGGTTAAGAACCTACAAGTAGTATCAGTGAGTGATTAACACTCTAGGTGCTAAATGCCAACACAGGGCATTTGGGCAAGGAACCCTTTTATCTAGACAGGGAAGTAGCATTTGGAGGGCAAAGACCCATATGGAGAGCCCAGCATTTCAAAGTGCCTCGTACCCTTGGGGTTTGGATGGCAAATTAGCATTACCCTGCAAGCTTTGGTGTTTGAGTATTAACTACAGCTTCCCTAATTACTTACAGTTCAAGGTTCAGTTTGTGTTTAGAAAGAAGAGAATTCATTTTGGGATCAAGGTAGGTTTGTCCTGTACCTAAAACTTCGTAAGAAGAAATGTTCTTGTGTTTAGAAGAGATCCTCTTTACTCTTGCATTTGAGAGAGAATCTTTCTGGGAGCTTGGACCAGAGTGGGGACTTCACCCCTTTAGGGTGGCAGGGCCCTACTGCATCTTGGTGCGGTTTGTCTCTGGGCCATCAGAGGCTCTGAAGATAAGCATAAATGGAAAGAAAAATTCTCAGCAAAGTTCTTTTTAAAATTCACTTGCCAACCAGGAATATAGCTGTAAAACAGCTCTATCTACAGGGAAATGGTAATCAAAGTGGTTATATTGTAGTTATGGGGACTGCTTTTTTGAGACTTCTATTTTTCAATGTCAGGATCAAATTCTATCCCCTTTACTTTACATTTAAATATAACCGGGGATGGAGATGAAATTTTATGGGAGTAGGCTGAAATGACTTGACCATAGGCATCTAGAATCACTTCTACAATTTTGCTTCAATTTGGCTCTGAATTTTGTAATCCCTGAACATGATTGTACACTTCCTGTGGTCACTAGAATCATATCTTATCAATCAATAGATAAAAAAGAACGGGTCCTTTATGGTACAGGGTATACAGCAACTGTTTGAGTTGAAGCAGTGAAAAATTCCAGTGGTGCTGTTACATCCTAAAGGCTAAAAATGACATTTTTGAAAGCCAAATGCTGGACAACTCTATCTCCAGCATGTGATTTTGTTCAGACTCAAGGAGAAAGAAAATCAATATAAAAAGCAGGTTGGATCTTAAACAGAATCAAAGGGAAAAATTAGAAGAGAAAATTACAATTTCCTTAGGTGAAAAGTTGCAGTCTCAGAGGCCAGATTATCAAGATAGGATAGGAGAAAGAAGCTAAACTCTTTGCTAGATGTTTTAAAACAGAACCAGGAAAGAGAAAGAATTTTAGCTGATACCAGATTAAGGAGATCTTCACTTTCTGTGCTCATTTATAGAAGCCACATGTCTCTCTCACAGAGACTCCTTGTTGCCAATCTTCCAATCCTGCTTCCAATTCCCTATAATCTAGACAAACCAGTAGCTTCCAACATGAATCACTGAGCTTCTGACCATCTCTCCTTATAGCCAAAATGAAAAACCAGGTTCACTGCACAAAATTTTACAAAAAATTGATTTTGAGATCATTTTCTAGTACTGTCCTTTAGGAGTATCTCACAGAGGATCTGTAATACTGAAGCCACACTTTGAATATAACCAGAGTATCATTCAGAATCATCTTTACATCAAGTACGGATTTTTTTCTTCCTAAGTTATTTGGCCACAAGGAACTCCTGTGTTGGGAGACACATAATATTGTGTATTAATTAAGGATATGCAAATTATGACCTGCTTAATGAGGAGGCAAAAGCCACCCACTGGCATTGGTAGGTAGCTCCCTTAGCATCCAAGATCCCACTTTGGGGAAGTGAAACCCTAGGTTCATTTTGATTGAAAGCATAGTTTCAGTATACTCACACAAAGGAAGTAAAGTTACGGATTTATTACTTATGAATCACAGAATGGGGGGTGCACAATGAGTTGGAGGAAGGGCAGCCCATCATCTCAGGTCATGGGCAAGCAGTAGGTAGAGGACACAGTAGAAGATGCATATTACTTAAAGGTGATTGGGGCAGAGGTCACTAACTTTTCACAGGCTCAACTTTAAGTGGTTATTTCAAAAGGTGCCCCAGGAAAAGTGAAGCATGAACTTGTGGTAGGAACCCTAACCTCAGGTTCTTATCTAAATGTCCAGACTCTAGGTGTAAGCAGAGTAAAATGAAAAGTAAAATTATACTGTAAAATGTCTAGGCAGCAACTCAAAACAACTGTTTTTTTTGTCACAACTCCCTATGAGGCTGTGAGTGAAGGCTGAGAGAGAGAAAGCTATGTAGCAGGAGTTAGAGATGACAGATACCTGGGTTAGTTGGTTATGCAAATTACCTGTCCCTCTAGGACCTGTTCGAACTCAGTCTCATACACAACACTTTCATTTGATGATGGAGTGTCCATGTCAAGCTTTATGACTCGGTGGGTCAGAAAACATCCAGTTCGTTATAGGCAACTCGGGTCTCAGTAATTTGATGGACCATGGTCAAATATTCAGTCACTGCTAGTGCCCAGGGGCAAACCAAGACCTGTTTCTCAGGAGAAAAACTGTTATCTCAGAGGAGTCATAACTTTGCTCCAAATCTTAAAGTTCTGCACTATAATTCACCTATCAGGATAAATTACCAAATCTCCCAAAATATCCCTGTCTACCACAGACACTTCAAATATAATCAGAATTGCCTGCTCATGTAGCACTCTTGAATTTTGGTGGCATTTATTTTCTGTCCCCTGCCTCACATATGCCTTAACAAGGTGTTTAGAACTGTTGCTATAGCCTGCTTACCAAGTCCTATCAGCATTATATCATTAAAAAAATGGACTAGCATGGTGTTGTGTAGAAACAGTGATCAAGATCTCTGTGAACCAGGTTTTGAATTAGGGCTGGAGAGCTGGTAGGCCTGGAGGTGAGAGAGTGAAAGTATACTGCTAGCCCTGCCAGGTGAAAGTAAACTTCTCTGGTGGTATTTATTAACAGCTATAAAGGGAAAAGCATTCATTAGATCAATAACTGTATCCCATAACTTTCTCTAGCAATGAAGCTGTATTTGAAAGCGCAACTATAATTTAATTAGCCATTTGATTAAGTTTTCAATAATCAACCATCAGTCTCCATGATCCATCTGTCTTTTCCATCACCCTAATAGCAAATGGAGATCTGGTAGGAATCACCACCTGAATCTTCCAAATCCTTGATGGTGCAGTGCCTCTAAGAACGCAGTTTTAATGCTGGTTCACAAATTGGACAGGTAGAGGTATATTTGTTGGCATCCATTTGCCTTTTCCCACCATAAGAACTCTTGGTTCACAGGTCATAAAACCAGTACGAGACTTCTGTCAGTTGCTGAGTATGTCGGTGCACATCTAGAATTGGGGACTAGTCACAGGGTAGGTTCAGAAACTCACAGATATCATTGCTTGATTAACACAAGCCAAAAGTTCATTTATTACTTGACATCATCTAACTCTACTCTGGTGAACCACAGTAGTATTTTGTGTTTACAGGAATTAGTGTCAATTCAGAGTCAGCTAGAACATTTGATCATTCTCCTTTCCCCAGTGTAGAGTCACCCTGGGAAATGGCCACAGGTCTCTTAGGAAGGCTAGGAGGAATCCTACAGTATAAACTTTGCATGTTTAGCAGCAGTTTCCCTCTAGGAACTTTCAGCATGTAACTATCCTTCCTTTAAGGGAATCCTTCATTCAAGGGGCTCTGTATCTGTCAGGAGGGTCATGAGTGAGAACTGGTTGAAAGAATGTGACTTTATTATGGTGATTCAAGTCAGAATCCTGTTTCCTAGACCTAGAGCTTTTCTACTCATATATCAAATAAGATCTTTAGTAGGATGCCTATCTGCTTCCATTCTGAGGACACCACAATCAATCACCAATGCCAAAGGTTTCTGCAGGTCAGACCATTCTGATGACTTCTTCAGCTTGGCTGTCCATTATGATAACCACATCCACCGTGTCTTTGACAATTAAGTGCTACCACTTGGCCTGCAGCTACCTCTGGACACCACTATTCTCACTGAAATAAGTTAGTATCAGCAGTTTCCAGTGTCATTTCTGGAACAGAGAACACCTACCACAGAGCTCTTCAAGCATACTGGGGCTCACTTTACAATGATATTTTTCGAAGCTGCAATGAAGGAAGAGCCTTTAAGACTCTTCTAGGGGGGCATGGGTACAGGTAAGGGCATGAGTAAGCGGTTCTTTTATAATCAACCCACTCTAGCACGCTAATATCACCAAGCCTTTGGAAACTTCCCTCTTTAGTATTACATGAAAGTCCTGGAATTTAAACTTCATTTAGTGTAAGCCTTTCTCAGTTGACATTTCTGTCAAACAGAACACACTGTTAGATTCCCTTCCAACCACGTGAGCCAAGACAGAGAATCCCAAATCTCAGCTGGTAAACCTGTGTCAACAAATTTCTGCCATACTGACATTATGTTCCTCCACCCTGATCCAGCACCCTTAGGGCCTGTTCCCATACATGTTTCCCAGGTTTCTGGTGATGTAAATTGGCAAAATCTTGCAATTTTTTCATGTGTGGACTGCACTTCCTCATAGGGCACACTTCTTATCTTACTATCTGGGGCCTGGCAGGAATTGTCTTGTTACAGGTCTAGAAGCAGTGAGATGTGGTAGAGGTAAGTCCTGAGGAGGATTAGCAGTTCTCTCAGAGAATGTCATAAGTGCTTCTTCTGGCAAGAGGGGACTAACCACAGCAGACAGGAAAAGAAAGGCTATCTTTTACTGGCAAAAAAGACTCTCTAGAATTCTGGTGTTTCACGTCCCAACTTTAATAGAAATAAGCCTGTATGTCTCCATTAAATTTTCAGGGTCACTCTCCTTCCCAATCAATAGTCTTACTTTAACATAGGACACTTGCTGAGGCTGAGAATTCACTTTGTCATGCAATTCACATTCCTGAGTTAAACTTTGGGTTTGGTTTCCAGAAATCTTGGTTCTGTGGTTACAGGAGAAAGAATTTCTTTTAGGGCATTATTAAAATCTTCCTAATTCCTCATATATTGAGCTGGAAATTTAAAGCCCCGAACTCATCATTTTATTTTCCCAGGTTCTCTATTGCACCTGGAGACAACCAGACAAACCCTTTACATTCCTTATTGTCACTAAAAATATTCTATGACAGCAGCTACTTGGTCATCCAAAGCCTGTCTTCTACATACTTTAGAAGTGAAATTTAATTAACCATTTTGCCACTTCATGTCATGGACTACTGGCATCTTCTTTACCAATAGAAATAGGGTAATCATTTTTTTAAATGTGATCAGATCAGAGAACCTACTCCAGATAGCCTAGAAACAACTTAAAGAACTGTTCCTCTGGAACTACTTCTAATACCAAATTCAGTATCAGTTGGGGTTTGATCAGGAAGCAGAACCACAATGAGTGATGTAGAATAAGGGATTTATTGTGACGGATACATATTATAGTTGTGGGATCCGATCAAGAAGACCATAAAGGTGGTTGCCTTTTGTGTGGTGATGGGCCTGTGGTAGGTACTGTTCAGCCAGGCTGGCAGCCAGAAAGGAGAGCTTTCTGAAGTGGACAAGAGCAGGGACAAACCAGAACCTGTGAGGAAACACTAGGACCTGTGTCTGCTTTTATGTGTCTTCAGCCTCTATGGTGTAGATGACCTCCAGGACTACTACTTTTGTCACAGAATTTCAACATCCTTGCTCAGCTCTCAGAGAAGTCAAAAAAGGAAACTGGCAGGTGCTGTAAGCCTGAGTCCGGTCCCACAGCAACAAGGTAAGCTAGCAGATTGGTCAGATGGCCATGCCTGGCACCAGACACCTCCCTTCAGAGCACACAAAGGGATGCTCCCTCACTCCCACCTTCCAACTCTCATGCAGATTTCTTTTGTTGCTAAGTCCAACCCAGAACTACACAGGGAAGAGAATTCAAGCTAAGTTTACCAAGGACAAAGCCATCAGAAGGGACTCTGGAGTTAAGAGAAGTGTACTATTTCTTGTCTTGAATGATGGATGGTAGGGAGGGATGTTCCACAAGTGTAGCTTTTAAAAATATATATTTATTTATTATTTATTAAGGTATATATACTCTTATGAAGGTTTTACATGAAAAAACAATGTGGTTACTACATTTACCCATAGTATCAAGTCCCCACCCATACCCCAATGCAGTCACTGTCCATCAGTGTAGTAAGATGCCACAGATTCACTATTTGCCTTCTCTGTGCTACACTGCTTTCCCCGTGATCCCCCACACCATATGTACTAAACATAATACCCCTCAATCCCCTTCACCCTCCCTCCCCACCCACCCTTCCACACCCCTCCCCTTTGGTAACCACTAGTTCCTTCTTGGAGTCTCTGAGTCTGCTGCAATTTTGTTCCTTAAAAAGTAATTTATATCAATACTTTGTCTTGGCAATAAGTATGGTATGGTGATAAGAGACTTTAAAGATCAATGATAAAATTCTTTGGGGGAAGTGGATGGAAATGATGTAAAATTCCTGATTGTTAAAGAGCTTATTCATGTTCATGTATTTTTTTAATAGATGATGTCATGTATCAAATTGTTCTGGGATTTCAATTTCTTTGGCTATATTTAAGGAATGATGTAATCATTTTATGTTTAAATGTCAATATGTGGGAAATTCCATTGTATGATTTAATTTTGCATTTGCTTAGTAATTAGCTGTTCTACTTTCTTTACTGTGGTTTCATTACTGGTGACAGCTATTAAACCTTAGGAACACTTCCATCTATAGCAGTCCCCCAAAATAGACTGTAGAGATGGTTTGTGGGAGGTAAATTCTCTTAGCATGGCCTTCGCTGTGTCCCACAGTTTTTGTGGTGTTGAATTATTGTTGTCATTTGTCTCCATATATTGCTTGATCTCTGTTTTTATTTGCTCATTGATCCATTGGTTACTTAGGAGTATGTTATGAAGCCTCCATGTGTTTGTGGAATTTTTCATTTTCTTTGCATAATTTATTTCTAGTTTCATACCTTTGTGGTCTGAGAAACTGATTGGTACAATTTCAATCTTTTTTTATTTACTGAGGCTCTTTTTATGGCCTAGTATATGATCTATTCTTGAAAATGTTCCATGTGCACTTGAGAAGAATGCGTATTTTGCTGCTTTTGGGTGTAGAGTTCTGTAGATGTCTGTTAGGTCCATCTGTTCTAATGTGTCATTCAGTGCCTCTGTGTCCTTACCTATTTTCTGTTTGGTTGATCTGTCATTCAGAGTGAGTAGAGTTTTGACGTTTCCTCTAATGAATGCATTGCATTCTATTTCCCCTTTTAATTCTGTTAGTATTTGTTTCACATATGTAGGTGCTCCTGTGTTGGGAGCATAGATATTTATAATGGTTATATCTTCTTGCTGGATTGACCCCTTCATCATTATGTAATGTCCTTATTTGTCTCTTGTGACTTTATTTGTTTTGAAGTCTATTTTGTCTGATACAAGTACTGCAACTCCTGCTTTTTTCTCCCTATTAGTTACATAAAATATCTTTTTCCATCCCTTCACTTTTAGTCTGTGTATGTCTTTGGGTTTAAAATGAGTCTCTTGTAGGCAGCATATAGATGGGTTTTGTTTTTTTATCCATTCAGTGACTCTATGTCTTTTGATTGCTGCATTCAGTACATTTTCATTTAGGGTGATTATTGATAGGTATACTTATTGCCATTGCAGGCTTTAGATTTGTGGTTACCAAAGGTTCAAGGTTACTGTCCTTACTATCTAAGCATTTAACTCCCTTAACATGCTATTACAAACACATCTAAAGGTTCTTTTTTTTTCTCCTTCTTTTTCTTCCTCCTCCATTCTTTATATATAAAGTATCATATTCTGTACTTTTTGTCTATACCTTGATTGACTTTGGGGATAGTTTATTTAATTTTGCATTTGCTTAGTAATTAGCTGTTCTACTTTCTTCACTGTGGTTTTATTACTGGTGACAGCTATTAAACCTTAGGAACACTTCCATCTATAGCAGTCCCCCAAAATAGACTGTAGAGATCATTTGTGGGAGGTAAATTCTCTCAGCTTTTGCTTATCTGGAAATTGTTTAATCCCTTCTTCAAATTTAAATGATAATGTTGCTGGATAAAGTATTCTTGGTTCAAGGCCCTTCTGCTTCATTGCATTAAATACATCATGCCACTCCCTTCTGGCCTGTAAGGTTTCTGCTGATAAATGTGATGATAGCCTGATGGGCTTTCCTTTGTGTGTGATCTTATTTCTCTCTCTGGCTGCTTTTCATAGTCTGTCCTTAACCTTGATTTTTGCCATTTTAATTACTATGTGTCTTGGTGTCGTCTTCCTTGGGTCCCTTGTGTTGGGAGATCTGTGCACCTCCATGGCCTGAGAGACTATCTCTTTCCCCAGATTGGGGAAGTTTTCAGCAATTACCTTCTCAAAGACACTTTCTATCCCTTTTCTTCTTCTTCTTCTTCTGGTACCCCTATAATACAAATATTGTTCAGTTTGGATTGGTCACACAGTTGTCTCAATATTCTTTAATTCTTAGAGATCCTTTTTTCTTTCTGTGCCTCAGCTTCTTTGTATTCCTCTTCTCTAGTTTCTATTTCATTTATCGTCTCATCCACAGTATCCAACCTGCTTTTAATACCCTCCATTGTGCTCTTCAACAATTGGATCTCTGACTGGAATTCATTCCTGAGTT
The DNA here is from genome assembly GCF_040802235.1 of Manis javanica. Classification (NCBI taxonomy): domain Eukaryota; kingdom Metazoa; phylum Chordata; class Mammalia; order Pholidota; family Manidae; genus Manis; species Manis javanica. Next base: position 38,760,568 of record NC_133168.1, read on the forward strand.
TGTGAATATCTTTCTGTACCTCCATAAGCATGTTAATGATTTTTATGTTGAACTCCCTTTCAAGAAGAGTCATGAGGTCAATGTCATTTAAATCTTTCTCAGGAGTTGGATTAATAATTTTACTCTGAACCAGGTTCCTTTGGCATTTCATATTTGTATATGGGAAGCTCTACTCTCTGGAGCTGCTCACCTGAAGCAATGTTGGGGGTCGCAGGGGAGTGATATTGGTGCCTGGGAGGAGGAAAGAGTTGTTTCCTGCTTCCCAGCTGCTATGCCTGTCTCCACTGCCTGAACCAGTGGGCCAAGAACACACGTATAAGCCTCTGTGCTTGCGTCTATAGTTGCTGTAGACAGATCTTCCCTCTGGCTGGCCTAACACCAGGGTAGGTTTGTAGTTTGTGAGCCAGGAGGAAGGCATGCTGCGTATCACAGAAGGGGTCCTTGGAGCTGTTTAGCCAGCCAGGGAGCTGGAGCACCTGGAGCTCATGAAAGCCCCTCACCTGCTGAGCAGAGTGCAGCCCAACAGTTTTGTCTACCTGTCCTTTCTCCTGAGCAATCCTTGCCCCTTTAGCAGCCCTCTTGGTAAGGGCTTCCTTGTTAAGATGTCTCTCAGACTGCCCACCTTTCTTTTGTCCCAGAGCAGCTGGATATGTGTCCCTGCTTTCCACAAGCAGCTGGAATCTCAGTCTCTCCAGGAATTCTGCCTGTCTTAGCTTTCCAACCCCCTAATCATGAGAGTATCATGCAAGCACCATGAAATGTAGTTTTGTGCTCCCAGAGCAGATCTCTGGAGTTAGGTATTCAGCAGTCCCAGATCTCCACTCCCTCCCCGCTCTGTTTCTCTTCCTCCTGACAATGAGCTAGGTGGAGGAAGGGCTTGGGTCCTGCTGGGCCACAGCTTTATACGTTACTGTGTTCTGTGAGATCTGCTCTTTTCTCCAGGAGTATGCAGTCTGGCACAGTCTTCTTTCCTGCTGCTCTTTCAGGATTAGTTGTATTAATTATATTTTCGTATTATATGTGGTTTTAGGAGGAAGTCTCTGTCTCACCTCTCACGCTGCCATCTTTCCACAAGCATAGCTTTTAAATTGCTCTTTTAATTTGTGTGATTTACATACTTACGCATTTTTATTATTTATTTATGTAATTTTATGTTTCTTAATATTACAATTTTTTTTTAGAAGTGGGAAATTTCTCCCCTAATCCTTGTATTTATGCAGAGGAGAGGACTTCTGATCAATTCTATAAAAGGGAGCACTCCTAAAGTCTCCTCAGAGGGAGTCTCTCTCTCTGACCACTTACTTGGTCCTCCCTTGGAAGAGATGTCTAATCCAACTGGCTCATCACACCAGTAGATGTTGCAAAAACAAAATAACATTTACCCTGCTTCTCTCTTGGCCTCTTGACCTATGTATGACCAGGCATTGCAGGGGTTTGCATTTCTGACCCCATGCAGTAGGCCCCTGAACTGGGTCCTCCCTTCACCTGCAGAAGAGGCGGTCATTTCCTGGTTTTTTAACCTTCAACTAAGGTATACCTCAAGGCTCTTCTCTCTATTGGCCCAATTGTCTTTAATTCAGGGAAGAAATGTAGGAAACTCCATTATATATTGCCCTTGGGCCTTAATCTTCTTCTCTAATCCATCTTTACCATTATTAAAACTGACACACCAATACCCATTTGACTCGTTTCTGTGTTTTTACTCAATCAGCCAGAACTCCAAAATCTCCACCAGCAATAGAATCTCTGATTCTAATGTAAGGTGCATGGAAAGAAGCCTCCGAGTAGTGGGCTTCCTCAGAATCATGTGGTAACAGCCTTGCAGAGTCAAATTATCCATCTGGGAACAACTAGGACCAGATGACAGAATTTAGCCCTGATAAATTACTGGGGAACACGATCCTGACTCAAAATTCTGCTCCCTCTAGGCATCTGGCCTACACCCAAATATCACTAGCCATGTAGGAAACATGTATTATCTTTTCACATTTATGAAAGCCCTGTACAAACTCCAGGGAAGGGCTCTCTGATGAAAGCTATATTGGAACACATCACTTCAGGTGGGATCTAAGTGCATCTCCTGGTGCTGCACTTGATCTAAGTTAAAAGAATCCTCACACTCTCAGGATTGCCTAAAGATTTAGAAATACATGTGAAGAGCAGATTTTGAATGCTGTTAACCCAATCTGCAAAAAGAAGGACCATGGACCATGGATCTTGGCCCCATCCAGGTGTGCTTCCTGCTTGAGGACAGAAAGCAAAAGAGTGTCTCCTGTTCCTGGATCCAGGAGTGAAGGGAAGAGAAGAAATGCCCTGAAGCAGAGCAGAGGAAGTGAAAGAAAATGAATAGGTGGGGCCTGAATCTTGCTTGTGGGGCCCAGATACTGTCCTATGAACAGAGTTGGCTCAGACTTAACATATGTCAAGTTCTAGCTAGAAACAACAGTCAAGAGAACAGAGGCAGGAAAGGGTGGCATATCTAGGCAGGTGTTTGTCCTGCTAAGTGATCTGCACTTTACCAGAGCTCCTGTCTGAGGAGGGAATTAGGTGACAGTCAGGAAGCAAAGCCTGCCTTGTGATACAAAGTGTGCAAATATAGAGGTTGTTAGGAAAGGGAAGGTTCAAATGACACACGTATACATGGGGTCACCATCAGAACTTATAGTATTTAGGGAAATTCCAATCCCTACTCAATAAGCAGAAATTTTCTAAAGGGTCTCCAACTTTTATTAGCTGAAAATTAGACAGCTATTCCTCAGTTATCCTAACCCCTAAAAATGTAACCCTGTAGGCAAGCTTGCCCTGAAGATGACATTGCACAAAAATATGTCATTTAGGGAACAACTGAGTCTCCGATAATTCTCTACAAAGCTCTAGTGTTTTCTGCAGGAGCTGTTCACGTGGTATTAAAAATCAACTAAGATGTTAATGTTAATTTGCATTTCATTGTTACACTTCCCAGAAAGAAGATGCAGAAAACACATTTCCTGGTACCAAAGCACAGATTCCAGTTCAGTTCAAGAAGCTGAAAGAAGAGGACCCCTGCCTTCCCACTGATGCAGAAAGCAGCAGGGGCTCTGCTTTGAAAATGTAGCTAAAATACAGCAGGCAGAGCAAATAAAAGCTGTGGGCAGGACAACCAGTCACGCTCTTGCCAAAAATTATTGTAGTCAATGCTAAATCCTTCTTTAAGATGGCAACCACAATTTAGTCTTTTTGAGTCCTTCTCTTTATAAGTGGAGCCTCCTGCCATTTTCTGGGAAGGGAAAGCACTTCTGTTTGCAAGATGAGTGATTTTTTTTACAAGAACCAGAACTTAAAACTGGCATGGAAACCTTGCCAAACTGAAACCAGGGAGAAGGAAGTAGCACTGGTTATTTTATCTAGAGATGATCCCATTCAAATTTTTGGTAGATCAATGCCATGTTTGCCTGAGAAGCAGTTTAAGAAGTCTGGTTGCATGAATACCTCCTGTCTTGGGACTTTTCACCTGCATCTGGAAGGGCATGATTGCGTGGTGCTTGCAATTATTTGGAACAGTCCCCAGGGGCTGCTTCCAAGCACAGCCCTGTCAAGCATTTCCATGGTGTCCTTTTTCATAGTAACAAATAGACCCCAGATCAACACAACCCCTGGGCAAATGAAGCACTTAAATGGAGCTCCACGTGATTGGCCATGTTCAGGCAGACTAGCCAAGAGGGAGGTGGGAAGTTTCCTGTTTGAGGGGAGACAGTTGGGGGTGGAAATTATGAGGGGAGGAGAGGTGCATGATGTGCTCTTCAATCATTCAGGAGATCAAAATAGGCATGCAGGCTTAGAAAATCTTTCAGGAATACCAAAAATAATGGCCTGTACCCTTCACTGTGGGATGCTTTAAAGTGACTAATAAAATGAAAGTTAACTATTTTCCCTTTGATATATTTTCAAAGTCTTCACCAATGAAAATAGTTGCTTCTTTGTCAATTTCCATGCTTAAGAGAAAATTTATAATGCCATCGGCATGGTGTTTGTGAAATCTAAGCCACCAGGCATTAAACACATGTAAAAATGACATTTAGTTTTGAGATTTAACTTTGAATGGGTGCTCAGTCTTCCTAAAACATCCCCTAACAATCAGATGTCCTCATATGCCAATCATGTCTCTGAAGAATTTTCATAGCCTTATGGGAACACACACTAGTTGGCACTTTAAGAGAAAAAATAATTGATTATTAAAGGAAAAGGAGTTGAGGTTTGGGATGGAAATCTATAAAGAAATATCTACAAGTGAAACAAAGGTGAGAAATAAAATATGTTCTGGGAAAAATTTATGGCCATAATACCTAGGATTATTCTGTGAAGCCACTGTCTCTGTTTTCTAGTTCTCCCTTATTACATAGTTCCATATGCCTTAATTATACATCATATAGCATATTTAATGTCCTAATACTGTTTTCATTACTTCCTTCAGCAGAGACCATTTGGAAAATAGTAAAAAAAAAATATCTGCATGGACACAAATTATACAACTCATGCTTCCCCATTCCTAATGAAGCTCATGAACTCAGCCTTTGGGAGATAACCTTCAGTAGTCTTTACTACCTGTCTCTCAAGAGTCAGGAAGAGTGCCTGACATGTAATAAGTGGTGATCTTAGCCTACAGTCCCAGAGAGCAGAGCCTGAGACAAAGGTTAAAATTCAACCACTTTGCTGGTGAAGGAAATCCCAGAAGAGCAAAAGTGAGGGATAATGGGTCTGAGTCAAATGTTTGCTCTATCTCAGAAGACCATCCTCTGCCAAGAAACTGCATGTCAAAATCATTCTCTAGGGAAAGAAGAATTCCCTGTAGGAGGACAGTTTATCCACCAGCCTGCATTTCCCACAGGTTCCCTTGGATTTCTAAGACGTGCACGCACAGGTGCTGCCTGGGAACCCCCAGTCCTACACCCATGGGCTGCAGAGAAGCAGGGAGCAGGTTAGCATGAGCTAGCAGCCCCTGGGAGCAGTTGTGAAGAGCTCATGCAGGACAGGTGAAGACGAGAGGATCTGACGTGGAACATAATAGAGTCTGACACAGTTCTCTATAAATATTTGCTGTAAGACTGTCATTTTATTGAAATAGTTTCAGTTACTGATTGAAGAGGAATACAAAGTCAGCAGCAATTCACCAAAATCGCCTGTGGTTTAGGAAGGAAGAGGCACAGATTCTGCTTTGCTAGAGCTTGTTCCATTAAATAACTTTAATTGCTGGTTTTTGAAACATTTTTCCAACTACCAGCTTAATGTAACCAAAACTAATTAACTAGCGACACACAGCAATATGAGAAAAAGTCACAGATGAAGCACCTCCCCCTCTACTGGACTAAACATTGTTCATAAAAGCATGAAGCAAATCATACATTTCCATGAGCATCATCAGCAAGAAGTACCTGCCCAGTTGTCTCATGTGTTTCTTAATTTGCCACTTAACCTCCAAGACTTGTCAGGTACTGATCCTTCTCCTATCTCATTATCCCTTTGTTTATATTTCTCAGCCTTCACAGCTAAACTGAGGAATTACTGCCACCAAAAAGCCTTCACATTCTCTCTCTCTCCTCCCTTCCCTCCCACAAATTAATGCTAGATGTTTTCACATTACGTACTCTATGGCTATGATTGCACTTACATTCTATTGTAACTGAATGTCTTATTTCACATACTAGATTTTCAGCTTTTTCAGGTTAGAACTGAGATATTTATCTTCCACATAATAGGCATTCAGCAAATTTCAGCTAAATGAAAGAATGAATAAGTTTCAATTTGAATGATAAAATTGCAAAGGGTTTTGGGAAGAGAGGGTAGCTGGTGGTTATAGTAGACAGAGTTGAGGGTATCTTGGAGAAGCTGAATCCAGAAGGGAGAGGCGATTCACAGACCTAGAGAAGGGAAATGCTGTTCCAGCTGGGGTCAGGGCTATAATGCACTTGACTTACTGTAAAGCAGTGACTTCTCCAGCTTGGCTAGAGCAGAGAGATCTAGAGAAGGTCATAGGGGATAAAACTGGAAAGTCAGCGTCAGATTTCAGAGGGCACCAAATGCCAGGCTAAGCAGCTGTATCATTGTCTTCTATTTTAGGTTCTCAAAGTTTGTTCAGCAGCAGGTACATAACCAAGTGGAGTTTAAAAAGGGCTAGCAGATGTGCCAAAGAGAAATGGGAAGGGAGACATCAATTACGGAAGGAAAAAACAGTTCTCTTGTCAAGCTATGAATCAGAGATGTAAGACTAAAGTTTGGCTTTGGAAAAAACAATTTGGGATGGATTTAAAGATTATTTTACAAATTCAGTGATTTCCTATCCCTAGCTTAGAGTTAACATTCTCTAAGATGTGTCTGAACTCTACATTCTAATCTAAACTCTTCACCTCTTGCCAAACTGAACCATTAGCTGCCTTCACATATGACCGCTATTGCCTCAAATCTGGGAAAATCTTGGTGCCAGTAAGTCTTCCTTCTACCCATTTCCTTGTGTCAAAATCTGACCTGCACTTCAACTCCTGCTTCAAATGCTACTTCATCCATGACAGAGGTGAATGTAAATGGCCATTCCAAGTGACATATGTCACTTCCCCATTGACTTCTGGAGACAGGCTCTCCCTACTTCAGGTGTCTGCTCATATGTATAGAGGTCAAATTTAATGATGTCTCTTTTGGGTAGTATATATGAAGACTAAAGTGTGATGTAAACAAAACCCTGGATGTTAGTTCTGTTTTATGTGTCCTTGGGCTATATACAACCTTAGTTTGCTCACTGGCAAACTAAGGGATCAGGCTGTTTTCTCTTAATGTGCCTCACCAGTGGAGCACTCTGTGTGATTAATAGAGAGAACTCTGAGTAGCAGCGTGGGTTCATATCCTGGGGCCTAAAGGCATGAGTGGTTACTGAGGAGAGGCCCAACACATGACTGACAGCCTAACCTGGCCGTACTTTGCTGTTTGTACATAAAAGGTTCTAACAGTCACTTTCATTCTGAAATCAGAAGCAAGGCAAAGACAATTCCTGTCAAAATAGTAACACTCACCAATCTTGGTGTTCTCAACACAGTCAGTATTCCATTGCACCACTCTTCATTTTCCAGTACAATATTTATTCTAAGCACTTTTTCTAGCTCTGCTCCGGGAGTAACTGACCTTTTAGCTATTGCTTTGCTTATTTCCTGCCACTTGCCAACATGACTTAACCTATTGAGGGCAACTGTTCAAAGATACATAGAGAATGTAATTATTTTTCATCACAGACTCAAATACTACACAAAGGTTATATTTATGAAAAGGACTGATAATTAACCCACCTTATACACATAGGAAACTGGATGGACATTTTAGTTTAGTTCATAAAGTTTTAAAACTCATACCTTTCAAGTAGACTTTTCAAACATTTTCCTCTGTATTCTTAAATTAACTAACCTCTGGGTATTCTTGAAGATTCTCTCGTAACATTACCTGGAGACTTTAGATTAGTAGATTAATAAAGGGTCTGAATGTTTAAAAAAGTAGCATTTTTAGATTCTGGTCACCTGGCTTACCGTGCTACTTGAATTAAAATAGGAAAGAGTGGACTCAAAATATGCAGTCATTATCAACAGTTGGAAACAGTTATAAGAAATCGGTTGATACCTTATACAATGACAGCCCTTATTTAACACTCTGATGCTAGAAATAACTTCATTAATTTTAGCAATTGCTTTATTAATAATTCAAAATTTGTGGAATAATAAAAGACTGACAACACAATGAAAATAGTTTATCTTTCTTTCTCTAACAGAATTGTTGAGAAATTATCAAACCAAGTATTTTAGAACCCAATTCTTATTTCCAATAAAAAACATACATTTATTAAATGTGCACTAGGTACAAGCTTCTATGAGGTATGCGAGGATAGGGAAGATATGGTTAGACATACTCCTATCTAAGCTGAATTTTGGAAAGCAGAAATGGGAGGAAGTTCAGCCTACAGGAAGTATTAATTTGGCTGGGAAAAATGTAGTATTTTTGGAGCAGAGCTGAGTGTCCACTTTAACCATTGTATGTGTATGTGTGACAAGACCAGTGAAAAGCAAAATCCTGAAAAAGAGAATAAGGAAAAAAAGAAAAGGACACTGACTGTCAGGGTAAGGGTCTCTTTAGTAGACAATGGGGAATGACTGTAGGTTTCTGAGAACTTGATTAGGGCTGCCACTTTGAATACTATTCAGAAGCAGAGATGCAGGATTAGGAGGAGAAGGAAGCTGATGAAGTAAATATATCATTGAAATAGTTTAGAAAGGAAGTCATTTTTGTGTGGTGATAACAGTTCCATATAAGTATGAAAAACAACTCTAGAATTAACTGCACCCTACATCACTGTAGCAAACAACTAGATCAAAGGTAACAAAGGACAACAACCCTGGCAAACAATATTTTAACTAACAAAAAAGGGGTGGTAGAGTACCCACTGGCAGGCTGAATGTTTAAAAACTGGTTGTGAAAATGTCTTATAAGAAACTTTTAATAAAGATTTCCAAGCTAGGAAATTCAGATCAACTCTTCCACAGAGAACAACTAGGAAATGCTGGGACAAAAATCTACTTCAAGATATTGGAGAGCTAATGATGCAGTAAAAAAATTTATAGGTCCAAGATTCACAGAAGAAAGAAACTAAAAGAGGCTACTCTGGGCTTTGGGGCTTTTTTCCCTTTACTGCTGTCTGCCACCTCTGGAAGAGATAACTCAGAGGAAGAGAAACTGGCATAGTTTTCCTCACACTTGTGGACCTAGGGCAAGGGTTTCCTGTAAGGCCAAACTTATGGCTTTGATGTCAGACAAGTACTCAATTGTGCCACTGTAGCATAAAAGTAGCCTTAGATAATATATAAATGGGCATAAGCATGTTCCAATTAAACATAATTAAAAAAATAAGGTGGTAGGCTAGATTTGGCCTGTGAGTCACTAGGTTGGAAGATAAAATTGGAATACATAGCCCTTTTAGGAGGGGAGGCACTGCTAAGTGTCATTGGCTTTGGGCTGGGACTCTGCTAACCCAAATGTAGAATGGCTCTGCCATGGACTCAAACTCTTGCTCTAAGTCATCTGAGTTCCTGGGTTGATTAATAGTGCCCTAGCCCTTCCAGAAACAAATCTAAATCCTGTTTGGAGTAATATAACATTATCCAGAGCCTCAAATTATGTCTATAATATTTTCATCTGCAATAGTCAGTTCTCAATCAAAAATGACCAGGCATGTGAGAAAGTAAGACTTTACAAAAATGAAGAGAAATAGGCAGTAGAGACTAATTAGGAATACAGATAGTGAGCTTTAAAATATTTATGGTTAATATGCTCAAGAAATCAATGACAAAATTGAGAATGCTAGCAGCAAACTGAAAAATCCTAAGGAAAAATCAAATAGAAATTCTGAACTGAAAAATACAATACCTGATATTGAGAATGCAATGGATTTCTCAGATAATAAAGTATAGCTAAAATGATAAATAATGAATGGAAGATTCATCAGAAGAAAATAGTCTGAATGAAGAGAAGAGGGGGAAAATATAGTAGTAAAGAACCTAAGACACAGAGGGGATAAAAGAGAAGCTACACATAATTGGAGTCACAGATGACAGGAAGAGAGAGAGCAGGGCAGAAACAATACATAAAGGAATTGTGGCTGAAAATTCCTGTATTAATTAAAGACATCAACCCACAGATTCAAAAAGCCCTACCAAACCTAAGCAGGGAAAATAAACAAAACCACTCCTTGGTGCATTATAGTAAAACTACCAAAAAACAAGGAAGAGACTTCAATAAAATAGTAGTAAACCTAATTCAGCAGCATATTAAAAGGATTATATACCCTGACCAAGTGGGATTTATTCCTGGAAGACAAGGATGTTTCAACATAGAAAACTCAATTAATAACACACCATATTAAAAGAACAAAGAAAAATTACCACACAATCACCTCAACCAATGCAGAAAAAGCATGTGACAAATTTCAACATCTTTCATGATAAAAATATACAACAAACTAAAAGCAGAAGGAAACTATGTCAACATACTAAAGGCCCAAAAGTAAATAATTCTTCTATTTTATAGTGTTTGTATATGAACTTTTTTGTTTACTGTTCCTGCTTCTTGATCTGCCTTCCTGAATTTCCTGTTTCTACCTGAAATTTGGGCATTTCCTTATTGAGGTCCATTGATGTTAAACTCTTCCCAGGTTTGTTTTTATGAAAGATGTCTTTACTTTGCCCTGAGTGGTGAATGATAGTTTAGATGATTCTATGTTGACAGGTCTTTTGGTTCAGCCTTTGGATGATACCATTCTACTGTCTTCTGTCTCGTTACTACTTTTGAGAACTTTGATGCTCTAATTGTTTCCTTTATTTTCTACCTCTTTTAAAAGTTTTCTTTAAACTTAAGATTTCGAGTTTTACTACAATGTGTCCAAGTAGGTTTTTTTTTTCCCTTTTTCTGGCTTGAGTTTTATTGAATTTCTTGACTTTTCAAATTCATGTTTTTCTCTGTCCTGAAAAATTTACCAATCCTGGCAAATTAATATGATCTCATTAAATATTTCTTATTTCCTATCTTCTCAATTCTCTCCTTTTGAAAACTCCAAAGAAATTTTTTATTAGACCATCTCATTATATCCTTTATATTTCTAAACCTCCTTTTCTGGGTGATTTCTTCTTGATTATATTCCAGTTTGCTAATTCTGTTTGTAGCTAATGTGCTATGTAATGCTCCATTTAATTTTTAATTATATTTTTCATTTCTAAAGTTCTATTTTTCCCAAAGTTTCCTGTTCATTTCTTTAAGTGTAAGCTTTTAATTGAATTATAGAAAAGTGCACAAATTAGAAGGACACAGCTTGACAAATTTTCACAAAGTGAACACATCTGTGTAAACATTACCCAAATCAAGAAATGGAACAGCTCTGGAAACTATAAATTCCTTTGTGCCTCTTCTAGTCACTGTATCATACATGAGTTTTGTATGGTTTTGAACTTTATAAGAATTTTCTCATACAGTAATTTCAATTGTATTGTATCTGGTAATTATCTGAAACATTTAGGGCCTGTTATTTGTTGGTTCTGCTGACTTTAATGTTTTTTCCTTGTATTTAAAAATTTTGGATTTTGAGCTCATGTTCAGACAAACTCATGGGAATTCAGTGGGGACTCAATTCAAAATACTCCTTACAGCAATATTTGTTTTGTTCTATCCATGATTCCAAGGAGCTACTAACCCTTTAAGTCAACTTTTGGCCTTAGGAATTCTTGGCCCGCACAAATAGCACAAGTTCAAACCTCATTCTATGTGAATGTAGGGTTATGGTTGCAAATCAAGGAGACATTTTTTTATTCCCCTGCCTGGGGTTGAGTCCTTGAAAACCAATTCCCTTTCACTGAGGGCAAATTTTCCTCCCATATGTTTCCTTTATTGTATATGTGATTCTGGGGATCCTGGCTTTATGTACAGGTCTTAATTCCAACTCCCTACTTTATGTGGACCAAGGTCTTGTCATCTGCCCTCCCTTAACTGTTAAAACTGAAGGTGATCATTTAGCACAATCACATGATGTAGTTTAGCATCACCAATAATGGTACAATCATTATGAATTTTCAAAAGTGCTGAATGAGAAATGTGCAGACAAATGTAACATTTTTGCCAAAAATATTTAACCTGAATCCAATCATGAGAAAAGAATCAGACAAATACAAATTGTGGAAAATTCTACATTGACCAAGACACTGACAAATGTCACTACTGAAAAAATTCAGGAATTCTTTGGAAAGACAATGCTTTTTTTTTTTGAGGCCTTAAATCACGGGTCTTAACATGATCTTTTTTGAGGTACTTAAGCGAAACAGTTTTTAAGTAAAACAGGTTGGATAAAATGGACAGACTTCTTTCTGTGATCACACTGAAGTTTGTCAGGGACAGCAGTTTTATTTAAACATTTTAGAAATCTCTTACAATTTCAGTACTCAACTGGAATCTCTTCTAAATCAAGGAGACTCGTAACTGACAGAGTGCTCTTCCTTGTAAAGTGTTTGCTCTACTGGATTCACACTCTGCCATTTTATGTAATCACACTGCCATTTTATGTCATTACTAACAATGTATTTCACACCTCTTTTTAACTAAGTCCTCTGTACTTCTATACAGAATGATTCTACTTGGTTGGGGAAGCAGGCACACAAAGAATCTCAAACTATTGGCAGAATCACTGGGATGTACCCTATCAAAAGCTCTTTGTTGACACAACCATCAAACACTTCTTTTTACCAGATCAAAAATAATCACATCTTTGGTTCTGAAGGAGAAACCTCTTCACTAATCACCTTAGAAATATTTTATCCATTCTTTTATTTCTAAGACATTTGCTTGCAACCTAAGTAGGCTGTGATACATGATTTCCAAAGTGATCCTTTTGTTAACGAAATTAGATGCCTCATTAAAAAACTGACAGTGCAACACCAAGTTAGATGGGCTGAAAACAGATACTGCTAATCCAGATATCAGCCAGCTTACGGGAGACACTGGGGCTACAGACCCTATGTGCTGAAGAACAAGGATGCCATCCATGGGGCTGGCAAACCATCAGAGCTGAGTTGTCAGGTCCACTGCACAGTAAGCTTTTAACAAGGTCATATTTGAATGTGTTTCAGTAATATTTCAACCTTTGAATAGAAGGGGAAAATATCTGACTTGTTAGCCCAATCTTTCAGCAGTATGGAAAACTGAAATTGGATTTTGTTTTCTGGAAAAGTAGAAAGAAGACTCTTGATTTAAATAGGGATTTTAGAAATTCAGAAGGAAGACACAGCACTATTAGTTGAAATGGATACAGGCATGACTTTGCATTTTGGACCCGTCAGAAAATCTCCGTGTCCTTCATGGGAAGACCCTAAGAAAAAGCTTTTTAGTAACTGAGGAGAAATTGTAATAGAGACTTAAAGCAGAAGTCTTCGTGTTCTAGTCAAAGATTCTCTTGTGTACTCATAGAAAGCTTTTACATAAAAGTCAAGTCAGCATACTCTTATCACTGAGAATTCAGGACAGTCTGAAATTTCAAATACATTTTTATATTAACATTAGGCACATAGAAGACATAAATCTTTTTATAAAAATTTATTTCTCTGTAAATACAAATTCCAACATCAACAAACAACAGTCCAGTGGAAAAATACTTAGCCATTAACATTGGAAACTTTTTAAATTTAATAAATAGAACTTTGGCATTCAAATTCTAGCTGTAAACCCATTAACAAAACAGAAAAACAACCCCTTTACAAAAAAAGAGGCAAGAATGATAGATTAGAAGGCATAAGCCAACCAGTGGCTTCACATTTTTTTTTTTTACAATAACAGTATTTCAATTAAGTCATGACCATTGTATTTACACGAGGTACTCTGGTTGGTTCAAAAACTGAACCTAGTTTACAAAAACCACCAGTCACAGTGACTGATTATACACTTTGCTGTGCTTTTAATGTAACCACCTAGCACCTTACTACTTTTCATCACACCAATGTGATGCCGAATTTTATGTTTATGTATTTAAATAACTATACATGTATATACACACATATACACACACAGAAGAGTACATTTCCTAGGAGTTCCCTGTTTACACAGGCTCCAAAGACATGTATCTGACACCTCCTCTCATGCTTCCTATGATATCTACCTAGTAATGAAAAATCGCTCCTTGCTTAAAAAAAAAATCCTTAATCAGGTCTATTTACAGAAGAACAAGGTGCAATAATCAACATTCTTATAGCTCATGTAAAATAGAAATGAATACTTACTATAGGCAAAAAGGCACAAAAGGTTCTCTCTGTATGCAGCTGCAATAGTGTTGTTAATGACTGAAAAAAATCCAAAAACCCAAAATCTTTCCCCCTTCATGATTACACAATTAATGTATAATATTATCACACAGCAATACACCACCATGACATTTTGAGGTGAAGCTGTAAATTATACCAAATAGGAAATAGTTTTTTTTGTTTTCTGAATACTGAGAAGAATTGTCAAAAATGGAAACTAAATGAATTAACTTTGTCTCTGAGAGATACAGCTCCTGGCAGTTTCAAATGACATAGTCTGGGTGAATATGACTATGAGAACTGCTTATTACCATAATCATATATCTATAATGATAGAAATCTACATAAAATGCCAATAGTCCAAACTAAAGGTGTGCTGAGCTGAACTATGCTATGTAAAAATTTAGTTCAAGTTCTCAGCCATTGTGTTATTCAATCAACTATTATGGATATTGAAAGAACATTTTCCCAATAAAGTAGTTCCTTTCAAAATATCCTCTAAGAGAATCCTATGTCTTAAACTATGACAAAATTAGTTTATAAGCTCATTAGTATATCAAAAATGTACATCTATTTTAGCAACACTTTCCAGCCCTTGAGATTGTCTCTAATAAGCTAATAAAAAGGAGTCTAATTCAGTTTAATTGTCATAACCAAAATAAATGTCAATATTGTTAACATTAAATATTGAATCCTACTTCACGTATATAAAGGGGCCACACTTATTTAAAAAAAAGAATCAGCCATGAATTACCTGGTTAATACTTAAGCTTTTTAAAATTAGAGGCCACTGAAATTTACTAACAGTTTAACCAATGTCATCCCTTTTTTGATTCAGTTAATTTTAAATGCCCAGGCGATTGGTTCTTTTATTGAGACAACTGTTACTTTATCCCTGCTTTAATGTGACCAAGGCAGCGCAAGTTCAACTTCAAAACCCAGAAGACCAACAATCAATGTCAATACTGAATGAGATACTTCCTAATAAGGAAATTTTCAAATAGATTTACTTTAAAATTTAGGTTGATTTTCATCTCAGACATATATCATTGAAATAACTCCTAAGAATATCCTAGTTCAAACTAGGACAAGACCCTGTCATGTTTCTAATTGCCCATGTTACTTTGCCAACAGTAAAATCTTTGTTTTCGATAAGATACCAATATGATTATATTCTAATACAGGAGGTTGTCTTGGGAAAGGGGGATTTTCTGAAAAATCAAAATCAAAGTTAAATACTAACAGATTAGACTACTACTAGTTTCATTTCCCTCAAAACTGCCCCCCAAGACTGTCTATGTATTAACTAGGTCCTTTCATAAACTCTAGAGTCCAGGAGATTACATTTTGTAACTGAAGGTTTTAGTTAAACTATATCTCATTTTCCTTTTTGATTCATGGAAACTGAAATACATCAGCAGTAGCTTGTCAATTTCTTGTTAAAAACTTTTATCAAAAGATATGTGAATTAAGTCAAATTCTGTGAAGTTTAGAAAACTTATATTAAAAAATCAAATGTTATTTTATCCTAACTAAGCCGGAAAAAAATTATCTATGATAGATCAAAACAAATGACCAAAAATTTGTTTAAAACAATAACCATAAAATCCTAAAACATACATTAAAAACCTAGGAGACATTTAAGTACAGACGTAGTGACCCAAAGAAGTGAATATTTGCCCATTAACTAGTACTATTTATTTTAGGGTGCCTTACTTCCACAATTATGGACACTGGAATGGGGGAAGGGATTCTATCCAAAGAAAGTATAAAAAGGTAGTGTACTGCACATGTGGTTTATCTCTTTCAGATGTTATTATTTACTCCACAATCATTTTTACAGATATTAATTTGATGCAAGGCAGAATTTTTTGCATCAGATTTCTGGTACAAATTTACTATTCCCTGATTGTCTTCAAACCACCAACATTACAGGACAAAGGAACATGTCAGAATGTCGAATTCTTACCAGTGGCAAAGTCCCTCCTTATTTGGTTATGGATGTTGGTATACAGAATCACAACAGTGCACTGATTTTTTAGTGCCCAGATCCTAATGAGAAAAGCAGGGAGTTCAGGCACTGAACAGAGGGAAGTCTGATGTTCTTACAGTATATTTTAACGGATGAAATGTAACTATAAATGACTTATCGAGCACTGCATATAAGCCAAATTCTGAACAGAATGTCTTCCTGAGTAGTTTCCTTGGGGCTTTATCCCACATATGTTTTCACTGCTGAAAATATTTAAGAAAAATCTTTTCTGGGAATAACCTTTATACCAATATACAAGCCTGGCAAGAAAACAGATATGTGATAAGCTGTTGCCCAAAACAATTATTATCCTGTTTGACTCACATCCCTTATTTCTTCTACCATTTATTTAATCTTGACCTAAATGAGATTTGGTTGCATCAAGAAAACAAACGTATTTGTAAAGGACATTGACTGCCATAACTAAGTACAGTCAAAATAATGTAATGAATGCTCTGAAGGCAATAAAATATATAGTCCTTCCAAAATATCAACAAAAACAGGGAAATATTCATCTCGAAGCTTAAATAGTTCTATGTCTACTTAAAATTCAATTGCATTTCATAGTGATATCCTGTACCCAAAAAGAACTAACCTGGCCAAGTTCGTATTCTAGAAGAAACCGTTTTTAATTTACTTTACTTAATAAAAGGAATTGGTGGATCACGTGATTTAGATTTTGTTTTTATGCTAGTGATAATTCAGATATAAAGAATTCAAGTTGGCTTTTTCTTAAAGTAGTCTCAACTTTAAAACAGAAACAAACTGCTAAAATGTAAACCTTTGAGATTTGGATAAGTAAGCTATTGTTCCAGAGTCACTTTGTTAATCTTTTACCATCTGATAGGAAGCCTTACAAGGTTTGCATTAATTATATATGACTGTGTTTACATTGGTATATATACAAATACAGGATTTTAAATAGTAAAGGATACACTAAAATTAGTTCAAATTATCTTAAATTATCTTGTAATATATAAATTACAATGCTAATGAAAGATTATCA
Source organism: Manis javanica (assembly GCF_040802235.1). Taxonomy (NCBI): domain Eukaryota; kingdom Metazoa; phylum Chordata; class Mammalia; order Pholidota; family Manidae; genus Manis; species Manis javanica. Next base: position 38,777,441 of record NC_133168.1, read on the forward strand.
CATTAAAATTTCACACCTCTAAGGCAATCCAAAATAATTCTGGAAAAATAGCTGACCTATCTACAGTACTAAAATCAATCCAACCCCACAGCCTCATCATCTCAGCACACTGGTTGTTCAAAATACAAAGGTTTTGCCTTGCTGTTACCACCTTAGAACACTTGCCTACTGTTTGAACTCTTGCTCAGCCAGCCCTTGAAAATGACAAAGTACAACACAAGCTTCTACATGAAAGAAAAGAAATACAAGAATAAACAGTATGTGCCTTTTCTCAGAAGCTTTGCTTTCACCCTAAAAATCCTTATAATTTTATGAATAAACACACTTGCACACATACACACACACAACTATAGAATAAAAAGAAATCCTACCCTTCTAACTGAAGGGCACTATTCACAGCTTGGTCCTACAATCAGTAGTTTGAGAATACAGAATTTTTTTATACAGTTTATCACATTTTTCAAATGGTAATTCAGTTTTTTGGCCTGATTAGATAAGCCCCTTTGAAATCTCCTTATATTCCTTTTATACCCACAACAAATCCACAGAAAAAGAAATCCTACATGTAACTCATATGTCACTGGCAACTTTCCATTATGGGTCCTAAAAAGAAATATGAAGAACTGTAACACAGCAGCATTTAACAAAGCATCATTATTGCTGTGGGACCAACACTTGATCACTGGGTGATGCAGTTGTCTCCCATGTCCTGAGCATAGCGGTCTGATATCGTAGTCCTTAATTCATCGATGTCCCTTCGTAACTGGCACACATCGGACAGTTTTTTAGTGAGTGTTTCTGGGTTCTGGTCATTCTCAGTCTCTTCAGCTGAACAGTTCATTGCTATGAAAATAAAATACGGAGGGAATGTCTCACATTTTTTTGAAAAAAGGCATTTAGAATTTTCAAATTAATTATCATTGGAAATAATGTTGTACATTGAATACCAGTTAGGCTCAGGTTTAAACTGGGCATCATTCAATATTAAATAGATCTTATTTACTTGGTTCTTTTAAAATTTTGTGAATTAAAATTTGTTAAGTTCATAGAGTAACATACACAAATTCAACATGGATGACAATACACTAAAAGTAGAAGATAATATGCTTTAACAGCTCTTTTCAAGCTCAACTAGAGCATTCAGTTCTTTCTGCCTGACAAAAATCTGAATATCATTTGTGTAGTGAGGAACAATATCTTAAATTTTTATAGACTGCAAAGTGGAAATTCATTGATGTGAAAACAAAACAAATTTTTATAATATATGGTGTGTGTGTGTGTGTGTGTGTATGTATTTGTTTGTTTGTTTGTGTTTGCTTTTGAGTTGGTATTCTCTAATCCCACACAACTGAATCAGGCTGATAGCTAGTTGCCCAGAGGCTGAATAACTGAGGGTTAGGCCCTGAGTCAGCTAGTTTTTACTATTTACTCCAGTTCCTCTCTTTGTCAGCATATCTCAGTATAAAAGGAGTTGGAGCCAGTGATTGTGAAATAAACCTTTCCTTATTACACTTTCATTGGCCTTGATAGCTTGTTGGAGATATGAGTCAGATATTGTTATTTGTTATTTTAACAAACACTAACTGAATACCTATCATGATCCAGGCTATGTGAAAATAATGGATATAGTGACTTATTCTTAATGATTTACATACACTTTCACAAACAAGCAAGCTGTCAGGTATTGTAGGTGGCCTACCACTACATACAGGCTACAGAGGCACAAGGAAGATGACAACCAGGCCTAAGCGAAGAGGGGGCAGGTTTCCTGGATGGGCCAAGGGAGCAGAATGAACAAAGGTAAAAAGGCAGAAAACCAAATATTCTGATAGAATTCAAGAAACTTCAAGAAAATCAGTAACCAGCTCTAAAATGGGAGAGCACAGATTATGAGAGAGAACTATGCTAAGAAAGAAGGTTGGAGAAGCAGGTGGAGGATACCTCTCTTTGTTTAAGGGGAGTGTAAGTATTAGGAAATCAGAATCAGCATTTAGAAAGATCATTCTGGCAGCAATGTGAAAAATGATTTGCAGGGGAAGGGGATTAACGAGATAGAGAGACCAGTCCAGATGAAGGGCTATGAAAGCTTGAATTAAGGGAACAGTGTAATGAAGATGCAATGGTAGGAATAAATGCTACAAGTAGGAGAGGACTGATAGAAAAGATAGAGCTCAACCATCATAAACTTGGGTAGGCATCAGTGACTAGGCATGGGGCATACACAGACAGAGGAAAGAGGGTGGAAGCTAAAATCTGGGTTGTAGCAACAGATGGGTGGTGATGCTATCCTCACTGAGAGGGGAGGCAGGTTTAGGGAGGGAAGAAAAGTAGATTCTGTTTTTGACATAATGTCTAGGAAACAGCTGGTTCTAGCATACAAGTGAGTGATAAGTATCTGTATGGGTCAAAGGTTCAGCAATAACAGAAAACAACAGGACATGGATAAGATTACTCAGAGAAAGTATATAAAAAGAGAAAACAAGTCAACAGCAAAGGTTTCTGGGAGATGCCAATATTTAAGTAGCAGAGAATTCTACAAAAGATTGAGCCTGAGCAGTCATAAAGGTAGAAGCAGAGCCTAGAGAATAATGTCACAGAAGCTGTGTCAGCAGAGTTTTGAGAAGGGTGAGGTGAACACTGTCAGCAGATAATGGACAGACTGCTGAGATAAGGATTCAAAATACTTCACTGATTTTTGAAAATTAGCTGGATGGTCAAATTTTCACAGTGCCAAACTAAAAGGTAAGGATTCTAGGGCTAAACTTTAAAACTAGAAGGGGTATACACTGGGAAGTGAATATGGTAATACTCTTCAATCTCCCTTTTATTCATATTAGGATAAATCTCTTATCCTATTAGTGGAAAAGTTAAATACTTCATAGGATAGTGCAAATGTAGAAAGTTACAAAATAATTGAAGAGTGGCCAGCTCTAAAATGGTGTAGAAAATGAGTCTTTTGTGTGTAAGCTTTTGCTTCTTGCTCCAATAGACACTGTTAACTAAACCACCACATGTTCACCTAGCAAACTTCTCCTTTGCCAAACACCAGCTATTCCATGGAGCCTTCACAGCCCTTCCTAGGTAGATTTAGTTGTTTTTTTCCCCTTCTGCTCCCCACCTCCCTGCCCATCCTTTGTCCATTTTCCAATTACAGTACTTATTACAATGCTTTAATAATTTGATTAATATGTAGGCAAGAGCTGTGTTCAATTTATGTACATCATCAGCACCTTAGTGCTTGGACTACAGAAAGCATTTAATAATTACTTCCTGAGTGAGTGAATATACTTAAACTTTGAGGGGTTGTTTTTAGATACCCACATTCAATTACGTATACACACATCTATGAAGTTGAGGGGAAAATTCCGCAGACATCTGAACACAAGTGATATACTAGTGATTTTTAATAAGTGCTATACTTTGATCAAGAGTATTATTTGGTTTGCTAAACTAATATGATGTAAGATGGTAGAATATTTTTGATGAAACTGGAAACAAAACCAGACCTCATTCTAGTCACATATTAACCATATTATTAGGCAGTTATTCAATACATGTTAGTGCATAAGCCTTATGGCCTTACTCCATTCCTATCTCCTTATTGATGTCCATTTCTTTTGTACTAAAGAGACCAACATATCACTATTATAATAATTTAGGACCACATGCAGAGATGAGTGTTCCTGAAAAAGCACAGAAGGGAAGGGACAGTAGGGTATTCCTGCAGCAGCTCTCACAACTAAATGTGGAGGAGGGCAGAAATGAGGCAGAACGGGCGGGGGTTACACTGCACCAGACAAAGCCAGCAGGTAAGCATCCCAAGGGAAGCAGATCTGTCGGCCACAAAAACTGCCTTGTGTGACAGAACTAGCATTTACATTTAGCAACTGCCATAGAACATACACTGTAGAGGACAGCAAGCAAATATTTCTTCTCAACTATTTTACCATGGACAGATAACTGGGTCATTAATTTATATAATTACCATATGAAAGCAAATAAAATTGTTACTTTTTAGAAAAGTAATCAGGAAATCACACCTAACTACCACTCCAGTCACAGAGATTCAGCATAGCTCATTCACACAGGCAGATGTGCAATTCTGCCAAGTGGCAGGCTGTATCAGCTATGTCGCTGCTCATCTCTCTAAGTATAATGAGGTTAAGCTCTTGCAATGACACAGTAACAGGCACTCAAACACACACATACTGATTCAGAGATTTATAAATCCAAGTAGGAAAGGAGACAGAGAAAAGGCAGAAGTTCCTAATTCATTAAGACAGGTTTCTAATTGTTAAGCAATACAGTAAGGACAAACATCAGCCACTTACATCTGATTCCCAGTAATAATGAAAGATTAGGCTCTTTGCCCTGAGCACGCTGATTAAGAATACTACATAATGCCTTTAAGTCTAACAAACAATAAGACATTTCCTTGAACAGCTGATCAATCACACTGAAATCAAATAGTGGCCACTTGGAGAGAACTGTCTGCTGCCTAGATTGGTCTGCTTCCTGGCCCTGATCCAATAAAGAGCATGTCTCTTCTGTTTGCCCTTGATTCTGCAATGGATAAAGAAAACAAAAATAAGATTTTTAGAACAGAGAAAAGTACTCAAAAGCAATACAGGTTAACATTCACATTTTTCCCTGTCTACAAACAGAGTCACATTATATGGGTATTAACCAAATTTAGCTGCATACACACAGTAGGAAAGAAAAGAGAAAAATAATTTAAATAGTGGAAATGTTTCCTCTGTGCTATTTGATGCCCAAGGGTAAACCTGAGAGAGGAAACATAAACCCAAATAGTCTTAGTTTCTAGGAGTCTCTTATGCTCTCACCTAATGCACATCTTATATAATGAGCATCTTACATAATGAGATTGTGTATGTATTTTTCTGAGATTTACTCCAAGAACAAAAAGAACTACAAGAAACTTAAAAGTTCATCCTGTAGTTTTATTGTTAGTAGCAATAGTGATTTAGTTACTTTGAAACTATTTCTTGTATATTGAGAAAAAAGTATATTATGTTAATGTTGATAGGAACTAAAATTTCCAGTGTAAGAGAAGAATAAATACAAATATAAAAATCAAAGAAGGAAAAAAACCCCCAAACACTCTTAATTGTTAACTTTGAGTTGGAGGTATCAATAGGAACTCAAACTTTATTACATTGGAAAAAACTACCCTCACCCCATCCCCCCAAATTGTCACCATCTACTCCTCAGCCTTAAAATTGCTAATTCAAGGTAAGTTTAATTAGTTTTCCAGTTGAGACTGTATTTCAGAATAAGCAATAGCCTGTGTTGATGAGGAAAATATTTTTTAATAGATGACAGCTAATAAATGTAAAATGAATGATGATGATGTAATAAGAAAAAAATTATCCTTTTAATCATCTAATGATTCAGGCAATGATCACCAGTTGGTACCCAAAACCATCAAGGCAAAGGGTATTAGCAAACCACCAGCATATCACCCACAGATTACTATTTGCAGAGGCTATAACATTACAATGGTTAAGAATCATCTTAACCTAAATGAGATTAGTATTTGTCACTTAAAGTGGAATAACCCAACACATAATTTGACGATGTGAACAATACCCACAAACTGTTCATGCCAAAAACTGTTTGACCTGAATGTAAAGATAACTTTACCTGTAACTTCTACCTTGCAAGAAACAGAGGGTGTACAGAACAAGATAAATGACACCATGAGGAAGCAATCAGACAAATCTAGGTCTAACAATCTACAAGTCTATAAGATAGTAAGCCCACTTTTGTCAATAAGGCACTAATATAGGAGAAAAAAGAGACCTTATAATATAAGACAAAAATGAAATGTAACTCATGGTTCTTGACTGAATGCTGGTTCCAACAATCACTATAAAAAACATTTGAGGAAGAAGTGGAAAAATTTTATTCTAGACTAGGTATTATTGAATATCAAGGAATAATATTCTTATTGTGTGTGACAATGGTTATATAGGAAATAGGTAGAGTTATATAGGAAAAAAATTCCTGATTTTTGGAGATACTTTCTTAAGCAATTGGAAGCAAAATGTCAAGATAACAGTTATAAAACTAAAATAAGTATTTTTTTGTATAACATACATTTAGTATACTAACTAAACTGATTGAATGACATTTGTATACATTTGTATAACATGCATTAAATGCAAGCTAAGTATTTTATCTTGTAATTAAATGAAGAAAGTGTGATCTGTTCCAGTGATGACGTGTCAATTATACCTTCCTTAAGGATTTTCAAGGGTCATTTTGCTGAAATTCAATTTATGCCCTATTTGAGGACTTTGGGGTGTAATCTCTACATAACATTTGACTTTGCTATAGCTAAATCTGCAGAAATGTATTCTAAGACACAAGAAAAATTGAAGTTTGTGTTTCTGATTACAGTTTTGTAATAAACCTAATGGATTAATCAATTGGCACATCAAATCAAATCTTCAATTTAAAAATGTCCTATGTATATGTATAAAATTAGCCTTTGTTTTAAATTAGGTACCAAATCAGCCTTTGAAAGCAATTTGAATTTCTTCTACTCACATCAAGCAATGTTTTTCTTAATTTCTGTAGGTTTCTTTCTTTCTTTTCCAGCTCTTCCATCATATTTTGAGTGGTCAATTTTTCTTTAGAAAGTTTCCCTTGCATAGACTAGAATAAAAAGAATTGGAAAGCAAAGCATGTTAACACTTAAAGCAAAATGCCATCAGGTAAGTAGCCAGGAATTCTGGCCCTGAATATTTCAGATCTGTCCTCCCCAGCCCCTTGGAAGATGAAGCCTTCACTTTTAAATCAACCCAGATTACTTCTAAAGTGGTTGCTGCAAAGGAAAAAAAAAATACCATCTTTACCAAGAAAGTTTTTAATCTACATCAAACATGTTAAATCTCAAGTTGCTGTTTAATGCTATATTATATAATCCTCATTTTATTGATTTTTGTTTATATATTGGGAATGTATTTTCAAGCCTATACTTTTTGTTTTACATTTTTCTTACGATTAATAAAATACAAGATAGTAAGACTATAAGAACATCTCTCCTTTCTATCATTTGAAATGCAGCTAAACCCTTCTCTCAGTGTATAGTATTTGAAGCAATGAATATGATGTTGAATTCAGGCCAAAGATTTATATAATATGGGACTTTGATAAACTAATCCCTTTCTTAACTCCATTATAAAATTACAAATTATCCAGACATGATAGCAGCTTAAGAAAATCTTGAGAACACCAAAGCAGCACATAGGATATTTTAAGAGTACCTGTGTTATTTTAGCTTATAAATCTAGTTTTCAGCTACACACCGAAGAAAAACTTGCCATAAACCCTGTAGTTCTCAATTATTTCTAGGTGTTTCTATCAACATTTTTCCTATTGTTAAATCACAAGAGCAATAAACATATGATCACAAAAGATTTCCTTTTCTTCCTCAGAACTGTAACAGTCTCAACTCTGAAAATACTTTGGAATGCTGACCACCTAAATAGCACACAATCCACTATGAAGGTTTTTTCCTCACATTATTTCTGAATGGAATAAGAGAGGATAGCTGTCACCCTGGAATGAGATAAGACTGAATATAAAGCAGTTTTTGCAGTTAACAAGGCTGAGACCTTGTTGCTTTTTGGTTTCATTTGTCTGCTAATTTCTGAAAAAAACTACATTTAATAACTCAAAAGCTGGATACAAATAAATTAAGCTCCATGAACAAGTATATTTCCTTCCAGGGAAACTTGTTTTATATTTCACGAAAATGAATCTTATAGCACAATGTCACATGGGCTGAATATGCATATTCTGGGATACAGAGATTCCTTTGTAACTGCATTTGACTGAATTAAAACCTATTTGATTGAATGACATATGGAGATTTATTTACCTAGTTTATTGGCTTGATAAGATTATTTGGCTGGAATCCAGATTTTATCCTAAATTTTAAGATTTGTGACTGTTTCTTAGAAATGTAGAAAGTACCATAGATAAACTACTCTAAATCTCACATTTTCCACAATGGAGGTGCTTTCATACTTCTATAATTCTTTAGAAGATTAGTAGTATTTTTTATTTTTGCCAATTCGGAGTCATTCTGAATGTGACTAATAATTAGCTAGTAACTCTGACTAATATGTCCATATGTAAGACTAAATTTAAATCAGTGAAGAAACAGGCAATTTTCTCCATCAGAGTAAGTCAGATAAATATTTGGTAGTACTGCTGTTTGTCGTTAAGAGGGGAAATTTGACTTGGGAAATATAGCAAGCTTAAGATGTTGTGTTGGTAGAGCTCAAGGACACTTATGAAGCAACCTTTAATAGGGGAAAGAGTTAACAGATATGCTTATCCTAAAAGGACCAAATGCTGTGTAATTTCTAGGACATACTAGGGTATGAGTTCTATAGCTGTCTGACAATAACATTTTACCTAAAAGATCACTTCTCCATCCTGAATTGCATGAAAAAAAACATGTTTAAAGTTTAAGAAAAAAGGGAGGTACAGAAAATTTCCACTAAGCTTATAGTGGGATTGGTAAAGTTAAAATCTTATATTTTCAAATGTGTATTTTCTCCTTAAATTTCTAGTTTAATAATAATGTTTTTAAAAAATTCTAAGTTACAAACCTACAGGTATTTATCACAATTGCTCTTCAAGTTGAAAATGGTTTTAAAACAGATTTGCTGTTTGATATAAATATCCAGAAATGCTAACCACCTTTTGCCCATATACAAATAGCTCAAGCGAAGGAAAGCCAGTTGTACCTTAGCCAACAGATTCTACACAATTGCAATTCAAGAGAAAATACTTTGAAAGAAAACTATGTTAGCAGTTTTACTATATAAACACCCACCCCAATGAATACATGTACATGCACACACATGCCATAGAAGAGTTTCACAAATATGTTCCTTCATGCAATCACTCATTCAAAAAAAATTAGTCACTCAGTGGATGACATATTAGTGAACAGAACAGTCAAAACTCTTGGTCCTTCTGGAACTTTTACTAGGAGAAAAAGACCAAAGAAAATAAACATAAGAAATATTTAAGTTACATAGTATTGTATGTTAGATTTGACTGGTGCTTTGGACAACAAATAGAGCATGGAAACGGAAGACAACTGAATCTCAAATTGGGTAGTGTAAGGGCTAATGAAAAAAGGTGCATTTGTGAAAAGGTTTGAAGGAACTGAAAATGTGTATACCATAGATATCTAGAGTGTGTTTCAGTCAGTGCAAAGGTTCTGATGCAGGTGGTGCCTTCTGTGTTTGAGAAAAGCAAAAGAGCCAGGGT